>NC_137971.1:78677538-79986433 GCF_963924665.1 Micromys minutus
ACACTGTCTGACACCGTCCCCCACTCTCCCCCACTCTCCACCCACTCCCCCACACTTCCCACACTTTCCCATACCCTCCTACATGGTCCCACACTCTCTCGCATTCTCTCACACTCTCCCACACACTCCCATATGGTCCCACATTCTCTCCCACACAACCCCAGGGTTGTATTTGGTGTTCATGTCAGGCCTTCTTGAACTTCAGAAATCAAAGGCAGTTCATGTTCATTATTTTTATTTGTTTTTGGCATTCAGGACCTCCAAGCTCTGCATTTCCAAGGGTGACATTAAAAAGGCTTTCTTGCTCTCCTTTTTAATAAGAATTAATTGGTAGACATCAGACATACCTCTTGTATCCTTTTAAATGGAAGGCAAATAATATTTGTATTGTGTAAACAATACAAAAACTAGCCATGTGGGTGAGACGAAAGGCAATGATGGAAAATGTCTCTCAGGCAGGCAGAGGTGTAGACCCAAAGCTCTCAAGAGTCTGGTCCACTTATGGATATTCAAATATGCATTACTTAAAGATCATTATGTGAAATTGGATGCCTATAGTATTGGAAATTGTTCTCATCCTTGTGATGAATCTATGAGGGTGACCCTAGTTAAGACTCCCAGTAATGGAGGATTTGGAGCCTGAACCAGCCATCCCTGGTAACCAGCCAAGTCTTCCAGTGGAGGG
Source organism: Micromys minutus (assembly GCF_963924665.1). NCBI lineage: Eukaryota > Metazoa > Chordata > Mammalia > Rodentia > Muridae > Micromys > Micromys minutus. The sequence continues at coordinate 78,678,224 of NC_137971.1, forward strand.
ATTGAGACACCAACCCAGCCACAAAACCTTCGATCTGCAATTTGTCTGGCTTACAAGGTATATACGAATAAAGATGGAGCAGAAATTGAGGGATCAGCTAACCAATGACTGGTCCAGATTGAGACCTATGCCATGATAGGGAGCCCGTCCCTGACATTGCTAATGATACTCTGTTATACTTGTAGATAGACACCTAGGATAACTGTCATCAAAGAGGCTCTACTCAGCGACTGAGGAAAACAGATGCCGAGACCCATAGCCAAGCATTAGGCAGAGACTGGAGAATCTTGCAGAAGAGGGGGAGGAAGAATTGTAGGAGCCAGAGGGGTTGTAGGAGCCAGAAGGGTCAAGGAGCCAACAAGAAAATCTAGAGTCAAGTAACCTGGGCCAATAGGGGCTCACAGAGACCCAGGGAGCATGCATGGGACTGCCCTAGGCCCTCTTCACATATGCTACAGTTGTGTAGTATGGTCTTCAAGTCAGAGTCCTAACTGAGAGCAGGGTCCTCATCCAGCCTCAAAAAGAGAGGATGTGCCTAATCTCACTGCAACTTGATAAACCAGGGCTGGTTGATATGCATGGGAGCCACCCCCCCCCCCCCCGCTTTCTAAAGAGAAACAGGAGAAGTGGATGGGAGGGTAGGTGAGGGAGAAGGACTGGAAGGAGAGGAGGGAGGGAAACAGTGGTAGGGATGTGAAGTAAATAAATTAATGAATTAAAAATTCTGATAGAGGCAAGTGGAGGGGAGAGGATTGATTTTGACTCTGTTTATAAAAACTAAAGCTAGCAGGTGTGGTGGTGCCTTCCTTTAGTTCCAGTATGTGGGAGGAAGAGGCAGTCAGATAGATCTCTGAGTTCAAGGTAGCCAGGCTGTCCAGGGATACATAGACACTTCCCCCCTCTGAATACCCCCAAACCAAAGTTAGCATACAAAATAATAATTATGACATGTTTATGCATATGTGTCATTATACTTAATTTTCCTTAGGTCCTCACTGCCCTCTCTCATCCCCATCTCTTGCTGATATGCTTCTTTTCCCCAGATAGGACCCCTTCCCACTTTCTCTTCTCCCTTAGGATTCCTTCCTCCTTAACTTCTATCTAGTTCTATAACTCCTCCCACCACATAAAGACGCATATGTATATATACTCAAATGCATACATATTGCTCATACATATATAATTTTAAGTTTGTCTACAAAGGGAAACATATTCATCTCTTTGAGTCTGGTTTATTTTGCTTAACACAATAATCCTTAGCTCTATGCATTTTCCTGTACCTCATGATTTCATCTCCATGGGTAAATAGAATTCCAGTGTGTGTGTGTGTGTGTGTGTGTGTGTGTGTGTGTGTGTGTGTGTGTGTGTACAAACTGGTCATTATCCACTTATTTGTTGATGGACAGCTAGGCTGCTTCTATTTCCTGTGTTATGACTAGCAAGGCACTGGAGCACAGATATGCTGGTACCCCTGTGGTGTGTTGGGTGTAAGCCCTTCAGGTTTGTATGCAGCAATGATAAGAGTGACATCATACAGTAACTGATTTGTCTTTCTGACCACTCACACCATAGCAGCTGCAGCGGTTCACATTCCAACTAGTACTGGTTAAGGGTTTCTCTTGCCCTGAATCCTCCCCAGCATCTGTCATCATTTGCTTTCTTGATGACACTGGCTCACAGTTTGGGAGGGTTTTGCCTGTGGTTGCCTAGATCCATACATTTTGGTGGGCTACCCTGGTGGTGAGATTATTTGGTAGTGGAGGCTCTTGTGCAGGAAGCAGAGAGAAGTAGGATAAAGGAAGGTGCCAGGGCAAGGTGTAACCCCTAAGAACATGTCCTCAGTGGTCCATTCCTGCCAAGGAAAGCCTTTCTTCGATACCTTCTAAAGAATGCTAGCACAATGCGAATCCATCAAGGGATCAATCCACTCATTAGAGCCCCCAGGAGCAAATCTCTGGACCTACCACCATAGCAACACCCAGAGGTGTGCTTTGCTAACCATGTAGGCACCGTTCAATCTAATCAATTTGACAATCAATATAATAGCATTTATATAAGTCACAGAGAATATGATTGAATGAACCACTTACAGCCTGAGAAATTTGTGTCAGAGACAGACTGTTTCTCTGTTTCCTCTGACCTTCCAGAAGTCACCTCAGTCATGTTCTCTTGCTTTATTCTCTTAAAAACAGTTAGAAAGAACAGTATGACTCTTTGGGCCAGCAATCCTGCCCTTGGTACCCATCTCCCAGAAATAAGAGCCACAGAATGTCAGGACATTTGTAGTAGGATGCTCACTGAAACATTGTAGCAAAAGAAAGTGAGAGAGTGAAGATTCACAATGGACAGCCTTGCAGGGCATCCACACCATGACATTCTCTTCAGGCATTGACGGATGACACCTCAGAGCTATTGAGAGGCTTTGGGAGGTTTCTGTGGCACAGTTCAGGATAAGAAGATGGGATGAGGAGCTGTGTGTAAAGTGATTAGTGCATTTAGTGTTTGACATGTGGGAACACACAGGTTTGCATGTGATAGGCAAGCATGTCCTGCCATATGTTGTCAACGGGATTATGAGATCCAGGGAGGATTAATGGCTCAGAGGAGAGGGAATTGAGAGTCAAGCAAAAGAGAAGAGCCAGTTGCCTCATTAGAAAAGTAGGGTTATAATTTCTATAGTAGCCAGGTGTAGTTCTGCACACCCATAAAACCCAGCCGATGGGAGGCTGAGGCAGGAGGATTTCAAGGTGAAGGCCAGTTAGCCTGGGTAACAACACAAGTTGCACACTTTGGGCTACACCTGACACCTTTCTTCTAATCCTATGTTGCTCTTGTTCTAGGGTCTCTGTAAATATTTCATGAGCGTGAAAGCTATTTTGAAAATGTTCAAAGCTCTGCTCAGATATGTGCTGATGGGTTTCGTTAGGACACGTCTAACAACAGTCTGATTTAGAACTAATAGTTCCACCCGTTGACGACTATCGAGGTGTTTGTTGTCTATTTGGTGGAGTAAATGTAAATGATAACCGATCTAATTAATAGCTGGAATCCTTCTCTAGGAGCAGCTGAGTTCACTCTGCCTATATTAAATGTACAGCCTTCAGGAATGGTCTGCCGTGAGGTGGTGTGGATGTGGGGGAGATGTGCTTCTCTTCCTTGTCCCCTGCCATCTGTGGCGGACAGGGACCAGGAGGGTGGGAGAACTGGTCCCATCCTCATGGGCTGCAGCACCTGGGAGAGCAGAACCTGCATCTCACCTGGGCTTCAGAAGTGTGGGAGGGTCGGCCTCTGACCTAATCATGAGAGCGAGGCCATTGTTGTCTGCCGTGTGGTAGAGTGGAAAGGGGGAGATGTCCTCTTGCCCTCACCACCTTGCTACCCGTGGTGGGTGGGAGAGCCATTCCTCATTGGCTGCAGCATTCAGGAAAACAGGCCTTGCATCTTGCCTGGGCAGCATAGTCGAGCTGGCCCTGGTGGAGTGGGAGCCCTGCCCCTTGCTGGTTGCAGCATTGGGCAAGCTAGCTGGGGCAGTCCTGGAGAACTTGCCGTGGTAGTGTGGGTGTGGGAGAGCTGGTGGGCTGACCAGCTCAACTACTACCCAGACCCAGGGCCTTGAGTTGGTTCACCCCAACATCTAACCCATCTAGGAACTGCTGGAGTGAATGAAAGGGCCAGTCCTCCAGATTCAAAGTTGCGGGGTCTCCATGACACAGGGCAACAACAGGGTGTCTGAGAGGAGTCCTGGTGAGGATCTAGTATTGATAGTGTAGCAGAAGCCAGAGATCTTGAACCAGACCAATGAGTCATCACAATGAACATTTGCAAGCAAAGAAGTGTGAACAGAAGGGTATACAGTGGGCCGCACTGTGACACAGTACAGTTTTCATTGTGAGCCTGTCTCCCTTCTCCCCAGGGTCATTGGCCACTGGCCCACAAGGACGAAGGGAACAGAATCAATAAACAGGGCTTTGGATGGCCAATAATGACATACTGGTCCAGCATTGGATAGACAATGATCAACTTTACTCAGGGTAATTCATGGTTTTGGGCTAAGGGAGTGGGACTACCCAGGGTGGGTAAAGGTCACTGAAGGCTAAGGTACCAAGGTCCCTCGTTAGCATGGGGAGGCAGTTCAGGAATCCCAGGTGCTAGTTGAAGGAATGGGGAGAGGAAACTGAATCTACAATCTCACTGTGACTTCAGTGACATTCCACAGGGGGTGTGGGGCTTTGAATTCTCCAGATAAAGTCAAAGCTCATGCACTTTTGATAAAGGGAGCCTGCCATTTTGTGCTGAGCTCAGAAGGCTATCTGGATGATGGTAGACTCTGACCATAATTAGCAGGGGGACATTTCATCGTGAGATTTTGTTGCTGTTTTTAAAAATTTTTTATTATTTTATTTTTATTTTCTCTTTGGGGGTGGCAGGGACAAAGGGTGGACATGAAGGGATGGGATGATGAGTGGGACTGGGGTGCATGATGTGAACAGTGAACATCACAAAGAATCAGTAAAAAGTAAAAAAAAAAAAAAAATCCATGAGATACAATGAAGGACACAATAAAGTTCTAGAGGAGGAAAAAAAACACGACCTATGGGCCCATCTGTAACTCATACCCTCTCTGAACTTTCACACACACCACCTTTTAGGGTGCAGTGTTTCCACATGTGAGTACATCATGTAATTGTTTATAGCAGGTTAAATGTTATCTCTCTTAAATGTTTATCACTGATGTAGAAGACCGTCAAATGATTTATTTCTGCCTGTTGAAATTTACTGTACCTGGTTGTGGTCTCTGCTCACCTTAGTGTAGGATAGCACCGTGGAAACCTTGCACCTACTTAGCTCTACCTTAGTCCCTGTTGATGAGCCCTTGCTCCTGCCCCTGGCTCTCCCTCCCTTAGCCTTTGCTCTCCACTGATCCGTTTTTAGATCCTGGGAAGAGCTCTCTAATATCTTTTAACAATTATATGGATGAGTGTATGTATGCATATATTTATTTATCTAATATGTATGCATGTGCCTGGGTGTTTGCATGTGTGCCTAGTGTATACAGGTGACCCTAGAGGCCAGAAGAAGATCCCAGAAGGAACAGGATCCCCTAGAACTGAAGTTAAGGTGGCTGTGAGCTGCCACATGTGGGTGAGAGCACATCGTGCCTGTGCCTAGCTTATTTCATTAAACACAGTGACCCGTTGCTCTACTCCTGCTTTCACGAACAGGATTCCGTACCTTCCCACAGCTGACTACTGTTTGATGCGGTCTGTGTTCCATACTTCCTTACCTGCTCACCAGCAGCCGGACACTTAGCCTGTTTCCACATGTGGCTTACTTACAAGTATCCCAGCCACTGGGTTTGAGGTCTAATCTTGTATGACCTCAAATGCCTAATGACATCTTGCAAAGACCCTTGTTCCAAAGAGTCACATTCTGAGATCCTGGATGGGAATGAATTTGAGGGTATGCTCTTGTAACATCATCTGGATACGTGGCATTTTCTAGTTTCAGCTGAATGTATCAGCTGACCATCACCGACTGTCCCAACAAAGCAAAAGTTTTGCTCACTTTAGTGGTTCGGGTCTTTTGTTCATCGCACACAGCTGGTTCTTCAGCTCCAGCTGAACAGAACCACAGATTCTTAAGTTAAAGCATCACATAGAGTTTTCACTTTTTTCTGAAGCCTCACAAGTCAGGCACTAAGGTCGGTACTCTTAACATTCTTCTCTTCCAGCCTCCCACAGAACAAACAGCTCATCCGGCTCTGAGCTCACAAAGTCCGCAACATTACCACAATCCTCCCTCGGATAACATGGTCAGGTCTGTCACAGCAGAATTCCATGATTTTACTATCAATTTCTGTCTTTTATTGTGTAACAAATTACTATCAATTGCTTTCTATTGTGTAACAAAGCACCATGACCAAAAACTATTTGGGGAGGAGAGGGTTAATTTCAGCTTACAACTCCCAGCCAGGATCCCTCAGGGAAGCCAGGGCAGGAACTTATGGCAGGAATCTGCCTGTAGGAACTGAAGAAGAGGCCATGAAGGGGAAAATGTCCAGCAGACTTGCCTCCAGGCCAATCTTAAGGAAACATTTTCTCAATTAAGATGGCCGTCTTCCCAGATATGCTTAGGTTTCTGTTGGCAGAAACCAGCCCAACAACAATGTAAGGGGATAAGCCAGTTATCCTAGCTGATCATTCCATAGTGTAGACAAGTATTACATCATCACATGGCATCCGATAACATGCAGAGTTATTTTCGTTTTTGAGACAGGGTTTTGGCGTGTAGCCCTGGCTGATCTTGAACTTGCTATATAGACCAGACTGGCTTCAAATTCACAGCAATCCACCTGTGTCGGCCTCCGGAGTGCTAAGATAAAAAGCTCACACCCTCATACCTGATTATTTAAAAGACATTTTCTTTCCTGGCTTCTAGGAGGGCATTAAATCACCCGAGGCTGGGGTATGGGAAGCTCTGTGCAGTGTACCAAGGAGCAAGTGTTCTTAACCCCGGAGCCTCTCTAACCTCTGCAGTTATTTTATATCAACAATAATTACAATCCTAGGGAAAAACCAGACACCACTCCAGGAGCTGTTTAAAGGATCATCAGGTTTTGTTTTCCTTCTTTATTTAATTTTGGATGCTCAGCAGTCACCCCGCCCCCCACCCTCTGTGCTGGGCTCTTCGGGCTCTGCAGGTGGTGAGGTATCTCCCCTGCAGATGTGCCAGCAGGTTCCCTATGGGTGCCAGAGTGGAAATCACAACCCGGATGTCAATAGAAGCTCTGTCTACAGGGTCACCCCAGTGGGTTGTTCATGAGTTGGCTTCTCCAGAGCACATTCGATGGTACCCCTGGCTTTGCTTTGGAGGCATTTCAGCCTCACCTAATTAGGTAGTTGGGAACTGGGCAGCTATTACTTATAATAGACGTGGAGTTGTAAATTATTCTATTTAATTAAGAACTGCACATTTCCTATTAAAGAAAAGCTTATCATAGGTTAGTAAATTTATTGGGAACACTTAACTTTCACTAATTAAGCTGTTTGAACTCAAGGCAAGGGCATTCATTAATAATCAGGTCCGAGCAGTTAAGGGCAATTAGTGAAACAGCTGGTCTTTATCTCACCGATAAAGGATGGTTAATAGAGATCTTTACAGCTGTTATAAACTTCCCCAAAGCAGAATCTTCTTCAAAAGTTTGCGTTGGCGAAGAACACGAGACAGAACAAAGAGAGCTAAATTTAAACGAACAGAAGCAAGCCGGGCTTCTCAGCCCAAAGATAAGAGGAGGGTCAGAAGAGAATCAAAGGCATCCTAAGGATCTCTTTCCCAAGCACTCTCTCTTTACCCACAGGAGCCTGACCTGTGTGTGTGTGTGTGCGTCTGCGTGTATACTCACATGGGTGTGCTTATACCTGTGCACGTGTGTGTAGGAGGTCCGAGGAAGATGGTACGTGTTCTGCTCAATCATTCTCTGCCTTATTCATGTGCAACAGGGTCTCTCACTGAAGCTGGAGCTTGCTGTTCTTCAGGTAGGTTGTCTGGCCAGCAAGCTCCAGAAATCCTCTCTTCTTCCTGCCCCCGTGCTGGGCTACAGATGTGCACAGCTGTGCGCAGCTTTTATGTGAGATCTGAACTCAGGCCTACTGACCAAGCAACCCACCAATCCCGCCATCTTTACATGCAGGGATGGCATTCCCTGAGAGAGCTTTCTTTGTACGAGCTTTGTTGACTACCAGGAGCAAAGGGAACCTTTAAGGACCATCCTTGCAGCTCACTTTCATTAGCAGCTGGGGGACAAGCATTCAAATGACCTTGTGTGGTCATTTCAGATTCAAACATAACAAACACGAAGCTATGTGCCCGGCAGAGCTTCGTCCCCCCCCCCCATTGCTTTGTTCTCATTTGAGGTGTCTGCGTGTAGGCCTCACAGGATTGTCATATGATTCAGAAAGTTTAGAGTGAGCTCAATTGCTACATTTAACAAGGCAGCACTAGGATTTAAGGGAGACAGGCGACGCTCCTGTCAGCTGCAGCAGCTAGCTGAGGTATGCCAGGTTACACCCGGGTGGCATTTATCAGCTGCCCGTTGGGTGCTGGTTGCTGTGTTGGCTGTGACAAGTATCAGGGCGGACGAGGACCTGGCTTTCTGAAGCTTACAGTCCAGTGGGGGAGCAACAGTCAAAGATGCTGTCTGCATCCTTCTGCACCTGTGCAGGAGTCTCCAGGATGTGGAGCCGGCAGCTGGGGATGCAGGAACCTGGAGACAGTTGAGGTTATCGGTTTACAGGTTTACAGAAGGTTAAGTCACAGAGGGATCAGATCTCTTTGGATTGGGATAATGGAGGATAGGAAGGCGACGGAGGAGGGACTGTCAACCTGGGAGGCCAACTCAGAAAGACTTTTAAGAACTAGTTCCCTTGTGTATGTTTCATCTATTTAAAACTCACTTTGATTTGCACTAGTTAAATAATAGCCCCGAGAACAGTAATGCTGAAAGCAGCGAGCACTTATTAGACACCTGCTGTTTAATAAGTGCCACTCAGAGGCTGATCACCTGCTGTATTTCTCTGAACTGTCATCCCAGGGTTTTGAGAGAGCCGTCATTATTATTCCTTCTCTGTGCAAGAGCAGGGCAAGGCTCAGGGAAGCCAACTGATTGCCCAAATCAACATAGATAGTACGGACTTGGTCAGTATCATCAGAACTCTACACCTCTACAATTCTTCCTTAAAACAGAAGGCCTATAAATAAATGCTCAAAAATACCCTTAGGGGAATACAAGAGACGGCTCAGCAGTTTGGGGCAGGTTCTGCTCTTACAGAGGACCCAAGTTTGGTTCTCAGTTCCCACATCACATGGTTCACAATGACCTGTAGATCTAGCCTTAGTGGATCTGATGCCTTTCTGGCCTTTGCTGGCCCCGGTACTCACATAGCTTGCACACACATATAATAGGCACTGTGCACACTACAAGGTGCATAATTCTCAGTGCTGCTTCAGAGGTAGAAGAGAGGCAGGCAGAGCAAAATCTGTGTCACGTTTCAATTCCCCAACCAGTAAAATGGGGGTGATGAAGGAATCCACCTCATCAGGTTTTTGAGAGGACTAAATGCCTCAGTGCCCACAGATTGCTGAGAACAGAACCTAGCCTGTGGGCTCCATGTATTACTGGGTCCGAATCTTTTGGGGCACTTACTTTCCATCTATAACATGAGGCGATATGGTCCCCCTTCATATATATGTGCCCCTGTTCATAGGGATATTCTGAAGGATCAGTAAGGTATTACATACAAAGTTCTTTCAGTAGCTGGTATCAAGTTCTCCTCTGGGTGCTAGCTTGTGTTTGGCAGAGATGCAGACAGACTGGCTCACTGTCAGGAAAGAAAGATGCTCCTATCTGAAAAAAAAGGAGGGCAAGTAAATAAAAACCCAGCTGGATTTCCACGTGGTTCAGTGACAGGCAGCCAGGATTAGGAACCTGAGATGTCACAGTAGGAAAGAAGCACAAAACCCAGGGAGGGGCTGTGTGGCCTTAGGACAGAGATGAACACTGTGGCATAACGTCCCCTAGGCCAATCACAGAGTCCTCTGCTGGGCCTTAATCGTCCTTTCTAGACTCTTTGTGAGCCATGCTCCCTTTGGCCTCTGGCTGGCTCCGCCAGAGCCTAATCACATTTAAAAGTAGTTTTTATCTGTGATTGTTCCCCCGCTTGCAAGGGGCTTAAGCATCTAAGCTGCCACTTCCATCAAATCCAAGCCCATGGCCCTGTTAATACACACAAGCCTGGATTTGGCAGGGAACTGATCCTCAGCCTCGTCCAAGAGGGGGATTTTGGAGAATTAGAAGTGACCAGTTTGGGGAAAGGGGCGGTGGAGGGAGACAGGGAGTCAAGCCATGGGAGACTCCTGCCAGGCTGCTCTTCGAGAGATTGTGCTTGTCCTCAGGGCTGGGCTTTGTGAAGTTTAATAAGATGTTGTCTGTGAAGATTACCTGTTAGCTTAGAGACAATATTTTATTTTCGCTGCCGCTTCCTGGGATGCAGAGGGTGGTGTGCAGAGCTTCATTTAAAGCTCAGACACCTCGGGCTAATTCTGTGTTAAAAGGCAGTGAGTGTTGGAGTGGAAATTACTCCAGCCTCTCTAGGGTGGTGGGTTCTGACATGGAGGCTGGGACCCCAGCAGAAGGGCAGACCGAGGCCAAACTGGGAGGCCTTAGCCCACAGTAAGATCGGGGCGGGTGAGATGACTGAGTGGGTGACAGTGCTTGTCATGTGACAGGAAGACAGGGCTTCAAATCTTCAGTACCTAATAGGGGTGTCTGCCTCAGTGCTGTGGGACTGGAGCCAGGGCAGCTGGCGCTTACCAAGTGTCACCCTAACTCCAGGTTCCGTGAGACACCCTGCCTTAAGGGAATAAGGGCAGAACGTGATGGAGTAGGTCACACCGATGTCTTCCCCTGGCCTCTGTGGGTACACAGGACACTCTTCCACTTGCTCATGCAACACACACACAGACACACACACAGACACAGACACACACACAGACAGATACACAGAGGGAGTGGAAGAGGGGGAGGGGGAGGGGAGGGAGAGGGAGAGGGGGAGGGGGAGGGGAGGGAGAGGGAGAGATCTTGCTCTCATTTTTTTCCTGTGGGTGTTTATTATTTTTATTGCACTACACAGGGGTAATTCACAAACCCTGCAATCTTTCCATTTAAAGCATGCAATTGAACAGTTTCTGGTGTATTCACAGGGTTGTTCTGGCACCAACATGATCAATCTCAGAACCTCTTTGTTTGTTATCCAAAGAAACACCCTGTGTACTGTCAGCCATTCTTTTTTTCTTTACAGGCAAACAGCGAGGCCATCCCCTTGGTGGGCGTGACTTCTGTGCTCATGAGCTCAATGATCTACATAGCAAGGAGGTTGCATTCCAAAAGCCTGTAGATGGGGAGGTCACAGGTCCTCAGGGAGGACCTACTATTATTATTTTGCTAGGTGAACATAGCATCCAATGCATCGGGATGCACACATAAGTGGTGGTGGAGTATGCAGCCCTAACTTCAGAATCTATATTACGCCTTTTCTCCCAACTCACAGGGAATACCTCAGAGAACGTGAGGAGGGTGCAGAAAAATGATAGGAGTCAGAGGTTGGTAAGGCCTGGGGTGAAACAGTCCCGTACACAGTATGGGCATTGCGCTCATGGACAGCTGCGTGGTCTGCACAAGATACACACAAGGTCAAGCCAGACAACATTCCAGCATATGGGGGATGTGTGTGTGTGTGTGTCTGTGTGTGTGTGTGTCTGTGTGTGTGTGTGTGTGTGTGTGTGTGTGTCTGTGTGTGTGTGTGTCTGTGTGTGTGTGTGTCTGTGTGCCCTAGTTTGCTTTCTGTTGCTGTGGCAAAACATCGACTAAAAGCGTCTTGAGGAAGAGTTTGTTTCCTCTCACAGCTCTCAGATAGCACTCCATCACTAAGGATAGGGTAGGAAGTCAGGGCAGGAACCTGGCGGCAGGAACTGGAGCAGAGGCCATGGAGGAGTGCTGCTGCCTGGCTTGCTCCCCAATGGCGGCTCAGCTTGTTTTCTTAAACACCCAGACCACCAGCCCAGGGATAGTATTTCTCACAATGGTCTGGGACCTCCCCCATCAATCCAGAAAACACCTCACAGGTTTGCCCACAGGCAGTCTCATGAAGGCATTTTCTCTGCTGAGATTCCCTCTTCCCAGATGGCTCTAGTTTGTGCCAAGGTGAATTGATACACAAAATTAACAGCATGAAGGGGAACTATCAACTGTTGGTGTGGAAGGAGGGTTACTAGAGAGGCTGGAGAAAGGAGAATTGCTTATTACAAGAGTGGCTCTGATAGGCTGCCGGTACTCCATGGGATGGTCCTATTCCCACTCTGATAGGCTGCCGTACTCCACGGGACGGTCCCTCTCTTACTCTGATAGGCTGCTGGTGCTCCACGGGATGGTCCCACTCCCACTCTGATAGGCTGCCGTACTCCACGGGACGGTCCCTCTCTTACTCTGATAGGCTGCTGGTGCTCCACGGGACGGTCCCTCTCTTACTCTGATAGGCTGCTGGTGCTCCACGGGATGGTCCCACTCCCACTCTGATAGGCTGCCGTACTCCACGGGATGGTCCCTCTCTTACTCTGATAGGCTGCTGGTGCTCCACGGGACGGTCCCACTCCCACTCTGATAGGCTGCTGGTGCTCCACGGGACGGTCCCACTCCCACTCTGATAGGCTGCCGTACTCCACGGGACGGTCCCTCTCTTACTCTGATAGGCTGCTGGTGCTCCACGGGACGGTCCCACTCCCACTCTGATAGGCTGCTGGTGTTCCACAGGATGTTCCCACTCCCAGGCATATACTGACAACAGTAATTAAACTTAGTGGGTTATTAAAAAAAAAAGAGAGACATGAAATCACGAGGAGGATATTGTGATCTGGGAAGAGCTGTGTGTGTGTGTGTGTGTGTGTGTGTGTGTGAGAGAGAGAGAGAGAGAGAGAGAGAGAGAGAGAGAGAGAGAGAGAGAGAGAGAGAGAGAGAGAGAGAGAGAGAGAGAGAGAGAGAGAGAGAGAGAAGTAGGGAGCAGATGTGATAAAAACACATTGTGTGCATGTATGAAATTCTCAAAGAGTAAATAAGAATAGACTGCTATATTGTTTTTAAAAGGGCGCATCAGCACCCATGCATGTTGCTGCATTGTCTCCAACCTTCCTTGGAAGATGATTTTAATCTACATTCTGTCTCTACAAACACACCTGTGCTGGGTATATCATATAAATTATAGGAAATGTAGCCTTGTAGAGATGTAGAGATGCCTCAGCAGTTAAGAGCATTCGCTGCTCTTCCAGCAGACCTGGGTTAGGTTCCCAGCATGTGGTACACAGAAACACACACACACACACACACACACACACACACAAACACACACACACACACAGAAACACACACACACACACACTTTTCTTTTGTAAAGGAAGGAAATGTGACCTGCAGATTGTAGATTGTGTGGTACCCACTCTCTGGTCCTCACGGCTCCTTTTTTGGCTTCATCTCTTATTCTTCTCTCACCAAGTGTTTCAGGCATACTGTCTTTCTCCTCAATCAGAGTCAAGCATGCTCCTGCCTCTGGGCCTTTGCACGTGATAATTTCTGTGCTGTGGAACCTTACCACAACCTTAGAGAAACCCCTGCTTCCTGCTTTCCTTCCTTCTACCCCTTACTGCATGGGAGTCTTACCTATGTGATGTTCTCCCATGTAATGTCTACATTTCTTCCTCTTTCTGTCCCTTACTTTCTCTAAACTCCTGGATGGACTGTGTTTACCCAGCGTTTGTCTTCCTAACCCAGGCAACTCCCATGAGAGCAACTTTGTGTTCCTTTCACTATTACTATGTTTATGTGTGCTTAGGTTTGTGTATGTGTTGGTGCATGCATGTGTGCAGAAGTATGTGTGTGTGCATGTGTATGTGGAGGTCACAGGTTAGTTTCTAGTGTTCTTCCCAGAAATATATTGGCCTGGAGCTCACCAAGCAGGTAAGGCTAACTGGCCACCAAGCCCCAGGGATCCTCCGTACCTGGCTTTGTTCAAGTGTGGGTTATTGGGGGTCATGCTCAGGTCCTGATGCTTGTGAAGCAAATGTTTCACTGACTAAACTATCTCCACCCCTTTTATTAGTCTGCACCCAGATTCTACAAGAGTGGCTATGTACCGTAAATGTCCAACTAATAGGGGCTGGATAACGTAGGCAACATATGGACCTGTTCTTCTGATACCTTTCTCCCTGCTTTTCCTCCCTCCCCTTCCATGGGCATCTTCCTCTGCTTCCTATTATGAACTTTATTTATTTTTGAGATGGGGTTCAGTCTGTAGCCCATGGCCTGGATCTGACTAGGTAGTCAGTCCTATGTGGCCTCAAAATCACAGCAGTCCTTCTGCCTCAGCCTCCCTGAGTTCTGGGATTACAGACACGAACCTCTGTGCTCAGCTTCCTGTAAGTTTTCATCTTAGTCTGGGGACATCATAGTCGGTGTTAACCAACAGTTACTGAGCTGTACCCTCTGCCCCTGCTACCTCTCCCAGCTCTGCCTCAGATCTCATTGTGATAAATACCATTTGCTGGGTTACCTGAGCGTTCATACGGAACTGCCCGTGTAGGCATATACCTATGCAATTATAGAGCAGTGTATGCAAGGGCCTCCTTTGGGGGGGGGTGGCAAGCAAACTCTTAGCATGATAGAAAAATAGCAATTTTTAAAAAATAACTGAACATTGGCACAATATCAAAGACCATGGAGTTAAAGGATTAGAAAACAATTTCTGAGTGTTCTGACAGTGGTTTGGCTGGCAATGTTTAGATAACTTAGAAAACCATATGCATGGTTTATAAATTATACATTCTATGACATTCTCTCCCTTGCCCTTACTTTAGTGAAATCACAGTTTTTATGATCAAGGTTTTTATTGTCTTTAATAGATAAAATACAGAAGGGCTGAAGAAAGGGCTAAGGGGTTTAAAAGCACCTCTCTTTGTAAACCTAAGTTCAGCCTTCATGTAGATCCTTGGCATTGACAACCTGGAGGAGATAGGAAGGTAGAATTATGACTTGTTTTACTGGGGTGAGGGGCTTGATTTGGTGGGTTGGTTGATAGCCTTTTGAGTGGTTTGTTTTATTTTTATTTTTTGAGAAGGGGTCAGCCAAACCACTGATAACTCACTATTCCCCTGCCTCACTCTCCTGAGTGCCAAGATCGCAGAACAGACTACTATACCCAGATGAAATATTTAATAAAACCTAATTAGAACTTCAAAACTATATTTCCAGCTTCATTTTAACACCTTCATTATTACCGTTTACCCATGGTTTGTATGTCACCTCGCAGTTTAATAAGTACCCTGAATAAATAGCTTAGAAGGAAATGTCAGCTATGAAAAAAGAATTTTTCATTTTTACCCTGTTCTATAAAGTACTTTCAAACTGACACGTTTTATATTCTGATTGTGTTTTTTAAGATTTTAAAAGAATTTATGTGCATGTGTGTCTCACATATGTGTCTTCTGGAGCTGGAGTTTCAGGTTGTTAGGAGTCATCTGATACAGGTTCTGGAATCAGTACTGGGGGGCTCTTTTTAAAAATTTATTTATGTATGTATATGAGTACACTACACACCAGATACCATTGCAGATGGTTGTGAGCCACCATGTGGTTGCTGGGAATTGAAATCAGGACCTCTGGAAGAGCAGTTGGTGTTTTTATCCACTGAGCCATCTCTCCAGTCCTGAGGCTCTTCAAGAACAGTGTCCTGGTTAGTTTTCTGTCAACTTGACCCAAGCCAGAGTCATCTGGGAAGAGGAACCTCAACTGAGAAAATGCCGCCGTGAGATTGTTTGTGGACAGTCCTGTGAGGGCCTTTCTGGACTAATGATTGATGTAGGCTGGCCCAGCTCACTGTGGGTGATGGGCTGTTTCCTGAACAGGTTGTCTTGGGTTGTATAAGAAAGCAGGATGAGCAAGCCACAGGGAGCAGGCCAGTGAACAGTGCATTTTCCATGCCTGCTTCGGTTCCTGCCTCAGGTTCCTGCCCTAACTTTCCTTCCTGATGGGCTGTAAACTGTGAGATGAAATTAACCCTTTCCTCTCCAGGTCGTTCTTAATTATAGTGGTGCTCTTGGGAGACAGGCTCTTTCTATGTGGCCCGGTGCACACTACGTAGATCTGGCTGGCTTCGCATTCACAGAGATCCTCCTACCTCTGTGTCTGCAGAGCTAAGGGCATCCTTGTATTTCATCAGAACAATGGAAAGAAAACAAGTATAAGCAGCCTCTCCCCAAGTGCAAAGACACAGGAGTTGGTGACTCAGGTGGGGGTGTGTGATCCTCTCCCTCCTTCTCAAAGGAAACATCTGCTGTCATCAAGCCAAGCTGTGATCTTTTCAGAGCAGGTCCAGATGGGCTTATGAAGGTGGATCCCTCAGACTACAGTTCTATAGAAGGACCTCAAAGGTCCGGTGGAGTCTCAGGCTGTTGAAACCAGTTCTTTGTGCAGCTCTTGAACCAGATCTTCATGTTGTGGGGATTCCTCTTTCTATGTTTTAACTTAAAAAATTTTTCTTTCTGATATGACATTTAACTGGTCTGAGGAGATGGCTCAGTTGGTAAAGTTCAACCGTAAAGACTAGAGTCTGGATCACCAGCATCCAGGTAGAAAGCCTTCATGGTGTTGCCCTCAGGGCTGGGGAGGCAGAGGCAGGAGGATCCTGGGATTTTCTGGCCAGCTGAATCAGGAAGCTCCAGGTTCAGTGAGGAAATAAAGTAAGGAGAGATAGAGGAAGACACCATTGTCAACCTCAGACCAATATGCACACACACATACACACACATACATGTACACACATAGTCATTCATATGGACACACACATATAGCCATTCATGCACACACATGCATACATACATGCACACACATAGTCATTCATACACATACACATGCACACACACACATATAGCCATTCATGCACATGCACGTACAAACACACATACAACCAAACACACACACACCTATGCACACACACACACCTATGCACAAACACACACCTATGCACACACATGCACATACCTATCCATGAATGTATACATACAGCCATACATGCACACACACATGCAAACACATACATGCAAACACACATACAGCCAAACACACACACACAAATACACACACCTATGCACACACACATCTATGTACATACATGCACACCTATGCACACACATGAATATACCTACCCATGAATACACACATACAGCCATACATGCACACACACATGCAAACAAACACATGCAAACACACATACAGCCGAATACACACACACAAACACACACACAACCACACACAAATACACACACCTATGCACACACCTATTCATGAATACATACATACATACATACATATAGCCATACACCCACACACATGCACACACACACACATACACACACATGAACACACACTCCAGAGTAAAATAAAATAAATGGGAGCCTCACCCCGCAAGGCCATAGAGGAAAGAATCTCTATTTAAGGATGTCAGCATTACTTCTTAATGAGACAGATTTCATCTGTGGACAGAAGGACACTCTTAGACACCCTGAAATATTCTCACACACAGATAAAGAGCTCAGCACACGCTGTGGAGTTTGGAGGAAAAAAGCGACAGCCAACCACCAAACATCACTTGATCAGTTTTATTTGGGTTATTAGCAGAGAATATTTTGCACTGGAGACTTCTTATATCAAGCAATAACTGAACGTTAAGCAAACAGATCATCAATTATTAACATGGAGCTGCTATTAGCGTAGTCCTTTACACGCTGGTGCCACATGCCTTTGGAGAGGGATGCAGGAACATCGGATGCACAAACTTGGAATCGAACAGTGTTCCCTCCACTGAGATGTTTTGGAAACTGGAACTATATCTAATTTTCCTTTTGGGAGTGAGCACAGTAGTTGAGAGAGAAACCTAAAATATGGCATAGGAATAGCTAAGAGAGACGCTGGCAGAAGCAGTGTTTTGAGGGCCGAGGGCTCTGCAAACTAGAGTTTACTTCTAACATGGACTCTGGGTATCTTTCTTTATTGTTCAGACTCAGGATGACTTATTTTATTTATTCGTGTGTGTGTGTGTGTGTGTGTGTGTGTGTGTGTGTGTGTGTGTGAACATATGCATGCATGTGGGTTCCTGCATTGAAGTGCAGGTACCACAGAGCCCAGAATTTTTTTTAAATTTATTTGTAATGTCTTACAAATTGGAATTTTGGGTAGTTTTAAGATGCCTGATGTGGGTACTGGGAACCTGGATCTTTGAAAGAGCAACGAGTGTTCTTAACCATTGAGCCATCACTCCACCTCCATCACCTCCCACCCCCATAAGACAGAGTCTCCAGTACTCTCCTAATGGGCTAGGCTGAATGCCCAGTGAGCTCAAGACTGCCCGTCTCTGCCTCCCCAGTACTGCCACACTCCAGCTTCAGCTCCGTAGCCATGATGGTGACATCATCATCATTTCCTCCTCCCGCCCTCATCCTCCTCCTCCTGAGACAGGGTCTCTCTTTGTAGAACTTATTGCAGTTTTACATGTGGTTTTAGATGTAAAAAAATAACTATGTGCATGCTGAGTTTGTACATGTGAGTCTGTACATGTGAGAGAGATGCCTTTAGAAGCCTCCTCAGCCCAGCCCACAGAGCCCACTGGGCACTGCCACCATGAGCAAGGCATTTTGACTGTAAAATTCAACGAGTCCTTGTATGGCCACAAATACATCCAGACAGACAGTAGTCCCCACTTTGTTCCCTGCTATGACAACACCTTAGCCAAAACCTGTGCCTAGTGCCAGAAGCTTATCTGGCAGAATTCAACTGTTCTATGAGGATTACCACTTCCACAAGCGCTCCTTCCACTGCTGCCGCTGCCAGCGCTCCCTTACCTGTGAGCCCCTCACCTGTCAGGACAGTGAGCTTCTCTGTAATGAGAGCTACTGAATAGCCTTCTTTTCCTAGCGTTCTGCCTGTGGGGCTCTGGAATCTGGAATCTGGAGACCGGTCCTGGCATGAACACTGCTTTCTGTGCAGTGGCTGTGAGCAGCCGCTGGGTTCCCGCTCCTTTGTGCCTGACAAGGGTGCTCACTGTTGTGCGTCTTGCTATGAAAATGACTTTGCTTGTTGGTATGCTGACTGCAGCAAGACACTGACCCAGGGTGGAGCGACATCGCAATTAACCCTGGCATCGATAGTGCCTGGTCTGCACTGGGTGCCAGACACCCCTTGTAAGGCAGCAGTTAACATCTTGGGGTGATGATCTGCTTTGGAGAACTCTTTGCACCCAGTTGCAGCAGCTGCAAGCGCTCCATCACAGGTGGGGGCAGCAGTGAGGGTGCAGGACTCAGTGGAGGCAAGTATGTGTCATTCGAAGAATGACATTGGCACCACAGCTGCTTTTCCTGTGCCCACTACTCCACCTCCCTGGTGGGCCAAGGCTTTGTACCAGACAGAGACTGTGCCAGGGCTGCAGCCAAGCAGGCCCCTGAGCCGAGGCTCCTGACTTTCCTTTTTCCAAAACCAAGGGTTCAAGACTATGGCTACTTTTCTGAACTATTTCTGGGGCTCAGCTTCCCCTAGAATGGGCTGTCCCCACTCCCCACTCATGGGGACTTTAGGATTCAGCCACCCAATTCTAACACACCCCACTGGTGCTCCCTGACCCAGGCCTCCAAATCGGCTCTTATGGAACTTAAGCCTTTCTCCAAGTCTGGATTCTAGAAATGAGTCCTCCCCACACCGAGGCTCTGACACCCCAGCCCTCCAAATCTGGACTCTTGAGAAGCCTAGGCCTTAAATCTAGATTTCTAGGGTAGATTTTTAGTTTTCCTGCAGGTGCCTAAGAAGTCTTCAAAAGCATATTGTACCTCTGGTTTGACCTGACCCCATTCTACCCCATCTCTGGCCTGCAGCCATATGAATAGCAGATTAGGGGCTCCCTGGTTAGAGGGTTGTAATGTACAGGGTGCTGTCTCGCCTATGAGTACCATGTTATTTCAGCTCCATGTTGCCCAGAGATAGGCAGCAGGAGGTTGTTCACCCTGTTTCCAGAGAATGCAATAAAGCAGTATGAGGAGGGAGAAAAGAAATACAGGAGGACACAGGTAAACAGGTAGAAGCCCTTAAAGAGAAAACACAATCCATTAAAGAATTACAGGAAAATACAAACAAACAGGTGAAAGAATTGAACTAAAGATGGAAATAGAAACAATAAAGAAATCACAAAGGGAGACAACCCTGGAGAGACAAAAGAGATCAGGAGTCATAAATGCAAGCATCACCAACAAAATACAAGAGATAGAAGAGAGAATCTCGGGGGCAGAAGATACCATAGAAAACAATGACACAACAGTCAAAAAAAATGCAAAATGTGAAAAGCTCCTAACCCAAAACATCCAAGAAATCTAAGACACAATAAGACCAAACCTAAGGATAATAATGTATAGAAGAGAGCAAAGATTACCAACTTAGAGGTTTAGTAAATATTTTCAACAAAATTACAGAAGAAAATTCCCTAATCTAAAGAAAGAGATGAGCATGAACATACAAGAAGTCTACAGAACTCCAAATAGATTGGACCAGAAAAGAAACTTTTTTTCTATCACATAAGAGTCAAAACACTAAAAAACAAAGAAAGAGTATTAAAAGCAGTAAGGGAAAAAGGTCAGGTAACATATAAAGGTAGACCAATCAGAATTATACCATACATATCAACAGAGACTCTAAAATCCAGAAGATCCTGGACAGATGTCATAGACACCTCAGGAGAACACAAATGTCATCCCAGGCTACTATACTCAGCAAAACTCTCAATTAACATAGATGGAGAAACCAAGATATTCTATGACAAAACCAAATTTACACAATATCTTTCCACAAATCCAGCTACAAAGGAAAATAGAAGAAAAAGTCCAACACAAGAAGGGAAACTGAACATTAGAAAAAAAAATACAGTAATCTTTTTTCAACAAGCCCAAAAGAAGATAGCCACACAAAAATAATTCCACCTCTAACAACAAAAATAACAGGCAACAACAATACATTTTCCTTAATATCTCTTAAAATCAATGGACTCAATTCCCCAATAAAAAGACATAGACTAACAGATGAGATATGTAAACAGGACCCAACATTTGGCTGCATACAGGAAACACCCTCAGTGACAAAGCCAGACACTATCTCAGAGTAAAAGGCTGGGAAAAAATTCCAAGCAAATGATACCAAGAAACAAGCTGAAGTAGCCATTCATAAAAACAACTTTTAACCAAAAGTTATCACAAAAGTTAAGAAAGGACACTTCATACTCATCAAAGGAAAATATCTACCAAGATGAACTCTCAATTTTGAACATGTATGCTCCAAATGGAAGGGCACCTACATTCATAAAAGAAACTTAACGAAAGCTCAAAGCACAGATTGCACCTCACCCAATAATAGTGAGAGACTTCAACACCCCATT
Source organism: Micromys minutus (assembly GCF_963924665.1). Taxonomy (NCBI): domain Eukaryota; kingdom Metazoa; phylum Chordata; class Mammalia; order Rodentia; family Muridae; genus Micromys; species Micromys minutus. Next base: position 78,699,289 of record NC_137971.1, read on the forward strand.
GTCATCAATGGACAGATCATGAAAACAGAAACTAAACAGAGACACAGTGAAAGTAACAGAAGTTATAAACCAAATGGATTTAACAGACATCTATAGAACATTTCAACCTAAAACAAAAGAATATACATTCTTCTCAGAACCTTGTGGTACCTTCTCAAAAGTTGATCATATAATTGGTCACAAAACAGGCTTCAATAGATACAAGAAGATTGAAATAATCCCACTTATCCTATCAGATCACCATGGACTAAAGTGGGTGTTCAATAAGAACAAAACAACAGGAAGACCCCGTACATATGGAAGCTGAACAAATCAATGATAATTTGATCAAGGAAGAAATAAAAAAGAAAAGACATTTTAGAATTTAATGAAAATGAAGACAACAAAACTATACCCAAACTTATGGGACACAATGAAAGAAGTGCTAAGAGAAAAACTCATAGTTCTGAGTGACTCAAAAAAGAAAACTAGAGAGCACATACACTAGCAGCTTGATAGCACACCTAAAAGCTTTAGAACAAAAAGAAGCAAATACATCTAAGAGGAGTAGATGGCAAGAAATAATCAAACTCAGGGCTGGAATTGACCAACTAGAAACAAAAAGAACTATACAAAGAATCAACAAAACTAGGAGCTGGTTCTTTGAGAAAATTAACAAGATAGATAAACCCTTAGCCAGACTAACCAGAGGGCAAGAGGCAGTATCCAAATTAAGAAAATTAGAAATGAAAAGGGAGACATAATAACAGAAACTGAGGAAATTTAAAAAATTATCAGATCCTACTACAAAAGCATATACTCAATAAAACTGGAAAATCTGGATGAAATGGACAATTTTCTAGACAGATACCAGGTACCAAAGTTAAATCAGGATCAGATAAACTATCTAAACAGTCCAATAACCCCAAAGAAATAGAAGCGGTCATTAAAAGTCTCCCAACCAAAAAAGCCCAGGACCAGATGTATTTAGTGCAGAAAAGAAGACCTAATACCAATCATCTTCAAACAATTACACAAAATAGAAACAGAAGAAACACTATCCAGTTCCTTTTATGAAGCTAAAATTACAGTTATACCTGAACCACACAAAGACCCAACAAATAAAGAGAACTTCAGACCAATTTTCCTTATAAATATTGATGCAAAAATACTCAATAAAATTATTGCAAACCAAATTCAAGAACACATCAAAATGATCATCCATCATGATCAAGTAGGCTTCATCCCAGGAATACAGAGATGTTCCAAGATAGGGAACTCTATCAATTCAATCCAGTCTATAAACAAGCTCAAAGGGAGAAAAAAAAAGCTACATGATCATCTCATTAGATTCTGAGAAAGCATTTGACAAAATTCAATACTCCTTCATGTTAAAAGTCTTAGAAAGATCAGGAATTCAAGTCCCATACATAAACATAGTAAAAGCAATATACAGCAAACCAGTAGCCAACATCAAACTAAATGGAGAGAAACTTGAAACAATTCCACTAAAATCAGGGACTAGACAAGGCTGCCCACTCTCTCCCTTCATATTCAATATAGTAATAGAATTTCTAGCCAGAGCAACTAGACAACAAAATGAGGTCAATGGGATACAATTTTGAAAGAAAAAAGTCAAAATATTACTATTTGCAGATAATAGGATAGTAAACTTAAGTGACCTCAAAAATTCCGCCAGAGAACTCTAACAGCTGATAAACAACTTCAGCAAAGTATCTGGATATAAAATTAACTCAAACAAATCATTAGCTTCCCTCTATTCAAAGGATAAACAGGCTGAGAAAGAAATTGGGAAAATGACAACCTTCATAATAGTCACAAATAATATAACATACCTTGGTATGACTCTAACCAAGGAAGTGAATGATCTGTATGACAAGAACTTCAAGTCTTTGAAGAAAGAAATCTAAGAAGATCTCAGATGTTGGAAAAAATATCCCATACTCATGGATTGGCAGGATTAACATAGTAAAAATGAGCCACCAAACCCAGACAATATTGCTGATGCCAAGAAGTACATGCTGACAGGAGCCTGATATAGCTGTCTCCTGATAGGCTCTGCCAGATCATGACAAATACAGATGTTTAGGCTTAGAGCCAACTATAGAACTGAGAATGGGTTCCTTAATGGAGGAGTTGAAGAAAGAATTGAAGGAGTTGAAGGGGTTTGCAACCCCAGAAGAACAACAATACAAACCAACCAGAGCTCCCAGGGATTAGACCACTATCCAAAGAGTACACATGGATGGACCCATAACTTCAGCAAACATGTAGCAGAGGTTGGCCTTGTTGGGTATCAATGGCAGGAGAAGCCCTTGGTCCTGTCAAGGCTTGATGTTCCAGTGTAGGGGAATGTGACGGCGAGGAGGTGGGGGAGGGTGGGTGAACACCTGTACAGAAGCAGGGGGAGGGGAGATGAGATAGGAGGTATGGAATAGGAACAGAAAAATGGAATAACATTTGAAATGTAAATAAAATATATCCAATAAAGATGGCCATCTTGGCAAAAGCAATCTACAAATTCAATGCAATCCCAATCAAACTTCCAACTCAATTCTTTATAGAGTTAGAAGGAGCAATTTGCAAATTCATTTGGAACGACAAAAATCCAGGATAGCAAAACTTATTCTCAATAATAAAGAAACTTCTGGGGGGGGGGGAATCACAATTCCTGACCTCAAACAGTATTACACAGCAGTAGTCGTAAAAACTGCATGGTATTGGTACAGAGACAGGCAGTTACATCAATGGAATAGAACTGAAGACCCAGAAATGAACCCACACACCTACGGTCACTTAAAGGAGCTAAAACCATCCAGTGGAAAAAAGATAGCATTTTCAACAAATGGTGCTTGTTCAGCTGGTGGTCAGCATGTAGAAAAATGCAAATTGATCCATTCTTATCCTTTTGTACAAAGCTCAAGTCTAAGTGAACCAAGGATCTCCACATAAAACTAGATACAGTCAAACTAATAGAAAAGGAAGTGGGAAAGAGCCTTGAACACATGGGCACAGTGAAAAGTTTCCTGAACAGATCACCAATGGCTTATGCTTTAAGATCAAAAATCAACAAATGGACCCTAAAAAATTGCAAAGTTTCTGTAAGGCTAAGGACACTGTGAATAGGACAAAATGGCAACCCAAAGATTGGGAAAGAGTCTTTACCAGTCCTACATCTGATACAGGGCTAATATCCAATATATACAATGAACTCAAGAGGTTAGTCTCCAGAGAACCAAATAACCCTATTAAAATGGGGTACAGAGCTAAACAACTCCTAACTGAGGAATGACTGACAAGCACCCAAAAAATGTTCAACATCTTTAGTCATCAAGGAAATTTAAATCAAAACCACCTCACACCAGTCAGAATGGTTAAGATTAAAAACTCAGGTGACAGCAGATGCTGGCAAGGATGTGGAGAAAGATGAACACTCCTCCATTGTTGATGGGATTGCTAGATGGTACAACCACTCTGGAAATCAGTGTGGTGGTTCCTTAGAAAATTGGACATAATACTACCCAAGATCTCAGCTATACTGCTCCTGGGCATAGACTGAAAAGATGCGCCAATATACAACAAGGACACATGCTCCACTATGTTCATAGCAGCCGTATTTATAATATCCAGAAGCTGGAAAGAACCTAGATGTCCTTCAACAGAGGAATGGATACAGAAAATGTGGTACATTTACACAATGGAGTACTACTCAGCTAGTAAGAACAATGACTTCATAACATTCTCAGGCAAATGGATGGAACTAGAAAATAATCATCCTGAGTGAGGTAACTCATTCACACACACACACACACACACACACACACACACACACACACACACACACCACACATAGTATGCACCCACTGACAATGGGATATTAGCTCCAAAAGCTCAGATTATCCAAGATATAATTCATAGACCACATGAAGCTCAAGAAGAAAGAAGACCAAAGTGTGGATGCTTCAGTTCTTCTTAGAAGGGGTAAAAAAAAATACTCATGGGAAACAGAGGGCAAGAGGTACTTGGGAGGAAGTGAAAAGTGGGAGGGGACAAAGGTTAGCAGGTTCAGGTATGAGAGGGGTCAGGGGATGAACTACAGAGGATTAGGAGTTTGAACAGAGGTGTGTAGCAATGGGGGATGCGGAACTGGGAGTAGACACTAGCAAGTCCCAGATGCCAGGAAAGCAAGAGGCTCCCAGGACCCAACAGAGATGAGATTAGCTGAAAAGCCCAACAAAGGGGAGAAAGAACCTGTTGAGTCCACATCCAGAGATTAAGCCAGGCCCCTGTTGGGGGTTGTGTCTACCCACTCATCTCCAAATTTTTAACCCAGAGTTGCTCTTGGCTAAAGGAAATATGGAGGCAGTGTAGAGCAGAGACTGAAGGAAAGGCCATCCAGAGACTATCCCACCTGGGGATCCATCCCATATACAGACCCCAAACCAAGATTGTGGATGCCAAGAAGTGCATGCTGACAGGAGCCTGATATAGCTGTCTCCTGAGAGCCTCTGCCAGAGCCTGACAAATACAGAAATGGATGCTCCCAGCCAACCATTGAACTGAGAATGAGGTTCCCAGTGGAGGAGTTGGAGAAAAGACTGAAAGAGCTGAAGGAATTTGCAACCCCATATGAAGAACAACAATATCAACCAAAACCAGACCTCCCAGAGCTCCCAGGGACTAAACCACCAACCAAAGAATACACATGGAAGGACCCATGGCTCTAGCTGCATATGTAGCAGAAGATGGCCTTGTGTGGCATCAAGGGGTGGGGAGAGGTCCTTGGTCTTGTGAAGGCTTGATGCCCCAGGGTAGGGTATGTCAGGGTGGGGAGGCAGGGGTGGGTGGGAGAGCACCCTCATAGAAGCAGGGGCAGAGGTCATGGGATAGGAGGTTTCTTGAGAGAAAACCGGGAAAGGGGATAACATTTGAAATGTAAATAGATAAAATATCCAATAACAAAACAAAATAAAATCAGTTGGAGGGGGGCTGGAGAGATGGCTCAGTGCTTAAGAGTACCGGCTGTTCTTTCAAAGGACCCAGGTTCAGTTCTCAGTACACCCATGGCAACTCACAGCTGTCTGTAACACACAGGTAAAACACAAACATAAAAATAAACAATTTTTTTAAAAAAAACGAAATCAGTTTGCTATTTTGTCCATTTAACAAGATACCAGTAGTAGGCCTGCAAGCTCCCCAACCCTGTGTTCTTGGCCAGATTTCCAGGACCATTCACGTGTTTCCTTCTGTGGAGCAGGCCTTACACAGAAAGCTGTTGGTCACCCCCATAACTTCTGTGTGCTGTTGTAATATCTGTCATATGGCATTTCACAGGATTCATAACTGGGCAGGATTATTGATGAACCCCCCATGCATCTATGTAGCACATTTCTGGACTGTGAAAACCAGCCGGCAGGGTGAAGCTTCCTGGTCACTACCAACTTGATTTCTCTGTGTCTTTTGACCAAAGGGTGTGATGTCTTCAGGAAAATAGTGCTGGTCGTTTCTATCGCTCTTGGAGCTCCATCTTTTAATCCTTTTTACTACCTCATTCTCTGTGCCTGGCACTCGGCTTTTTTCCCCCCAAAGCCTCCAACTTTTGCTTGCTGCAGAATGATGGCCAAGTTAGTTAAAGCCTTATGTCTTTGTCTCTTCATCTGCAAAATAGGCTGCCTTAGTAAACACACTCTGACAAATTCATGAGTACAGGAAGCACTGGACATAGCTCATGTTTAGTGTACACTTAAAGATGCTGTTTGTTTCTGTGGGTGTGGCTCAGTTATTATTGGACAACCAGTTCTGTTCTTCCCTGAAAAGAACCACTCCCACCTTCCTCAGTTGTCCATACATACGTGTATGTGTGTGTGTGTGTGTGTGAGAGAGAGAGAGAGAGAGAGAGAGAGAGTGTGTGTGTATATGTGTGTATGTGTGTGTGAGTGTGTGTGAGTGGGAGTGTGTGTGTATGAGTACAAGTATATGTGTGTGAGTGTGTGTGAGTGAGTGTATGTATGTGAGTGTGAGTGTGTGAGAGTGTGTGTGTGAGTGAGTGTGTGTATGTGTGTGAGTGTGTGAGAGTGTGTGTGTGAGTGAGTGTGTGTATATGTGTGTGAGTGTTTGTGTGTGTGTGAGTGTGTGTGTGTGTGTGTTCACGTGTCCTGGAGTTCATTCTAAGGATTGACTTAAGTCATCGAGTTTAGCGGTCAGTCCTACGGCGGTTTTACCAGCCCCCAGTGCATACCTCTGACTCTCATCTTCCTGTCTATCAGAGGGCAACTTCACCAGCTTCTTGGCCCTTCACTTTTTCACAGGGGGCTTTGAGGACCACCTACCACCATAACTATCAGAGTTTAGCACCATGTTGGCTAATATTAAGCACTCAGCAATGTCAGTCTGGATTGAGGACACCTGATGAATCCGGTTCTATAAGCCCTGCGTCTCTGGGATCCAAGTGGGACCTGGAAAGGGTGCTTGCTAATAAATCTAAGAGATGAAACCAGAAACCAAATGCTTCTTGTGTACATATTATTCACAGACAAGCAAGGCAAATTTGTGAACTTCCGATGATCAATAATGGGAGGCAGAGGCAGGAAATAGATTCGTCTCATGGTTCTGGTTGCTACTAATAGCAGGGGATCAGAATCACTAACTCCCTTTTTAAGCGCTGATTCCTCACTATGCTACTTACCAAAAGCAAAATAGTCATGTGTCTTCACACATGATTTTCACCCCGCTCCCTCTCGCAAGTGAAGGCCATCTCTCCCTTCCTCTGATTGTTTTCAATCCCCTCCCTCCCGGAGAGACCATGGTCCTTGTGCCTGGGAACCATCCTAACTCCTTGCTTAATGTTCTTTAATCTGTCTGCCGCTGTTTCCCGCCATTTCCCAGCATCTCCAGCATCAGTGGCCCCTTCTTCCTTGATTCCTCGCGACTCTGTTTTCCACGTTAAGTTCTGGTGTGTATCAGTCTTTAGCACTGCACTGGGAAATCTCAAAGTTAAAGATAGCAGTCTCCGACCCCCTTCCTCTGTTGAGCGTCTTTATTCACCAGGCCCTGTGAAAGGACCCACAGACACAGAAGTGAATCAAACTGTTCCTGGTCTGGAAAGGAAATCTCAGGCACAGGGTGGGAACAACAAAAGGAGGAGGTACGGAGCCACGCCCCTTACACAGTACTTCCATGTCATCTTCAAAATAACATTGGAGGCACCCATCACAGCTTCCATCTCGTCCGTGGAAATCCTAAGCCAGGGACAAAGTGTAACTCACAAGGGAACCATGATGAACAGTGGCTTTAAGGGGAGGTCAGGAGATTCTCCACACTGGACAAGGCGAAGCCCATTGATGTCATGATTGGGAGATTTGCCTATGTGAAGGACCAGAATTAAAAACCAAGGGACTGCGTAGTGGCCTGGGGGAGAAGGACATCACTCTTGGGAACGTTGGGAACTTCAAGAGTCACTTCCACATTCGCTTTATCCAAAGAGTTCAGTGTGTGGTGGGTGCTCGCTCTGTTAGTTCAGTGTGTAGTAGCTGCTCACTGAATTGTATGTGCATGGTGCCTGTGTGGAAGTTAGGGGGCAGTTTGAGGGATTCAGTTCTATTCTTCTACAATGTGGATTCTGGAGACAGAACTTGGGTCACTGTCACCTTGGCAGCAAGCATCTTTCCCTGCTGAGCTGTCTTGCTGGCCTCACTCAGAATTGATAAGGATGGCTGACTGCAGCAGAAGGCCCCAGAACTTCTGCCATTCCGCTTTGTACCGGAATTCATTATTCCTCCACCTTTCAATATTCACTTTCCATCTTTTGGCTTAGGTCCTGGGGGTGCAGGGATCAGGTTCCAGTTTGGGAGAACATATCACCACTCTGTCTCCATTTGAGTTCTGGAAACAGAGTACAAAGTGTCTCTTCCTCCTCCACCCTTTAGGAGTTCGGGGGGTATACATTGACACATTAGGGCCAGTCTTGTGAGAGGTTTGGGATGACTAAGCACGTGCTGGGTAGGTAGCTGATGAGGTTTCTTAACAAAAGCCATATATTTTCCTCATCTCTCTGGGATGTGCAATAAGTACCCCACACAGGTGAGCAGTGTCTTTATGTTCATATGCTCTTATGTCTAAGTGTTTGGTTTCCAGTTAATGGCACTATTTGGTAAGGATTCCAACAAGGTGTAGCCTTGTTGGAAGAGGTGTGTCACTAGGGATGGGCTTTGAGGTTCCAATGACTGTGGCTTTCAGCTGCTGATTCAGTTACGTGCCACCTGCTACCTCTGTTCCTCCATCCCAGACTTTGCCCTTCTGAAACCATCAGCTCCAAATAAATTCTTGCTTCTATAAGTTATTTTGGCTTTGGTACCTTATTACAACAATATTAAAGTAGTAATTGTGGCAACAATGGTGATGATGGTGATGGTTGTGATGATGATGATTTGGCAATGACAGTGATGGTAGTGATTATGGTGATAGTGGTAATGCTTGTGGCTGTGGTGGTGATGATGGTGACAGTGGTGATTATGGTGATGGTGGTAACAGTTGTGGTGATGATGGTGATTGTAGTGATAATAGTGGTGATGGTGGTAGTGATAATGAGGGTGAGAATATTAATGATGATGGTGATGATAAAAGGTATATAATAGTGATTATAAGTGCAATAACTCTGTAACAATCTCCTACCTCTATAGTTTTATTGTTAATGGTCCACTTAGTCCCACAGCCCTAAACAAATGGAAGATGTTCTTCTTTCCTTGGAAATAGGATGAGGTTAGACCTTAAGTTCATGACTTGTGGGTTTTCCTGTTAAGCATAACAAATGAGGGGGCAGGAATTCAAACTCATTATTTTTACGTGGAAATAGTGGAGTAACTCACACGAACATTACACTCAAAGTTGTTATGCCACTAATCCAGCCCAGTAATTGGAATGGTGGGTACCTGGAGTTCCGGAGGAATTTAGACAGAGGACAGTCTAAGGCAACAGAGATACTGGGCCGAGGTCATTATCCCCGACTGTGTTCATGCTCTTGCTGTGACTCACAGCCAAGTGAAGGGACTCAGCAACCACTCTCTGGGCCTTCTCTAAGTCGCTCAGTGACAAAGGTCAGTCAAGGGACTGAGAATAAATCCTTGGAGTTTTTTGGCTGTGAATTTCTCCAAATACTCTGCTCTGCCTTTTAAGCAGAAAAGCCATGGCAGACAGTTTGCAAATGAGTGGCCATGTTTCAATAAAACTTTATTTCTAAATAAAAGAGATGGGTCAGATCTGGCCTGAGCCACAGTTACAAACAATTGGTATGTTAGAGGGAACATTGGATAGTAATAATCACATCTGCACATGAAACAGAAGCTGCTGGCCAGAAACCTGATTTTTCCATTTCAGTTACCTCTGCTTCTTTTCACTTCTAATTTGCTTAGAAAGGGAAAACAGACGGAAATCCTCTCCACTAACAGTGAGATTAAGTAAAGGATCCTGCAAAGGGGTGTTGGTTACCATGGCATTCCTGGAACAACTTTCCAGAAACTCCAAAAGAAAAGGGCAAGCTTTTATCTCCATATGTGGCTCTATTAATTCTAATCTAGAGGGTGGAATTTATCTGCATAGCTAGCTTGCTTTGCTAGGATCTCAGAAGTAGGAAGAGGAAGATGTGTTTGGAGGTGTCTTGCTGTTGTTTGAGGAATGAAAAAAAATGCACAGGCTGCAGGTAGATAGGCGGAACGAGGTCATCTGGGAGAGAATGGCTAAGAAAATGCCAGAGCCATTAGTCTTCGAGACACATGGTGGCCTATGTTCTTTGAAACACTCTGTGTTGAGTAGGGTGGCAAGTGACTATAATCTTTACAACCAGGTTTAGCAGTGTAAAAACAGTGTGTTTGTGACCTCATTGCTTGTTTTGCTTTCCCTTTCGGGTTGTAAGTATGAGATGTGTGTGTATGTGTGTTATATACAAGTGTGTAAATATTCATGGGCTCATATGCATGTATGGAGGTTATGGGAAGAGATCTGGTGTCCTGTTCTATCGTTCTGTACCTTGTCACTTGTCACTGGGACTCTTGCTAAGCCTAGAGCTAGGCCTGTAGTGGGTAAGTGGCAGTGAGCCTCCTGTCCTTGTCCCTCACGGCACTGGGATTACAGGTGTGTGTTTGTGCTTGCCCTGCTATCTCCCCAGGCCTTGTCTCATAGTTTCTGTGGCCAAGAGTCTTGGCACATTTTAGTTGCGGGCTGTGGCTTGGAGACTATCAAAGCTGCCACCACAGTGAGCTAGGGTTTGAGTTGAGGGATCATTCTCAGAGAACCTTTCACTTGGCCAAATTTCCCCCAATTCCTATATTCATTCACATGACCCATTTGCAAAACGTTGATGAATAACTAGAAGTTCCAACTGTGTCTTGTATGTCTCATCACAGGTATGGCTGGGTTGAAGACTTCACACAGTCTTTTGCTTGGGATCTTGAACTGTAGTGTGTACATGATTGCCCTTGTACATAGTCAATGGGTTTTCACAACACTGATGCTAACATGGCCACCACTATTTACATACATAACATTTTCTTATTTTCCCTACATCATTTCCTGTCCTTTGTCATCACCTTCCTGTCACCCTCAGGTCCTGACAACGTTACTCCTCCTCCAGTGCTTAGCGTTATCTTTTTCTAACTCTCTATATAGCTCAGGATAACCTCTAACTCATTATGTGGTTCACACTGACCTTGAATTTTTCATTAACATTGTGTGTGTGCACCACATATAAGATAGATGAATATTTGGAATCTTCTAGAATTAGGGTTACATGCAGTGGGCTCTGGGAACTGAACCTATGCCCTTTACACCATCATTATGGGCTGAGCCTCTTCTCTAGTCCTGGTCTTGAAGTCTTGATTTTTTTTCTGCCTATTGAATCCTACTTTACTTTCTCCTCTCCCATTCTGAATGCATCTTCCTCTCTTGGTTCCATGTAGCCTAGGCTATCCCAATTGCTTACCTGCTTGTTTGTCTTTTTGTCAACTGGATACAACCTAGTGTTATCAGGGAAGAGGAACCTCAGTTGAGAACACATCTCCACTGACCACACTCCAGTGAATGGCTGCTTACCTAGGAGCCTATGGTCAGTACAGATTGAACTCAGTGGATTACATGCATACAAAGGAAGGTATGGAATTGGGAGGGGATTGGCAGGGGTGGATCTGGGAGGAGTCAGAGTTAGGGGAAGAGTGATAGATTGGCAGTAGGTCACTTGGTATGATTTTTTCTTGATTAATGATTGATTTGAAGGGGGTGGGGTAGAGGTTCTGTGAATGGTGCCACCCTGGTCATGTGGTGCTGAGTTATATAAGACAGTGAGCAAAGCATGAGGAACAGGCCGGTAAGCTACATCCCACAACCTTTGCTTCAGACTTGGAGTATGTGCTTTGATTTCCTTCAGTGATGTACTGTGATCATGACATGCAAGCCATTTAATAAAGCATTTCTTCCCAAATTCTTCCAGGATCTTTATTAGAGCAACCACAACCACCGCCACCCCCACCCCCACCACCACCACAACAACAATCCAAGCAAACATACTGGCTTTGAGTGATCCATCCTTCCCCCTTCTCTCTCTAGAGTGTTGGACTACAAGAGTGTGCTGGCACTCTTGGTTTTTGTGGTACTGGGTTCAGACTTAGGGCCTTCTGCATGCTAGACAAGCATCCTGCCAACTGGTCTGTAGCCTGAGCCTCTAATTCACTTTAATGTGACCACGTAGCATGAAGCCTTTTGAGTCTTGCTTCTCAAACCTAGCATGATGTCTTTGGGATTCACCCATGTCCTTGAGTGAAATAGTAAGCCATTTATTTTTTGAATTGTCAAGTACTAGTTCACTGTGTAGACATAAGGCAGTTGGTTTATCTGCCAGAAACCAACCACATGCTTTGTGGATTGTGGCTAGTGTCCATAACCTCTCCAAAGCACTGACATGTAAAATTTCCTCTGTGTGTTACTTTTCGTGGCCTTGGTAAGTCCTAATAGAATTGATGGGTATGTGGATGTGGATGTCATTCAACTGTGTGTGTGTGTGTGTGTGTGTGTGTGTGTGTCTTTAGAGACCAGACAGTGAGTGTCTTCCTATTTCATTCTCCACCTTACTTTTTTAAAGTTAAAGTCTCCTCATTGACCTGGAGCCCACCATTTGGCTAGCCTGGCTGACCTTTAGGGATCTGCCTAACCCTGCCCCCTTGGTGCCATAGTTACTAATGCACCAGCTACCATGCCTGACTTTTTGTGTGGGTTTTGGGGAATCAGAGCCCTCTTTCTAGTCCCTCCATACCATCCTCTAGGAGCTTATTGTTTTACCTTTTACATTCAGGTTTGCAAACTGCTGGTGATTTGCTTTTTCATACGTGTGAGCCAGGGATCAGATTTTTATTCTCCCACACTAATACCTAACACCTCTCACATTGATAAGGCTATTTTCTCATGTCTCTGACATTTGGTAATAAACCAAGCACTTGGAAGTGGGCTGGTTCATTTATGGGTTCTATTCCTTTCATTTGTTGATTTTGTCAAATCATTATCGCTCTATTGATTTCTATTATTACAGTATTTCTTAATTCCTTTTAGAATGATTTTTACACTTAAAAAATTCATTTATGGAAAAGACCTTCACAAGATCAAGTCAGTCAATTCAAAGTCTCAATCACTGGCCCAAGAGCTATGTCTAGTTGATAGCCTCTTAGGGAGGGGGAGTTAGTTTTCTTTAAGGGTTTGGACCTTGGTAGGTTGACCACACTCTAGTGGATGGCTGCATCCTACCTAAGAGCCTATGGGAAGTATGGATTAGATTTAGTGGATTATATGCATAAAAAGGAAGGTATAGAATTGGGAGGGTATGGTCAGAGGGATGGATCCAGGATCAGTGTTAGGGGAGGAATGGTGGCTATATCTGATCAAGATACACTGTATATGTTAGCATTCTGTCTAACCTCTGCCCCACAGTTGCCTGGCAACAGTCAGGCATGCCTGACACTATAAAATGGGGCAGCTTGCCCTCTCCTCACTCCCTTGTTCTCTTGCTGTCTTGCTCTTTTGCTCCTCTCTTGCTCTTCCCTTCCTGCCCCCACTCTCTCTCCATTCCCTTCCCCCTTTCTCTGCACTTGCTCATGGTCGGCCTCCACTTTACTCCTCTACTCCTCTTCTCTCTGTCTGTCTGTCTGTCTCTGTCTATGTCTGTCTGTCTCTGTCTCTCTTTTTCTCTCTCTCCCTTTCTTTGCCCCTACTACCCTGTAACTCCCCTCCCCATGCCCTGAATAAACTCTATTCTATACTATACCATCGTCCTTCAGGGGAAAGGGATGCCTCAAGATGGGCCCGCCAGAGAAACCTACTTTCCCCACATCTCTCCTCACCACACCCCCATAGAACATACCCTGCTCTCTTTATCTCTTTATAAATCATTCAGTATATATGCATGAAACCTTTGAAGAGTTATAAAAATATTCTTTTTTCCCCTTCCAGACAAGGTTTCTTTGTGTAGTGTTCACTGGCTGTCCTGGAACTCACTCTGTAGACCAGGCTTGCCTCAAACTCAGAGATGCACCTGCCTCTGCCTCCCAAGTGCTAGGGTTAAAAGCGTGTGCCACCACCACCACCACCACCAAGTAAAAATATTCCAATAACAAAAGTCAACAAAAGACTGTCCTACCAGTCAGTATCATTTATGTTTATGTGTACATTTTAGATTCCACATGTCAATTTAAAAGAAATTGTTTAGAAAACTGAGTGGGAGTGAATTGAGTCTGTGAATCAGTTTCCGGGCGATGAACATGACTGCCCTCCAGAACCTTCTAATCCACGACTGTGGCTCCTCTCCATGTACTTGGATGGTTGGAAGTTCCTACCAAGGATGTTTTGGCTTCATTGTGGCAGGCATGCACAGATTGTTAGATTTACCTCTAGGCATTTGATTTTAAAGCACATTATTGTAAGTGGTATTTCTGTCATCTAAGTGTTTGCTGGCACATAAAATTACACTCGATGATTCTGTATTTATATTGCTGGACCGAGTTTTGAAGTTTTGTTTTTCTGTTGGGAGGTTCATTGAGACATGTACCTTAGAGGTGTTTCTTCCCCCACCCTGAGCCTTCCAGGCACACTGCATTGAGATTCAGGGTGCTGGTGACTCAGGGGTTCACATAGTCAAAGAAGGTGCCCCTATGTAACTACAGTACAGTCTAATCTTGCCTGTGGGGCTGGGGCAGTGACTTGTTCAGCAAACTGCCTCTTACCCAGGAGTGAGGCAAGAGAGAACTGTAACCTTGTGTGACTGTAACCTCAGCACTGGGGATGGGGACTCACTGGAGTCTCAGGGTCCCACTGGCCAATGAGAAGAACCCACCTGGCTATAGGTTCAGTGAGAGACTCTATCCCATAAAAACTAAAATCCACAGGCTACGGCTGAGGGCCAAAGCTGACATGTTGGCTCGGCAGGGGACAAATGGCTCTCCCTGTATATGAGATTAACCAACTCTGTGACGGGGATGAGGAAGTAGAAAGTGGTTTGTGTAAGGCTGCTGGGAACAGTTGCATGATTTCCTCACTGATTATAGGTCCTGTGCGTTGGAAGGAAGAAAGCTTTCCTGTACTGTTTGCTTACCACGCTGTGTACCCAGCTGCATGATGTGTGTGTGAGGCAGCATTTTCTCGTGGTCTCCTTGCCCGGATGGGGTGTCCCTTTCTGTTTTCCAGAGCCACTGACTGCTGCTGTGGTCTGGGCCTCCAAGTTTGACCTACTAACTTGACCGCCAGTGGTTGCTTTTATCAGCTGCTCCTGGCAGAGCTGAGAGAGGCTGCCAGGGTGCAGACAAACTGCTTCTGGAGAGCTCTGTGCCCTCTTCTCGCCTTTGTGCTTGCCTCTTATTGATTCCTCTGCCTGGCTTGGCTAAGCTCAAGCCAGGAGCCCTCCCGTTATTAAAAGAGGTCCCAGCTGTCCACACCTTTCATTTTCTTTGAATTACATTAATTGCCTGACAGCTAAAAATTGAGCCGGTATTTTCAGATTTCAGCTGCTGGTCGGTAAGAAATATTTACCAGCTCCTGCAGATTTATAAAGATGCCACAGAGACGCCTGGAGACTCACAATCAGAAAATACAGCATCCAAACAACACTATTTTTCAAGGTTAAATGCTCAGAATGCTAAAGAGAAATTGTCCATAAAGCAAAGTAAGGCTTTGGGAAGCAGGCAGCCTCTGCCTTGAACAAAAGGAAGACGAAGGGTTGGAGATAAGATTTCACAACTCCACAATAATTATGAATTTAATAAGGGAGCTTTATTTTTAATTCCGTTTTAGTCTGTCAGTCAGTCACCTTCCTCCCACCCTCCTCAGAGGCATGGTGATTCTCTAGTATGCTCCTCAGGCTGGGTCATGGGGAGAGCTAAAGGTCTCTAACCATAAGACATGCTAATGAAGTATTTACACAACTAATGTTCCTGTCCCTTTATAGGCAGATGGGACCTGACTCACATCCTCGTTCAAAAGGGACACAGAGACACAGTGAGACAGTGAGTTCTGCAAAAGACCAAGACAGGGAGCTGAGTGCCCCCATTCCCATTCTATGGGACCATGGGTTTTAGCTCATGGTTGTATGAATGGAACATTAAAGCTCAGGCAAGGCACCAGGAATTGTCACAGACTCCCAGGTGTCACTATTGATGCCCACGTACCTCACAGCAGGGTGATATACATGGGTTTGATCAAAGGCTATTGGTTTTCCCCAAATGGAAAGTCATGTGGAACAGACCACTATTCCACCAAAAGAGCATAAACCATTTTCCTGGGTTGTACACATTCATTTTTAATTGCTCATTTATCTACCAAATATGTCGAGTTTTCAGTGGTGGAGAGAAGATTTGAAGCAGGGTCTGGATTTATGCCCACTCTACCCTCAGACTTGAGACCCTCCTGCCTCAACCTCCCAAGTGTTGGAATTACAGATTTGTACCACTACTCTCACTGAGGGTGCATTTTTCTGACATGCTCTTTTTTTTTGGTGTGTGTGTGTGTGTGTGTAGTGGTTAAATCTATATGCTAAAATTAATCGTTTAGAAATAACTATGTCAGCCAGATTTAAGACATTATAATGTTTTTCAACTAATCCCTCTAGTAGCTTCAAAATACTGCCATCAGCTCGAGGTGCAAACTGACACCCACTTGCCACCTCTTCTCTACCCTTCTCTTGCACCAGGGTCTGTGTCTTAGTTAGGGTTCTATTGCTATGAAGAGACACTATGATCAAGGCAACTTCTTTTCTTTTAAAATTTTTTTTAGATTTATTTATTTTATTTGTATAAGTACACTGTAGCTATCTTCAGACATATCAGAAGAGGGTGTCAGATGTCATTACAGATGGTTGTAAGCCACCATGTGGTTGCTGGGTATTGAACTCAGGACCTCTGGAAGAGCAATCAGTTCTCTTAACCACTGAGCCATCTCTCCAGCCCAATCAAGGCAACTTCTATAAGGAGAGAATTTAATTGAGGATGGCTTACAGGTTCAGAGGTTCAGTCTATTACCATCAAGGTGGGAGCATGGCAGCGGGCAAGCAAGCATGCCCCTGGAAAAGAAGCTGAAATTTCTTTATCTTGCTCTGATGACAATCAGAAGACTGTCTCCAAGGCAACTAGGTGGAAGATCTCCATCCTAGCCCCACAGTGACACACTTTCTCTAATAAGGCCATACCTCCTAACAGTGCCATTCCCTGGGCCAAGCATATTCAAACCACCACAGTCTGATAACTGCTTTCTCTCTCAATGGCTGTGTTGTACCTGAAAATTTCATATAAACACAGTCACACAGCACCCAACCTTTGGTGTCTGGTCTTTTGTCTTATATTTTGTGTGCTTGTGTCTCCTCTGTTGCTTAAGCGTGGATGTAGAGGTTTGAGACCAACTTGCCTGAGTCAGTTTTCTTCTTTCACCATGTTTGTGGACTCAGTTTTGTTTGAACACTTTTTACCTCTCTTGGGTGTGTATGGGCCCAGGAGTACACTTGGGTCACTGGGTGATCCTCTGTTTAGTTTGCTGGGATTCTGAGGTGCCTTCCCCCAAAGCTACAGCATCCTGCATCTTCTAGCTCAAGTACCACCTTTATACATCATGTGTCAGAGGTGGGGTACCAGGGGAGAACTGTCAGAGGTGGGGAATCAGGAGTGGGGAGGTCAGTGATGGGCTCGGTGGTGAGCTGTTATTGGTGCTTGTGATTGGCCTCAGCAAGAGGTCAACTGTATTGAGTCAGTTGTGTTAAGACTACTAAGGTAGTCTACCATGTCCAGACAGCTTTTCTAAGGTTGGCACAAATGGAAGACTTCCTTTTCTCTTCTTGATCGAGGAAGTCCAACCTTCAATATAGTTGATGATGTCACATAGTTCTTGGCAGCATTACAGGTTCAAGTTTCTGGAATGCATCTCTATGCAAATGAGGTATCCTCAGAACCTTAAGCCTGAGCCTAAGAAGAACCCCTTTCCACCCTCCAAGGTTCATGTATATAGCTTTTGGTTCTCCCGGATGAAGTATATACACAAACAGTTTCATTAAATATCAACTAAGAGAGCTGTTTTATTAAACGCCATCTAAAATGCTGATGCCCTGCCTGCTGCAGCAGTGCCTGGACACCCCAAGGGAAGGAGAGGAAAACAGAACCACAGTACATACTGTGTCATACCAACATCAGAGGGATCCGTCTTTCAGGGTACTTAAATGTGGGCAGAGTGAGGCTGATTATACTTGGAGGAATGATGTCATCTTGGAAGTTACCATTGAGAATTCATTTGATGATGCAGAGTAAAAGTATTAAAAGCACGATTCTTTTCTTTGTTTGTTTTGCCTACCTCTTTCTTTTCTTCCTCTTCCTCCTTACCCTCTTATTCTTCCTTCTCTTTGTTTTTCCTTTTCTTCTGGTTTTCTTTCTTCCCCCATCCTCCTCCAAACCTTATCCTTTTTCTTCTTCATCTTCATCTATCTCTACTCTTCTTCCTCTTTTTTCTTTTTCTCCTCTTCCATCTCTCTTAATCTCTTCCTTTTTGTTTGATGGTTATGAAATAAGATCTTGTTGTGTAGCTCAGACTGGCCTTGAACTCCTAATGATACAGGCACTTGCTCCTCACCCCTGACATTCTTTTACCTCCTGGAATTCCCTTGCAGATGTGTGAATGAGTTATTGAATTTGGGATCTTCCATCTGTACAGTCCTCGACCCCCAACAGCAGATGTTTTTTCAGCACCAGGGACAGCGCCCTCTGCTCTAGTCTCTTCCTCCCTGATGTCCTGCACTAGACAAAGAACTATTATATCCTGTCTGTTATCCATTGGGGAGGGGCCTGTGTAAAACTCCCTGAGTCTGGAAAATGCAGAAAGTTTGTTTTGGCTTTTAATCTTAGACTCTCATTCCCACATGGTCCTCGAGACCGGTCCATCTCAAAGAATATAAAAAAAACTAGTGCTCAGTTTTCAGCTTGCTCATAAATCTGCTTCCTGCATTGCCTTTTTTATTTGCCTACTTCTGTTTCCCCTGAGTTTAAAGGGAGTGCTTCACCTTAGCAATGATTCAGTATTCCTGGGATACTGTTAGCTTTGAGAGCCACACAATAGAAGTTCCATTTTACTCTCCACTCCCATTTATAACCATGGGGGGGGGGAACTGCATTGTCTTGGGGGTTATCAAAGATTTCATAAAGCGCAACCTTTGTTTCTTGTGCCTCCATTTTTCAAAAAATATGTGCTCCTTCAAGTCTCTGGAAGCTGTTGCCTCTGAGGAAACATTCATCTTCAGTTTGACATCTTTTGTATGGCACGGTATCTCTTTTCAATTCTCCTTTCTCACGCAGGATAAATATCTTTTTAGGTCTTGGAATGAAGAGCTACATCTCTAAGATGTAACATCTTGTGTACATTTTGTGAGTGTGTGGAGACCTGCCCTTCTAACTAAATCCCACTTTATGCCTTGGTCTGGAAGATGGAGCCATAGACAGTTGATATAAAGGATAGTGTAGTTAAAATGTGTCCTCTCAGAGTTCATAAGCTGAGATCCCAATTTCTAGTACCCACATGTGTGACCTTGTTGGGACCTAGAGCTATTGCAAATATGAGGCAGGGAGATGCTGTTACCCTGGAATAGATGGGAACTTATTTAGGGTACCACAGGATTCATGGCCTCTTCATTAACTAGGTGGAATTTGGACTTGAAAACAGAGAATCCCATGCAAATGTTAGGCAAAATCTACTGTTCAAGGAATGCCAAAGACGGCCCAGGCCACCAGTAGTCATGAGAAAGGCATAAACAGGGATTTTTGAACAGTCCTCCAAAGAAACCCATGTAGGGTTTGGACTAAGAGTACCCAGACCTGTGATACAATACATTCCATTTGGTGTATGGTCTCCTGTTTAAGCAGCTTTGGCCAGGTCCTAGGGGGACTTGTTAATGATGTCTGTCTCAGTGTATTTACTTGGAAGATGTCAGACTTGAGTTTATACAACCAAGTATCATTTTCAGGTGAGTTATTTGGGAGAATTGCTTGTCTCAAGGATTCTAGTTTCCTTAAAATAAAATGGGGGAGGGGGGAGAGACATGGGTTTAGGTTTGATGCTATTGCCATAGGAAGAAATGAGGTATGCCCTGAAGATATCAGCTCACATATCTGCATCGCAGTAAGAATGGGTGGGAGCTCCCACAATGATTATCATTTATAATGGGCAACATTTTATGAGCACAAGACAGACCTCTACAAGCTTTTCCTTTTTCCAAATCCTTTCTGGAGCGCACAGAGCCAATGGCTGAAAATGGTTGAAATATCCCCTTCTGACCTTCTGCTCTTTAGTCTGGTGATCTAGAGTTTGAATCCATTCCTTTAGCCTCTTCCTGTATATTGCAAGTTGGTTTACGATCAATGAACCCACAGTCCCCACCTGAGGAAAGTAAGGTATATTGGAAGCCTGAGTAGGAATTTGGAATCCATAGAAGACTGATCAGGATCACAAACCTATACACACTCAAATGACACAGCGTTAAAAACCAAGGGTGAAGGAGAGGACATGGCCCAGGTATGGCATTTTTGTCATCTCCTGAGCAGGGCAGGAGCCTGATGATGACAGTCCCATGATAACTTCCCACATCCCACAGTGGGTTCAGTCAGTCTAGCATGATTGCCCTTTAAGATTCTGTAAGTCAGGTAACCATATCATGCCCACTTTACTTCAAGGAAACTGAGGTGCTGAGCAGGTGAGTAGCTTGTCTTGGACCATCACCAGTTAATGGCAGGATTGCAGTTTGAACCTGTGGTATTTTACTTCAAATCTATGGTCTTAACTGTAAATGTGTTTGTGTGTCACATGTGCACATGTGTGTGTATGTATGTGAGGGATAATTGTGCTCTACCTTATTGTTTGAGACAAGGTCTCTCACAGAACAGGAGCTCACTAATTCAGCTCCATGACTACCGTGAGCTCCAGGGATCCTCCCGTCTCTGTGTCCCCAGTGCTGGTGTAAGCGCTTTACTACTGAGCCACACTCACAGCTCTGCCTTTACCCTGTGTTTTGAGAATGCCTCACTAAGTTGTCGGCCTTATTTCTTAACCAGTGAACCTCTTGCTTCAGCCTTCCAGGTACCCGTGCCTCTGGGCCCAGATTGCTTTAAGACAACCACTCACAGAAAGAAAAAGTTTTGCTGTAGGATGCTTTTCACCATTGCAAACTCTTCTTTCAAATGGGAAGAACAACTCTAGGCAGTGACCTGTGACCCCAGGATTGCAGGCAGGAGGCCCAGGAGCTCCAGGCTTTCTAGGCAACTGATGAGGCTAAGGGAAGCCTGAACTATACAGGACTCCACCTCAAGAACCAAATCCAGACACAAAACCAAAACGAAACACACACATAAAGGGCCATCATGAGGGTTTAGTTGCTGAGCTCAGAAGAAGCCTAACAAAGCACAGCTGATACAGAAGTAAACATTAAACGAGAATTTATTTTCCACTCTTAAAACTGAGGCGGAGCGATAGGGAAGGACTCGCAGTCTTCACGAACAACCACAGAAGCGGGAAGCTATGATAATTATTATTATTACTTGTGTTAATAATTATGTTCGATTGGACTATTTAAATAGAGGATGCCTTAGGGGGCAAAGACAGTCTAAGGAATGCCATTATCAGAATTGCATTTGCATCCCATAGTCTGCTCAGCATCACTAATTAATATTCTCTCCATAAACAAATAAGCGTGGCGGAGGTTGGCAGATTGCAGAAACACCACTTACCAGAGGCGACGGCGGAGAGAAAACAGGATAAAAGCGCTAGGTCACGCTTGCTATTATCGACATAAATCACTCCCGAGGAACGATTTGGGAAAACTCACCTCTACCGTGCACCTGGCAGACGGACGGCATTGAGACAATTGGATGGTGAAAGCAAGCCCGAGGTTCAACCGCTGGATTTAAACCTGGGAGAGGCTCCTTGTGCACTCCCATCAATTCACTACAGGCTGTTATGTGTGGGGTTTATGCGGGGTCCGTTGTTGCTTGTTTGTTTCATGCACCGGCCTTTTAGTTTACAACCTGGTTCTCTCCACGTCTCATTCAAAATGGATTGCAAGAGTGCCCTGACAGATACTGGAGTCCTGATGCTGCTGAGGCAAAGGCTTTCCAGAGTTAAGACCACGGGGGCTAGAAGGCTTAGTCGGTAAAGTGCTTTCTGTCCAAGCATGCGGGCCTGAGGTCAGAGCTTCACACCCACATAAAAAGCTAGGTGCGGCAGTGCGTGCCAGTCAGTCTAGTACTGTGGCTGATAGAGACAGGGACTCCTGGATCCCCCAGCTCACTGGTCAGGGGGCTTAGCTGGGTCACTCAACTCTAGGCGTTGTGAAAGACTGTGTCACAGAGACGAATGTGGGAAAGGAACTGGTAGGGAAGGAGGAGGGTTGCCAAGGATGGGAGAGGAGAGGGTGGTATATGAGAATTGCTAGGGTGCATTGTATATAAATATTAAATTGTCAAAGAAGTTTAATAATGCTTATTAAAAATAAAGTGGAGACCAACTGAAGAAGATATTCTGCATCGACTTTCAGCTGTGGCTTATGGGCACACATATGTACACACACATGCACATAGATAACTTTCTGACCCCTAACTCGAAATGCTCCGTTTTTACTTCTTAATTCTGTATCTTCATTCTTTTAGTGCTTCTTTTCTACGGTTTGAAACTTTCATGCATGCATATTATGGACTTTGACTAAACTTGCCCCGTCCTCATTCCTTCCACCCCAATTTCTCTCAGATTCCCTCCCACCACTTTTTCATGTGTTTTAAAAAGTTCTGCTGGGTCCACTTACCACTGCTACTATGTGTCTGGTGTAGGGCCACCTACTGGAGCATGGGTAGCCTCTTAAGAGCCATCCTCTTAAAGAAATCTGACTCTCCCTTTCTGAGAAGCCACACATTACCAATAACTCCTTAGCTAAGGGTGGGGCTTCATGCCAGTCTTCTTTCTCCATGCTGGTATTTTGTCTGGCTTGAACTTGCACAGATCTTGCATATGCTATTACAGCCCCATAACTTTACATGAGCAACAGTCCCGTTGTATTTGGAGAACACTGTTTTGCTGTCGTTATCTACTATCTCTGGCTCTTGAAGTCTTTATGGTCCTTCTGTGACGATCCCTGAGCTTTGAGAGGAGAGAGTGTGATATGGATATTTCGTTTAGGGTTGAACGTTTCAGAGTCTTATTTTTTTTTTATAAGTTAATCAGTTGTGGGCCTCTGTATTAGTTGCCATCTGATGCTAAAGGAAGCTTTTCTGACAAGGGTTAAGAGGTGCACTAACTCATGAGTCTAGCAATAAGTAATTAGAAATTGGCTTAATCCTATACCCATTTATGCAGAATGATAGTAATAGGCTCTTAGCTAGGGCTTATGTCCTCTCTAGTCACAGGTTCTTGGTCTAAACAACAGTTTTGTCTTGTGTGTGGGTTCTAAACTCAGGAATAAAGTAGTTGGTTACTCCCAAGCATTCATGCCACTTGTGCACAGGTGGGCGTGTCTTGTCAGGATAGGCATTATTGTAGCTCCCGGGGTTCACAGCCAGGTGAAATTCAATTGGTGAGTACTTCACTCCTCTGTGAGTTTCCACAGCACATTCTAGCACAGTAAAAGGTAGTTATTGGGGATGAAGCTCCAGGTGACTCCCAAATTGATTTAGCACATCCCTCGATTCAATATCTACTGTCTTTAGCAAAATGGCCTTGCTGTCAAGTTCTGATTGGCAACCAAGAATAATGGCAATATTCTAAAATGTTTGGGAGTCTCTGGGACCCTAGTGACCAACAATTTCAAAAACGTTAACCTAGTCTTGACACCAGACTTTCGATAGCTGATGGTGTCTAACAGTGGCCCTGTCCTCACCCCACCCATTATAAGGTCACCCCACTTAAACTCGTTAGGTATGTATGTGTATGTATCTTAGGAAGTGTTTACAGTAGTGGATTTCCACACAAGCTTCTTAAAGGCCTTTAGTATTAGTTATTCTTTCCTATACCCCCTCCTTGACCCCACCACCCTATTTCTTACTGCACCCAATCTTTTTTACTCTGATATCCCTCATTTCCCCATACCACCTGCACTTCATCTCTACTCCCTTCAAATCCCACTCCCCAAAGTCTCCAGTTTCCTCACCTCTATGAGACTCTGATTTAAATTCACACATCCGAAGAGCCAAAGGCAACATCTGTATACATGAGATAACATTTGTTATGTCTTTGTTGGTCTGGGTTTCTCCACTCTGGATAGTTGTTTTGGCTCCATCCACTTTCCTTGAGGTGTATGTCGAAGAAGGTTATAGCTGGATCAATGGAAGATTTTTTTCTGGAGCTGTCGGAGTTTCCTGGTGGAGTCTTTAGGGTCCTTTAAGGATAAAAACCATATCATCTGCAAATAAAGATACTTTCACTTTTTCCTTTCCTATCTGCGTCCCTTTTTCTTCTTCACATGTCTTATTGCTCTAGCTAAGATCTCACACACTGTGTAGAACAAGAGTGGAGAGAGCAGACATCTTCATCTTGTTCCAAGAACACTCATGTTAAACAGTGCAGCCTGCCAGCTTCGAAGACAATTCCAGTTCTTTTCAAACCAAGATGGGCTCAATATAACTTTGTTTAAAAGCCCATTTTCCTTAGCTAGCACATAAACTTCTGGAAATTTGGAGTATTTGATACTGAACTGAAGTTCAAGGGTTAGGTATTTTTTTTTTCAACTTGATATAAGCTAGAAGTAAGTAGAAACAGAAACCTAAATTAAAAAAAGAAATTCCAAAACTCCTGCCTTCTTAAAATTGGCCTGTAGACAAGTTTGTGGAGGCATTTTCTTGATCAGTGATTTATGTAGGAGGCCCCAGACTTCTGGTCCTGGGTATGTGTATGTGTGAGTGTGTGTGTGTGTGTGTGTGTTTGTGTGTACATATATAAAATCAAGCTATGCAAGCCAGTGAGCAGCACTCCTCCGTGGTCTCTACTGTAGTTTCTGTCTCCAGGTATTGAGGTGAATTCCTTGGATTTCTTCCTCAACTTTCCTTCAAGATGAACTGTGAGCTGTAACATAATAAACAAATAAACTCTCGCTCCTCAAGTGGCTTTTGGTCTTGGTGTTTCATCACAGCCAACCAGGACAGAGGTTTGCATTGCAATATCGAAGAGTCAGGCCACGTCTTGGTGACAGGTGATGTGGTAGACTGTGTAGGAAGTTTCACCAAAACCAGACTTGGGACAAGTCACCACGCCTCTCCAGTTTATGATGCTCTCTGCATTATTGTGGGGCGGAGAGGTGGTGCAGTGGTTAAGGGTGTTTGCTGTTCTCACAGAGAACCTGGGTTTGGTTCTCAGCACCCACACTGGGCAGCTTATAATCATCTGCAGCTGTAGCTCTAGGGGATCCAACACCTTCTTCTGGACTCCTCAGGTACCATCCCACACGCTACACACACATACATAAAATAAATCTTATAGAAGAAGGATTGTTGTAGTTCCTCTCTTGTGGGATTATGGTGAAGCTCAAATTAAGGAAATGCTCATGTCCTGCTTAATCTATTGGGCAGGGATGCTGGCTGTCCTCATGAGATGCTCAGATTACTCCTGGGACAAACAATGAAGATGGTGACAGCGAAGATATGCCAGACTTCAGGGAGGCACACTCTACACTCTTCTCTATAACATGTTTGAAGTGTACAGAAGGTTGTCCTTCAGCTCAGTGGCAAAGCATGGGCTTAGCATGCATTCAAACCTGGGCTTTGTCCTTATCCTCTCAGTCTTTGTCTCCCTGTCTCTCTTAAACATACATACACACTTATTATGAGCCAATAAAAGTAACAACAGTTAGAAAATATATTATGATTTTAAAAACTGTGAATATAGATATGTATATATATATGTGTGTGTGTGTATGTAAGCATGAAAGTTTGCTACTGAAACATTTTTAGTACAGTTCAGGGACATTAATACGGAGGCATCATTACACTCAGCACCAGCATCCATCTCTGAACCTTTTTCATTGTCTCAAGCATAGACTTACCCAATAACCGTTGTTGTTTCTGAGATAAGGTCTCACCATGTGCCCCAGGCTGACCTTGAACTCATGATCCTCCAGCTTCAGTCTTCTGAGCATTGACACTGCAGATCTGAACCACCCACTTCATCCTGGGCCCGGACACTCACCATCTGCTGTTTCTGAGTCCTCAGTCACATTCCCTTTTTTTGCTATAAGCACACAGGGCTTCCTCTTGTGTCTGTGTCACTCTGCCTAGGGTAGTACCTTCAGTCCATCCATGTTGGAGCATGTGCTAAAAGTTCCTACAGTTTAAGATCCTTATTATCGTAAACTATATATTTATGCCAATCATTATACGTAATTTTTCTTTTGTGGGTATGTGTCTGTGGTGTGCCCTTTTGTATTTGTTCATGTGTGTGTGCACATGTGTGTATACATGGTGAGGTTTTTTTTTGGAATGATTCTCTATCTTAATATTGAGGTGAAGTCTCTCAACTGAACCAAGAGCTCACAGGTAAACCTAGACCAGCCAGCCAGATTGCTATGGTGATCCACCATGTACACTTTCCCAGGGCTGGATTCACAAGTGGGCTTCTGTGACAACCCTTTCATGTGAGTTCTGAGGATCTGCACTCCCGACTTCACACTTACTGGCAAGCACTCAACCAGTAAACCATCTTCCCAGCTTCCATCTTAACCCTGTTTTGAGAAATATGTTTTTATAATGGGTATGTACTGAGGTATGTGAATTATATGAATTCATCTGTCTGCGGATATCAGAAGATAGTGTTGTATTCCCTGGAACTGGAGTTACATGTGATTGTGAGCCACCACCTGGGTGCTAGGAATCAAACCTAGGTTCTTTATAAGAGCAGTGAGCATTCTTAATAACTGAGCCATCTCACCAGACACGGTTGTAACTGTTTTTAAATGTAATATGCATTTGTTCAAACACACACACACACACACACACACACACGAGCAAAGAAAATGCAAAACAAAGCAAAACACTTGCTTCTGGATGTGTGCCTACGTGCAGATAGAGTGCTGAATACTACACAGCTCATTTTAGTCTTCTGCACAATGCAAAGAGGACATGGTAGCTCCTGGGCAGGGACTCACGTCAAGCGCCAGAGAGCTTGTTTGCTGGACTCCAAGCCCTAGGCTAGAGCAATTGTGTGTAAGTCATGGCCTGTGGGTGAGGTCTAGCCTGCTGTCTGGTTTTGTAAATGAAGTTTGATAATAATAACAGTGTGCCTATTCATTGCCTGTGGTCTGTGGCTGACTGTGTACAGTGCAGAAGAGAGGAGCTGTAACCAGCACTTTGAGTATTTACTCTCTGCACCTGCACAGAACAGACATCTGGTCTGGCAGCCATTTGTAACATCACCTATTTTTTGAGTGCACATTTGTGTGTGTGTGTGTGTGTGTGTGTGTGTGTTTATGTGTGTGTGTCACTTGAATAACTGCATGGCACATTTAAAACACTTACAACAGCTTCTGCAGAGATGGCTCAGCCATTTGGAGTGCTTAAATCCAAGATCTGTGGAGGACATACAGGTGTGAGCCACTCTGAGTTGCTCTTCCCAGCTTGGAAATGCTTTCTGAGATTCGGAAACTCCTGTATTGTTATATGAAGGAGGCCTGACAGTAATGGATGTTGTGTTTCAGGTGCTATAAATGAAGCCATGCATCAAAACCATTGACTTTGTGCTTCTGAGACCCCGAAGGAGCAGAACTGTAACCCTCAGCAGCCCCACAGGAGGCTGGCTGGACGCTGCTGACTGGGGAGGTGGGCAAAAGAGCAAGGTCTGCATCCTGCAAGCTCTGCCTATAAAGCACACCCACGCCAACCTGCTTCCACAACAGTTTAGAAGAAAGGCTTTGCTAGGAAGGAGCAGCCACGGGGTCTTTTGCCTGCACCTGGGTCTTGCTTTGAATTCAAATGATGTTGGGCTGCGAGAGGCAGTGGGTGCTCCTCTCCCAGTTCCAGAGAGGAGGAAGGGTCTGGAAGGGAGGAAGAAAGAATTCATATCTGCTGAATAGCAGTTAAGTGGAGTTGTCCTCACAATATGCAATTCACCCACTCACCCACCCACCCACCCACCCACTTACCTACCAACTGACCCACCCACTCACTCACCCGCTTATTCACTCACCCACTCACCCACCCACCCACCCACTCACTCACCCACCCACTCACCCACCCACTCACTCACTCACCCACTCACCCACCCACCCACCCACTCACCCACCCACCACTCATATACCCACCCACCCACACACACACACACACCCACCAACTCACTCACCCACACTCACCCACCCACTCACTCACCCACTCACCCACCCACTCACTCACCCACTCACCCACCCACTCACTCACCCACTCACCCACCCACCCACTCACTCACCCACTCACTCACCCACTCACCCACCCACCCACCCACTCACCCACCCACCACTCATATACCCACCCACCCACCCACACACACACACCCACCAACTCACTCACCCACACTCACCCACCCACTCACTCACCCACTCACTCACCCACTCACCCACCCACTCACTCACCCACTCACCCACCCACTCACCCACCCACTCACTCACCCACTCACCCACCCACCCACTCACTCACCCACTCACTCACCCACTCACCCACCCACTCACTCACCCACTCACCCACCCACTCACTCACCCACCCACCCACCCACTCACTCACCCACTCACCCACCCACTCACTCACCCACCCACCCACTCACTCACCCACCCACCCACCCACTCACTCACCCACACTCACCCACCCACTCACTCATCCACTCACTCACCCACTCACCCACCCACTCACTCACCCACTCACTCACCCACTCACCCACCCACTCACTCACCCACCCACCCACCCACTCACTCACCCACTCACCCACCCACTCACTCACCCACCCACCCACTCACTCACCCACCCACCCACCCACTCACTCACCCACCCACCCACCCACTCACTCACCCACTCACCCACCCACTCACTCACCCACCCACCCACTCACTCACCCACCCACCCACCCACTCACTCACCCACCCACCTACCCACACACACACCCACCAACTCACTCACCCACTCACTCACCCCCACACACACCCACTCACTCACCCATGCACACACCCACCCACTCACTCACCCACTCACTCACCCACACACCCACTCACTTACCCACCCACTCACCCACTCACTCACCCACTCACTCACCCATGCACACACCCACCCACTCACTCACTCACTCACTCACCCACTCACCACCACCCACCCACTCACTCACCCACTCACCCACCCACCCACTCACTCACCCACTCACTCACCCACTCACCCACCCACTCACTCACCCACTCACCCACCCACTCACTCACCCACCCACCCACCCACTCACTCACCCACTCACCCACCCACTCACTCACCCACCCACCCACTCACTCACCCACCCACCCACCCACTCACTCACCCACCCACCTACCCACACACACACCCACCAACTCACTCACCCACTCACTCACCCCCACACACACCCACTCACTCACCCATGCACACACCCACCCACTCACTCACCCACTCACTCACCCACACACCCACTCACTTACCCACCCACTCACCCACTCACTCACCCACTCACTCACCCATGCACACACCCACCCACTCACTCACTCACTCACCCACTCACCACCACCCACCCACTCACTCACCCACCCACCCACCCACACACACACCCACTCACCCATGCACACACCCACCCACTCACTCACTCACTCACCCACTCACCACCACCCACCCACTCACTCACTCACTCACTCACCCACTCACCACCACCCACCCACTCACTCACCCACCCACCCACCCACACACACACCCACTCACTCACCCATGCACACACCCACCCACTCACTCACTCACTCACTCACCCACTCACCACCACCCACCCACTCACTCACCCACCCACTCACAGTAGCATTCTGTGGACTTGTGGCATCATCCTTTCTTAGAAGAGAGGCTGCTCTGGCTGGAGGGATTCCTCCACAGCAGAAGGTCACTAGGGAGTGAATCCTGTCAGATGATTGCTCTAGGACAGGTGTTAGAGTCTGCATGCTATGTATATTACTTTATTGGATTCCCACAAAGAACTTAGCACGACTCTCTTTTCACAGATGTTGTAAGCTGCAGAGAGGCCTTGTGACGCATCCCAGGTTGCACTGGTAATAAGTGGGAAGCTGAATTCACACCTGGCTTCTGGGTGCGATGACCATTTCTTAGCCTTTAGTTAATGAAGCAGAGATTTAGCACAAGTCTCTGGAAACAATATCTTTCTGAGAGACACTGCTGCTCTTTCTGGTAAGTTTTAGTTATTACTACTGGTGTGTGTGTGTGTGCATGTGTGTGTGTGTGTGTGTACCTGTGTTTATGTACATTTGTGGAGGCCAGAGGTCACCGTTGATGTCTTCCTCAAATTGTCCATCTTACCTCTAGGGATGGTCTCTCACTGAGCCTGGGGACAAGTACTTGGCCAGGCTGGCCGGGCACCTGCCTGTCTCCACCTTTTCAGTCCTGGAACCTGCAGCCAGGTCTGACCATCCAGAACCAACAGCTGTACCAACAGCTATAAACGGTGCCTCCAGGACATGGAACCCCTTCCCCTCTGCTGTCAACCTGCTTCACCTTGTCCTGTTCTGCTGTGTCCTCCTTGGCCTCTCACCATTTTTCTCCTCCCTCTTCTAAGGGTTGTTATTAGCCCTGGGTTAGTCTAGTTTAGATCCCTGAAGACCTTCCCCACTGTTTCCCTGTGTGTCTGCACCATGTTTTTATCATCACCAGCAGGGTAGTCGCCCATGTCTCCACACCTCCCACTTGGTGTTTTCACTTCTCTAGTTAGTGCTTAGAATTTAATGTCTGAGTGGGACAGTGTACAAACATTTAATGACAATCCTCAGTTAGTGGTAGCAGAGTTGCTCCACAGATAATGTTTCAGGTGAAGACCCACCAATGTGTGAAGTTTGGGAAACCCAAGGGAGTGGTCCCCCAGAGCTGTTCCTGTCAGCAGTTAATCCCCACGCAGAGAGCAGGCTTCAAGGACAGGGTGACACTGTTGCCGTACTCAAGTGCACGACTGTTCCAGCAGCAGCCACTTTTTTATTATATTTTGTGAAAATGTTGGCCTACGGTGGATTAGAAAACAAAGCCAGGGTCCAGTGAGATGGCCTCAAGGCTCTTGTCACCAAACCTGGCAATCTGAGTTCAATTCCTAGAACCCATGGTGGAAGGAGACAATCAACTCCTGGAAGTTGTTCTCTGACCTCCACACACCTGTCCCCCAAATGAATAAACACGTGAATATGAAAACAGAGGACACACACCACAACTGACCTTGGATAAGCTGGGCTGCTCTAGGGTTCCATTCAGCCTTGCTGCTGTCAGTATTGGACTGATATTGGTCTCTACTTGCTCATCTACAAAATGGGACCACATTTTGCCATTGAAACACCCTGTAGATGTGAGGACCTCTAATGTTTAGGCTGGTTTGAAACTGATGCTGTTATCCTGTATCAGTTATCTACCTCTCTGTCATCACAGGCTTAATGCCTTAAGTCCAAGACTGTAGTGAGTTACCTCACAGCTTCTGTGTATCATGGTCCAGGAGCTTGGGGCTCTGTTCAAAAGGCTCAGGGTTTTGTAGTCTATCTGTCTCCTGGGTCTTCCATCATGCTAAGACTCAACTAGTAGAGACTCTGAAGGGGAGGTGAGGCAAGAAAGAAAACCATACCTTATTTTAGTGTGAGCTTCGTGGGGGACTGGGAGTGGGTACCAGGTGATATGGGTGGGGGCTATGTTGGAAGCCTGGCTACTGAAGTGAGCCTCACTGTTCCCCAGAATACCCTCCAGCTTAACTCAGTCCCAGACGACAGCTCTGAATGAAAATCAAGAGACAAAACATTGATCCGATGAAGCTGGGATGGGTAAGACCTGTGGTGTGGAGGGGCCAAGATTTCTTTCTGTGACATTGATCAGAGCCTTAGTTGGACTTCCAGGGAGTAAGGAAGTTCTCTTTCCTTCCCTGCTCCTGCAGAGCCCTGTGCATCTCTGACTGACAGATCACCTCATGGAAACAGGCACAGGGAACACAGGGCTTGTGTGGCACCTTAGGGCTGGTGGGTTCTGGCGGAATTGAATACAAAGCTTTTAAAGAGCGCTGTTCACAGCTGGCGGTTCTTGATTATGACTGGTAATGACTGCCTCAGGTACAGAGGAATGGAAGGAAGCTTGCAAGTTTATTTTGAGAGAAGGCTCAGTGCCCGTAGCTAAGACTAGATAAGGTCCATGGAAACAAGTGGATTCAGGCATCTCACACTGG
Source organism: Micromys minutus (assembly GCF_963924665.1). NCBI lineage: Eukaryota > Metazoa > Chordata > Mammalia > Rodentia > Muridae > Micromys > Micromys minutus. The sequence continues at coordinate 78,731,221 of NC_137971.1, forward strand.
CTGAAACAGCTGTGGGAAGCCTAGAGGGCAACCTCCAGGAACAGCACACTTCCTTCTGTGCTCTTGGGAGGACCTTCTGCCATCCGGGTGGGTAGAAGCGCCAAGAAGGTTACTGGAAGCAGTCGCTGTCCTGGGTTCAGATGTAGTTCTTGAGAGGGAGGGGCCAGGAGGGCTCAAGACAAGCGCTAGTGGTCCTGAGTACCCTGTGGCTGTCACACTTTACACCTGTCCTAAGGATGATCATTGAACCAGTAGCCAGAGCCATACCCGGAGCCTGGTGGCAAATGTCAAGTCCCAGGCCCACACAGACCGGAAGAACCAGAGCCAGCATCCGTTTTTCATTTTTGTTTATTTCTTAGGTTTCGTTTTAATCACAACGTTTCTCTCTTCCCCTTCCTCTCTCCAAACCCACCCGCTTACCTGCCAGGGTTGTTCTCCAAATCCACCGCCTCCTTTTCCACCAGTTGTTATGGCGTGCATATATGCAGGTGTGCCTGCATTTTGACCAGGTTCGCTTCGTGTGCAGGAGACCCGTGCTGACCACATGGCATGATCTGGAGATGGAGGTTTTCTTTCTTCTTCGCAAATACAGCTTTCCGCCTTGGCAGCACATCTTAACCACCGGGAGAGATTCTCTTTCTTTCCTTTTTAGATTTCTTTTTTTCTCCCCAAATTTTATCTTTTAAATTTTTAGATATGTACGTATTTTATATGTTGAATGGGTTTGGGTTTTTATTGGTAATAATAGTATATAGTCATGATGTGTAATGTGATGTTTTGATGCTCGCATAGAATACCTCAGTGGGAGGGGCAAGTAAGGCTAAGTAGCATATCTGTCATCTCTAAGTGGGTTCTGCACAGCAAAACCTTCTACATAGCAAAGGGAACATTTATTATTAGAATTATTATTAGTAAAGGTACAACCTGTGAATTAGGAGAACATGTATTTAAATAATGTTTTAGTCAGTTTGCAATACTATGATAAACTGCCTGAGACAATTAGTTTATGAAGAATAAAGGTTCAGTTTGATTCATGGTCCTGTAGGTTCCAGTACAATATTGGGCAGCCCCATTACTTTGGTCCTTTGTGGAGGACAGCACATCATGGTAGGAGCATGAGGCAGAACAAAGTACTTCATCCTGGGGCCAGGAGCAAGAGCACCATAATCCCTTTCAAAAAACACCCTCAGGGACCTAAGGACTTCTCACAAGCTTTACTCCCTAAAGGTTTCACGCCCCCCAATGACCAATCTTCAAGCAACTACATAAGGGCTAATATGCATCATATACTAAGAACCCAAAGTCCTTAATCACAAGGAAACAAGAGAGATACCAGCAGCCAGCAGGTATGGAAAGATGCTCAACATCTCTAGTAAGCAAATAATTACAAATGAAAACCACCATAGGAGGATGCTCGTGAGAATTCTTGTGCCATGTATTTCTTACAGGCCCTTGAAGCCAGGGCCTCCAGCACAGGACCAGCATGGCCCGCCTTGGGACCACCCAGGCCAGCTGGAGGCTCTGGTGTGAACTCAGCATTGCATATGGAGCCAGGAAGTGCTGGACCACCTAACTCCTGTCCTGGAGAAGAGGCCTCAGTGTACCTGTCCTCCCTCTTGTACCAAGAATTTCTTGATGCTTCTACTAACATTCTTTGAGAGCCCCCCTCTGTCTGTAGAAAACACTCACTAGGGATCTCATCCCTACTTGGCTGAACATATTTTCTCTGCTCAGGGGGATAAAGCAGGAACGCAGGGAGGGTTTTTGTTTTTGTTTTGTTTTCTGTTTGTTTTTTAGCATAAAGACACAACAGTTGAACTGAAAAGCTTAAGCAACAAAAGGGAATTTGAAATGAATAAGCGAAACGGTAACTATGATCTGCTTTTCGTTCTGAGCTTGCTGTGCGCCTCTTCTGTCCCAGCCCTTTACAGATAGTACAGCCATAAAACAGTTTGTTTATTGATTTGTTTTCTCTGCATGTTTATGCATGTGTATACACCAACACACGTGACTAGAGGTCAGAGGACAAATTGTTGAAGTTTGTTCTCTCCTTTTACCAATCTCCCGGGGATTGAACTCAGACTGTCAGGCTTGGCAGCAAGCACCTTTACTCACTGGGTTATCTTGATGGTCCTACCAGATGTTTCATTCTCAGACAACCCTTGCATTGGGGACTCAGATCCTCAGTGTATTTGTGAGCTAATGGAGTCCCAGGGAAGTCACTGTTGCTGGGGTTAGTGAGTGAAGAACTGAAGAGGTCCACCCTGTGAGGGTTAGTTCTGATGATCAATTTTTATGCCAGATAGTCCTGGGTGTGTCTATGGTTACCTTAGAGACAGAATACAAGGGCTCTAACCTCACCAGTGGACTGATCTGTAGATTGTCATGAAGCTGTTTGTATTTTAATGTTAATTCCACTACCCCAAGAAGTGCTGCCTAGCCACTACTTAAGAGGTGACTTCATCTGAACCTTACTGTTTTAATTAGTAAGATAAAGGAAAGCCAGTGACTGGGTGGGGCGAGAAAGGTGGAGTGGCGAGAGGTCTAAGAGGTCAGAGGATGGAGGGTGGAAATCCTGGCAAAATGGAGGTTTCCAGGACCGACTAGACCCAGGTGGTATTGATTGGCATTAAATAGGTACAAACATTAAGGGTTTTATAGGTCTAGTATCTCATATAGAAGGGCAGTTTGTATCTTTGTCTATTTGATGTAATCTTGTTATGTAGAGGGTTTGTGGGTTGAGAGTTGAATACATAAACTGTATGAAAAGCTATCAGACTGTAGAGTTGTGTTTGTGGGATTTTGGGATACAGAAACACCCCCGGACAGAGGCAGAGAACAGGCAGTAGTAAACCACCAAGGGAAGGGAGTTGCACGGACAAGTTGGACCATGGTGGCGGCTCGGACCCGGGGGGAGGGGGAGGGGGGCATCAGAGGTGCGCACGGCTCCGTATCAGGGTTAGGCCTGAGGAGTGAGACCTCAGGGCCGATAAAAAGATATGACAAATTTTATTTTTTAATATTTACTACAACACTGATCACTCAATAGCTTCATCAGGAGGAGAGGAAAGAAGGGGTGTGGCTTATTTAGAGGAAGTAGATCTCTGAGAGTGTTTCTTTGGGAGTCTACCCTCCTCAGCTGCTTCTCAGCGCTTCTGCTCCCCCGACCCCTGACTCTGCTCCCTGTCAACCACAAAGTGACTGCCTCTCTCTGCCACAGGCTTCTTCTACTAGAGTATTCTGCCTACATATGTAGGGCCTCATGACCTCAGACTGATTCTCTGAAACTGTGAGTCGAAACAAACCTTTCTCTTTGAATTGATTGTCTTGGGTGTTTGGTCAAAGCTACGCAGAAGCCTGAGTAATACAGAGACTTCTTCTATCGTGTCTTATGGGCTGTGCTAAAGGAGGTGCGTTACCTCCGGAGACTAGAAGGCTTTAAGCAGGGCAGTGACATCTACAGCTTTGAGAAGCCCCATCTATCAGCTGCTTTTAGCAAAGGGTGCCTCACAAGCCTCCTCCTGGCCTGTCTCAGTTTTGACTACCTATGCTTTGGGAATGGAGAAGAGGAAGGAGTCCTGTGACGGGAGGAGTGGGAGGCAGCTCTAAGCTGGCTGGCAGGTCACTGAAAACCTGGTAGAGAATGGGTAGGATTAAAGGAAATGGGCGAAAAGCCCTGGCCTTGTTCTTCCGTTCTTTCTGCCAGTAATAATCACAGGGTACATGCCCACTCACAGGCAAGAGTGGTGTAAAAATCTTCGTGGGTCCCTGGTTTGGGTTCTCAGTGCATGGGTGACATGAGAAAGGAATAATCACATACCCAGTTAGATTCTAGTGACATTTTATGTTGTATCCCTGGTACCTTGGCATGATTTGCCCCTTGTCCAGCTGTTGCATGAAAACCAAATTTAATGGCTATAGGCGACGATGTAGGTGCTGGTCTGTGGTTCAAACCTCAGCAGTCATGTCCTTCCTCCTCTGAAGTGATCTCTGAAGTGCTTGCCGGGCAGGGGGTTGTACTGGGGAAGGGCTCTGAATTCAAGATGGTGACTGTGACATGTGTCCAGGGTAAAATTCCTGTCTTGTGTGGGGATGCAGAGGCCGGAGGACAGTGTTCTAGGATGGATGTCATTCAGGTAACAAGCACCCCCTGTGTACCCCCTCCTGCCATTGATTTCCCATCTGCTCCATTAAGGAGTTATGGGGCAGTGCACTGCTGTAACAGAAGGCCACAGGCTGGGTGGCTTACAAGCAGTAAGTATTTGGCTCATGGCTCTGGAGGTTTCAACATCCAGTATCAAGACTGGCTTTTAGGGAGGGACTTCTTTCTGCCTTATTTCCTAGAGCAGAAGGTAAAAGGGAAGTGGGGAGGGAGAAAAAAAAGGAGAAGTGATGGAGAGGGAGAAGGAGGAAGGGAGAGAGGAAAAAAGGATGGGGAGGGAGACAGGACAGAGTAAAGGGAAGGAGGGGGAGAGGAAGAAGAGAGGAGAAGGGGAGATGAGAAGAGAGATGTCAGTCACCCTGATACACACACAGACACACACAGCCTTCTATTTTAATATGCCTTAAACAGCTCAATGGCTGGACCACTCCCAAACCCACACCAGGCCAACACTTCTCCAATACTCTTGAATTATTACTTACTAAAATCTGTATTCCATCTTTGCTGCCCTAGACCCAGTTGGGGGCCTCCCGAGGCCTCTCTTCACTGGCGCTTACATGACTGGTATACTCTTTCTTACACTCCTCTCAGGTCTGGGCCTTACTGCTTTCCCAGCATTGTGGCTTTTCTTCTCTCTTTCTGTCTTCTTGCTTGTGAATCTTAAAGACTCACCTCAGTCTCCCTGTCCAGCCATTGGCCACTGGCAACTTTATTTACCAGTCAAAGCTGGCAGGCGACAAGGATGCTCAGCAGCTTACATACAGGTTCTTGTGCAGTTCTGAGAACTCCACAAAACATAATGCAAGTGTTAGACCAAATCTACAAAACCTCATAACTGGAATCCTTCCCCACCTCCTCTCAGGCCACCTCTGTCTACTGCCACATTGGAATTTACCTACCCAGCGTGTGTGTGTGTGTGTGTGTGTGTGTGTGTGTGGTTACATGTTTTAGCCATAGTAGGAGTCTTTTGGTGCTGGCCATTCCACCCTCTCCAGGGAACAGAGCTCCTCTAATAATGCACAGGAGTGGCTGGCGTTGTCATGCTTTCATCCCGACAAAGGGAAGGCTTTATCAGTGAGGCTGGAGGCTTATAGAGAATGAAACAGTTTTCCTGCCATTGTGTCCTCTGGATTTGGGCTGAGCTCCCTCAATTCCAGTAACAGGTCCACTTCAATCTTGGCCTCTGGGATCTCTGAGACCTACTGTGTGCTGGGCAGGTGTTGGTAGCCGTTTGTGCCGCAACCAAAGATGGCGCCGGCTTCCTGCCGATGATTCAGCAGACAGAGCTGTTGTCCAGCCCGAGGGACGTAGTGCGCATGTACCATGCACGTCACAGCCCGCTCTTGGGGCATGCTAATGAGATACTGGAGGGCGCACCAATCAGGAAGCGGCACGAGTCTTCTGGGCATTTATAAGCAGTGCACTTTTCTTCCTCAGGGTCCCCTGCTCAAGAGTACTGTACAATAAAGGTTGTTCGCAGAAGAATCCTGTTGCTGCATGTCATTCTTTCTGGCGAGACGTTAGACGAGCAAAAGGCAGGTATCCATGTCTCGACAGAAGAGAGCCCTTCCCTACCGCAGCTTGTTCTAGTCCCAAGAGTCTGATTTTCAGACCCTGTCGTGAAATTTTAAGAAGGCATAGAAACCACTCATCCTTGGGATTCTTGCTGCCTTGTTTGAAAGGGCAGAGCAGTGTGGGCAAGCAGCTGGCTTCATTCTTCCTCAGCTGCCTCTTGCGGCCATGTCCACATAGGCGTCTCCATCACTGCACCCAGCTTGGCTGCGGCTCCTGTGTGCAGAAGCCCCGGAGCTCCCCCTGGAGCTGTAGAGTCATAGATTGAGGTGGGGTTGGATTTAGTTTTGTTATATTCTACCTCGATGTGTTTTCTTTTTAAATTCTTTCTCTGTATGCATGGGTACATGTATGTGACTTCGTGTTCTTGTGGGTCTCAGCACATGTGGAGGTCAGAGGGCATCCTTGGCACTGGTCCTTGTACTCTCCCCTTAGAGGCAGGGCCTCTTGGTCATTGGGGCTTGTCCTTGGCTTATGTCAAGCTTGACTCAGAGGCTTCCATTGAGTCCTCTCTTCTCATCTCCCTGTAGGAATGCTGCCATTGCAGATTCTGGCTACTCAATCTTCCTTTACCTGGATCCTGGGAGGGGGGGTCTAGCTCAGATGCTCATACTACCCAATCTTCCTTTACCTGGATCCTGGGGGGTCTAGCTCAGACCCTCATACTTAGCCCAGTGTTCAACCCAGGTGTTTTTGATGAATGAATAAATGGCACCTGACTAGTCTGTTTGTCAGGGATCCAGATTGTCTGGTTTTTTCTACTTACACAGGACACGAGTGAGCGTCTCACAAACTCGCCTATGTGGAGAGGACATAGAAGCATTTGAACGCCAAGAGACACTGAATCCACGAGCAGTTTGAAAGCATGTAAAACACATGTCCCGATGTAAAATGTTCAAAGGCAGGGCTGGAGGTGGACAGATGAAGTCTCAGCACTGACTTTTCCTGAGGAAATTGCTGGAAGGAATTTCTGTTCCAATGTACTTCTGTAACTTGTCCCTTTGTTTAGCGCACAGGAAGATCACTCTTTTAACCCAGTGTTCAAAGCCACCAGTGTTGTTTCTGAACCCTTAAGCCAAACACTTAGCAGCTGATTCCCCCCCAAAGGATGGGAAAAAAAAAGAAGAAGAAGGAGAAGCAGGAGAGAAGAAAAGGAAACCATGGCTACTCGCTGTTCTAAGAGGAGTCCTGATGTGCTTGATTTTCACAGTGTGTTTGTGCTACTGCTCAGGGAAAATAATGCCAACTGTGGCTGTCTGTTTGATCACGGAGCTTGGATAGAACCTTCAGTACAAGGAATGTGTAATTATGCCAACACATATACATTGTGTACCCTGTGCCTTGTAGTCTACGTTTATGTATCAGGGCAGGAACAGTTGTAGTTGGGTTCCTGATTTCTGTTTTTCTCTGTTTTGAAATAGCACCTCCCACAGTCCAGGCTGGCCTGGAACTCTTTACGTATCTGAGGATGTCCTTGAATTTATATTCATTCTGCCCCTACCTCTCAAGTGCTGGGATTACAGGAGTGTGGCACCTTGCATGAGTTATTTGTTGTATGTACTTAATGTGTGAATATGTGTGCTAGAGTGTTCTTGTGGTTATTTGAGTATGTGAAGGTGCATGTGACAACCAGAAGACAACCTTTGCTGACACTCCCCAGAAACCATTCACCTTTTTAATTTTACCTGTTTTTGAGGAGTAGAGTTTCACTAAATTGGTTTAAAATTACTGGGTTCAATTGGATCCTCCTGCCTCAGTGTTTCGACTAGTCAGGATTATAGGCACTTCCCACTGGGTCCAGATTCTTTCTAGTTTGGGGTTATCATTTATTGTGAGAGTGTGAGCAAGTTGCTAACTTTTCTCAAAGGAGTTTTCTCATCTCTAATGTGTAAGAGATAATGGTAGCCACTTCCAAGGGCAAGGCCCTTTCTACAGAGCTCAGAGGCAATATGTGTTCAATAAGACATCATCCCAGGAACTGGAGAGTTGACTTTATGCTTAAGGACACTGGCTGCTCTTCCAGACAACCCGTGTTTAATTCCCAGCACCCGCATGGTCATTCACAACTATCTGTAATACAAGTTACAGATCTGCTACCATCTTGTTGCCTAGTCTGTACAGCTTCTCCACCTGTTAGGAGACAGATTCCTATGTTCATACTTAACCCTTCTGACCCTGTCCTGCAAGACATCCCTAAATCCTCATCAATTTCTCTTTTCTTTTGTCACTCTTTCCTGATCTCAGCCATTCCAGTTGTGTTCAGCCATTGTATAGTGAATTAACCCTAAGCTTAGCTGTTTCAATCAATGGTGGGTGTGTGGGTGTAGCTTGCCAGGATGTCGGCACTCAGGGTCTATCATGGGCTGCAGTAAAAGGGGTCCATGAGCATTGCAATCACTTGGGGGTTCAGCTTGAGAGGATCTCATGCCCGCTTGTGTGGTGATGGGCAGGACTTTGCCCCCTGAGGGGTCCTAGGCTGAGACACTTGGTTCCCAGCTGGCTTCAGCTAGTAGCTGCCTTCAGTGCTATGCTTAGTAGCTCCTATTGAGGTCAATTGATTCAGGAGTCGTTTCTTTCATACGGAAAGAAGGAAGGAGGGTTAATTAATTAGTTAACATGGGTTCTGAGGATCAAACTCAGGTCCTTGTGTTTGCTCGGCAAGCACTTTACCCAAAGAACCATCTCCTTAGCTATTAGGTGACCATTTTTTTGTAGAGTAAGATTTGTCCCTCCTGTTCAGGGACCCCATGAATGTATCCCTTTCTCCTTAGTGACTTTGTCCTCCATGCTTTTCACTGACTCTCCCTTGCTGTAGTCACTGGCCTTCAAGACTGCTCTTCATATATGCTAGCCTCTGCTTCCTACTAATGAAGTTGAATTTCCTGGGAGGGGCCTGGGCTTTGGCACCTTTTAAAAAAGTTCCAACTAATTCTAAGGTGCAGCTAGGGCTGTGTCCAACTTTTCCTGATTACAGAGACCTTTGAACCACAGGTGGTTGCCATGGGTCATCAAGGGAAAGTCTCTATGCAAACCTGCCTGTCAGCGTGAGCGTGCTTCCTGCCAGTATATTGTATTTTAAAAATAGTAAAACCTTTCTTAGACTTTTAAGTACTGGTGATGGATTCTGTTTCCCAGCATCCTTTCTATTTTGAGACATAGTCTTTCTACACTGCCCAGGTTGGCTTCAAACTCACTATATGCCATAGGCAAGACTTCAACTTGCAAGCCTCCTCTCTCAGCCCCCACAGTAGCTGGGATTATAAATTACTGTAATAATCTCTAGCTCTTTGTTAGGATCTCAAGAAGTTTTTTTTTTTTTTTTAATAGACTCTAAGACTCTTAGCTTCTTATGTCCTTGGGATATTGTGTGTGTGTTTGTGTGTTCTTGAAGAATCCATTTATTCGCCAAGGGTCATCAGCTAACTCTGTCACGGGAGGTGGATTTGGGCTCCAAGCTTGTGATCATTAGCTCCTTTCTAATGTTACTAGCAGGGAACTTGGCCTCTTCTGATTTGGTATTCAAATGAATTCTTCTTCACAAAAATGTGACTTTGCAAATGACCGAGTGAGTCTAATGGATTCTCTTGAAGATACAATGTAAAATCTTGACTCACCGCCCCCCCATGAATCAGTAATTAAAAAAAAAAATCCCCAACTCACTACACAGACACCAAAGAGCAAGCTAGTTTTGGCTTTTTAGTTTCTTTTGAGGAATGATGGTTCACAGTGACTGGCTCTATAGGACACCCTGGATCATTCAGAAAATCTTTGACTTACACTATTATAATTAGACTATGACCACTTCCTTTAAGAAAGGAAGAATTTATTTTGGCTCAGTTTTCAGGTATAACCCATTAGGACCTAGGTAAAATATTAAGGCCTAGATAGAATGTTAAGGCTTTGGTAAAATGTTAAAGCCTTGGGTAAATGGCTGGTAAAGCCTTTGGTAAAAGGCCTAGGTGACTATTACCTGGTTAGTCTGCCATTCTAAGGAAACTTTCCCATATGTTTCTGCTGTTACTATAAAACTTTCTAATGACAAGATTGATTACAGATTCTGTTATTTTCTGTGCCCTTGGAAGCCAATAATGATAGTAGTCGAACTGTTTTTTATAATTACCCACATTTAGGTTAGATTTGATCCAACCACCCGGCAGCACTTCCGGCACCTATGTATAAGCTTTTATAAACTGCCCCTGGAATAGACCCTGACGTAAGAGAGAAACCTATATCAATATAAGAAACTGCTTGGAATGAGACTTCTGTTTTGAGTCGGGGTCCAATAAAGTTTAGTTCCCAAGACCTTCCTGGCGACTGACATCCTACTTGGCCAAAAGAAACACATGTGTGGGTAACTGACAGCCTAGTTGGCAAGTTAAGACATGAATGTTAGACAAGTTACATAAAAGTTAAGACATACATATTAGACAAGACAAGTCCTCTGCCACAGTTGTATACCTCACCCAATGGGAGTAGGATAAGTAGGAACAAAGATATGTTCCTAAGGAAACCATCTATTCATAAATCCTGACTGGTGGAATAACTTGGTACAGATGTTTATGGATTTTGGGCTTAAAAACCTTATAGGGTCTTAACTTGGGGTCATCGTTCAGTTTAATGAGCCTGGTCAACCAGTTCTGGGGTGTAAGCTCAATAAACTATCCCTGTCTGACTGAGATCAGTGTTTGTGTGGTTTATGAGGTGATTCCTGGACCCCCACATAGCCCATCATGGTGGGGATGCCATGGTGGTAGGAGTTTGAAGAGGCAGCTGGTCATGTGGTAATGGCAGCCAGGAATCGGAGAAGCAGGGGGGGGGGGATACTGACACTCAGCCAGCTTCCTCTGTTCTATCCAGTAAGTCTAGGACACTAGACTACAAGGTGAGCCTTCTCACTTCAGTTAACAGAACACGATAATCCCTGAAGGCTTGTGTACTAGGGGACTCCAGGTCCTGTTATGGCAACAGTCAGCACTTAACCATCACTCTGCTTAAGAGGTTGACAAGTATTAGCACTAATACTGATGGTGGCCTTGCAAACCTGGCTGTTTCCATTTTACCTATGGCTAAACTGAAGCATTAGGAAAATGAGAAAGGCATCTTAAGCCGCATGATTAATGTTCATCTCTGGCTCATGACCCTGGATTGCAGGATTCTACTTTCAAAGCAAGCCTGAATAGAGCACATGGCTTTGTATTCTTAGTGGCAATGTAATTAAATAATTTACAATTAAGTTGTAGAAGTCCTTAATATATTTGCAAGATTTTTCAAACTATCATTATTACTATGTGTGTGTGCATGTGTGTGTATGTGTGTGTACTGCATATGCATGTATAGAGTTCAGAGGTCAATCTTAGGTGTTTTCCTCCATCACTCTCTACTTTATTTTCTGAGGCAGGATTACTCACTAATTTGGAGTTCATCAATTTAGCTAGATTGGCAAATCTTGGGATCTGTCTGTGTCCATTTTCCTGGATCTCTGAACTCAGGTCTATATAAAGTGTGCACTTGGCCAATGGAGCCATTTCCCCAGCCCCAAGTACCACCACCTTTGAATGCTGGTACCTGTCCTTCCTAGAGAAATTCTTATCGTTGACTGCATGCTCGCCTTAGCCCCGACAGCCAATCTTCTACTTTCTGTCTCCAATGGATTTGCATTTTCTGGATATGTTCCCCTTGCATTTTCTGGACAACATGTGGTATTTTCATATGGCTTCTTTTACAAACAGTGCTTGTAAAAGTTCAGATTCTTCCATGACACAGGATGTGACAATGCCTCATCCATTCTGTGGCTGGATAATATTCTATTGTATACATATACATTTAACCCACTCACTGATTCAGGGATATTTGATTTTACCTTTTGGCTATACCTACACCTACCTGTTTCTGGGTTCTGCAGTTGGTGTCTTCTTCCAGAGCGGCTCCTTCCTGGGCATGCTCTTAATGCCTCGCTGGTCATCTCTTTCTGCAGTTTTATAACTGTGTGGCCTTGGCTGAGGCACTGCACTTCTCTGAACCTTAGCTATCTTACTCAAATGATGAGGAAACAGTAGCTGTTCCTACTTCACAGAATAGTCTTATCCCTAAGGCATAAAAAGTGGTCTCTTTATCAAGAGTTCCATGTGCCCTCTCCCCAGTGGAACATTGATAGTACACACTCTTGCTAAAGCTCAAGGGAACAGCATCAGAGAGTAGGCACCTGCCCAAGACTTCCACAGGATCACCCTATCAACACCTCACCATGGGAGGTGAAGGGCCTGTGAGCCCCACTCTTACATAAGGAGCTACAGGCACTTGACAGCGCCTGAGGGAGTTTCCCTCAGGGGTATGGCCCGCCTAGTATAGATTGTCCATCCACCAGTGGTCAGGGCTATACACATGTGCCCATAGGTGACATTACTTGGTTATATATAAAGAAAAATAGAAGAGGGCATGGTGTGTGTGTGTGTGTGTGTGTGTGTGTGTGTGTGTGTTATACTCAGGAGTCCTTATCTTTTACTAATTTTTCTATTGGTTTGATTTTTCTCTCACTGATTTTATAATTAGGGAAATTAGCCACGTTCTGTACTGGGAAACACAGACACATGATTTCCATGTGTATGTCACATTTACATTCTCACACACACACATAGATGATTTTAAATTTAAAAATCTTACTTTTATTTTATGTGCATTAGTGTTTTGCCTGAATGCATGTCTGTGTGAGGGTGTTGGATCCCCTGGAGGTACAGTGAGTTGTGAGCTGCCATATAGATGCTGGGAATTGAATCTCAGTCCTTTGGAAGAGCAGCCTGTGCTCTTAACCTCTGAACCATCTTTCCAGCCCCAATAGATGAATTTTTAAAAATTAAAATCAAATAAAAGTTGGGGAGGAGCTGGGGGAATAGCTCAGTTGGTGAAGTGCTTGCCACGACTCCCTGAGTTCTCACTCCACCACCCAAGTCTCAAAAGAAGGAAGTGGAGCACATTGGTCAGTCCAGGGCTAGCTATGGAGGTGGAGACAGGGGGATGGATCCTGGGGGCCCCACTGGCTATCCTAGCCTAACCAACAAGCTCAGGCCAGTGTGAAACAGCATCTGAAATGGCAGATATCCAGCACCTGAGGAATGAGTTCTGGCCTCTATACACATGTACCTGAACACACATTTGTACACATGTACACATAATAAAATAAAGTTAGAGGCATTGTGTGTTGGTGGAATCTAGGCAGGCAGGGCTGAACTTCAAATTACCCTCATACTATATTAACGTGTGTGGGATTGGCCCCGGTGTGTGTGTTTCTTAACCCCTGTCCCAGTAGGGATGGCCAGCGTCTTAATTCTCCAAATCTGTGAATATGTTACCTTACGTGGCAAATCCCAATCAGACCAAACCATCCTTGGAGTGAGAGATTACTCTGGATTTCTCCATGTGGGTCTGAGCAATGAGAACAGAAAGTTGCATGACTACCAGGTGTGAGACAGAGAAAGGGGTCAGGCAGGAATACAGGCTTTGTTTCACAGCACCAGGAGAAGCAAAGTGACTTGTGAACACATTGTGAGTCTTTTTTTGTTATATATATGGGTGCATAGCATACATGCGTGTATGTGTATACATGCTCCCACGTGTGTGGGCACAAGTGTATATGTGAGTACATCTGCCTACAGAGGCCTGAGGTTGATTAGTGGCCTTCCTTGGTTGCTATTCACCTTATATAGCTAGGCAGCATCTTTTATTTGAACCTAACGTTTGCCAGTTCAGCTGATTATCCATCTTGCTCGGTGCTCCATGTCTTAGGCTCCCATGTGCTGGTCTCGTATGTCTCGTGTCCATCTCACTTTTGCATGGATGCTACTGATCTGAATTCTGCTCATCAGTATCATCAAACATGGGTGGCAAGCACTGTGCGGAAGAGCCATCTTCCCAGGCTCCATCTTAGTGTGTGTGTATCAGAGGTTTGTTCTAAGGTTGTGTGTGCACTAGCCAAGGACTGTCACTGAGCAATGTCCCCGGATCGTTTTAGTCCTCTGATCATCTCCAGGAATATAGACTCACAAGCTCATGCCGTTTCCAGCCTCTGCATCTGTGGTTGCTATAACAGCACTAGGAAGCTAACACAGCTTTTCTTTACCTGGCACTGGACAGTGATAACCCACCCCTAGGCGTGATACCCAGAGTGCCAGTGGTCACTGTTGAATGTCCCCTACACTGTCCTCGTCGAGAACAGCTGTACCGGGGCAGATGAAGCAGAAGTAAAAAACCTTGCAGGTGAAAAAGTCCAATGCCCAGTGTGAGCTCTTGGGGCTCTAGGGAGGCAGAGTGGGGCAAGCACACATGGGCATCTGGGGACAGGTTACCCATCATGCTCCCCGACACTCCTTTCTGCTTCCTCACCCCAGGGGACTCATGCCTGGATGCTCAGCATGTGGCTGGGCTGGCTGAGAGTCCTTATTGGAAGTGACAGCTTGCTCTACCGGGTTCTTGCCTCTTAGCACACAGATGACAGCCACTCTCTAAGACAGACTCCCTGTGGGTCAGTGCTGCCTTAGCCTCAGCCGGCAGGACTTTTTATTTTCCATCTTAGTCTCTGAAACTGGATCTTGACTGGGTACCGAGTGCTGGCGATTGAATCCAGGGCCTCACACCTGTAAAGCAAACTCCCTGCCATGGAGTTGCAACCTGGCCCCTCGCCTAATCTTATCCCTGAAAAGCTGTTTTCTGTTTCCCCCTTACTCTATATCCTTCTAGTCTGCTTTCTCCCAAGTTTATACTTTAAGAAAGATGGGAATATGTTGTATGTTTTGTCTGACTTGATCTGTTGCGTTATCAGAACATTGGTCATTGGTCTTTTTTTTTTTTTTTTTTAAAGATTTTATTTTATTTCTACAAACAAGTTCACTGTAGCTGTCTTCAGACACACCAGAAGAGGGCATCAGATCCCATTACAGATGGTTGTAAGCCTCCATGTGGTTGCTGGGATTTGAACTCAGGACCTTGGGAAGAGCAGTCAGTGCTCTAACCGCTGAGCCATCTCTCCAGCCCTGGTCATTGGTCTTAACTCACACAGTTCTTTAACAGCTTCACGGTTGTGTCATGGCTGGGGTAAGTTACCCATTTCCCATCCCTGAGCACTGTTTGTTTCCGGGTTGGTGAAGGTTTGTGGTATTTCTGTGGCTGAGAATAAATAAACCAGTCCGTGATTCATGCTTCATGATGTCGTGACTGACACGTTTTCTCTGTCCTATTGGATGGCTACATGATTTTCTGGTCCTTCTGATTTTAAGATGTTTCGTTCTGACAACCCATCCTGACATGGCGATGCTCACCCTTTCTCTTCTGCCTCTCTGCGGCTTTGAGCTGTGACTTAGATTCTTGGGAAGAACAGCCAGTGAAAGGCAGATCGTCTGGACCAGTGTGCTGACTCATCCCTGCCCGAACACTACGACCTAGAAAATGAAGCAGCTTAGGTAGGGCTGGGGGTGCAGTTCAGCTGGCAGAGTGTGTGCCTGGAGCCTGGGGTTCGATCTAGAACGAAACCAAACATAAAAGAAACCAAAACCAAAAAAATTCCACAACAACATAACATAACATGACACGACATAAGAAAAACAGTCATGGTGGTGCATAGCTGTACTCTCAGCACTGGGGTGAGGAACACCCGAGGTGCCGGGTCATCCTCAGCTACATAGTGAGACGGAGGCAAGCCTGGACTACATGTAGCCCTGTCTCAAAGACATCAAACCGAAATAAAACAAAGGAGAAGGCAAAAGGTCTGACTGCAAGCGGACCACAATACTTTGTCCACGGGGGAATTTTCCCATCCTGCAGAACAGTCCAGGAAGGCTCCCGCTTTTCTTTATTCATGTTAAAAAACGGTGCCAAGTTCTTTCTTTGCTCCAGGTGGCCTGCTGGACTGTGGAAGCAGGCGAAGGTCACCCTGAACCCTCCCAGCTGTGACATCCTTGCTTCTTTTTCTTACTGGGTCCAGTTCCCTTTATCCCACTATAGACCCAGATCTTTGTTAGACCTTGGCCATGCCTGCAGGCCGCAGGCCACCACAGTAGGTCCTATACTAATCCTGTTTTCCTGCTACACTGACAGACTTAATGGGATTATCTGCACGGGACACACAGCATGCAATTAGTGATTCAACAAGCTGTGACACTTATGTCATTACCATCCTGTTCTGGGCGTTATGGTTTGAATCTGAATTGTCCCCAATAGGCGCGTATTTTAACATTTGTTTCCTGACTGGCAGAGTTATTTTGGGATGGAGCCTTGGGGAAGTGGGGTCTGGGTGGTTATCCTAGGGCACAGTTCCGCTGTCTCTCCTTTCCGATGCGCTAGGATGTGAGCACTTCATGTTCCTGTCACCACAGATGCCCCTTTGTGGACTCCCATGGTGGACTGGGATCTCTCGGCAAAGGGGTTTGGGTCACAGTAGTGTGAGAGCAACCAGTTCACTATGGGAAGGTGTGCGCATCATGTGGAAAATGTCTAGTTCATCACCTTATTCATCCAAGGCATTGGATAGAGAAAGACACACTAGTCCCAAGCACAAAAGGCTTGGGTTAAGTTCTGGTTAATTCAACTATATTCCTAATGGAGCCAGGTGGGTCAGCTGTTGATGTGTCTGCTTAATAATGAGTCATCAGGTGTTAACATCAGCCCAAAAGCAATGCATCTTTTCGCAACCTCCAGAAGCAAATGTTCTTGATTTGTGTAAATTCTCAGTTCTTGTTGTGTATGTGGCTGTTAGAAGGCATCATGAGGAAGTCCAGACAGAATATCTCTATCTCATGGGCGGGTGAGGGGAAGGCTTTATGATGATGCTACTTGGGTGGGAGAGGGAGAAATATTCCTTCCCGCTGGAAGACATTTCTGTGTGTGTCTCAAACCTTCCTGAGAAAATAGTGTAAAATAAAAATAGCAACAATTATGATCTGCAAACAGTATAAATTTCTGTCAGTAGAGAACTGGACATAATCTTTGTAAGACACGCACGCCACAGAGTACAGTGTGCTGGGTGGTTTTTTTTTTTTTGGTCAACCTGACACAAGCCTTGGTCTTCTGGAGAGATGGGACCTCAGCTGAGAAAATGTCACCATCAGATTGGCCTGTAGACAAGTCTGTGCTGTGCAGTTTTGTGGAATGATGCTTATAGGAATGCCCACACCACCCCCTCTCCATGGGCACACAGCTCTGGGATGTGCTTTTGTAATTTTTATTTTGAGGAAGGATTCTTGCTTGCAAACAAGTCTTGGTTTTTTGGCCAATGTCATGAGATGGAGGTAACTTCCTGTCAGTACTGAGAAGTCTCTTGGAATCTTGCCAGACTTCTGGTGAGTGAAAGCCATAGAAAGAGGCAAAGAGGGTCTCAGATGGAGCTCCAGGCATCACTGCATCCCCTGACAGGGACCTGCTGAAGGATGGGAAGCCATCAGTGTAGAGCACAAAGCTGCTGGACTGAGTCCTACAGAGGCTGCCAACATACAAAACCTAACACTAAGTAAAGTCTCACTGTTTCAAACTACTATGGTTTAAGATGCTGGCTTATAACATAGTAAAATAACCAATTCCTATGTGGTTAGGTATGTCCATATGGCTGAGTGTCTGTAAACACACACACACACACACACACACACACACACACACACACACACACACACACAGAGAGAGAGAGAGAGAGAAAGTATGGTCTCTGGAATCCAGTTTCCTTACAGGAAGAAGGAATGGTGTTCTTTTAATTCTAGCCCAACTGACTGGAGTGAGGCTGTAGTAGCTGGAGCTCCAGCAGCCTTCCTGGACCATGGAGTGAATGTAGGAGCGGAAGGTGTCCACGGCAAAACAACAGGGATCTTGTTTCTTTAGAGCTTGTTTCTGGGGAGGGGCTTTTCAGGAAACCTTTCCACTACCTTTACATTTATTAGGTAAAAGAATGAAATAAAATTTAACTTGTGTAGGTACTGTTGTTTCGGGGCCACAATTATCTAGATGTTAGCAAAAACAAGGACAGTAGATAAGGTGTTTAAAGTAGAGGGACTTGCCACACGAGCTGTGCTGTGGAAAGAGAAGATTTGTGGGCACCATGAGGGCCATGGTGAATGACTCCATATGGCTGCCTACAGGAAGCAAAGGGTGAGTGGACTGAGAAAACTTTGGGCCAACGTATTATGATTTCTCCACTGTATTAGTCACACATGGCTAGAGTCAAGCTGTGTGACAAGCATCCCATCAATTCTTTCTCTTGCTCATGGGTCAGCATATAGCCTGGGTTGTTGCTTGGCTCTGTTGGCTTAACTTGATTTGATTCTGCCTACCTTTGTTTAACCTGGAACAAGACACTAGCAGTATCTAGGATCTGCTGTTTCTGGGATGGCTGAAGGAAGGGCATAGAGCTAAGCCAAAGCTTAGAGGCACAGGTGTAGTCTCTGGTCCATATTACTTGATAGTGGGAGTCATGTGACTGCTGTTGACATCCTTGAGTCTGGTCTGCGCATGTGACCCACTGTAAGGTAATGATATCAAAGGTGCAGAGTGCATAGTACATAGGTCTATTGAGGTAGGGGGGAGGGAGAGAGAGGAAGAAGGAGAGGGAGGTTTTCCTCCTGTTGGGTGCACAGCAAGGCACCATGTTTCTTTTCTTTGAAACGGTCTCACTGTGTAGTCCAGAGCTCACCTCGGTCAACTCACAAGCCACCTGCCTCAACCTTTCCTTGCCACCTTTCCTCTTTTCTACTTAGTAGCTTTTGTTGGGAGGGATTCGACTTTGCTTTTTCTGGGTCTATCTCATGTCGTTCAATGGCTGCATTTTCTTCTGTGTGTGGTCACCACCATGGATTGCATTAGGGCAGTGTTGAGAGACACTGGATTGCTGCTTTTTGTTTTTTTCATATCTGTGACTGAAGCTGTGTTAAGCCTCCCAGAGTCTTTATCATTATGTCCGTGCCTATATATTTCAGGAGGCTGAATCCCTAAATTAAAAATGGCTACATCCAGGCATACATGCCTCACAGGTAGCTATTGGCCTTCTGTGTTTGAAGCATTTTATTTGTGTGTGTGTGTGTGTGTGTGTGTGTGTGTGTGTGTGTGTGCTTGCATGTGTGTGCACTTGCACGTGTGTGCACATGCTCAGGAACTTTATCCACCATCTTTGAGGAAGGATCTCTCATTGGCTCAGAGCTCATTCCTGTGTCTAGTCTGTCTGGCCACTGAGCCCCAGGGCCTTCCTCAGCACTGGAATTACGGGTGTGTTTTATCACCCCTGGGTTTTTAGATGTATGTTCTGGGGTTCCAAGTCCCTGTGGTAGTACAGCAAGCTCTTTATCAACAGAATGAACTCCCAAGCCTCCCAGAAACCTTTGAAGTTCATCCTTTGACTCTTGACATGTGGTCCCCTCCGGCACCACAGAAAGACCTTTGCAGCCCAAACCACCCGTTAATGAGAGTGGGGGGTGAATCTGTGGATGCAGCATTCACAAATGCTCTTTCGGAACTCTGTGCCACAAGTCAGATGATTTACCGCTCCAGGAGATGTCAGTAAAAAATGTGCACAATACCCTTTGATTTGATCTGTTTTCCCTGTAGCACCTAAATATTTAGGGCAAATAGAAAATAGTTCTGATTTACAATCCCTATAAAAATTTTAAACAACCTAATAGGGCATTTGATCATGAAATTGCTTGAAATAATGTTGGCAGCCATCAGCCATATTTCTTCTCAACGGCCTGAAACTTCCCTGCAAACCCCCAAACATGGATTTTTTTCCTTGCTAATAACAATCTTATTAATAAAAGAATGATTTTCTCCATGGATCCTTGGCAGCTGTGCTCTGGTTGTCTTTTCTCAATAAAGGTGAAGATAATAGCAGTCAGTAGATAGAAAATGGGCCCGGATTCCCGGGAGGAGCGGTTGGAAATGCATCTTTTATTAAATCACATCAGATTGTGTTTTCTTGTTTACTTTCTTCCATTTCACAAGCCACAGTTGTATCTGCTGCTTTGGGAAGTGTTGGGTCACAGTTTTGTTCTGCTTTTCAAAGCCCCAGACTGAGAATTAGGAAGCATGATGCTCTTGAGGTTAAATGCTGTGTGATCAGTCAGCGAGGAGTTAGTTTGCAGGAATAAATGGTTACAGTAGGCTATGCTGAGTCTGACGCTCTTTTGTCCCCGAGGCGGCTGACTTCTGAATACAGGCAGACATGCTCAATAAAGAACAGTAGACACCTACTGCATTCTACTTAGATAGAGACCTGATTGACTATTTATCCATCCATCCATCATCCATCCACCCACCCATCATCTGTCTGTCTGTCTATCTGTCTGTCTGTCTGTCCCACCCACCCACCCACCCACCCACCCACCCACCCACCCATCCATCCATCCATCCATCCATCCATCCATCCATCCATCCATCCATCCATCTATCTATCTATCTATCTATCTATCTATCTATCTATCTATCATCTACTTACCTGTGATAGCTAATCTTGGCTATCAGCTTCACATACCTCGTAAGATCAGGAGAGAGAACTTCAATTAAAAACTTGCCTCCATTGTTTTGTGGGCATATCTGTGGGGCATTTTCCTGATTGCTGATTGATGCAGGAGGCCCCATTCTAGGAATTGTATCATCCCTATGTAGGTGAACCTGTGTTGTATAAGAAAGATAGTAGAACAAGAGCTTGAGAGTAAGACATAGTGTTTCTCTATGGCCTTTGTTTCAGTTCCTTCTCTGACTTCCCTTGATGATGGACCTATACACAACAGAGTAAAATTTTATTTAGGTCATATTTTTTGAGATTCAGTTTTCAAGTGCATACTGTAGGCTTGGCAAGGGTCATTAGTGGACAAAGCAGTACAGATAGCAGTTGAGAGACATATGTACCAGAGCACAAGGCTCACAGAAAAGGAGCAGAGACACAGGGTGGGTTGTGGTTCCACAGCCCTCGTTAAGAAAACACCCCCAATAATCTCAGCCTCATTCACAAAACCCCATTTACTTAAGTTCTCCAGTGTTTCCCCAAAATGGTACCCCAGAGACCGAGCCTTAGACATGGGTTCTATATACTTACATATCTGGGAAAACATCTAATATGTGGACCTTAGGAAATACATGAGAATTTTCTACACTTTTGAAAGAGGCAGTGTTAGGCTGGCTTACGAAGCAGAAAACAGCACACACATTTTTATGCCAAAAAGCCTTAACAGCATCTATATTTGAACTCCTTATAACATGTTAGCAGGCAGAGCATTGCTTAATGGTGCTGGACAAAGCTCTTATGGAAACAAGTCCACTGGGGAAATCATTTATGGAAAATGAAATGATTGTTTTAGAAATCTGAGCTGTAAATGTTCATTTCATAGTCTCTGGTGCCTTGAGACCTTGGGCACATAAATTATGGAATCCTGGTGACTTTGCCCAGCATGAGGAGTATGTTGAGAAGGCCAGGAGCTCTGTGTGGAGAGAGAGCAAATGAGTGAGAACTACTTTACAGCAGCTACAGCACTGTATGGGTGGGACTGACACCTCAAAAGGGTACTTGTCGGAGAAACATCTCCCAGGGCATAAGAACCAGCCTGGGTTCCCACTCAGATCTCCTTAGTTGAAAGCACCGACATTCAGTTGAGTTAATGATGAGCTTCCTAATCATCGTTCCTTCTAACCCCAAGACTGGGAGAAAAGAACAAGAAGCAATCTTCAGACCTTGGGGTCCCCAGGGTGGCTTTTGAACCAAGTCACACAGCTGCAATGTTTCTGGCTGCTGGCATCTCTGTCAGTTTAATAAGTTTCCTGGAAGATAAGAGAAAATGCCAACTTAAAATAGCACTACAATTTCAAGAGATCCTTTTGAAAGAGGTGAATACACTGGAATTACCCTGGTGTTCTCAGAATCATCTAGGTATGTTATTAAAATTCCTTCCTATGGATCCAAGGCTGCATGTACTTTATCCTTTCACACTTCCACCCACCCATTCATTCATTCACCCCCACTCACTCATTCATCTATCCACACATTTATTCACCCACCCATCCACTCATGCATGTATCATCTATCCATCCATCTCTGTCCACATATCTATTATCTATCTACCCACCCTTCATTCAGCCATCCACCTACCACCTATCTACCCACTTACCCATTATTTACTCACCTACACGTGCATTAATTCATCTGCCTATCCACCCACCAATCTACCTACCCATTTATCACTCATCCATCTACCTTTGTTTTCTATCCATCCATCTATTATCTACTACCCATATATTCATTTATTTACTAAGCTACCCACTGATCTATTCCTCCACCCACTCATCTACCCATCAATAACATTATTTATGTATCTATTCACCTTTCTACCAACCATTCATTCTTTTATCTACCCATATAATCATTGTCTATTTATGAATACATCTATTCACACAACTCATCCATTTATCCATCTATCTGTCCATATTGTACCCACACACCTATCCACCATTTATGCATCCTTACACACATCCACCAGCCCTATCCACTCAAACATAGATAATGCACACAGCATTATTTTAGATCTACCAGTATTTGGATCTCATGTAATTGCAAGACTTCATTTTTTTATTATAATATGATTTTAGAAAGCAAATTTATCTTGAGGTTTTGTTACAGTGGAAAAAGTGTAGCATTGAGTTTATCTAAAGATTTTGACTATTACATAACTGTACACTTAGCAGTGAAAATTGTATAAAACTTATTTGGGAAAAGATAGTTTAAGGTACAAGCTGCTGCATCCTGTGAAATGATGGGCTGCGAGAAACAGTTTTAGTTTAGGTTTTGTTTTTCATTAGAAGCTGTAAAATTGTTGGGCTCAAGTGGTTATTTTTCTTGGTCAGGTGTTGCTATCCAACTAAAAATAAGTCTGCAACAGTGAACATCTTAGATTCTAAGAAAACTCAGATGTGAGTGAAAGAATTGAATATGTCTGCCCTTTGTTTTGTTCTTCCACAGAGGTTGTAAAACATGCTGGTAAAAGTAGAGCCTCCAGAATTACACAACCCCAGTTCAAATTCCTCTTCTGTAGCTGACTTGCTCTGTGGCCTGGGGGAAATTTTCTTTTGTTCTGTGATGATTAGCTTTAAATGTCAATTTACCACAAATTAGACTTGCCTGGGAAGAGAGTCTCAACTGAGTGACCTTTTTTTTTTATCAGGTTGTTTTATAGGCTTGTCAGTTATCTTGATTGCTAATTGAGGAAGGACATAGTTCACTGTGAGTAGCACCATTCCCTAAACAGGGGGCCTTGAACTATACTGTTCAGGAGAAAACCAGCAACAAGAAAGGTCATGCATTTTTTTTTTCTTGCTCTTCTCTGGCTGTGGATGTGATGTCATTGGTTGCTCAAACTCTTGCCATAACTTCCCCTCAGTGATAGACCAGGACCTGAAGTTGTGGACCAAATAAGCCCAATCCTCCTTATGCAGCTTTTTAAAAGAAAAAAGGTGTTTTATTGCAGCAACAAAAAGAAAGCTAGAACACCTTCAATGAGACTTAAATTTCAAAATTGCAAAGTGCCCCACAAAGCCACAATGAATATTAAGTGTGATACTGCTCATGAGCCACTTTCCCTGCTTTTGGGGTACAAACTCAGTTGTTATTTCAGGGGTACAAGATAGATGAACTGATATTACTTCACTCACTGATCAGTGAGGGGTCTCACATTTTTGTTATGTTTTTTCCTTCTATCCCCATGTCCTCTTTAACTTTTCCACACTAGAACATTCTAACATAAACATCTCTCACTTTCCTTCTCATGTTTACTTAGATAAATGCAAATATTGATAAGATATGCAGTTATATTCTTTTTATTAATTTACATAAATTGTCTGAAGCATAAAGGAAACCCCTCATTTTCCTTATTCAATTTATATTAGAAATCTACTTGTGTTGCTGTCTATAAATCAAAGTCATTAAATTCTAGCAGTGACTCAGGAGTTACTACATGCATGCAGGGAAAACCATTTGCTTATCTGTTTTCCTAGTTATGTCACATACCAGACAGTGCCAGATAACCTTATGTATGAATGTGCAGGATGGTTTTTCGGGGATTTTCTTGTGTAGATAAGTAGCTAATTGCACCAGGGATGGAGAGCTTTGTCTTGAGGTGGCTATGGGGTTGACTCTCTTAACTCTTGTTTCTAATTTTATATTGTTTTGCAGATTTGTTGTGTGTCCCATGGTTGAATCCGCTTTGCTCTGAGTGTGAGCAAGGTTTGGCATCTCCACATCTACTTCTGCTCATCCGTGTTTCCTCATTCATCCATTTTCTTCCAAAAGGTTTTGTGCATTTGCTTCTCCATTGGTCTTCTGAGTTTTTCTCACTCTTTTTCAGGAATTTCTCTGGATAGGAAAACAAGCTGAGTCTTAGATGCTGCGTGTAACCCCTCACTAGTTACCAGTACCTTTCATGTGTCGTTGAAGTCCCTCTGAGCAGAAACCCTGATTGAATGTTGCCTAGTACTTCCTGTTTTCTGTTTTTGGCTTGTTCTTTTTAGCTATTGCTTTAGGAACCTGTCTGAATCCATTCTTCCTTTCCCCCTTTCTTCCTTTCATTTTTCTTATTACTTGCATCTTTCATATGAGGACACTGAGGCTCAAAGGCAGTAAATGCTGTTCTGGAGTCTTCAGGAGGTTGATAATAAATCAGCTGTGATAAGAACTCAGTTCTCTCACCCCAGAACTAGCTGCTGAAGATGACCTTGAACCCCTTAATCTCCCCCGACTTCTACCTCCTGAGTGCTGGGATGACAGGGATGGGTTACCACATCTGCTTTATGCAGTGCTAGGGAGTGAACCCAGGAACCCCTGCATGCTAGGCAAGCACTCTACTCACTGCTACATCCCCTTTACAAGATCTTAGGTCTTGAGCTGTGGAGATGGCTCATCAGTTAAGAGCCCACTGACTGCTCTTCCAGAGGTCCTGAGTTCAATTCCTAGCAACCATGTGGTGGCTCAAAACCATTTTTTAATGAGATCTGATGCCCTCTACTGGTACATCTAGCAATAGTGTACTCATATACCTAAAATAAATAATTAAAAAAAGATCTTAGGTCCTTTGACTACTCTTCTAGCACACTTAGGAATATTCTTAACTTCCTCTGGGTTGGGAGATCCTTAGGGGGTGGAAGCTATCCTTTGCCTAGCTTGTAACTATTGCTTCTAACCAGTATGTATCCTGAAATTGAACATATAAATACATTTTGTTGTTGTTATAACTTGAAAGTGGCTCTCATGGAAAGACAGGGGATATGATATCTCCTTTTAAACTGTTTTGACAGCATCCAGCAGGGGTGACCCATGACAAAAGCCATCATTCTGGCTGTGATTTTTGCATCCATTTGTCACAGAGGTGGCAGATAATGATGCTTCTGCAAAGCTCATCTTGCCTCATGAATTCTCCTAAATCCACAGGAAGAAGGAGCTGAGCAGAAAAGTTCCCTAGGTCACTTCTACTTCTGTGACCTTCTAAACACCTTTTCAATAAATATGAGTTCCTGTTTGAAAGTGTACTTTAGGCTTTTGTAGCTCCTTTTAGACACTAGTGAGTTACCTGAGTGTAAATAGCATATGACAATCCATTCTATCATTTTTAGTTTTTGAAAACTTATTTTTCAAAAAAATTAAAAATGAAACTACCATATGATCCAGATGCAAAACTTCTGAATATCTACCCAAAGGAACTTAAGTTACCATGTCATGGGGACATCAGCACGTCTAGTTTACTGTGTCTCTTTTCATAGCCAGCCTGATGGAATCACCATAATGCCTGTTAAGAGACGATTGGGCAAAGAAAAGGTGGTACATATACATAGCTGAGTATTATTCAGCTACAAAGATGGACAAAATATGTGACTGGCAGAAAAAGAGATTGAAGGTGAGGGTCATCCTGTTGAGGAAAGTAAGGCAGACTCAACATTCCTCTCTCTCACTGGTGACATTTAGATTAAAAATAGTAAAGAAAAGTTGAAGAGGGAATGTTTACAAGAAAAGTGGTGTGTGGGAAAATGATTAAATACATAGTAGACAGGTCATGATATGCAGACAATATGCAATCTCAATTAACCACCACCACCACCACCAACCACCTCCGCACACATTAACCTCCTGGAGTCTTCTGGGAACTGTGGTGTAGATGGTAAGACTGATCTTCCTTCCACCATCAATGTCCTCTGGTTAGCCCAGAGGAACAGACATGTCTGTGATACCTGCCTGGTGACTGAAACTTTAGGAGGCTGTGAAGAACTTATGTGCTTAGTGTTTGAATAAGATCAGACCTTGGCTCCACCAGGTCTTAGCTGTAAGACAGGGCAGATTATTGTACAAGGAGGCATCCCATAGTCCATCTGGGCTTTGTTCAGCCAAGGGAGCATACCCAGGAAAGCCCAGGCATTAGGAGCATGGCATACCTCCAGGCCTTTCTGTATCTCTCCTTTAATAAACCCCCTCCTTTCTTATAACTGCTCACGTGTCTCTGTACTGCATCTCGAATTTGGAGATACTGATGTCTACAATGTCTGGACAGTTTTCCTGAGACTGGGGCAAGATGGAGAATTCCCTTTTCTTAGCAGGGCTTTCCTTCCTCTGCCTGATCTGGGGAGCCTGACCTGCCCCCTTCACCCCCCCCCAATCTTCTACTTGAGGATTATTATATAGCCTTTGGCAAAATTACAAGTTCAACTTCCTGGAATGTCTCTCCATGCAAATGAAGTACTCCAGCCAATGAAAAACTTCACACTAAGAAGAAACCCTTTCCACTTTCCAAGGTTCATATTTATAGCCCTTGATTCATCCCTAGCAAACTGTATAAACACAAATTGTTTCATTGAATACCCCCTGAGAGAGCTGTTTCATTAAATGTTGTCTAAAAAAATTACAACACTGAAATCTTCAGAGAAGACCCCCTCCCTCTGTCATTCATTGCGGGACCAGATCCTGCAAACCCACCCACTCCAGACTTTACTCCACCCTTCCCCACCTGGTGTGCAGCAGGGCCTGGACACCCCTTGGGAAGAAGTGAAAAAACCGGAACCACATCTCAGTGCAATTCATGGTGTTGCCCAAAAAGAGGAAACAAAGTCTAATTGAGGATCTGTGTTTGTCCCAGGCCCCACAGGAAGGGCACAGTGGCTGCTGAGGTAGGACAATCACACTCACGTTTCTCTCACACACTGCCCACAGGAGCATGATGGGCACACCTAGCACATCCTGCTGGTCCCAGGTGCGGTTACTCTTTGGTGTAGCTCTTTAGCTCAGATTTTGGAAGGAAGTGGGTGTGTACCATGCTCCAGGACATGTTGGAGGCAGAACTCAGGCAGCTCCCCTTCCTGGACCATTACTATCTTCTCCTCTATAGACCTCCACGTGTCCCAGCAGCTGGTGTTTAAGACAAAGCCCTTCCTAGTTGCACCTGCATATTAGAGGGCAGATTGATTCCTCCCTGAGAGCAACTGGGACACTGTTCTCAAGGTTTCCCTCTTGAGGAGTTACTTATCCTGGTCAGGTCTCAATGAAGGGCTTTTTCTGACTAGAGGGCCAAACAATGCTTTCTACTGAGCATATCTTCAGTGTGTTCAGCTGTGTGGTTGCCATGGTAGAGAAATGAGAAAGCCAAGGGCATGCCCTAATGGGATTAAAATACCAAGATACAGGGCTATGCATATAATAAATGCAGCTAGTTTCACTTTTATTTTGTGAGTGTGGTGTATGCACATGTGAGCTTGTGTTTCTAGAGGCCAGAAGTTGAGGCAGGGCGTGTTCCGCATCCACTTTCCACTTTATTTTTTGAGACAGGGTCTGTCATTGAGCCTGGAGCTCATCATTTTAGCCAGACTGACTGTCCAGGGAGCTCCTTGGATCCACATATCTCTACCCGCTCAGTGCTGGGATTTCACCTGTGTGCCTCCCTACTCTGAACCCAGGTCTTCACACATGCGTGGCAGGTGTGTTACTAACCAAACCATTTATTTAGTAGCAGCCAGTACCATCTAGTATTTCTCTGATGGGTCAACACTACAATTATTTTTCCCCCAGGCAGCAGCTCACTCTGAAGCCCAGGCTAATTAGCATAGGGCAATTCTCCTGCCTCAGTCTTCTGAGTGTTGGGATGAAAGGTGTGTGCCACCACAATTTGCTGTTGCCAGTTACTTAATCCTGTTTTCACAGTAGTCCTGAGAGTTTTCATGTTCTTCTCCCCATCTGGGATAAGGTGTCAGGATCACAGTGGGCAGTAGGTATTTGTGATTTCTCTCCTCCAATATCATCCATCGGCTTCTTTTTTTATCAGTAGAGCTCGGGGGTGGGGTGGGCACATCTCAGGGTTCCTGTGCCTGACCCAGCCAGAGCGAACATTCATTTCTCTACTTACTGTTGTTGACCCAATCCTTGATTTTTTTTCAAGATATATTTTATTTTTTAGTTATGTGTATATGTATCCAGGGTAGGGGTAGAGTATGTGTATAAGAATACAGTGTTCACAGACGTCTGAAGAAGGCATTAGATCCTTTGGAGAACTAGATTTACAGGTGGTTGTGAGATGCTGGAGGTGAGTGCTGGGAACTGGACTTGGGTCTCTGGGAAGAGGGGAAAGTGCTTTTAGCCACCAAGCCATCCATCTCGCCAGACCCATGGATTGACTTCTGAGACTAATGCTGCAGTAGTTTTCATGAGAATGGTCCCCATAGGCTCATATGCTTGAATACTTGGTCCAGACTTGGTAGAACTCCTTGGGAAGGATTAAGAGGGGTGGCCTTACTGGAGGAGGAGGCTTTCTTAGGGGCACACTGTAGTGCTACTCCATGCCTTGAGTCCCCTCACCCCTCTATCTGTCTACCTTCTTCTTGTAGATCAAGATGTGAGCACTCAGCCGGCTGCCCCAGCGCTATGCTGGTTGGCCTGCCCCTTTGATTCCCACCATGATGCTGATGAACTCTCATCCCCCTGGAACTGCAAATCCGGAATAAACCCTTCCTTCTGTGAACAGCCTTGGTCATGGTGTTACATCGCAACAATGCAAAAGAAACTAAGATGGGCTTCTTCTGGAACCCCAGGAATGTATGATCCTTCCTTGTGTAGGTGTTAGCAAGTAAGACAAAGGAGGCAGGGCAACATGTTTTCGTTTTTACCTGCCAGAAATAAACCTAACACCAAGGATGGAAAAGGTAGACAGAGAGAAGGGTTCTGGTGGCATCTGAGCTGCAGGCTCCAGCCACAAATGTAGTTTTTAGTTGGAGAATTAACCAATGTCTTCCTTTGTCCTTCATTCCTTCCTACCCTCCCTCCTTCCCTTCTCTCTTTCCTGTGGTGGTGTGGTTTGTGTGTGTGTGTGTGTGTGTGTGTGTGTGTGTGTGTGTGCATGCTTTCATGTGGAGGACAACATCCTTGTCTGTCATTTCCCAGGTTCCACCTCTTACTCATTTTCTTCAAGACACGGTCTCTCCTTGACCTGAACTTGACAAGAAGGCCAGGCTGGCCCACTGCCCAAACCTCCAGGAATCCGTATACTTTGCCGGCAATCACCAGCACCTACCAGCTCACTCAGCTCCTTTACCTGCATTTTAGGGAACTGAACAAAGGTCCCGAGCTCGCAGTGCAGGCGTCTTATCCACGAAGCCATCATCACTCCAGTTCCCACCCTGGCTTTGATCTGGGGTTTCTGTGTTTTGCAACTGAGGGGAGTGTTGTGGAGTATAGGTGTCTCTCAAGTTTGTGTTAGTTCCCTCCTTTCAACCTGGCGGTGTCTGGGAGGGAACCTCTGGAGAACAGTTAGATTCACATGCTTTCACGAGGGCAGGACCCAAAGATGGGAGCAGTACTGTTGCAGAAAACAGAAGGATATTTTTTTTCCTCTTAATATGTGTAGACTCAGTAAACCAGGAAGTGTGCGGTCACCAGGACCCTAGCCCGTAATACTTGATCTTAGTTTTTCAGCATTTAGGAGTATGAGAAATGAACGTCTTTATGCCGTGTAGAACATCATGTCTCCGTGACAGGATCCGCCCCAGCAGGTGTGAGCTCATTTTTTTCAGTCAGCCTTTCTGTCCTGGGGGCACTGGAATCCAAAGCAGCCTGGTCTTGTCCAGAGAAAATGATAAAAGAAAATCCTGGCTTTATTACTGTATAAAAGGCCACATAGAGGGCCCCAGAAGCAGCCCCCCCCCCTTTTTTGTAGAATAATGGAGTGATGAATTAGCTCCTTAAAACCCAAGAGCCTGGTGGATTATCTTTCTGTGATTCTTCCACAAGAGGAAGAGTCTTTGTCCTTGTGGACATCCTCCGAAAGTGGGAGAAAAGCAGGCATGAGTACCCACTGTCAGGTGACAGCAGTTTTTGTTGCTCTTATGTTAGAGTTGTCATTCAGGCATCAAAGACTAGGGACGGAGTCATGGTGGCCCCACTGGGGCTCTTCATAGGATTCTCTGGGTCTCTCTTTTGTTTGCATGATGGATGTACTGGCAAGAGGCTCGGTAACATGGCTTAGGACCACTCTGTTCTGATGATCGCCTTCTACGGCCCAAATAAACAACACTATAACAACCAACATAGAAAACCTCTACTTTATTGTGTTGCATTGTATTTTATTTTACAAAGAAACTCCTGCACAAAAGATATATTTCCCCTTATAAAGTGTTTGAAGTGAGATCCAAATTTAATTCTGCAAATCACACGTGGATAGGTCCATCATACTCTGAATTCTGTTGTGGTGGGGGTAGGAGATGCAGGAGGCACCGTGTGCTGCCAACTGGGATGGTAGGCTCTGACTGGTAAATAAAATTGCTGGTGGCCAATGGCTGTGCAGGGAGACAGAGTCAGCACTTTAGGTTACTTGGCTATAGAGAGCCAGGGAAGAGGAAGGGGAAGCAGGTGCACCAGGCTTGAGAGCTGTAGGAGAGAAGACATAGAGCCACGTAAGAGCTGGGGAAGATTGGCCCTAGGGGTCCCTCCCCTGATTGGGTCTGAGGTAGCAAAGATGGAATATAGATTTTAGTATAATATTTAGTATAATAATAATTCAGGAGTATTGGAGGGGAGACATTAGCAACATGGAAATTTGGGAGTGGCCTAGCCGTTGAGCTGCTTAGGACATATGAAAACAAGGCTTTCTCTCTCCCTCCCCTCTCTCTCCCCTCCCTTCCTCCTCCTCCCTTTCCCTTTCTCTGGGTGTGTCTTTTCACTCAGAATCCAGAGCATTTTTGCAGATGGTGAGGAAAGCCAGCACTGCCACAGGGCCATTGAGTAGCGTTAAGTAAAGAATGCAACACTTAATGTGT
The DNA here is from genome assembly GCF_963924665.1 of Micromys minutus. Lineage (NCBI taxonomy): Eukaryota > Metazoa > Chordata > Mammalia > Rodentia > Muridae > Micromys > Micromys minutus. Next base: position 78,762,239 of record NC_137971.1, read on the forward strand.
TCTCCTGTTTGAGAACCTCTGATTAAAACAAAGGTAGAGTTCAACACATTCTCCTCTGCTGTGGTTTGGGTGTGGTTCTTCTGGTGCCACACTTAGGAATCCTGCATTAGAAGCTCAGTCTCCAGTGTGGCAGGTTCTGAGGAGTCAGAGCCTCAGTACAGGTTAATCATGTCACTGGAATTCTTCTCCTTGGGAGGAACTAATGTAGTTCTTATGGGATCTTGTTTAGCATTCACAAGTGTGTGGTTTCATTAAAAGGTCAAGACTGGCCCCTTCTCCATTTGACGGCCTCTTGTCTGTTATGGGATGCTCATCTTTTCTTCATTATCATCATCATCATCATCAACATTATCATCATCGTTATTATTTTATGCATCTGTGTAAAAATGTTGTTAGAAATTCAAAACTATTGTGGCTAACTAATGGTATATAGGTAGAGGCCAGAGGCCAATCTTGAGTGTTGTTCCTCAGGTACCACCCATCCAGGTTTTTGATACAAGGTCTTTTATTGGCCATTAGGCAAGGCTGGCTGGTCAAGGAATCTCAGAGATCTGACTGTTTCTGCTTCCCCAAATCCTCAGTTCTGGGATTGCAGACAGGCTACCAACTCTGCCTTTTAAAAATGTCTTCTTGGGCTGGAGAGATGGCTCAGCTGTTAAAGAATAGGTTCACAATCAAAAATTTAAAAATGTCTTCTGAGTGTTGAACTCAGGTCCTCATGCTTACTAAGCAAGTACCTACTGAGTTAATTTGCTGTAACAGTAAAAAAAATGAAACAATCTAACCTTAAATGACTTAGAGCATAAAAAATTGCTACCCATGCAGTGTAGATAACTATTTTAACTGTATGATCTTAAATTAGTTACCTGACCGCTCAACATCTTGTCAATTTTTAGTCGCACAATTTGCATGAAGGAATTACTGACCTCGAGGTTGTGTTAAGAAGTACAAAGGAAAATTAGTGTGCCAGGCCCACAATGAATGACCACTATTATTACTATTGTTTGTGCTTTTCAAAACTCACTAATGGCAGATGATAGTTTTAGATTAATTAATTATTTTTAGATTATTTAGATACAAAAAAATTATCAAAATCTAAAACAACAATATAAAACAATTTAGATAATTGTTTTAAATTAATTCCCTTCCTTTTTTCTTCCTCCCTCCTTCCCTCCCTCCCTCCCTCCCTCCCTCCCTCTCTCTCTCTCTCTCTCTCTCTCTCTCTTTCTTTCTTTCTTTCTTTCTTTCTTCCTTATGCTTGTCAGAGGACAACTTGTGGGAGTTGGTTTTCTTCTACAATGATGCATATTTTGAAGTTCAGGGTTCGTAGCAAGCACCTTTACCCACTTAGCCATTTAAAAAGAGGAATCACACATTCATCCAACCAAATCCAAGGAGGTCTCTAGCCTCAGGGCCACCATGTCTCATGCCTCCATGTCATTCCTTGGCTCGTGTCACTTCCAGGGACTGGGACAACTTTTGCTGAAGAAGGGACATTGCTTCAGATCAGTTTGATCCACATCTTATGACCTAAGTGGGAAGAAAGGGACCTTTCTCACCGGCTTCAGTTGGAAAATATCCCAAAGGCTTTACATGTCCTGACTTGGACGATGTGCTTATGACAGGTCTGAATATTGTAGCTAGGTGGTGGATATGCTTCCAGACATATAGGGAATAAGGCTCAGAGAAGACAAAAATAACTACCTTTCTAATGTCAGAAAGTTCCAACCACAGTGACTGTATTCATGCTATGAACAAATCCAGCATCTCTATGGGCAGGCATGGTCTAGATACTACATTATGAGCTAAGGAATGTACACCCTGCTTTAAAATAAACATCAAGGCCTATTTTTCTACAGCAAACCCCACCAGATTTATGGTGTTACAGTTGTGCACAGTAAAATTCACCCCCTAGAGCATCTGTAATATTTCATGTCTTTTGTGCTATCATAAAGGGCGGTAAATTTACAAGTATTGGGCTCTTCTTAACTCTGCTCTGTCATGCATTCTTAGCACACACAGTCACATGGCCACCACTACTGTCAAGACCTCAAATATCCTGCCCATTCCTCAGCTGTCCTGTGTGTCTTTACAGTCAGTGATCTCCTTCTACCTTTGGAGCTTTTCCATGTTGGCATATTGGCTGAGCCATGCAGCAGGTGACCATTTTCTTTTCCTTAGTATTTGAGATTCCTACAACTTGTTCCATGCAGCAGTGGTTTTCTCCTCTTGTTATCCGGGAAAGATGCATCATACGGCTGGTGGGGGTGGTGTGCTTGGTCATTGTGGAAAGTACTGAGAGAAACAATGTTTGGAGAGAGATTTCTTTTAGTTCAAGGTTTCAGTCCATGTCTCTTGGTTCCATGTTTCTGGGCCTGTGGCAAGGCAGAGCAGATTGGCTTACCTCATAGGAAGTTGGAAGCAGATAGTGAAACAGGAAGGGCTTCTTCTCTCCTCTTTCTCCTCTGCTCCTCCTAACCCTCCTCCTCCATTCCTATCTTCTTGTTTCCCCATGTGTGAGTTGAACCCAGGATCTTGTGCACACCAGGCAAGTGTTCTATCACTGAGCTGCACTTAGGTCTGTGGTCCATCTTGAGGTGATTGCTGCAGGTCGTATTGAGTATGGATTGGGTTTTGTTATTTTGTATTGGGACACACTGAGTATTTGTTTGAGTGTTACCAAATTGTGCAGGTTTGTGAAGTGTGACCTGGGGATGGTCTTGATCATTGTAGGTTTATAACAGGCCTTGGACTCTGGTGGTGTGAGTTTCCCAATTTTTACACCTTTTTCCAACACTGCTTTGATTATCCCTTGTCCTTTGCCTTTCTACAGAACTCTGAGAGTTTGAATGGAATTGAGCTTGTATTTAGGGGGAACTCATAGTTTAAGATTATGGAGTATTCCATGAACATAGTTCATGTCCTACACATTTAGGTTGTCTTCAGTGCCTTCAATCAGGAATGTTTGTAGTTGTCAGCATGCTGGAGTCCTTCAATTGAGATGTGTCCCCCAGAGACTCAAGTATTTGAACACATGGTCTCTGGCTGCTGGGGCTGTCTGGGGGAGTAACAGTACTGCAATAAAGGAAGTATGTCAGTGTGTGAGCATTTTCAACCTCACCCCACTTCCAATTTACTTTTTCTGTGGCCACTCAGCTTCCTGCTTCTGCTACCTGCTGCCATGCCTCTTCCCCCACCTGCAGCTATAACCCCTCCCCCACCTGCTGCCATAACCCCTCCCCCACCTGCTTCCATAACCCTCCCCCACCTGCTTCCACAACCCCTCCCCAACCTGCTGCCATACCTTCTCGCCCATTGTTGAGAACTTTTGAAGCTATTAGCCTTAAGCCAAAGTAAACTGGTTCTGTGTAAGTTGTTTTTGGTCATGGTCTCCTATCAGAAACAAAAGCAACTAATAGACATACAGATGTATTTTATGTGGCTGTAATTTTTATTAGTGTTTATTCATTGAGCTGAGTGATGGGTTTCACGGTGACACCTTTGCTTGGATATGTCAGACTGCTTTGTTCATGCCCCATTACCCTCTCCTGTCCTCTGTATCCATCTCCTGGTTCCCTTCTTCTACCCAATGGTCTTCCTTACATTCTCATGTGTGCTCTCTGTCTCTGTCTCTCTCTCTCTCCATACACACACACACACACACAACACACACACACACACACACACACACACACACACACACACAATTTCTAGGCTCTGCATATGAAAGAAAGCATACCAAACAGATACAGCACTTTCCTTTCTTCCTTCCTTCCTTTCTCTCTCTCTCTCCCCCCTTTCTTTCTTTTTTCCTCCTTTCTTTCTTTCTTTCTCTCTCTCTCTCTCTCTCTCTCTTTCTTTCTTTCTTTCTTTCCTGCTGTTGTAAATGTGCATGATATTTGAAATCAGGAATTGAAAACCTTCTGGTATGATTTTGCTTTGTCAAGATATTAAAGTTGTTTTTGACTTACTAGTTACTGGTCTTTTAGGTGTGAGTATGTGTGTGTGTGTGTGTGTGTGTGTGTGTGTATGTGTGTGTGTGTGTGAACTTTCTAAGATTCTAATAGGAGTGGCATTTCTATAGACTGACTTGGAAAGAAATCCTATGCTAATAATTCCTTTTACCTATGAATATACAACTCTATATAGACTCCTTTGCATGGTCATTAGCCATTGTTAGGGTTTCCACATACAAGTTTTGCATTTTTACCAAGTTATTACTAAGCGCCAAAGGCCATGACATCAATCTGTAGGAGATTAGATCCTCATGTTCCCTATAGCATTATCAATGGTAGCCACAGTAGGAACCCAACCTAAACTATCATCAGTGCATAGAGAAAGTATGATCCACACACATATAGATGTGAGCATGTGCAAGGGAATGCCAGTCAGCCTTGCAAAGTTGGGAAGTCTGCTGTTGGTGACAGTGTGGTTCAGCTTGGTAGAAGTGATGTGGAGAAATAAGACAAGTCTAGAGGGGCGAGTGCCCGGTCATATCACTACCACAGGGGACGCCAGCCAGTGGAACTTACAGAAGCAGATTGCAGAGCGAGGCCGCTGGGGCTCTCTGAGCAGCTCCAGAGGAGGAATAAAAACGAGGCACAGTTCAGTATGGTGGCCAGTGTTCTTGAAAACAGCTAAGAGAGTAGATGCTCACAAGTCTCAGCCCAGAAATGTTGCTATTTGAGGAGACATATATGCTGTGATCTTGCCTAGGTACTGCGCAGGATACAGATGCTTTGAAACACTTCCTGTACACAGCAAACTCTTTATTCTGCTGGATAAATGAGTTAAATCAGGAAATATCCTGTTTACCTTCATTAGGAAGTCTGTAACTGGTGAGAGACAGAGAGACAAAACAGAGCAGAGGATTGTCCGAGTGAGCCAAGGGTCCGAGAATTCTTCCATTTCAGAGGCCCCGGCGCAGAAGGACATCTCTAATGAGCCAGGAGTTCTCTGGATGAAGACAGCAGGTGGGGAACTGAGTGGTTGTGACACCTACTAAGTGGTTAGAGCCCCGACTCCACAGCTTGCTGCCAGTTCTACTGTGGACTCCCATCGCAGACATGAATTATGGGGAGACACGTCCTTTGCCACGTCCCTAATTCAAAAAAAAAAAAAAAAAAAAAAAAAAAAACCCACAAGCTTTTTTCTGTTCTCTGCAGTTTCCTGCCACACATAATATGGTAAATTAATTAGTGGATCTGGAGGCATTTTGCTAATACATTTTCTCTCTTGCTTGAGGTGAATTATGTTCATGCTTCAGTCACTTGGATATTATTCCTCCATGTCTGACGGAATTATGTTATCAGGTGACGATTCTATTGCACACTATCTGATTCTAATTAGACTAGAAAGTAGCAAATTGCTTCACAGTCCGAGGGCCCCCTCTCCCGCCCCTTGCCATTCCGTTCCACTTTTAAAGCTTTCTGAGTTGAGCCTGGGCTGTTCTCTGACACCTCCACTGTCTTATTCTTCTCTGGATATGAGGTGTGCTTCACTGGAGATGGGATTTGTGGAAACCGAGTCTTGGAAGAGGGCAGAGCTGGCACTGACTGCTGATGTCATCAAAGGGGAAAATGTACTGTTTTGTCAAGATTCTTTAGATTATTAAAAAATGCAGTCCTTGCTCTGAGAGAAGAGAAAGTACAGCTGTAGAGAGAACAGTAGGAAGTGAAGCAGTGTGTGAGTTAGGATCCCCAGTACTGGGGGAACCCCAAGATCTGAGTTTATAATCTGCTCTGCTTTGCCCCGGAGGACCTGTGCTGTCTCATGCAGTGATCACTGCTTCACGGAATAGAGGCTCAGAGGGGTGCAGCGGGTGTCAAAGATCTGATGATGCAGAGGTTAAAAAGCAAAAGCAGAGACACCCCTATTCCATTTCTTTCTCTTCTACTTTCTATTAAACACTGAGCCCTCCTTTCATAAGGGCACAGTCCTTGAAGAGACAGCAATTAGAGCAGGCACTGGGTCTCTTTTCTCACCAGGATTAAGATACTCTTTGAGTTAGACCGCATGCAGCCCCAGAGAACCTCGGGATGCTGGTGGCAGAATCAGTTTGTGAAGTGAGGAATGAGTCTGAGATGAAGTAGGCACCATGCTGCACATGAAAGACACTTGTTGGCTGCTGGCTGAAAACAAAACACAGCGCATCCTCTGTACGATGCCCATTGTGCTGTGTGGGGCTTTGCTCTTCTTCCATGGTGGGGGACTAAGTCAGGCTGTGACGTGCTCCTGGTAAGAGCACGTTCCTTGAACAGCAGGACTGCTAACTCTCCAGATAGCACAGACTCCTGCCAGAAATAACAAACTGTGCAATTCAGGTGGCACCCAGCTCCATTTCTTTCTGATTTTTTTTTTTTTTTTTTTTTTTTTTTTTGCCGTCCACAATGAAGATAGACAACTTGGCTTCCGGCTCCTTGTTACACCTCACCTCATTCCTTCCCAAATAAAAGGCTGCTTGAGAGGGAAAGACAGATGTGCCTATGGGTATGTAAAAGGAAAGGTGTGTGTGTGTGTGTGTGTGTGTGTGTGTGCGCGCGCGTGCGCATAGCCAGAAAGTGGTAGAAAAAGAAACCATGTTTTTTTCTTAGTATTTCTTCTGTGGGCCAAGCAGGAAGCAGTGACACTTTACATATATTTATTACTCACCCATTATATGGTTATAGTCTGGATGTTGTGGAGAAAGAGTGTAGTGTTCTGACCAGCCCAAAATCTCTACCCTGGGGCTCCATGCTACATCCCATTACTCAGGAAGCAGAGGCAATGGGGTCATGAGTTCCAGACCAGCCTGGGCTACATAAGAGAATTTAAGACCAGACTAGAACCTGGTATAAAAATAAAGGGATTTACCATGGGTGGAAGAGAGGTCACTGTGCTTGGCTTTTGAAAATTTTACCTCTAATGGGGTGAGGTACATTAAACAAGAAAAATAGATAAGTATATAGAATACTGAAGATTCAATGCATAAAATTAAACATAGCTGGAAGAGGAAGAAAGGAGAGAGAGGGACAGATGGAGAGAGAGGGAAGAGGAGAGAAGATAGAGAGACAGAGACAGACAGAAAAATAAAGAGAAAGACACAGAGAAAATTACACACAGAAAGACACACACACAGAGGGGGGAGGAGGGAGGGAGGGAGGAAGGGAGGGAGGAAGGGAGGGAAGGAGAGAGAGAGAGAGAGAGAGAGAGAGAGAGAGAGAGAGAGAGAGAGAGAGACCTCTGGAGAGAAGACTTGAACAAAGACTTGAGAGGCAAGAGACCCAGCAAGTGTGAAGTTGTCAGGTTGGATGTATTCCTGAAGAGAAATAGTCAAGGATCATTGAACATAGGCAGGAGGAGGGAGGGCCTTAGGGGCAGGAGGTCATGTTAAATGCTGTAGTTGCTACAACTCTAGGCTGCTGGCAAAGAGAAGGAGGTGGCTTGAGTTATCCAAATAGCAGAGACTCATTGAGCATGCTTTGTCAGGCTGCCCCAGTGTGAGTCTCAGTTCATAAGAGAAATGCCTCATCTTACTGCTGTGGAAGAGAGCTACCACAAAAATATCATGTACCTTTTAAAGATCACACAATAAGGCAGATCTGGGACTTACTCAAGGAAGCCAAACTTCTTGACTCTTCTCCTAGACTTTAGAAGGTGTTTGTGGGGCTTGAATGAGACTGTGGGGACTTCAGATCTCAGGTTATCATAAGTAGGACAGGCCCAGGAGGTAAGGAAGAAGGGTTGGTAGCATCTTTATTTTCAGCTCAGCACACCATTCTCACCGATGCAGTGTTTCCTGGATTTGGAAGGACTGTCTGACCAATGAAATGTAGCCATGTTTGAAGACAGACCCATGTGACTCTTCCTATCTGAGGAGAATGGGATTTTCTTATTCTGACTTTTTGACTGAAGAACAGGAACACCCTGAGGTTCTTCCAGTGGGAGCTGGGAGGTCATGGGTAGCTGGAATAAATCCAGGGCCATCACTCAGATACGTAAAGCTGGTTGCATACGTGTGGCTCAGGGGGCAGGTATCATGAACCAGGCTTGTGGGCTAAGGAGGGAACATTTTCTTATGCCTTTTATGCATAATTTTATGTATGGAGGATATCTCATGATAATTCTAAGGTGTGAAAAGTTCCCACCTCTTCTTGAAATCATGGTCCCCGGGGAAAGCTACCAGATGTTTGTCGCTCTCTAGGTGCTGATGACAAAGACTGAGCTAGGTGTAGCATTCCAAGAGAGCAGCGAAGTAACTGTGCATTTTAGGTGCTTGCTGTGCCTGTTGACAGTTTTCTTAAGCAATGAAAACAAAGCTTAGATCTTAACAAGAGTAGTCGAGTTCTGAAACTCTACTGATGGCCAGGGAAAGATGCTTTATCCCTGGGTCAGCCTTTCTTCAAGCGTTCCCAGAACAAAAAAGAGCATCGGTACATGGACATGTTTCATAGAACATCAGGCTCAAGGAACTTTGTGCTCTTTTTGTAAACAGAAATGTTAAGTTCATGCCGAACACTGGAACTTGATCTGGCTTGGGCTCACACAGGTCTTGTGCTGTCACAGTTGCTGTGAGCTTACGTGCAGCTTCTCTATCAGGTTCAGAAGACACTGCCTTCCCATAGCCATTTACCACCTCTGATTTTACCGACTTCCCACCCCTTCTTTTATAATGATTCTGAGCCTTGGGAAGTGAACATGTTGTATCTAAGACCTTTTAGGACTGAACATTCTGCAGTCTCCTACTATTATCTTTTCCAGCTGTGCGTCTCTGTGTTACTCACCATCTACTACAAACAGAATGCCTCTCTGATGATGCTTGAGAGATGCACTGATCTGTGAGTAGAATGTGAAGCCATTAGGAGTTGGTTTAATGCTGTATCTACTTAGCAGAATAAGAGTAGGTTCTTGTCTAACTGTATCACCCATTTAACCATAGAATTCCCAACTCCGTCTAAGGAGCTATTGGCAATTGTGAGACGCTGGGGGTGGGGGAGTCAGTTTTCCCTAAGTGTATGTTTGGTTGACCATACTTCCGTGGAAGGCCACACATCCAAAAATATTTGAACATAACATTTGAACATAAATTGGTTTTGATGGGGAAATAAAGAAGGACATGGTATTAGATGGTTAAGAATGGGGAAGAGAGGCAGATCTAGGAAGAGTTGTAGGAGGATAAATATTATCAAAATATGTAGGAAATTCTCAATGAACCCATGTTGTTTAATACATATGTGTTGAATTCAAGATGAGGAGCTCCTAGATCTTCCAGCGAGGATCTTGAGTAGAACAGGCTGAAGGACATGACCAATGTTTGGCTGTGTAATCTTGAATGTTCTGTGTTTCAGTTTCTTCATTTAGAAAATGATAGTTGATTTGCATGTTGTAACAAAATGCATTGAAGGGCTAGGAATTTACAATTTTGGTCTGGATCTAAAATTATCATTTTTTCATGTATATGTATGTATGTGTGTTCACATGGATGTGTGTGTGTGTACATTTGAATGCAAGCATATGTGAACACATGTGCACATACATGTATGACTTGTATGTGGAGGTCTGAGACTGACATTGGGTTTCTTCCTCAATGCCTTTTCCACCTTATTCACTGAGTCAGGGTCTCTCAATCAAGCCTTGCTGATATGGCTGGCATCACTAGCCAGTTTGCTCTGGAGATCTTACCTCTGCTTTCCTTGTCTGCAATTACAGAGTGGCCACTGCACCCACTTGACATTGACAGGGGTTCTGGGGACCGTGCAGAGCAGGTACTTTGAAGTACATAGCCATCTTTCCAACCCTCAGTGTGAAACAAGGTATTGTTAAGAAAGTTGACCGTGAATGACAAAAACATTTCCTGTAACCATGAGTGCCATGTCGGCTTAGCATCGTTGTTAAGTAAAAAGTGGCTCCCGCTGTTGAGCATCTCATTCCTCTAATTAAAGGAGAGGGTGAACAGCTTTTCGTATGAATTAAAATTTATTACTTTTTTGAAAAATGTTGCTTGATTTTTTTGCTGTTGAAGTAAGATACCACAAGTTACGGCATTGTGGTTTTCTGGATTTCCTGGGGGCATTATTGTCAGCCTTAATATTCTTTACAAGGATGTGCTGTCCACTACTACAAAGAAGGAAGCCACATGGTGAAAACAGCTTTGAATTGTCTGAAGGGACGTCTGCATCTCTTATCCAAGTTGCTGAAACACAGGAGCTACAGAAGTCTAGACATGAATCAAGCTGCAGCACACACAATTCCTGTAACAGATGGCTTCTCTCACCGAGCTCAGAGCCACCAGTGGCATTTCCCTCTGAAGAACGTAAAGCCAACTACATTCCCTGCTTTAGAGAATGAGTATGCTCATATTATGTATGTATTTATAGATGAAAATAAGATCTTTTTGGACAAGTTATCCCTTGAAAGAAAAAAAAATGACTGGCTTAATTTGTCATCACACAATGAGGCTTCTAAATACCACTGCTGTTGTCTGTTGATTGAATATGTTTTTCTTTGTTCCTAGCTGGTTAGTGCACTCTAAGCTGCCAAACTCTGAATATCATTGAAAATATTTCCAGACTTCACAAGTTCATTGATAGTGTAATTTGTATTGTGGATAACATTTTTTTTTTCCTGTTGGCTGAAAAGTCTAAAACCAAAGTTTCAAAGAGTCATCTTGGTTTTCAGGGCTGGTGTGAGTGAGTCTCATGCTTCAAGCCCAATCCTGCCGTATACTGCTGAGGTGACCTTTCAGCCAGCTAGTGACTTGGTGGGACCCATGCAGACTCATGCTCTGTAAACTGAGAGCAGTGACAGAATCTACTGAGAGGTGATTGAAAAAATTAGCTGAAATAATGCCTGTGAAAATCGCCTAACTTTATGCCTGGAAACTTACTAATTATTTACTAATTTAATATATGTGGGGTGATTGACAGAGTGACTGGGCAGAGTCACAGCTGGAGGTATGGGGCCACTGGGTGTTCTTTGTTTCAAGGGTCGTGTGTGTGTGTGTGTGTGTGTGTGTGTGTGTGTGTGTGTGTGCATGTGTGCACCTGTGAGCATGTGCTTTCTGTTGCTGTGATAAAGATCATAACTAAAAGCACCTTGGGGAGGAAAAGGTTTATTTCAGCTTATGGTCTCTAATCTGCCATAGAGAAGTAAAGGCAGCAATCCAGAGGCAAGGACTAAAGCATAGACCATGGAGGAACACTGCTTCCTGCCTGGTTCCTCATGGCTTGCTTAACCTGCTTTCTTATACCACCCTGGACTACTGAGCCAGGGGTGGCACTATCCACAATGGGCCATATCCTCTCCATCAGCCATTAGTCAAGAAAATGCACCATAGGCTTGTCCACAGGCCAGTCCTACAGAGGTGCTTCCTCAACTGAAGTTCTCTCTTTCCAGATGAGTTTAGCTTATGCCACGTTGCCAAAACTAGCCATGACTCTGCAATAATGTGGCCAACCAAAACCCAGGAGTTCCAAGAATATTCACTCCCTAGGAATGGGTGGAGGAAGTAACAAGAGGGAGGGGCAAAGTATGTTCCTGGGGGTTTGGTAGCCTTCATTTCCTTAGTTCTGGTTTGACTATTACCAGTGTGTTTAGAGTACAAGTCACTGAGCTGTGTGTTTTACTATAACTGTGTTATAGTTCAATAAAAAGTCTTAAAGTAAGTCAACCTTCTTGAAGTGGGGATAAGAATGGTTTTTACCTTTGATCCATTGGTCTTTGATCAAGGAGTTTTTTGTCCTCTTTTCTCTCCAAGATGGCATCTGGCCACGTTAAGAAACAGTTTTGAATACCACAGGTAGAGCAAGTGTCATCATCATATGGTAGGTAGGGGCTGAGGCTGCTACTGAAGGCCCAACAATGTATAATGTAGATCCCAGCCCATCCCAGTGCTCAGAGACTGAAAAAGCCTGCTTTCAGCGAAGCCATCTGAGGGACTCTAGGATCACTTGGATAAGAATTTGACTGCAGCCTCTGCGGACACAGACAGCCTTATTTACTGGGTTTGGACATTGTTTCTATTCCCAGGGGCGCATCTGAGTGCAGGAGCGAATTTCATCTGCCACCTCGTAAATCTCTGAAACGGAAAACAGGCTAAATATTCCTCCTGCTTAGTCTTCGAAGCCCTCTGAAGTGGGCCGTGACAGTAAGCTCAAAACAAAAGTCCCTAGACAATTTAAATGTCATTTCAGGGCTGGGGCTAGGGCATGAATATTTAAGTTATAAATCATTTGGGTCGTGTCTAAATCTTTTATAGATTTTGCTAAGGTGGAAGAAATAAGTCACTACTTTTTGATAAAGTTTGCCTTTCCTCCATATTATTAACAAACCCAGCCAAGTGAACCAGACTGTATCTGTTGGAGAGAATGAGGATGCTTGCTTAGGGGACGATATTAGATTCTGCTTCTAGAATGCTGTATTTATGGTTCAGAACCAAAGAGCAGGTAGAAGATTTGTTCTGGCTCAGGGTACCCTTGCCATACAAACAATGTGCTCCACACATCCAGATGAGGGGGGTTGAGGTGAGTAGTCTCTCTCTGGAGCTGAATCCCAGGAAGGTGATATAAATCAAGGACAAATGGGGACAGAAGTCGGGCGGGGGGGGGGGGGAGTTAACACTTACAAATTCTATGGAGTACTCAAAGACTATTTTAAGCTTTTTTTAGAAGAAATTGTGCCTCCTATGCCTCATTCCAAGTCTCTACCCAGGAATTAGCATTGAATGTTAACACAGAAGCAACATTTCTCATCTCTAAATGTTGCTTTTGATTTTGACAGGATATCTAAAAGGCTGCTATTAGACAAATTTTCATTAACTAATAAGCTGTTTCTTGGGCAAAACATGCTTTTTTTTTGTCATCTCATGTGAAAATTGAAAAAGCCATAATTAGGAAGAAAATCACTAATTATAAGGCACAGAATTTGTTTGCTAAGAATAGTCATTAAGAGACGGAGAAAGCATTTAGGAACCTCGATATCAGAAAACAACTATTAAAATGCACATGGGATCGAGGCATTGGCCCAGACCTAATGATGGCCTGAAGTTACAGGCCTGTAATTGTGGTCTGATCGGAGGCATTGTTAGCACGTTTTAAAGAACAATATACAGTGGGACTCGAATGGAAAGCGTAGCTACCGGGCTCCAAATTACAGACTGAAGTTTTCATTTCTAGAGAACATTTCCGAGGGAGAGCAGCTCGGCTCAACTGCCAACACTGGCTTTGCTGTTGGATTTGACGAACTGTTCAAAACCAGGACAAAGAGTGCTGAATGTTCCTACATCCCAGACAGTCTACTGTTGTGTGCAAAGTGCCCGGGGTCTGGATGGCACACCCTGAAGCCTGGGTCACCGCCTCTCTTCCACGACATGACTTCACTGTTCTGCTTTCTGACAGGCATATTTGTTGAGGGAAAAAGAATAAATGAAGAACTCGAAAACTCTTCTTTCCTTCTAAGTACCCTTTAAATAATTTACTGTCATATCAAAGGTGTAGGATAAAGTAGACAAAACTTTCCAAACTCAATCTTAGACTTACTTATTTTATGTCTATGGGTATTTTGCCTGTGTGTATGTCTGTGCAATATATGCACACCTGGTATCTGTGAAAGTTGGAAAAGGGCATCTTGATTCCCTAGAACTGGAGTTACAGACAGTTGTGAGCTGTTGTGTAGGTACTGGGAATTGAACCCTGGTCCTCTGTAAGAGCAGCCAGTGCTCTTAACCACTGAGCCACCTCTCCAGCCCCTGTTTTATTATATTATTTTATTTTATTGAGACTGAATTTTACTTTGTAGACCGTGCAGATCTAAAACTCATGCATAGCCTTGCTTGGCTTCAAAGTTGAGGTCATCCTCCTGTCTCAGCTTCACAAGTGCCAAGATTATGCTTGTGAGATCTCACACTCTACTCTCTGCTCAACTTCAAGTGAATGTTTTTTGTTTATACATTCATGTACCCACCACTAGTTACCACGGTCTGGAGGGGTGGCTCTGTGGTAGAGCACTTGCCTAGCGGATGCGAGGCCAGGCGTTCAGTGTCCAATAGAAAACATATTGAGTACTGCTTTCCTCTTCACCAGCACTCACCTTCTGTCTTTTCAGTCAGGGAATATTCCTGGTGCCTCTCACAACAGAGCCAGTGGTGTTTAAGCTGAATGTGATCATACTTACAGAATAGTCCTTCTACGTCTGGTCTTTTAACACAACCCTTTATTCTTGAGATCTGCTTAGTTTAAACACAGCTGTATGTTTTTCTCAGTCCACTGCCCTCTATGCCACAATTTCCATATCTGTTGATGAATATTTGAATTATTTTCAGTTTTAACTCTAACAAATAAATAAAGAACATACACTCTTAAAAGTGCCTTTTGTAGGACTACATAGATTTTCTTGGATTCTGTGTGTATGTGAGTGAGTGAGTGTGTGTGTGTGTGTGTGTGTGTGGTATGTGTGTGTGTATAGTGTGTGGTATGTGAGTGTGTGGTATATGTAGTGTGTATGTGTGTGTGTGAGAGAAAGAGAGAGAGAGAGAGAGAGAGAGAGAGAGAGAGAGAGAGAGAGAGAGAGAGAGGTGATGTCTGTATAGTATGTGGTCTGGTGTGTGTGTGTGTGTGTGTGTGTGTGTAATGTGTGTAGTCTGTGGTGTGGTGTGTGCATTTGTGGACATTCTCAGCATACATTATATCATTATAGAAGATTAAGCCTCATCTCTTCTATCTCTGTATCCTTATCAGTTATGGGATTGCAGGCTCTCCCAGGAAACAGGCTTGTCTTAGCATCTTTGACATTCTTAGACATAGAGCATTTTAGGGGAAGCAACATGACTACACTTATGGGATAGCTTTTTAGCTATGTAGGTTTATCTGTTTTCATCAGGATGAACATGGCCTCATTTCATTCAGGCTGACTTCAGTTACTGGCATAAAGCCAGGAGAGACAGCAGAGGCACTTTGGAGGTGTGGGGTGCCCCTCTTCCAGGGAGAGATTTTGTATCATTTGCCGATACTCTGAGTTCTAGCTAGGGGAGGATAGGTTCCCTTCAAAGCCTTGGAGCCTTGGAGGTTACAGAACCCAGAGGCTAATAACCATTCTTCCACGGCTCAGGCTCTTAGGTGTGCTCCGCCAGGTCCTTGTCTTCATGCAGGATGGGCCCTGGCTGACCATGGAAACCTCTGAAGCTCCGCGACTCTGCAGCTGTCAGTTTGCCAGACAGCTCTCTCTGCCTTTCTTCAGCAGAACACAAAGGCTACTGTTATGGAGACCAGTAAGGCTCTCTGGTTCTTGTCTGTCTCTTGCTATCCTCATGGTGAGCAGCAGTATATTTAAGTAGTAGCCTGTCGGCAGGCTGCTGACTTTGAAAGCACTCTTTTTATCTTCTATTTTCCAATTGCTCAGATCACAGAGCTACAGTATTGTTTTTACCTGGAACATTTTCTTGGACCACCACTACTGAAAAATTTAACAATTCAGGTTTCATCTTTGCACAGAGACTATCTATGCACCGCTTATTAACCATAACATCTTACCTTTAGAGAAGAGAGGGCATGGTCTCAAATTCTCATCCCATTTCCTGTTTGGACCATTTCTGGTCTCTCTTTTGTTAATTCCAATTTTCTGAGAAACTGACACTAAATGATCAAATATACAACAATTTTTACAGAGAAAATTCCCATGAAATAAAATGATGAGGGTCCTTAGAAGGCAAGAGGACCAAACACTCAGACCAGCATGCAAGCTGGACATCAATTGAAGAGAGGGGCAGAAAAAGTTGATGTAAGCATCCAGGACTGTTGTGGATGAGAGACATGTCTACAAGCCCATCAGAGAGATTTTGAGCCCCAATTCTCCCAGCAATAGATCTGTTTTAGTGTCTTTGCTTTTCTTAGGCTGGAAGCACTGTATTTGACTTTTTAAAAAAAATATAGGGATAAATCTCCAGGCAGTGTGGGTGTTGGACTCTTGGTCAATTGTATTTCTTGAAGGAGCTTGTGTTTTTGAGAGATGTAATCTTGCTTCACAAGCAAGTTGCTAAACTTTTTTTTGATGATCTATAAAAACTGCAGATATACCTGAAAGTAGGCTTTAACCCCTCTACTTTCCTTCCCTTCCCTCCCCTCCCCTTCCCTCCTCTCTCCTTCTCTCCCCTCCTCTTCCCTCCTGTCCCCTTCCCTTCCCTCTTCTTCCTTCCCCTTTCCTTCTGTCCCCTCCCTTTCCCTCCCCTCCCTTCTTCTTTCCTCCCCTTCCCTTCCTTTCCCTCCTCTTTCCTCCCCTCCCCTTCCCTCTCCTTTCCTCCCCTCCCCTCTCCTCTCCTTCCCTTCCTTCCCCTCCCCCTCCTTTCTCCTTTCCTCCCCTCTTCTTCCCTTTCCTCCCCTTCCCTCACCTCTTCTTCCCTTCCTTCCTCTCTCCTCCCCTCCCCTCCCCTCCCCTCCCCTCTCCTTTCCTTACCTCTCCTTCTTTCCCCTCTCCTTCTCTCTTCTTCTTTTCTCCCTGTTCTCTGTACTCTCCCCATCCCTTCCCACTTTTCCATCTTTTCCTCTCTTCCTTCTTCATCCTTCCCTGTTATTTCTTAACTTTCATTCTTCTTAATTTTGTTATTGCTCATTTCCTCTATCCCCTTTCTCCAGAATTTGTCTGATTCCGGGAGATTACCGATCTATCCCATGTGGTCCTGTGGGGTGGTAATCTACATAGTTCGCTTACTTGCTTCAGGATGTGAGTGGGTCTGGCAGGTCTCATTCTGCAGCCCCCCTTGCTACGTGTCAGAGTAGATCAGCAGCAGGCACGTGGGCTGGCGCATGAATTCTGAGTAGATATATGCAGGTGCAGGCTTCTATGTCTGACCACCATGGGGGAGAAGAAAGATCAGCTGTCTCTCAGGAGCACCCTTCTTGTGAAAATCGGAGTTGTCAACCTTCCCATTAGTGAACTCCTTTTTTACTGTAGTGTCAGTTCTTGCCAACAAAGAACTTCACTGAACATGCCCAGCCCCTGGGTTCTTGGTGTTTTTTGTTTTTGTTTTGTTTTAAATGAGAATTAAGTGATAGTTCACACCTGTCTGGTCAGAAACATTAAAGGCTAGAGGTGAGGATGTGACAGGGGCTGTTACAATTCTCAGTTGTCTCTTTTTCTTCCATCTTATGATGTGAGCCTTCATGCTTTTGCTAGCAACTGTCCTGCTCCTCCAACTGCAATCTTTTACTTACAAAATGCTTCATAAGCACAACATAATTACCCATACTGATATGCAGGGCTATAGAATTCCTTTGTAGCCCAGACAATAAGCAACGCAGGGAGCTGAGAATTAACTTATCATCTGTTTTGAAGATGTGTGTGGGGTGTGGGGTGGGGCCTTTGGATTGTGCTTTGAAAATCGATTCTAATTGCTGTTTTGATTGCGGCTTCAGTGGAAGCTGCTTTTTAGCTATTCACCTTTTCTTAGTCTTCTTTTTAAAGCAGCTTCAGAAATGACATATTTGACTCCACCCCGAGTGCATTTCCTGAAATATTTCAAGTTTTCCTTCCACTTGTATAGTTGGGTGGGTCTGAAAGTACCTTGTACCTCACACTTCTGGGTTGATTAAACATATTGAGAGTTAAGTGTCCTCCAATGTTTGAATATGGGTAACTAACTCTCAACTACTGAACTGTTTGACTTGGAAAATGAAAACATAGAACATAGGTTAAGGAAATTGGCTCTGAAGATATATGAAGGTGCTCATTTATTTGAGTGTACAAGATATGTTTGTATATACATGCATGTATACACATGTGCATATGTGCAAGCTTGCCTATGTGAGCACACATGGAGCTTAGAGGGTGAGGTCAGAAATATTCCTCAGTCACTGCTCTACTTACTTTTTGAGTCAGAAATAAAATTTGTTTCCTTGACAGTGGAAGAGAGTTATGCTGTTAGCTGAGGCTTACTCACTCTCATTGGTCAGATCTTTAGAAGAGTTTTCCATCATGTGTTGTTTCAAGCTTAGTCTAGTTTAGATGCCCTTGTTAAACTTATCCATAGATATCTTTCTTTTATCTGAATCTTAGCTTCAACCTGCATGGGTATACTCTCTTACTAAATTTTTGATTATATCTTTCTGCAAACTTTGTCCCACACTGAGCAGTAGCTCTGTGGATTTAATAATAACCCCAGGAACAAAATGGTACCATGTTATTAATGCCTGGTTTTTGACTGACACTCAATAAATACCAAGGCTGTGTGCAATAGTGAATATCTATAATCTCAGTACTGGGGAACTTGAGGCAGGAAAGTCATGAATTCTGGGATACCTTAGGGATATAGTAAGATGGTGTATGAAAAAGCCAAAACTCAAACCAAAAATTCAGCTGGCCAACCAGCCAAACAACCTAACTAATTAACCAATTTAACTAGCCAACCAACAAACTAACCAACCAACCAACAATTCAATAGATTAGCTAAGTAAACAATCAACCATCCAACCAATCAACAAAGTAACAATCAGCTGACTCAACCAACCAATCAATCATATCAGTAACTAACCAATCAATTAGCTAGCCAATCAAGTAGCCAACTAACCAAGTAACTAACCAATAGCTAGTCAACCAACAAACTAATTGATCAATCAAGTAATGATCAACTAACCAACCAACCAACCAAGTAACTAACCAAAACTAGTCACTCAATCAGTCAAGTAACCAGCTAGCAAGCCAACCAACTAATTAACTAACCAACCAACCAACCTACCAACCAACCAACCAACCAACCAACCAACCAACCAACCAATCAATAAATGTATAGAGTCAGTAAAGAGGTGAAAGACTGACTTTTTGGAGGATTGGCTGAGATCAATCATAGAATCCATGGTACCTGACCTATAGTAGTAAGCATGAAACACTCAAAATATATCCCAATCAAAAATTGCAACACCTCCATAATCTAATCTTATGTCATAAAGAAATATATATTGAAGTGTGTCATCATCATTAGAAACTGATTACTCTCTGCCATCAAAATCCAAAATAAAAGTTATTTCCTTGCTCATGTGACATTTTCAGTAAAAGTTGGGCCTCTGGTATCTCCACAGCTTCATAGCAAAGCAAGGGAGAAAGATGGGCAATTGTCTTTAGATTCATGCTCTAAGACAGGGATGGCGGATCTCTATGATTTTGAGGAGAGCCTGGTCTATGAAGTGAGTTCCAGGACAGCCAAGGCTGTCACACAGAGAAACACTCTCTCAGAAAAACAAAAAACAAAACAAAAAATGACAGGGGGAGAGGGAGGGAGGGAGGGAGGGAGGGAGGGAGGGAGGGAGAGAGAGAGAGAGAGAGAGAGAGAGAGAGAGAGAGAGAGAGAGAGAGAGAGAGAATCTTCCTGTGTAGATAATGGTTTGAGAACCACAGAAGACAAGAGCATGCACTATCACGAACAGCAGGGCAGTTGGAACATCCACTGATTCCCGTGTCTCTGTAGATAGAGCTTATCTCCTGCGCACTTCTCCCTGGTGGGAATCAGTATCCCAGTGACTGGAAAAATAGCATCAGATGGCAATAGGACCACAAGCTTAGGGCACTGTCTCTTTGGTGCCAACATGCCCCAGGGTAGCCACACCCAAAGCACTGGAAATAGAAGGCTTGGGGACCTCTCCAGTTCTGTGTACTGTACAGAAAACTCAAAGGCAGGGCCACAGCCCAGGAATGAGTAGCCTGGGGTTGAGCACTCTCAGCAGGTGGCTCTTCAAGCTGCTTTTTTCCACACTTAGCACCCCAAACCCACACGCCTGCACATAGTGTGAATTCCCAGGGCACAGGGATATGCCAGATTGGAAGGCACAGCTGTCTTGGGTGGAGAGGAGACAAGACTTGGGAAGAGATGGGAGAGAAAAAGAGGAAAAGATAAATATAGAGGAAGATGCTCTGAGCTATGTAGATTCAAGTCTTGGCTTTATTCCTTGGCATTAAAGAAATCATTAGAAAAACCCACACAGTGTTTTAACATGACTTCTATTTTAACTAAAATTATAGCTCTTTAAAATTCATTCCCCTACTCTCTCCATCTTTCTCTCTGCTTCTGTCTGTCTGTCTCTCTGTTTCTGTCCCTTTGTCTCAGTCTTTGTCTGTCTCTGTCTCTTTGCCTCTATCTGTCTGCCTCTGTCTCTTTTGTCTGTCTGTGTCTGTCTCTCTGTCTCCGTATGTCTCTCTTTCTCTGTTTGCATTCCTGACTTTTTATGTAGTACTGGGGATCCAACTCGGGTCTTTGTGCTTCATAACGAGCACTTTACAGATGATCTGTCTCCACAGTCTCCAGTGTCACAGTTATAACATCCCATGTTAGGAGCACCCAAGGATCATCTCCTTCCATCTTTGTTTAATGTCATGAGGGAGATACAGCTGTTGTCCACCTTCATAGATGAGGTAACCGATGTTCCATCCCACACACGGTGCAACCTGACATCTTTGCTCATGTTTCTTAATTACTATACTCTCCTGTTCACCTCAGTCTCACGTTACAGATAAAACTCACTGGGTAAGGTCATCTATCTGATGATGCAATAACAGGAAGTTGCAGAATAGAGATTAGGACTCAAATCTGATTCTCACAAACTACATTCTCTGCTCTTACTCCCATGCCCTGGGTGGGGGGAGTTTCAGAAGCAGGTTCTCTCCAAAGATCTCAGACATGGGTAGGTTACATTTATCAAGTAAGGAAAATGGACTGGTGAGAGTCAGTTCCCAAAGTTGTCCTCTGAGCTCCACATGTTATGGCACATTCGCACACAGCATATACACATAATGATAAGTAAAACTTCAAACAACACAAAAGGACACCAGAAGCACTAATAGAACTGTGCACTGAGAACTCATTAAGATGGGGTCAGTGAGGTGGCTGTGCAGGCAAAGGCGCAGCCTGAGCTCAGTCCCTGGAGCCCATAGTGGAAGGAGAGAACTGACTTTCACAAACTGTTTTCTCCTCTCCTAACACATAATATAGCATGTATGCACCTGGGTCCTTACACACATGTACACAAGAATCATATAAAGTGAAAATAAATAAAAGAATTAAATGGTTGAGATGGTCCAAGAGTCCACTGATGGGGCAAGTGAATAGAAAAATCTCTTTCTTTCTGTCTCTCTGTCTCTCTCTGTCTCTCTGTCTCTGTCTCTATGTCTCTCTGTCTCTTTGTCTCTCTCTCTCTCTCTCTCTCTCTCTCTCTCTCTCTCTCTCACACACACACACACAGAGTGTGTTATTTGAAGTGACACATTCAGACCAGAGGTTAGAATGTGAGTGAGATAGAATAAAACACAAGCTGTAGACTCACCTACTGTGGAATCAGAGGCTGAGGGGATGCTGGGAGAGAGAAGGCTAATAAAGAAGAGGCTTGGGGGAGAAGAGGCTGGGGAAAAGAAAGATTAGGGAGGGGAGGATGGCGAGAGATGTCTGATTGCAGAAGATATGACTAGGAAGTGGGAGTGAGGTGAACTCTGTGATGTAACAGAGGCTGATGATGGTCTGCCATGTTGTGCCTTTCAATAACAAGTCTCATGGCATAGAAATGATAGATATTTGAAATAACAGGTGATCTAAACCCCCCATGTTGCTAATCACATGATACACAATCGTTCAGAGACATTACAGAAAGGTGCCAACCAAAAACTAAATTTAAAAACTGGTTAAAACAATAAACACTTGGGGGAGAGATGGTGCAGCTTTGGAAAGGCATTTGCAGCACACGCCTGATGACTCGAGTTCCATCTGCAGATCCCATAGAAAGGGAGGAGAGAACAGATTCCATAAAGTTGTCCCCTGGCCTCCACACACACTGTGGCACACACCATACACACAACAGAGAAAATGAAAAGATGGCTGATACATATATTGACTACAACTAAAAATTCAAAAGATAAGAGCCCTAGAAATGCCCCTTGGGAGTGAGCAGCACACACTCATCTGTTTCTGAGATGCAGACTCTCCAGCCTCCACTGACGGTTCTTTCCCCAACCTTGTGTCTTTGGCATGTTCACAGCTTCTGGGACCTTATGCCTTCTGTTGCTTTCTGTTTCTTGTGCTTCTCCCCTGCACCCTTTCCTCTCATCTCTAGTCAAGTCAGCTCTTCTTAGAGGAAAGCCCAGATAGGATTGCCCTTAGTTTCCTGGATAGGTCTTCAGATGGATGAGGCCTAATAGGATCTGTACTATGTAAATGTGTACATACGAGGACTGAGCAGGGAAGTCTGCTGCAATCTCAGTACAGATCTTAGCTGACACCACAGGGTACTTTGGTCCTTGAGGGTCAGGTATTTATGCCCTGACATTGAACATGGATACTGCTTGCTGAGCATGGCCTCGTATGAGGCATCTGTCTTTCTTGAAGGATGGTTTCCAGAGATTCAGCCAACTGAGATCATCTATCAATCAACTATTGTCCACTTGCTTGATCATCCAGCATCAGAGGCCAGCCCAATTTCCATCCAGAGGAAAGGTATCCCAAAGCATCCCCAGTTGTTGGTACCAGCACATCAGAGGAGAGGCTCAGTGCATTCCTGGTCCCATCAGATGCAGCTGTGGCTTCAGGTCCTATAATCCAGAGCAGAGTAACTGTGCACAAAGTCAGTCAAAGGCTTTGCTCAGAGTCAGCTGGAGGCACTGCAGAACCCTGAAGCACCCTGGATTCTTTACAGTAGCCATGGTGCCTCCAGCCTTTCTGTGTAAACATTCTTATTCAAGACCCATTGACTCAGTTAATAGCTCATCTTCAGGTGGCATGGTCATTTCCTCTCCTCCCCACGGCAGTTCCTCTTGGCGTGTCATCCAATTTTAAAAGACAGTAACCAGACACCGAGAAAGAGTCCCCAAGAGGAGATGGGTCAACTGAGTCAACCAGTGTGTCATGTGTGCTCCCCCATTCTGAAGCCTTCTTGTAAATAACAATTATTATTTTGCTTGCTAAGTCTAAGCCTCTCCTTTTTTCTCTACCAATTTCCTCCATGAGGTGAAAGCAGAGATAAAGATGCCCATATGCTGTACAATACCAATATAACTGTATTAGCCAAACCCTTCTCTAGAGCTGGTGCAACAAAGACCTGGCTGGCAGAGCTCCACAGTAAAGTACCCATCCTTGCTTTCCCTTAATTGATTTCCAAATCTAGTTACCCATGATAGTGCTTTGGCTGGTTTTCCAAGGTTCAGCCTCCCAAACTTAATTGGGAGCTTCCAGGGGGCTGAGAACTTATGTTTCCACCTGCTAGTTGGCACCTGGATAGTTTTCTCATCCTGTTAATATCAATCCTTTGTATGTTACATCAGAGTTGTCAAAAGTAAAGCATATTCAGACTGTTCCAAGTCTGTCTGATAGAGTCCTCGCCTAATCCAGGACAGGGTGGGAATTTAGAGGGTCCAGGTGTGGCCCAGATGGTGATTATCAGGCACATGGCCTTCTCTGTTAGACTCAGAATGCAGAGGACCTGGCTAGGAATAGCTCGTTGATGCTAAAAACAGGCTGGATGATTCAGGAACTGCTTCGTTGTGCCCGGACAGCCTTGTGATGAGTCTTGGAGACTAACGTTCCCAGATCTCCCTATCAAAGCTGGGCTGCAAACTCTATTCTTGGAGCACATAACTTTCCCACACTACATTGGCAAACGCATGTGAGTGAATTCACACTATCCCTCTGGACACGAGACAATTTTTGTTGTGACCAACATTGAAATAGATGGTTATGAAAACTCAACCCCCTCGGTAGAGTTAGCTTTTGGCAGAGTAATGACATGTGAAGCACATTTTTTTTTTTGTTTTTTTTGTTTTTTCCACATTTTTTGGTCCACATCATATTTTTTCAAGTCAGTTTCTTTTAGCTGATACTGATAACCCTCAAGTTAATCAAGTCACTTCAGGTAAGCCTAGCCTCCCATGCTTACTGGTACCAACAATGCTCCTTGAAATAAGTATGCAGATGATTCAGGCTCATGACTTGGGTCTTCTTCCCACTGATATCCATATGCATTAAGAGTCCTTCATGTGGGCTACACAAATCCCACTCAAATCTCACCCAAGCCTTCTATTTTGAAATGGGCCCCCTGCAATCACTGTCCGGTAGCTGTCCTTTGTACTTCTGTTGAAGTCTTTCAGGACTACGTTGGATCCGTGACTCTGCAATGGGGCACATGTTGCACCTTGTTTTGCTTTGTATTTATGCCACAGTCCCTTCAGGGTGTTGGTGCTGTGCCCCTTTGCTGCAGTGAAGAGCAGTTCACTACCCAGCCTTGCTTGCATTCAGACCAACAGGCTCTCAAAGCAGCCCTCCTCATGCCCAGCACCATTCAGCTGATCACCAATGTCCTTTCTTTTCATCAGAGCTCAAAGCCATTGAATACATGAACCACTCTAGGATCTCATGCCTCAAAGTTCATGAGCACTTATAGGGAAAGATCACGGGGGCTCTCGATATTTCCCTCTTGTCCTCATTGCCCAGAAGAGCCATGTAACCATGGGAAGCAGAGGATAGGCCCCGGTACAGATCTGGTGACTCACCCTCATCCTGCCCATCAATCAAGTTCTCTAAGCTGCTCCCAGGGATATCATCTAAGTGGCACATGGTGGAGGGAATGGAGCTAGGTCATGCCAAACCAACAGCAGCAACAATAATGACATCATAAGCAATAGCAAAACAATCCACTAGCAACAGATGGGAGGGAGGCAGTCCAGTTTCGCTTGGGAACTGTTAGCAGCATGAACTGTTGGGGTCTTAGCTGGTCAAACCAAACCCAATCCCACTAGCCAAAATGTAACAAGTGTGGTACCACTGAGCCAGAAACACAAGCCAATCAGTTCTACTGTCCAGAAAACAGTCCTTTTGGAGAGTGATAGCAGGGGTGGCAATTTCCAAACACCATCCCTACCCATCATCAAGTCCTCTTTTGCTCATGGATGCCGAGTGGAGCAGAAGCTGGGAAGTGGATGAAATTTCGGTTCGCTTGTTGCTTTCTCCTATTAATGGACTGTTCCGGGGTCTGTTTATACTTTTTGCTTCCACAAAATCACAATGCTTTACACAAAGGGAGCAGATGGTACTGAAGGCTGGAGATTCGGCTGAATTGCAACTCATGTACATGGTGCTAGCGGAGCCTTGTCTTGGATGTAAAGGAACTTGAATCTAATTGCGGGGTTGGTTGTTCCAATTCTGTGTAACTATGTGTTTCTTTGTCTGTGTTTTTCCTCCTCAAATTGAATGCTTCTCTTTGAGTGCCAGTCAAATACCTCCTTTGGGAATCTAAGCAGAGTAATGAAGAATGAGTTTTAAAGATACAGTTTTCGTGGGAGTGGATCCTAAAACCCGACTTTCCCTGCGAAGCCCTTTATCAAAGCACCGTAGCTGTTGTATGAACTGGCTGCATGTGTTGGGGTAAGGACTGGCATGTGGGGTTCAGAAAATGGCCTCAGGGGTAATTCTACCTGCGTAGTGAAACACACTCGGGGTGAGAGGTAAGCTCTTACATGCAGAAGGCTTATCTCTTTCCTTCCTCGGTGTTGTCTATCACAGGACCACCATGAATATAAAATACTTGACCCTAAACCAAGACAAGGGCTTTATTGAAGGAAGATTTTTTTATAAGTGAGCCTGCCCCTGTCTCCCTACTGCCCCCGTCTCCCTACTACCCCTGTTTCCCTACTGTCACCGTCTCCCTACTGCCCCATCTTTCTACTGCCCCGTCTTTCTACTGCCCCCGCCTCCCTACTACCCCCGCCTCCCTGCTGCCCCATCTGTCTCCCTACTACCCCTGTCTCCCTACTGCCCCTGTCTCCCTATTGCCCTCGTCTCCCTACTGCCCCGTCTCCCTATTGCCCCTGTCTCCCTAGTGCCCCGTCTGTTTTTCTACTGCCACCGTCTCCCTACTGCCCCATCTGTCTCCCTACTACCCCTGTCTCCCTACTGCCCCATCTGTCTCCCTGCTGCCCCGTCTCCCTACTGCCCTGCCCCTTGTACTTTGTTTTCATCAGCACTATTATTATTTGGTAGTTTTGGAGACAAGGGCATTATTAAGGTGTAGGTTGGCCTGGAACTTGTCTCTAGCCAAGGCTGGCTTTGATTTGCAATCCTCCCATCCCAGTCTCCTGAGTGTTGGGGTTACAGATGTAAACTACTGGGCACTACTATCATATCAGATTAATGTTAGTTTTTAGAGAAAATTTAGGCCATAGCAAAACTGAGTGGAAGGAACAATTTTCCCAAATGGCCCCACCCCAAATGTGCACATCTTGTGTCTTAGCAGCTCTTACGGAAGCTCCATCAGCCCTCTCTCTTGTTGTGTATGGATGGGTTTGAAATGTGGAATGCCATGGACCCGCTGTCACAATGTCATACAGGGAGTCTCAGTAGCTCTTTAGTTCTCTGTGTGTTCAGCCCCATCTCCTCTCAGCTTTGGGCAATGACTGGTCCCTTTCCTGTCCCCACAGTTTGGATTTTTCCTGAATGTCACACAATGAGAATCATATAGAATATGGTCTTTCCTGATTGGCTTCTTTCAGTTAGCTATGCACATGCCTTGAAGGTTCGTGTCTATTCAGTGTTGACTAATACACCATTCTGTTGATATACTGTGGATTTTTATTTATTTACCTACCTTAGGGAATTCTAGTGCCTTCCAAATTTGGGCAGTTGTAGAGATAGTGACTACACATATCCCTGTGCAGGTTTTCGTATGGGTGTAAGTCTTCAACTTATGTGGGCTGACACCATGATGTGTAACTGCTGGACCATATGTGAGAAACATGTTCACATTTGTGAGCATCCTCTAATTGTCTTCCACAGGGACTGTGTGATTTGTGCCATTAGGGAATCAGAGCCTCAGGAGCTGCAAATAAGTTCTCATAAGTGTGCCATCATGGCTGGTGTGCTCTAATAACAGATGTGCCACCATCCTAACAGGTGTGACATTCCAACAGGTGTAGCATCCTAACCCCTGGTGGCTTGAGAAGCTGCCTTTTCACATGTTACTTGCTATGTGTATCTTTGGTTTATTTATGAATTTTTTTTGAGCCAGTTTAATTGGATTGTCCATTTTCTTTGTGTTTGTTTGTGTGTGCCCATGTGAGTGCGGTATATCACATACATGTGTAGGTAAGTATGCCTCTATGTATACGCTAGCAGGGCCAGAGGAGAGTGTTGGGTTGTATCCTGTCATCTAATTTTCTGTCACAGTCCCATGAGACAGTATCTGAAGAAGACTCTCTGAGCTACATGCACAGCTGGCAACCACGGCAATCATCCTGTCTCTGAGCTACATGCACAGCTGGCAACCATGGCGATCATCGTGTCTCAGCCCTCCAGCACTGCAGGTATAGGCACATGCCACCAGGTCTAGCTTTTCACGTGAGTGCTGTGGATCCAAACCCAGACTGTCATGCTTGCATAACAATTGCTCTTATCCATGGAGCCACCTTCCTGCATCCTGGCTCTGATGTTTTTCTTTAAACACACACACACACCCACACCCACACCCACACCCCCCCACACCTCTATCCATCTATCCGTTCATTCGTCTGTCCATCCATCCATCCATCCATCTATCCCACCCACCCATCCATCCATCCATCCATCCACCCACCCACCCACCCATCCATCCATCCACCCACCCACCCACCCACCCACCCACCCACCCACCCATCCATCCATCCATCCATCCATCCATCCATCCATCTATCTATCTATCTATCTATCTATCTATCTATCTATCTATCTATCTATCTCTCCTTTCTGTGTCTGTTCTCTTGTCGTTGCAGCTCCTGTGGGTTTAGCTAACATACTCAGAACTTGAGAGATACCCGCCTCAGTTTGAGCTCCAAACTTAAGTACTTGTTCAGGTAAATAATCAGATTATTCTAACTTAGTTTCCTCCTCTAGGAAGTGGACACTGCTATGGCACCTTATAAAGCTGTTGTGAGGAGTTAGAACTGTCCTGGGATGTAGTAATTCTTAGTCATTATCATCCATATTATGTCTTTTTGCTCAACACAAATTCATTCTCATCTTCTACACATTCATTCCTCCACTCTACCAAAGACTCACCACCCCCTCCTACTTCAGGGTCATTGTCCTTGTCTGTCGCTGTCATAAACTGCATTTGTTTCTCCCAGAATGCTCATGACTTACTCCCAAGCCACCTATCTTTTATAAGATGACCCTAATGCTCCTCCTGGTTAGTGGATGAACTGCAAGGGGACAGGAAAGAGTCCATGAGACTGGGCAGGAGGCTATAGGTTCAAAGGATGCTTCTATGGAGTTCCTGGGGGTGGGGTGACAAACCTCAGGGGATGCTGGTGGTGCCCAGGGGCCCAAGTGCCTTTCAACTGCCAAGTATTTCCAAGGTCAAATATGATGTAGAAATGGAAGAAATGCAAGAATGGAAGATGCCCCAAGCATACAGAAATCAAGGATGCCCTGTGGTACCCAATTGTCTGATGGTTTAATATTGCTGTGAGAAGACACCATGAATAAATTTATTACAGTTCCACAGCACAGTCCATCACTGACAGAAGTCATGGCAGGAACCTGGAGGCAAAAGCTGAATCAGAGGCCATGGAGGGCTGTTTACTGGCTTGCTTCCCATAGCTCGCTCTGCCTGTCCATTGTCACAGGTGGCACTACCCACTGCCAGCTGGGCTTTCCTACATCAATCAGCAATCTAGAAAATGCCATACAGATTGGCCTAAAGTCCAATCATTTGGAGGCATTTTCTCAATTAAGATTCGTTCTTTCTAGGTGACCCTATCTATAACAAATTGCCATAAAAACCAGAAGTGTACCAGTGGGCTGATGTTTGGGCAGAAACTCTTTGATGCTTGTTGCAATATGAGAGACTATTTCCTTTGTTGCCATCAAGGTAGCAAAGGTGAAACTTCATGCTAGCTCATGTGATGGGGATTCAGAGTCAGAGAGAAACTGAGTACATAATGTTGGTTTTTAGCCATAAAGTGTTGTTTCTCTTGCCTCTGACTTTGGAGTTAGGAATCACACACACACACACACACACACACACACACACACACACACACATACACACACACACACTATATATATATATATATAAAACAATATATATAACAACAATATGTATAACAAAATACAAACATATATAACTATATGTATAACCATATATATAACCACATATATAACAATATATATAACTATATATATAACCACATATATATAACCATATATATAAAAAGTGTGTCCTTGGCAATATAGAAGAACCCCATTTCTATGGATTCCTACTTTCCAACCCATTCTTCCCTGTATCTGCCCTACTTTAACTGGGTTCCTTCCCCCTAGCCTTTGGGGAACTGATAGTAGTTTTTTTCTCAGATTCTCTCTACTTGGAAGTTCTCTGTTGTCCAAAAGACCTGGTTCTGGGGCATCTGGACACCTCTGCTCACGGAATGAAGCATCTTTTGGAGCAGCCACTTTTCCTCCTCTTCTAATGTTGCTCTGTTGCTGGGATTCTCGTCCTGGTCCTCAGCAGTTGCATAGCTCTGGCCACTGCACTGGGAGAGGGTGATATCTGTTGCTTTCAGTACTGAGCTTTTATTCTCTGACATGCGAGCAATCTTGCCTGTCTCACTGGAGCAAAATGGTAGCAATGTCAGTTTGTCTTAGGGTGATTAACATCCATCCAACTTCCTTTACTTCTTCTTTCAAAGGCTGGAGTCAGACCTGAACAAGAAACAAATTTCTGCTGTTAAAAATGAGTGAGATTTAGGTCTATTTCACAACCCCCATGACCACTATCTTGATTGACTCCTACATCCAGCCCTGTATAGCCACTGCTCCCAAGCTGTTGAAACTAAACGAACCTCCCAACCAGCAGCTTTGGCATATCTTTACAGACAAAATATTATGTCTTGGGAAACATGTTGAGAGGGAAAGAGGATTCCTCTATATTTAGGGCATAAAGCAAATGCACTGTTTTGGTGTTCTAGCAGATAAACACTCTAAAAAAACATGTTCAAACTGTTCCAAGTACTGCCTGGTTGGAAATGTTAATACACCACACAAGTTAACTATTTCCTTTGCATGTTGTATGAGTGTTTTCAGTTGTTTAGCTACAGAGAACTGTGTTTGTTCAAATTCATAGGATTAACCCATCAGACAAGAACATAACGAAGACAGTAACCCAGGATTTTAGTCTCTATCTCACTGCTTGTTAACTTGAGTGTCACATGGCCTTGCAACATAATAGAATGTTCCTGGAATCTCTCATTGTTGCAGCCTCCAGTGCTTTTACAGACTTTGCAAATCTGCCTACCCCTGAGTTGTCACTGTGTTACCATTATCTTCTTTGTCTCTTCACTCCCTTGCTTATATATTTTCTGTCCTAGGATGTGCCTTTTTGACTATACCATGCCTTTCAATTTGCATTTGTTACCCCACTTCAGAATCTCTGGGAAGAATAGACTTAGGGGATGGAGACATAGTTCAGTGGTAGAACACATGTTTGTATAGTAGTTAATTTTGACTGTTGATGAGATTTAGAACCACTGTGGAAACAAATCTTTTGGCATGCCTGTGAAGGATTATCTGGATTAAGTTAATTGAGATAGGAAGACACCTCTTAAATGTGGGCAGCATCATTCTATGGGAAGATTCCAGACTGGGCAGAAAGGAGAAGGGAGTTGAGTACTAGCATTCATTGCTCTCTGTTCCTAAGACTGAAGACACAATGATATTAATTGCCTCATATGCCTGTTGCCAAAACAAGTCCAAATTAAGTCCTACAAGTCCTTCCTTATTTAAGTTGCTTTGATCAGATATTTTATCCCAGAAATAAGCAAAGTAATCAATATACACTTAGTGTAAATGAAGCTCTACAAAATAAGGAGGGACAGAGGGATGGAGGAAGAGAGGAAGAGGGTAACACACACAGAGGGGGGACAGACAGACAGACAGATTGGTTTTAAAGGTGCTTTGGTATAGAGAGTTAAAAGGAACACTTCTACAGCTCTTTGTCTAAGATATTACAAAGTGTTAATTGTCTGTTTGGAAGGAAGTTCCTGATAGAGATTATAGAGAATGGGAAATTTCCTTCCAAATTTTCCAAAACCTTCACTATAACCATAAGTGTTAAACATTTAAGAGAACATCCCTCCCAAAGACACCTATTGCTCATTTTTTTTTCATTATCTTCCTCTGAACAAGAGTCTCAAAACTTTTGGTCGATACTTTCACAACTGATAGAGCGAATAATGGATTTGACATTACACCAGCTAAAAGTGAGACTTTGGGAAAACTGCTTCAATTGGGTAGTCATGAGACTTCACACTGAGTTCTTGTGACATCCAGACTAGCTCATGTCTCGGAACAGCTCTTATGGGGTACAGACCCAGAGAACCCTGATTGGCTGTCCCCCCTGAATTTAATAAAGGGGAGCATAGCCAAGTGGTTAGCTAGGAAGCTCTGTACTCACAAGGCTGGGCACAGATGGCACAACTGGTTTCCATCTCTCAGCAACATGTGTGAACCAGTAACAGCTCAGTTCACTTTTTAAGGCCATCTTTGCCATGTCTGTGAAAAGAGGATAAAGTGAGATGCAATTCATTTGGGAACACTGAAGGAAATACCAAATACACAGCACTTTAGCATGTTGGTCATGCTCAGGACATGTATGTTCTTACAGGCTTTGTGGCCAGGTATGTTTCTGTCTTTGCATGTAGTCTTAGGCAACAGACATCCACCCTATGCCCCACAAACCACTGTTTGGGGATTCAGAATGCTGTGCAAATGAGGAACAAGCATGTTGATAAACCCCTCACCCCGATGTATCCTTCCCACCAGGCCTCACTGTCACCTAATTTTGCAGTTATGTAGTGGAGGGGCACACTGTGTGGAAGGATGTTTAAGTGACCTCACATATGAGTTAGACATTTCTGTCAAACAAGATTTTCCAGAATTTGATGGGAAAAAACCCCCAAAACTCGCTGCCTGAGTGTCTCAGAATCTGGAGGAATCATTAGCAATCTTCAATTCTGGGTGGAAATTGCTTTTACATCTGCCTGTGCTTTAAGACACGACTTCCGTATGCTTGTTCTGTTTCATTTCTAAGTGTCCTTCAGAGTCTGGGTGTTCCTCATCCAACTCCTTCTCAGCTCTGCCTCCATCCTCACCATCTCCTGGCTTCTCTGCTCCCTTCTGGAGTTCACACACAATGGAGTATGCCCTTTGATATTTTTCTTGTTTCTCCCATCACATCTGTTTACCTCTTTCCTCTCCTCCTCCCTGAATCTCTGACTATATTGGTTTACAATGATAGCTTCTAAGTTCTATCTTATGCCAGCCAGCTTGCCTCTTCCTTCCTTCCTTCCTTCCTTCCTTTCTTCCTTCCTTCCTTCCTTCCTTTCTTCCTTCCTTCCTTCCTTCCTTCCTGTCTGTAGGTCCTTTGCTTACTTCTGGTGGACCTGGGTGCCTGTGCACAATGACACCATTGTCTCCCACCCCCATTTATTTATTTCCTCCAGATCCCCCCTTGTGCATGATTTCTTTTAACAATACCAATAACACTATTATGATAAAACTGATGATATTCCTACTGAGCCTCTCCTGTGTACCAAGCACCGTACATGGACTGTTTATCTTTCAGCACACCTACAAGTCAGAATAGGGATTCTCTTAATCCTCTGGCTTGGAAAGTGACTCCCTCACAATTGCATAGACAGTAAGTAGCAGAAATAGAATTAAAGCCCTGTCACACTCAGTCTTTGCATTGAATTCTTGCTGCTTTAAACTGATGTCAGAACTTATGGCTTCATGTGTTCTGCTTTAATTTCCTCTACTCTAATGGGTAGCACCAGCTGTCTTAGTCACTGTCCTATTACCGTGATGAACCACCATGACCAAAGCAACTTATAAAGGAAGCATTAAACTGGAAGTGTGCTTACAGTTTCAGAGGCTGAGTCTATGGCCATCAGGGTGGGGAATATGCAACAGGCATAGTACTGGAGCAGCATCTGAGAGCTTACATCTGGTCCGAAAGTTGCAGGAGTTAGGAGTGGCGGATGACCTGGTGTGAGCTTTTGAAATATCAAAGCCTGGCTCCAGTGACACACCTCCTCCAACAAGGCCACACCTCCTTACCAAACAGTTCTACCATCAGGGACCACACATTTAAATATATGAGTCTATGGGGGCCATTTTCATTCATATTACCACGACAGCCTAGGATATTTTTTATTTATCTTTGCTTTCTAGCCTACCTCATTTCTTAAAACTTCCAGCCTTCTCTCTGCTCCGTCTTCCCTTTGCCTTCCATCTTCCCCTTATCTGTCCTTCTCTCCTCTACTTCTTCTTCCTCCTTCCTTCACCTGTAGCCTCCCTCTATATCCAGACTGGATTCAAACAGACAATCTTCCCACATCAGCCTTGAAAATTCTGTGTTCACGGCAGCGTACCAGCCATACCCCGGGCTTTGTTCCCTTCCCTCTTGAACCTTGTTACCTCGAGTGGTTTGTCAGGCTTTGGTTTCTGTGATTATTCTTTGTCTTTTATCCTGGTGACACAGTGACATCATTCATCCACATACTTGGGTGGATTCTTTAGAGACACTCTCAATTTTAAATATTCTGGGTGTATAAACACAGACATGCTGGGGGGGGGGCAGAGAGTGCAAGCATGCCCACTGTGCCTGCCTTGAACATGGTATTTTGACTCAGGTTCCTGTGAAGTGTTTCATGTGATGGGCTAATGAGGATGTGGACATTGTACTCCTTTTGGTCCTGTCAGTTAGGCTTGCTATGGGGGAGCAAACTCAGCTCCTACATTTTGTTCCACATAACAAAGACCCACGTCTCTCTCCTTACTAATGGAGGTAGGGTAGTAGGTCTTCTTGATTTTTCTCCTTAAGCAGTGTGACTAGGGCTTTGGGCTAAGACTATGCGACAGCATCATCAGAAAGCTTTTTGGTGAGATGTATGTATCATAGGCCTAAACATAGGTACAAGGCTCCCCCTCTATTTCTTCCTCTTTTTTTCTCCTCTTCCTCATCTCTTCTCTTTTTTTTGTGGAAAGACTTGCCCAGGCCCTTGTAAGCCACTAAGAGGTCAACTTGAGGCTAATATCAGACTTCTCTTTTCTTTAGAGATATTTTATCTCTGCTAATGGTTTTTGTCTTTATTCATTTATTTCTGACTAGGTACTGAAAATTCCCTTCTCCTTTCCTAGCAATTAGTTCCAGGAATCATTCATGCCCTGGGATTGGACCACAGTTTCATCAACCTAGTCACTACACCTAGGCCAGTGAAGTGTTCTGAATGGCCAAGTCTAGGTTACATGTCTAACTCACTCTGTGTTATAAGGGTCCTTCATCCTTAATATACATAATGGAAACCATAGAGAACTGCCTTAGTGCAACAAGTCATTTGACCAAAAAGCAAGCTGGAGAGGAAAGGGTTTATATGGCTTATATTTCTATAGCACTATTTATCATCAAAGGAAGCCAGGACAGGAACTCAAACAGGAAAGGATCCTGGAGACAGGAGCTGATGCAGACCATGGAAGGATTCTGCTTACTGGCTTGTTCCCTACTGCTTGCTCAGCTGCTTTCTTTTAGATCCTAAGACCATCAGCCTAGGGATGGCACCACCCAAATTAGGTTGGGCACTCCTCTAGCGATCACTAATCAAGAAAATGTCCTATAGGCTTGCCTACAACTAGATTTTATGATAGTATTGAGGCATTTTCTTAATTGAGGTTCCCTCCTATCAGATGGCTTTAGCTTCTGTGAAGCTGGCATTAAACTAACTAACGCAAGAACTGTTTTTCCAGATGTAGCCAAGGTACTGTTTCCATAAGAAAAAGATGCCAGTCAGGCAATGAAAGGTATGGTCTGCCGAGAGGAGCAGGGGAATGGGAAGGGAAGTGTGCCACAATCAGTGTCTGGTGAATGCATAAACAATTCCAGACAGGTTGAGTATACACTGAGCATGGCTTGCTTATTGTACAGTTAAGGGACTTTTCCTAAGACAAACATCAAAGGATCCAGAAACTTCCTGGTACAGAAATGACCATGCTCTCTGTGTGGTCCCCTTACGGTCTCAATCCCCTAGAAGCTGAGTCAGCTTTCAGCAGCCTACTCATCTCTGCAAAAGGAACCCCACCCAGAGAAGGTGGGTCCTTCCCCTGCAGGGCTCTCCTTCTGTCTGTGGACCTCGCTGTCTTCAGACAGTGTCTTTCCATCAGTACAGCTGAAAAACAGCCAGGAAGCCAATCAGCACTCAACTTCTGTGGGCAAAGTGACTTCTGCCCAGCCAGGCCTACAGTTCGTTTGTCTCTCCCTGAGTGAACAAGATTTTGTCTATAGACCTTTCTGCTATGTCCCTCCAGAGAGAAGTAACTGCCTTTAAGTAATTGCTGAAGGAAGCATAAACCAGGGAAATTTGATTTGAGCATGCAATTTGAATCAGGAAATGCTCGTATAAATAACCAAAGCAGCTGAATGCGGCAGATTTGTGTTTTATAGATTATTTTGCTTTAATCTCAGGGTCTTCAGAATTAGAATTGTGCTGTAGCAGCTTTGTCCACTCTAGGCCCTGCACTTTCCTTGTGTCCTAGTTTAGTGGGTCACCAGGGGAAGTCTGCTAACTGCCAGACTGGTGAGGTTAGGTACCTAACCTACATCTTCAGAAAGAACAAAATAAGCTTGATCCCCTAAACAATGCTTTATCATAATCTTTAAGAGAACAATTTCAAACCAGGGAGGAGTTTGGGGTCATTTAGTTCAACTTTGGAAGCCAGGGAGGGCGTCTTTCTTTTCCTGTTGCTATGAGTGGCTCAGGGGGAACATTCTACCAGGGTGGAGAAATTATTGGTGGCAGGATCAGGAAGATTCCTAGTCACATTGCAACTGCACACAGGGAAAAGGAAGTAGGGCTAGGCTATGCATCTTCAGGACCCACCCTCTGGTGATCCATGTCTTCAAGTAAGGCTCTACCTCCTGAAGGTTCTATGACCTTCCCCAGCAGCTGCTCCAGCTGGGCACCAAGGGCTCAGACTCATGAGCAGATAGGGAAAGTTTCACATTCAAACCACAAGAGTATCTTGTGGGAGTCATTGGAACTCTGGAAGAGACACAAGTTTTGCTGGAGTAACAAGCTACTCCAGGTCCAGGGTCTGGCTTCCAGTTTGCTAACTTGAGAGTGGCAGATGGCCCACAGTTCAAGGAGCCAGTGCTCTCTGGGAAGTGACACTGTCCTGGCTGATGACAGAAGCTCAAGAGTAAATGACCAATCTGAAGTTTCAGCTCTTGTTTGGACACAGGCCAAGAGTTGTTCCATGGCTATCAATCTCAACCATAATAGGCACTATCTATCACCTGCTGGTGAGCACATCAGGGCTAGTCAAGACTCATCTTGTGAACTAATAACATAGTAACTTTCAACTGTGGTGGCTTACAAGTCTGGGAGCCGAGGAAACAGTCGACACTTCATGGATCCACCTATCCTTTCTAGGCTACGACCAGTTGTGATTGAGGGAACAATGATAAAAGTTCATGTTGGGCTATCCCTGCATGCCACATCCAACAATAACTGAATCTTCTCCATGCCTTTGGAATCCTACTTTTCTGCCTGTGCTTCCTTTCTTACATTTCCTATTTCAAGCTTCTTTCCCTCCAGTCTCTTCCATGTTAAGTCAAACCTCTCACATTAGACCTAGTCTACTGAGATGGCTAGCAAAGCACATCTCCAGGTGCACCTGTGATCGCATTAGCACATGAGAGCTCTGTCTTAATGAAAGGCCAACCCATCAATGGCATCATGACCTAAGTAGGCAGTTAGTAGATGGTAGATCTCTGGGAGGTGGAGCCTGGTTGGGGCAAGTGCCCTCTGTAAGGTATAATTTCTCTGCTCTCTTCCTGTTACTTCTCTACTCTGCCATGACAGGAACTGCTTCCCACACCCTCCTACCATGACTGGTTGAAACCTCCAAAACCATGAGCAAAAATCAGTTTTTCTTCCTTCTAATTTCCTTTCTTGGCTTTAAGTCACAGCAACACAGAAGCCGAATGCAGTCACTTAGTTGCTTAAACTTCCACAGATGTAAGGCTAGGACATTAGTTCTACTTTCATGGAGGCAGGGGTTTTGTGTTTAGTCATCTAAGGCCAATGTCTGTCTTCAGATCAGCTGGGTTATTATGGAAGCAGGTTGTAGACCATGCTCATATTTCCACTGAGACATGAAAGCAGGCAAGATCTAAGTATGGACTGATTGCAGGTTCCAGTAAAAAAAGAAGAGGGAACCTGAACACCAGACATGGCCACTTCCTGTGTGGAAGGATGAAGCAAGACATTCATCTCCCATGAGGACTAGCCTCCTCTCTCAGTATGAGGCTGGACTCAGAAACATCATTTCTCATTCCTTCTATCTGAGTCCAGGGAGCCATCGGTCCAAACAGAGAAAGAGTATGACATTTTAAAAGATGTCCTTTTAAAAGATCTCCCGGGGCTGGAGAGATGATTCAGTGGTTAGTACTACTGGATGCTCTTCCAGAGGACCCAGGCTTGATACCCAGTATCCATATAGTGACTCACAATCATCTGTAACTCTAGTCCCAGAGTATCCAGTACTGTCTTCTGAGCTCTGTGGATACTAGGCTGATGATACAAAGACATGCATCTAGGCAAAACACGTGTATGCATAAAACAAAACAAAACAATAACAACAAAAAAACAAGAGAGGATTGAAGCAGATGTACTAGCAATTTGAGGCCAGTTTGGGTTGCATAATCAGCTCCAGGTCAGCCTGAGCTACAGAGTAAAACCTTGACTTAGAACAACAACAAGATTAACTAGATATTGTACAATTTGTCACAAGAAGAGAATGTAGATGTGTGGAGCCCCATCTTTATTTTCTCTGGTAATAATTCAGGCAAAAGCTGGATTGAGGTGTCATGTGTCTGTAAATGGGTGGAGAGACTCAACAGATATTTTGAATAGAAAACCACCAGGTTCTGATACATTGGAAGTAGTGTCTAAGAGAGAAACTTCAAGGTGGCTTCTAGATGCAGGATAGCTTTTTGTGGGAACAAGTAAGTGGGTACAAAGGCCTTGTAGGAGCTGATGGGGCAGGAGAAACATGGGTAACAGTATAACTTTATGGAGATGTTAAGTCTGAAATGCCTTTTAGAGACTGTTAATTTTATGAGTCAACTTGAGAGGTTAAATGGTGTCCAGGTGGCTGGTACAACATTCTTCCTGGTATGTCCATGATTTTGGAAGGGTTAACATTTGGGTTGATAGACTGAGGATGATGTTCTCAGTATATCATTTAACCACATGAAACAATGGGGTAGAGAAAGGACAACTGTGAGTTAGCCTGAGTGAAGACATCCACCTTTTGTTGCTTTCAGAAGGTGACACTGCAGATTCTTGGGCCCTCAGAATCACAATGTGATATATGACACCAGATACGTCTGGTCCTCGGGTACGTAAGCTCTTATTGAAATGATGCTAGCAGCTTTCTTAGGCCATTCATTAGCTTAGGAATGGAAGATGGTAGGACATTTTTAGCTTCTATATTCAGGTAAACCAATCTTGTGCTATCAATCAGTCAATCAATCAATCATCAATCCACCCATCAATCTATCAATCATATCAGTCTGTCATTTGTTTATCTATAAACTACTACCCACCTTTATCCATCATCTATCTATGATTTTATCTATGTATGCATGCATGTATACTCATATCTATGAATCTTTCATCTGTATATCTATCATCTATAAGCTATTCATTAATTTCTATCATCTATCAATAAATTATCTATATATGTGTACATGCATGTACATATGTACCTATCATCTACTAGTTGTTATCTATCTATCTATCTATCTATCTATCTATCTATCTATCTATCTTTCTTTCTGTCTGTGTGTATGTGTATGTATGTATCCTTTTGTCCATTCCTCTTCTTTGTCCTATTTTCTAGACAAAGCATCCATCTTCCACTAGACTGTGCTGTAACTCTAATGTTGAGCATGTGTTCAACACAGAAAGGTGCCCAAAAAGTATTTGTTGAAGGAAGAAATGAAACATTTTGTTTAAAAGCTAAGGATGACTAATGGCTTCCAGAACATCAGACAATCCAGAGCACCCAGCAATGGCTAATTAAACCATTCCAATCTGATGTCCAAAATATTGTATGCTAGAGACCCTCCTTCCCTTTCCATTAATTGAACAGGCCCTGTCTTTTTGGCTCTTGTAGCCCATTGTTCTTTTAATGTAATTAGCCCTTGCATTTTGACAGTAAACGGGGCTCCAGTACATTGATAAATGACTTGTTTCTGAGAAGGGAGTACTTGTGAATACAAACCCAGTCGACTCCTCTTCTCCCATCTCCTCCTCTTTCTCCTTCTCAGCACTGTCCTTGCCTAAGCACTCACTTTCAGTGATGTCATGCTTCTTAGAAAAGGATAGCAACACGGAAAAGGTGGTTATCATCTGTCGAACACCTGTGAGGCAGGCAGGTACATGGTGTGGAGGAGAGAAATCCTGGAAAGCAAATTTTAAGAGATTCGATGTTCCAGCTGAGTAAAGTGAATTATGTTCCTAGAGATGAAAGAAATTGTGAAAACCCCCACAGTTGCCGGGATGCTGGGTTGAGATTTAAATGCACTCAGGGCTCTCGCTTCACCTTGAGTCTGCCTCTTGCTATGACAGTGAGCAGATGATTCTTATTGCAGAACATGGCATGCCCCACTTACCAATAGGTATTGACTCTCTCTGTCTCTCTCTCTGTCTCTCCCTCTCCCTCTCCTTCCCCCTCCCTCTCCTTTCCCTCTCTCTCCTCCTCTCCCTCCCCCTCCCCTCTTCCTTTCCTTCTCCCTCCCCCCACCTAGTCTCTGTAAGGAGCAATACCTTCTGGCCATTTTAGACTTGTAATCTCTGATTTGTTTCTGTCTCAGATGGCAGAGGTGGGCCTAGCATTTGTTTTCTGTATCTAACAGGTGATTGCTTGTGGTTGTGTATCTGGGGAACCAAATCTAGAGTCTGGCCTCCTGTCCACTCCCTTATTCTATGGCTTCCTCTTGAGTAGGTGAACAGAGAGCCTGGCCATTCAGAGGCTCATGTTCACAGTTGTTTCTATGTCTTGCTGAGCCCTTTTAAAGCACAGGTCAAGGAACAATGATCTAAACTGATTGTGTTCGCTTCTCTTGATCCTTCGTAGAGAGGGGAATTGCCTGGGTGACCTTAAGTCCATTAGGATGGCTGCTAAGAAAATAACATAGAGCAACAAGTGTTAGGGAGGAGGCAGAGAGGATGCAGCCCTTGTGCTCAGCTGGTGGGATAGACAATGGTGCAGCTGCCATGGAAAACACCCAGGAGTTTCCACAAGAAATTCAAGGCCTGTGGTCCAGCAATCCACTTCTGAATCTATGGCCGTGACAATTTCACAGCTAGGTTTCAAAGGGATGTGGCGCTTTCTCTCTGCTGTAAAAGAGAGGCATCTGAAAGGGGCTGGGGGAAATAAAGACAGGAGTAAAAATTATGTAATTCTATTGTAATTAAAAACATTTAAAAGGGTAAACAGAAGAAGAAATTGTTGTGCATAGAGGAAAGTGTTGTGCATATATAGCCATAAAAATGTTCACTGCAGAACTCTTTGTAAGAGTTAAAGGTGAGGACAGCGAGTTAGTGGTTAAGCATCATGGTGTTCTCCTTTGCTGTAAATAAGGGTTTTACCACCGAAAACCACAGCTAGGTACAGCACAGAGATCAACAGGCAGTGGGAAGTCCCCATGGACACATCACAGTTCCTGTATCTATGGCCCAGAGGACATAGAGGAAAAGGTCGCTGAAGGAGTGCAAGAGCCAGGACACCAGGCTGTGAAACTCTCTGTACTAGAAATGACTGCATTAGTAAGACCAGAGCAATGAATGGTCATATCAGTGGATCTGCTAACATGAGAAGGGGAAATTTTCTTGGTCCCACTCCTAGACAAAAAAATAAAGGCAGCAATTGACAGCCGGAAAAGTAACCTTTTTCAGGAACGAGCCCCCTTACTGGTTGTTCAACGCAGAGTGGTCAGCCCAGAAACTGTACACACACAGACACACTCACACACAAAAAAAATCGAGCCAGCAAGTTGTATTTATGTATTATTTTTGCATACACATATGTCCTTGAAAGTGTCTGCATGTGACAATGATAAAGAAAATGAGGTTATCAACTAGGGAGTTGGTGGGTCACAGGAAGGGCTTAAGGAAGGGCATCTGAAAGGGACTGAAGGGAGGAAAGGAAGGAGGGAAAGTGATATAATCCTATTTCAATTGAGAACATTTAAAGGTAAACAAAAGAAGAAGTTGTGGTATATAATGGAGTATTATTCAGTCATAAAGATGAGATCATGTCATTTGTGGGGAAATATATATATAACTAGAGTTTCAGGTTAAGTGAGTTCATAATTCTGCCAAAGACAAGGGTAATGTGGTTCATTTGTTTGGATTTTTTTTCTATGTGGAAGTCAGAATAGTAAAAAAAAAAAAAAAATTAGAAAAATGACCTGAAAATGTTAGAGGGACTTCCAGGAAAGCGCAAGGAGACTTGAGGTGTGGTAGGACAGAGAGAGTGGGGGAGGGGAAGGGGAGCAAAGGTTAGATCCCAAAGAGGATATCATCAAAATGTGTCTTCTGTATGGCAACATCATACCCGATCCAACTAATGCACACAATTAACATGTATTAGTAATTAAAATAAAAAATGGAAAGGAAGAAATCATGATATATACATACAATGAAATAGTCATCAGTTTTAACAAAAATGGAAATTCTGCCATATGCCACAACATGAAAAATAAGTCAGCCACAAAAGGACAAAGAGCATGTGATTCTAAAAAGAAGTAGTCAAAATCTTCAACACAAGAACTAGAAAAATGCTTGCTAGGGAGAGCAGAGAAGAAAATTACTGTGTGCTGGTTAGATTTGTCCACTTGACATACCCTAGAATCAGCTTAAGACACAGTGAGGAATTGTCTACACTGGGTTGGCCTGTGGACATGTCCTTAGGGGATTTTCTTGATTATATATTGAGGTGGGAAGACCCAGCCCACTATGGGCAGCTCTGTTCCCTAGGCAGGGATTCCTGAACTGTCTAAAAGTAGAGAAACTGAATGGAGCTAAAGCAATCAAGTGAACATTTATGTATTCATTTCTCTGTTACTACTATGGATGTGATGTGACCAGCCGTCTCAAGCTCTTACTACTGAAACTCACCTACAATAATGGTCTTGAATTTTAAGTTGAAATCTCTCCCCCCACCCCAATTTCTTTTTGTCAGACAGAGTTAAAACTGGAATAGTAGTTAATGAATAAAAGTTCCATTTTGCTAAATGAAATTTTTCTAGTGATGTTGTATTTTAGTGTGATATGTGTAACCGCTGCATTGTGCACTTAAAAATGACAAAGATGGTGTCTTGTTATCATAAAATTTGCCAAGAGA
Source organism: Micromys minutus (assembly GCF_963924665.1). Classification (NCBI taxonomy): domain Eukaryota; kingdom Metazoa; phylum Chordata; class Mammalia; order Rodentia; family Muridae; genus Micromys; species Micromys minutus. Next base: position 78,804,669 of record NC_137971.1, read on the forward strand.
AGCCAACTTAAGGGAGGTTGTGTGTGTTCTAGTCCCTCCCACTGGGGAAGTCATGGTGATGGGAACTCAGGCACCTGGCCACACTGCATCTGCACCCAGGAAGCTGAGTGGTTAAGCTCTACTTCTTTTGACATACAGCCTGGATCCCAGCCCAGGAAGGGTGCCACTCCCAGTGGGCATGCATCCCCACCTCATTTAACCAAACTAGGATGCATTGCCAGATGTCCATCCCACAAGTGACTCCAGAATTTATCAGGTTGACAGCTGAGAGTAACCAGCATAGGTCCAGAATTTAATGTGATGTGGTGTCTGTAGCCACCACCAACATAGAAGGCAGAATTAATGAAGGAAGAAACCTGAACCTAGCTGTGCTAGACTTAATTGATTATGTACCTTCAGGATCCAATTAGGCTTGAGCTTCCTTAGAGACAGCAGAATTCCTATTTTGTTGGTCAGAATGTATCTCTGGGCCCCAAGCTGGGTTTTCTTTGCTTAGCACGTTGATTGGTGGAAGGATGCCAGGGATCACTTCTTCCAGATTGCCTTCATTTTCCTCCAGATTGCCTTCATTTTCCTCAAGATGGATACTCCACATGGTTCATGAGGTACCAGTGGTGACTTATCAGTTCCACATGGAGAACCCAGGACTTAGCATGAATCTTGGAGTGTTCAAGGTCACCTGAGCTGCAGGTGATACATAGGAGACTAGATTTTAGGAATTCCTGTGTTCTTTTGGTGATGTTGGTGGCTTAGGACATTTTAGAAGCTTGGAACCAATAAAGAGAGGGGAAATTTCGATGCCTTCCTGATTTTTATTATCTTGCTTAAGCTTTTCTAGAACACACAAGTAAACAGTTCCATCAAGTTATTCAGTCCTGACCCCTGATCTCAGTGTCTGTCTCTGACCTTAAACTTGAAGCCTCTTACAGCCTTACTAATGTGTGTCACTATACACTATCTGAGCCATGGGGCCTTCTGAGCACTCGCCTTCCCCAGCAGTTGAATTTCCTTTTTCATGCTTGAACTCCAGAGGCCCTCCAAGGGCTTCTGCCTTAATTAAAATTTAAATTCACAAATCATTTCTTAAGCTGTCTCATAGGTAGTCAAATAATCACAGTCATTAGTGGGTGGTCGGGGTTACTTTAGCATTAATGCTTTTGGAGAGCAAAGGATGCATCAGTGGGTACTGATGCCTTTTACACAATCCTTCTCCATGGACTTTACCCAGAGGACACCACTTAAGCACATCTGCCTTCTGCTGTAATAAAAAGCTCTACACTCTCGGGTCAGAACATAGCCTACTCTGTAATGTGCCTCCTATGGCATTCTCTCAATGCTTATTCATGTCCCAGAGGCATGCTGGTTTGAAGGTTTGGCAGTGAGGTCTTGAGTGAGCATAGCCACAACAAAGACACACTACCAGGAAGACATTCTCTTGTGAGGACTACCCATGGGCTTTGATCTTAGATGGGGTTTGTAGTCTAGCTATTGCTCCTTGAATTTGTTAACTGACCTACAGCTGTCCCTCCCCAGCCCAAGGTTCCTGGATATGATGATATTGACATCATATATGGGTAACTCTTTGGGGGCACAGTGGTTAGCTTAACACAACCAAAAACCACCCGAGAGGAGTATGTTTGCATGGGGGATTGTCTGTGTTGGATTGACCTGTGAGCATGTTTGTGGGGAATTGCCTTGATTATGTTAATTGATATGGAAGACTCACTGTGAGTGGCATCATTCCCTAGGCAGAGATCCTAACTTATATAGCAGTGGAGAAATCAAACAGAGCATAAGCAAGCAGTTTGTATACATTTGTGTCCCTCTGCTCTTGCCTGTGTGTGTGCAAGTTCCTGCTTTGACTTCCCTGAAATGACGGATTCTAATCTAGAGTTCTAAGTTGAAATAAAAACTTCTTTCTCCTAAATTGCTAATTGCCAGGGTATTTTATCACATTCACAAAAATGCAATGAGAACATGTGGGAAGGAAAATGCCCCACGAGATGAAAGAGATTGGTAAAACATCTGTCAGAATTGCTGAACTCTACCTGCCAGAGGCAAACAACCATAAGTTGATGACCAAGGCACTTTTGATGTGACCATGTGTTTTTGGGGGACAATAATCATCCCATTGAGAATCACTGGTTGTTATGATTTGGATCTGAAATGTACACTATATGCTTGGGTGATTGATTGAACATTTGGTCTCCAGTGGGTGATGCCATTTGGGGAGAGTGTAGAACTTCACAGAACAGTCTGTGAGGGTTATAGCTCCATTCTGCTTTCCAATGCTGTTCTAACCCTTGATCAACCATGTGAATAAGCTACTTATCAATGTCCCACCACTAGGTGGAGCTTCCCCAGTCACCATGCCTTCCTAGTTGTAATAAACTGACACCACCTGAAACCCTGAGCTAAAATAAACCTCCCTCCTCTTAAGTTGCTCCTATCAGGAATTTTGTTCTTCTACAACACGGTCTTAAACCCTGATAGGAAAGATGGGCATTGGCAACTTGAGTCTGTTCATTCTCCATTGAGGATGAGGATGGGGAATATAGGACTCTAAATCTCTCCTATCCCTTCAACTACTTCTATACAACAAATGCTGGTAGCCTGCTGGGATTTGGGGCCATGTCTTTCTGTCCCTGGAGCCTCTGATCCTGCCTCCCCCTTGGACTCATTGCACTTCTGTGCAGAACGGTGACGAGCAAGCATGGTGGTCTCCTGCTCCAGTTCATTGTTTAGAAACGTGTCTTTGGGTTGTGATCCAGGGGATAAAAGGGTGTTGGGAGACCTCTGTAGTTATTTTCATCTCTGAAGGGGAATACCTGTGTCTTCAACGTTTCAGAGACGGGCAAGGCTCCCTGTGGAATGGAGGCAGTAGTCCATCCAGTCAACATAGGTTGAGCTTCTTATGGGCTTCAGACCCTTGCCTGGTCCTGGGCTCTAACAATAAACAGCTACACAGATAACCATTTCCTTGTCTAGAAAGAGCATGTATCAGTGGGCTTTCTCGTTGCTGTGACCAAATACCTGACAAACATCTTAAGGGAGAAAGCATATATTTTAGATCACAGTTCCATCATGACACAGAAGCATGACTGTGGGAGAGTGAGGCTGACCTCTCACATGTGAGTAGATCAGGAAACAGAAAACAGGAAACATAGGCACTCGTTGGGAAATGATTTATTTACTTATTTGGGTGTGTGAGTACACATGTGTATGTATATAGGACATAGATAAAGGACAATTTTATGGAGTTCCTCCTCTCCTAACTTTAAGCAGATTCTCGGGATCAAACTAAGATTGTTGGGCTTTCATGGCAGGAGCTGTCCTCATCTAGGGGTGAGTCGAGGTGGCCTGGCCTGGGGCCGTGGTTGGGAAGGTTGCCAATGATTCTAGTGGGCAGAACCTCATGTCATCCTGTTCCTTTATTCACAGGTCTGTCACTTGGGAGGGAATGAGGCAAAGGGTAGCTTGACTATGACTGAAGACTCTGTGGGTGGTCTGTTCCAGCGACAGGGGTTTCTTCTCAGCATGGTGGCATTAGAGTTCTGGGAGGTTAAAGTTCTTTATGCTGACCGCTGAGCCCTCATTGCTATCTGTCAGGGTGAGTGAAAGGTGCCTTGGTAGAAACTGTGTGGCTTTTTAGGACCTACCCTTAGAAGTCACGTAGAAGCCTTTCTTCTATCCTTTATAAATGGAGGGAGGAGGGGCTATAGATCTAACCTTTGGATGGCAGAAATATAAGAAACCTATTTGAATATCTCCACACTATTGTTATCACACGTGGAAAGGTCTGTATTTCTCCAAGCTTTTAGCAGACTCCAATCCCACCTTGAGAAAGCTCTCCAGGTGTATTTACACCAAAAGCCTACTTCAATTAATCAATTCTAATGCTCCAATTACTCAGCTTATATTTTCAGACGCTCTAATAAGCACCACAAATGAATGGGAATTAGGCGGATGGTGCCTCGCTCTCCACTGTGAGAAAGACCACATTTGGTTTCCCAAGCAGCCTCCGCCTCTGTGAGACGAACTTCTGCTTCCCACTTCTGATTTAACACTGGCAAGTGTTTCTCTGGGGTCAGGGTGAGATTGGAGCAGGTTGGGAAGCTTTCAAGAATGTGTACCAGCTTCAGTCAAGGCCCTTTGTAAATGCAGGCTGGAGCTGCCTAGGTTCTCCCAACCCCCGAGAGACCTGGATTTCCATGTGGGCTCTGGTTAATAAACAATCTGTGCCTCGTTTTACTCATTTGCAAAGTAAGGCTTGATCTTTTTTAAGTTATAAAAGGCATTTGTAATAATAGGAGTATTTGTCAAAGGACAATTTCTAGCCTGGGCATCCAGAGTGAATACCACGACAACCATCATGTTGACTGGAATGACTCTGGCCTTCAAGAAATACTCTGGGCTAGACCTGTCATCCTAGATACAAGTGATGAGCTGGGGTGCAAGGGACATAGTTCAATAGATTAAAGTACTTGCATGACTTCGAGCCCCTAGACCCTAGACAAAAGCCACGCATAGTAGCACCTATACCTGTAATTCCAGTGCCCCTCTGGAGGTAAAGGGGAGGCAGGGGTAGGAAAAGCCCCAGAAGCTTATGGGCCTGGTAACCTAGTCATCACAGAGGGGAAAATGCTAAAGGAGAGTGACTTTGCCTCAAAGCAAGTGCAAGATGACCTTTGACCTCTGCATGTATAATATGCATGATACAGAGGTAGTCACACTCTAAACACACACACACAGAGAAGCAGGTGGTGAGGAATAAGTAAAAAGGCTGGGGTTTGTAGCGCAGTGAGCTTTGCATTCACCAGGCTTGACATCAGTCTTTAGCTTTAGCACCACTAAAAATCAAAGCAACACCCCCTCAAACAATTCCCCCGAAAAATTGGAACAGAAAAAAAAGTAAAAAAAAAAAAAAAAAAAAAAAGGCAAACACAGCAAACATACCTTGTACTCTACATTTGTCTAAATGCTAAATGCGTGCAGGAATTCTTGCCCAAGTAGCACTCACCACTTTGATGAATTTGTTCCCTTCTGCAGTGTCCTTGCTTCCTGTTCCTCTGTAACTTATGCTGGTAAGTGTCCCTATCAGCACATAAAGTTAGTCTTAATACTTAGTACTTAGTACTTACACTTAATACTTAGTACTTACACTTGCCTGTGACTGAGTGCATAACGCATAGGTGGTGGTTAAAGCACGGCCCCAAATGCTGAACTTCACCTTCCACTTTCCTTGAAGCAGCCTCTCTGTCTTGTGCTTTCTTTACTGTGTTCTCCAAGTTAGCAGACCTGGAGACTCATGGGGAAGTAGTTCTCCTATTCACTATGGATGTAGTATGAACTATTAAGGTAAACCCCTTCAATAAACACCGGGGATGTCCAGGTCTGCCGTTCCATGGCCAGTGATACAAGGAACGGCCACGTGCTTCTATTATTGTGACGGCTGATTCTGTGTGCGAGCTTGGCTGGGTTCAGGAATGGTCACAGAGCTGTCTGTCTCTTTCTTTTCCTCTCTTTCTCTCTCTCCTGTTCTCTCTCTCTGTCTCATTCTCTCTCCATGTCTGTCTGTCTGTCTGTCTGTCTCTCTCTCTCTCTGTGTATGTGTTTGTGTGCGTGTGTATGCTCGTGTGTGCTATCAGGTGGATCATGTCACTGGATTGAATGAAAAAGCTTGCCTTCTCCAGTGTGAGTGGCAACCTTGAGTCTGTGGAGGATGCTGAGTTCGAGGGCAAAGCCAGGGCAGATCCTCTATCTCTATAGCAGGGACACCGAGAATCCTAGTTCCTGCTCCTCCAGACTGACTCCTGTGTCAGCGGTCACTCCAGCAAGTCCCCTGCCTTCTTTGGCTCTTCAGCTTCCTCATAACCATGTTCTGCAGGGCATCTCACTCACACAGCCAAAAAAGGCAACTTCCACCATCCACTCGTGATGAGTCGTTATTTCTCTGGAGACATTGACTAGTACCTCGCTTCTGCTCCTAGGCAGGTACATCTAAAGAATACATTTCTACAAAGCAAGTTTGCTAGGTCAAAAGCCATGGGCTTTTTGTAATTCTGATGGGTATTGACAAATTTCTCATCACAGAGATTACACCAATTTATCCTCTGATGAATAATGCATGAAAGAGCTTCTCCCCCACACAGGCTATCATCAAACTTTGTAATTCTTGCCACTCTGAGAAGGGGAAGATGGCATTTCATTGTAGCTTTAAGTGGTATTTCTCTTTTGTGCAAAAGCTGGCTTTTTTTTTTTTTATGTGTAGGAATTCTTAGTATTCCCTGAGAAAATGTCTCTTTACAGACTTGGAAAAGGCACAACTTAAAACATTTTAATAAATATTTTAAAGCTTGTCTGATGGACTTCCCCAGTCTCATGACTCTGGCCTGCTCTTTCTCCCAGTTCCCAAAGGGAGATGTCCTTAGCCAGACAGTGACTTTGTCACTGCATACCTTTATAGTTTCTTTGTAGAATACAAAAATGACAGAGAGACACTTTCCTTATTCTTGAAAATTTTATATATGTATACAATAAGATATCATATCCTTCCCCGTCTCCCTCTCCAACTCCCTGGAATCCCCCAAGCATACTTCTTCCCAGCTTCATTTCTTTGTTTTGATGACCCACACCAAGTTCTGTTAGTGCTACCTGCATGGCCACGGGCACAGGGAACATGAAAATCCTACCAGTGAGCACATTCTCAAAGAACGATTCTCTCTCCTCCAGCAGCTACCAAGTGCCAGTAACTGTAGGAATGCGTGGGTCCTGGAAGGAAAGCACCACCTCATCTATCCTGGGACTTTGGTTGGCTGGGTTGTGTGCTGGTCTTATGCGGGTTGCCAGAGTGGCTGTGAATTTTTGAGCGTGAGAGCCAGGCCATGTCTAGAAGACATCTCACAGCCCTCCTCCCCTTTTTCCAGCTCTCACATCCTAGAGTGAAGAGGGTGATGCTTATTAACCACCAAATTGGTTTGTATTTTCTATAAATATGGTTGGTGGACAGAGTGAACGGGAAAGGTTTTTCCATTTGACTCCTCTGTGCCATTTTGTCTGAAGCCTCAGGAAAGAATTGCTCTTTATTTCCACCGAAGCCCCTTTTGTGTAGCACATTCCGTAATCATGAGTTTTGTCAAAAGAAGAACAACTCATGGTGTTTCTCAAGAAGGTCCAACATAGTCTGGCATTATTTGTTGGCATCAGCTCTTTCTCATACTGATGGTAAAGAAGAGCTCTTCTCAGCATCCATGGCTACCTCGGAAGTCAGAGGTGAAGGAGATGCTTGGTGCCCACTTTGACGACTATTTCTGGATCTGAGACCCCCTCCACAGGCTTGTGTCTTCCATGTTCATTCGAGAGCTAGCCGGACTATTTTGGGGGGAGGGTCATGGGTACCTTCAGGAGGTGGAACTTAGCTGGAGGGATTGTGTCACTAGCAGTGTGTGTTTAAGAGCTTTGCCCATGGTCTGCCATGGTGTGAACATCACAGACATCTTGCCTTCACTACTCTGCACGGAGCCCCTCCACTGTACCATCCCTGACATGATTGACTGAAATGACTTGAAACCAAGAGCAAGGTAAGTCTTTGCTCCTCGGATTGTTTCTGTGAGGTATTTCAGTCATGGTGACAGGGAACTTGCTCACATTCATGGTTTTGTCAATGAACTAAGCTGAAGCCACAGCCCCCTTTCTCCTTGTTTTGTCTTGTGTGGCATATATGTGTGCACATGTGTGCACTTGTATGTGTGTGTGAGAAAGCCAGAGGCCAACACTGGGATTTCTCCTTCAGTTACTGTCCACATTATTTGTTTATTTTCGGGGACAAGCTCTCTCACTGAGCGTACAGCTTTCTGATCGGCTAGACTGAGAGGATGGGTAGCTTCAGGGATCTGCTGTCTCTTCCCACATGTGCTGGGTTTGAAGACATTCTTCATCATGTCTGCTTTTTCTGTGGGTGCTGAGGATCTGAGTCTTTCTGTTTCCATAGAAAGCATTTCACCCCTGAGTTATCTCTCTAGCTTTGAGGCTACTACTTCCCTGCCTGAACAGGAACATGTGAGGTCATACTGACACTTCTAGGTGGTCTTAGTGTCTGGTACCAACTGAATAAAATCACAAGGGGAGACATTTTGGCGATTGTCTGGATTTCAGCACCCTCTATGCACTGGATTCTGTGTTGGGAATATCTCTGACCTCCTAAAATGCAACCTCACAGTTCAAGTAACACACATTAGAGCAAGTCAATCTGGAAGCAGATCTTTGCAATATAATAAGGCCGAAACCATGATAGAAAGAAGCTCTTCAGGCCTACCCAGTGAGAAAGCATCCGTGGAGGAGAGATACCTTACTGAAATATGCTGGATGTGTCCCTACTGTCTGAAGGCATTTGCTACCATCCACTCCAGGCTCCAAGCACAAGACAGGTTTCTCTGAGGACCCACTGGATGCTCTGTTCATAGAAGCAGACTGGGTGGTTGGTCATCTACAAACCCTTTGTTGTATTTAATGGGCATTTGGGGAGAGACAGGAGTTATTCTAATTGTCTTCCCTCTTCATCTTTTAGCATGATATCTAATGGCAAGCAAAACCATTTGCTCACATTTCTCAAACACAGTGAAAGAGACTCCAAATCCCGAGTCCCAGAAACTGAAGGAAGCTGCCGTGTCCCCACCTTTCTCCTCCACCCTACCGACCCAAGGAAGCTGCAGTGTCCCTACCTCGCCATCCCAGTGACACGAAAACTTGCCTTTCGTCTTCACTTTTGTCTAGTAATTGCTGTTCTCTTGCCACAGGCTGGTGCAAGCTGTTTTCTCTCCTCGCCTTACTTTGAGACTCTGTGTTCTGTTCTCATGAAAGCTGCTGGGAGCCTGTCTCCAACAAAGAGCAACCTCCTCTATTCCCAAAGGCTATGAGATGGCCAGGAAGAAAGTGCATTTTAAATGATCAGATACTGTGTGTTAGAGGATAAATGGTGCCCAGTGCCCCAAATTCCTTCCTTGAAGTCCTAACCAACAGTACTTCCACATTTAAAGACATTATTTCTGATGAGATAGTTAAATCAAAAGGGGAGTATTTAATGTGGCACTAACCCAGGATGCTGCCATCCCTGTCAGAAGAGGGACCCTGTCGTGGACTCATACAGGGACAACAACATGAAGGTACATTGAGAAGACAGCCGAGTATCAGCCAAAGACGGGGCCCTGGAAAGCCAGCACACCTCCCACCCATCACCCTCTATTTTCAGCTTTTGCAGATTTAAGGAGTTTAGCATTGGTCGTTCAAACCACTAAGTCTGTGGTACTTGTTAAAAGAGCAACGGGAGGCTAAGAACTTTGGAAAGGAGGAGGAGGATGAGGATGTGGACACTCACAGAGCCTGTTTCATCCTGCTCCTCCTCTTCCCGTTCGCACACACAAAGGGAACCACCGGATGGAGGGGTTTGGGTTGCTGTGGGTCACAAGTCTCTTGGTGCCCCTCGTCGTTTGTTGAAAGAGAATGGACACGCTGGTGTGGCTCAGATGGGGCCATGAGAGAACCCAAAGCACAGAAAGGCACCGATGGATCTGAAGTCCGGATGAATCCCACCGTCATCCATACGGAAGACAGGTCAAAGAAAGGACAGTGGAAACGGAGGGTTATTGAAAAGCTTTTCCACACAGCAGGGGCAGCTTCTCCGCTCTGTTGGGGTGGAGAGTGGGAGCCGGACTGACAAATATCTAGATGGAGGACAGTAATATTGGTTGGTAGAATAGGAGTAGAGAGTGGGAGTAGAAATGGATGACGGCCATCTTTCTAGCTTGATACCCGAGGATTTGGTGACACCAACAGTGGGCAGCTGCTTTAGGGACTTAGTTATATCCTTGCTGTCTTTTTGTTTGTTTTCTTGTTTGTTTGTTTGTTTGCGAAGTAGGCTGGGCTGGCTGGCCAGGGTTCTGGAAGTGGAATCCGGGTCTTTGTGATTGTGTGATAAACAGGATACCAACTGAGCTACTTCCTCAACCAGATCTTGGCGCTGAACAGAAATGCCGACCATGACATGGTAAATCTACTACACAGAATAATGGAGTCAGGAGCACAGGGCATGGGTGAGCGCAACTGGCACTCTCGCCTGAGCCTCAGCACTGGCTCAGTAACTGACAAGATGGATGGACAGCTGTTAGGGTGGTCAGGGTTGCCCCCTCTTTGGAGGACCTGGAATCTGATCATTCTAATTCTAACGTCGCAAAAGCATGACTTTTGCATTTTAGGGGCCAGAGGTTTCAGAGAACTAGAAAACTGGTGGCTAATCTTTGGAAACTCTCTAGGGATAAGGAGGTGTGCAGGTTAGAAATTGTGGCTCATCCCTGACTTGCAGCAGGGTACCGTAGACTCTGGTGGCCAAAAGCAGAGGCTTTCTGGGGGGATTGGAGTGACTGTGTTTTCACAGAGTAGTGTAAAAACTACGTATTTGGGAAAATGACACAGTTGTCACAGGCATTCTGTGATGTCATTTGACTGTTTACATAATGCCACTGTTTCTGCAATATGAGCATACAGGTTACAGAGGCAACCCGGCAATGTACATTTTCATACTATCATTCCCAAGGCAGAAGATGCTGCAGAACACTGGCTTCTCCCTCCACAGAGTCCAGAATGAGCATGGACCACCTGGCATGTATTTATGGTCCTTCATGATCATACCTTCAGAAGATGCTCCAAATGTTAGCATGGTGCCTTGGAGGGCAGGAAAGAATGGATAATCTCAAGCTGTTTCCTGGAGAGTCTTCTCCTTGCCAGGATTTAAGGTGAATTTAAGGTGTTTGAAAGTGGCTCTTGGCAGCCCTGTCACTGAGCCTTGATGCATACAGACCTGTCTGGGGCCTTGCTTGCTGATCTTGGCAGCCTGAGAGAGTACGTGCATGCGTGTTTTGTGCATGTACACCTACTCTTGTGTGTGCACAGGTGCACATCTTGTGCATGCTTTTCTCTGCACTCTACAGGGTGCCATCTATTACAGAGGCCTTCCCACACCTGTCCCCTTGCCAGCCGGCAACATTCACCCTCTATCTTCTGGTGCAGTCATCAGCGCCTACTTTCAGCCAGAACTGAAGACCTGACCAGGGACGGTCACCTTCATTGCCCTGAGTTCTTTCTGTGATTGGGAACGGGCACCTGGCTTCATTCGGGTCAAAGAAAATAAGGTCACAGAAAACTGTGTCTCTGTGTGTGTGTGTTTTGTGTGTGTGTGTTTTGTGTGTGTGTGTGTGTGTGTGTGTGTGTGCGTGTCTGCATGTGCATCATATACAGTACATGTGCATATGGATGTCAGAGGAAACCTTATGTATCATTCCTTGTGAGACATCAACCTTGTTTTCCAAGACAGAGACTCTCAGTGGCCTGGAGTTATCCCAAGGCTATTTGGGCTGGTCACTGTTCTAGGGGTCAAACTCAGGACTTTGTGCTTCTGTAGTAAGCACTTTCATTACTGAGCTACCTCTTCAGCCCAGTTTTAGTACATTGGATAGAACTGTGGGGATAGAATTAGATAGAAAGATATTACTTTTTCTCGGAACCATCAGCATAGACAGTATCAACCTGAAGTTGCTGGTTACCGTTACGTTATACCTAAGACTGCGGTTGAGAACCACACAGAGATTGTGGCGTGTGGGAGAAGATGGCCAGATGTAGCCATGAGTAAAGCCCTGTTGACTTACTGTAGGCAACCAAATGCATTTGATGTGGGTATCACTATTTTCCTTATACCTGTTTTACTGTTGCCGGTTGTAACTGGAAGCGTGGTCTGTCTACACTCAGTGTGTTTGCTGACCCCTAGCTGGGATCTGCTGTGGTCTGGATGTAAGTATGCTCCTCGGGCTTTCCCTTTCTCTTGTGCGGTGCCTTGTGCATGCTGGGGAAGGGCTGTGCCAGCTCAAAGGAGCATATGCTGCAAGCTTGATTCCCAGTGGGGAGATGCCCAGGTGGTAGAAACTTGGAGGCAGAGCCCAACCACTGGAAACCATTAGTTTACCGGGGCTGTACCCTGTGGAAGATTAGTGTTGATTCTGCGAAGCTAGTTCTGAGAATGGCTAGTTTGTATTGGTTCTTTCAAAGCTTGGGGTGGCACCCATGGCCCTGCTTATGGGGGTGTTGGGTACTATACCACTGAGACACCTCTGGCCTCAAGCAAGCTTTCGTAGAGCAAAATCTGCTGTTTCAGCATTCTCTCTCCCTAACTTCCCTTCACTGTTTGTTACGTGAGTCTTTCCCCCGTGCATTTGGGCTGTTTTATATTCTCTTACTAGAGACCATCATTGAGTCCAGGAGATACTCACACTGAGCTTCTGGCACTCCAGAATAAGACACATTGTCTTTTTTCTCTACAAATGACCTGGCCACAGTAATTTCTTCTTAAGTCAGTCGCTCCCTCTCCCCCAACCCCTGCTATGGCTGCTTATGTCAGGCTAGCCTGCCACAAGCTTCCTGAGATTCTCCTGTTGTCTTCTCTCATTTCCCCACAGTATTCCTCATAGTAACAAAGTAATTACAGATGTGCACGCCTTCATGTTCGGCTTCTTTTGGGTTCCAGGGATTTGAACTGAAGTCTTCATGCTTGCCACCTGCCCACCTGGGCATTTCTTAGTAGTAACAGAAGATGGACTAAGGATAATCTGACTCCTGGTGGTACTGTGGCTGGGGTGCGAAGACTTTTCTTCTTCTCTTAACACAGGCCAGGCCAAGGGGATTGACTTTAGAATGAGAGAGAATGGGGTAGGAATCTTGGTCTGGTCAAGCCATTTGGTTTTCAATAAATGATCAAGCTCTCAGAATCTCAGCTTCCTCCTTGGTAGTGTGAGAAAAATGACAACCACCTCAGAGGATGCCCCACTGTGACAGTAACGTGAATGAGTGGCTGGGACTTTGCTCCACAGCATTCTGATGACACAAGGAATGCCAAAATAATTTACTTGTTTTAAATCAAATTAAATCTGGCTCTAGGCTCCCATTAACTAGGATGCTGAGAAATTCAATCACAGACATGTTTAGGGGCGTTTCCGCCAATCCCCAGAGATATACACAGTCTAGGGAGCATATGGTATGGTTTAGAAATGAAGAGGGGGTGGATGCCAGTCCCAGGGGCTAGAGTCACTGCTGCTCTTTCTGCCCCATGCTGTGTCTGCATGTCTTTGGCTCTGTTTCCAAGCTTTGTCCTGTCAACAGATGTGGGGCTGTGCACGTTCTTGCTGGAGGTTGGCCACTGATGTCTCCACTTGTTCTTCCCAGTAAGGCCACCTTACCAACACTCTGTTGTGACAGTGAACTGTGTTCAGAAAGAACACCAATTCTACCTTTGAAAGAGGAGCTCTATCTAACCCCTTCTCTCCCCAACCTCCTCTCCTGCAGGTTCTCTCTCCCTATGAATAAACCTCTGCCTCCTAAGCAAACCTCGGGTGATCTGGAGTTTCCATATCTCGATCTATCTGGTTTACCCTCTAGTGGGGACTCTGGTCAGTGTTTTCTTTACTATTTCTTCTCTCATGCCAATGGATATTATTTTAGCTGCATAGGAAGTGCTAAGAATAAAGCTGACATTAAGCAGCTTGCTTTACAGTGGGAGCAGCCATGCCTTTGGATTCTAGCCAAGTATGAATCCAGGTAAGGAGCATAGGTGGCTGATTCTTCAGCACACAATCTGTGGTTACTTTTCAGCCCTTTTTTCTTTTTTTCTATTCTGCTATCCAGAATGCTGATGCTGACCATCTTGGGCCAAGTGCATGATGGGCATATCTTGAAAGGTGTCAAAAATTGAGTTGAGTGGGGACAGAATCCTTAATCATATAAGAAAGGAAGTTTTGGCCCATGTCATGGTGGTTGACCATGAAGGAGACAAACTGAAGGTAAACGAAGTGCCTGAATTCTTGATGACATCCCACCACCTCAGAGCCTCCTACTTCACACCTCTTGTGACACAGGGGGAGACATTCCTCCCCTGTATTAATCTGCTTTGTTGAGCATTTTATTACATAAAAGCAGTCACGGAGGTGAAGGACCACAAGTCACAGAGCATCCAGGCTGGGCTTGTTTTTAAAACACTGAGTGGGAATCCCTCCTGATCTTTTCAGCCTCCTTCACATCAAGAACAAGCACACAACTATCTCTGTAAATCACCCCTCCATATGTAAAGAGCCCAGCATGGAATCTGACACATTTAAGCAGTCAGTAAAAGGTAGCTATTTTTCTTTTTCTTATTAGCATAATGCCTCAATAAATGTTAGTTTCCAATCCTATCTCCTGAGTATCTTCCCCTTTGCTGCTGAGTTCCTGAGTACCCTCACATTTATCTCCCTTCTCCCCATTAAACCTGGCTCTCCAAAAGGCTGTCAACTGGATTTCAATGAGGTGTCAGTGATAGATAAGGCTTAATGTATGACCTCATTCCCCAAACACTATCAGCTTGCCAGGGAGATTTACATTTAATAGGGGATTAAAGCCTTAAGCCAAAGGAATGAATCTTTAATGGTGAAATTTGAGGCACTGAATAAACTTATGAAAAACTAGTATAGAGAGGCAGTTGGGGTTTTGGGAGGTTTCTCTGTAGTGATCTTGATTTTTTTTTTTTTTTTTTTGAGAGCTTTAAGACTCCCAAAAGTTCTCTCATGTTTAGAAACATGTCATGCAGTAATTCATAATTTTCAATTAGCGAGCAGTAGACTCTTGGTGGGGCTCTGAGGAACTGAACTGGAACTACACAAAAAGGGGGATTGCCTTAGCTTCATGTTGAAGAACCAAGGCTAGGCAAATGGATGGAGCTTGCAGGAGTCTGGTACCCAGTAGAGCAAAGTTGTTTTCATTCAGCCATACTTGGCTACTTCGTTCATGGGTAGTTTTGGTTTTTAGGTGGAAGACAGATGTATCAGCTTATTTATCTCCTTCTTTCCCAACATCCCTAAACCCAGACCTATTTCTACTCCTGGGTCTTCACCCCACCTTCGTTCTCAACTCAATGTTTGTCTTCACCTTCTCAAGTGCCTCTTTGGCCAGGCTTTCCAAATTCTGGGAGGTGGATATAGTGTGTGTTTGACATCCAAGTCTTGATGACTTGAGGGGGTTGTGGTCCGAGCTTCTGCTCTTTCCAGCTCATCACCTCCTCTTGGATGTCCACCAATAACATCAAACATCTGAGCAACCTCTCTGCCAACCGGTGGCTTAGATATGCTCCCATCCGCTGCCACCTTGCTCTTTCTTTGGAGACCGAGTCACAGGTGCTCTTTCAAAGTGTGATCATGAGGAGAGAAGAGGTGGGCCCAGGAGGCAGACAACAGTGGTCCAGTCCTGACCCCCTTCACAAAGTGAGCTCAGCCTTACCATGTGTCTGCAGAGCCTGCGTCTTCTGTTACTGCAGCTTCTGAGGACACCTTGTCAGAACGGCCCAGGGAAAGCCCAGGGAGAGCACAGGAGAGAAAGCCATCCCCTCTGCCTTTCAAACTACTTTAACTTATCCTGTGGTTCAGGGTGATTTTTGAAGTGTGTTGTAGTTTAGGGTACATTACATTTTACCTTCTTGGTTTATGGTTAACAAATTCTTCTATGATGCCAAGCTGGGTGTTTTTCTTGCTCTCTGAGATCCCCACTGACAACAGATTCACACTGACAATGGAATTCAGATTCCCAGCACAACAGTGATCCTGTGCAGTCTCTATCCCAACCTGCAGAGCACCCCGGGACTTGGTCTTATGCAGTGATTTCCCCTTATCAAGGTGATAGAACTCAACACTCCCCGTGGTTGCCAGAAACTGTATAGAGAACCAGATGCTATGCATGCAATGTCTTTCTGTGTGCACATACCTATAATAACCTCTGACTTGAAAATTGGAGCCATCTAAGGTCAACAGCAATAACGTATCACAGGTCTTAGAAATGTTGGCAAACAACTTATTTTCCCTCTGTTCTTATAAAGTAGATATGATTTTTTTCCCTTAAAAGAAAAAATTTTTTTGCAGCTTCTCCCTGGGATGCCTGAAAGGGAAACACCCACACTCTTACACTTTGATGCAATTGGAAGTAAGTAAGGGTGACTTGGATAAAGTTGAGCACAAGTGCTGCGCTACTGTGACAGTTGGTTTCATAATCCAAAATGGCCACTGTGTTGTTAGCAGACCAGCAGCATACACAGCTTAGATACCCGGGACCAACCGAAGAGTCAGATCCAGGAGAGATGGAGCAGAGTGGTTTAAGATTCACTATACTAGTGAGAATGTTTTACAGTTTCAAATGTGGTTGTTTCAGAAGTTTCCACTTCAAATAGTCAAAACAAAATGGATCACAGGGAAACTAAATTCCAGAAAGAAAAGGCATCAAGGGGCAAGACAGGAGGAAGGGGCAGGAATGGGCAGGAGGAAGGGGCAGGACAGGAGGAAGGGGCAGAAGAAAGGGGCAGGAAGGGGCAGGAGGAAGGGGCAGGAATGGGCAGGAGGAAGGGGCAGGACAGGAGGAAGGGGCAGGGGGAAAAGGCTGCAGAACGGATTTTGCCCTCAGCATTCTCCAGTTGCCATTTGGATGAAAGTTCCTTTCTATGCACATGCTTTACTTTTATTGACTGTCATGTTTTTGTGTGTGTTCTAACATGTCATCCATTTCTCTGTCTTCTTACCCCTCCATCGCCACATACGTGCTATGAATACAAAACCGAATACAATAGTGTTTCTTTTTTCTTTTCTTTCTTTCTTTTGGTCACAGTCTCATGGGGAACAGGCACAATGTCTGTTTACTTTGGATCATAGTAATAGATACTTCATGGGGTCATTGTGAAGATGAAATGGGTAACACGCCCAGACTTCTTGGCACAGTACGCCACACCATAACAAAAGTCAATCAATTGTTATTTTAATTACTGCAATAAATAACTTATAACACTTCTTGGACAGGGATCGAACGGGGACAACAGCATAGCTTTGTGACTTCATTTCACACTAGGGGAAGGACCTCTCTCAGGTGAGTAGACATTACGGGGATCTGTAAGTTGGAGTTGCACAGGTACACAGCGTTTAACACTTAATGGTCCAGCTGTCGTTCTTGACCTCACAACTTGTCTTCCTTGCTCCCCTTCCCCATGCTGCTATTAAGTTCCACTTTGACCTGCTTCTACTCCCATTAAAAATTTAGCACAAAGGAGTAGCCTAGTGATTTATTAGCGGTCAACACATCCCCATGTCTTTTCTTTTTTTTTCTTTTCTCCTTTAAGATAAACATGGTATTTTGGTGTTTTATTGGTTAAAAGTATCTATGTTCTTTTTTTTTTTTTTAATCAAATGAGAAAAGTACAAAAGTCAAAGTGTCTGTCAGATGAAGTAAATCACACAGAATACCACTTTCAGCATTTTGGAGAACATTTCTTAGGATATTCCATCATGAATTTCACTGAAGCTTTGGCTTGCGGTTTAGCGGTAAGTAAACGGGTTTATACATGCAATCAATCCCTCTACAGAAGCACAGAAAAAGCTGATGCGTAGATGCGCGCTGGCTTTGTTGTGTGACCACCAGGTGGTGCTGTTTCTGAATTTATCAACTTTTCCTGTTCTTGGTGTTTCCCTGAAGAAATAAAGAGGCCTAAACTTCACCCTCCACCTCACCCCTAGTCCAGGACCTGGACCTCTCCCCTTCTTCTTGTCTAGGGCTGGGTGGATTGACTATGTCTTCAATTATATTCTCAGAGGGCAACAAACTCATGCCTGGTTTCTAATGTGGAAGACTGCCTCTTCTCTTGGACCAGGAAGGTTCTGACTGGTTACTCCCCATATCACTAACCTAGAGCTAGATGTGGAGATCTTTGCAGAAGGGGAGAGAGTCCCCCAACCCAGAGTTTTGTGCATATAAGACACAGAATACCTGGTATATCTCAGTGAAGAATAATGTACTTTGAAAGGAAAATAAGAGGGGAAAATGTTATAACAGAGATAAGATGGAAAAAATGCAAAATTTAACTTTAGATTCAGTAGTTGCTGACTGACTTTGGCTTAGCTAGCTGGCCCCTCTGGAATCCACTGACCTATGTATTGGGAGTCAGCTTCTAGCTAGTTGAGATGCAAGACTATTTTGTTTTCTTTTTCTTGGGTATGTGGAGGGGACCAGCTGTATGGTCAGACTGTGCCTAGAAGTGAGTTCCGGAGTGCACTGTGGAGGCCTTGGAGATCATGAGGCCAGCATGTTCTGAACAGAACACAGCCTGAGCCTGCCCTTACTGAGCAACCTGCTTGCCTGCTAGGGCCATCCACAGGCTGTACCCACCCAGCCCATGCATCATTATTAGAGTCCCTTCATTGTGCTAATTGACACAGGATGAAACATATCAGTGAAGGAAACATTGGATGTATTTGCATGCATCCAGGGCAGGCTGGCGAGTAGGAGAAAACCCTGTAGGTGTCAAGAGAGAGTGACAATGGGCCGTGAGATATCTTGTAGGGTAGATGTTTCCTGACCCTGAGAACCTATTTGGACTGGCAGATTGAGCAGGGAGGAGAGTGAGGGAGTGTGGCTTCCTGGAGTCCTGTCAGGAGCAGCAGAGCCCTGTAGAAGCAATATAGGACAAATGGTGGTCAAGAGGGGAAAGAAGGGTGACTTTGTCACCTCTGGACGGCAGTGAAGATTGCTGAGCATCTTCTCAGTACTGGTGGGAGGGTTGGGGGAGACTGGTGGAAATTGTCATCCTGGGTCTACAGCTATTCTTGTCTACCGAAGACCAGCATTGCTCCCCAGGGCGGCATCGGGCAGTGTATGGAGACTCTTTTGGTTGTCATAACTGGACGGTTTACTGGTGATACTGATGGCATTATTCCCCAGTGGAGCATCAGGCAGTGGGCAGAGTAAGTGACACTCTGAGTTATTTAGTTAAACCATGTTATTAACTTGAAGGGGCACACTGTTGGTAAAATGGCTCTGGGTTTTTTTTTTTCCTTCCCCACTAACTTGGCTATTACAATGCCACTTTGAAGCGCCTGTTATCAAGGTGTGGGCTTGATTCTGTATTTGCCATTTTCGCTGTGCTGTTAGAAAAACGCCTGGAAGAAGCAACTTAAGGGAGGGAAGGCTTCTCTGGCCCCTTTTGTTTCAGCAGGTTCGGTTCTCCATGGTGGGGAAGGGATGAAGAACTCACAGGTCAGGTCACAGCAGCGAGAGCAGGTGATGAAGACTGTTCACATCATGGTGGACTAGGAAGTAGAAAGCAAGACAGGAACTAGAAACCCTCCCTCAGTGACCTTCCACCAGCCAGGCCCATCTTCCTAAACATTCTGAACCTCTCCAAATAGTGCCACCTGTTGGGGGGGGCAAGTGTTCAAAACACTAGTCAGTGGGGATCTTTCAGATTTAAACCACAATAGTTCCTAACCATTTAGCATACAATTAAGACTGGTTTTTTTTTTTTTTTTTTTAACTTGCTTTGTACAAGAGAATATTCTAAGAGTGGTATTTCTGAGCCTAGATTTTAGGGTTTTTCACAGTTCTGTTTCCTTTAGAGTCCTGTTTTGTGGTGTGGACAGGCTCCGGAATAATGTGCTGGAGAAGGAGATGCTTTATGGAGCAGCCACAGGCTCTAACCCTATAGCTACCCCAATCCCTAGAGATACAAGCAAGAGCCCAGATCCACAGCTGACCAGAGACAATGGACTCACCTGGAGACATGAAGCACTCAGTTCACCCACAGACTGCTAGCCAACAGTTGATTCTCAATATTTTATTCTATTAAGGTTAAGAGTGTTTGTTATGAAAGCAATAGGTGGCTAGCTACATCATACAGACAATGAAGACTCCCCAATGAGTTCTACAGGGAATAGGAATTTCTCAAATTTACTTCTTCGTTTAAATAACTTGCATTTTATTACACCAGAGAATCCAGATAGCTCAAGATGTCATTGCATCCTTGGGCTCCCAGGCAACAGAACTGGGCAAGATTCATTTGGAGAGAAGCTTGCTTAAGGTCAGTTTTATCCATTTGTATCATGACAAGCTACAGAAAGGAAATCTATCTTAAGCAATAGCCGTGGGTCATTCATCAGAAGGATGCTGGGAGGCAGAAGAACGAATTGGTTCTCAGAGGGATCCAGATTAGGGCCTTTCCAGGGACTTACACAGCATGGATTTGTGCTTCCCCTTCCAGAATGCTTTTCAAGGCAACATTTACTCCTACCAACTTAGCTAGAGATTCCAATAGAATATGGGGGAAATCTGATTGGCTTCCTTGTGCCATCTGTTCTGGTGACACAGGTATCATTTGAGTGACAGCCCCACCAACTCCAACGAGTAGGGAGAAGAAACAAGGAGTGCCTCTGCCTTCTTGGAGACTGGGAGAAGGAAAGGATGCATGTGTGAGGATTTGGAGGCATGGTCTGGACATCATGTATCTTATTATGGGTTGGTTGTAATATGAAAAACCTTGGACAGGAATCAAAAGCCAAACAAGGATCTGTCAACTGTTGCGCAATCTTCCCTCCCCTCCCTTTCCTTCCCTCTGTCCCTCTCTCCCCTCCCCCTTGTCAGATGGACATGGGCACAAACTGTTGGGGGGGGGAGAATTGGAGGTAAGATTCGTCTTTTAAGGAGCTCTGTAAGGATATCATTGTAGCTTGGATCTTAGATGTTCTCCTAAGACCTGTGCGTGAAAGACTTGCACCTAGAGTGGTGCTGTAGGTGGGGTGGAGCCTCTTGGGAGCCTTTGGGGTTTTGGGGGTGTACGCTAGAAAGAACTGAGGAATCTTTTATTTCCCAGTTAGGGGATCACTGGCTGTGGTGTGCTGCTGTGTCCAAAGTGAGAGCTCAGCAGTCCATGGGCTGAATCACGTCTCCCAAACTGTGAGCCAAGGTAACAGTTTTCTCCTTATAATGTTATAACATTATGACACATTCCAGGTATGTGTTATAACAGGTCTGCAAGCAGGAGCAAGCCTCTCCTCTGACTTATATTTGAACAAAGATGTTTGCTGCTACTGATGTCTCACCAGGTCCCAAGCATCAGGAGGCTTTCCCAAGAATCCTTTTCCCAGACATTACTTTTCTAGTGTCTCTAAGTCACTAGAGAGCCCCCAAAGTTTCCTAGTCACAGTGACGAACAAATTATCTATTTTGCATCCGTAAACTAGGGAGGCTGAACAAAACCAGTGCTTTCACTTTTTCCCCTCTCTTTGTCCTTCCTTAATCTTCTCGAATCCTTCAATTAAAATCTTAGACCGAGGTTCAGCATGCATAAGAGATAAATGTGGGGCCTTTTCTGTAGAAGTGTTTGCATGTGTTCAAGCAGTAGGGAGGGACAGAAACACAGAGCATATATTGATCCAGTTTGTCCATACTGGCTCTGGGGTCCACTTGGTGAAGATAGATAGATCATTCTGGCTTCTCTTCCCTCTGCCTACGGTCATCATCATGAGGGGAGGCTCCCTTTAGGACTGAAGGATGTGATGTTATTGTGGTAGCGATGGTACAGAGATGGCAGGTGCTGGATCAAGCTCTTGGGCCCTTGCTTTGCAGGTTACTTAGCATTTGTTCCAGAGATGAAAGCATTCTCTAGGGAGGAAGCAGCAGAGAGGCTTAGAACCTGATACACAGAGGAGCCACCTCAGGCTCCAGTCCACTGAGTTATGCCATGTGGCAGCTGGAGAGTTTCTTTAAGGTTCTACGCCTTGACTTCTCTATCTGTAAAATGGACAGATAACAGCAACCACTGCTCAGTGGCACCAAGAGAATCTGAATTTAATCACGAGTCTGAGATGCTTGAGAATGTGAGCTACCTGGCAGAGTGCCCAGGATGTTCAGAGTGTTAAAGAAGTGTTAACTTATAGTCTTATTAATATTCTCATTGTCACCAGGAAGCTGATAGCTGGGATCAGAACTGTGAAGCCCTTGCTCTTTTCTCTCACTAAAGATGAATAGAAAGAAGGTGTTTCCCCTACTCTGGTGCGTTGCCCCCTGCTTTCTCTTTTGCAAGGCCAGGGATGGCATTTCCCTTTCTCTTCATCCTAGAGGGCAATTTGCTTTCTCATGTCGTCGTCAACTCTCTGCAAGAACACCAGGAGAGAAATTAAAGCAATAAGGGCTAAGCTGTGTACAACTGGAGCAAGGAGTGTGTGATAATGATATATAAAGCCAAAAGCACCAAGTGGGCAGAGCCAGTGCTGCTGAAGTGAGTAAAACCAGGATAAATCCATCCCTGGGGAGCAATAGCATATAACTCAAAGAGTGGGAGCAGCAGGGGGCTGCAGGGCCTTGAAGGAAGAGCAGTTTGCACTCCTGCAGAGCACAGCCTCCGCCCAGCATGGGTAATTCCTGAGTGCCTGGGTCAGCACCATTACCAGCTTCTAGGGTGGCTGCAGGTTAGAGCAGGTATTCTGGAAATTAGTCACCATGTAGAGGTGGCACTAGAGGTCAGAGGTCAGATCCTAAAAACACTATAAAAT
Source organism: Micromys minutus (assembly GCF_963924665.1). Classification (NCBI taxonomy): domain Eukaryota; kingdom Metazoa; phylum Chordata; class Mammalia; order Rodentia; family Muridae; genus Micromys; species Micromys minutus. Next base: position 78,827,090 of record NC_137971.1, read on the forward strand.
GGAGCAGTGTCTGGAGGTATGACTGGGTAACCTAGGGTCTAATTCTGCCCCCACCACATTTGAAACTATATGGCTGTAATTAAGTTAGCTTACCTCCCCAGGCTACCAAATGCTCATGTGAGACTTGAAGGTGGATACGGACATACTTGCTGTTCAATGAGGAAATGTTACACCCAGATTGAGGGATTATAGTCTTCTGTTTCACAGTAGGACTGCTGCAGTTGATAATAATGTAATGTGCATTACAAAATGACTAAAAGAGGGCATTTTGATTGGCCTTGACACAAATAAATCAAGGATTTTGAGGGGTTAGAGGCAAGAGGACCACAAGTTCAAGGCCAACCTTGATTACAGAGTAAGTTCAAGGTCATGTGATGGTCAATCTAACAGTAAAATGATTGAGATCTAGAATCACCTTGGAGATGGGTAAGCTTGTTGGTGATTATCTTGATTAGGCTAATTGAAGTAAGTTTGTCCACTGTTGGTGGTACCATTCCCTGAGCTAAGATCCTGAATTATATAAAAGAGCAAAGTAAGATGAATGCAAGCATTCACCATACTTCACTTCTTGACTTTGGATGCAATGTGATCAGTTACCCAAGCTCCTGCTGAGGCAATGTAACTTTCTTACTCTATCCTTGAACTGGGAGTCAAAGTAAAGCATTCTTTCTCAAGTTGCTTTTACTATAGCAATAGAAAAGTAAAGAATAAGTTGCCAACCTTGGCAACTTAGTGAAATCTTGTTTCAAAGTGGAAAGTAACAAGTCAGGGACTGGGGAGATATCACAGCAACAGAGCATGTACTTAGCATGCAGGAGGCTGTAGGTTCAATCTCCAGTACAAAAGAAAAAAAAATATCTCATAGATGTTTAAGGTGATGGGTATGCTAATTACCCTGATTTAGTGATAGCATAAAATATGCATGAATCAAAGTAGCACACTTTACTATATATCCAATTAAAATATGTATAGAGAGAGGCTGAGAGAGATGGCTCTGTGGTTAAGAGCACTTACTGCTCTTCAACATATCCGAGTTTGGTTCCTATTAACACTAAGCTACTCACAACTACATGTGCTGTATGTAACTTCAGCTCCAGGGAACTCTCCTGGTTCTTGCAGGCACCTGCACACACATACACACAGAGAGACACACATGCACATACATAAATGTGTAAAAATAAATAAATAACATATATGAAGAAAGAATCATCTGCTGCCATGGGAAATTCGAGGCCCACTCGGAAAGGCAGCTGCCTAGTTTTCTTTTTTCTCTCAATATTCCATTCAAAGTGTGGCTCTCTGGGTGGAATTCTTTGGGAGAATAGCTTTAGCAGCATCAGGGATTTATTAGAAATGACAACTTTTGGACCCTATTCTAGACCTATTGAGTCATGCGCTCTTAGGGCAATGGTGGTTGATGCCAGTCATCAGCTTTTCAGGCTGTGAGATGACCTAGGAGACAAGCCTCTGGGCATGTCTGTTAGAGTGTTTCAAATGGTTGTGTAGTTGAAATGGGAAAACTCATCCTAAAAGTGGGAGCACCATTCTTCTAGCTAAGATCTGTCTTGGACAGAATAAAAAGGAGAAGGTGAGCTGAGCACCAGCATCCACGTCTCTGTTTTGTGACAGTGGATGCCTGTGACCAGCTGCCTCACTTTCCTGCCGCCATGCTTTCCCTACCATGATGGACTATGCCCTCAAACAGGAGCTCACACAAATCTTCCCTTCCTCCTTTGAGTCACTTCTGTGGATACGTGGTCAGTAATGAGAAAAGTATCATACAGTAAGCCTCAGGTACCTGTGTTAGGTGAGTTAGTCTTCTTGTCGCTGTTAAACAATAACCATTGTGTCATGTTGTCACAACACAGTACCGGAGAGATGCAACTTGGGGCGGGGGTGGGTGGGTGTTGTTCCCTGTTGCTGTGACAAATGACCTGACACAAGCAACTTAAGTAAGAAGGGACTTACTACTTATCTCACAGCTCCAAGTTATAGCCCATCATTGCAAGGATGTGAAGGCACCAGGGACCAGAAGCAGCCAGTCACTTTACACCAAGTCAGGGACAGAGAGCAACGGAGTAATGCATGCCATTGCTGAGCTCACTCTTACCATTTTATGTGATCCTGAATCTTCCGTGTAGAGAATAGTCCTACCCACAAGTAAGGTGGGTTTCTCCACGTCGATTCACCTAATCAAGATGGTTCTCCATAAACATTCTGAGGCTAACGTTGATCTAGATATTTATGTGTTCCTTGATAATTAATAGCAACCATCATAGCAAGAATGGCTTGTTTTGGTTCATGGTTTCAGAGGGTTTCAGTCCATCAGAGTACGGAAAGTTTGGTTCACAACACTGACAGTGCATGGTAGAGGCTCGTCACAACATGGCTCACCAGAAAGCACTTGGATCAATTTGGAACCAGAAGAAAATCTAACGTTAAAGGCTCTTTTCCAGTTACCAACCTCTGCCAGCTACTGCCTATGTCCCAAAGGGTCCACATAACTCACTGAAACAGCATAATCCACTAGGGACCAAGCATTCAAACTCATGAGCCTGTGGAGGGCGGTTTTCCTAGAAACCATTCCACAGACCTTCTGATGAATACCACAGTTTAACAATGAGCCCTAGATGGTGACTTACTCATTAATAAGTATGGCAGGAATCCAGCATCCATGGTGGTTAGCTAGCCTCTCAAACAGGCAGTCCCTGGGCTTGATCCAAGAGTCTTGGCTCCAGAAGAAGCTGAGGGATGCTGGGAGTCTTATCTCTCCGAGGCCTCCCTGCAGGTGCACACGGTCCCTTCATCTCAAGCCCAGCTGACTTTCTCCCTCTCCCATAGCCCATACACTTTCTCTTCTCCCTTCCCCAGACACTAGAAATACATGCTGGTACACGTCCAGGAACACGGGAACTTTCTTTTGCCCAGTAGCAATTCTTCCCTATTCTGAGAATCTATACCTCCTTTCCTTTAGACATGGATTCCTGGCACCTAAAAACCCAAGTTATAAAACTTACAATATGGACTTTTCTCTTTCTTATTTTTCTGCTGCCCCTGGAAATCTGCTTGCAGCCAAAATAGGAGAAGGGAGAGTGAGGCAGAGCAGGGGTTTATTGAGGACAGAGAAGCGGCAGAGGTTTCAATAGTCTAGTCTGACGAGACAAACTTATAGGATAAATAAAAAAGACAGTCATTCTACAGAACCTCTTTGGCTAACCAGCCTTTTAGTTCATAAACTCAGAAAGTCTTCATTTTGCATCATTTGGTGGGAGGTTGCTAGTTTCCAGCTCCCCAGGGGCAGCTTTTTCCTGCATATTATCTTAAATCTCTTTACCCTGGGATCAGCCTGGGGCTTCTCTTCCTCTGGTCACATTACACTCAAGAGTTGTGCATTCTGTCACCGTGATGGCCGTTTGATATTGACTTAAAGAGAACTAGAGACTCCTTTGGGTCTACTTAAAACCCAACTCTGCTGCTTTCTGTGTGGGCTTTGCAGCTCTGTGCTTTCCTGTGAGCTGACTATTAGGTATCTGGGTAAGAAGAGATTTAAGGGTGTCACAAGGAACTCAGCTTCTTCCCAGTTAGAAATGTAATGAAAATTCAAAGAAGCCACACCTAGAAGAAGGAAACTCCACCTTCAACAGGACAGAGAGGAGGCCTGGGTGGACATTTATATCCTACATTTGCATGATGCATTTATAGTCATAAGATGCATCATTACCCACTAATCACTAAGATTGAATTTTAACAGGTAACTATTATGAGTAGGGTTGGAATAAGAGGGCTCCAAACATATACATATATGTTATACGTCCACACATACATACACACTCATACAAATACACATATATGTGAACTGTGTGCTTTACATCTGTGCATTCATGTGTCCATGTGAGCATGAATGTGTGGAGGGTGGAGCTGAACATCAAGTGTGTTCTCCGATCAGTCTCCACTGTAGGCTTTGAGACAGAGTCTTTCCCTGAACACAGAGCTCACTGAGTACTGTAGACTGGATAGCTAGTGAGTAACTCCTGCTCTCTAGCCTTTCCACGGTACAGAAGATCGAAATGCAGGCTCCCACGGGTGTGCAGCAGGTACTTTACTCACCAGGCACCTGCACAGTCCCTGGGGATTGATAATATTTAGGACTAGTGAGAAAGTTGCCGATTAGTAATTGAGTACATTTCTTTGAGCCATGCTTCCTATTGCATGTAATCCTGCTTATGAATGCTTATTAGGGATTAGGCTTCCCCTACCCTTGCAATGAAATATTCTGATGTATTTTGTATAGAAAAGCCACATTAAGTAGAACAGCTTAAATAGTGGTGATCCATGGTAATCCTGCCCCATTCACTGTCCAACTACTCTGCAGGAAAGATGATCCAGCAGGTTTCCTTACAAAGACACAACTATGCATGCTGCCAAAGCCATGGTGGCTGCATAAAGCACCAGAAGTGACAGTCTGGCCTTGCTAGTGACGCTGGCCCCACTCGACCCACGAGCAGACAGCACCTCTCCATCTGTAACCACTCGACCATCCGGCTCACCTGGGAGGCTGTGTTCTCACCTAGCAGGAAGATGACAGCCTGAGGCCCACAAGGCTTTTGCTGAATGTCAGAAATGTCAAGTCAGTCCCTAGGTGAAGATCACTTCTTCAAAGCCCATCCCAGTATTATTCCTGATTTGCATGGGCACGCCCCACTGCGTTCTGTTATGTCAGGGAAATGAGAGTTGGACTGTCATTCCTGAGAGTAATCAAAGGGTTTACCCATCACTCTCCATGACCCCTGCTGGAGCCGAGATGACCATGTGGCACTCTGGAGCTGAACTCAGACATCAGATAGTCAGATGCAGCTCTTTCATTAGAAAATGATTGGCTCAGATGCTAAGGAAGGCAGTCAGGACTCATCTACTCTGGGGACTTCACCTTAACTGCTGTGCAGTGTGACAGTCATAAGATCAAAATGAAAGCAGATGTGTCCTGTCCATCACAGCCTTATCAGGGATGTGGGAGGGGCTAGGATCTGTCTGTCCTTCTCCTGGGATTTCTCTTGGAGTACAGGGTAACAGAGATGGCAAAGGGGAGACTATTATCTGAATGAGATGCACTAGTGAGTCACATGTCTGTGGACATCGAATCTGTAGACCCAACCAACCACAGCTGTCATTTTTCCCCAAAAGTTGCATCATTGGGGAGATGGAAACAAGAAGATCTCTAAGACTAGCCACTCAAACAATCAATGAGCTCCAGGTTCAGTGAGAGGCCCTGTCTCAAAGAATAAGACGGAGAGCAATAGAGGAAGACACCTGACATCAAGTTTTGTCCACATGTATCACATACATATGAACTCATGCACCAGTATATGTAGGAACACACACACACACACACACACACACACACACACACTGAACCTTTAATGAATATGCTATTTTCCAATAATATGCCTGAACAGCTGTATCCATGGCACCTAGATCCTATTAGACATAGATAATACAGAGAAGACGTAAAACATACATTGTACCATATGCACATTCTGTACAGGGCACTTGACTTCTATAGCTGAGTTTTTGGCCCTGCAGCATGTGGGGACTCCAGAGAGCTCACCAGGACTCCGTTTCTCATCTACTCTTAGGCCTTTACTCCATGCTGACTATGTTTTCATCAGAGTTGCTCCTCTGGATGGCAAAACTGCCAGAAATGTTCTGCACATGTCCCTCCAACAAGTGTCACACAACAATGAGCATGTCCTTAGAAAGCCCTTCACTGGCTTTGGGAGGATCATCCTATACTCTTGGGTTCCAGTATCTCCAGTTCAATGAGGAGTTGGGAAAGGCAGCCTTCTCCACTCAGATCACTTGGGTAAATGTGGGCTTCATTTTGATGCTACACGGATAAAAGAAGACCAGTGTTATAGCACACACAATCATTTTGAGTCCTCTTCTCAGTCAGAGGGCCCATGGTAACTACAGTATGACAAGGCACAGGTGTGCACGTGGGTAAGAGTGTTTCATGTGTGTGTCTCAGAGTGGCTTATAAGTCATTTATAAACACAAGCACTTCAGGGTTCTCACAGTTCACCAATGGTGGGTGTGCATGGCAGGGTGGGTTGGAAGGTAGGGGTTTAGGGGTGGGGGACATTAACTGTCCCATCACCCGTACAGCTGCCAAATTAAAAAAAAAAAAAAACAAAAAAAACCACTTCACTTTCACAATGAAAATCCAGACCCCAAAGAATGTCAGCTACCCTTTGTCTGGTTTCTAGAACACTTCCTTGTATGGGAATGTGGAGGTGAGGAGAGGGGTGACCTGGCTGTTTCCTTATTTCCAAGTGCCGGCTAAGCTGAACCCTGAAGGATGAAGAGGAGGCAGCAGAAGTGAGTGTGCACTGTGTATGCAGGAGGGGCTCTGGGAGCCGTCAAGGGCACAGCATCCCACACTGGGAGGGAGATGACTATTCTGACATTAACACATCCCCCACCTCAGCCTTCTGTCCTGTTCTTAGAGCTTCCCCTTCACTCTGCTGGGTTATGCTGTCTTCACTTTGTTAGGAGGAAAACCATAATGGCAAAGAGACCAACAAATGAGAGTTTTCTTGCCTGGGTTCAAAAATCCAAGTGTGAGAGAGACAGAGAAGAAACAGCTCTCTCATCCTCTCCATCCATGGATCAGTGATGAGGATCTTAAGGCTGGGTCATGGGGAGCCATAAGGTTTGTGAGGATTTCCAGTGGCAATGAGCAGGGAAGACAGGGTTTCCGTGATGGAGGTGCCTCACGCTGTGGACCACTACATGGCTGCTAAGATGAATATATTGAATCCACTGCAGTTTATTTGGAGGGGCTTCCACCTGGGTTTTCTGCTTTGTGACTCAAGGGAGACATAGAAAAATGAATGCCACAGAGCTCATCCCTATAGGACAAAAGTTGTCTGCTTCTGCAGTTAACATACTCATTTGCATATGTTTACAGAAACTCCAGAAAAGACTCTGGAAAGATGTACCCTGTGTGTCTGGGGAAAGAGGCGAAAGGCAAGAAAATTAAAGTACATATGATAAAATATAAGTAGTATTTAACTGAGATAATTTCATGGCTGCAACGTGATGTATAATGTGAATATATAATGTGTAACATGTCACATCTGTGCATATTATACCCAAATGTTCGCTTCAACTCAAACAACACACACATGCACAAGAAAACCCAAGAAAAAGAATAGTGACATCTGCCTTATTCACTTTCCTACACTTATGCAAATTATTGAAATTATGTTTCTCAAGTCTCCTACAATCCCCCACTTTGACAGAACCCACCTCAGCAGCACAGAGAAATGTATTGGCAACACTAGGCACCTCCGCAATGCTTTAAGGAGAAACAGTAGAATCCTTAAAATCAATACAGTGTCTGTCATTGTGTAGAGAACTATGCCCGGGACTGAGGTATGTCTTAGCAGTCCAACACTTGGCATGTACAAGACTCAGCTTCATTGCTCAGCACCACAGAACAGACATTCTCCTGCATCCCACAAAAAATTATGCTTAGAGAAACAAGATGAAGAATAAATTTATGCTGTTCTCTGGGAAGAAAGCAAAGTAAAGGTGGGGTTGATTTAGGAAGTCTAGAAAACATAGTGAAGAAGAGAGAGGCTCCACCCTGAACTTTACAGCCAGGGCTGGTACCATCATGTGTTAGAGATGCTGGGAACTTAACATAGAACACGAGCAAAGCAAGATGCCCAGGGTAGCTATTATTCCACTGCTTGGCATATGCAGGGCAGTGGGCTATAGAAGCTGGTGTTGCTGCTATTCCCGAGGCCCCGACTGGTGGGTGTCACTCTTCTGACGGTCCTTGGTCCACCCACCCACTTCAGCAGAGATAGGTCCATGAAAGCCATGCAAGCTTCAGGACAAAGTGGGGCATGAAGCATGGGCAGGTGCTCGGTTCATGCTGGGTGAATGCACGAATGAGGGGCTGAGAGAATGAAAGGCTACGGGTGAGTGAATGTATGTGTGAGACACAGGTGAATGATCGAAACCTCCCCAGACTGTGATCTAAGAACAATGTCTTTTTTGGGTCTCAACATGTTTCCTGCACCAGAGAATGGAGAAAAGTGATCTACCCTTCATCAGGGTCCCCATCAAGCTCGGTCACATGGTCAATGGAGCTAGTACATAAGATGCCAGATCTGTCATATGCCCAGTACTAGAGCTGGAGGGAGACTCAGAACACACAGATGAGTATGGAGCTAGTTCTTTCCCCAAAGAACATGCAGAGAGACCTCGATTAGAAGATATTGGTTGCAAAGCTTTGACCAGGAGCCATGGCAGAGTGAAAGGATTCTGGAGCTTTCAGCTTTCACAGACTTCGAAGAATTACTGAAAGATCACTAGTCAGACACAGAAGTAGGTCCTCTTGTAAGAGCACATGAGCTAACAAGGTGGCTAAAAGAGTTCAAGCGCTTGGCACAGAGGCTTGAGAACCTGAGTCTAATCCCATGAACCCACTGTGGACAGAGAGAATGGGCTTCTGAAGGCTGTCCTCTGGCTTCCTCACATGCTTCCTCTCCCCAGCACTAGAATTCCAAGTGCTGACCACCATGCTCAGCTTTCTATGTGTGTGTCCCGGGGACAAACACAGGTCTTTATGGCTGCATGGCAAGTGTTGTCCAGCTGAGCTGTCATCTCAACTGCAGCTGTTTCTTTGTTTTAGTTTTTCAAGACAGGATTTCTGGGTATAACCCTGGCTTCCCAGGAACTTACTCTGTAGATTAGGCTGGCCTTGAACTCACAAAGATTTGCCTGCCTCTGTCTCCTGAGTCCTGGGACTAGAGGCCTGTGCCACCACCACCTGATGCTGTTGAGTATTTTAAGAATAGTTCAAACCTGCTGGTTCCTTTATCCCCAGTCTACCCTACAAAGATTTCTAGGAAGGAGACCAAGGGAATACTAGTGTCAGACTGGAGGCTTGGGATGAGTTTTTGAGTTCAGTCATCACAAAAGCACACTACTGCCATTTCCTACCTATATGACCTTGAACTCGGCTCTGTACAGTGGAATAGAATACACCAGTTTCATGGAAAACACACATTAACCATGCCATGATAAATAGTCATTACTAAAGAGAACCACAATAAAAAGATCCCAGAGGGAGGTGAATACATTAAGCATGACATTTCTTCCTTCCCCCATGTTCCTTCTCCTCTCCCAGATTTGCTCAAGGCTTCATCATTATCGTCTTGTGTTTCTATTTTAATCATGTTATAGGTTTACAGTACCTCCCCCCCCTGCATCTTTATATGCTATAATTTGGGTACTATTTTTACACAACGAGACCATTTTAACTGAGAACAGATTCAATTGTCTTTCGGCATATATCATTGTTTATCTTAATTAATGCTAAAATATTCTTAGGGGGAAAAACACATCCCACAGAGTATTATGCAAGGAAACTTAGCATTCACTTTTGCCTCCCTCTTGTCTGGCATATCAATTTATAAAGGTCTCAGCATCCTGTTATTTCAATGAAGATATTGCTCTTAAGTGCAGACACCCTTTTGTGGGAATTCAGTCACAAGGTGTCAACAGCAGGTGGGGAGTAGCACCAGTAAGATGTACATTAGGGCTGTATGATTGACATCTGAAAGAAGGTTACTTTTCTGTTGCTGAGACCAACTACCTGATGGAAGCAACTTAAGGGAGAAGGGTTTATTTTGGCTTATGTAATAGCAGGGCGGGTGTGTCAGCAGGAGAGTGAGGCCGCTCGTTTCATCGCATAAGCAACCAGGAAGGAGAGAGCATGGAGTGTTGGTGTTCAGCTAATTTTCTCCTTTTAAAATTCAGTTCAGGGCCCCAGCTCAGGAACAGAGCTGTTCACACTTAGGGTGGGACTTCTCACTTCAGTGAATACAATCTAGAAAATCTCTTGCAGAGATTTCCAACCTGACAGAATCTGGAATCAACTGGGGCTGACATTCAACACTGCAAAAAAGAAACAGACAGACAGAAGACTGGTAAGCCTCACAGACAGTGATGGGTATTTACTATCGCCCATCATTCTGTCTCCTTTCTTCTAACAGATGTTCCAAACATCTTTTGGGGAAAGATTGCTTTTACTCTCAGTCCTGATAATTCAACTGCTCCTGCCTCTAGCTCCAGGATGAACAAATGATGCAAGAATGCCCAATCAGTACGGAGTAATTCCCTCCCTACGATGATTGGGCAAAGTGTCACCATGTGACTCAGCAAGAACCAATGAAATTAGAGCTGAGCACTTAGCAAAGAACCAAAGGTCGGTCGCGGGATCCTTTCCTCCTGGGATGCAAAGCTGGTGGGCGGTGAGGTGGATTTGTCATCTCTACTGTGAGAAGGAAGTACTTGCTTCAGGACAATGCTCACACAAAGGATCAAGGCTGCCCACTCCCAGGCTCTGAAGGACTGATCACTTAGAAACAGCCATCCTGAAACTCTGGAACCTTAAAACTATCTTTCTCCACATACAATTAGACTGAGCTGCGTTTCTGACCCTTGTAACCAGAGTTCTGCAGAGGGCAGGGCTTCATCGGGGAACTGTGAGGAGAGTAGCCTCTGTTAGTGGGAGGGAAGAATCTTATATTTTTGGTTGTGAGCCTAGCCTTTAATGGCTGACCCATTTCTCCAGCCCCGAGGAGGAGAATCTTGTGGGGTTGACCACATCAGGGAAACACCCCTGAGGATATCTTCACACAGGGCCCATGTGCCTTTTTAACACCAAGCATTTGCTTGGTATCTGAAGTTCCAAATAGCCTTTAAATCACACATTCAGCCCAGAGGAGGGCCCCAGAGGCTGGGTGACATCATGGTGTGAAATGGGGAGCTTCACAAGGGCCGAGGTGAGACCGAAGGCGGATGACAAGTGTGTACATTAATGATGTAAAAAGTTGGGAGGAACAATCTGCTGTGAAGGAGAGAAGATGAACCTGGGCTCCACCTGACTGGAGATGATGCTCAGGGAGCCCAACAGTGGACACTAACTAAACAGTGTCCCCAGGAGTCACTCACTACCTTTTATTGAAATTGTGCCATGAATCACGTGCTGTACTAAATACTTGACCACTGTATTGTATCTTCTCGGCAACTTTGTGAGCTATGAGGTTTATTGTTTCCATTTTAATAAGGACTTATTATTTTTCTTTGCTTGTATGTGTGTGTGTGTGTGTGTGTGTGTGTGTGTTTGCGCGCACACACACACACACACACACACACACACACGAGTGTGCGTGCACGCATGTGCACACACATCCTCAAGTGGATCCCCAGGTACTACAGTTACAGGAAGTTGTGAGCTGCCTGACATGGGTGCTTGGAACCTAACTCAGGCCCTTTGGAGGAGGAGCAAATGCTAAGACATCTCTTCAGTCCCTTATTGTCTCCGTTTCATGAGAAAGAGAATGGAAGTGTAGGAAAAAGAAGGAACCTGGTTAGTTATCATGTTTGCCTGACTCATCCTGACATCTTTAACTATGATCCTGCCTCAGTTTCTTCATCTGCCTACCTTATGTAGTAAACTGACCTTCATACAGCTTAGACAAAACACTGGTACACGTGGCTCAATGTATATGAGCTGTCATCATGGATGTCTTATTTTGCACCACCTTGACCAAAAGGCCTTCTCTCCTTTCTCGTGGCTCATCTATCAAGCTCAGGAATGCTGGGAGAATGATGTGGGAATTTGCAGAGTGTAGGAGTCTCTTTGGGTCATCCCAAGGAAAGAGATAAAAAGAAACTTGCTTGAACACAGGATCATGTGAGGGCTCCGCAATTAAGAGCATCAGCTGCTCCTGTAGAAGACCAGAGTTCAATTTTTGGTACCCACACAGCAGCTCAGAGCTACTAGTAACTGGATCCCATGCCCTCTGGTGGCTTCCGTGGGCACCTGTGCGGGCACACATATATGTCTTTAACAGAGATTTGCTTGCTATCATTAATAAGGTAATGATTTTCATGACTGTGATCCCCTCGAGAACTGTGCACGTGACCCCTCCATGTACCTAATGCAGACACGGGTGTCCATAACATTACTGTGATAAAGCAATGACCTCTTTCTTATTCTCTTTATCCGCCTATCAGCCCAGGGCCTGTCGGTCTTTTCCACCCTTCGCTACTCAACATTACTCACTAGAATGTCTCCTTATCCCCTCATCAGCCATCACTCAAGGCTGAGCATCCAAATAATGACACATAGTAAAACGGAAGAGATTTAAGCAAATTCAACTGGAAATAATGTGAAAAAATAGTGTTCACCCAGGACAGGAGGCTCTCTTTTGATCTTCCTTGGCCAGGATGCATTTGTTCAAGGCGGTCCTTTGATAGCAAGAAGCAAGCAGGTGCTAAAAGGAAACCTCGTGTCTTTGTTGGGAAATAATGAGTCTGATCGAGTCCCTTGCTTTCTGATGCACAAAGGACTGTACAAAGAAAATCATTTCTGTTTTCTGAGCCCTGTTGCAGAGCGCAGCTTTCTTTGGTTTGGCCTTTTAGTTGAGGGTTTGGGGAATGGAAGATTTCCCTGAATAAGAAATCAGAAAGTTTGACCCCCATGGCTGCCTCTTTCTTAACATGATAACAATTGGCAATTACTTTCTGATCCGAAGCGTGAGCATGGATATCGTAAGGCGTAGTGTGCCCGCTCTCCCTTCCTAGACTCCAGGTGATTTTCCTTTTGTTCTTTCAGGCCCAAAGACTCAGTATAATTTATAGCTGGAAATACCCAGGGCAGGTGCAGTTGGCGGGGGAGGGGACACTTGGCAAATTCATGAATCTTGGACTTCTATTCTTCTTCCCTAAGGGACAGTTACTGTTCCCATGGAATCAGGGGTGCTTTGGAATCAGGAATGACCTGGTTGCTAGTGTTAGCATGTTGCACAGTAGCTCGACACTCCGGCTGTGTAGAAGAAATGTGCCATCAGACTCAGGTGCCAGTGGGTCTAAAGGTAACAAAATATCCTGTGTGAGCACATTCATGAATGTGTGGTAGAAAAGAAAAAATGAGGCTCTGAAGTGGCCCAAGACCCCGCTTGTTCTTGTTCAGTCTCTCTGATGCTTCGTGTTCCTACCTGTAAAGGGGGAACATTAGGAACAGTGCGTTTGGACAGCATGGTTTCTCCTCCTTGGTGTTATGAGCATCTTGGGCCAGACAGCTCTTTGCTTTGAGATGCTGTCACAGTAATTTTCCCTGTTTAGCATCAAGCTTGGCTTCTACCCAACAGCTGGGAGTCATATGCAGCTCCTCCCCACCTCCTTAGTTGTGACAATCAGAAGTGGTTCCAGATATCACCCAATCTTCAACAGAAAGTTTAGTCCTTCCTGCCGTCCTCACTGAGATCCTCTGTGTCAGAGGCACTGTGGAACTAGAGGAAATGATCTGTGTGAAACATCCAGACATTGCCGGGTAGATGCTGTGTAGTATAGTGGGCTCCCATAAATACCAGTTATATTGTAACCATAAAACAGCAAATAGAAACTTAATGCAAAATTTGAAAGAGTTTTTTTTTTTTCTTTTTAAATGTCCTTTATGTTGGGGGATGAGGTGGGCTATGTGCATGTAAGGTCTGAGGTACTGAACCCCCAGAGCTTGAGATCTGGGACCCAAATTCAAGTCCTTGACAAGAGTGGCAAGTGCTCTTAACCACTGGTCCATCTGTCTAGTTCTATTTAGAATTCCAGTTCTCAGTTATCACACCGGAATCCTAAGTATCCCTGTCTACCACTGATAACTCATTTTGCCTCATGTAAGCTCCCAGCTGCTACAGGACGTGGTGCCGCATGCCTTTGATGCAAGCAGTCCAGGATCAGGAGCAGACAGGCTTCTGAGAGTTCTAGGCCAGCCAAGGCTGCAGAGTGAGACCTTGACCTACAGACAACCAATGAACCATCTAAGGGCTGCTAGGAAAAGGGACTGTGAACAGGTGGTGTCACTTGGCCTTGGCCCAAAGGAAATGGGAAAGTTGTTTAGAGAAGGGTCACTAAAGGTGAGAGACAACCCGTATCAGCAGTGTGTGAGCTCTTGTCTCACCCAGAACAAAATGCTTGGCAGATACAAGGAAGGAAGGAAGGGAGGAAGGAAGTAAAGAAGGCGGCGTGATTACCTTTGTAATCTCAACACTTTTGTTTTGACTTTTTTGAGACCAGGTTTGCTCATATGTAACTAACAATGCCTTTGCTCTCCTGCTCCTCCTGCCTCCGCCTCCACAGGGCTGGAAACACAGGTCTGCGTGACTACCCCTGGCTTGATATTCGGATTTTCGGTGCCACAGAAGCAGCCTTTGAGTTTTACGGACTCTAATTTTAATCAGAGAGGGTTGAGCACGGTGCCCTTTAGTGCCTGAGCTTTCCAGGGGAGGACAACCAGCTTGGTGGGTCAGTGGTTACTCCTTTGCTTTCTGTGGGGACCTTGTGTATGCAAGTGCAAGGGATTGATCTCGGCCTGCAGAAGGAGAGAGAGCATCCTTCCTCTTATCAGAGATGTGTCTTTCTGCAGCTGGAGGCTTCAAACAACAAAATACATCTCCTTCTCTCCTTCCCAAGAACACACACTAACCAGTCATGACAGAGGGAAACGCCTTAACTTCCATGGTGCAAATCTCTAATGAGATTAATCTTACCTCAGAATCGCTGTATGGTGTAAGTGCTGTCCCACTGACTAAACTGAGGCAAAGTCAGGACCCCTGGCCTCGTATTCATAGTACCGGCATGGGTGGTACCACTGAAGGAATGGCAGTGCGGTGGCTACTTGGCGCCCTGACTTTGGCCAAGGCAGAGATGGGACCTCTGAGCTTGGGGGCTCATTCTTCATCATTTGTCTGACTTTGAACCTTGCACCTAACGTCTCTAAAAGGAGGTTCAGCAAAGATAGGGATTATGTCTTCTGGCATCTTCTATAGTCTGAGGTGACGTGAAAAGCATAGTGATTGAGATGTAGTTCATCCTCAGTAGTTGCTTTTGTTGGTCTCGGTGGGTTAGAACTTTCTAGCATGTACATCATCAATATTTAAGGGCAGATATGTATTTAATAACTCTGGGCTCTCTTCAGGTGTGGAGTTCTTGGAAGGACCTTGGAGGCCATTCTTATTTTGCCTGGGGGTTACATCCCTCATCTAAAGTGAGTTTTTAGTTGTTTAAAAGTATTCAATTAGTGGTCATCTAGGTCTTGAGAATTCTAGTGGCCAAGAGTCACCAGAGCTCATTGGGGACCCAGCCCTTGAACTTAGACTCAAGACCCATTAACAACCATGCAAACACGGATAGGAACCTCACAGGGTTATTTCGAGGCTCTCAGTGGACAAGGCGAGTGGTCTGCTTACCATGGATGATGCACAGTGAGCTGAAGGAGCCGGCTCAGCCTCTGTAAGCATTTCCTCCTTGTGCACGTGCAGGGAATAAAGTTTCCTTTCTCTGCTTCCTCCTCTATTCTGCTGGAAGGTGACTACTCTACAAGCCTGTGTGGAGCCAGGCCTGTGGTACACTCCTACAATCCCAGCACTGGGGTCTTGCAGCAGGAGGATAGTGAGTCTGGGCACAGCCTAGGTTACATACAAGGCTCTGCATCAAAATATTAATTTTTCCTCACTGGAAAGAAAATTAAGTGCTGTTCTTCCACACCCACAACTCTGGTGGGCAGTAGTGGGTTTAAGATGTTATTTTGCCAGGGGTTGTTGTTGAATGACTCAGCAATGACTAAGCATGCCATCTCTTCAGGTGATGCATCATGGAACCAACTGGAAAGATGATGTAAAAAACCATGGTTCCTGGCCAAGTTTGCCCCTCACTATGCATAATTTGTGTGTGTGTGTGTGTGTGTGTGTGTGTGTGTGTGTATGTATGTGGGGGGTGTTCCCTTTGCCCAGACCCTTAACTTTAATCATTCTAGTGGGACTAAAAGACAAAACAACGTCTAAGATAATCCTCATTTGAATACATCATGATTTATTTTTTTAACGTATTGAGAATTTCATGTGTGAACATAATAGGTCTTTGTTGAATCTACTTACCCCTCCTTCCCCATAAGGCCCCTCTCATGCTTCTGACCACTTTTCCTACTCAACTTCATGCACTCTATTTTAAACCCACGGAGTCAACTTGGTGCTGCTGTCGTGTGCATGGGTATAGGGAAAAATCCCTGGAACATGGGCAGCCTATCAGGGGCTGCATCTAGAAACAAACAAACAAGCAAAAACAAACAAACCAAAACCCCTAAAGGACCTGACTTGCCCTCTTCCATCACCTGACTTCTCAGCAAGAGGGTGGATCTTTTTGGGTCCCTCCCCATCCTCCCTGGGATTTAGGCTGGTTCAATCTTGTGTGTTGGTCCCAGTTGTGAGTTCAAGAGTCCAAGAGTGCAATGGCACTGTCATGTCCAGAATCCCCAACATGTCTGGCTCTTACAGTCTTTCTGACCCTTCTCCTTTGATGATCTTTGAGCCTAAGCAGAAGGGGTTAATACAGTTTCCCAATTTAGGGAACACCCCACAGTCTCTTATTCTCTGCACGTGGATCTATTATTTTAAAAGCCATTCCTCTAATGACCAAGGCTAACACCGATTGGCCCCATGACCTAAGATGACACACTTAGGCTGCCTCTCATCCCCCATTATCTTCCCTGTCTGCTCAGTTTATGCCTCCACCTCTTGCCAGAGGGATCTATGCCAAGCAGAGATGCATTCCCCCATCCCCTCCTTCAGATTCATTTAACCTGTGTTTTAACCCTCCTCACAGAGGAATATGGTGTTCAGTGTGGGCTTTGAAGTTCAAATCCTGTTCCTGCCACTTCCTGGCTGTGAGTGTAGCACTTCCTTAGTGTCTCCTCATCTCTTCACTGCCATGAACAACTTCTAAGAGAAGACTTAGGTGTCGGTAGGGCAGATGTGAGCTCCGCCTTCTAACAGTACAACTTGCGGGCTTTGAGCACTTTGAGCAGGACTCACATGAGGGCGGGGAGGAGCTAATGTTAGAAGATCCTATAGTAGAGGGTCTGAGTGGTCTGGGAAGGCAGAGGTCAAGTAAGGCTTCCCAGTGGAAGCTATGCAGAAGCTGAAATCGCCTTTTTTTTTCTCCAGGTTAGAACCCTGGGCTTTGGGTAAATTAAGCAAATACTCTCCTAGTAAGCCACATCTCCAAGCTCATGCAGAAAGAAAACCTAGGCAGGAAATGTAAGAAGACAATGCATGCAGAGTATGAAGACACTCCCTTATTGAAGCTAAGACATTAGAAGCAAGCAAGCAAACAAACAAAGAAATAGCCTAAGAAAAATCCAGTGGGGGAGAGTGGGAAAAGGGGAAGCAAGGGCCAGGTGGGTATGGAATGTGCGTTTTCAGTTATGGAGAATAGACTGCTGTACTCAATGCATCATGAGCCTCAAATTGTAAATCGGGTTTCCAAAAAATGTCTACAAGGTATCTATAGAAAAACCAATGTATGGCATAGCTCAAGAAATAAGGAGAAAGGATATTGCATGTTCTTGTCTTAAGGAAATGATGAATGTTTGAAGATACAGATTTTTTTTATCCTGGTTTGAACTTATGCAATATAGAAGCGCATGGCATCTCATTAATGTACACCATGTTTTAATGTATTAGCCAAAATAGATTTTTTTTAAAAAAGTGGACCATAGTGTGGAGAATGGTTTGTGTGGGAAGAGAGAGGCAGGAGAATGGGAAGGACGAAGCCCACGACCCAGACAGATTGCTAGAACCGCTCTCCCCCCAAGGCCGGGACCTTTGTTAGGATATTTCTTAGTATCCCAAGTCCTTGGAATGAATGGGGCTGGTTCATGCCAGAAAACCAGTCCAGGCTTACTGAACACAATGTAACACTGCCCACAGCAGCTGCTGGGTGGAGGGAACCATGGAGACTTCAAACCTAAATCTAAAAGAGAATTAATAATTAATCAAATGGGAATTTAGAATAATCCCCCCCCCCCGGGTTCTGGCTTGAGCCTATAGCAGCTGATGAATCAAGGTCGATGGTTGTGGTTTGAACGTGATGCACACCCCGCCCTCCCCCTCCCCCGCTCCAGGCTTGCGTTTTGTATTTTGTACTATTCTAAAGACTATGGAACCTGTAGGCAGTCGGATCTTGCTGGCAGAAAAATCACCATTAGATCTGAGCCCTTCAAGGTTATATTCAGGGATGGTCCTGGCTGTGGTGTCAGCCTGATAAGACAGCCTGCTGCATGTGTCTCTGGAGAGAGCTGCTCCCACTGGCCCTGGTGTAATGGACCGAAACAACTCTGAAACAGGGATCCCAAATGGTTAAGCTTCCCTGCTTAATTAAGCTGCTTCTGCAAGGCTATTTTTGTCCCAATGCAAAGAGAAGGAATCAATGAAGCAGGGATGCTCTGCAGAGGAAACGGCTTAGCAAGTCTCAGTTTCCTCATCTGTAAAACGGGACTGACCTTTGATATCTTATAAGAATGCAAAGGGAGTCACCTGATGCCTGGCACACAGGGGTGATAAGTGTGCTTGACATATAGAGATCACTTCTAGAGGGTGCCAAGTCTGTTTTAGGTCATGTGTGAAGAGTCCCTATTTTCCCAGAGTCCCTAGATACAATCTCTGTCCCCAGGGATGGTTGTGGCAGCAAAAGTGTTAGCAACACTGTGGAAAAGGTTCAGTTAGGAAAGTAGACAAGCAACCACAATTGCTAATTTGAGTTTATTTTCTAAAAATGCACCTTGATTTTCAGTGTGGCACACTCACCTGCAAATCTGGTCCTTAATGAGCTATTCTGCTGTTGCTGGTATGAGGGCTTTACTGGTCAGAGGGGTAGGTGGGTGATGAAGCTTTGACCAAGGAGAACGGGGAGGGGCCAGCAAATAGCAGAAAGAAAGTTAGTTTGCTCTTTGAGCAACTGATCAGCACAACTCCTTGGGGAGATTATTATTTCAGCCCCATTTTCATGGCTGGCAATAGGTGGAGGTGGTATCACAGAGACCACGTTTTTTCTTTTGTGTGAGAAAAATACAACCATTTATTGGTCATGGTGGGCATATAACTGCCATCCCAGAACTTGGGAGACTGGGGCAGGGGAATTACCAGTTTGAAGTCAGCTTGGGCTACGTAGAAAGTTCAAGGCTAACCTGAGAGAGGCCCTGTCTCCAAACCAGTAAACGAACAGACAGACAGACAAGCTGCCATGCTGCTAGAGACACTCTGCAGGTCTCTCAGGAGCACTGTCTCTCTCTGCCTCCCCTGACAGTTTCTCCTACTTCCCAATGATGGAAATCAACCAATCATAGCCTATGCCTTCGAGAGAAACAGAGGGGCAAGCAGTCACTTCCAACCTACAGCATCTAACTCATTGTTGGTAAGGATGAGGCACCTGATGCTTCCTTGACCGAGTCTTGAATGAATGAAGGGAGGGACAAATGAATGAAAGCTGGCATACAGAAGCCTGAGTCCTTAGAGGGGAAGTTGCTTTTACAGTAGGCTTAAGCACAGTGGTTTTAGCTCCTCCTGTTTGAAACGACTTCTTTGGGAGAATTAGGATGACAATTTAAGGACTATTAAAGCACGTGAGCAGGAAAAACTAACCATGCTTATCCCTGGAGAGGTCTGAAGGACTCTGGTAGTTTTTGCTCAGGCTTTCATTACAGACTTCAAACGCAGGATGAGATGTCATCAGGGGATGGTTTTGACTTTTATGGTTTGAGGGAGCTTCCTTTTCACATAAAAATATTTGTTAAAAATACAAATGAACAAATAAGAGTTTTGGAGGTGAATCTGAATGCCAGGCCGGCTTTGGAGACGTTCGGAATATCGCTTATGTCCTCTGAACTTGGTATCGCACCTGTGGGGGCTCACCTCCGGGAGCATCATGGGAATGAAAAACCTAGTGCCTGAAATGGAGGGGCCATTTGATAAATGACAGGCTCTGCTGCCATTATTAGCAGCAATGATAACAGCGACACACAGGAGCATGACAAATCAGGGTGCACAGAGGTCTCTTATATCCGGGACAGTCCTTGAATCTGATTTTATTTATAGCCTGTCTGGTTATGCAGGGTGGCTTAACATATTGATTCCCCGAAGACCATACGGCTTAACTCTGTAACGAAGGCCTTTTTAATAAACTCCTCTTACTGACTATCCGTGCAGGAGGCAGTGGTGTGGTCTGAGCCATGAAGGGATGCCAGGAGCTTGTAGTAACTTGCTATTTACTAAGCTCTTATGATGTAGCCATTACTCCATAGTGCGGTCTCATTGCATCTGATCATCCCTATTCCACAGAGGAGAAAACAAAGGGGCGGGCTGGGGGAATTCTTTACAGCCAAATGGCTGGTAAGAGAGTCAAACTCAGGCCTTCTGGACCAGGATGGAAAATCTTTTCCTTAGACATGATGTATCTCTTGCTGCAAGTTATGAGAGGTCAGAGGAGGTGGGGAAGGAAAAGGTTCAGAAGGACAGTGAGGCTTGGAAGAAAGATGGGCAACAGAATTGTTATCTGATGGCTCCTGTCATAACCCAATGGGGCCTGGAGTGCAGTTCCTCTTGCTGCTAGAGTGCATGCCAGGGAATCCTGTGAAACATGAAGCAGAGTACAGGTTGGGTCAGAGGAAAGGTTGCCATGGATACCTGAGGATGCTAAATAAGGGACTACTGGTTTTCCCTCTCCACCCAGTTCCCTTTGTCTAGCACAGCAACATTATCTTTTTGTCTAAAGTGGAGAACATGGCGTGTATATTGAAAAAAAATGCTTCTCAGCTGTCCTGGAAGCAACATGTGGGATGTGTCCATGCCTGGGCTGATAGGTACATGAGTCCACACCTGGTGTGTGTAGAAAGTGGCATGTTCAGTTCTACAAAAGGAACCAGCACGTGTTTTCAGCTTCCTTTTCTGCTGGGATGGCTGATGAAAACACTCTGGTAGTGAAGTAACATGGAGAGACGGCTGTTCACAGTAGAACCAGAAATTCCGTGGTAATGGAGAAGATGTACATTCTCTTATCAAGCTTGAAAGCTGAGGACGTGACACAAAATGCAGATGGCACAAAAAGCTGGTGGGGGTGTGGGGGAGAGACGGGTGGGGCACGAAGGGGCACAAAGCTTATCTGTGGGCCTGGGATGGTTTGCTGGAATTGTTGCCTAAGCCGAGGATGAGCCATGGTGGTGTTGGGCTAAGTGAGAGGTAAGGAGAAGACAGTTGCAGAGGGAGAGCTGGGGTGGTATGTGGTGGGTGAGGAAGTCAGAAAGGCTCCATGGGGCCAGTGTCTGAGCATACTCTGTCTCCCTCAGAGTGTTAGACACCCTGAAAGCAAGGCACTGGGGGTGGGGGTTGTTTGATTCAACAGCCGTGAAATCAGACATGACCCAGAGACCCTTCTCTGGAGTGACATGGAAGAGAAGCTAGGACCAAGGCTAAAAAGCTCACTAGCTAGAGGGAGATTTCCAGAAGCACATGCTGCATACTCGCTCAAGTTCCAAGGGTGGTCTCTGCCCTTGCCTTCTTCACTAAACCCTGCCCGTCATCTGTAGCACCCAAATCTGTTTTGTAGGGTGTCCTAGAGGAAGGAATTATGGATGGGCATGATCACCTAAGGAAAGGCAGGTTGAACTTTATATTCCCACTTAACTTCAAAGTGAAACCTCAGGCAGGGGAACTGGAGATTTGTCCTCCGACACTAGTGTTTAGGAAAGATGAAGTTAGCGAGGACTCTTGCCAAGGGGAGGGAGCTCTTTGTATCTAGGCCACGTCTGATTGGAGCATGTATTAGAGTTACTTTCTTGTTGCTGTGACAGAAATACCAGAAAAAAAGCAAATTAAGAGAGGAAAGGTTTATATTGACTCACAGTTCAAGAGTACAGTACCTCATGACAGGAAGTCACAGCGACAGGAGCTTAGGGCAGTTGGATGAACAGCATCCAGGGTCACGGAACAGGGAGATGAACTCTGGTGTTCATCCTATGGGATAATGCTGCTCATGGTCAGAGTAGCTCTTTCCTTCTCAGGTAAACCTCTCTGAACACACTTGCATGGTGTGTTTTCTAGTGTTGACAATGACCTGCCATGGAAGGTCACTTGTTGTGTGTTGTTTGGGGTACCTATGGGAGTCAGACAAAGTACCCATACCACATGGTTCCTACAGCAATGGACTGTCACAGCCTGGAAACTGGAAGGCTGAGATCAAAGCATCAACTGGATTGCTTCCTTCTCTTGCTGGCTTCTAGATGGTGTCTGCTCTCTGTGTCCATGTAGTCACTGTGAGTCTGTGCTCCAAAATTTTTTTTTCCGGGAATGAAATGAAACTCAAAAGCTCCTGCCTGAGCTACTGTCCTCTTCAAAGATGGATCTCAGATACAGGCACAATCTGAGCTCCTGCAGTTTGGCTGTAACAGGCACATTTTGACAGGGCAACATCCCTGTTGTCAGTGCTCAACTGTACTATTTGGGTGGTGCTTATGAACAACCCCCTATAAGACCTCAGTACTACAGCAGATGGCCCTGAAGCTGACCCTCAGACTGGGTGTGCCTGATCAAATAAGTCTGTGACCACTGCTCGAAACAGCTATGTGTGGCCATTCTTTATCTGGGCTCTGATGGTATCACAGAGAAGGGCTAGTCTTCATCTGGGTTGGTCTCTATTCACCGCTTTGCAGATGTTTGCTATGGCAACCGCTGGTGGGAAGAGATGACCCAGGGAATGGTGGGGTCAGCTGTACCTCATTTTTCCTGGCTTCCCACTGTGCTCTGGCCACTAGCTTCCTAAAGCGTTTATAGATAATGTCTCTGTGTGTTTGTGTGTTCTCTGTGTCTGTGTGTTTATTGTGTGTTGGTGTCTGTGTATATCTGAGTGTGTCTATGCATCTTTCTGTGCATGGGTATGTCTGTATGTATATCTATCTGTCATTGTGTATGTGTTTGTGTGTTTGTGCATGTGTATGTATGTATGTCTGTTGTGCACATGCACATGAAGTATGCCTGTGGGGGAGTTGGGGGTGGAGGGGGTCAAGGGAATTCCTTCCAGGGTCCTGCCAAGCAGGAACAGGATCCTTTTGTACTGCGAGGGGATGGTATCTGTGACTGGGTCATATCTGTGTGCCGTGTCCCTAGCTGTCCCATACTCTTGTTAACCAGCGGTTCAGCTTCGGCAATGCTGGGAGTCTTCAACAGGGCTCTTCCTGCCTCTGTGACTGAGATAATGGTCCCCACTCTTCAGGTCTTTCCAGACTTCCCTCCAACCCTGTACATATGGAACTGTCTGCTGGGCCTCTTGTGGTTTGGAGTTTGTTCTGTGCCAGTCTCAGCCATTGCTCTGGAGACTTCCAAGTGTCAGGAGCAGCAAGTCAGAGACGGGCGGATAAACAGCAGTGGGGAAAAAAGTCAGTCAGGGAGCAGGTGACTCGATGAGTCATCTGGCTGAGCATCATCTGTACTGTCCCCTGAGGACATGGTGTGACAGTGCCTGTGTGTGAGAGATACTTGGGTGCCCGATGTCTCCAGGGCCCTAGGACGGGGTGAGAGAGTCAGCATGTGAGAGGGGCCTGGACAAGGAGATGTGTGGATGCTTCCCCAGTATAAGGCAAACTGATGCTCTCAGGGGGCCCTGAGGTGGTCCCAGCATCCTGTGACCTGTAGAGCACCTGAGAGGAGGAGCACGTTGCATATGTGTGTGTGTGTGTGTGTGTGTGTGTTTTACTTTGTCCCCACAACACGCTGGAGGCCTGCTTTGTGAAAAATTGCTTTCTCAGCCCGTTTCTCTACTGAAATTTAGAAAGCTCTCTGCCTGACAGACTTTGCCCGGAGCAGCCTGTGTGGCTTCCCACGGGCCTGTCAGAGGTGAGCTCTCAGCACAAAGCTTGAGGAGGTCTGGCTCCTTCTTGCTCTTCTCCTTGGGAATTGGCTATGGCAGCTCCGATCACTGTGCCTGTTCCCACTTCCCTGGTGGCCTTTATTTGCATATTTCTTTGCTCATTCATTGTTTTATAAACATTTATCAAACACAAATATGATATATTACTACACATGACAATGCCTTACCACAGAATCATAGAAAGAAGCAAAGCCCCTGCTATTAGTGCTTGTGTTTCAGTGTAAGTAGGTGGTTAGAGGAGGCATACAGCTGCATTCAGTATATAGCCATAAATGTGTATTTCACCTTAAATTCCACAATAATTTCTAGCTGGAAACCCAATCACTCTCAGATACCCCACTCCATTCTGAATTTCTTTCCTGAATAGAAAGGATGTGGGGTTGAGCATATATCCTTAAAGCAATTTATTTGCACACACACACACACACACACACACACACACACACACGAGGACAGACAGGGCAGATCTTCCTGGATCTAGAATTACAGATTAGTGTGAGCCATTAGACAAGTGTGACAGGAACTCAGCCTGGGTATCTGGAAGAGCAGTATGTGTTCCTAACTACTGACCCACCTCTGCCATAGAACCCCATTGGGTATTCTGAAATGTACAACATAAAGTTTGTAGGGTGGCAGAGAAGACTTGTGATGTAAATGTTAGGTGCTTCTCACGCTGCCTAAAGCATTGCTGTCTGATACCGAGTGCTCTGGACTGATGCGTGCAAAGTCGTGATTTCACAGTGGGATTATCACAGCTGTGGTTCCCAGGTTCTGACGAGTGTCAACGCTATTTTGAAGTATCAGTAACACCTGGAGAATGATCAGAAAATAAAACTGGTTTTGAATGGTGACAAAGTCCCAGACGGCACAGGCCATTTGTCTGCTGTATCAGTCAGACAGCATCTTTTTAACAAAGCTGCTGACCTAGACTGTGTCCTGCCCTGTGGGTCTGGAGGCTGGGTCTGAGATTCTAGTGTGCATAGGCCACACCCTTTCTTAGGTGACAAGAAGTGGCCAGACGATGCAGCTTTGCACATACACCCTACAGGCACATAGAGACAGCTGAGCTGTACTCACAAGAGACAAGCTTTCTAGCCCACACTCCTTCACTGGGTGGCTACTTGTCCTTCAATAGCTCACCAGGTGCCTGCCTTACACAAATATCTATAGTGACTTCACGAGACCTGATCCTCTATCACTCACATGGTTACTCTAGGAACACAGTGATGGGTGCTATCTCTGTTTTCATTTTTTTTTAAAAAAGTAATTTGTATTAATTTTGGGGATGCCTTCTATATATTTGTTTGCCAATTTCATATATGTACACACTATGCCTTAGTCAAATCTATTATCAGCTCGCTCTTCCACACTTCCTGAATTCCCTCACCACATCTTCCACCTTCACGTCCTCTCCTCTTTGTTTCTATGTAACCAGAGGAGTCTAGTGAGTATTGTCTGTTGGGATGGTAACTGATCTTGTCTACTTGACCTTTTGCAGGTCTTGTGCAAGGAACCACAACTGTGTGTGAGTTTATGAGTGAAGTGACTGTATCTTGAAGACAGCATTACACAGTATTCCATCACATTGTCCAGCTGTTACATCCTTCTTGGCCCCTCCTCCACAGTGATCCCAAACCATGGGTATGTACATGTGGGGTTTCATATAGATGTCTAGTTTAGGCCTGAGCTCAACAGTCACGTGTTCTCAGCACCTTGACCACTAATGAGTCTCTGCATTAAATGTTGACCACTGCAGAATGAAGCTTCTCTGCAAGACTGAGAACAGTGGCAATCTATGGCTATAAACATATGTATTTAGGAGATTAAGCAACACATGAGCAGTAGGTTCACCACCAGGGCCCAAAGCCATTGGCTTTTGACCAGGGTAACAGTGCCAGTTAGTAGTTCCCTCTTGTGGACTAGGATTCAAATCCAGTCATAAAGTGGTTGGCTTCCCCTATACCTGTGACACTATTGCTTCAGTGGGTACTTGGTGCTTGGTAGATCAAAACTGTAGCATGCCTGAATAATACCATTGATGACTTTCCCCTGGCTCCACCCCCAGCATTGTACATAGCAACTTCTTGATCTATGAAAGCTAGCCAACAGGGAAGTTTCAGGTTAGTTCCAGTTTGTTTTCTCTATCTCTCACAACCAAAGTGTGTTGTGTCTTTAGCAATAGGGTCTTATCTTCTAGTTTTTATGGGCAAACCAGGGCAGTGGAGATAGTCTGTGTTGTTCTGAGTAGAGGATCTCTGAGACCTGGACACCCAACTCACAGGAAGGTTTCTCCTGCCTGGCACAGAGATTTTCATTTAATAACCTATGACATGTGTTTTTGAGAGAGTCTTGCTTTGTAGTTCAGGCTAAACTTAAGCCCACAGTAAACCTCTGCTTAAGTCCTGGGACTAAAGGCTTGAGCCACCACACCTAGATGTCCCGACTTTAATCAACAAGTCAAAGGCCATCATGTCTCTTACCCCACACTCTAATGACCTTCTTGTTGTCAGAGTTCTTGTGTTGGGGTTCACAGCCCAGTCTCTTCTCTCTGGCTTCTTCCACTCCCCACTAACCCCCAAGAGAATCTGAGCACCATCTTCCTTCATGGTTAATAAACATAAACCTCCTTTCTGCTTCTTGCCTTAGCATGTGGCATTACTCTGTTGGGATTCAGAAAGTTTAAGGATCTCTGGCAGATTCCATAAGCATATACCTTTCTTGCCTCTGAATGGGTAAAGGAAAGATGGGGTGAAAACCCAGAAGCTTAGCAACCTGACAAGGTCCTTTCTATATAAATGAGAACTGTATTAATCTAAAGGCATTTTGGAAAGAAGCAAATGTGTCCCCTTGCTACCAACTATTTCCTGTGCTTCAAACTTAAGTTCTGGGCATGAGTGCCTCTGCGCCTGGGTACATATGAGCCTGTATGAATGTGTGCCTATGTGAATATGTGAGTGCGTGCACGTGTGCCTATATATATATATATATATATATATATATATATATATATATATATATATATATATAGGCTTGGAATAATGAGATCCCCAGATGTGCAAGCTGTTTGAATAATAATCAACCTGTTCTGTGTAAACTGGGTTCTGATATGTTACCTGTGGGAACAAGAGCATGCCTAAGAGATGAAACTAGATTTGCTCTATTTCTATTAGATATGTATTTGTATATATGAAAGAGAAGCAAGAGGTAAAGGTAGAAGGGGGAAAGAAAGAGGGGAGATGTTTCAGTTTGGAATTTCTTAGTCTTTGAAAATATATTCACTGCCTTCAAAATTTCTGTCCTAGGACATATGATCCTTATACTTTAGTGATGCTTTCTATGATCAATACACTTGATTGGAAGAGAAGATGTGCCATCTAAATAATGTAGTGAGAACTCATAAAACGTAACTAGGAAGCAGAGACCATGTTCAGGGATGACACACAGTGGTAGAGGGAGAGAACTTGACTTTACATTAGTGAAGCCTTGGGCCTCATTTCAGAATAGGCAGGAAGGAAGTAAAGAAGGGAGAGGGGAAGGGAGGGAAGGAGAGGGGGAGTGAGCAACAATTTCACCCTAAGATCCACAGCTGTGTTATATAGCCACTTCCTCTGAATTAAAACACTTCCACCTGGAGGGAGAAGGAAAAGCTAACAAAACTTACAGGTCTCATGAAAGGTACAAGATTCATAGGTCTTTTCATAAAAATATGGAGTAACAATCCAGAGGAGGAGAGGCTCTCTAACCACTGAGCTGACTGCTGCTGGTTGTGTGAGGACTCCATGGTGTCACTTCCATGAAGTCATTGTTAGTGGTGTCATGGGAGTCTGCAATGATGCAGCTACTTTGAGGTCATGTGCTCCTAGAAACTTCCCTCTGATCTATAAGGAAGCCCAACAATCCCTGGTTCAGTAACTTGAACTTTAGAAGAGTGTCTCCATCAGTCTATCATTACACACTTTCTTTAGCTGTGATACAACACCATGACCAAGGCTTATAAATGAGTGTTTAATTGAGCTCTCAGAGGGTTAAAGTCCATGTTGGTGTAGCAAACACATGATCAGCAAGCAAGAGCATCTGAAGGCTCAAATCTTAAGGAACTACAAGAATGAGGCAGAGGGTGTCCTGGGGAGGGTATGGGTATTTTGAATGTCTCGAAGCCCACCCCAGTGACACGCTTCCTTCAACAAAGCCATACAGAGCAAAATATTTGAGTTCACTTCTGTGTTTAAAAATCCACCAAACCACACCAATCCTAGCCTCTAAATTCTACCAATCCCTGGGCTCCAAATTTTGCCAATCCTGGGCTTGCCCCAACCTCAGTACTTGAAATCCCTCCAAGCCCACCTTGGAAAACTCTGCCACTAACAAACCATATATAAACCTGTCCCATGATCAGTTATCTGTTGCTTCTTACATGAGGAAAGGCAGTCACGTTCTTGTACCTTTCTCAATAAATCTATTATGTGAGTTTGTTGTGTGGTAGTATTCCCTGGCTATATCCTGACTGCTAGGATACCTTTTCGTTCACAGTTGCAATACTTCTATTGGGGAAGCCTTTCCCCTCAGAGCTGAAGCACTTGCAGGCCACACCTCCTAATCTCACCAACTAGTTCTATCAACTGGGGGCCAATCATTCAAACATAAGAGTCTACAGAGACTTCTCCCTTAAACCACCCCATATGCCCTAATTGAAATGAATAAATGTTTTCTCATACATCCCTAAGAAAAGTCACATGAAAAAAGAAAAATAAGTATACATGGACTGTGTAACACCATTAGGGGCCACACATCAAAATGGCCGTGAGACAGCATCCTCCGCCCATATCAGAATGGCTAAAACCTAAAACACTGACAAATAGATGCTGAAAGAGGTTGTAGGTCACCATGAGCTCTTGTCCATCTCTGCTGAGAGTAAAAAATGTCAGAGCCACCTTGGAAGACAGTTGGGCAGTTTCCTGGAAAGGTAAGGCCAGTGTGAGTCTCACCTGTTTCTCATAAACATAACCTAAACGTTAGATCCACACAACATCCTGCGCCCAGGTTCGCAGCAGTTTTTAAAATTACGGCTGAAACTTGAAAGCATCCAAGACATTCTTTTATGAGTGTATGGATTAAAAAGTAATACAGTAGAGAGATAAATATTACTTAATGATGGAGAAGGCTCCTGGGTGGATAAAGACGTGGAGGAAAAGTGCAGATGATTTTGAGGACAGTGGAAATTACTTTTTATGGCATGCCAGTGGTGGAAACATCTTACACATTTGTCCAAACCCACAGGAAGCACAACACTGAAGGAAAACCTGTTGTGATTACTTTTTACTTAAATATCATCAAGTTATGTATGAGTATTGGCCTGGCCATATAACAAATGTGGCACAATGCAGCAAAGTGTTAGGAAGTTGGGAGTCTGGAGGGATTGAGAGCAATACTCCCAAACTCTTTGCATTTACCTCTCAGCAAACTGAAACAAGCCCCCCAACCAAGCCTATCACCATCTTTTTAAAGCATTTACAATATTTAATTTAATCCGAAGAGATGGTTCAATGGTCACGTGCACACATGGCTCTTGCAGAGGGCCTGAGTTTGGTTCCCAGTATCACAAGCTGTTCACAATCATCTGTAACTCCAGCTCCAGAATTGAAGGTCTTCTTTTAGCCTCTAGGTCACTTGCTAATGTGTGTGCACATACCCACACACAGATGGCACTGACACAACTACATGCAGTTAAGAATATGCAAGAGACTGTGAGCTTATTCCCCATCATCATACAGAAATGGGTTTGGTGGTGCATGCTTGTATTCCTAACACTTAGGATGAGGAGGTAGGAAGGTCAGAAGTTTGGGGTCATCTTAAAGTACATGAGACCCTCTCTCAATAACCATAACAGTTGTCACCTAATCTGCGGCCAATAGAAAATGTACTACATATTCTCAGCTTACCCATTTGAAAGGTTTCTTCTTCCTTCTCTCCATCTTTCCTCTCATCTTTCCCCTTTCTCACATCCTTTGTGGTGGTTTGAATAAAAATGGCCCCCATAGGCTCATAAAGAATGGCACTATAGGGAGTCATGGCCTTGGAGGAAGTATGTCAGTGGGGGTGGGCTTTGAGTTTCAGATGCTCAGGCCAGGCCTGGTGTCATGCTCTTTTTTGGTGCCGGTGGACTTGGATGGAAAACTCTGTGCTTCATCTCCAGCACCATATCTGCACACAACCATGCTTCCCACATGATAGCAATGGACTAAACCTCTGAACTATAAGCCAGCCCCAATGAAACGGTTTTCTTCATAAGAGTTGCTGCAGCAATGGTGTCTCTTCATAGCAATAGAAACCCTAACGAAGATACACCTCCAACTGGCTCTCCCCCCTCCCATCCCCTCTTCTCCAGGCTTTGTGCTAAGGGATGCAGTGGGACCATTCAGGGTCTATCGTATGCTAAGGATACCATGTATCTATGAAGCCATACACCCAGGCATCTCATCTTCCTCTGCCTAGTGGAAATCTATTTTGGCACGAAGATAATCTACTGCATAGTTGATGGGGCTGATATTGGAAAGGAGGTCTAGAGTTCTGAGCTTACCTTATTCTCTCTTCTTTTCTGTGGGTCCTATGACTGCTCCTTTCACCCAGAGGACATATGGTACCCTGGTCCTCTGAGGAACAGAGCTGAGAAAGTGCTGGTCTAAAGGTCATAGGGATAAGCCTCAGTAGGGATGCGGATAATATGGTTCCTACCAAACACCCCAGCAGATGTGAGTGGAGAGACAATGAGTGTAAACAGGATTCCTAGTTCCTGTGCAACAGGTCTCAGCCAACCGGAAGTTAGGACAGAAACTCGAGATAGACCCACATGTCCATGGAAGTCTCTTGACAGTGAGTTGTCCAGGCTGTAATTGTTTGGCGTACACTTCTAATGGCAATGGGAATGGAGAACCACCACAGGGAGTGATTTAACACTACAGGGGCCAGTCGAAGGTGCAGCTAACCCTCTCACTGCTGCTGCTGCGATACTTGCAGGAGCATGCCCAGAAATTCGTGTACCTGGTCCCAGGAACATATGCAAAGGCAGTCACTGTAACAGTATTTGTGGACGTAACAAACAGGAGCACCCCAAATGCCCACCAGGAGAGGATGGGTAACTCACTGTGCAGTCACAGAATGGAGGACTTGGCAGCTAACATCAGTGAGTGGTAGTGAGGCTGGATTTCTGAACAGTGTTGGACAAAATAAAAACAAATCTCAAAGCAATGTGTATGCGATTCTATTTCATCTTTGGCAATTGAGCCTGTGTTGGTTTTCAACTCACAGTGGTCTCTTGTTCCCATCTTCATGTTCTAGGATTGCAGGCCTGTACTACCATTTCCATCTCTCTTTGTGTCTTTGTAACCGCCAAATACAGCAGCCATGCTCAATGTGCTTAACAGATACATGTAAGTACAGAGCCATTAGAACACTGGTTAAAGGCTACATCCCAAGCCCCTGAGAATGGCTGGGGGAGAATCATCGGAAACTGGGTGGCTTCAACACACTATGCTCACATACATCTGATAAAAATTGATCAAGACGTGTTTATTCAAATCTAGATCTTTG
This sequence comes from Micromys minutus, assembly GCF_963924665.1. Taxonomy (NCBI): domain Eukaryota; kingdom Metazoa; phylum Chordata; class Mammalia; order Rodentia; family Muridae; genus Micromys; species Micromys minutus. Next base: position 78,858,509 of record NC_137971.1, read on the forward strand.
TGTTTTCATGGTAAGATTTTTGTGACATAAACTGTACAGATTTATGGGGTGCCATGAGATATTTCTCTACGTGAATCCATCACATCCTGCTCAAATCAAGGTGAGCATATGCAATCCACGAACTTTTATCATTTCCTTGTGGTGAAAGGATTCAAGCACCTTCTGGCTTTCTCTGCAGTGCATAGTGTTCTTTTGTTACCTCGCTCTACTGCGTGGCACTAACTCTTCCTGATTACCGCATTAATTCTTTTTTCCTGGAGTCAAAAGAATTCTATCTTGATACAATTTACTTATCAAACAGTCCTGCAGCCTGTATTGTGTATCAGACCTGGAAAATCATAATAATTCAAACTTCATATCAACCCCACAAAGCACAAATTTTAGAAGAGGGGAAACGGATACGGAGAGAGGCCAGAGTAAGAGCCAAAGGCAAATTGGCTAGAATGACTGAACGAAGACTTTGCCCAAGCCTCAAACAGTTCGTGCTCCTGAGAGCCTGCCAGGAAAAAGCTTGGAGGCTCTCATCAGGTTCCTCAGGTGTGTCCCACGTCCTCCCTCACGCTGCCTACCTGCCCATTTTCCCCTGCTTTGTTTTAATCTGAGCAGGAGATGGGTTCCTATCTCTCATCTACCCTAGGCTGAGCTACCATTAGCCTAGCCCTTGATGCAGGAGAAGGAAAAGCAGGTGAGCTATGGGTGCATGGGTGCCCTTACTTTTTGGATAGGTCATTTATAAATGTTAAAGACAAGGTCACTGCCTCCCAGGTGCCACCTATGTCTTATGTCACCCTGGATGCTGACACTAGCTACACAGGAAATCAATCCAACTATCAGAAAAGCTGGATAAAATAGACACAAAGGCCAGACACAAAGACGTGTGGCGTGGGATCTTTGTTTGCTAAGTGTCACCTCTTTTACCTGCTAAGGAGACAGGGGACCGGGGAAAGCTGAAGGGGTTTTGGAACCTCCAGATCTCAAGGGTAACTCAGTCCTTTCATTGGTTAATTCTCCCTCAACATTGATTTTCAGTGTAACGATACAGTCCTTGAGGAGGCTTCCTCATCACCTACCTGCTAGTCTACTGTGAAAATAAATTAAGACAAAAACCAAGCTTGGCGAATGTGAGCGGGTGACACCAGTTAGTCCTCAGAGTAACCCTAGCCACACTTGGTTCCTGAACAGAAGTGAAGTTCATGCTGTAACTTGCAAATGCCTGCATTGGAATCAACGCAGCAGCCCGACTAACCAGAGGCATTCAGCACGCTTAGGATTGTGGAGCTGGAGACTTTCCAAGCAGAGAAACCAAAAGAAGCAACTGTACAATTGTAACCAACCAGACGCTTGCTTTGCATTGCTTCTGTTCCGTGCTCTAGAAGCATTTCCCGGTGTCTGCCCAAAGAATGCCTCCCTTGTGTCCAATCTGCAAAAGCTTTCCCTCCATCAGGCCTGTGAGAGCTTCTCTGCGTCCATCCTGAGAGAGCTTCCCCTGTGTCTTTGCTCTGCGTAGCTCCATTCAGGCCTCTCATATGGTTCTGTTCACACCTCATCACTGTAACCTATGGAGAACCCGCTACACACTCGTTATTTATTTATGCATTTTGTTGTTGACTATAGATAGTAGTTTAGTTGAAAGACATTTTTTATCATAATTTTAGAGGTGGAATCTATAGTTTCACATATTTATACACACAATTCATAGTGTGTGTGTATGTGTTTGTGTGCACACATGTGCATGCATGTGCACGTGTACACATTTGGGATGTCTGCTCTCCTTCCACCCTGTGGGTGCCAGGGAGATTGAACTCAGGTCATTAGGTTCACGGGAAGTTTTTTTCTTTTGCACTTCAGAATTCCTTTCATTAAATGAGATTGTTAAGATTTCCTTACATAAAGCAACACATTTTCTTGGTTAAATTGGAACAGAGGTAGCATAAGAGAGACTTGGCTTGTCCTGCCCCCACCTCACTATCACTACAGAGCTCTGAGGTACCCCATGAACTGCTCCTGGGTAAGCTTTTCCGAGCTCACCTTGAGTGCAGCAGAAGGACCTTTTCAGCAAGGGAGTCTCTCTTTGAAGGTTGAAAGACAGGCAATGTGTCTCCGTTCAGTGCCTGAGTCAGCCTCCTGGGGCTCTCTGCTAATAGAGCTATAAATTCCACCTCTAAATGAGCATCCTGATTTGGTTTGCTCTTCAGATGACCTGGGGGAAATGCTATGCTTTCCCTGAGTTATGGTGGTGACTCCAGTGGGTGGCTGTGTTGTGTCCTGCCTCTGCCATCTGATAGTCTAATTCCTTTCCAATTTACAGGCTCGTTAGCTCCCCAGCCAGTTCCCACTCCAGCGCAGCTGACCCAGTAGCAATATTTGCCTGTGTCATCTTGCTCAGACAAACATGGGCATCCCTGCTGGGGAGGCAGCCATGCAGCCATGTTGTCTTGTTGACTGACCCTGGCTGACTCCTTTGAAAGCCAGGCAGGAAGGACAATTCATCAGACCACAGAACAGGCTCTGTTCCCATAGTCATTAAAGCCCTCACTGTCACCCAGCATGGATGGAAAGTAGAGAGTCCTTGTGTTTACTGAATGCCTCACCACCAGGAAGACTCAGGGTAATGCGTGTGGGCCTCTCCCATTGTTAGGACTGCTGTGGGCTTCGGACCCTTTTTCTTGTCCAGCTTCTAGACTCGCTCAGATTCTTCCTCTGGAAGGTTGCTGGCCATGTGCAGTGGGCTTCTGCACACTTTTTATTTATGGAGAAGTCTAGGAGGGTGACATGAGGTATGTGCACTTAAAATCTGGAGTGCAGTGTCACAGAGACTCTTGGCACTTGCCAATAGTTCAGTTGATAGTTATCATTGCATGTCTGTGTCAGCATCTGTCTAGCTCTGTGTCTGAGCCTATCAGCACTGGCGAGCACTGAGCACAGCCCCACACTTTCACCCTCAGCAGCCCAGAGAGTTTCCATACGCTTTTAGGAAAACCAACCCAAGTAAAACTGAACCTTTGGCTTTTACGTAACAGCTGAGCTGGATAGAGAATTGGAATTTATTAAAGACATGCTAATACGGATTTTAAGAACAGGGCTTGAGAGGTACCCCAGAAGAAAGAGCATGGAGGTATGTTTCTCAAGGCAGGCATCACTTCACTGCCTTTACAATAATCATGTATGACATTTGCAGGACAACGTTACCAGTGTGGGAGAAGCAACAATGACAGCCCCTGACAGGATAAAATAAAAGTAGGGATCAAAAGTATGCAGAAATGCAGGATATGTTCAGTGTAAACAAAGCTAACAGTCTTGTTTATGATTCCTGGAAGAGGAATAAAACCCTATCCAAGGTCACACACATTCAAGGCTTAATCCTGCTTTATTGCTATTTTACTATAAAATGCCTATATAAACCTTTGTAGTGGTCCATGCCTTTAATCCTAACATCAAGAAGGCAGAGACAGGTGGATCTCTATGAATTTGAGACTAGTCTGATATGCATAGTAAATTCCAGGACAGTAAGGGCTACATAGTAAGAACCCACCTAAAACAAACAAATAAACAAACAAACAAATGGTTGCAGTAAATGTTAAAAGAATGGCCTAACCTTTATCAGCCCCTGAGGTCTCAGTTCAAGGACACCTCTCTAGTACAGAGCCGAGCTCACACTTTCGGTCCCCATATGGCCCTCTCTCAGCTGTATTTTTTAGCCTGGAACTCTGGCTACAAGTTCCTGCTTGGGGCCATTTGACACTGAGATCTCTAACTTGGTGGCCTTACACAGCCTCTATAAACTCTGCCGTGGTTCATTCTACCGCCCCCGATGCTTCTGTCTGGGGTGCATATGACCACCCTGGAGTGTTGTTTTTACTCACTCCCCCTTGGCATGTTGTTGCCAAGCCTTAGACACACACATTCCAACTCTTTGGCAGGCTTTATGAGTTCCACCATTATACCCTTTGAACTCAATTAAGTAGTCACATCAAAGAACACAACAAATTACTCTGATCCAATAGGTATAATTTGCTAACCTTTATAAGTCAAACAACTTGTACAATTCCATCCCTTACAAAACATTCATTACAACCTTATTTACAAATAGATGTGTCGAGAGAAACATAAACATCTGCCTCCATCTTCGTTCCTCCCAGAATCTCTCTCTCTTCTCCTCTTCTGTTTTTCTAGCCATTTCCTCGCCTACCTCTCCACTGTCCAATCATGTATCACCTTAACATCAACCCACAACAAACAAACAAATAACAAAAATCAAAGCAAAACAAAACAAAATGAAAGCAACAAACAAAACAAAAGCTAAAAACTCCAAACTGAAACCAAAACTCTATATCTAAAAAGACCATTACATCTAGGCTGGAAACCTTCACAGAAGGTGCTAGCTGTACAGAGGTTTTTCCTTACAGAGGGTGAGAGGTTTCAACCAGATTCTGGGATGATGGTCAACAATCCTTTTGCATGTGTCTTACTTTTCTATTGATGTGTTGAGACACTTCTATAAGACAACTTATAGAAAAAGAGTTTATTGAGGTTTATGCTTTTAGATAGTTATAGTCCATGACCATTCCTGTGGGGGGGGGGGGGAACATGACAGCAAGCAAACAGGCATGGTGCTGGAGTAGTAGCTGAGAACTTACATCTTGGTTCACAGTATAAGGTCATAAAAGCTAACTGAAAATGGCATGGGATTTTGAAATAGCAAAGCCTACCCCCACTGACATACTTTCTCCAACAAGGCCACACCTCCTAATCCTTCCCAAACAGTTCCACCAACTGGAAACTAAAGATGCAAATATATGAGCCCATGGGGGTCAAACACACCATGTCTCCTTAATTTTCTCTTGTCTTTCTATCTTAGTCTCATACCTGCACTTAAATCGGTGGCAGCGCTTTATGGCAGCTGCAACAGAAAACCACAAACCAGTGGCTTAAAGGCAGCAAAGCTTGCTAGTCAGTGGTGTCATATACCTTTAATCTCAGCACTTAGAGGCAGAGGCTGATGAATCTCTGTGAGGTCAGCCTTGCCTACAGATCAAGTTCCAGGATAGCCAGCACTACACAGAGAAAAGACCCTGTCTTATAAAACAAGCAAGCAAGCAAGAGAACGAACAAACAAACAAAGACAGCAAAGGTTGTGCTCTCAGGACATAAAAGGCAAAGTCTGAAATCAAGACATAGGCAGGGCTGAATTCTCTCTGGTGTTTCTACAGGGTCCTCTTTGCCTTTGCTGATTTGGAGGAGTGTCAGTGTTGTATGGCTGTGTTTGAGGCCATGTTGTCGTCCATCCCACCTTTGCCTTAAGATCTACCCTCTTGTTTCTGTGTCCCTTCTCTGGGTCTCCAGTGAAGAGAACATTGGAGCTAGAATCCACCTAGGTGATCCAGGGGTCTCATGGAAAGATCATCAACTTTATTCCATTTGCAAACATCCCTTTCTCCAAAGTCTCTTTACAGGATACAGGGTTTCAAAATGAACATAACTTCCTTCTCTGCATCAGTATCTCTCTTCTATGTTATAGCAACAATAATAAAGTTCAACATAATAACACAATCATAAACATCTGAAGAAGGCTGTGCTTATCACGTGCTTGAAGCCTAGTGCCTGCCACACAGTAAAAACTAAAAAAATATGCATAAACATCATCTGAGTCTGGTTTTCAATGGCACAATAAAATACTAGGGAATGGCTTGTTTTATAAACAAAAGAGATTTATTTAGCTCATAGCTGTGAAGTTTCCAAAGCAAGGTGCTGGTGTTGGCTTAGATCTGGCAGGGACTTCATGCTGGCAATGACAAGGTTGCATGTGGCTTCTCAAGTTAAAAGACAGGGGTGTGCACATCCTCTTCTCCATGTTGTTAATGGGCCATTAGAAATTAATTATAGAAGCATGACCCTTATGTCTTGAAGATCTAATCATTTTCCAGGGGTCCTTCCTCTGTTAAGTTTTCTTGTTTTCATGCCACTGGCTAGTAAGTTTGGAGACTGAAACAGGACTCATGTTCAAGGGACTAGACCATATTCAAACTGCATCAGCCATTGGCATCATAATGCATTCTTTCCTTGTCATTCTCATTAGCAATGTTGTGGATCATGCATTTGGGGGCTACTGGAGATTCTTATGCTGAGGTTTGACAGTCAAGGGAAGCAGAACCTAGAAGGATCCCTGAAGCAAGCAGCAGAGGAAACCATTGCTTGGGAGAAGGAGGGAAGGAGACTGCCTGGAAGGCTGTGGTCCTGTTCTAGACAATAGAAAACAGTCCCATAAGAAGATGGGAAGAAGATAGGTTTGAACTTGGTGTTACATGAGAATAGGGTAGATGCCAATCAGCTTTGCCCATCTGCTCATGGCTAACAGCTTGAGAGTGACCTACATGCAGTTCTACATTAGAAAAAAATGTATGAGCCCATTCATGAACAAGTCAAGGGGAACTTTGTGGCTGGCATAGCTTCCAGGTACAGCCCATGACTTGTAAGGACAGCGGGCATTAATTTGTAGCATTACAATTACTCACTGCTCAATGCCCATGCACATAAAGTGTGAGCCATAGGACTGCTCAGACAGCTGCTGCTTTAAGGCTGTGTGTGGATCAATGGGCTAAGGTGAATTTGGGTTTCAGTTTTTTATTTGTTTTATACAGAGCCTCAAGAAAAACAGGCTGGACTTCAGCTCCCTAGGTAGCTGAGAATGACCTTGCATTTCTGATCCTCTGGCCTTCTCTTCCCATATGCTGGGGTTAGAGGTTTGCACCAAAGCATCTAGTTTATTAGATGCTGAGGATGAGATGGAGATGGAACTCATGGTTTCAGGGATTCAGGCAAATGATGTACCAACTGAAGTGCAACTCACTCTAGCAAAGACCACACAGAATAGTTCCTCTGGACGTGGAACCCTGTATGCTTTAGGAAGCGCTTCCAGTTGATGTTCAGATGTACCAAAGAGGGAGGAACATTGGGATTAGTGTCTATGGAGCTCAACAGCATTCAGCCTAGAAAATACTATCACAGTAGTGGGTAAGGGTCAGGGTTTGGGAAACTGAAACTGTCCCCTTAGCAAGGAGGTGAACTAACCTCAAAGTCATGAACTTCACTTAAGGGGCATGGGAGAGAGAGGAGCGGGAAGAGAACTGACGAGAGCAAGATGAACCATTGGCACACAGCATTCCTCAACAGCATCATGGTGCTTCCCGTATGGGATAAAGACATTGGGAATCTGACAGAATGCACAGCCCAGAATCACACTTCAGTCTTAGTCAGAGTCTCTGGAGAGCTCTCTGGGGCTTCCTCATAGCCCTGTGGTAGGGTCTATCTTCACACTTCAGAGGGAGCTCTGGCAGTTTGGCATAGATTCCTTTTAAGCTTTGGTTGTTGAGTAAAATCACATTTACTATAAAAGAAATACTGATAATTAAAAGCAGAAGATCAAAGGTAAATGAGAAGTTTATTCATGAACCACTGCCAAATATGCTTTACCCATTTCTCACCCATCCTTCTTCTGCTCAGAGAGCATCTCATCAACACATAAAATAAAACAAATAAAAAATCAAATTTCTTCAGACTATACTAAATCTAATTTTGTAACTTTTATTTAAATGTAGATTAAAAATGTTTTTTTTCTGGGCTAAAGAGATAGCTCAGTGGCTAAGAACACTGACTGCTCTTCCAGAGGTCCTGAGGTCAAATCCCAGCAATGACATGATAGCTCAGGGTCATCTGTAATGAGATCTGATGCCCTCTTCCCTCTTCTGGTGTGTCTGAAGACAGCTTCAGTGTACTTATATATAATAAATAAATACATCTAAAATAATAAGTACACAAGCTATTGCATGGTGGTATAGCCTATAATCCCAGCACTTAGGTAGGTGAAGTAAGAGTTCAAGGCCAGCTTTTTGTACTGAATACCCTGTCTCAAAAAATGGTTTTTCCATGACAAACTTTTTATAAAAGAGCAACCAACTAAACTCTGAAGGGAAAAGTAAGATTGGCTTTGCTTGCATATGACACAATCTTATACATAAACAACCCCAACATTCTCATCAAAAGATTATTAGATGTCTTCTTGTAGAGGACCAGGGTTCCCAGAATCTTGACAGCCATCTGTAACTCCAGTTCCAGGGGATCCTGATCTCTCTGGATAACATTGCACACATATATACACTATACCCCACACAAACACATATGCACATAATTCAAAATAATAATAATAAATCTTTAAAAATTATTGGAACCTATCTTTATTTCTTCCCCTGTGATGAAATACTTGGACAAAACCAACTTAATGAGGAAAGATTTTATTTGGGTTTGTATTTTTGAGGGTGTAGTCTATCATAGTGAAGAAGTCATCACAGCAATGGAGTGACACATTGGTCACTTTGCAACCATAGAAGCAGGGAGATAGATAGATAGATAGATAGATAGATAGATAGATAGATAGAGAGAGAGAAACAGAGAGACAGAGAGACAGAGAAATTAGGGTTCATACTCAGCTCACTTTTTTTTTATTCACTGTAGGATCTCAGTCTAGGGAATGGTGCCACTCAAAGTGGATGGTTTATTCCACATAATAAACTGAATCAAGAAAATCCCTAACAGACATGCTCAAAGATCCCCCTACTCTAAGATGACTCTAGATCTCATTAAGTTGATGGTTGAGATCGGCATCCACTATAAGTGAACTCAGGAGGTTTAGGACACAAACCCAACATGCAAAATCAACAGTTTCCTTATAATAACAACAAACTATACAAAATAGACTCAAAAAACAATCACATTTACAGCAGCTTTAGAAATGTGCTTAAGAACAAATTAACCACCGAGGTGAAAGATTTGTGCTCTGAAAGCCATAAAACACTAATCAAAGAAGGTAGAGAAGACAAGTAAATCAAAATATATTACATATTTATGAATCAGAAACATAAATAATGTTAAAATGTCAATGCTACCTAAAGTCATCGGATGTTCATAAGGCACTAATGCCATTCATACTGAACCAAGATGATTCTGAATAGCCAAGAAATCTTGAGCAAAGAGAACAAACTATAGACCTCACAGGACCCTGACTTCAAAACACACTACAAAGCTATAGTAACTAAGACAGCACACTATTGGCATACAAACAGATGCAGACCAGTGGGATACAGATTGGGAATGCAGAAATAAATTTGCACTGTTACAGCTACTGACTTTTGACAAAGGTGCCAAGAACATACTTTTGTGTGTTTAATTTTTTCTGAGGAGATGTAGCTCATACATCTTTTCAGTCCAGAAGGGAACATACAAAACAAAGTAATGATTGTACCAATGTCTAATGATGAACCAATGACGTATTTTTATTAGAGTTACTAACAGGAACTTGGGTGAAAGGTTACTTACAATGATCAGGGGTAACTCAAAAGCAGCTGTATCCCTGAAAAGCCCCAACCAAGACACATGCCAGCTCTTTAAACCTGAGACCCTGAATCTCCTTGTACAACCTGCAAACTGGTTCCGTTCTCTTCTCTCATAGAAGCTGGTTACTCCTTCTTATACTATGGGCAGAAGCCTTCAAGAATCAACCAAGTTTCTGTTCTCCTAGAATGTGAACTTTGTTCACCTCCTGAGGCTCATGAGCTCCTTCTCCTTTCTTTTGAGGAAACTGTTATTCAACACCTAGAGCAATGGATATTGAGAGAAGAGATCTGTTCAGTAGAGAGCTGAATAAAGGGATATATGTGCTGAAGAGTTCAATTAGACAATACCATGTAAAAAATCAACTCCAAATTAAAGATTTAAATGTAAGACGAGAAATAGTAGAACTACTAGAAGAAAATATAGGGCAGAAATTCTGTAACATTAGTCTTGATGTTGACTGGGGAGATGACCTCAAAAAGCACAGGAAAACAAAAAACATTAAGATTACCTCCAACTAGTAGGATTCTGTACAGAAAAGGGAAAGGCTTAAGAGCCAACTAATGGGAAGGGATGAAGTGTTTACAGCTACACATCTCTAGTGGTTGATAGACATGGTATCAAGGAAACTTAGGTAACTTGATGGCAAAAACAAATTAGAGCAAAACAAAACAAAACAAAACAAAAAAAAAAAAAAAAAAAACAACCAAAATATATAAAGCAATTGAAACATAGGCAAAGGGCTTGAGTAAACATCTCTCAAAGTATTGATATATAACTTAATTTTATGACCCTCTGTCCAGTGTTTGATCTTCAGCTGCTTTAGTTACTTTATAGAACCCTTTTCTATTACTTTAGTATTCGTGTTGGATGTGTTTGTTATCTGATTGAAAAACATGCTACCTAAAAAATAATAAATTTTTTATAAAATGAAGATATACTAATTACTCATGGTCATGCTTCTGTAATCTTCAGGTAAACACAACTCAAAGTAATGGACAGGCACCACATCCCTTCTGTCAAAATGGATACTGTTTGAAAGACAAGAGGTAAAGTTGGCAAATGTGCAGAGAAAGGAGGTGTACTAAGGGTAGGGATGTAAATTAATACAACAGCTTTGAAAACAATGTGGGGGCTATCAAACAGTTAAAAACAGAAGAAGCATGAGACCTATGTTCCCTGTTACTGAGCAGGTAGCCAGAGGAAATTAAATCAGTATGTTGAAGAGGAGTCTACATGCTATATTTCCAAAGCTATAGTTACAGAAGTCAAGATATGGAATCCACCTGTCACACAGTGGATGGGTGAATGATGAAAACGTGGTGTATCTACACAATGGAAGGCATTCAGCCTTCACATAGAAGGAAATCTTATCATGCTCACTGATCTTAAGTGAAATAAGTCAGGCCCAGAATCCACCAGTGAATGAGCCCTCCAGTGTGGTAATCTAAAACAAATGAGACAAGACAAAACAAAACCAACCAACCAACCAACCAAAAACCATGTGATCCGAACTGGTCAGTTTTTGTCACTTTGACAGAAACCTAGACCTATCTGGGAGGAGGGAATTTCATTTGATGTGTAGTTTATATGGCAGTTTCTTGGTTAATGATTGATGTGGGTGATGCCACCCTTAGACAGGTGGTCCTGGGGTATACAAAAAAGCAGGCAGAGCAAGTTGTGGAGGAGCAAGCCAAGGACTTTGCATAAGTTCCTGCCTCCAGCATTCCTTCAATGATAGATTATGATTGGAGCATGTAGCCACTCTAGGTTGCTTTTGGTCATAGTCATTATCACAGCAAAAGAAATCAAAATTAATATAAAATTTCAAAGATCCAGGGAATGTATTGATTGGTAGTAGAGCATACCTATCCTATGATATCAATAGGCTATGGTGGGGGTTAGGAGAGGTGATGAGATGCTGATTTAAGCATATATAACTGAAGTTAGGAGAAGAATTTCAGCCCATGCACTGAGTTCTCAGGAACATCAGAAAAGTGCACGTTACCACAAAAATGGTTATTTTGTGAAGAGATGAGTATGTTAATTATCCAAATGTTACAATTTTATGATACATATGTGCATCAAGGTGGCACATTGCATATAATGAATACATATGGATTAGCTTTCTTGGTACAAGAAAGTACTCCACATGCTAACCAAGGAGAAAAGTAAACACCAACACAGCCACAAACCCTTCAGTCTACAATGGCAACTTGTCTGTAAGATACAGGGTTGCATTAGAAGTACAATGCTTGTGGGAAAAACCAACCAAGATCTGATTTGAATTATGGCCCATACTCAGAGACAGAATCCATGTCTGACACTGCTCAGATGGCCAAGAATGTTAGAGGGCAGGGAAAAACCAAATACTCTGCTAAAGGAATGTAGCAATAAAAACTCTTAACCACATCCTGCTCAGGATCTTCAGAGCAGCTAACCTCCTGCAGCAGATATGAGCAAAGACAGAAACCCGCAGCCAGACAATGTGCAGGGACTGAGAGACCTTGGAACACATCCCTCCCCTCAGAGCTCAGGGAACTCTCTTCAAGAGGAAAGTTTAATAACCAGAAGGGAGGGAGGAAACAAAGGCAACCAGCAGAAGTGGACATACACCCTCAACCCAAAAGCTGTCTTCAACTGATAACCTCTTGCAAACAAAAACTTAGTTTTCTCCAAGGGAGTCTCATTGGGGAAACAAACCCGATGTCCACCTGAAGATGCTCAACAGAAAATGAACTTGATAGCATCTTTGGATGTTCTTTTTGTCATAATGTTGTCAGGGACTTTAAAATATATTTTTTTTAATCTTAAAGCTCCTTTGTGATTATATGATGTTTTCAGGTTGAAGATTTTATAGGATTCCCATGTGTGAATGTGTCTCTGGGTCTATCTGTGCTTCTTTTACTTTTTCTTTTGCTCTTTTTCTTCTCTTGGTTTGTTTAGTACCATCCTGTTTTGGGAAATACTAAAAGGGGTAACCTTTTATCCTGTGCTAGTGCTGACCCCCTTAGGGCCACATGGCATGTGTGGATCTGACTGGTACTCTGCCATACAATTTGTAAGCCACCCGCTCCATGAGGTTCCCTTCCCAGGCGGTCCACACAGCCTGCCCTAGCTGCTTCTGTCCCAGGTGGCCTACAACCGCCCCAGCATATAGTTTTCACTCATTTTCCCTTGGCAGGTTGTTGCCAAGCCTTGCACACACACATATCCCAACTCCAAGGTGGACTTTGTGCATTCTGCCACTGCACCCTCTTTGAACTCAGTTAAGTCACATCAAAGAACACACCAAAAATACTCCGATCTGAACAACTTTTAACCATATAGAGATGTGCCAGGAGAAACATCTACATCTGCTTCCATGTTGCCCCTTCTTGAGTCTCTCACCTCTCTCCTCTCCTGCCTTACCAAAACCTTGTCCCCGCCCCTACACTCACTACTGTCCAATCATATATCGCCTCGACATCAACCTACACTATCCCAGTTTCCTTGTTGTTTTATTTCTAGATTCAATAAAAGCCCTCAAAGAATTTTGTTTTTCTTATTTTATTTCAGTGGTGTTTTGACTGCATGTATGGGTGTGTGAGGGTGTCAGATCTCCTGGGACAGGAGTTAGAGACACTTGCAAATTGCCATGTGGGTGCTGAAAATTGAACTCAGGTCCTCTGGAAGAGCAGAGTGTGCTTTTAACAATGAAACAATCTTGTCAGTACCCCCCCCCACCCCAAATAATTTTTAAAAGAACAAGTTCAGGATATTTAAGAATATTATCACAAGATTTATTTATTTATTTATCTACTTATCTATCTATCTATCTATTTATTTATTTAATGTGGCATTCATTACACATGTCTGAAATCTATGGGAGGTGGGTCTCTCCTGTCATGTGGGTCCCAGAGACCAAACTTGGGTCATTAAGCATGGTGGCAGGTACTTTTACTTAATGAGTGATCTCACCAGCCTCATGTATTAGATACTTTTTAATGGCTGTGTAACATTTCATTGTATAAATATTTTAATACTAGTCACACTTGAGATTATAGTGGTAAATATTAAAAAAGACCCACAACCCTCACTATCACTAGCATCTTAGAGCCATATGGCCTTTTCAGGGTATTTTCATCTCAAACTGAAAAGTGTCTTTACCCTACTCATTAAGTTCCCAATTTTCACTGCAGTTTGCTGCCACCGGCCACTCTGGCCCCTGTGGGGACCGCCTTCTCCTAGCTCTCTGCCTTTAGCAGAGACTCTCTGCTGCAAACTCTGCTCACATTCCCAGCAACTACCCCATGTGGTTACTGTCACAATTCCCACTAGCCTGAAAAAATCAAAACTCTAGAAACTTGTGATTTATCAATCAGATTTATATTATTAAATTCTCATTCCACAAAACATCCAAACAATAAACTCAGAGCCAATTAATATAATATAATCTGCCCACTTAGATAAGACAAATTCTATAATAATCCATCCCTTATAAGATATTCATAGCTACCTGTGGCTATTTAAAGCCACACTGAGATTGATCCTCTTTGTCCTCCTCCATCTTGACTTCTCCCTCTCTCTTCTCTCCCTTTTCCAAAACTCTGTCCCCACCTTACTTTTTCCCTGTCCAATCACAGGCCTTGCCTTATTTTATGCCTGCTCTCATCTGTATATCAACCACCTGAGATAAGCAGAAAAAGCAATTTTTGGTTTTTCCTTTACATTCATCATTGCTTTGTCATCTTCATCTTCACACATTTACCTTTGTACAGATAGCTGGTCTTCGCTTTAGGATGTGCTGTTCCGTGTGGATCAGCTGCAAAGGTGAGTACATTGTTAGGTCTCTTGCTGCACAGCTGGCTGCCACCTGTAATCACCCCCTTACCTCACCCCAATCACCCTATCACGTGATGCGTTATTCCACAATTAGTAAGTGAACCAGCATTGACTTCTGGTTCAATTAAGTTTATGCTGATTGGGGGTCATTCTTTTGGGGGTCTGAAATTTCTTCTACAAAGTCACAATTTATCAGAGCAAAAGCCTTCACATTTTTGCCAAACACAGTTGTAAACCTTCTGCTGTGAGTGGGGTGTGGTAAGTCAGATTGGGGACAGCCCTCCCACACCTCCAGGATGTTATATCAGCAATTCTCTGACAGAGAAGATCCAAGCCTGACCCTGTCCTCAGGAGACTGACCTTCAGGAGCCCCTGCTCTTATGGAGAGGTTGATTTACATGTGACTTTGGCCTCTGAATATTCAAGAACCCCGAGTTGGCTCCCTCAGCCTCTGGGTGCTGGGTCTCAGCTCTCATTTCACTCTAGATTGGCTTGGAGAACTTTTGGAATGATGCCTTCTGATGCAGAGACCTCAGCCAGTCCACTTAAATTAGGATGCCTGTGACTAGTTGGGGGCCTACAGTCCTTTAGAGCACCCAGGTGATTTTAATTGCCCCTAATTGAGTGCTGCAGCCTCAGGGCATTAAGTGATCCTCTGAGGGGGTGGGAATTCAGTCCAGAGTACTAGAGAAAGTCTGGAGAGTTTTCTCACTACCTATTCAAATGACTTGGAGCTTTAAAAATTCTTCTTGCCCTTGGGATCATAGCCCAAGCAGCAAACTCCTATAGATCAAGTAGAAATCCAGCAGGCTGCTTGCTGTCTGCCTCTTGTCTGGGCTCAGTACCACCAGCCAGCAGATGCTGCAGATCATGGCTCAGCATATCCTGATGACTGATTTCAATCCCCTGCCCACAGGAGGAGCTGCCATCACCCGTGCCGATGTTTCAGAAGTGCTACTACTTGGTTCCTGCACCCCAAGACTCAGTTACTCCTGTTCAGTCATCTTCCCACTGTGAATCTGTCGGCTTAAATCCCCCAGTTTTGAAAAGAGGAGCTCAGTCTGGCAGCTGTGACTTCAGTATCGTTAGGAACAGTACAATCCCCGTTTAAATGTTACTGGGAAGGTTTTCTTTTTCTGTGAGCCACCCTCAAAGCATTCTGCATCTCCAGTGTGGGGAAAAATCTATTCAAACTAGTAATAACTTTATTTAGAACTTTTATACAGCATTGGAATCAGACAGAAACTGGAAGCAGAGAGAAATAAGTAATGTGAGGATATAAGGAGGAGACAGAATCTTCTAGAAAGACCTCTGGAAAGTGCTTTTAATCTAGAGACATTCTGTTCTGACCTTCCCACCCACACGTGTAGGGAAGACATTACTAATCAATCAATGTGTGCTTTCCCTCAACCTAGTAGAATCCTTCTTAAGACAATCCTCTGGGCCCCCACCAGCAATTAATGAGGGGTGGTACAGAAGGTGAGGCCTATTTATTATTCTCTCCTTTGTACCCTTTTTGTGTCTTAAATAAACAATACTACATACTCAAAAAAGAAGAGAGAGCATCCCAAAAGACTAGAGCAACTGCCTTAAACTTGTTCAGAACCCACAACAAAAGACGGAATCATTTCTGTAGGATGACAACTTCAAGAGGCCTAGGCTATTCGAAGAATGGGAGGCTTAGAATTTAGCTACATCCAATAAACATAAAACCAGAGAGAGAGAGAGAGAGAGAGAGAGAGAGAGAGAGAGAGAGAGAGAGAGAGAGAGAGAGAGAGAGAGAGAGAGACAGAGAGAGAGAGACAGAGAGAGAGACAGAGAGAGAGACAGGGAGAGAGAAAGAGAGAGAGAAAGAGAGAGAGAGAGAGCAGGGAGAGAGAGAGAGAGAGAGAGAGAGAGAGAGAGAGAGAGAGAGAGAGAGAAGGGAGAGAGGAGGAAGAGAGCAGGGAGGAGGATGGAGGAAGAGGAGAAAGAGGAGGGGGAGTGAGGGAAAGAGGGCATTTTGAGTCTGGCCTGAATAGAAATTGCATATTGGTAATTGTTCCCTTTCTCATCTGAATACACAGCATTAGCTTTGTTTTTGTCTTTTCTGTTTTGTCTTTTGTTTTGTCTTTTCCAACTTTAAGTTGAAGCAGTATTATAAAAAAGAAAAAGAAAGAAAGAAAGAAAGAAAGAAAGAAAAAAAAAAAAGAAAGAAAGAAAGGTCGGTCAACCAACCCCTAGATGGGATTAGAAAAAGGGCTATGTGGACTGCTTCAGCAAGGGGCAGTAGTGAAGGCAGTGTGCTCCTGTTTTCTCTTTGGCAGACATGTTAGGATGTTGGAGGGGGCTTTTCTCACTTCCTCTGTACAGTAAGCCCCCTGAGCAGGATTGTTAGCAGATACCCCCTCTCTTTAATAGGAGAGATGCCTTCTGCTTAGGGAAGTTAAGTCACTTTTCAAGGCCTCACAGGTGGCAAACTGTGAGGCTGTGTGACTCCAATGTGGCACTTTTGCTCTTTAAAGTGTACATTTGAGACCAACAATGTGGTTTTCTTTCTTTTTTTTATTATTTCAGAATTTTTAAAATGGTGACTTGTCTGCCAGTGAGGTGGCTCAGCAGTTAAAGGAGCTTGCAGCCAGACAAGTTGACCTAAGTTCAATCCCTAGAGCCAGCATGATGGAAAGAGAGAACCATCTTTCTTGCCACTTCATCAAGAGTAAGCAGTTGGACTTCTTACTTCATTGTTTTGTTTGTGTTTGCCCTTCTTGCTTCATGGCAGATTAGATGGAATACTATTTGTCATAATTGAAGCTTCATGTTTGTCTGTGGGCACTGCTGGTCATGTACTTACATCTCATCTCAGTGTTTCGAGCCCATAGATGAAGGAATGCTGTTCCTGTGGTCATGGCACCTGCTTCACTGGCACCTGCAAGCGTATTCCTTGCTCACCTATTGTATGCCAGACAACACAGTAGCAGGATTGCAATTGATGGGTAGACACGGGCTTTGCTTTAGGTTTGCAGCCCAGGAAGGAGGCACCTCGAAGAGCAAGGTAACAAGGGGCAGGTGTGAGCTGGGACAGTGGCTCCAGTGGCAAAGTGTTTGCTGGACAAGCCCGAGGACCTAAGTTCCAACCTAGCACCCATATAGTCAGATGAAAAGTTGACAAAATACTATTTGTGGCCCCAGCACTATGGAGGCAGGGACAGGAGAAGCCTGGTGCTTCCCGGCCAACTAGGTGAGCTGAAATGGTGAGCTAGGTCCTTCCTAGTGAGAGACCTTGTCTCCAAAAAGCAAAGCAAAGCTAAACCAAAACAACCACAAACCAAAAAAAGCAAAAAGTGGTTGAGGATGCCTTAGCCAGGAAACCCAATGTAGACCTCTAGCCTCTACACACATCCATGTACATGAAGAACAGGCACAAAAGAAGTGGCCCTGGACTTCTTCCTCAGCCTTGGCAGCTCACAGAGAACCCCATAAAAGTAACATCACAGATTCCAACTACACAACACTGGCCACGGGGAGGTGCTCGTCTGTAATGGTGTGTGTCTCACACCAGTTGTTAGTCCATAATCCATAAAGTTGGCCTCTTCTCATCGTATCCAAAGAGATAGTGAACAACACTCTCAAGGACAAGACAGTAGATGCAGGCACTGAATTCAAAACCTGGCTATGGCCTTAATCCAACCTCTCTCCTAATTTACTGTGCTGAAATCTGAAACCGAGCTGGAACAAGGAGACTGTGCAACAAAGAGGGGCTAGCAGCTGACTGGACAGTGGATAAGGCCCACAAGCGAGAACATTCCCTGGGAAGAGCTGGATAAGTTACGTGGATGTATGATTTGGAAGGCCTCCTTGAGTTCTTAAGGAAAGGTGGATTGGTGGCTTTTACTTCAATGTACTTGAGAACCAGCAGATGTAAATTTTATCCAGGTAAGACCAATTTTTATGATTGAACATGGCATGTCATGCTAGAGGTTCATTTTTCCATTAATTAATTAATTAACTAATTAATTAATTAATTCACTTTAAAACAATCTGTACTTCTCCTGGCCCCTCCTTAAATTCCCAATCCTCTCTTCCTCTAATGAGGGGGAGACACCCCTGGGTACCAACCCACCCTGGCACATCAAGTCACTGTAGGACTAGACACATCCTGTCCCACTGAGGCCAGACAACACAGTCTAATTAAGGGAACAGGATCTTCAGGCAGTCAACAGTTAGGTACAGGACCTCTCCATTTGTTTGGGGACCCACATGAAAACCAAGCTGTTTATGTGCTACATATGTGTGGGAAGGGAGAAAGGAAAGGGCTAGATCCAGCCCATGTATATTCTTTGTTTGTTTGTTCAGTCTCTGGAAGCCCTCAAGGGTCCAGGTTAGTTGACTTTCTAGTTGGCCTTCTTGTGAAGTCCCTATCATTTGGGGGGCCTTCAATCCTTCCTCCAACTCTTCCATAAGACTCCCCCAAGCTCTGTTTGTTTGACTGTGGGTCTCAGCATCTGTTTCAGTCAACTGGTGGGTAGAGCCTTGAAGAGGACAGTTATGCTAGGCTTCTGTCTTCAAGCATAACAGAGTATCATTAATAGTATCAGAGATTGGCTCTTGCCTATAGAGTGGGTCTCAACTTAGGCCAGTTATTGGTTGGCCATTCCCTTTGTCTCCAACATTGTCCCTGTACTTCTTAGAGGTAGGACAAATTTGGGATCAAAAGTTTTGTGGGTGGGTTGGTGTCCTCATACCTCCACTGGGAGCCCCCCTTGGCTACAGGAGGTGGCCACTTTAAGCTCCATATCCCCCACTGCTAGGAGTCTCATCTAGAGTGACCCTCAGACATTCCCTGGAACCTCCCTAACCCAAGGTCTCTGGGGATAGATGATGCTTTCCTTGCTCTCTGCCCTCTGCTGATTTCTAATAAGTCTCCCAGATCTTCCCTATTCCCACCTCTCTCTCATCCAGTTCCTTTACTCCATCCATACTCCCCCAAGACTATTTTTTTTTCTGAGTGTGAGATTTAAGCATCCTCCCTTGGGCCTTCATTTTTTCTTACCACATTTTCATCTGTGAAATGTAGCATGATTTTCCTGTACTAAATGGATAATATCCACCTACATACCATGTATGTCCTTTTGGGTATTGCATGGTCTTTGTTTTTAGCTGCTGAGTAGTATTCTATTGTCTAAATGAACCATGTTTTCTTTATTCATTCTTTGGTTGAGGGACATCTGGGTTATTTCTAGTTTCTAGATATTATGAATAAAACTGCTATGAACATAGTTGAACAAACGTCTTTGTGGTATGGCAGAACATCTTTTGGGTATATGCTTAAGAGTAATATAGCTGGGTCTTGAGGTAGAATTATTCCCAATTTTCTGAGGAACTGCCAGATCCCCAAAGTGATTGTACAGGTTTATACTCCCACCAGCAATGGAGGAGTGCTCTCCTTGCTCCATATTCCTGGCAGTGTCTGCTGTCACTTCAGTTTTTGATCTTAGCCATTCTGATGGGTGTAAGATGGAATCTCAGCATCATTTTTAACTTGCATTTCCCCTGTTGACTAAGGACACTGAAAATTTGTTTAAGTACTTCTTTACCATTAGAGATTACTCCATTGAGAAATCCCTGTACCACATTTTATAAAAAATTGGGTTATTTGATTTACTGCTGTCTAATTTCTTGAGTTCTTTATATATTTTGGATATTAATCCTCTGCCAGATGTAGGGATGGTAAAGATCTTTTCCCATCCCATAAGTTGCCATTTTGTCCTATTGACAGTGCTCTTTGACTTACAAGAGTTTTTTTCAGTTTCATATGGAGTCCTTTTTATTGATTGTTGGTCTTTGTATTAGGCTTTTACTGCTGTGAACAGTCACCATGACCAAGGCAACTCTTAAAAGGACAACATTTAATTGGGGCTGGCTTACAGGTTTAGAGGTTCTGTCCATTATCATCAAGGGAGGAGCATGGTAGTGCCCAGGCGGGCATGGTGCAGATGGAGCTGAGTGTTCAACATCTTGCTCTGAAGGCAAACAAAAGAAGACTGAATCCTAGGGAGATAGGATGAGGGTTTTAAAGCCAATACCAAAATGGGCAAACTTATTCCACCAAGGTCACACCTCCAAATAGTGTCACTCTTTGGATAGGCATATGCAAACCACCACAATCTTAGTGCCTGTGCTGTTGGTATTCTGTTCAGGAAGTTGTCTCATATACCAGTTTGTGGTCAAGGCTATTTCTCATTTTCTCTTCTGTGAGATTTAGTGTATCTGGTTTATGTTGAGGCCTTTTGTCCACTTTAACTTGAATTTGATACAGAGTGATATATATATATATATATATATATATAATTTGTATATATAAATTATTGTACATATATACAACTAGTTAGTCTAGTACCAATTGTTAAAGATGCTTCCTTGTTTCCATTGTATGATTTTGACTTCTTTGTCTAAAATCAAATGACCATAGGTATATGGGTTTATTTCTGAGTCTTTGTTTTAATTCCATTGATCAAGTTGTCAGTTTCTATAGCAACACCATGCAGTTTTTATTATTATTGCTCTGTAGTACAGCTTGAAATCAGAGATGGTGATATTCCAAAAGTTCTTTTATTGTACAGGACTGTTTTAGGTATCTTGGGATTTTGTTTTTACATATGAAGTTGAGTAGTGTTTTTTCATGGTCTGTAAAGAATTGTGTTGGAATTTTGATGGGAATTGCATTGAATTTGTAGATTGCTTTTGGTAAGATGGGCATTTTTTACTATGTTTATCCTACTAATCCATGAGCATGGAAGATCTTTCCTGCTTATAAAATCTTCAGTTTCTTCAGAAATGTGAAGTTCTTGTCCTACAGGTCATCACTTGTTTAGTTAGAGTTACACCAAGATAACTTCTTTCTCTGCTCATTTATTGTTTGTATAAAGAGGGTTACTAGTTTCTTTGAGTTACTTTTGTATCCAGTCACTGTGATGAATATGTTTATTAGCTGTAGGAGTTCTCTGATAGAATTTTTGTAGTCATTTATGTATACCATCATATCATTGACAAATATTGAAACTTTGACTTCCTTACAATTTATAATCCCATTGATCTCCTTTAGTTGTCTTATTGACACTCTATTTAGAGCTTCAAGTACTATGTTGAATAGAAAGGAAGAGACTGGGCAGCATTGTCTTATCCCTGAATTTAGTGGCATTGCTTTATGTTTTGTTCTATTTAATTTGATCTTGGGTTTTGGCTTATTGTATACTGCATTTATTGTGTTTAGGCACATGCCTTATATTTTAATTTTCTTGTCATTTGTTAAAGCTTGCTTTGTGACTGAATATATGGTTAATTTTGGAAAAGGTTCGGTGACATGCAGAAGAAGACATATTCTTCTGTGTTTAGGTGAAATGTTCTATAGATATCTGGTAGATTCATTTGATTCATAATACCTGTTGGTTTCATTAGTTCTATGCTTGGTTTTTGTCATGATGACTTGTCCAATGGTGAGGTGGGGTGATGAAGTCTTCCACCATCAATGTGTGGTATATAATGTATAAATTACCTTTAGTGGTGTTTCCTTTACAAGTGTGTGTGCCTCTTGCATTTTGGACAGAGATAGTCAGAAGTGAGATGTCATCTTTGTGAATATTTCCTTTGATAAGTATGAAATGTTTTTCCCCATTTCTCTTGATTAATTTTGGTTGAAAGTCTATTTTATTAGTTACTAGAATGGCTACTCCAGCTTGAGTCTGTTTGCTTGGAAAACCTTTTTCTCAGAAGAATTGCTTTTCCTCTGAGGCAATATTATCTTTGTTGCTGATGTGTGTTCTTTTATGCAATGGCATTCAAAATCTTGCTTTCACATCCAGTCTATTAGCCTGTCTTTTTATTGGAGAACTGAGTCTGTTGATGTTGAAAGATATTAATGAGCAGTGATTGTTAATTTCTGTTATTATGTTAGTAGGTGTATGTGTGTGTGTTCCTTCCTTTGGTTTGGCTCGTATGGGATTATTCACTTCCTGTGTTTTCTTGGATGTAGTTAGCCTCCTTTAGTTAGAGTTTTCTTTCTAGTATTTTCTGTAGGGCTGGATGTGTGAATAGATAATGTTTAAATTTGGTTTTGTCATGGGATATCTTGTGTTTTCCATCTGTGGTGATTCAAAGTTTTGCTTGGTATGGTAATCTGGGCTGATATCTGTGGTCTCTTATTTTCTGTAATATATCTGCTCAGGCTTTTAGAGTCTCTGTTAAGAAGTTGGGTGTTATTCTGATATGTCTGTCTTTGTATGTTACTTGGCTTTTTTCCCTTGCAGCTTTTAATATTATTTTTTTGTTATGTACATTTAGTGCTTTGATTGTTTTATGGCAGGAGGATTTTCTTTTCTTTTTTTTTTTTTTTTTTTTTGGAAGATTCAGGTTTATTTAAAATTCAAACTCTAATAAACACAGTAGTTGAGAAATAAATGATAAAATAAACAGTAGTAAGATATTACAATGTCTTTTTTAAAACTTTATTTTAGAAAACAAAGATAAAAGAAAAAATTTTAAACATTTTTGCATAAATGTATACAAATACATTTTTGTCAGTGCTTGGCTTTTTTTTTTTTTTTTTTTTTTTTTTTTTTTTTTTTAAGGTTTGATACTCTGCATTAAGGTCTTACTAGTTACAATGAGCAAAAAGTATATGTAACGTTCAGGCTGAGCAACTGGTGAGTGGGAGACCTAGGCTGCGGGGGAGCAGAGGGATCTCTGCGGAGTGCACACAGAAAGGGAACCCCCTGCCCTGCCCTGCCCTGTCCTCCCCGATCCAGTGACCGGGAACAGATCTTAGGAACTTCTGTTCCCACCCGGAGACGACTTCAGGACACAGAGCAGAGCCTGCCCCAACAGCCAGCCGGAAAGGCGGCTCGTACAGGCTGAACAACTGGTGAGTGGGAGACCTAGGCTGCTGGGGAGCAGAGGGATCTCTGCGGAGTGCACACGGAAAGGGCACCCCCGGCCCTGACCTGCCCTGTCCTCCCTGATCCAGGGACCAGGAACAGATCTTAGGAACTTCTGTTCCTACCCGGAGACGACTTCAGGACGCAGAGCGGAGCCTGGCCCACCTGCCAGCTGGAACCTGGGCTGCCGGGGAGTAGAGAGATCTCTGCGGAGTGCACACGGAAAGTGTACCAGGGACACAGACCAGATACAAGGGAAAGGCAAGAACATATCACTGACAACAAAATGGCAAGAGGAAAGAGAAAGAGTATATCCCAAGGAAACCAAGACAATCTAGCAACACCAGAACCCAGCTCTCCGATAGTAGCAAACATCGGAATTCCAAACACTCCAGAGAAAGAAGACACAGACCTAAAATCATGCCTCAAGACGCTGATAGAGTTACTTAAACAAGAAAGGGAGGAAAAGCAAAAAGATTCAGAAGCTTTTAAAGAAGAAACAAGAAAAACACTCAAAGAACTCAAAGAACGAGACGAAAGCAGAACCAAAGAAATAAAGGAATGGAAGAGGGAAATTAAAACAGAAATTGACACAGTAAAGAAAGCGCTAAAAGAGATAACCCTAGAGTCAGAACACCAAAAAAAGAAATCAGGAGTCACAGAAGCAAGCATTTCCAACAGATTACAAGAGATCGAGGAGAGAATCTCGGGGGCAGAAGACAACATTGCAAACATAGACAAAACAGCCAGAGAAGATGCAAAAAACAAAAAGCTCCTAACCCAAAATGTCCAGGAAATACAAGACACAATGAGAAGACCGAACCTAAGGATAATAGGAATAGAAGAGGGAGAAGAGTATCAACTAAGAGGCACAGTAAATATCTTCAACAAAATCATAGAAGAAAACTTCCCTACCCTCAAGAATGAGATGACCACGAGCATAAAAGAAGCCTTCAGAACTCCAAATAGGTTGGACCAGAAAAGAAATACCTCCCGACACATAATAGTAAAAACATCAAGTGCCCAAAGTAAAGAAAGAATACTAAAAGCAGTAAGGGAAAAAGGTCAGGTAACATATAAAGGCAGACCAATCAGACTCATACCTGATTTCTCAACAGAGACTATGAAAGCTAGAAGAGCCTGGACAGACATCATGCACTCCTTAAGAGAGCACAAGTGCCAGCCCAAGCTGCTATACCCAGCAAAACTATCAATCACCATCGATGGAGAGACAAAGATATTTCAAGACAAATCAAAATTCACACAATATCTGACCACAAACCCAGCACTACAACGAATTATAGGTGGAAAACCCAATACAAGGAGGGAAAATACAGCCTAGTAAAAACAAGAAAACTCCTAAACAAGAAAACTAAAAGAAGAAAAAAACACAGACACAACTCAACCCAAAAAAGCAAAAATGGCAGGAAACAGAAACAATTATTCCTTGATATCTATTAACATAAATGGTCTCAACTCCCCAATAAAGAGACATAGACTATCAGACTGGATACATAAACAAAATCCAGCCTTTTGCTGCATACAGGAAACTCATCTCAGAGACAGAGACAGACACTATCTCAGAGTAAAAGGGTGGGAAAAAAACTTCCAAGCAAACAGCTCCAAGAAGCAAGCTGGAGTGGCTATTCTAATATCGAATAAAGTAAATTTCCAACCAAAAGTTATCAAAAAAGATAAAGAAGGACACTTTTTACTCATTACCGGGGAAATCTGTCAGGAGGAACTCTCAATCCTTAACATATATGCTCCAAATAAAAAATCACCCACATTCATAAAAGAAACTCTACTAAAGCTCAAAATATACATTTCACCCCACACAATAATAGTGGGAGACTTTAACACCCCACTCTCACCAATGGACAGATCAGGGAAACCGAAACTGAACAAGGACACTGCAAAACTAGCAGAGACTTTGAACCAACTAGAATTAATAGATATATACAGAACATACTATCCTAAAGTAAAAGAATACACCTTCTTCTCACCACCCCATGGCACCTTCTCGAAAATTGACCACATAATTGGACACAGAACAAGCCTTCATCGATATAAGAAGATTGAAATACTCCCATGCATCCTCTCAGATCACCATGGTCTACAGCTGGTCTTTAACAACAACAAAGACAACAAAATGCCCACATACACATGGAAACTAAACAACGCTCTGTTAAAGGATAGCAGGGTCAAAGAAGAAATAAAGAAAGAAATTAAGGACTTTCTAGAATTCAACGAAAATGATAACACAACATACCCAAACCTATGGGATGCAATGAAAGCAGTATTGAGAGGAAAACTCATTGCCCTAAGTGCTTCCAAGAAGAAACTGGAGAGAGCTCACATCAGCAACCTGACAGCACAGCTAAAAGCCCTAGAACAAAAGGAAGCAGATATACCCAAAAAGAGTAGACGGCAAGAAATAATCAAAATTAGGGCAGAAATAGACAAAATAGAAACAAAAAAAAACCATTGAAAAAATCAACAAAACCAAGAGTTGGTTCTTTGAGAAAATCAACAAGATTGATAAACCCCTAGCCAGACTAACTAAAGGGCAAAGAGAGAGTATCCAAATTAACAAAATCAGAAAGGAAAGTGGTGACATAACAACTGAAACTAAGGAAATTCAAGAAATCATCAGATCCTACTACAAAAACTTATACTCCACAAAATTGGAAAATCTGGAGGAAATGGACGAATTCCTAGACAGATACAAGGTCCCAAAAGTTTAACCAGGACCAAGTAAACCATCTAAATAACCCTATAACACCTAAAGAAATAGAAGAAGTCATCAAAAGCCTCCCAACCAAAAAAAGCCCAGGTCCAGACGGGTTCAGTGCAGAATTTTATCAGACATTTATTGGGGATATAACACCAATATTCGCCAAACTATTCCAAAAGATAGAATCAGATGGAATATTACCCAACTCATTTTTTGAGGCTACAATAACCCTCGTACCTAAGCCACACAAAGACCCTACAAGGAAAGAGAACTTCAGACCAATCTCACTTATGAACATTGATGCAAAAATACTCAACAAAATCCTTGCAAACCGAATCCAAGAACACATCAAAACCATCATTCATCATGACCAAGTAGCCTTCATCCCTGGGATGCAGGGATGGTTTAACATAAGGAAATCCATCAATGTAATCCACCATATAAACAAACTTAAAGACAAAAATCACATGGTCATCTCACTAGACACTGAGAAAGCATTTGACAAAATCCAACACCCCTTCATGTTAAAAGTCCTGGAAAGAACAGGAATCCAAGGCCCATATTTAAACATAATAAAAGCAATATACAGCAAACCAACAGCCAACATCAAACTTAATGGCGAGAAACTTGAAGCAATCCCACTAAAATCAGGGACTCGACAAGGCTGCCCACTCTCTCCCTACCTACTCAACATAGTACTGGAAGTCCTGGCTGGAGCAATTAGACAGCAAAAGGAGATCAAGGGGATACAAATCGGAAAGGAAGAGATAAAAACATCACTCTTTGCCGATGACATGATAGTGTACTTGAGTGACCCCAAAAATTCCACCAGAGAACTCCTACAGCTGATAAACAAGTTCAGCAAAGTGGCCGGATACAAAATTAACTCAAACAAATCAGTAGCCTTCCTGTACTCAAAGGCCAAACATGTGGAGAAAGAAATTAGGGAAAAGGTACCCTTCACAATCGTTACAAAAACTATGAAATACCTTGGTGTGACTCTAATTAAGGAAGTGAAGGACTTGTATGACAAGAACTTCAAACCTCTAAAGAAAGAAATTGAGGAGGATCTCAGAAAATGGAAAGATCTCCCATGCTCATGGATTGGAAAGATCAACATCTTAAAAATGGCCATCCTACCAAAAGCAATCTACAGATTCAATGCAATTCCCATCAAAATTCCAACCTAGTTCTTCATGGAATTGGAAAGATCAATGTGCAATTTCATATGGAATAACAAAAGACCTAGAATAGCGAAATCCATCCTCAACAACAAAAAAACATCTGCAGGAATCACTATCCCTGACCTCAAGCTATATTACAAGACAATTGTGCTGAAAACTGCATGGTACTGGTACAGAAATAGGCAAGTGGATCAATGGAATAGAATAGAAGATCCAGAAATGAGCCCTCATGTATATGGTCAACTGATTTTTGACAAAGGAGCAGTAAACATTCAATGGAAAAAGGACAGCCTATTCAACAAATGGTGCTGGTCCAACTGGCACTCAACATGCAAAAGAATGAAAATAGACCCGTTCTTATCTCCTTGTACAAACTCAAGTGTAAGTGGATTAAAGATCTCCACATTAAACCAGATACACTAAAACTATTAGATGAGAAAGTAGGGAAAACCTTAGAACATATAGGCACAGGAGAAAATTTTCTGAACAAAACATCAATGGCTCAAGCTCTAAGGTCAAAGATTAACAAATGGGACTTAATGAGATTGCAAAGTTTCTGTAAGGCTAAGGACATCGTCAAGAAAACAAAACGGCAACCAACAGAATGGGAAAAGATCTTTACCAACACCACATCAGATAGAGGCCTAATATCCAAGGTGTACAAGGAACTCAAAAAGCTAGACACCAGAGAATCAAATAACCCTATTAAAAAGTGGGGTACAGAGCTAAACAAATCATTTTCAGTTGAGGAACACCGAATGGCCGAGAAACATCTGAGGAAGTGCTCGACATCCTTAGCCATCAGGGAAATGCAAATCAAAACAACCCTAAGATTCCACCTCACACCAGTCAGATTGGCCAAGATCCAAAACTCAGATGACAGCAGATGCTGGCGAGGCTGCGGAGAAATAGGAACACTTCTCCACTGTTGGTGGGGTTGCAAGCTAATACAACCACTCTGGAAATCTGTCTGGCGATACCTCAGAAAATTGGATATAGTACTACCTGAAGACCCAGCTATTCCACTTCTGGGCATATACCCCAGAGACACTTTAATACACAACAAAGATATATGCACCACAATGTTCATAGCGGCTCTATTTATAATAGCCAGAAGCTGGAAGGAACCCAGATGTCCTTCAGAAGACGAATGGATACAAAAATTGTGGTACATATACACAATGGAATACTACTCAGCCACCAGAAACAATGACTTAATCAAATTCTTAAGAAAATGGCTGCATCTAGAGAAGATCATCCTGAGTGAGATAACCCAGTCACAAAAGAACAGACATAATATGCAGTCACTGATAGTGGGATGCTAACCCCAGAGGCTTGCACTCCCCCAGAAACAACTCACAGACTGTATGAAGTCCAAGAAATAAAGAAAACAAAAAATATACATATATTCACAAAACAAGAAGACTTTGACTATTTCCATGTTGCGTTTTGTTTTGCATGTACTTTACGCTTATTGCAACTAGTACGTTTTCAATGCATACTGTCAAGCCCTTGAAAAAAATCAAGTACTGACTAAAAAACATATTCACATGGTTTTATGTAAAATTTATTTTAATGTCTGAAAAAACAGTACTGACAAAAATGTATAATTTTAAGCAAAAAAATGTTTAAAATCTTTACATTTATCTTTGTTTTGCAAAATAAAGTCGTTTAAAAAAAAAGTATATGTAAAACAGGATGTAACCCGGACTTAGTCAACATTTTCTTGGTGTGTAAGGATTGAGCATAATGTTTTTTTTTTTTTTTTTTTTGTTTTGTTTTGTTTTGTTTAAACAGTCTGTGAGTTGTTTCTGGGGCAGTCCGAGCCTCTGGGGTTAGCATCCCACTATCAGTGACTGCATATTGTCTGTTCTTTTGTGACTGGGTTATCTCACTCAGGGTAGTATTCTCTAGATGCAACCATTTTCTTAAGAATTTGGTTAAGTCATTTTTTCTGATAGCTGAGTAGTACTCCATTGTGTAAATGGAGGATTTTCTTTCTGGTCCAATCTACTTAATATTTTGTAAGCTTCCTGTATGTTTATAGACACATCTTTATTTAGACTGGAGAGATTTTCTTCTATGATTTTGTTGAAAATAATTTTGGGACCTTGTAGCTGGGAATCTTCTTCTACTTCTATTATTCTTATGTTTGGTCTTTTCATGGTGTCACTGATTTCCTGGATATTTTATGTTTTTAGATATAACATCTTCTTTGAATGATGTCTTCAATCATATCTTCTGTGCCTGAGATTTTCTCTTCCATCTTTTATATTCTGTTGGTAATGCTTGCAACTGTAGTTCCTGCTCTCTTACTTAGGTTTTCTCCAGGATTCTCTCAGTTTGTGTTTTCTTTATTGCTTCTATTTCCATTTTCAGGTCTGAAACAGTTTTACTCATTTCCTTCACCTGCTGGATTGTATTTTCCTGTATTTCTGTAAGGATTTATCCAGTTCCTCTTTGAAGCTCTCTATTATTTACATAAGAGTGGATTTGAGGTGATCTTCTTGTGCTTCAGCTGTGTTGGAATATCCAGGGCTTGCTGTAGTAGGATTGCTGGGCTCTGGTGGTGCCATATTGCCCTGACTCTTGTTGATAATATTTTTGCACTGGCCTTTAGCCACCTGGTTGTCCCTGGTGCTAGTAACAAGAGGAGAGATATCATGGACCAATGGGGCCTGGGTGGAAGGTGAAACGCATGCCCTGATCCTGCAATAAACAAGCCTGCTTTCACTTCTCACCTGGCTCCCAGAGTCTGTGTTAGTGAGTCTGTGCCTTCTTAGTCTCACCCCCAAGGACTATCTTGAGAGGCCCAGGGCTAAGGCATCATGCCATGACAAAGGAAAGCCTCTCAAACTGTGAGCCAAGTGGCTTTCTATTTATAAAATGCTGCTTCCAGATACTTTCTCATTGTAGTAAACAGAGCAGCTGATAAGAGTCTTGTCCTTTAAAATGCTCTGTGAACTACTAAGATGGTTCCTGCAGGTGTAGATGGGGGGGACTGTTTGTCAGAGCTGGATCTAAATGGCAGAATGAAGTGTCTTAGAACAATCACTGTTCCTAAAATAAGGGTCTCTCCAAATTCTTGGTCCTGTCACCTTAATCCTGACCCTGACATGTTGACAGAAGTTCCAGGAACAGGTAACACTAGCCAGGCTCACAAAGGATGTCAGAAAGCCCAGGTTCATAGATATGGAGCCCTCAATGTCTCACAATCGTGCTTATCACCACCAACCTTATCTCACTTTTTGCAGCTAGAGGATGGAAAGTTTTATTGGGTAGAAATGTCTTTTAGACATGGGTTCATTAAAAAAATCTTACAATAATGTGTGTTTGTGTATATGTGTACAGGTGTGTGTGAGTGTGTGTGTGTGTGTGTGTGTGTGTGTGCGCGCACACACACACACATGCGAATGTGTGTGATAGTGTCTGTGTATACAGGCACATTTGTATGTGTGAGTATGTGTGTGTGTATGGTATGTGTATGCATGTGTGTGTAAATGAACATGCATGTTTGTAGAGGACAGAGGGTGATCATGTGTATTGACCCTCAGAAGCCACCTACTTTGTTTCTTGAAAGAGGGTCTCCCACTGACTGGACAGAGAGGTCCAGGGACCCATCTGTCTCTTGTCTACACTGCTAGGATTACAAGGGCACACTATCATACCCAGAGAACTCACATGGGTTCTAGGGATGGGCATGAAAGCAGTTCTTTGGTTCAGCCATCTTTCCAGCCCCTTCCTCTTTTTAAAGTTGGTGGTTGAACAGGGAGGGAGGGAGGACCGGAGGACACAGCAGCAGAGATGGGGCTTTGAACTACTGGGAGGGAGACTTCATAATGAACTTGTTGGTAAGTGTGGAGCCAACGGGCAAGCAAAGTGAGTTCCCGCAGAGTGGGGGAAAGCCGACAGTGCCTTGCGAGGAAAGGTTCATCCTCCTCGAGGTACAGGTGCTCAGCACCATTGCCTTTTTCTGAGGCCCTGGGAGAGAAGTTCACAAACTCTGCTTTAATCTTCTGAAGCAGGAACCTCTGAGATTTGCTAAGACTCAACCTACTTGGACGACTTTCAGCAGAAAAGATGTTGGCCACCTTTCGGTGTCAGCCCCGAAAAGTTTCTAAAAACCAGAAAGATTAAAGGGTCTTTGAAGCTGATTCTAAATGCCTGCAACAGGAAGGTAAGGATCCTGGTAAAGTACATTTAAATTATCTATCTTCTGGAGTCCTGGAGTCCTGTGCTTTTTGGGTTTCTGTGCTAGGGAACCGTCTAGGTTGAGTTTCTTGGGTAACAAGGTCTGATTTCATCTTTGTTAATTCGTGTTTTCTTTCCCTCTGATCCTGTGGCTGTATCCTATGGCTGACCCCAGACCTGGGTTGATTCAGTCCCAGCCTGCCTGGCCCCCTCAAGATTACAAGCTGGTTTTGGCTGTCAGTGACCCAAAGATCCACCAGAATGGATTTGGGTGTTGGTTTGTTTTTCTGTTTTCTCAAAGAAGGATGTCGTGGCTGACCTTGAATTGTGGATGTTTGCAAGGAGGTTCTTGAGCTGGTGCCTGCTCACCTCCAGCTTCAGCTTGAGTTTAATTAAGTCTAACTTTGCTGTGCATCTGCCTGTGAGCTGGGGCAGCCACTAGTCCTTGATAAGTGTGAAAGGAGGAATAATTGCAGTGGCAGGCTCCAAACCTGCTACGAATCTAATCATGAGACTACGCGTGCCAGCTGCTGGCACATGCTAAGCATTTGTTACACCTTCTTTTGGAGTCATTAACAAAATTTAAAGAAATCACGAGGCTTCACTTTTATAATTGATTAACTACTGTGCACTTACGGTATTAACTTTTATTAGTACATTACAAGTGATTAAAATTATTAATAGGTTAATATTCATTAATTTCCATCAAATAATTAGATTAATTACATCATAAATACATCTCTGATGATTAAAAATAATATAGCCAATAATGAGACAGGTTGAAAGATTAAACAGTTGACACACAAAAAGCATTTGGAGTAGTGCTCAACGTGCCTACCAGAACTCAGCTAATCGGTTTTTTATTTCCTTTATTGTGGACGTTTTTGAGGCAGGGTCTTGTTATGGAGTCCCCGCAGACTGTGAGACTGAGATCATCTTACCTCAGCCTCTAAGTGCTGAGATTATAGGCGTGCACCACCCACCATATCTGGCTACTTAGCTGTATTTTAAATTGTTTAACATTGAATCCACCTGCAGTGGTTTCTTCAAAGTGACAGTCATCTTGGGGGGAAAGCAATTGCATTTCTTTGCCTTGATTATAACAATAATATCAAGTTCTTCTGCATTCCCTTTAGCCCTCCATTTGACTTTGCTACTCTTCTTGTCCTCTGTGAATGCTGGCATCCTGAGAGAGGAGACAGGCAAGAGAGCCGAGGTCTCGCCCAATAGGAGAAGCACTGTTGAACTTCATTCGGGACTAAATTTAAATTTTGACCCAATTTCAAGGTTTCAGAGCAATCACAAGAATAACAAAGATTTTGATCTGTTCCTTTCCTACATCCAGGTTTACCTGCTGTCTGTTTGCCTCCTCTGTCTGTTCTTCTCCTTCTGTGGCTTGCTCTCCCAGTGTCCACTCCCAGAAGCTCGCTGCCTGGTGTGGCTGTGGCGAGGCGGAGGAAGTAGATCAGGTCATCAGTGATGCTGTCTTCTGATTTGAGGGATCCATGCTGGTCCTAGAGGTATTGTAAGGTGGGGCTACGCTCCATCCTTAGCCTGGCCTGCATGGAACTGTCACTTCCTGACACTTTGCCATGTTGTGAAGCAGTTGGGGGGGGGTCACTGGTGGGCCCTGTACTAGGTTTTTATGGTTTATTTTGAATATCAAAATGACCAAACAGGTGAGTGAGGTAAACTTTTTTCATTGTGATTTATCCAGTGTCTGGTATTTTCCTTTCTGTGCATGTCTTGGGGACATGTGGACAAGTGTCTATTCACCCAGCTAGGGCAACAACGACAGATAATTCTACCTATTTAGCTTGAGCTAACGAGTTCACTGGGGTTATTTACAGACCCGTGGATGGGGATTTACTTTGAGGTACATGGTTGAGTCAAAAGCAACTGCACCAGCCCAAAGCCCCCGACCCAAGCCTGGGTGATTATTCACAAAAGCTGCATCCCTGGAATTGCCTGCCCAACTTGTAGGTGGTTCTGCTGAAGAGACTACTGTCCCAGGCAACTGTTGCTGTTCATATGGATCTGGGAATAAATGGTCATGAAGCCTGTCTGTCTAAGCTTTGTGAACCTGTTTACTTCACTTTCTTCCAATGTCCTCTGTCCTCTCTCTAGAAAACAGTGCTTCAGTTTACAGAAAATATCCCCCCTCTCAGAGTGTTTTTAGTCTAGAGAAAATAGCTGCACAATAGTTCACCAAGAATTGATCAACCTGAATATATATGCAGAAACATATACACATGAACATATATATCACACACAAATATATACACACATACATATAGCCACACAAACTTATATCTCTATATATCCTTATTCTCACAAACACATACTCACACATATACACACATACACATGTGCAACAAACACAACACATTTATGCATACATACACACACATGTACATAGAACACACACACACAGCTCACATATTGTTCAATTTATTTTTAGTGTTGAAGAGTGTCTTTGTAGAAAGCTCTGAATACCCAATAAGAAAGCTCTGAATAACCAATACCCAAGAAACAATTCATAGACATTATGAAGCTAAAAAGAAAGAAAAAAAAAAAAAAAAAAAGAAGGCCAAAATGGGGATGCCTCAGTCCTTCTTACAAAGGAGAACAAGATTCTCATGGGCAGAAATGCAAGGTCAAATAGAGGAACAGGGATTAAAGAATAGATCACTCAGAAGCCACCTCACCATGGGATCCACAACATATGCAGTCACCAAATTCAAGCACTATAGCTGATCCCAAGAAGTACTTACTGGCAGGAGCCAGACAGAGATGCCCCATCAGGGAATATGCTAGAGTCATATAGATACAGCTGAGCATGCTTGCAGCTAACCATTGGTCTGATGTCCCAGTGTCCACTCCCAGAAGCTCACTGCCTGGTGTGGCTGTGTCGAGGTGGAGGAAGTAGACCCCACTGAGGTTGCTAAAGAAAGAACTTAAGGAGGTGAAAGGGGTTGTAACCTCATAGGAAGAATAACATTACCAACCAACCAAACCCTTCAAAACTCACATGGAGTAAAACACCAACCTTTGTGCACACTTTGAGAGATCTATTGATCCAGTTTAGTATGTAGATGAAGATAGCAGTGTCTGGCATCAATGTGAGAAGAGGCCTTTGGTCCAGGGAGGGCATGCTTTCCCAATGTAGGGGAATGCCAAGGCAATGGGGTGGAGACGGTGATCAAGAGGGAGTGCACCTTTGTGAAGGCAACTGGGGGAGGAGGGGGGATGGAGGGGGTAAATGGATAACATCTCAAATGTAAATACAGAGTATCTAATAAAAAAATACAAAAAAACAATAGTGTCTTTGTGTTCATGCCCATAATACTCCTTGTTGCTAAGAGCAACAGTGCTCTTTCACACAAAATTGTAGCTCAGGGAACTTAACACTGCTGAGCTGTCTATTTCAGGGTCTATATTGAAATTCCACTAGATGTTAATCTGTTTTCTTCCATGTCCAGAATCCAGTTAAGGCTCCTCAGTCATCCTCATGTTCTTTGCCATTTTGGTCTCTGTGAATCTGGAACGAAGCCTGTGCTTTGTAACGAAGGCGTCTCAGTGGGCGTGGGGTCTGGGTGTACTATGTGTATGGGCTGAAATGTCCTGGTGACTTTATCAGTTGCTTTTGTCCGTTGGAATGCTCTTGGCTGCAGGTAAGAGAGGATCCAGGTAACTGCAGCTCCTGGGGAGTCCGGCAGAACTGTCCAGGCTGGGCTGAGATACTCTGCACACACATGTAGATGACAATAAGTCAACTGAACGGGGAGAACAAATAATGTGTGTTCTGTGATCGGCTTCACAAAGCCAATGTAAGGCTTAGAATGGGAACAGATCGTAGTTGATGTCTCCATGCCACCACATGTGATTAAGCATGACAACTTTGAGAGAGTGCTTTCCCAGGAGATGCTGGAACAAGGATGAGGGTTCAAGAGATTTATGGGATGGATTCCAGGAAGTACGAGTTAGGGAATGCAGAGCAAAGCAAGGGCAGATGTGATGCTGAATCTGGTCACAGGCAACCAGGCCGTGGTTTTCTGGAGACTTCTGAGGTCACTGGGTTATATCAGGAATGATGAACTAGCAGGCTGTGTGGCAGATCCTGCTATCTTTGAGAGTGACAGTGGTGTGGGCGGGGCCTGGCAGCAGCTGTCCTTTCTGCAGCTGAAGTGGTTGTTCCCTCACATAAACACCAGGTCCCTCACTTTGCCATATTGCACATATCTGTCATACTGCAGAGACAGGCTTAGTGCTGTGTGCCTCAAGCCCATGTGTGTTTTCTTCAACTTTTATTCAGATTCTGTTTCCATACCCCAGAACCCAAAGCCACAGCCTTTCATGTGGAGGGAGGCCTTTGCTTATTTATATTTACTTTGTTCATGCTTTCTCCAAGGTGGTGGCTTGCATGGTGACAAGTGTGTGGGCTTGGGGGCAGGGCAGGGCTCTGGCTCTGGTCTGTGTGACTGTTGTAGGTGTGGACATGTTTCTAAGCCTGGGTTTCCTCACGGTAAGCTGGAGATTAAATATCCACTGCAGAGGAGCAGAGGAGATGATTAAATAAGACTTTAGACATCAGCATCCAACTCATATACAATGACAGTTCAAAGCAGTAATGTGTATGAATTAGCTCGCATAGTGCCTAGCACAGCACCTCCTTCATAAACGGTAACAGTAATTCAGAGGTGGCAAGCTTTCTCCTTTCCTCCCTTCTTCCCTTCCTTCTTAAATCACATTTAAAACACCCTTCTTTAATTTCATACGTATATATGGAACTTCAGGCATTTTCAACCACTATTACTGTTTCTCGCCCCCTTTTCCTCTCAGGCTGAACCCTTTCTCCTAACAAGTCTTCCCCCTCCTTCTATGGCTTGTGTGTATGACCTATTGAGTTTAATTAAAGTTGCCTGCAGGAACATAGGTGGGAGGCTGTTTACTGGAGCCTGGGCAACTCATCGGTGGCTGTACCACGGAAAGTGTCACCCTGTCCTAGCCATGTCCACTGCTAAACCGCCTGTGCTCCTCCCTCATTTGTGATGTTTCATGTTGAGGCAGCATCTCGGTCTGGTGCTCAACAGGCCCCTGGACACACGGTGTGGCCCCGGCAGCCAGTGAACTTGGACTCCCTCTGCAGGATTTTGCCTTTACTGCACTTATGGGCAGTAGGAGCTTTAGCACTGTGCTGGGAAGTGAGACATGGGTGGTGTCAAAACCAGTTCAAGGAGGCAACTCTACCCAAAATAAAAGAAAGCACAAAAAAAAAAATAAAATGTGAAAACATGGCATCAATCAGACAGTGGGAGCTAAAGTGAGAAACTGGAACTCTGCCTAGCTCAACCTAAGCTGGAAATGTGTACATGCGTGACATGTGTGTGCATGCACATGTGTGCGCGTTATGTGTGTATGCATGTTTGTATATGTACTGCATGCATGTATGTGCATGCATGTGTGTGTCTTGCACATCTGTGAATGATGTAAGAAGGGCTTCAATATTGATCCTGATATTATATATACATTTTAGCTTGTAGGCAAGTTTACAAACATGGGCTCTGTGAACAGTGGGGATTAGTTGCATTTCCTCAACTTGGGTCAGTAAATCAAATATTGAATGAGTGTTTGCTATGGGATATGAAGGATGTCAGGCTAACCCCATAGGCTTTGTGTGGTAGAGCTGTCTTTGTTCTTATTTTATGTGAGTGTTTTCTAGTCAACTCTTTAATTGTTCAGCTATAAGTACACACTGAATATAAAAACATTAAAATCGCATCATTGTAAATAGCAAAGAGCAATCCCTTTGCTTTGGATCTGTCTTTCTCTAGAGGCAACCAGAGAGTGGTTCTTGTGATTCACTGAGATTTAAACAAATGTGTGTTTACGCCTGTGGTAGTCTGAATAAAAAATGGCCCCCACTGGTTCACAGGAAGTGGCACTATTTGGCCTTGTTGAAGAAGTGTGTCATCAGAAATGGATTTTGATGTTTCAGAAGCTTAAGGCAAGTCTAGTGGCTCACTGTCTCTTCCTGCTGCCTGTGAGTCCGGATGTGGAACTCTCAGCTCCCTTCCCAGCACCATGTCTGTGGCCGGCACCATGCTTCCCCTCATGATGATAATGGACTAAACCTCTGAACAGTAAGGCAGCCCCAATTCAATGTTTTTCTTTATAAGAGTTGTCTTATCTCAGCAGTAAAACCCTCTAATGACTATTTTAAAGATCAAATGGGTATGCAGAGCTTCATAGCGGCTTTGTTCAAAACAGTACACATTTGGAAGCAATAAAGTCTGTGTCTTCATTCAGTAGGATAAATGGCCACCGTGGGGTAAATGAATTGTGACATGTGAGGACATTGGAATATTATTCGGCTCTAAGAAGAGATGAGCTAATGAGCCATGAGAAAATGTGGAGGAAACAGAATGATCAGTGGTGGTCGGGGATTGGGACAGGGAGGGTTGACTAGGTGGAAGAGCACAGAGTGTTTTTATGGCAATGAGACTATCCTGTGTGGTACTTATTATACAAGTACAGGGGCAGTAATGCAAGTTTGGAGAGCTACAATAGAATGTGGCCACATGGGTGATAAATATGATGATGATGATGATGATGATGATGATGATGATGATGATGATAATGATGATGATGATGATGATTATGATGCAGTAGTGGTTGGCTCAGGAAAAGAGAGCTGGCACATTATTTTCTTTAAAAAAAAAAGGTTTGTTAGAAGGGCATTGAGATCATGGTTGAGACTTAAGGTGACAAGTGTTGGAAAGAATTATATGAAAGCAGCATAACAAGGTCTAAACATGAGCTTCAGTAGAAAAAAGATCCCCAGGATCAATCAGTCACCAGAACTGTTGGGATGCTGTTCCCTCTCACTGAAGTGTGTCCCTGTATTCTCACTTGTTCAATGCTGCGCCTGCAGAGAGCTAAGTGCTGCCGGGATGTTGGTATTGTCACTTCTATGGCCCATTGCCAGTTTTCTACGTCTAAGGCTTGTTCTTCCTCACCTGCCCAGAAGATGGTCCTCTGAGATTATCATATTTAAAAAAAAAAAAAAAAAACAAGCTGTCCTGGTGAAGGTCAAGGGACACAGATACAGCTGGAAGCTGGGAGTGAGGACCAAGAGGAGGGGGGACAAGGCAGTGGAGAAGTCAGGATAAATTTAGATAGTTAACTGAGGAAAAGCCGAAGCAAAAGGCCAATAGCTTTAAACTCTGTAGAAGTCTCCGTGTCTTAATTAAACCTCAAGTGGGAACCTCAAAGGCTCAGCAATGCAGAACAAAGGAAGTATCAGCCTTTCTTAAAGTTCAGGGTGTTGGTGGGGAGTTTCCTGTCATGTGAGTTAGTGCAGCACTGTGTGGTGACAAAGAGTATGGAGGACATGGCCTTTGCCATAAACTAAGTGGTCAAGTCACAGCACAGACTGCCTCTTGAGTCTGTCCCAGGGAGAAGCAGGTGTGTGTGCCTAATCTCTTCAGGCTGAGCTCTGACCTTGTCAGAGTGGCCACTGTCTTAAAGGGTCATGCTCACATTATGATCACAGCGCTGTGAATGAAATGTTCACACAAAACACTTCCTTTATTCGAGGTAAGCCCAGTGCCCTCCTTACTTACTGTAAGATGTTGCTGTCAGCTCTTTGAACATTTTGCCATGCTTCCTTTACCATCCCCCTGGAACTACAAGCTAAAATAAAGCCTTCTTTCCTTAGGTTGCTTCTGGTCCGGGTATTTTATCCTACCCATAGAAAAACACTTCATGTCTAGTTTGGTGAGATGTTCTTGTGAACAATGTGACAATGCTGGGTTCTTTGAAGACATATGGAAGACTGTGGGGATTTCTATTAGGAAATGCTGCAAATAGAGCTTAAAGGACCACTTGTCAAAAGCCAGCTTAGGCATAAGCTCACTTGCCCATTATAGTTCCTCCTGCATGGCATCCACCAACCACTCAAGCAGGAGCCTAGAATACAGTAGTGTTGCAAGCAATAAAGATATTGGAGGCCCAGATAAGGGGGTTTAATAGATGATCAAGGACTCTATTAGTAACCGGAAAGAGGCCATTCATGTGCTATTTGGGCAAAGAATCTAGCTCTATTCTGTCTGTGTCCCAAGAATTTGCCTGGGGATAAACTAAAACATAGTGAAAATTTCAAGACAGTATAACAATGGGCCTGGGGAATATCTGTTGCTGATTACTCTGTGTAGGCCTACAGTGAAAAAGAGCAACAAGGGGGAGAGGAAGAAATAAAAATGATGTGCAATTTTGAGAGGAAAGGGGCACGGGGAAAGGAAAGTACCTGAGTGTTTTTCTGCTTCATAGACAGTAAATGCCTATGGAAGGCTTTTATTTTTATTTATTTATTTATTTATTTATTTTTTTAACCAGATTTACTATACAAAAGCTGCTGCTGGAACTGTAGTTTAAGGAGACCAAACTTCATCTCAATCTGGCAGTTCAGCTTGACAAAGTCACCTATCTAGGGCTGGTTTGGGAAACCAAACAAACATGGGAAACTGAGAGGGTCATGGATTCTTCCTCTCTAAGAGAATTGCTGAGGTCAGGCAACATGTGGTAGTGTCAGAGTCCTTGTTAGAAGGTTCTCAGATGTTACCAAGAGAAGCTCTGAATGCAAAGCCTGCGGTGAAGACCCCAAGATGTTGGAGATACCCAACTGTGAGACATCTTCTAATGAAGGTATATGGTTAGCAATGCTAGAGGGTGGAGCCATCAGGCTCTTTGAAACTAAAGCCCTAAATACTGGACCTGAAGCTAAAGGACTTGGAATGTGCTCTTCTGGGTTTCATTCTCTCCTTCACCCAGTATTTTCTCACTATTCCTCATGCCTCACTTTTGGAATGGCGGTGTGTATTCTGTACCATTGTATATGCAATTTTTAACTCATTCTACAGGGTTTGCAGTTAAGAGAGTGCCTTAAGGCATAGGGAGTGGATGGAAACAGCGCAAGAGGAAGATGTATGCTAGAATTTTAAGTGGTGGGACTGTAAAAGACTATGGGGACTTTTGAAGTTGAATTAAATGTATATTTCATTAAGACACAGTCCTGAGTCTATAGGTTCAGAGAGTGGAATGTGCTAGTGTGAATGAGGAATGTTCCTAATAGGCTCATGTATTTGAACACTTGGTCCCCAGGTTATGGAAGTGTTAGGAGGTAGAACCCCACTAGAGGAAGTATGACAATGGGGATGAGCTTTGTGGGCTTTTGGTTCCACCCTATTGCTATTCTCTCTGCTTCCTATATGGAGCGGGAGTGCATTGCATCAGCTACCTGATCCTGCTGCCATGCCTTTCGCTCCACTACGGACTGTCTCTCTGGAACAGAAAGCTAAAATAAACTATTTCTTAAGTTGCTTTTGGTCTTATCCCAGCAACAGAAAAGTAACTAATGCAAGAGCCTTTACATATTAATAAGGGAAAACCCATGCTGCCTCAGGCACATTTGAAGTTTGATATGTTGAAGTCATAGTTACGAAAGGAATGATGAAGGATGTAATTCTGGGCATGCCCAGTTCAAGGTCATAAGAGCACATGTTCAAAATGGAAAGATGGCAGACATGAATATTACTGGATACTCTGCTAAAAAGAATGCATTAGGTTTTGCTCTAGGTCACCTATGAGTCAGAGTGAACCAATCACTTTAAATGCTTCCTTCTAAGTTTTTCCAAAGAATTTCAGCCAAAAAATAAAAAGGAAGAACAACTTTGAAGTTGTGTTTCTGTAGGACTCTTCCCAAAAATGTACCTACCTGCCACCCTTAGCAGCCAACAATTTTATCAATTTATACTTTTGAAGAGTCATATACAAGGGTTTCAGTTAATTCACTCTCTTTTAAAATTAGTATCTCAGGGCCAGATGATGGCAGCACACACCTTTAATGCCAACACTCAATAAGCAAAGGCAGGCTTTGCCAACTCTGAGTTCAAGGCCAGCCTGGTCTACATAGCCAGTTTCAGGACAGCCAGGACTACACAAAGAGAAACCTGGTCTCAAAAGACCAAATAAGAAAATTCAAAATTTTATTGTTTTTCATATGTAAAAAGAAAGTAAATTTATATGCTATAGAATAGTGTGATATCAGTGTACAATGTAATATATAGTAAAAAATAGCAGTATCTATGAGATTGAATACATTGTAACAAAAGGGAACAATTGGAGTGTATAAAAGAAAAAGGTTTAAAAATATACAGTATGATCCAGCTGAAGAAAAACAAATGTGAAAAACATTTAATATACCTTGATGTGATTCTTATATTGGAGAAATAAAAATAAACAGTATAATTGAAGTTTCAACACAGTTTTAAAGAAAGAAAGATTTCTCAATAGAGAATGTAATTAAAGATCTGTGGAAACCAGCACCCCACAGACTGGGAACACACAAATGAAGAGCCACAGCCTGTTTAGGATAAAACAAAGAAGAAAAAAAAAGGTTTGTTTTATTGCATTTGAAAACAGGCAAAGATATAACTCTTCTACCCTAATATGTTTTTAATTATAAAGAAATATAAACTCTCAAAGACAATAAATGTCTGCCTCGGAGCTGACGCATTAATCTTAGTCCTCAATAAACATAACATTCCTGGTTCTGTTCTCACCATTAGCTCTTCTCTTCTGACCACCATGCTTGGTGATGTGTTGGCACAGTGTGGTTCCTCATGACTAAGGTCCTCTGGAAGGCAGAGGCACTGGGCTTTTGTTCTCCCTTGGGTGTTTTCTCTGCTGGCCAAGAACACGTGGTTGATCACATGACTTGTCTCATCCACTCAAAGTATCGCCTCCTAACCATGACATAGTTGAACCTGCCTCCTTCCAAAGAGGAGTTCTGAAGTTCTGCTTACTTCCCGGCCCTCGGAACACTCGGAGACCTGGGTGGGCCGGTCCTTGTAGGAAAGACTCTGGCTGCCTGAAT
This sequence comes from Micromys minutus, assembly GCF_963924665.1. Classification (NCBI taxonomy): domain Eukaryota; kingdom Metazoa; phylum Chordata; class Mammalia; order Rodentia; family Muridae; genus Micromys; species Micromys minutus. The sequence goes on from NC_137971.1 coordinate 78,900,677, forward strand.
GGTAGTGACAGAGAATTCTGGCACCGTGGTACATGGATCCTCCAGGGATGCCTCCACACGAGCAAGGACAGACATCCTGGGCGTGCACCTGCACTTCCCTCTTGATAACTTGCCTCAGACACAGCCCACACAGAGGAGAGCAGACTTGTACAGCTTAGTACAGCTTTCCCTGGCACACAAGGCTCTTCTAGGGTGGGCAGAATGGTTTCCTCAATGCACCCCACCTTGTCCACTATGAGGAGCCTTGTGTCTTTTTTTCCCTAACTGGATGTATGTTCATTTTTCTTCTTCTGACTCCACCAGTGTCTTTTGAACTGTTTCTCAGGGATTTCTCTCATCTGAGATGAGTTTGATTTTTATGCGAACTAACTCAGCTCTTGCTAGACTGTGAAGAGACTTCGTTACATTTTTCTCTGAATCCATTCTCCTAATTTGGTCTTTCTTTTTTCTTTTTTCTTTTTGGAAGTGTGGCACTGAAATCCAGGACCCATGTTAGTATTGTGAAATGCTTTCTCCCTGCTCTGGCTCCATTAACACTGATTTTTAATTATTAAAATTGATACATTATAGGGTGTTAAAAGATGTGTCCCTGGTCCAGTTCTTTGTTGCCATATACAGTATCCAGGAAACTTCAATGGGACATCTCTAGACTCGAACCCATACCTCTGCCATTGCTCCTAGATACTCTAGGCTCATAGTTACTGTACCACAAAGGCATGTATATTTTTTACTCAGGGTGGTCATTGCTAACACTTCAGGATACCCAGATGAAATGCTCTTCCAGTCTCCATTTCTAGAAACAGCCATTGAGACTGTCAGTCTTCCCACATCCTTGCTAGGACTGGCTTCTATCAGTTCCATCCTGCCAACTAGATGGGCTCATTTTTATCCACAACTGAAACTCTTACAACTAGATCCTATCATGAAACCAATGTCTACAGACTCCCTGGAGGGAAGTGTGTTGGGGGGGGTAGGGAGGGGGTACAGACAGAAGCTGGCTGTTACTCCACCCCTCTGATTTGCTACATAAACATTTAAGCTCTTTGGAAGATTAATATCTACAGGGGCAATTCTGAAAAGAAGTGAGGGCAGAGATTCTCAAACAGAACTTAATGGTTTCTGAGTAGGGGCTTGATATGATTGGTTACAAGACCCCCTTTGCCAGATGTCAGCAAATCAAAGACATTCATCCAGCTGAAAGCAAATCATTCAGGCGTGTGGGCAACACATACAGCCAGAACCCTGTGTGCTTGGCTCAGGGTAGTGAAGTAAATAGGACTTAATTTATATTTTAAAGTCTTTTCTCTCCCTTTAAGCCTGTGTGCTTCACTGAAATGGAGTTTGATGGAGGTAGGAGGACGTAGAGAATGGGGATTTAATAGTGTGTGATGCCATGTCTCAGTCTGCCCTTTTTCTTAAGGTGAGATATTTCCTTCTGCCTCCTCTTTCCTGACTCTCCAGTCTTGTCACTTTTCAGCCATATTGCCTCTAGTTTCAACTGAGACCAGAAGGGTTGGCACCCACTTTGACCAATGAAGGCCATCTTGGGCAAGCTGGGTCCTTTACCTTTGTCCATGGACCACTGTCTGCCAGTCAGCTGCCATATTGGTGAAATTAACTAGTAATTACCAGCCCAGCCCAGCCCAGCCAAGCAGAGGAGAGGACTCAATTAGCAAAATGTCACCGCATCTAATTTACTTTGCTTATCAGAGATTTAGTCTCTAATGACTACAGGAAAGAGAGCAGGGCACCTTCAGTACAAGTGATCTGAAAGGTTTAAAAGCTTAAATGTGGTCTCGCCTCACTGTCTGCTGGCTTGTCTAGCAAGGAGGAGGCTCATGATTGGAATCTGAGAGAACTACTGGGCTGATATATGGATCTCAAGCCTGAAGGGGTGGTAAATGTTTTTTGTTGTTGTTGTTGTTATTATTTGAATCTCTTATTATTCACTTATATGTTGAGATAAGTGTGTTTATTGTATTTATTTGGTGAGAAAGCTCCTCCCATGAACTATCCAAATAAAGGCAAATAAAAGCTTGGCAAACTATTTTCTACAGGGTCACATAGAGAAAACAAAGTTGCCTCTTTTGTCTGTTTAGCTGTGGGGATGAAGGAGTACCTGTTTGAACTGTCCAACTTTGCCACTGAATCAAGAACATAGTCATACGTGAGTAACTAGGTGTATACGCTCAGCCCAGGGAGTAGCACTATTAGAAGGGGTGGCCCTGTTTGAGTATGTGTGGGCTTTTTGCAGTAGGTGTGGCACTGTGAGTGTGGGCTTTAAGACCCTCTTCCTAGCTGTCTGGAAGCCAGTATTCTGCTAGCAGCCTTCAGAAGATGAAGATGAAGAAATATCAGCTCCTCCTGCACCATGCCTTCCTGGATGCTGCCATGTTCCTGCCTTGAGGATAATGGGCTGAACTTCTGAACCTGTAAGCCAGCCCCAATTAAATGTTGTCCTTATAAGAGTTGCTTTGGTCATGGTGTCTGTTCACAGCTGTAAACCGTAACTAGGACAGAAGTGAGGTATTGCTGTGATAGGCTTGACCATGCTTTTGTTTGGAAAAATGTGGATTTAGGGAATTTGAATTTGGAAAGCAGTGAAATGTTTTAAATGGGGCTTAATGGGTCATCCTAGTAGGATTATGGAAGACTTTGCTACTGAGAATGATTTAAATTGTGTGGACTTGCCCCAAGAGGTTTCAGTGAAGAATTTCAATATGTGGCCTAGAGTCTTTGGTTAAGTCTCATAAAGAACACTTTGAACAAGCGTAGCAAGCTTAGAAAGAAAAAAATATAAAATATATGGTTTGAGTATAAAAGGGGCACCAGGAAGTGAAATAAAGCTGAGTCCTATGTTCTAGAAAAAAAACAGAATATAAGACTGGAACTTTGGGGCAAGATCCCACCAAGATAAATTTATGTCCAGGCATGGTGGTACACATCTTTAATCCCAGGAGACAAAGCCATGCAGATCTCTGAGTTCAAGGTCAACCTACAGAGCACGTTACAGGACAGTCAAGCGTAGGCAGTGAGAGAGTTGGAAAACAGAGAGGTAGTAATAGAGTAAGGGGGTCATGTTCCAGATCTGGCAAGTTGCAGAACTTACAGCTTTGGCCTCGTGGTTCTGGCTTTAATGTCCAGAATATAAGGGACTACTGGGACAATTGATGCTGGTTAGCTGGAGCTAAGAAATTACTGGTGATTAAAAAGAGACCAGCACCACTGAGGTGAAATCTGGGAAGTGTTTTCTGAGAGCCCAAGGAAGATAGCCAAGAGATATCCAGAGATAGACAAGGTTGTACCTCATGCCGCAGCTGGACTTGGTAATGTCTAAGTGTCACCCAGGTGGTACTGGTTTTGTAGGCATGAAGAGGGCAGAGCTGGAGAAGTGATGCCACCCTTTTGGAGGACCCCAGAAGATCATGTGTTTATCCCAGACATTGAAACAAGAAGTTGTTAAGTTGAAGTTGCCTTGGAGACCCAAAAAATGTTAAAGATGTTAAAGATACCAGAGTCATGGGATACCTGCCAAGGAAAGCTGCTAACAGAAAATGGAACCAGCCAAAGGGAAAAAAGTTTGTTGCAGTCAACAAAGATGAAAAAGGAGTTGGAGATCTGAAGACCACTTTGACATCAGACATGGAGATGCAGAGTTTGGAGTCTTCCCAGCTGGTTTCTTGTCTTGCCTTGGGCATTACAGTTAAGTAATTGTATGAATCTCAGAAAAGACTTTGAATTTTGAATTTTTAACATTGTGAGACTACTATAGATCATGGGGACTTGGGAAGTTGGATTAAATGTACATTTTATTATGCTATGTTTAAATATGGCTCCCATAAATTCATGTGTTTGAATAAGTCTATGAAGGCCAGGGAGTGAAATATGGTTGGTATATGCTCAGCCCAGGGAGTGACACTATTAGAAGGGGTGGCCCTGTTTGAGTAAGTGTGGGCTCTTTGCAATAAGCATGGTGTGGAGAGCGGGTGTGGCGATAGTTCCAAGATGGTGCAAGATGGCGCTTGGAACTCGGGCCAAGTCTTGTGACTGGCCCCTGCCCTCCTCCCACTCCTGAATACAGCCAAGTCATTCCTTTAAGCTGCACAGGCTCACCCATGACACAAGATCAGGCCAGATGACGCACACGTGTGAACTGCAGCCACGCAACATGTACTGAGGAGGTGGAGTTGAGAGAGGATAAAGGGACTGCGCTTGGGGGCGGGGAGACAGAGAGATTTTTCACTTGCATGCTCTAAGGTTCCTGAATAAACCGTTTTGAGAAAAATGCTGTGTCATTGCTTCTTTTCTGCTGGTCGGGGACGGTAGTGACAGCATGGCACTGTGGGTATGAGCTTTAAGACCCTCATCCTAGCTGAGTGGAAGAATTTTGCTAGCAGACTTCAGATGAAGATGTAAAACTCTCAGCTCCTCCAGAACCAAGTCTGTATGCATGCTATCATGCTCCTGCCTTGATGATAATGATTGAACCTCTGAACCTCTAGAACCTCTAAGCCAACCTCAATTAAATGTTGTCCTTTGGAGAGTTGCCTTGGTCATGGTGTCTTTTCATAGCAGTAAAACCCTCACTAAGACACTAGGTATAACTGTTTCAATAAGATTGTATTTACAAAAACAGGCACCCAAGGCCAACCAATACCTGCTCTGCTGATCCATCATCGACTCAATGAGGGTTGCAATGAAAATCAATTTGTTGTTATTTTTCCAGCATAATATTTTTTTTATTATTTGTGGATTTCACATCATGCACCCCAATCTTATTCACTTCCCAGTCTTCCCAGATCTATCCCCTTTGTGGGTATGACCTTCCCCCAAAAAACAGAAGAAATAAAGAAAAAGGAAAAAAATGCCAAGTTCGATTTGTGTTGCCCATATACTCACCGGAGCACAGTCAAACTCTCAGTGGACAGCCCCTTCAAGAAAGCCAAGCCTTTCCCCACCCCCACCGCCCCCCAGAAGCCATCAACTGTGAAGAGCTACACTTCAGGACTCCTATCAATTTTTTAAGAGTTGTTTTTAATGGATTCCTGTCTAGACCATTTTGTTTGTTTTTGGTGGGTCAGGGCGAGAGGCTGTCATGGAAACCTTTCTCATCTTATTCTTAACTGTGAGTCTATAATATCACACCGCCAACGTTGCTCTACAAGAAGCTTCTTTGCGCTTTATCTTTGGTGGCACCACAGATAATGGACTTCCACGCGAACTCTGCCACAGCACAGACCACGGACCCTCAGCATGGTCTCTGGAGGCAGCATAGACCATGGACCCCGTCATGGCACTTGGAGGCACCACAGGCCACAGACATAGACACGGGCTCAGGGGGCAACATAGGTCAAGGGCACCAACATGACCGCAGGAAGCAGCACGGACCACAGATATCAACATGGCCTCCTGTGAGAGCAGAGACCACAAGCTGGCAGCCCCACAGACCATGCACAGAAAAATGGCCTTTGGTGGTAACATGGATCACAGAAACCAACATGGCCTCCTACGGGATCACAGATCACTGACATCCACATATTTCCAGCCCAGGAGAATCGTGACAGATTCCTTCAGGTGGCTTCAGGTGGCAGCACAGGCCATACACATCAACATGGCCCATGGACATAAATATACATAACGCAGGCACACACCTGACCTTCAGCAATAGCATAAGCCACTGACATTGACATATCCTCCGGCAGTGGCAACACAGACCATGGACAGTGACAGCGACCTCGGGCATCGACCTAGAGGCAGCAGCAAGTACTATGAGCACCAAAGTGGCCTTTGGGGCACGGGGAGGACTTTTGAGTAATACCAGTCCAGAAAAAGAACCATTCTTTATCTCAGACATTCTGTTGTTATTCAGAGCTGGAGTAAGTTTGCGGCTGAGCAGCGAGTTCCAGGGCAGAGCCCGGGGGAGTTTCAGGATGCTGCACACTAGCATGCCATCCCTGCTCAGCAATGACATGCTCTCCTGTCCATTGCAGCCTTCTCTGACACCTGACACCTCTAGTTCTGCCTCTCTCCACTGCGCACGCGCCGCTCCATTCCTCCATCTTTCTCACCTTGCCACCGCGTATTTGTTCGTTGAAGTGGCATTGCTAACTGCAGTGTGTCACGCATTATATATTCATTTGTTTTGTTTGCCCCAAACAGCTTTATGTGCAAAAACTCATTGCAAGGAGTCATTGCTCTGGTTCAAGGTTTCTGAATCACCGTAAATACTGGAGCATCGCCAAGACTGGTCTTGGATATCCTGCTGTTGCGTAGAGTCAGGATGGTCTTGTGGGTAGTTAGAGCGGCGCCTAGGAGCAGGGTCCAAAAGAACTCCAGGCTGCTGTACACTTCTCTGGATCTGGCGCAACCATTGTGCTTTCAGCCTGTGGGACGAGGTGCACGGGCTGCAGCAGAGGCAGCCATGCCGAGGGCTGGCTGTCAGACCGAGGGTCAGCCCTCTTCACTGATGGCCCGTTTTTTGTCAGCTGCAGCCAAGCTCTCCCATATTGCTTCCATACCCTTTGCTGCTGACAGGTCTCTAGTTTCTCCGTTCTCTGCCCCATGTGCTCTGCCATCTTTCCTTTCAATTTTGTAAGACCACGTTTTAAAAGCATCTTCCCATCAGACACGACATTATTGTTGTTGCCGTTTCAGAGATACCGTGGCTCAGGGTTCCAGCCGCCATGGCTCCTCCGTGGTGGGTGCAGGGCTGACCTCAAAGGCAGGAGCGGGGGTGTGGCTGTGGGGTGGGGGAGTAGGGGGGTGATATGAGCAAAATCTCTCATTCATGCCTCGAGCCTCACAGGGCTGCCATGTAAAGCAAATCAATTTTAAAGATACAAATTAGACCCAGGTAGGATTAAAACCATATCAGTATATCACATTATATATAGTGTGTATATAACACGTATCACATAAACATAGATAATGAGTGTTTTGTAAAATTTTGACTTCTGATGTGTGCATGTATATGCACTCAGATGTGCCTACGTATGCGTTTATGGCCCTGTGTACGTGTTACACTGTGTTTGGATATATAGTGTATATCTTACTGTGAGTTATGATCATAAAAGTTTGAAAAAATACTGCTCTTAGCTGCCCTCTCCCTCGCCCCAAAGCCCAAGTCTTGTTGGTAAGGAAACAGAGACATTAAATTACTGATGATTCCAAATGCACCATCACTCAGAGTAGCCCCCAGAGGTGGAGGGCAGAGTCTGAGACTAATAGCTGAACACTTAGGCATTTTACCCACAACACAGGAAACTAAGGTACAGCTTTCTCCCTTGCCCACTTTGCACATGTTCACCAGGGGTGTGGGGGTTAATTCTTCACCATGAGAGGAAGATAAAGGCACATAGGTGACAGGTCCATTGCCGGAACCCAACTAGACAACTCTGCAGAAGCCAGCAAGCAGTTTCTTTCCTCTCTGTGTTTTCATTACAACCGTTATTTATCACAGTGTATTTTCCCCTCAACACATTTTCAGAAAGTCAGTTGGAATTGATTTGAGACTCTAAACAGCCTCCTGAATGAAAAAGCCAAGTGCAGCCTATTCAAACAGTCCCTCTTCCTTAATCTAGTAACACGGGAGATGCAATTTAAATGATAATGTTAACAAAATTCAAGAATGCAAGGCCGAACCAGTAGTATTTTTTATTTTTTTTAAACCCTCACAGAAAGACAAATGGCTGAGGCATTTATATCTGCAGCAGTTATTAAGGGGGAAATGTTCAACCCATTAATTCTGCCGCCGTGGTGCTATGGACGAGGATGAGTACTGAATGCTGAGGACTCCTGCAGTTCCTGCAAGATGGCGGCCAGGAGAGTCGAAGAGCCAGCCACACCCTGAAGCTTTAATCCTCCACACCACCGCCTTCCCCCAAGCTCTTGATTTCCTGAGTTGGACTCCTCCAAACTTGTTCTTTTAAATTCAGGCTTTGAGTTTGTGTTTTCATATCCAACCCTCAATAAAATGTTTGTTGATCATTAAGAGACAGGTCTCCTTGGCAACCACATTTTACTCGGGGTATGGATCGTGCGTACAGAGCACAGAAGGCGGAGTCATCAGTAATATGGTGTGTACACGTTAAGTTTCAGTGAAAAAATAGTTAAAAATGAAAGAAAGCAAGTATAAATTAAAAAAAAACATATCTTAGAACTGAAGAATAAAATAGATTATGTGTGATCCTGGAATGTGACTTTTAGGGTAAAGCCTTGGGAGCCCCAACAGGCTGACTTCAGGTACCCAGTCCTCACATGCCAATCAGGATGAGGCAATGGTGAAAAAACAGACAGAAGATTTAGCCAATGATGCGACCATGCTGAGAAGAACTGAACAGGTCCAGTGCCCCACCCCCACTCCCTGCACACCAAGCCTGTCTTAGGGTACTTAGGTGCTTAGTTACACAAGCTTTAAGTTTAAACAGAGAAAGACTGGGTAAGGGCCAGGAGGCAGGCACAATGAAGCTGCCCTGGGCAGGAGAGGTCTGCTCATAATTGCCTGCTGGTTAATGCCTATGCAGAATCAAGTGGCAATCTGACACAAAGATAAGGAGATAGACAGAAGGAGGTGGAGATGCCAGGCTTTTACCACGCTCTCTGTCACCCTGTGGGCTCGAGGGAACTGTCATTGCCTTTTATCAGGAGCGGCTTCTGACCACCTGTTATTACCCCAATACTTAACAAGCCGGCTGTCACTATGTTGTTGTTGTTTTTCTTCTACGTGCATTTAAACGAAGCCTTACAGCTCTCCCTGATTAAATCTTAGACAGGAAAGCAGAAACACAAGATGGGAAATGTACCTGTCAGCATCTTAGGACTCGGAAGTCTGGGACTTATGTTCAACAAACAGCTAGAAATGCCTAGACAAGGTGTCCAAATGAATAGCTTCTTGGCTTCTTGCCCTTATTCCACAGCATGGAGAGTATTGAATCCATGGCAGAAATGCAGGGCACAGGACTTACGGAGTCCTGTATACCAAAGCTTCGATGTCAAGCGATCTAGGGTGCAGATACTCCTAGCCAGTCTATACAACAATGCTCCAAAGTGCCAGAGCACATTAACAACTCATTAGCCAACTAGAATCATTCCTCCAGCAGCACCTCCTGCCATTAAATATGGCTGGGGGAGGTTCAACAATTGCCCATTGCTTGGTACTTTCATAAGTCTAGTCTGATGACATACATTTCTTTCAAAAAACTATCAATTTTGCCTGCCAGAAGTTGAGAGATCTTAGAAAGCATGAACCTCCCTTTCTTTCTTCCAAGCCAGGAAAGCCAGATCTTGTGTAATATAGACAGATATCCTGGTTTTACACACACACACACACACACACTAGCTCCAAGAGAAAAAATTCAGTTCTTAAAATTGCAGATACTTTGTGCTTCACAAGCTCATGTCTGTCTGAGCTTCGCTTACCCCTGCAGGTACCCTACTTACCCACGCTCGAACATGGAGTCCATGGTAGGAGCAGATAAGGATGCAAGGCTTTTGTTTATCTGTGTTTCTACTGAACTCTGGAGTTCAAGTCTCCAGGCAAATGATCTTGACTTTCTTGGCATGACCAGGAAGAAGCTAATTCATCTAGAATGGGAAATGCTGGACCGGCCTTCAGAGTCTGTTTGAGCAAAGCTCCACTATGGTCAAGCTGATGATAGCACGGTGCTGGGAACCAGCAGGTTAGAAATCTCTCTTTCTTGAGCCTGGGGCAGACAAGTGCAGAACAGCAGGCCTTTGTGCAGGTACTAGGGCAGGCCCCTGGAGGACTGGGTGCACTTGCTATGCAGTCTGAAGGACAGGGACATTTTTTCTGCCTTTGTTGTGGCCTTCATTGCATCCTCCCTCCTTGTCTGTCTTCTTTAAATACATTAGGTTGTCAATTATGTCTGAAGAAGACTGGGAAGATGGCACCCACATGTTTCACCAAGACCGGAAAGCACCAAGGTAGCCTTGAACCTCACGATTAGAAGGTATTTTTTCAAGAGAACAAGGATCAAGTTTCGCCACTTCAGAGTCAGAGTGATCTTGTGACTAATTTCCCCCATCCTGTTCCTTATCAGTACAAAAAGCAATTTTAAAAAAAAGCAATCAAGAAAAATCAAATTGTCTTAAGCACTTGAGGTAATAATGAGAGGGAGCAATCAGCAACAACAGCCTGGGCTGTGTTTTAGGGATGCCTTCTGAAGCATGCACCAGACTCTGCAAGAACGAACTTTCCTTTCAGTCTGGGAAGAACTGTAAGGGGGCCTGTGATTCTCACTACCTTGTGAGTTACTCTAGCAGAGATGTCTATAGAACTTTGCTAGACTCCTGTGTGAGTTTGGAGGCCAGAGGCCAGTCCACTCTACCTTCTGAGACAGGCTTTCCTGCTGATCCGGGAGCTCAGTCACTAATCTGGTCAGCCTGGTCAGCTAGCACATCCGGGGCATTCTCCTGTATCTTCAGTGCCAGTGATGATATTCTAAGCACATACTCCTGCACCTGGCTTTTGGGTTTCTATATGAAGCTGAGGATCCAGACTCAGAGCCTTATTATCCCTGTCCAAAAATCCAGATTTATGTAGCTAGTGGAGCTTGGATTTGAACTCAGTCATCCGAACTGCAATGTTATATTGTATTGCTTCTTTATTTTTATTTTGGTTGATTGATTCGCTGATAGTTTGATTTTGAGATAGTTGACCTCGAACTCACTAAGTAACAGAGGATAACTTTCCTCTCCTGCCTCTACCTCCCCAGTGCTGGAAATACAGACATGTGTTGCAGATTTGGTTTATTGCTTATATTATGTTAATTGGGTTCCCAAATTATAGGAGAACTTGTTTGCATGTAAGATGCCTCAGCTCCCTGTCCCCAGTTGTCTCTAATTTGTAAATAAAGTTGCCAGTGGCCAATGGCTGGGCAGGGAGACAGAGGCAGGACTTCAGATTTCCTGGGCAAGGGAATCCAGAGAATAAGAACAAGAACGTGGTACTGTCATGCTGGGGAAGCGGAGGGATTAGGCTTGAGGACAGGGAGACAGAGAGACTACCAACATGTAAAGTTGGCTATCATGGCCCTAGAGGGCTGCAGGCCTGGGTCTGGGGCAGCCAGGTTGGAATATAGGTTTTAATAAGTGATAATTCAGGAATATCAAAGGGGACTGTGCTAGCTGTGTGGAGGAATTAGAAGTGCCCAACCATTGAACCTATTAAAATAAAATGCTCTCTCTCTCTCTCTCTCTTTCTCTCTCTCTCTCTCTCTCTCTCTCTCTCTCTCTGTGTGTGTGTGTGTGTGTGTGTATGTGTGTGTGTGTGTGTGTGTGTGTTTCATTTGCTAATTCAGAGCATTTTGTCGGGTGTCGAGTAACACATGCCACAGCTGCTGGTGGGACAACTTGAGTAGCATTGATATGTGAACCTATTCTGTATTTATAGTGTGCTGGGCTTGTGCTGTCATCGCATTATCCACATCTTGCTTCCAGAAAGCTAGGCAAACACTCTAGCCACTGGGCCACACCCCAGGCCCTCTTACCTCTTGCAGAACATCTTCTCTACTGTCAGCTGTCACGCTGGATATGAAGCAGGGTGTGGGCTTTCTTTTCTTGTCATTGGGAAAAGTCTTTCATTTTCAACTTCCCAAAATATGCTAAAGCACACACACACACACACACACACACACACACACACACACACACACAATTGACTAATATTGTGACTATTTTTGAGATAGGATCTTGCTATGTATCCCAGGCAGGCCTCGAACTTGTGGTCCCAGTGCCTCAGCCTCCACAGTGCTAGGATGAGAAGTGACTCTACCATGCCAAGCTTGGGCCAAATTCCATCTTGAGTATGGTGGGTGGCATTAGATAAATTCACAATTCTGTACAATTGTCATGTTTCTCATTGATGGAGTTTAACTCTGTACCTGTTGAACAATAACTCTTCTTTATTCTCCTGCCTCAGCCCCTGGCAGCTCTTAGGTCCTCCTGTCTCTATAAATTCCTGCTCTAGGGAGATCAAATAAGTAGAGCCACACTGCCTTTATCCTTTTGTGGTTGACTTCTTTCGGTTAACATTGTCTGCTATATCGCTTGTATTGGAACCCCAACCTTTTAAAAGATGAATGAAATTCCATTTTCATCACATCACAGTTTGTTTAATCACCAGTCTGGGAATGACATGCTTGCATTGTTTCTACCTTTAAGCTGTTGACAATAAACTTTCTATGATCACTGATTTCCAAGTGTTTGTTTGAGCTTCTGCCTCCATCCTCATTATTACCTTTATCATCATCACCATCACCATCATCATCACCATCAGCACCACTACTACCGTCACGATCATCTGAACACTGGTGTGCAAGTATCTGTCTGAGCCTCTGATTTCATCATCATCATCATCATCATCATCATCGTCATCATCATCGTCATCGTTATCATCATCATCATCATCATTTAATATATATTTACAAACAGACTTGATGAAATGCACAGCAATTCTGTTTAAATTTTGTGGAAGTGATACCTGTTTTTTTCACAGTGGCTCTCCAATACAACACCACCAGCAACGTACAGGGATTGTCATTTCTCTGCTATCTGCCACACATTTTCATGTTTGTACGTCTGTGAAGCATCTCGTTGTGATTTTAATTTGCGGTTCTCAAATAACTGGCAGTGTTTGGCATCATTTTCTACCTCTTGCTTGTCTGCAGCTCTTCTGAGAAATGTCTTCTCAGACCCCTTCCCCACTTTTAACTGGGCTGTTCTGTTTCTGCTAATGTGTGGTAGCAGCTCTTCATATCTTCTCTGTCTCTTATTAAATGCATGTTTTCTAATTAAGCTTATCATCCTGGGGGTGTCTTTTATCTTTGATGGTGGCTTTTGATGAGGTCTAATCTATGTATTTTTCTGTTGTTACCTGTGCTGTGCTTTTGACGTTATATACACATCATTGCCAAAGTGGTGCAGAGATTTCCTCCATAAGAGGTTAATAGTTTTACTCTCTTACATTTTGACCATGTTATAAAAAATGCTTGGGATAGGACCTAAGGCCTGGCATATACTTGGGGACCACTCTGATACTCGGCCACACCTTCAGTCATTACGCTTTCCCACTGGATGTAGCTGAAATTGCATGCATTAGCTTTTTCGGAGCTGTGACTAAACACCTGGCAAGAAGGTGGAAGGGATTCATTTGGCTCCTGGTCTAAGAAAGAATGCTGTCTATCATGGTAGGGAAGGCTTTGCTGGGAGTGTGAGTTATCTGGTTTCTGTAATCAGGAAGCAGAGAGTGGGAATGGGGTTAGGCTATAGAACCTCAAAGTTTACTTCCAGTGGTCCTCTACCTTTGGTGAGCTTCCTTCTTCTAAAAGACCCACAACCTTCTAAAGCAGTGCGGCCAGTAGTTGGGGTCCAAGTGTTGAGACACATGGACCCATGGGGAACACTCTTCATTTAAGTCACAACAGCACCCTGGTCAGAAAGCTCTTGGCCTTAGATTGTTCCTGGGTATACTGGGCTGACACAGTGATACACATATCTGACCTATGACATCATTTCCTGGGGATGGTTACTGTACATTAGCAGGAAAGTCTGAAGTCAGGAACTGCCAAGAAGGCTCATTCTAACTTTATGCAATGAAGACTGAAGTATAGGTTAGACCAACAGCACCCAATGCAATGGTAGCAGCAGGAAGGTATTCTGAAAACAAAAACCTCTCTTGGGTTCACCCTTGTTCTAGGCATCCTCAGACCTTGTGCCACAGCCCTCTTTTGTTTAGTCTTACAAGTGGAGGAAGGGCAGAGATAAAGACCAAAGCCAGTGCTGGTTGGTTAAGAATTGGTCTGCGGTTTTTGGAGGGTGTTTAGAAATAAGAATCGTAACACAAGACAGGCCACTATTTGACCCAGGACCAGACAGGAAAGGAACAAACAGACTTGTGCAAAATATTTCTTGCAATGATGTTCCACCCAGAATCATTATGTTACCATAGCAATAAACAACAAAGAGACTTTGAATGGCACCGGTTAAATTACAGTGCAACCGTTCACGGGGATACCAGGTGGCTATTTGAAATGAGTTGTTGGAGAATATTTGTAGACATGAAAAGATGGTAATGATAAGTATTTTAAAATTTTAAAAACCTGTGATATGTACTATGCAATTTCATAATTGTCAGACAGGAGCACTGTAAAAGATACATATGCACGTGCATGCATACTTGCACACACACAAAGTAAAGACACCATTGTTCATGGCAGTTGTACCAAGTCTGACTTTCCAAGTTGAGTCTGAGACAGAACTGGTGTGAGAACATTTATCTGAAGGAATTGGAAAGACACCATGGAAACTGACAGAAACAAAGGAGGTTACAATGTAGGGCCAATGTTCAACATGGTCTTAGCCTAGTCCCACAGAGAAACCCATGAGTGTAAATTGCACCTAAGTTTTGTTCTAATCAAAGGCAAGAAAGGAAATTAGACTTTCAAAGTCCTTTACCAGTGATTACCAGTAAAGGCCCCTTTGAGGGATTATAAGCTCCAAAGTACTCTAGTGACATAGCAGAAGTCAGCTGATGTCAGCCACTGAGGCACCAATGTGGGTAGAGTCAGGGCTTCAAATGGGTTTCAGAAGAAAGTGTATGAAAGTACTGCAAGAAACTACAGGGCTTAGCATAGTGGCTTACACTTCTGAGCACAGGATCCAGGAGGCAAGAGGTAGCCTGAACTACATAGTGAGCTCAGGCTAGCCTGTACTGTGAGATGCTGTCTGAAAACAAAACAAAGGGGATCTCAAGATATTTGGATAAAGGACCCCATTTAGTACTTTATAAAATTTTTTATAGATAAGGACTGAATTATTTTGGAATAGCTTGATATTTAAAATTATATATGGACACAAAGGCCTGTCAAAGCCCCTCTTCAGTCTCACATTTACTTCACAGAATTATGCTTAGTATCGTGAGGGAAGAAAGCTCTTTTAGTCCACACAGTACTGCCTCTTCTGCAAATATCTCAGTGAAGCTATACAACTCTGAAGACCCCATTCCAGACAATGATCTGCTAATAATAGCAATAAAGATAATGGAAACACTGAAGAAAGCAGCAGCACGTGTGACCATGCTTTGCTTTAATATTAATGAGAATCATGGAAAGGTGCTGGATTAACCTATGACCTAGAGAGATAGGTGGCATTCTTGTGCGTTATTTCATAAGACCTCCCATTGACCCTGTGAGTTAGGAACGAGGACTAAGTTCATTTCCTGAGTGGACAAACCAAGGCCAAAAGAACCTAAGTCACTCTCTCCAATGAGGCAGTAGAAGGCACGGCGTGGGCTCTGTCAAGTTCTCCCCAGTACCATGTTCTCTCAGAAATCTCTGCATTGAGAAGATGCCAAGTCACATGCTTCTGGCAAGGACATCTTTAGCCAGGAAAGTCTTAGATTCTGATGCTGGTGGTAAGCTCCTCCTTGTTGCATGTGATCTTAGGAATGATTCTCAGCCGTGTTGCCAGCCTTGTTGAGCAAACATCTTCAGCTTCATTCTGTTACCAACTCTTGGGATGTGTGTGTAATTTTATGAACCAAATTCCATCATTGTCCCATGAATAACACCTGCCCTGGTACATGCTGGGGTTGAACACAGAATGTTAGTCAAACTTCCATCATTTGCATCTCTGACATGTGGTAAAAGTGATCAGACGCCAGGAAGCAGAATGGAGCCAAGAAAAGCATTTTTTAAGGCAGCTCAAGGACGTGATCATATTAGAAATTGCCAATTGGGATAAAAGGGTGACTTCCTTCTGCTTTACCTGTTTCCTCCCATCATGAGCTTGAATCTAAACTCCTGACGTAGATCATGAAACAGGACGACTGGAATTGTGCTCATGTATGGTCTAACTCAGGCTGAGAAGGTACAGTTGATTTTTACAGGCAGAATTTCAATGCAAAGCTTAATTTGTTTGTGCCACTTTCAGAACTTTCTAGATTAGTTTTCTTATGTATGAGGGCAGCCGGGGGATAGAAACCCAGTCAGGCTGAATCTAACGTTAGTTAAATTACTCAGACATCCATTATTGAAACTCTTCCATTCCTTCTGGACTGTGGTTGGTTTAGTGCCCTCTGATGATCACTTTCTGCCTGACTGATGACTACTAATTTTAGTAGCAGTACATGAAAATCCATCACAAACAGAAATAAACGCACAAGTTGCGGGACCCATGGTTCCCATTCCCAAATGTGCATTGTTTTGAAATACGGTCTTAAAAGGTTTTATTATGTTCTAGATGGGAAACGTGTCAGTTTCGAGCTTGCTCTGGTTCCGTCATACAAAAGAGATAAAAGGAAGAGAGTGGAGGAAGCCAAGAGTGGAGGCTCATGTCCCCCTGACAGGTGCACAGAACAGACCTAACATCTGCAAAGGAAGAAAGCAGGCACTTAGAAATGGGCAGGGGCGGGAATTACAGCATCCAGAGGCTGTTAAGCTGCTCAAGGAAATCAGCTGGGAAACTGATTGTGGATGTGTCAATCAAGAGATGGTGGCAAGTCACAGAGCGCGTGCCCTGGCAGAATCCTTTCCTCCTCTTCTTTCAGCCCATCGTGTTGATTTGGTCTCAAAGCATGGCAGGGAGCCTGGATGGTGCCAAGACACATAGTCCTGCAGGGAAAATGAGCACTTAAAATGTAAACAGTCCCTCCAAACTGCATGTGCTCAAGGCAAATAGGTTTGGGAGCTCTCACCCCTGGCCTCCTGGGATGGATGCTCACTGGGGTATTTTGGAGACCAGAGAGCATTGGGTTTTCTTCCTGCATGTTTTTTTTTCCAGATAAACAATCTGAGGCTTAGAGTGGATAAAGATTTTTGGTAATAGTTCAATGTAATCTTTAGGCAAATATGATAGAAATTCCTAATTGGCTCCGTGCCGTATTGCTGGCTTGGGCAGATTTCAGTTTCCCTTAAGGATATATTACTTTTTTCATGAAGACAAACATTGGTGATGTAACATGAGCTGTTAGAATTAACTGTAATTACGTGTGTAAAATACACTTAACAAATACATTGCTTTGAGCACCCACTATGCCTTGGGTAATGTCTGACTTTGCTTTTTGCCCCTGGGTGACAGCGGGCTGGTTTTTACTGAGTACTCTGTACAAATTCACTTTACACCCATTCTTTTGTTTTGTTTTTGTTTGTTTGTTTTGTTTGGAACAACCCAAAGAGACAGGTGCAACTTCTACCCTTATCAGGAAGGGGTTAAAGAAAAAGTGAGTAACAAGCCCAAACTCACACATCCGGTGTCTGGTGGATCCAGATGCACTCAATTGTTTTCTTAAATACTTATTAAGCATACACTGTGCTAGAGTCAGGGAACTCAATGAGCAAAGAAGACAGTCTCTGCCCTGGTGGGCTGTGGGTATGATGTCTGGAAGGCAGGTGCAATGAAAACTGAGTTCTGATAAGGGGATCTGAGAGACCTGGGTTAGCACAGGGTGTGAAGAAGTTTCTAGGCTGAAGGCCATTCTTACAGTAGGTTTGCTGTCTGTGCCTGTTCATCGGTCCATTAACAGAGCTGGTTTCAATTCTTCTCCTTGGCAATGTTCATCCTGGTCTCTGCCAGCTTGTCTAACAGCCCTACTTCCTGAAAGATGTGTTTTCTCTAAGCACATATTCCACTTTTCTTCTTCCCACCAGGGTTATTACTGCTGTGTGAGAAAAATTACAGTAACTTTGGTGTTGAGTAAGCTAATTTACTAGTCTGTACAGTGTCCTGTGTAATCAGAGTCATACAGAGAAGCAGAACAAATCATCTGTCTGTCCATCTATCTATCATCTACCTATTCATCTATTAGCTATTTATCATTCATTTATATATCTATTATGTGTCCACCCGTCATCTATGTATTTATGTGTCCATCATCTGCTGGTTCATCTATCGCTCCACCATACATTTATCATCTATTATTAGACTATCAACCATCTATCTATACATTCATGTATCTATTATTTATTACCTATTTATTCCTATCTGCACATCAATCTATCATCTAATCTATCCACCTATGTATTAGTTATGTATTGGTCTATTGGTCATCTGTCAATGTATTTATCCAGAAGCATAAGCTCTCATGATTACAGAAGCTGAGAAGACCCACAATTGCAACTGGAAAGCTAAAGAACCAAGAAAAGTACTAGGATGGCTTCAGTCCAGTCCCAAAGGCTGGAGACATATGGGAACTATTAGCACAGATCTTAGTCCAGATCTCAAGGCCCAAAAACCAGGGGCACTGGTGTCTGAAGGCTGCAGATGTCAGTTGTCCCTGGTCAAGGACGAAGAATAAATCCCCCTCCCCTCATCTTTCTGCTGTACTCATGACAGGTCTTTTTCACTTAGTTCACTAACCCAAATAACAATCTCTTCTAGAAATGCTCTTGTGGTTGTATTCAGAACATATGTTTTTAACAACTATTATTGATGCTTTTTATCCAGACCATGTTGATGTTTTCAATCAAATCATGGGCACTTGTGAAATGTTGAGGACATAAACAAATGAATGAACGAATGAATGGGTGAATTAATGACTTGAGGTCCATGAGAAAATTCAAAGCTCCGGTGTGCTTATGATGAAGCAAGTTGTTAAAAACTGCACGGATGGCCATTTTCACTACGTGAATTCTATTGATCCATGAACATGGGAGATCTTTCCATCTTCTGAAATCTACAATTTCTTTCTTTGGGTTCTTCAAATTCTTGTCAAACATATCTTTTACTTACTTGGTTAGAGTTACACCAAGATATTTTATATTATTTGTGACTATTATGAAGAGTGTTGCTTCCTTCATTTCTTTTTCTACCCATTTATCATTTGTATAAAGGAGGACTACTGATTTCTTTCAGTTAATTTTATATCCAGTCACTTTGCTAACGTTGTTGACCAATTCTCTGAGTTTTCTGGTAGATTTTTGGGGGTCTCTTATGTATACTATCATATCATCTGTGAATAGCGATACTTTGACTTCATCCTTTTCTATTTGTATCTCCTTTTGTTTTCTTACTGCTTTAGCTAGAACTTCAAGTACTATATTGAATAGTTATGAAGAAAGGGAACATCCTTGCCTTGTCCCTGATTTTACTTGGATTGCTTTAAGTTTCTCTCCATTTAATTTGATATTGGCTATTGGCTTGCTGTATATTGCTTTATTATGTTTATGTGTGTGACTTGAATCTAATCTCTCCAAGACTTTTAATATGAAGTGGTGTTGAATTTTTGTCAAAGGCTTCTTTTAAAGCAATCCATAGATTCAATGCAATTCAAAATTCCAACACAATTTATTTACAGACTTTGAAAGAACAATTTTCAGCTTCATATGGAGAAACAAAACAAAACAAAAACCCAGGATAATAAAAAGAATCCTGAACAATAAAGAACCTCTGGAAGACTCACCACTCCTGACCTCAAGCTGTACTACAGAGCAAAAGTGATTAAAAACATCATGGTGCCTATGGACACTTGATTTTTCATGAAGAATCTAAAGTCATAAAATGGAAAAAAGAAAGCATCTTCAACAAATGGTGCTGGTCTAACTGGATATCTGCATGTAGAAGAATGAAAATATATCCACATTTATCACTCTCCACAAAACTCAAGTCCAAGTGGGTTAAGGACCTCATCATAAAATTGGGTACACTAAATTTAATAGAAGAAGAGAAAGTGGAAGATAGCCTTGAATGCATTGGTAAGGAGACAGTTTTCTGAACAGAACACCAAATGGCTCAAGATTTAGGATCAACAGTTGATAAATGGCATCTCCTGAAACTGAAAAGCTCTGTAAGGCAAATGGTACTGCCAATAGGACAAAATGGTGACCTACATATTGGGAAAAGATCTTCACTATCCCTGATACATTTGATAGATGATTGTGGTTCAAAATATATAAAGAACTCAAGAAGTTAGACACCAACAAACCAAATAACCCAATTAAAAATGGGGTATAGAGCTAAGCAGAGAATTATCAACAAAAGGATCTCAAATGGCCAAGAAGTACTTAAAGAAATGTTCAGTGTCTTTAGTCATCAGGAAAATGCAAATCAAAATCACCTTGAGATTCCACCTTACACCAATCAGAATGGCTAAGATCACAAACTCAAGTGACAGAACATGCTGGCAAGGATATTGAGAAAGAGAAACACTTCTCCCTGCCGGTGGGATTGTAAACACATACAACCACTCTGAAAATCAATCTGGTGATTCTTCAAAAAATTGGAAATCGTTCTACTTGAAGACCTAGCTTTACAGCTCCTGGGCATACACCCAGAAGATGTTCTGCCATACCACAAGAACACATGTTCCACTATGTTCATAGCAACCTTATTTATAATATCCAGAAGCTGGAAACAACCAAGATGTCCCAAAATAGAAGAATAGATACAGAAAATGTGGTTCATTTACACAATGGAATACCATTTAGCTATTATAAACAAGGACATCATGAATTTTGCAGAACTAAAAAATATCATCCTGAGTGAGGTAACCCAGACCCAAATAGACATAGTATGTACTCACTGATAAATGGATATTAGCCACAAAGTACAGAACACTCGTGATACACCCTACAGACCCAACAAAGTTAAACAAGAAGAAAGGGTCCATTGAGAATGCTTGGATCACATTTAGAAGGAGGAAATAAAATAGTAATAGAAGGCAGATGAAGGGAGGGAACTGGATGGGAGAAGGGATGGGAGTTCAGGATCAGGTGTGGTGGGAGACAGGAGAGAGGGCCAGGGGAATGAATCTCTGGAGATCTGCAGCTAGCATGTTGGAGTGTAGGGGGAAATCTCTAGGAAGTTCCAGAGACCTAGCCTGGGGGAGGCCCTCAGGAGTCAATGTGGGTGACTTTAGCCTACATGTCTAACAATGGGAACATGAAACTTGAAGAGGTCTCATCCTGTAGCCAGTCAGGACCCCCAGAGAGGGATAAGGACACCAATCCACCCACAACACTTTTGACCCCAAATCTGTCCTGTCTAAAAGAAATACAGGGGTAAAGATGTAGCAGACTGAAGGAACAGCCAACCAATAACTAGCCCAACTTAAAACCCACCCCAAGGGCAAGCACCAGTCCCAGACACTATTACTGATGCTCTGTTATAAGTGTCCTCTGAGAGGCTCCACCAAGCAGCAAACTGAAACAGATACAGATACCCACAGCTCAGCGCTGGGTGGAGGTTGGGGACTCTTATGGAAGAGTTGGGGGATGAATTGAAGGCTCTGAAAGCAATGGAAACTCCATAGGAAGACCAACAGAGTCAACTAACCAGGACCCCTGGGAGCTGTCAAAGACTGAGTCACCAACCAAAGAACTACTAGGCTGAAATGAGGCACCCAGCACATATGTAACAGATATACAGCTAGTGTCCATGACTGCCTTGTCTGGATTCAGTTGGAGAGGATGTGACTGATCTGGCAAACACTTGATGTGCCAAGGTAGGGGGATACCTGGGGGGTAGGCATCCTTTCAGAGGAGAAAGGAATGGGGAAGCAAGATGGGACTCTGTGAGGAAGGGACCAGCATTTGGAATGTAAATAAATAAATAAGTTACACTGAGAATAGGGGTGTTGATGTATGTAAATATTTGCTTTTTAATTCTGATTACATTTTATTATTGAGAGACAGAGACACAGAGAGAAACACAGAGGGAGAGAGGGAGAGAGAGGAAAAGAGAGATGACAACTTGTAGGAGTCAGTGCTTTCTACCATGTGGGTCCTAAGGATTCAGCTCAGCTTGATGGATGCCAAAGGCCTTTACCCACTGTACCATCTCACCAGATCCCACATTATGACTAATCAGCTCAGTTGTTGATGGGATAAAACATTTCCCATAAACAACTTACAAGGAGGGAAGATTTGTTTTGTTTGCTTGTGGCTACAGAGTTTCGTCCATGTGAGAGGGAGATTGTGGCAAAGAATCTCACAGCATGGTGGGTAGGAAGCCATGAGGAACAGTGACAGAAAGGGGCCAGGGTAAGAATATGTTCCCTCCAGTGACCTACTTCCTCTCACCAATCCCTGCACTCCCTGGGTCCACTGTCTACCAACCAGTCTATTCAAATTTGGCCCCACCAATGAATTAAACCATTGGAGAGGTCAGATCCTTCCTGATGTAAAACATCCCATAATTGGGTGGGATCCACTAACCTAGCAGCATCCAAATCCAGTCAAGCTGGAATCAGATAAACCCTCACAGACTTGATTGGGTAATGCGGATGAAAGATGACAAGGAGAGAAAAGGAGTCATAGCACCTTCAAAAGATTTGGATTCAGGGACCTGACCTTAGAATCTCACTGTCACTGCTAACGTCAGAGACTTGCTGGAGAGTAGGTTAGGGGATGTTATGCGCCAGCTCTCAAGCTTGAACATGCACTGTAATCATCTGGGAGACTCCTCACAGCCAGGAGCTTGCAGGAATTTATACAACTTACTATTACTCCTGGGAGGTTGATGCCTCTGGCCCGGGTACCACATCTGAGGACCACTGCTTAGAACACGGACTCTGACGTCAAGCCGAGTATTTTAGCTGCCAGATAAAATATGCTCCAAGTTGAATGTCACATAAACAATGTTTGTTCATTCATTCTTACAGTTTCCATACATGTCTGGTCTTACCTGCGGCATCTGGCAGTGCTCTTGGTGTTGCCTTTCAGCACTGGCCAATCTGGAGCTCTGGCCTCTAAAGCAAGCCGCTTGAGCTCTGTGGGCTTCAGTAGCCATGAGCACAAATGGAGGCTATAACAAAGCCACTCATCTCAAGTCACCACACTGACGAGATAACCCTATGAAGAATGGAGTGATGCCTGTGGTGGGCACTCAATAAATGTCCACTACTATTATTCACCATTAAGGTCAGGTGAGGACAATTTTGGAGGAAATAAAAAAGCATTATGCAGAGAGTGTTTTGTGAAAAAAATTTATGATCCAGGTTTTTAAATTTTAAGGTAGGAAATATTTCTCTCATTTGAAAAGGTCCTTTCAGCTGCCCTCTCTTCCTATTTATTTAATCATTGATGATGGAGGAAAAATAGATTGGCTGATTGCATTGAAACTCTCTTTAAACAGATCTCACTGTGTCCCAAGGCAGGATCAACCTGTCCTCTCTGCGGGTGTGTCTGAGTGTTCCTTTGCTGAGAAACTGTCAAAGGTGGTCTCCCAGGAGGAGCACTGAAGTAGGCCCGGTCCTTCTCCCCCTACTGCTGGCTATGAATAGCATCAGGGATCTTCACAGGCAATGTTGAGTCTCTGTAAGATTCAGAGAAAGGGAGTCGAGAGAGAGAAAGGCAGGAGGAGAGGCAGATGGGGATGTGAGCAGGGCTTTGTAATATCTGGAGTTCACGGCAGCTACTGGAATTAAGCTTTTCCCTCATTATTTCAAGCCAACATCCATCTTGATATTTGATCATGATTTCCTGTGCACCATAGACCCATCTGGGAGCTGGGGAGGCTGTTGAGACCAGAGTGCACCAGGAGGATGGTTGCTGTGAGAAAGTATTGGACTGAAATGTCAGCACATTTCTTTGCTCTTTGATAAAACAAAGCAGACTAGATGAGTATTTTTCAACCTGAGGGTTGTGACCTCTAAACCGGTCATGAAATCAATTTAAAGGGTTGTAACCAAGTTTTTTTTTTCCAGAAAAGGAATAAGAAATAAAATGAATTAAATGCACAGAACACACTGCCTCACGCATAGCAAGGACAAATGTTGTGTTGTGCACCTTTGGATATATTTTGTGTGCAAGATAAGATGAAATGTTCACACATTTACGTGTGTAATGCCTTGTGCGGGAATGGCCAAAAGAATTTGTAAGTCATGTGATCTCAAGCAATAGATAAGACCTTCTGAATGTTGTGATGTAGCAAGGCTGAGACTAAATTCTAACCATGGGAAATTTTGACTTTCAAGGGACACTTGGCAATGTCTGGAGACCTTCTGATGGCATCTAATGGGTAGAATCCAGGGTTCTCAGTCATCTTTCCACTTGGTGTGATAAAATACTCTGGCAAAAGCAGTTTAAGAAAGGAGGGCCTTGTTTCAGCTCACAGTTCCAGGTCATGGCCCCTCACAGCAAGGAAGTCACAGAGTCAGGAGCTTCAGGCAAATAAATGGTCACATTGTACCCAGCCAAGAAGGGAGAACAGCAGATTCTTGTGTTCAGCTTCTTTTTAGACAATTCAGAATTCCATCCCAGGGAATGGTTGCTACCCTCAGGGTATGTCTTCCCCCCCTCAATTAACTTCATCAAAATAATGTCCTGCAGGCCCTTCTCTAGGTGACTATAGATCTCACCAAATTGAAAACTCAAGTGAACCAGCACTGTAGAGCCATCTATGTATATAGGATGGCCTGGAGCATAGATAATTCTTTGGTCCCTGATGTCAATCGCGTGGATGCTGAGAAGTTATGTCTGAAGAATATGTGTGGATAGAAGAACAGGTGACTGTAGCCTTGTTGATCCTAGCTAATTACTGAGTACCACCTAAGGAATGGGAGGTAGATGCTGTTCTCATCCTTTTAGAGATGAGATTGGTCAAGGATATGCCAAGGTAATACAGCTCACATATTTGGATTCAAATCCAGGAATTCTAATTCTAGGTCTTGCAAATCAGCACCTTCCGTTTTCTGTTTATGAAGCATAGCCGAGCATCCACCACATTTGCACCACCGTGTGTCCACCCACGCTGATGACCACTAGCGCCACGGTGCTGTTCTTTAAACATCCTAACAGGCTCTTCCTCCGCAGCCATCATTCCCCATTCTCAGACCCAGGTGACCTCCAATCTCTTTCCCTGTCTCTGCAAATTTGCTTATTTGAGATGCTTCTGTAACGAAATCCTATCTTATCTGCTCTTTTGTGTCTGGCCGCCTTTACTTAGCAGAATGTTGTCTAGCTTCAAATACGTTGTAGGACGTGTCAGAATTTCATTTTCTTTTTATGGCTGATTAATATTCTGCTGCGTGGATACTTCACACTCTGTTTATCCATGTGTCTCTTGATGGCTGCGAGGACTGTTTGCCTCTCTTAGCTGTTGTGAGCAATGCTGATAGGAAACGAAAGCTTCTGTGTACTGAGAGGGAAGAGGGATTTGCCACCAGAAGAGAAGGAAATTAGATTGTGCTTATGGCTCGGGACAGTCATTGGTCACCTCACTTACGCTATGCCATGAGATCTTCACAGCATCTGATCTCCTCTGCGTTCATGTGTATGAAGAACAGGGGGGAGGAGTCTCCTGACCAGGGTCACTCCACTGATGAATGGCACACCATTCATCAGTGGGAGAACTGTGCCACAGAACTCCACACAATGGCAGAGAGCAAGATCAGGAGCTGCACTTACCTCTAATTTGCATGGAGATTTCAGTAGTCAAAGACCCAATACAAAGCACGACTTCTGGGTGCTATATTTAGGCCTCTGTGAAGGCTCCTCGAATGGGAATAAGGATCATGTTCATTGTGTAGGAAGAAAAAGTTTCTCTCTCTCTCTCTCTCTCTCTCTCTCTCTCTCTCTCTCTCTCTCTCTCTCTGTCTGTCTCTCTTTCTCTCTCCTGAGATTCAACACCTGGACTTTCACTCACTCTCTGTGTCATGACGTGTTTTTTTTCACAGCTCATTTCCTGCACTGGGAGACCACCTACCCTGTCAGTTGCTGCTTTGGGCACCAGTATGATAATGAGCAGGGTAGAGTGAGTCCCTGTCCCTACCGAGTGAACATTTGACTGGGGTAGTGAGATGACAAGTTGGCAAGTAAGGGCATGAACTGTTCAGACAATGGTGATGCTCAAATCTACCCTTTGACTTCTGACCTGATGCCTGAATCCCAGGATGTCAACAGAAACAAGACACCAACTGCTGGAAATCCAGCTCCAGAAACAGCCCCTTGAGTTTCACGAATGGAGTGTGACATCGACTTCCTGCCACCCTTGGTTCCATGTTAAGCAGTGCACATCTTGTCTTCACAGTCTGCTTTCTCTACTGGAACATCTTGAGGGTAGCCAAGATGGCTGCTCCTCACTGTCCTGTGACTGTGTTTGAAACCATCATGGGAGCATCGCCGGGCATGTAGGGAGGGGATTTCCAAAAAGGTGAATCTGAGGAAAGAAAACCCTCCTGAAATATGGGTGGCACCATCCCAGGGCGGTGGTCCTGGGCTGACTGAAAAGGAGAGAGAAGAAAGAGAACTAAGTCGCTGCATCAATCTCGCTGCTTCTGGTGGATGCAGTAAGACCAGCCTCCTCGCACACCTGCTGCTGCAGCTGGAGGCAATCTCACCACCACGCCTTCTTCACCTGTAGCTGAATCTGAAGGAAGCTTCCCTTCCTTAAGGTGCTTCATGTCAAGGTTTGGTCACAGCAACAAGATGTATGGAGTAGAGTGGTCTATGAGGAAGATACCTTCAGGGGTCTAGCCTGGCCCCTCAGTGGAATCTGGCAGACTTCCTCTACAGATTACTCTTCTGACTTCTGTTGGACTGGCACTTGGCTCTGGCAAAGGTTAGCATCCCACTCAGCAGGGGTTCTGTTTTTATAATTGTGTGTGTGTGTGTGTGTGTTTCAAGAGTGCATGTGCCCTCCTGTGTGTGTGTAGTGTACACATGTCTATCATTGCTTTTCACCTTGCCTGAGACAGGGTCCTCCTTGCTTTCTGCAGTATACATTGACTAGCATGGGCTTTTGGGAAACCTATTGTCTTCACCTTCCATCTCAAGCAGAGATTACAGATCCATGCTAATGCCTCCACTTTTATGTTGGTTCTGGGGTGAACTCAAGTCCTCCCACTTAAGTGGCAAGCATTTTAGTCACTGGGCCATCTCCCCAGCCCCAACGCATTAATGTTTTAAGGAATATCTGAAGCACTGTCTCTATCGGCTTATGCTCCAGCACACATTTCTGGGAGAGAAAGTCTGAAAATTTCTACCCTGATTCTATGGTTAAAGAATTAACAGGGGTAGCTTAATCTCGTTAACAACTAGCCAGCCATTGTTCAAATTTTTCCTACTTTTTTTTATAGTTGATTTCTTAGATCTAGGTCAAACAAGATCCATGAATGACCTCAGTATTGCTCTCAAGCTTTGTTCTTAAATATCAGGCATATTGAAGTATAATTGTTATTCAACAAATTGTATACATATTTAGGTTGTAAGTTCTACTATATGTATGTAACCTTGAAACCATGTGTGTACATATTCTCTACCCCAAACATGTCTCTGTAGCCCTTAGTACCGCCTCACCTATAGCTTCTGTCACTTTAGATCACACTGCCTTTTGCAGAGTGAACATAGATGACTCAAGCTGAATAATTTTTTTAAAACCTGGTCTTCTTTCATAGTCGTAATTATTTTGAGGTTAATTCTTGTTTGGTGTATAAATAGCTTATTCTTTTAGTTGTTGAGTAGATTCTGTTGGATAAGAACATCACAACTCATTTGTCTATTCATCTATTGATGACTATTTGTATTGTTCACCACATTGAACTGTTATTAAAAAATAAAAATAGTAAGCTGTGGCCTGGGAGAAAATATTTGCAAAGCATAGTGCAGCCAAAGACCAAATCAGAGTATTCGAAGAGATGCTCAAATGTCAATGATAAGAAAACTAACAACCCGAAAATGGCCGCCCAAAGATTTAAGTAGATAATATTTTAGTTACTTTCCTCTCTTCTCTGATAAAATACTTAGACAAAAGCAGCTTTAGGGAAAGGGTTTGCTATGGCTGCCAGTTCAGTGTACAGCCATCATGGTGGGGAAGTCAGGGCAGCAAGGGCTTGAAGAAACCAGCCAGATTGTAGCCACAACCAGGAAGAAGAGAACAAGGAATGTTTCTTAGTGCTCAGCTCACATTCTTTATTTTACAAATCCCAGGATCCCCTCTTGAGAAAATGATCCCACCCACAGTCAAGATAGCTTCCCACATCAGTTAGCACAACCAATCCCCACCGGCATGCCAAGAAGCCTGGGTTATTCTAGATTCAATCTGGCAATTAACACTATCACAACCACATCACCAAGAAGATGCATAGTTGGCAAATAACCATAAGAAAAGATACCTAGCTCCTTTACTTAAAAACAATGTAGTATGGCAGGAGAGATGGCCCAGTGTTCGAGAACATACTCTCACTGCTCTTCTGAAGGTCCTGAATTCAATTCTCAATAATACATGGCAGCTCCCACCTGTCTGATGCCACCTTCTGGTGTGCAGATGTACAGCAGACAAAGTACCCATATATGTGAAATAAATAAATAGATCATTTTAAAAAATAAGGTACCATAAAAACTGAAATAGGGTCTACTGCACAATAGTACTGAAGTTAGTAAATCTGACCAAATTGAATATTGATGAAAACCTGGAACCACTTAGAATACTCACACATGTGCGTAGGGATGGAAGATAGTGTAGCCACTTTGGAAAACAGTTTGGTACATTTTCAAAAAGTTAAACACAATAGTTGGCAGAGTAATGCTGCTTCCCTAAGATACCTAAGATACTTCCTTTGGTTACTTTATGAAAGTATTACTTACTTTATTTTTTTCTGTGACAGAACACATGACAAAAAGTCATTTAAGGAAGAAGGGCATTGTGGCTCATGGCTCGAGGTATACATTCCACTGTAGCACACACAAGTCATAGACATCCATCTGCCTCCATTTCCCAAGTGCTTGGGGTTAAAGATGTGTGCTGCCATGTCTGGCCCATCTCCGTCTCACAAGGATTCCTGTAATTATATAGAATGGTTAGAAGGATCCATGAGAGCTTCTACTCTCTCAGAAACTGGACATTGGCTATGTCCCTTTGCTGTGTGTCCTCTATTGTCAGCATGACTAAAGTTAGAAGATTCATTTAGGAGACATACATCTGGGTATGTCCAAAAAGGTTTTTCCAAATAGGTTTAACTGAGAGAGAAGGTATACCTTGAAGGTGAACAGAACCATCCTATGAATTGGGGTCCCAGATTCACTTCCTGACTGTGGATGCAATATGACCAGCTGCCTCATGTTCCCATAAACATGACATGTGTGTGCTATAGTGACAATAGTCTGCAGAGTAAATTTCAGGGCAACCAGGTCTTGGTAACAAGAACCTGTCTTAAGGAAAGAGAAGGACAGAGCCAGAAAGCCAGAGTGTGGGGGGATTAGAGAGAAGATATTACACTGTTGGCTCTGAAGAAGTTAAAAATATATGGTAACAGCATATATATGAAAGCTTCCAGATGTTTGGAAGTGAAAAGTATATATTTTTCCCTGGTATCTCCAGTATGAATGTGGGTCTGACAACACCTTGATTTCATTTTAGTAAGATATAAGATATATTCTAAACTTCTCACCCCAAACGTTGTAAGGTAAGAAATTTGTGCTGTGTTAGCCATTAACCTCATAGTAATTTCTTACAGCATCAGTGTCAAGTTAATCCACATACCCACAGTGTTACCCATCTTATCGCTATTGACAAATTGACAGAGCAATTTAAGGGATGAAGGATTTCTCATGGTTCATCATTTGAGAAAGTACAGTCCCCTGTGGTGAAGGCACGACTGAGTTCATGATAGCATCAGGGACTTCTCAACTTTTCATTGGGAAATAAACAAAGAGAGCTTCAGACAAAACCAGAGTGGGGTTACAACCTTCAGTGCCCAAGCTCAGGGTCTACTTTATCTAGCTAGTGTGGCTTTCAATCAATGACATACATGTGCATATCTTGGGGGAGGGTTCATCATTCTGACAACTATTGTCTTTAACTTTCTTAAAATGCACCAAAATGTTTTCCAAAGTGGCTACATTCCCTTACATCCCTACTCAGATATGTGAGCATTCTAGATCACAAAAAGCTAAAAGCTAATTCCACAAACTTTTTACAGCTGAGAACCAAGTATTCAAACCCATGTGCATATGGAAAATGTTTTAGACTCAGAGAGCGTCATTGCCCCACAGATTCTGATCAATGGAAGTTGTAAGATGATAAGTGTTAATTTGTTACACAGCAATAGGTAACTAGTGCACATTGACAAAATGCTACCATGTTGAGTTCAGGTTTGCTTTCCTCTTCTGATGGAGAAGAGAGACGGGTCCTATTGTATTTCCTAACCAACCCATTTCTAGCTATTTACCCCAAAGAAAAAGAGAACACACATACATGTGTATACAAATATCACCAAATCTCTTTTAATCTGCAAGAATTTCCCTTCCTGGATTTCTGCCATTTATAACAAATCTT
The DNA here is from genome assembly GCF_963924665.1 of Micromys minutus. Lineage (NCBI taxonomy): Eukaryota > Metazoa > Chordata > Mammalia > Rodentia > Muridae > Micromys > Micromys minutus. The sequence goes on from NC_137971.1 coordinate 78,930,902, forward strand.
TATTGATTTTCCTCATATCCCTGATCCTCCTCTTAGAGATGTGCAGTAAATGCTAGTATTTATCTTGCTTTATGAGATGTATGTTTACATACCTTGACATTCCTGACTGACTTCCAGATTAAAGAAGCTGGGCTCTTCCAAACAATTTCTATGTGCATGTAAAATACTACTTTAAGGGACTTTATCTAGGATCTTTCAAATTTCTGAGGGTAAAGATGACCCTATTTTAATGCAGGGTACCAATTTTAACTCACTGTTTGTCTTACATACAGAGAATTGCTGACATTCATTTGATAAATACTATGTGCTGGGAACTTGAAATTACCTTTGGAGAGGTCGCAGTATAATGGGTGGGAAGATGTAGTAAGAAATTGAGGATATGGCATATATTGATAAAAGTACTCAAGGTTATGGGGGATGGGTGCTAGGATACATTGATACATCCACATAGATGTAGTCCCCTCCCCCAAAGAGGTTATTTTGAAAAATAGCATCAATATAGACACTGAATTAGAGAAGGCTTTCTCTGCCTCCCCTAGGATGCTCTGTAATAAGATACTGGACAGTGGGTTGTCTGTACATTTGTCAGGTTCCCTCTCATTAGCCTGAAATGAGAGGTCAGATATCAGTAGATCCAGCAACAGCTCTTCATTTTCCTCCACAGTTTTCTCAGGGACACCTCCTATGTCCTATCATGATTTTCTATATTGGGTCATAATTCATAATTGTGCAGTTAGGGGAACATCTCTATTACAAGAATGGGCAATCAGAAGAAAACCTTTTTATGTATGTGTATGTGAGTGTGTGCATGCACATATGTAAGCTTGCTTGCTCATGTATAGTAAGAACATATGGTCATGCCTGGCTTGACACCTGGGTGCTGGGCTCTGAACTCTTGTCTTAGTGGTTGTAGAACAAGCAGCTTCCTATTGAGCCACTGACCTAGCACCCACCTGTGGCTCTTGATTATTATACTTGGAGACTGGGTCTCCATACTGCTATTCTGCTTTTGGGGTTTCTTAGCTCTTTATGTGTTGTCAACATCTTACAAGTTTGTCAGACCACCTGTGTGTATTCTTGAAGCATTTCTTCCCCCTCCACCCACTTCTTTCTTTTTCCAAGTTTCTCCCAGAAGGTTGATCTTTCCTCTTTCATATCTCAAGACAATGTCTTCACCAGGCATATCCACATGTGACTTGTAAGCCAAGCTCCTCATGGTCAAAGGTTTTAACAGTTATCAGATCAAAGAATTATGTCACGATAAATTTCTCTTCAAACAAAATAAAATCTCACCATAAAATTTTTTTTAAGTTCAATATTTTATCTGAAAATCTCCAGGGGTCTCTGTGGCCCAGAGTTCCTTTGACGAGGCATTTCAAACACAAATTCCCATCATTTTAGTAGCTGAAGCGCAGGCTTCTTTATCATGGATAATGCCATTTTGCTGCTGTTGTGCAATGTGTCTGGATAAGGATGGTTGCATTTCTTTTAAGCAGTGTAAAATTTTCTGCCCCTACCCCACAACAGTTTCACTTAAATCGAGATGCAGAAGAGAAGCTAGGAACAAAACTTCCAGTAAAATTTCCTTCCATTCATTCTCCCATAATGTCATCCAAGCTTGGTATGGCCTTGATGCATTAAGCACTTTAAAGGGTATATCAACACAGTAAATTTTATGTCCTTCATAAAACTTGTGAGTGAGCTCAGTGAGAAATTCCAAGGTCCGGGGAAGGCAATTAACGTTTGAAATATATATTGAGTTGTTTACTGCGACATTTTATGTGGTCATAGAGCTGTACCCTGGGATGTCACTGGGGAAGAATTTCCCTAGGAAATGCAAGGTTTGCTTTTCAAATTACATTGGCATGTTGAATTTCTCCCTTAGCAGAGAAACCAAGGAAAAGCCAAGGAATTTTCCTCTCCATGTTGAGGTGATCTTCTTTTGTTTCTGTTGGGACTGGCAAGGAGCTGAGTGAATATATGGTGTAATTCTCACTGATCATTTATGCGCTTTGTAGTTTTAAATGTAGAGAACACTTGATTAATTCATTTAACTTGAGTTTTAACTCTCGGCTGTGCCTTCTAGGCAATGTGGAACTTCTGTCGGGCATGTTATGAATCTGGTCTTCCTTGTTTCCTTCCTTCCTCGCATCTTTCCTTTTCTTTCCTTTTAAAAAGACCTTTTAGTTTTCTTTTTGAATTTCACATCATGCACTCAACCCCACTCATAGGACAAATGTGACATATCTGTCATCCACTCTTGCAACCTTCCCCTAAAAGACAATAAACAAATCATGGTGTGTCATGGCGCATCACATCATATACTCTTTTGCCCAAACAATTTTTCTCATCAGTGTTCATTGCAGTGAGCCATTGGTCTGGTTGGAGGCCTCCGGCTTCTGGTACCCCATCAATACTGGATCCTCACCAGAACTCCTATAGGATTTCCTCTTGTTGCCCTGTGTTGTGGAGATCCTGCGGCTTTGCATCTGTAGGACTGACGCCTTTACACACTCTAGGATTTCATAGTTTGGGTAGATGTTAGAGTGGGTCAACTCAAAGCCCCAGATCTGGGCCTGGGTAGTAGCTAAACTTAGATCAGCCTGACAGCTCTCCCACACTCACACCGTAGGGGACAGCTCTCCTCCTTTTGTGTCCTAGAGCCAGTTATCCCATGTCTAGACCATCAGAGCCAGCTTCTAAGGTGCTACCCATGTGAGCTGCAGGATCTATCTCCAGAGTGCTGCAGCTCTGCTTTTTTAAGTGCCACAGCCAGTGGGGAGGGGGGTGGTGCCGGCTCTGCATAGCCTTCAGACATCAATATGGCCTCAGGTGGTCGCCTCGACCAGGTATGTCCACATAGCCTTTGGGGTAACATGGTCCATGGACTTTGAAACAGATCCCAACTGCTTCAGAACCACAGGCCCAAACCTGGTCCTTAGTGGCAGCTTGGGTCAGGACCTCAGCATGGCCTCAGGTGGCATCAAAGGCTACTCCCATCAGGCTGTTCTTCACTACCTTTGAGTCTCCAGTTCTGCCTCTCTCCATTGTGCACACAGCCTCCTGCTTCTCTTTCTCTTCTATCTTCCTACCATTTACTTGGCTCATCTTAGTGGTGCACAGGACCTCTGGGTGTCTTTCACATGGTGCTGGTGGGAGTCATATTTAGTATCCTCCTGGTCTTTATTTCTTCTACTGATAATTGATCGACATAGCAAACAAAATATGTGATGTTCCATTTCTTGTCATGGATTTATAGTTAAGGAAACCACTATTGATCGTTGGGAGGTGTGAGGAGTCTCTGAGGAACATGCTGATGCATGGGATGGGAGCAGATCCTGACACATCTTTAACTATGTATTAGTCAGTTGTTCTTGTATCAGCGGTGTACAGCAAACGGTGCCAGCATTTCGTCTATTTTTAAAACCGTGTCTTAATTCTGTAATATAAATTTACTTCTGTGTTTATATTTGGGTCATGGATCTATAAGTTGAATCTGTTTCAGGCTGTAGCTGGATTTAGATATCCTCTCCTAATCTCCTGAGGCATGGCATTTTCTAAGCAGTAATGGCAGCGTGAGATGCCTCTTCCTCCAAGGCTCCAAACCCACATATAGTCACATTTGCTCATATTCAGTTGGCCGAAGCCAGTCACATTTCCAAATTCAGTGTCCTGAAGCTGGGGAAGTATATTTCATTAACAGGAATTAATGACAAAAGGAAACTTTGGGAACGCAACATTGTATGCCAAACACTGTCTGTACAAGTAAAAGAAAATCAGAGGCCACTGTGTTATTATACAAAGGATTCCTTTCTTAGTTAGGGTTTCTATTGCTGTGAAGAGACACCAGGACCACAGCGACTTTTATAATGAAACATTAGTTGGGGCTGCCTTACAGTTTCAGAGGTTCAGTCCATTGTCATCATGGCAGGAACCATGGCAGCATCCAGGCAAACATGGGGCTGGAAAAGAGGTGAGAGTTCAACATCAGGCAACAGGAAAAGAGAGAGACACTGAGCCTGGCTTGAGCTTCTGAAACCTCAAAGTATGCCCTCAGGGACACGGTTCCTCTGACAAGGCCACACTTCCTAATAGTGTCACTCCCTATGAACCTATGGAGGCAAATTTCATTCAAACCACCATAGTCCCTAAGAAGTTAATGATTTTCTCCATTATCTAAATCATCTCCAAATAAAAAGTGAGTTCTTTCTTTTCCTTGTATTTTTATCAATCACAGTTGTGTTCTAGCAGTGGCTCTCTTCCTCCTAACAGAGGTGTGCGCTTAGTACTCAGGGTGCCCCGAAAGTCCTGGGCTGACCGTAGGATGTCTACTCCATTGAACCGTCTGTAGCTGTCAGTGACCAGTCAAAGGCTTAGGTATTTATTCATCTGATCAATTGAGGAAGACTGTGGTGAGGGTGCCAGTGGGCTACAGGAAGAAGTCTAAGGTTCTAGTTCCTAGTCCATCACTGAATGTGATTGGATGAAGGATGCTCTCTGGTAATAATTTTGAGAGCGGAGCTGGGAACGCTCTGGGGGAAGTCATTTGATGATAGCAACCATTCATTGTTCATCATCTCTCTGTGCAGAAGTCACTGTCTAAATAAGCATTCTCTTCCAACTGCAGCCTAGTGATTTTGTCTAAAAGTTGGCAGATGTGGCTGGCCCCAGGGTGAAGAACAATTTACAGAAGATGCTGCAGAAGTAGTGTTAAAAACATCTAAAACAATTACAAGGTTTTTTTTTTTAATTTATTAAGTTTGTATGACAATTTCGATGGATTTTACTTATTACATGCTTGTTTTCCTCATTGTTGATTTGATAATTTTTTTTCTAAAGAAAATATTCAGACACAAGGAAATAGCTTATGTACAGAATGTTTGCCATGGCATTCTTGAAATAAAATGAAGATTAAAAAAATTGGACAGAACTTAAACGTTCAATAATAAGGGACGAACTGGGCAAATTATTCTAACGCTCCTTAATGAACAATCACATAGATGTTAAAGTAAAGTTGATGATTTTTAATAATTATGATGACTTTAGGATGTTTTCATGGTCTAATATTAGATGAAGTATGTTACAACTAGAAAACGGCACTACTTTATAATCATTAAAAAGCAGTAAGATTGGAGTGGAAGTCAAGAGCATGATAGTTCATTCAGGATATGAATTATTACAATGTCTTTGCATTTGTTTCTTCATATTTTTCTGTTTTCTACCTTTTCTTGCAATATTATTACATTTAATTGGAGAGTAAAATAATACATATTTGAACCTAAAATTCTTTACCAGCTATGGTGAAGTAGGTCTGCCTGGAGTCCAGCAGCCTCATCCACCTCTTGTTCTCTACACTGGACTCTTCATATTTTTTTCCTCATTACTTCTGCTATTACTTTCCACACACCTCTACTATGCTTAGACATTTATTATCTTTCTCTTGTTTTGGAAATTACTTATTGGCTTTTGATTAGTAAAACAAAGGTGTTATCCTTTTTGATCAACTCAAAGGAGCTCTTTCAGCTCTTCTTAAATTATCTTTCCCATTTTATCTTCCAATTCTTTATTGTCTCAATTTAACAATGCCAAAATTCTTGATTAAGTCAGTTATGAATAAACATATTGGCCATCTCTGAACTTAGATGTGTGCTTAGACTTTTCTGTATGCATGTATTTTTAATTTCTTTAACATTGTACTCTTGGGGACAGAGGTGTGACATTAAAAGGCCCTGGGTAGACAAGTGAGCTTCTGTACACATCCATTCTCTTCAAAAATACTTTCAATAATGTTTTAAATGTATGGATATAACTCCAAACATCCTTCAGATTCCATTTTTTTTATGTAATAGCAACTCCCTGACCACTTTTACTGGTGGTCACTCTAAGCTAAATATTGTTGAGACATAATATTGTTGTTCTGCCATATCAGGTTTCTCAGAATCTGTGTGTTTCTTATCTTTTTTACTTCCTTATTTTTGGTGGCATCAATTCCTTCATTCACCTATCTATTCACACACCCATCTATCCATTCATTTACATGTCCATCCACACAGCCATCTATCTGCTTATGCACCCACCTATCCACACATCCACCCACACATCCATCCACATATCCATCCATCCATCCATCCATCCATCCATCCATCCATCCATCCATCCATCCTCACATTCACCTACACATCCAGTAATTTCCTCCTCCCCATAATAAACTAGTTCATGAGAGTAAAATATTTCACATTGTTGTGTGCTTTTAAATGTCTTCATTTAGACTACCATTTGATGAATGGTTTGGTTGAATGTAGACCTGACCAAGAAATTTCAACAATGTCCTGTCTCTTTGTATATCTTGTTACTGTCCTTAGTTATGAGCCATTGGTTCTGATCATCAGTACACAGATTTATTTGAATAAAAACAAACATAAGGGGTTTGGACCATAGTCAAGATAGAAGGGAGAGAAAGGGGTGGGGATGTTAGAGGAACATAAAAAGGTACACATCACAGAGGTCAAATTCCAGTGGGTTGTAGGGATGGAAGAATCAGGCAGGGAGTGCTATGAAATAAGCTTGGCAAAGGAGCTCAGCAAGACAGCTCTGAGGCGCCCCACAGTTTCTGCATGCTGGGTTTCTGAGTGACAGAGCAAGGGTGCCAGGGGACAAGGCACCTGAGATGGCCCCTCTTGTGAGCAGGAGCCTGGGCTACATGTCTGCTTCGAGCTGGACAGAGGTTTACACTGTGCAGCCTAGGGACGTTCCCACAGGCTGTAAGCTTTTGGTGGAGCTGTTGTGCTTCTGATTGAGACAGACAGGCAGAGCTCCAGAGACCCAAAGGCAGGCCCAGAATCTAGGTGCTAAAAAAAATCACTAAGCTCCTCACTCTTTCCAGCCCTGGCCTCCTGAGCAATGCGTGGACACAGACAAAACAAAGCAAAACCACTGTCTGCAGACTCTTGCTTCTTCTGATCCTTTCCTTTTCCTTTTCCTCTCCCTTCTCCCCTCTCCCTTGGCTCCTCTCTCTCCAGTCCACCTTTCCTTGAGACATAATTTCTCACTGTTTGAGAACTCACCAAGGAGACTAAGCTGGCTGACCACTGAACTCCACGCCTGTCTCTGCCTCCCCAATACTTGGATTGCACATGTGCCTCACTGCACACCACTGCTTCTCACGTGGGATCTAGGGGTTGCACTCATGTCCCTTGTGCCTGTGGGACATTGCTAACTCTCCAACCCTGGCCCAAGAGTATGACTCATATGCTGTTATTTGTGTGATTGGGGTTCATTCGGTGCACTGTTCCCTAGTAGCAAAGGTTACACACATCTTGAAGCCACCATTTCCTTGCTAACCAGTGCAGCTGTATCCCCAGGACCTGTAATCCAACCCAGAGTGCAGTGACAGGAGAGAAGGATAGGCTTAGGTCTGAGGCCATGGTGATTTTCCTACTGAAAGCAGAGTGATTTGGGTAGAAAAGAAACAACTTAACCCCCACCTACATTGTCTTCTTGTCTTCAAAGGGCTTCAACAGAGCATGCAGCAAGTACTAGGCCCCCTTTTCAAACACTGACCTGCTTTCAAATTAGCTTCCCCAGAAGTTTGAACAAGGAATCAATGGGAAAAGAAAATGATTCCGGAGCGCAGTGGAAAGGCTCGCGATTCTCCAGTGTTTTATTGTCTTGAAGAGTCGCTACGCTTGGCTGGAGTCAGCAGCTGTCTGCAGCCAGGACCTCAAGTGCGGGAAGTGAGCCCTTCTGTCTTGCCGGGGCTTGTTTTATTCCATCACTCATAGTGCTGCCAAGGTCATGGTCACCATTTGGAGAATGATGGGGTGGTGCAGTGCTAAAGGCTCCCCTGTATACAAGTAGCCATGGAGGAATTATTTTTACTGTCCAGCTTCAATCAGCTTTGCAGATAAACCCAGGCCCCTGCGCATTACGAGAGGTACTTTAAGGTCACATAATCCAATTCCAAGTCCCCGTTGTGTACTAATTACCTAGCAGGTCCGTGGTTCCGGCGATGGCCTTGATACACAGCAATGGCTCTCTTCCCGGTGCACATAGAAGCCAATATTGCCGTTTAGATTTATTATTTAAATTACACTTGTTTGCTTGTGATGTAGGGATGAATGGATGCTGTAGCATGCATATGGAGATCAGAGGACAATTTGTGGGAGCCAGTTCTCTCCTCTACTGTGTGAGTCCTCTGGATCCAGCTCAGGTTCATTGACAAGAAGGCCAGGAGCCATGGGATCAGATCTGTTCCCAGGATGGGTCTGTAGCAGGAATATCATTAGTTCTCCTGGGTGGGGGGAATGACAGATGCCTTCCGACAAGCAGTGAGAAGGCAGGGTATCAGAATTGCTTTGTGCCGGGTGGACAGTTACTGTTCTTGCTCAGTAGTTCTGTGTTTCTTTGAGAGGAGAATTATCATGTTCAATATAAGTCATGTGAAGCTTGTGTTATAAGCTCCTCCATGTATGTCAGTTCTAAAAGCAATCCTCGTGTTAATTGCTGTTACTAACGCATGCATGTTCTGAATTACCATCCTGCATTCTACATAGGCAAGTTATTTGTCAGTTTGAAAAAGCCAACTACAATGGAGAAATAGTATCAGTCCGTGCATCCTGAAGGTCTTCCTGGAAAACAGGGTTTGTATTTTGTGAATTAAGGAAGTTATGCTTTTCTGTGTCCAGGGTGTTTGAGTTGAGTCATATGTGTTAAAAGTTGGCCTATAAGAGCTCAAGCAAGGGACTGGGAAGTGTTTCTGGGGCTGTCCACCATTGCTGTAGCTGTTTCTGTTGAGTTCTTCCTCCTTGTGCTACTGAGAATGGAATATAACCAAGTAGTGTGACTTAGGCCTGGAGCCCATCTCAGGGGCAAGCGCTTGCTTAGTGCACAGAGCCCTTAGTAGCACACTAACTTTGTCAGTGGGAAAGAGTGATGGCTAGCGAGTGTCAGGGAGATCCCCATGCTCATCCTCAAAGTGTAAAGAACCACATGAAATATTGCCTGGAGACCTGAGAAAAGGGGAGAAGCAGGTTTTGTGGAGGCCCATTAAGGTAATGCTATTTCCTCCTGGTAAAGCGTGGATATTTTAAAATTTTTCATTGTTTTTCTCTCTTTCTTCAATTCTTTTAATCTATTCTGTTATATGTTAACTGGTCCAAAGAATAGGACACACGTTGAAGCTCTGGCCCTGGGTGGAGACATGACATTTTGAATGGTTCAGAAGATCACAAGATTGCTGTCAAGCAGGAGGCTTTGTAGTGAAGAACAAAGACATTCCATTTTTCTCTCCTGTAAAAGTCACCCCAATGGGACTGTCACTCACTGGACAGAAAAACGCCTCTCAGGAAGGTTGTGTGTTTCAGAGACTTTAGAAAGAGTGTAAACTCTACATGAACATGTAAGGTAACTCAATGGTCACTCTGGCCACCGAGCATGCTCTCTACAATGGACCTCTGGCTATGGTCTGCTCTTACCCTTGGGAGTGCGTTGCTTTACCTCCTTACTGTCTGTCTATGTACTGTGCTCCGTGTCTCCTTTGAATTCTTCTGATGAAGATCACAGGGACTGGGAAGCTCATGGGAGATGAGAGTGGAGTCCTGGCAACATCCTTCCTAAACATTTTTCCTAATGCTTGCTTTTGTAACACACACACACACACACACACACACACACACACACACACACACACACACATACATAGGCACACATGTACATCCAAACATATACACACAAATACATGTACAGACAGATATGTGTATACACATTTGAATGACATATACAAAATCACCTACACATGTACATGTGCACATAGACACGGACTCACACATACACACACATATACATGTATAAACACACGTATAGACATATAATACACATATATACACACATATACAAGTACAGACACAAAAACCTGCACACATCCACACATATATACATGCATACACACATGTAAGCATGAACCCCTCCACATATACACAACACATAGCAGAAGTCTCATCTTTCTGGTGACTGAAATTTCCTCATATGAGGACATGAAGAGTGAACAACTCATTCTCTTACTTTGCTCTCTCTCCCTCTTCCTTTCTCTCTCCCTCCTTCCCTTCTTTCTCTCCACACCCCCTCTCTCTGTATCTTTTCCTTCCCTCATTCTCTCTGTTCTCTGTCTCTGTCTCTCTTTCTCTTTCTTCCTTCCTCCTCCTCTTCTCTCCTCTTTCCTCCTCTCAGTGATCCCCCATCTCTGATACATGCACAGCACAGGGAGCCTTTGATTGAGCACACAGCTACACTTACCTGACCCATTTTGTTTGAAAGGGGACACAAGCTCATGCCCTAGATTTGGGGGAAGACAGAAAAGCCCCCATTTATCTTTCTGTACATTGTTCTTATTCTAAACTCCAAAGTCAAGCTGACAATTTTTCTTCTTAATGGCCCTGGCAAAGGAAACCTGCAGGCTTCCATCTGCCTCTCCCTTCCCCCCTCTGTCCTCTTAGCACTTTCACATAATCCATTTACTGCCAAGCAGTGCCCATAAAAAGGATGCCTGTTAATGATTCTGTTTGATAAATATGCCAAATGTGTGTCTAATAATACTGGCTGAGAGTGTGCTGCACATTAGACTTCACGCTCAGAATGCTACCCATCCCTGCTGCTACCTACATGACAGCATCACTATTGTGCTAGAGAAGCCAGACCCTGAAACTTCAGGGTCTATCTAGTCAAGTCACTAGTTAAATCACTAGTTAAGTCACTAGTCTGGTGTCATGAACACCGATGTATTAGACTTAGGATATGGCTGTTTTTTTTTTGTTTTTTTTTTGTTTTTTTCAGAAAGACAAGGATGAGTTGCAGGGCATAGATTTGTGTACATGGAGAGAACATATAAATGAGTGAGACTCAGAGTCTTGCTCAAAGATGCTCAACACGGGAACCAAATATGATGAGAAGAACCAAAGTACAGATAGCAGAGAGAATAGGTAGGGAGTCTGGCATAATAGGGGACTAGTAAGCATTGGGGACACTGGGCTGTCTGGGAACAGACAAGCGAGCTAACTGGCTGTATAGTTTGCCAACTCCAGGGCTGGCCAGGAAGCTGATTGGCTCCATATGAAGGAACTGTTTCTTGTGCCATATAAATAGAGATGTTCTAAGGAAATGGCTCCCTCTCCTTGTCAAAGGGTCTTAGCCATGAGACGAGACAGTCTTTGGTAGAGAAATGTGTCAATGGTTACCACAGTTAACTACCTGAGGCAATAAATATGAAGAAGCAACAGGTTCCCATTAGCTTGTGGCTCTCAAGGTTCTACTCCACAGTTGAGATGCCTTCAACCACTAGCATGGTGGGGCATCATGAGAGAATAAGGAGCAGAAAGGAAGAGAACAGACAGGCACCCCACAATCCTCATGAGCGTATTCCCAACAACCTAACTTCTTCCCGCTTGGCCCTACCTCCCAAGTGTCCCATTGCCTCTCGGTAATGCCACCCCAGTAATGAATCCTTCGACATACAGACTCACTGTCGTGTGTGTGTGTGTGTGTGTGTGTGTGTGTGTGTGTGTGTGTGTATACATCTGACTTTCGGGTTTTATAACAGCTAACTAAGCTGAAAGAGAAAATTCACAGAAGCATAGATAACTCCAGATCCCCCACTTCCTCTGTGTGTGGGATTTGAAAAGGTGCATCTTCTGATTTCTCTCTCCTACACCTGTCTGTCCTGTGAGCCTGTTTACTGCCCACCTCATTCTGCACTGCTTTTTGAGAAAACAGGCACTAATTGCCACTAACTGGTCCATCAGAGCAGAAGCTGTTGACATTAGAAACTCACAGCCAATTCCCAAACTTTCTCTTCTCTCTCTGGTTCCTTCCCATGTTTTCAGACCTCAGATCAGAACAGAGGTTTTTTTACATCTTACCATCTGTGAGGAACACAGTGTGTGAGGGACCCTTACAGCCCTGTAGAAAGTGGGGATAATCCCAAGGCAGAAGCCATGACTAGGTGGGAACATGTGGCTCTTAGACCTGTGCACTGAGCCACAGACATAGCAGAACTCTGCCTTGCCAGCCCCAGGTCAAGGCATAGGCAGCATACCTCTGTGTGTCAGTTTCAAGGGACTTTGTCATGACCTCTGTCTTCTGAGACTTTAAGCTTTAAACTTTGAGACATGGTTTCTTACTGGGCTGGAGCTTTTTGAGTAGGTTGGGAGGCTGGCCAGTGAGTCCCAGAGAACTTTGTATCTCTGGTCCCTAGTATTGAGATTACATGCAATTCTGTCTCAGTGTCTTTAGTATTAGGATGACAGATCAGTACCACCATGCATGCCTTGACCTTGAATTTGTGTACTTTGGTGGCAACAGACACCAATGTGAGTGGGTACTCTGAACTGTGTGATCCAGGACAGAGATGGGTGGACATTCTACTCAGGTGATTCCTTGATGCACTGTATCTAACAATGCATTCTGGGATATTACTCTCCTCCAGGAGTCTTTTTACCTTTCAGGATTGTTGTGGACTGTTGCCTATTCTGAGAGTCAAAACTGAGACTTTTTTCTTTTAAAAATTAAATCTGAGGAGACCTCCTTGTCTGTCTTGGAGATAACACCATCCATTCACAGGACTCTGCCTTAGGTCCCATCCATACACATAAGGGGACACTGTGAGACCTCTGAGGGAAATTTGTTCTGTGCAAGCCAAGTGTGACATGGTGATGGGTGTGAAAACTGACAATTCTGAAGTTTAGCAAAAGCTATCAGAGTGGAAAGACTGTGGCTGCACAGGCTGTCATACCCTGCCACTCTTGTTGCTGAGATTTTGTGACTGTGCCTTGTTCAAGATTGACTAAACCTGATGAAAACCCTTCACAGGGCTCTTGTTCCAAGATGTGCTGTAAAACATTTTAATAACTAAACAAAATTATAGTGCAATTTTGCTTGATTAAAGATGAAACTAAAGAACCTGTGCAATTTCCAGTGTGCCCGTTAAGACAAAGGCTTAAAAACATCTTAAAGAACACAAAATCTGGATCCTGCCAGAAAGAAGCGTCAACAATAGGTGTGGGTGCATTAGTTTATGCATTATGGCATTAGTTTACTGGCATTGTAACAAAATGCCTGGGATAAACAACTTGGAAGAAGGAAAGGTTTTTTGGGCATGTCTGTGCACTCAGGAGACCCCCAGCATGTAGGAAAAGTGTGAGTGTAAGGCCAGCTTGAGCTGCAAAGTGAGAAAGTGTGCATCTGTCTTCAAGGGTGAAAAATGGTTGATTAAAACTTAAAGGTTCAGAGTTTCAATCCCAGGTAGCCTGGCACATAGTTTTGAGCCTGAAGTAAGGCAGAACATCATGGTGGAAGCATGTGATAAATATGTGTTTACATCATAGCAGACAGACAGTATAATAGGAGAGGGAAAAGAGCTAGCAATTGTTCCTTTGAGGGCATGCCTCACTTCTCTCAAGTGATTAGCTTCCTCTATGTAACCCCATTCCTAAATTTCAAGCTATCTCAAGAATGTCATTGGCTGAGTACCAGGTCTTCAACACATGATCCAACTTATGACCTTTGTAGAGTTCTTCCTGCTGACCAGGGCTTCCTGTGTGTTTTTGGGTTATTTCATGGTTCCCCCACCCCCTGGATTCATCCAGTGCTTTTACTTGTCTCTAGAGTTGAATGGAAGCACCACAAATCCTAAGTGTTGTAGACAGTAGTGCTATATTTCTAGCTGTCCTCTGGCCTTCCCCAAGGATAGATTTGTTGCATTTGTCTGCCACTTCCATCATCAGAATCCTCCCAGAGATGCAGGAAAATGTCCTTCCCAACATCCCAGCATAACTCATGCATAAGACAATGTGCAACGATTTCTTACACAAGTCTTGGTTCCTTTCCTGGTGCTGGGATAAAATACCCAACAAAAGTAACTTAAAGGAGAAAGGGTCTGTGTGACTCCCAGGTCTGTGTGGTTGTTTATCATTGCTGGGAAGTTAAGGTAGCAGGAGTTTGATTCATCTACTCATGTCACATCCATAGCCAAGAGCAGAAAGCAATAAGTTAATGAATATGTGCTTGCATTTCGTTTCCTTTCTGTACTCAGGACCCCCTACCCACAGAATGATGTCACACACAGTTAAGTCTTTCCACCTCAGCTCATGTACTCAAAAGGATTCCCCCCAAGACAAGCCCACAGGCCAATTTCATCTAGACAGTCCATCACTGAGACTCTCCAGAGATGATTATAGATGCTATCAAGGTGACAGTTACAACTAACTGTGGGGGTCTGAATAAGAATAACTCCCTCCCTAGGCTCATATATTTGAATGACTAGTCACCAGGGGTTGGCACTATTAGGAGGTATGACTTTATTGAAATAGGTGTAGCCTTAGTAAAGGAAGTGTGTCACTGGGAGTGACATCTGAGATTTCAATTACTCAAGCCAAGCCCACTCTCTCTTCCTGCTGCCTGATGATCCAGATGTAGAACTCTTAGCGATCTCTATAGTACCATGTCTGTTTGTGTGCTGCCATGCCTCCTAATATGACCATAATGGAATAAACCTCTAAATTTAAGCAACCACAAATTAAATGCTTTTTAAATAAGAGCTGGCATGGTCATGGCATCTTTTAATAGCAGTAGAACACTGAATAAGACACTAACCATCACACCGAGTAGAGAACCCCAGTTTGCAATAACTTTATCTTGCTCGGTGTTACCTATTATTTTGGTTTAAGCAAGATCTTCTAAAATGGATATTTGATTAGGACTAGACAAGAGTCCCAGTGTGATAGACCAGGACTGGCGACACACAATGAGTGGATTTTGAGGAAAGACATCTAGAGCTTCATTGTAAACTGTATTTTGTATAAAGGGATGGAGGGGTCTTTTGTGGGTTCTGATGTGAGCTTTGACTTACGTGGCCTGATTATTACTAGACAAAGAAAGCCATGTTGACAGAGAAGAGAGGGGATAACATGATATCATGATCACAGTTGATCTTTGGTTGCCAGTGCCCATGTTGAAGGTTGAGAGATGGTTTCCCTTCTTTATCTGATTATAGCCTGGAGTGTAAACCTTACAAGATGACCTGATTTTTATCTTCTACTCTTTCTCACCCTCCCCCACTCTCTCCTTGTGTCCTGCAGTCCAGCTCTTCTCCACTCGCCTGCTTTTATTCACCGCTCCATCTCACGTCAGCGCCTTTTTACACACAGCATTTTCTGCCTGGATCCCCTGTCTGCTGTAACTTGTCTCACTAATAGTTATTTATGAGACTCAAATGTCACCTCTTTAGGGAAGGCCCACTCATTTCTAAGTCTAGTTGCTGTCACCTGCCCCAAGTGTTTTTTCTTATGTCTTCTTCAGAGCACCGATCTCAGTAGTAATGAAATAGGTTTGGAACGAGCTATTTTACTTTTTTTCACGAACCCTAGAAGAGTGACATGCAGATATTAGAAGACTCAGTGCCTACTGAAGAATAAATGTCAGCAAACATGACATGTGTCACCTTCAGTTTGATATGAATCTTTTGGCTTTATTGAGATTGCACGTGGACTTGGGCGTAGCTCAGTCATAGAGTGCTTGCTAGCTGAGGAAAGTATGCCATCCAGCCCGATGGTTAGGAGCTAGACATACATATGCAAAAGTCTTAACACTCAACATGTCAGAATATAGCTGCATTTAGAGATGGTCTTTAGGAGGTAATTAAGTTAGGATGAGGTTTTTACAGATGTTAATCCAGTGGGGTTAACATCCTTTTGAGAAGCACAGTATATTGGCTGTGTGTATGTGTAGGTGAACATCCAGAGAAGAACATGGCTGGAAAGATGGTACCACTATGCCTAGAAGAGAGGCCCCAGAAGAAACTGACATCACAGGCATTTCAATTTGGACTTCTTGTCTCTAGAACTGGGTGAAAAGGAAGCTTGTATGGCTTAAGTCTGTGCTGTTTTGTTACGGGCTTTCCAGAAGATGTTTAGATCCAGTTTAAACTGGCTAGGGAGTCTTTTCTTGGAGAAATGTGTTTCTGCTGCTATTCTAAAGAGAAATGGAGCTCGATTATTTGTGCCTGGCATGTAGGAAGCATTGTGTGTTTTTGTGCATTTGTGTGTGTGTGTGTGTGTGTGTGTGTGTGTGTGTGTGTGTGTGAAATGACTGAATATATGGATTCAGGACTCTGATTTGAAGGCTGACTCAACCCTCATCAGGGCTGCTGTGGCAGACTCCACACTCATTTGCCACTGTCAGGCACTAGCCTAGTTTCTGTATGCAAAGTGCATTTTCTTAAGGCCTTGCAGAGCCTATGTCATGCTGGGTTAGAGTAACATAACAAGGAACATGAGCACATCGGCCTTGTCTAGCAGAAGACACCAGGCTCTGACTGTAGGTGTAAAATCTGAGCCTGTGTAAAAAGGTGAAAATTAAGATAAATTTGGGGGGTGGGTGGAGGTTGGACTCAGGATTCCCACATTATAGGCAAGTAATTTCCCCCTAAGCAAGTTATACCCCAAATCAAGACAAATGGTACCACAATAGAGACAGTTAAATAAGCAATAAAGAGAAATAAACAAATCCAGTAGTGGTGACAGGGATTTTGAAGAGGAGAAGATAGAAGTTTTACCTAGAGAAGTCCCCAGAGGTGGGTGTAAGAAAAGCCCTGGAGCAAGAGATGAGTGACCTATGAAAATATCTAGTGAAAGACTTTCTAGACAGAAGGCATCAAGTGAAAGAAAACTACTGTAAAAGGAGGCACCAGTGGGGGAGGGGCAGAGGACAAGATAGGGTTAGAAACAAGGAGGGAATGAGTGGGCTGACTGTCCAGCACAGAGACAACTGCTTCATTGTAGTTCTCTAGCATCTTTCATCTGACTCAAAACACACAGAAACCAGAAGAAGCTATTAGGTGAGTGTGGCGTGCCTTCCTCCTCTCTCCGTGAGCTTCATGCCTAGGCTCGTAGTTTCTTTAGCTCAAAGGGTGTTCAGCCCTGCCCTCTGATTCTCTCTCTTTTTCTTTCTCCTTTATTGGATATTTATGTATTTACATTTCACATGTTATCCTGCCCTCTGATTCTCAACACTGGAAACACTGCTTTCTAGTCTGAATGGAATAGTGCTTTGACAGACACCCATTCACTTCATAATGTATTCATAGATGATAATAGAAACCCCATTTCAGCAGCCTGCCCCTCATTAAAGTGGTTGGAAAGATAAGTAGATCTGAATTGGATTGCGTTGTTTTGCCTGTGTACTTCTAGAACATCAGCCTTTGGTCTGATGGAACAGAATACCACTATAAACTCGAAAAGCTTACATAGCCCAGCAGATAAGGAGCTGTGAAACAAGCCAGTAGAAAGTGTTGGCTACTGGAGTGAAACAGAGAGGACCGTGAGGTACAAGGGCACCTGTGACAGGTGCAGCCAGGACTGTGAAATGATAGGGCGACAGGGAAGCAAGACCTTTTAGCACGCAGTCAAACCAGAAATCTGGGTTCCTAAATAAACATATCTCTTTCTTATCTTTGGTGAGTGTGCATATTTGTGTGTGTGTGTGTGTGTGTGTGTGTGTGTGTGTGTGTTTGTGTGTGTGTGTGTGTGTGTGTGTAAATTTTCATGCAAGTGCTAGGGACTAAGCTTAGACCTCCATGCTTGCATGAGCAGCACTTTATCAGCTAAGCCATCTCCCCTGTCCCTAAGTGTACCCATTGTAATATGCATCTCTCTCTAAAGTCATTCATGTTCCTTAGCTATAGTTGTGGGTTGCCAGACACTGGTTTCTATACCTGGGCTGAATCTGCTTTCTGCACAGACTCACTGAACACACACACACACACAAACAAAAACTAGAAATGGACTTATGTAGCCCTGAATAGTTCAGCATTATAGTAAGAGACTGCTTAACTGGAAGTTCTGGAGGTTCAAGGGCGCGCATCTTTGTTACTCTGTGATGCTGAACAGAATGACACTGAACAGAATTCTTGACAGAAGCAATTTTAGGGAGAAATCTTCTACCTTGCCCCATGTGGATTGAACCTGGAGCCTTGTCTGTATTGGGTAAGTGCACTACCATGGAGCTACTTTCCCCATGTCTTTTCTCTTTTATGTGTTCTGTATGTTTGAGACAGGATCTTACTATACATCCCACTGTTGCCTTGGATTTGTGATCCTCCTGCATCTCCTATCAAGGAAGGGAAGGTGTCATATTCAGTTTGCGGCAGGGAAATATTTTGTGGAAATGTGGTGGTCTGGAAAAAATGACCTCATAGGCTCATAGGGAGTGGCACTATTGGGAGGTATGGATTTGTTGGGGGAAGTGTGTCATTGGGGGTGGGCTTTGAGGTTTCAGATGCTCAAGCCAGGCCCCTGTTACTCTCTTTTCCTGCTTATCTGGATATGGAATTCTCAGTTACCTGTCCAGCACCTTGTCTGCCTGTGTGCTGCCATGCTTCCTGATAATGGATGGGACTTCTGAACTGTAAGCCAATCCCAATTAAATGTTGTCTTTTATAAGAGTTGCTGTGGTGACGGTGTCTCTTCATGGTAATAGAAACTTTAACTAAGACAGTAGGCTTCACATCATAGTGGATTAGGAAGGAGAGAGACCAGGGTTTGGATTTTAGGTTAGGTTACAATATTCATAGGCCTTCTAACAACAAGGTCCTACCTACATTGTAATGGCTCTACAATTTTCCCAAATAATACTGCCACCAGGGGAACAAGTATTCAGAACAGGAGTTTGTGTGGGAAATTTCAGATTCAAACCAGAATAGTACCTACATTAATTTGGTAAAAATCTCATGTAGGCTACCAGAATGCATGCGGGACAGAGTGGTAGCATCTTTGACCAAGAAATGCAAGAGACTGGGTAGCTACAATACCTTCCAAGATCCCTCCACCCACTAGGCCCCACTTCTCAAAGCTCCAAACACTTCCTAATACTATCACTCTGGGAACCAAACTTCCAACAAATGAAGCTTTGCAAGACAAACAATATGCCCATGGCAACCACATTAAGAAGAAAGGATGGGTTCAAGATTTACCCAATTAATTGTTTTCCTATATCCAAAGCATGGACTCTTCCAGTTCCTCTGTGTCCTGTGGTTGTTAACGTGCAAGATCTTACAGGGTAAAAAAATGACTTTGCTTTCTTGTGGAAGAAGGGGATGGAAAGCATGAGATGGTGAGAGGGAGAAGGAGGCAGAGGAAAAGGATAAGTGAAAAAGGGAGAGGGAAGAGAAGAGGGAGGAGAGGGAGAAGAAGGAGAAAGAAAGAAAGGGGGAAAGGAGGGAGCAGGAGGGGGAGGGGGAGAGAGAGAGAGACCAGGGTCGAAATATCTTCTTCAAGGGCACACCTCTTTTGATCTCCCTAGACTGTGCCTCCTAAAACTTCTTCTGTCCCCTAGAAGCAGCATCCCAGGGACCACATCTCAACAGCATCTGCCTCCCTTTCTTATCATACTCTCCTCTCAGCTCAGCAATGCAGCCTTGAATTCCTGTCTCGGGCTCCGCTTGTAGGAGAACCCAAGTTAAGGCCCAAGGGAACCCTAAGTTCTCTGGGAGGTTTCCCAACTTGGATTGTATTTGATTCCATTTGAAAATGGCTGGTGGGGATTGAACCTGTGGCCTCATCCATGTTGGGTAAGTGCACTACCACGAAGATGCTTCCCCAGATCTTTTTCTTGTTTGTTTTGTTTTGTGTGTTTGTTTGAGAAAGGGTCTCACTCTACATCCCACGGTTGCCTTGGATTTGTCATTCTCCTGCATCTTTCTCCCAACTATTGTGATTATAGGTATGCGCCACCATGCACAGCAGCCATCTAAACTAATTATACAAAGTTTTCCCTAGTCATCGATTGGACAGAGCGTAAGCAAAGTCTGCAGTCATTTTAACTCAAAACTACATCACATATACATTCTCTCCCCCCCCCCTCTGTCCCCCTCCTCACATGCATGAGTACACCCACCCCCCCACATATGGTACAAATAAATAAAGGTAGGGTCAACGAGAAGAATGTCTATCCCCCTGACCCCTGGGGCTGTCCAGTCAGCTGCTGTCGGGCTGTGGTACCAGGTTGCACTGACAGAGGACTCTCCTTTCATCTTCTTGTTTAATTTTCTTCCTAATGACTTTAAAGGAAGAAGTCTTGGCCCTGGAAATGACTTTGGATTGTAACAAGAAAAGATCCAAGAACTTTTTCCTTCCATTTCTTTTAATAGTCATTCAGTGGGACACAGTATAATTGAATTAAGACACTTCCAGGGGGTGAATTATAGGATAATAATTCAGACCTTTCCATTTAGTAGGAGCTACCCCGTGGCCTTGAATCCACTCAATCTGAAGGGTGAATTATGACTCCATTACTCACTGGTTCCCATTTTAAAAAGACCCTGGCTAAAGAGAATTAGCATCAGCAGCCCAGGCAGGAAGAGACAACCTGGTAGACACCTGAGGATAAGGGACACTAGATGCGGGAAGCATGGGAATGAATATGGAGGCAGAGGTCCTTGCTTCAGAGGAGCCACACATCAAAGAAACATATCTGTCCCAAAGACAAAGTGCATGTCCTCTCGGTCTATCAGCCCTGGGTGTTTGTCACCAAATCTATGAAGCACACATGCAGAAGCCTCACCCATTTCGATTTCTAAGATCTGATGGGCCAGCTAATTACACTGTAAATGTAGACAGGATGTAGGCCTGATGTGAATCAGCCTTTACAGCTTCTGTCTGGATGGTTGATGGCATTTGAAGTAGCCAGAGGTCCTCTGAACTGTCATTTGAAATCCAATATTGGATTGAACATTTACCTCCTTCTAACTCATCCTTCCTAAAGAGGAGGTGGCATCATACGTATGCTAAATGCCATGGCCCTGAACTCATAGGCAGACATGGGTGCACATCACAACTCTCCAGATGTGCTCTCAGAGTATTGCTTGTCCTCTCTGGGCTTTATGTTTCTCATCTGTAAAATGGGGACCATTCAAATACCAACGTCTTGGGGTTTCTAGGTAGATTAAGTAGTGTTGTGGTGCTAACATGAGCTGTCTCTTGCAGGCTACGGGGATGCTTTGTTGTAGCTGGTAGCACTATGGGGGTTCTGGAGGCTCTGGGAGGTGTGGTCTTACTGGGGAAATGGGGCACTGAAGGTTGTCTTTCAAGGTTTGCTGGGCTCCATCTGCCTGCTGATGCAATTGGGCAGATCCCTATACCAAGGGCTCCAGCAGCCAAGATGGTCTGGCGGAGTACACAGAGCCAAGCACACATGGGTTGGACCTGTTTGAAGTGTTGAGCCAGAAGATGTTTCCCTCCTGCAAGCCGGGTTGCCAGGTACTTTGTCACAATGATGGGAAAAGTAACTAAAACAAACGGCTGTGGAATTTAGTAAAGTGCCCGCTCTAAGTGAGACGCCATGAAAGAGTAAACATTATCGCTGACAATACCCAGAGAGTCGGGTATGTGCCAGAAACTGCATAGCTAGCCGCGTTCTTTTAGAACGTGAATGTTCCAAGAGAGAAAAAGATTAATTCAATATGATTCACACATATCTTTTCCTAATAGGTAATTTGCAGCCGCTGGGTAAACTCGGCTTTTGTGGATTTCTGTAATTCTGAGGCTTCTAACTTGACTCTAAATACACCCATCAAGCCTGGGTCAATGCAGCTGAGGGGAAAGTTCTCATTTTCGATTTCTCTCAGACCTCTTGCCCATCAGCTGACAACCTTCTCCTATCTGTGCTAAACTTTCACCTAACGATAAAAAGAAAATACTTTTAATTCATTACAGTTCATTAAAATAAAAATAAAATTTATTTTGCATCAAAATGGAAAAAATACAACTCATTTATTATTAGCATATAAATGGCATTTTTTAATGTCACTGGGCCTCAGAAAATCACTTACATTTGCAGTGATCAGAGCACACAGAATTAATTTTTGATAGCCTTTTGTGATTTGCTGAAAATTCTTAATTTCTTTTTGTGTTTTAAACAGCAAACTGTATCCACTGCTATTCATAGCAAAATTTAGATAATGAAGCAATTAAAAATACATAGATTTGAAGATCTTATCTCATTTTTCCTTTGGCCTATTTCTGCTTCATTATTCATGACGGGGTATGTTTAATTCAGAGTTTGTAATTGCAGATATAGCCAGTATAAATTGTGCCTCACACTCTTTACCCATTTCAATTTATTTTAGCAAATAGATCTCTATTTAGGGGGAAAAGTGGTGGAGAGAGAGGAAGGACTGAGGGGAATGCATTGATCTCTCTCTCTCTCTCTCTCTCTCTCTCTGTGTGTGTGTGTGTGTGTGTATGTGTGTGTGTGTTTGCACTTATTTGGATTGGAATGTCCAAGTAAGTCTCAAAAGTATTCATAACTACATTTCCAGAGACTTCTAAGAGCCAGGGAATAGGCTAATCTTTGTATATGACGTTTCATTTAACACTCAGGGTACTGTTAGAAGGGTTAGGGTTAGTAAGCAGTCCTATCTCAGAGGCTCAGAGAACTTGGAAAGAGGGCCGATGTCCCATGTTGGAGATGACAAAGACTTATGATTGGAATGTGGCTGTCTGTCTCCAGAGCCTGTGTGTCCCAGGATTACGCAATGCATCTCAGTGCCTCGAGGTTTGTCAGACATTGTAAAAATCATACCACTGTGCGATTCCCCACCTAACAGCATCCCTACTTCATAAAGAAGCTGCTCCAAAGAGCCTGGGATGTAATTGGTTTCTGTGACCCCTACATAGATTTTAGGAACGTGCATCTTAGAGAAGTAACAGAACAAGAACACAGAGATTCCAGTTGTACAACTGATGGTAAAGAACAGCAAAGGAAATTAAAAAGGCATAGGGAAAGAGGCAAGAGAAAAAATAAAGCAAAGTAAATGGCCTTTACAGAGTCCAGCTGCAGACTGGCTGAATCCCGGAGCCTTTATTCAATATTATACCATGGAGGTGTCAGAATGATGGACGAGAATTTCAGCTTCCTGATATGTGAAAAATATTTAAAGTAAATTATTTCAGAAAATAGCAGGCTTATAAAACAATATGTATAGCCTTCCCCTATTTTAACAATAACAGCAGCAGAAAAAAGAATAATAATAATGCTTGAGATCCAGAGAAAGTAGATAAGTCTGGCTCAAATAAAAATATAATACAAACCACACATCATTTAAATTTTTTGATAATCAGATTTTAAAATAAAATTAATTCTAATAACATATTTTACTTATCACTAAATATTCAGAGATTAATAATCCTCTTACCCTATGGCCAATCTGAGAATGACGGATTTATCTACTGTTCTGCACTGACACTTTGGAGTCTAGTGTCTCTTAGACTCTTATAGCAAATCACAGGACTCTTCAAATCTGCGAGGGCCCCTGCCCACCCCGTAGGTAACTAGGACAGGCCCAGGGGTATATGCACAAGTGTTCTGTCCCCAGGCCAGCCTCAGCCTCCCATGACTATGATGCATTTGTCCTTTCTCCAGCATATTCTTCCACATTTTATGATGTTTTAAAAATAGCTCATCAGTTTTGTATAAGGCTATTTCCTAATGGAGGAATGAATTCTCTGGAGCAGATCAATCACTTATCCGGGTCACATAGCTATGAGATAGAGTAAAATGAACCTGACTTAGGAATGCCTTACTTCGTCCTCACGACCAGCTGGGCTGTGCACCCTCTCTCTCCCATCTCACCTCCTTGGTGTCTTTTCACCTCTCTCTCCCTCCCTCTCTCTCTTTCTCTCTGAGTGTGTATATGTACTTGCCCATGTATGTGCATGTGTATGCATGTGTGTGCATGTGTGTCTGCATTTGTGTATTATATATGTGTATATGTGCTTGCCTGTGTAAGTCTTTGCTTCTGTGTGTGAGTGTGTGTATGTGCTTTCCTGTGTATGTATGTGTATGTATGTGACTGTGTGTATATATTTTTCTGTTTGTGTGTGTGCTTACCTATGTGTGTGTATGTGTGTGTGTAAGTGCTTGCCTGTGTATGTGAGTGCTTGCTTGTTTGTGTATATGAGTGTGTGTGCTTGCTTATTTGTGTATATGTGTGCATGTGCTTGCCTGTGTGTGCATGTGTGTGACTTTAGATATGGACTTGCGTGTGTGTATAAATATGTGTATATGTATGTGACTGTGTGTATATACTTGCCTGTGTGTGAGTGTGTGTGTGTGTGTGTGTGTGTGTGTGTGTACACACATGAAAGCCAGCACTTGGTGTTGACTGTCTCCTTCTACCACTCCTCACTGAAGTTTTTGAGGCGGGGTTTCTCAGTGAGCCCGAGAACCACCTTTCCCTCCTCCAGCTCTGGGGTTACAGTTGCGTGTTTTACAGAGAAGCTGGGGATTGAACTCTCATCTCATCAAGCCCTTCATTGACTGAGCCATGTCCCCAGCACCTCAAGAATTATGTTTTAATTTGGTTTGTTTTCCATGAATGTTCCCAGTTGCTTCAGCCCGATTCTCAAACTGCTTTTAAAGCTACACTCAGAATTGTGAAGTGCACAGCAGAAGATCCTTTCCAAATGGCCTTTCTTGAGGAGTGAAGTTTCTTGTCATACATAACTCGGTTTGCGAGACGGAAGACAGCTTGGCGTATAAACTTCTCCTTATGCCATAGAGGTGCAGAATCAAGGATTGGTGGCTCTGGGGCACCCTCCAGCCACGTCCCCTTGCAAATGGCTGCTCCATAGCTCTGTGTGGCTAGCAGACAGTACAGTGTCCAATAAATAGGTGGGACTTTCTCTGCCAGCTGTTTACACTGCCAGCAGGCAGTGCCATTTGGATTGCATGAGGTGACCTCCTGCCTTCTCCCTAAGTAAATCTCTGTCGCCTGACTAGGCATGTATGGCGCAGTTACAAAATCCCAGTCCTGGCTGGCGGCTGACTCATTTGGGAAATTTACCAGAAACCCCCAGAGTCCTAGTTTCCTCTCCCCTAATTATTGGAAAGAGGATAAACAAGACTGGGCTGAGAATTGGGTGAGCGTTCGGCAGAAATCCTGTATGATGGTAAATTCTTAATAAAGGTTCACAAGGGTCAATGCAAACAGCGGGACTATCGACAGACAGCTGCCTGTACTTTGTTTCATTTCGTTTCTCTCCTCTTTCCCAGAGAAGAACTCCAGGGATCCGCTTTCTAAGAAATTGTGTGCTATTCAATGACTTCTTGTCAATGGTGGCAGTGTTCCATATCCTACTCTTGGTAAGTATCAAATGGGTCCATGTCAGACAAGTCATGGCTTTTAATCTCCCTTTATTTGCCATGTCACCTGTCAGTGACCTTGACTGTAGCCGGCTGCCTCCTGTTCTGCAGTTTCCTGATAAGTGTGTTTACAGCTTTTGAAGTCGTGTCTGCAGAAAACCACATCTGGTTCGCTATGGCCTTAACAGACACAATGAAATAAATACAAAGCCTAATTCAGCAGAGCACACAATCCAGGTCCATTTCCCAGAAGAGTGGGGTGGAGGAAGTCAGTGGAGGTGGTTCTCCTACAAGTGATGGTGCTAGAAAGAGGAAGTACCCGCTCTGACCAGGAGTCTTCCTGGAACTGTCAGGGCCACTCAGACGCAGACTCAGGGGTCGCAGAGGGAGCCCAGCCCAGGGAGGGCTGCAATGCTCTGGTCACACCAAGACCCACGTGTTGATTTCTTAAATGAAGCAACAAGGTTGAAGGCATTCCACAACAGTTGAGTGCTTACCCAGCATGCACAAAGTCCCTGGTTTGATTTCCCACAATTCCATAAAACCGAGCTTAGTGGCACATGCCTGTAATCCCAGCACTCAGGAGATGGAGGCAGGGGGATCAGAAGTTCAACTCAAATACAGAGGAATCTGAGGCCAGCCTGAGATACACAGGAGCCTGTAACAAAACCAAACAGAACCCTCAGAATCAAGTGACAACAAACTCCTCACCTAGAGGGTCTCTAGTCACAAACACCAGGGAAATCCAGAGGTCATGAGGAATTTATTACATGGGAGAAGAGATATTTAATACTTTACACATGAATACAGCATTGTTGTTTTAATCCAAACAGAACATTAACTACCACTTACGAGAACCTGTGATACACTAGGAATTTGCCTGCTGTGTTTTTTTTCCTGGATTAACTAGCTTTTTGTCCACAGTAGCTACATATATGGGCATTAACACAACTTGCCTAATCATGGGAGGTCTTTAGAACTTGGGTTTCTCAAATGTTTTTAACAATTATGCCATTCATGTTGGGCCCATTCCTTGCCTTTTATTTGGGCTGTGCATATGTGTGTAGTGGTAGAATCCATCTCCAAAGTCATTATATTTGTGCATTTTAAATTATTAAATTTATGTTTTCATTATTAAATTATGCCAGGTCCAAGTTTGTTAACAAACCTGAAGCAGATTTGGTTAATTAAGGCTCAAATATTCTTCATCAGTATAACACCCCACAGTATTAGATGAAAATAACACACACACCATGTATGTGTGTGTGTATGTGTGTGTGTGTGTGTGTGTGTTATGTATGTGTGTGTGTTGAGCATGCACAGTTGCATGAAGGTGCAAAAGAGTGTGTTTGTATGTGTGCATGTGGTGTGTGTGTGTGTGTGTGTGTGTGTGTGTGTGTTAAGCATGCACACCTGCATGAAGGTGAAGAAGAGAGTGCATTTCCTATTAAAAATTCCCACTAAAGTAAGATTAAATAAACACAAGGTGATATGTTTTTCCTGTTATTTTGTTAACAATCTAGAATTCCAGCAATGCCCAGTGTTTGAAATTTGAATAGGACAGACTTTAAGAGAAGACAGGCCCTGAGTGGCCACTCAGAAGGACAGTTGGAAAGTAGATTTTAAGAGTGTGGGGCTGGAGAGAACTTGCCATGCAAGCATGGGGACCAGTCTGCAAAGCCTGGCCATGCACTGCAGGCTTGTAATGCTAGTGCGGGATAAATGTAAATGGGGTTCACTAGCCAGCCATGTGCAAATGTATGTATGCACGTTTATGTGCATGCTGTGTGTGAGAGAGGTACAGTGTGCTTGCATGCCATAGCATGTGCACAGAGGTCAGATGCTTGTCCTGAGGAGTCTCAGGTCTCTCATTTCTCCTTTCATCTTTATGTGGTTCTATGGTTGGTCTCTAGTCAATGAGTCCTAGGCAGTGAGAGATCCTGTCTCAAAATATAAGCCAGAGAGCAACTGAATAGCAAGAACTGAGGTTGACCTTTAACCTTAGTACACACACACACACACACACACACACACACACACACACACACACACGTCTGTATGCTATCATCCTCAGGTACAGGCTTGGAGGACGTTCTGGTGCACATTACACAAAGAAAGCCTAGCACTGCTACTCTGCCTGCAAGAGGAAAACAAAGTGCAAATACAGCTGTCCTTAGAAAGACACAATGCTAATCAGACAGGTGAATGGTTCTTAACACAGCCAGCCAGAGCTGTGGGTTCAAACTTGAAAACAACCCTTGATTTCAGTGGGGAAACCGGGACAGGGGATAACATTTGAAATGTAAGTAAAAAAAAAAAAAAAAAAAAAAAAAACTCCAAGAAAAAAAAGAAAATTATATAACAATATATATATATATATATATATATATATATATATATATATATATATATATATACATATATATATATATATATATATAACAACAACAACAAAACCCTTGAAGAAATAAGTGGGGCATAAAGTTACCAAAAGGAGATTCTGAGTTACGGTTATTTTGTATGTTATTATATATATATATTAGATAGAATTTCTCTGTGTAATCATGGCTGTCCCGGAACTCACTCTGTAGATCAGGCTGGCTCCAAATGCAGAAATCCACCTGTCTCTGCCTCCAGAGCACTAGGATTAAAGGGGTGGACAGTTACTTTGTATTGTTAAAAAAACAAGCAAACACTCTAAATCTGACTATTCTACTTACTCTTGTTGTAATAAAGAGGTAACTAAGTATGGAAACATCTACTGGTGGTTTATGTGAGATGTCTATAAAATTTAGGAAACTTTGGTAACTTCAAGGATTCTCAAGGGGACTGTTAACAGGAGCCTTCTGTAGTTCCACCCAGTCCTCCTCCTTCCTTGCTTGCTTCTTGTCCTCTTTTTACCATCTTCCTGTCTCTCCTCTTCTCTCCCTCCTCCTTCTCTTCTCTCCTCACCCAATTTTCTTCCTGTGTTTGTCTTCAAGGCCTATTACAACAAAGAGTCACAAGACATGGGGGATTTAAAGAAGTGGGGAAATTTGGGGAAACTCTACATTTAAGTCTCTCACCAAAGGCTGGGAGATGGTTCAGTCAGTACATTATGGTGCAAACATTAGCAACAGACTTGCGATCACCAGCACCCATGTCAAGTTTTAGCATGGTGACCCTTGCCTGCAATCGCAGGGCTGCAGGAGCGGAGACAAGAAGGTCCCTGGCGCTCTTTGGTCCATCAGCCTAGCTGAGTTAAGTGAGCTCCAGTTTTACTGAGACCAACTGGAGAGAAGTGACTCCACAGGGTGGATGTCTGACCTGTGTGCATTGTGCTGTAGCATGTAAGCATGCCATGCATGCACACTACACCTCCCTCACATACAAGCACACACACTCCCCAGGATTTTTCCTATGTATCCTGTGGACTTCATCTGAGAGTTAATAGTTGGTGATGAGACATCTGTTATGGCTTGAAACAGAAGCATCATTAGTATTTTAAACGCACGTTTGAAGCACTGGAACCATTTGGATGTGGGCGTGGCTTGGGGACATTGGTCACTGGGGCAGGTCTTAGAGTCCTGCTTTATCCATACATGCTCCCTGCCACCTGCTCTGATCCCTATGAACATATGTGTCTTGTGCCTCTACCCTGATAGTCCTAGACACTCCAGGGCTGCCTTGCCTTTAGACAAATCTCTATAACCACAAGACCAAATAAAACTTTCTTCTCCTAAATTCTTTTCTGTCAGGTATTTTATTACAGTGTTGAGAAAGTAACTAATATGAAATTTATGGAAATACTTTTTAATGAGTGAAATTTAAAACCCTGCTCATCAGAATCAAAAACAGAGTCTTAAAGAGCCATTTTCAAAACTGCTTAGATTATAAAAGTATAAGGCTTATAAAACTAAAATGTATTTATTTATTCCCTTGTACCCAAATAGTTTTAAAGTCAAACTACAATATATTGAGATAACTGTTAGGAGACCACATTAAAAAACAATACAGTTGCAGGGAAGTTTTTTTTTTTCATATAATTTAAGACAAACATTTTAAATGAAGGGGCTGGTTTTCATGTGAGAAAAAGTTTTAATTATCTGGGAATATGGTTCAGTAGGCAAAATGCTTCCTGTACTGAAGACCTCAGTCCAATCCCTAAGCCCATGTAAAAAGGTCAGGTGTGGTGGCACAGGCTTTGTTTTTCAGGACTGAGGAGGCACCCTCAGGAAGATGCTTGAATGCCCTTCTCTGGCAGCCTATCCAAACTGGTGAGCCCTATCTCAATATACAAGGTCAGTTTCTGAGGAACAACACTCAAGGCTGACTTCTGGCAAGTACACTCATCCACATACAAGTGCATATCACACACATACATGTGCACATACATGCACTGTATCCCAATCGATATGAACACTACCTGTGTCGGTACATACATAAGCAAATCCTTGAAAAAAATTTCATGCAGATAAAAGATTAGGAAGATACTTGCAACAAAAATAATAAGCAAGCATAACTGCCCTTAATATGTAAAGGGATATTTCAAATTAATATGGGAAGAAACAATAACAGAGATAACCTTGAAAAACAAAGGAAATGCAATTGATACATGGAAATGAACACTAATACATATCAATAGGGAGAAAATGTGGAATAAATTGAAATAGGAATGTGGGCAAAGAAAATCAGAGAAAAAAATTGTTTTTAAAAGCCTTTCAAAAGAGGTGGGCAGGCTGGAAGAATGTTTGGAGAGGTAATATAAACTAAGGACTATGAGAAAACCATTAGACACCTGCTAATTTATAAATGCATTAAAATGTAATGTAAAAAATGAACTGGACTTGGGGTACCTTGCATGGACAGATTAAATTCTTCACCGAAGCCACAGGTATAAAGTGTTAGATACTTTTCTGTGAGTTACTGGTCTGCAGCTCTAGAGACGTCCAAAACAGCATGGTTTACTGTCATTCCTTTTGGTTGCCTCCCAGAACATGATAGTAAGGTCTTATTGCTGAAAGTGTCAACCATACACTTTGGATGTAGAAAGCAGAGAAACCACAATGGAACTCAGCCGGAAGCTTCCTCCAAGCTGACCAAGCTGCCTTAATGTTGGAGAGTGTTATGCAAGCTTTTAGGGGAGAAAAGCCATCAAGTCTTGCCTGGTTGTGAATGCTGTGAGATACAGCCAGGAAAATTATGCTCACTGGAGCAATAGTGGCATGACTGTTATGTGACATCTGATTGCTTTTTGATTGGATTTCAGGCCTGCTGGGAACACACACCAGATCCTACAACCTGGACAAAAGCTGGCAGTGGGGGTCATGAGCCTAGAGGGAGACCTATAATTAGTGTTTTGCTAACCGGACACGTTGTTAAACTACCTCCCAATGCTCACTAACGTTTATATCCATGGGCTAGTGCTGCTCTTAGCCCTTGCCAGAGAACCTTCCTATAGCTGGAGTGGTGGTTAATTCTGAACCCAAAAGCTAGTCCAAGTGGTAACAGTAAAATGGTACTCAGCCTTCAATTGAACACTATCTCTGAGACTTAGGGAACACTGAGAAAGAGGGGAACAGAAAAAAAAATCTTAATCTCCATGATTTCTACCTGAAGGATAAGGTTGTAAGTCTCAAAAGGTGTCCCTTGAATGTAACATGGCCATTCCACTCACGAACACACTGCACTGGGGTTACCTTCCCAAGACATGCACAAGATTGCATGTATTAACTTTTCATCATAGATGGGAAAAGGATTCTTAAAGATATACCTCTCCATGGGGGAGGGACTACTGTCAGTTAATGTTGGCAGAGAGAAGAGGGTGTCTTTTCATCATGGGTCTAGCCACTGAAAAGTTGACCATGGTCCAGAAATTAACCCGTGGCCTAGGCGTATGCAAACAAACTTTATTAAATTCAGTGGGGCATGCCCAACACACACAAGGCATGAAAATTGGAAGGAGATGTTTTGAGAGCAAGGGTTTCATCAAGAAGAGAGAATGAGAAGGAATAACGGGGATGAAGTGACTTAAGCATCTGTGTGTGTGCATGTATGTGCATGCATGTGTGTGTTCATGTATATGCATGTATGCATGCATGTGTGTGCATGTGTGTATGCATATGTGTGCATGTGAGGGTGTGCATGTGTTTGCATAGTGTATATGTGTGTATTCATGTGTGTATGCATATGTGTGTGCATCTGTGTGAGTGTACTATGAAATCGCAAAGAATAAACGAATTAATAAAGCAAAAATGTGACTTGTCTCAATGATTCAACTTCTAGGAATCCATATTGAAAAACTTAGAAAGACAATTGTGCAGAGCCTGAGCTACAAACACCTTCATCACAAACTTGTATACAGTAGCAAAGAAAGCTATGCATAAATGTCTAGACTTGTCATTAAACATAATCTATATTCATTCAGTAGATTAGTATGAAGATTACAGAAATGATTTAATGTCTTAGAAGGATGGTCATAAAAACCAAGTAGAAATGAACAGATAGAAAATAATATCTATTATATGACTTGCCTTTCTATAAAAGTTACACCTCTATGTCCATCAGACAGATGTACATATAAAATATGTTGGATAGCTGCATATATGATGTATGTGTGTGTGTGTGTGTGTGTGTGTGTGTGTGTGTGTGTGTGTTTGATAGCTCTCTCCTCTGTTTGAAGTTTTACTTTTCATGGTTTCAGACATATGTGATCGACTATAGTCTGAAGATATTAAAATAGAAAATTCCAGAAACAGGCCATTAATCTGTTTTCGATTGTTCTTTTTCTACACAGTGTGGCAAAATTTTATACCCTACAGCTTCCGTTCCCTTCTCTCTGGGATATGAATCATCCTTTATTCAGTGTTTCCACACATGTGAAAACATCAGTCTCTCATTCATCACTGTGGTTATCAGGTTAACTGCCATGGCATTAGTGTATAGCTGCAATTATTCTGTTATTATTATTTCCCTACTGTGGATAAAAATGGCCGTCACATTTTTATCCTGGGTCTGTGTGTATAGGACACACAGAACTTTTAGGCTTGCTACTATCCAGTTTCAAGTTTCTGGTACAAGGAGGGGACTTTTTCTAGATCCCTTCAGATGAATAGGAAAATATACTACAGTGGTGGGATCAGGATAATTTTCATCTTCTGATCATTTATCTGTATGTTTACAATGAGGAAAGTGTTAGAACAGGCTTTTGTTGGAGCACGTGGTCCTCAGGGGAGTCTTCTTGTTTCCACCTGTCTATGCTCTCCCAGAGGCCTGAGCTACGCCTATCTGGTGAGATCAGTAGGTTGCACTCTAGCTGCAGGTTCCTCGTTTCTCTCTAGTTGGACTGGAAATTCTTTGAGGAAAAGATAGGCCCTGCTTCCTCCTTGGAACTTCAACTTTCACCTCAGAAGCTGTCTGGCATGGTGCATTGAGAGGACCTTATAATTTGGCTTTTAAAGTCACAATTTGCCAGCTTCTCGGCCACCGAATTAAGATTTTATAAAGTAGAAAATCACATATGGTCTAAGCTGGGGTGAATAATTTCTCCCAGCTCCGAATTTCAGGTAGAGAGATGGCCTGGAAAAGCTCAAGTGAGGACCAGTGTCACATACAAAGCAGGCTCAGGACAGGCTGGATTCTGCTGTTTCACTGGCTTCCATCTAGGGCTTTTTATCACTCTGGATTGCTTAGTGGGTCTCCTGATTGCCCTTTGTTATCTGAAGACATCTGACACAGGAGTTTGGAAGGAAGATTGATGTTTCTGTTTAGGGCAGAAACAAGGCAGTGAGCAAAAAGGAAATTTGGGTGTCAATGAGAGACAAGCTTCAAAGATTGATTTTGTGATGCTGTGTGAGTGAGTGTGTGTGTGTGTGTGTGTGCATGCTCGAGCATGCGCACACGCGCCTCTGTATGTGTACATGAGCTTTTGTGTCTGTCTGTAGGTATGTAAATGTTCCTGTGTGTTTATTGGGAATAAGATACATGCATATTTTAGTGCAGGGTGAATTTCACCCTGCAGCACCCTCCTCAGGAAACTGACCTGGAGCCTGCTTCCTTCTTTCTCCCTAATGGAGCAGTCTTCAGACTTAATCTCTCTGGGTACACAGCCTCCGAGCAAACGCCTGGAAAATCAGTTGAGTCAGCTGAGTGCTTGATCCGCATGGGGCTTTCTACAGCACATGGATTTTCTTACTTAGCATACAGCTAGCCAGCCACAGGAAGTGAGGATGCCCACCCCCATTTCACAGGTAAATTACTGAATCTCAGAGTGAATTTTACCCCCAGGGTTACACAGAAGCACATGGCTAAGGCTGGCTGGGAGGCTGAGGATATTGGTTGCCAGGGAAGTTATTTTTTCCTTGTTGGCAGGCATCAAACACAGTGAGATGGGGGTGGGGTAGGGACATAAAGAAGAGTTTGATGTGTGTGCGACACTTAGGTGCACATAACTGAAAATGAACCTAGTGTGTTGGTATGTAGGGAGTGTTTTGAAAAATGAAGCAAGACCTAGCTCTGCATGTTGTGAGATCATGTTTCTGTAGCTGGTACTGCGGGGAAGGAAACAGTGTCTTCATTCTGGGTGACTCAGAGGAACTTCTCAGATTGTCTCTCTGGACCACAGTCTCTACCATACTGATATTCTTGAGGTATAGCCAGAATCCTCACAGTGCCCCTAGTTATCACACGGCTCTCCAAACACCATACCACCCTTGCTCCTAGTCTTGACCTCACCCCAGCACTGGTGCAATTTCATTTGTATCTCTAATGTCTCCTGAAGGTTTATGTGCTGAAGAGTTGGTTCTTAGCTGGGTCCACATTAGGAAATGTGTAAACTTGTAGGTAAGACTTCTTGGAAGAAAGTGGGCAATGAGGCATATATCTATGAAGGGTATAAAGGGGTGCAGACCCTTCTCCTATGGCTGCCATGAGATAAGCAGCTGTTTTCTACCACACACTCACCCCCCTACTCTCTTACTGTAGACCTGAAACTGAGCTCAGAGATCACTTACATTTTGACATTTTGTCACAGAGATGGAAAATGACTAACATCACAAAGGAGTTATTCCTTCTTTCAAACTAGAGAATCACACCTTGTTGTGTGACAAATCATTTCCTGGGGAGATGCAACACCTCCATCTACTCACATCAGTGAGGGATCCCATAACAGACCACAGTGCATATACTGCTAAAGTCCATCTTAATGGACCAATGAGTTTAATTAAGTTTTCTCAAGGACTATGATTGAGGGATGGCTTACATGAGCAGAAATTACTCCAGGATGACTGCATCACCAAACTTACCCTAACTTAAATGACAGCTCAAAAATGCTGGAAACATGAAGAACACAGCACAGCCTAAAGGCAGCTTAATATATTAGTGTCCCTTCCAATGTTTTAGTTAATCTAACCCTCTTCCGGAAGCTAAACCAATTTCTGCTTCTTGCAAGCTATGCTCTGATCTCAGAGTCTTCTTTGCATCTTGAGTTAGTCTAAGTTCTCTTGGAAGTCTTGTATTTTATTCCTTACCCTAGCGGAGTGAGGCCTGGAGAATCTGGTTGGTTTCAAGGACTTCCTGAAGCTATTTTGAGTTGTCTCCATCCCTGTTTAAAGAGCTTCTCTACAGGATAGAATGTTTCAGTCTCTGCAGAAACTTTTACACAGCCCTTTCTAGTCACCATTCAGTAAAGCCATCCAAACCTCCTGGATGGTTAGCCCTAATGACCCTGGATATGTGACTAAAATTTCTTTCTTATACTCTTCAGTTTCAAATTCTGAAGTACTGCGTATTTGAAGTATAACTTCTATACTGTAAAATGCACAAATTTTAAAATATGATATTATCACTAATCCTTTGATAATTTCATAGAATGTATTTTAATCACATTTATTCTTCTATTTTCCCCAGCTCCTACCAAATCTACCACCTACCCTCTCCCAACATTGTACCCTGCAATTAACAACAACAACAACGAACAAACAAACAAAAACCAAGCTTCTTCTAGTTTCCACCTGTGCCAGGAGCAGAGCCTTGGCTCTGGATCCCCTTCCACTCAGCCCACACCCAAGTTGCAGATCAACTCTCCATGTGTTCTGACATATCCAGGATCACAGATGAGAACCCAACCCTGCCTCAGTACCTGGGAAAACTGGGACCCCACATCCTAGGACCAAGATAGCCCACCCAGACAGAGACCTGCACTACTTCCAGAGTGCACCTGTGCCTCAATTATAGCCTCCATTCTGGATCCAAACCCACTAAGACCACACCCCAGTAGCAGCTTGACCACACAGGAGTTCTGACTCATCCAGGATCACAGAATCACAGGCCCATAGGCTCACAGGAGGGACAGGTTCTAGTCAGAGACAGCAAGGCCAGTTAACACCAGAAGCACAAGAACATAAGCAATAAAAGCCAATACTACTTGGCAACATCAGAGCTCATTTCTCCCACCACAGCAAGCCAACACTCCTACAAAGCAAAATTCAGATCAAATGCTCATCCCATGAAGATGATAGAGGTCTTTTAAGAAGGCTATTAATAAGTCCCTTAAATAAATACAAGAGAACGCAGGTAAACTAGTAGAAGCCCTTAAAGAGGAAACACATCACTCCCTTAAAGAAATGCAGGAAAACACAGTTAAATAGGTGAAGAAACTGAATAAAGAAAACACAAAGGGAGACAATCCTGGAGATGGAAAACTTAGGAAAAAGAGTAGAAGTCACAGATGCAAGCATCACCAACAGACCAGAAGAGATAGAAGAGAGAATCTCAGGTGTAGAAGATACGATAGAAGACATCAACATAAGCACCAAGGAAAATACAAAAAGCAAAAAGCTCCTAACTCAAAATATTCAAGAAATCCAGTACACAATGAAAAGACTAAACCTAAGAATAATAGGTACAGAAGAGAGTGAAGATTCTCAAATCAAGGGGCCACTGAACATCTTTTACAAAATTATAAAAGATAACTTCCCAAACCTAAAGAAAGAAATGTTGATAAACATAAAAGAAGCCTACAGAACACCACACAGATGGGACCATAAAAGAAATTTCTTCAGTCATATAGTAATTAAAACACCAAATACACAGAACAAAGAAAGAATATTAAAAGTGGTAATAGGGAAAGGCCAAGTAACATATAAAGGTGGACCTATCAGAATTATACCAGAATGCTCAACAGATACCCTAAAAGCCAGAAGATCTTGGAGAGATGTCATACTGACCGTAAGAGAACAAAAATCCCAGCCCAAGCTAATATATCCAGCAAAACTCTTAATTACTGTAGAGAAACCAAGATATTCCAAGACAAAACAAAATATAAACAAGATCTTTCCACTAATCCAGCCCTACAGAGGATAATAGAGGGTAAATTCCAACACAAGGAGAAAAACTACTCCCAAGAAAAATCAAGAAATTTATCTTTTAAAAATAATCCCCCCAAAAATAAATACACAAATATAATTCCACCTCTAATACAAAAATAACAAAAAACAACAATTATTGGTCCATAATATCTTTTAATATCAATGAACCAAATTTTCCAATAAAAACATAGGCTAACAAACTAGCTACATAACCTGTACCCAACATTTTCCTGCATACAGGAAACACACCTTAGTGACAAAGACAGCCATGACCTCAAAGTAAAAGACAGGAAAAAAAATTTCCAAATAACTAATTCTAAGAAATAAACTAGAGTAGCTAGTATTCTAATATCCAGTAAAATAGACTTTCAACCAAGAGTTATAAAAACAATTGGGAAACATGATGGGACATGAAAACATGATGAATGAATTCCTTTCATTCATCAAAGGAAAAATTCATCAAGATGAACTCTCAATTCTGAACATATATGTGCCAAATGCAAGGGCAAACACGTTTGTAAAAAAAAAAAATAGTTACTGAAGCTCAAAGCACACACTGAACCTTACACAATAATAATAGGAGATTTCAACATCCCACTTTCACCAATGGACAAATCATGGAAACAAAAATTAACTAAACAAAGACACAGTGAAACTAAAAGACATTAATAATCAAATAGTTTTAACAGATAACTAAAGAACATTTCACCCTAAAACAAAAGAATATACCTTTTCAGCACAACATGGTACCTTCTCAAAAATCTAGCATATAACTGGACACAAAACAAACCTCAACAAATGCAAGAACATTGAACTAATCCCACATATTTTATTGGACCACCATGGACTAAGGCTGATCTTCAATAACAATAAAAACAACAGAAAGCCCACATATACATGGAAGCTGAACAACTATCTACTCAATGATAACTTGGTCAGAGAAGAAATAATGAAAGAAAGAAAGAAAGAAAGAAAGAAAGAAAGAAAGAAAGAAAAGACTTTTTAGAATTTAATGAAGATGAAGGTACAACATATTAAAACTTATGGGACACAATGAAAGCAGTGCTAAGAGGAAAATTCATAACACTGAGTGCCTCCATAAAGAAATTGGACAGATCATACACTAGCAGCTAAGTAACACATCTGGATGCTCTAGAACAAAAAGAAGCAAATACACTCAAGAGGAGTAGACAGCAGGAGATAATCAAACTCAGGACTAAAGACAACCAAGTAGAAACAGAGGGGGGAGGGCGAGGGAGGGAGGGAGGAAGAGAAAGAGAGAGAGATGGGGGAGAGGGAGAGGGAGAGGGAGAACTATAGAAAGAATCAACAAAACTAGGAGCTGATTCTTTGGGAAAATCAACAAGATAGATAAACCCTTAGCCAAACTAACTAAAGGGCACAGAGATAACAAAATCTGTAATGAAAAGGGAGACATAACAACAGAAGCTGAGGAAAGTAAAAAAAAAAAAAAATTCAGATCCTACTGCAAAAGTCTATATTCAACAAAACTGGAAAATCTAAGTGAAATGAATGATACCAGGTACAAAAGTTAAATCAGGATCAGATAAACCATCTAAACAATCCCATAACCCCTAAAGAAATAAAAGCAGTCATCAAAAGTCTCCTAACCAAAATTTCTAGGGCTAGCCAGATGGTTTTAGTCCAGAGTTTTATCAGACCTTCAAAGAAGACCTAATACTAGTACTTATCAAACTATTACACAAAATACAAACAGAAGGAACACTACCCAATTTTTTCTATGAAACCACATTTACACTGATACCTAAATCACAGAGACCCAATAAAGAAAAAGAACTTCAAACAAATCTCCCTTGTGAATATTGATGCCAAAATACTCAATAAAATTCTTGAAAACCAAATTCAAGAACACATCAAAATGATCATTCATAATGATCAAGAATACTTCATACCAGGAATGGTTCAATATATGAAAATCCATCAATGTAATTCACTATATAAACAAACTCAAAAGAAACAAACACATGATTATCTCATTTGAAGCTGAAAAACCTTTGACAAACTACAACACTCCTTCATGTTAAAAATATTGAAGAGACCAGGAATCCAAATTTTATACTTAAATATAATAAAACAATATAGAATAAACTAATAGCCAACATCAAACCAAATAGAGAGAAACTCAAAGCAATCCCATTAAAATTAGGGACAAGATAAGGCTGCCCACTCTCTCCCTACCTATTTAATATAGCACTTGAAGTTCTAACTAGAGCAATTATGCCATAAAAGGAGATCAAAGGGATACAAATGGGGAAGGAGGAAGTCAAAGTATCAATATTTGCAGATGATATGATAAGGTACATAAGCAACCCCAAAATTTCTACCAGAGAGCTCCTATGGTTGATAAACAACTTCAGAAGTGTGGATAGATGTAAATAAAATAATCTAATAAACCAGTAACCTTCCTCTGAGGATAAATGGGCTGAAAAATAAATTAGGGAAACAACACACTTCACAACAGTAACAAATAACACAAAATATCTTGGTGATACTCTAACCAAGCAAGTGTAAGAGCTGTATGACAAGATCTTCAAGTCCCTGAAGAATGAAATTGAAGAAGACCTCAAAAAATGGAAAGATCTCCCATGCTCATTGATTGGCAGGATTAATATTGGCCATCTTTCACAAAGCAACCTACAGTTTCAATACAATACCCATGAAAATTCCAACTCAATTCTTCATAGAGGTATAAAGAGCTATTCTCAAATTCATTTGAAATAACAAAATAACCAGTATAGCTATTCTCAACAATAAAAGAACTACTGGGAGAATCAGCATCCCTGACCTCAAGCTGTACTATAGAGCAATAGTGATAAAAACTGCATGATATTGGCACAGAGAAAGGCATGTAACTCAATGGAATAGAATTGAAGACCCAAAAATGAGCCTACACGCCTATGGTCACTTGATCTTTGACAAAGAAGCTAAAACCATCCAGTGGAAAAAAGACAGCATTTTCAACAAATGATGCTGGTTCAACTGGAAGTCTGCATGTAAAAGAATGCAAATTGATCCATTCTTATCTCCTATACAAAGCTCAAGTCCAAATGGATGAAGGACCTCCACATAAAACCAGATATACTGAATCTAATAGAAGAGAAAGTGAGGAAGAGCCTTGAATACATGGGCACAGGGGACATTTTTCTGAATAGAACACCAATGGAGTATGCTCTAAGATCAACAATTGACAAATGGGACCTCATGAAACTTCAAAGCTTCTATAAGGCAAAGGACACTATTGATAGGACAAAATGGCAACCTGCAGATTGGGAAAAGATCTTTACCAGTCCTACATCCAATATAGGGCTAATATCCAAAATATATGAAGAACGCAAGAAGTTAGACTCCAGAGAACCAAATAACCTTATTGAAAAACTAGAGTACAGAGCTAAACAGAGAATTCTCAGCTGAGGAATCTCGAATGGCTGAGAAGCACCTAAAAAAATGTTCAACATTCTTAGTCATCAGGGAAACGCAAATCAAAATGACCCTGAGATTCCATCTCATACCAATCAGAATGGCTAAGATCAAAACCTGCAGGTGACAGCAGATACTGGCAAAGATGTAGAGAAAGAGGAACACACTCATCCATTGCTGGTAAGACTACATGCTGGTAAAACCATGTTGGAAATTAATCTGGCAGGTCCTGAGCAAACTGAAAATAGTTTAATCTGAAGACACAGCTATATCACTTTTGAGTATATACCCAAAAAATGCCCCAACACATAACAAGGCACATGCTCCACTATCAGAATCTGGTAACAACCCAGATGTCTCTCAACTGAAGAATGAATACAGAAAAATGTGGTACATATATACAATGGAGTACTAGTCAACTATTAAAAACAGCGACTTCATGAAATTTACAGGCAAGTAAATGGAACTAGAAAATATCCTGAGTGAGGTAACCCAGATACAAAAGAACACACATGGTAGCCACTCACTTATAAGTGGATATTAGCTCAAAAGCTCACAATGCCCCCCATACAACCCACAGACCAAATGGAGCTTAGGAGGAAGACCAGGGTGTGGATGCTTCAGTACTGTATTGAAGGCGGGACAGGTTAATCATGGGAGGTAAAAAGGGGGGGACTTGGAAGGGATAGACGAAAGGGAGGAAATAATGGGGCAATATCAGGTACTGGAGGGGACAGTACAGAGGTACAGAGGGTCAGAAACTTGAATGAAAATATGTAGAGGGGATGAAAAACTGGGGATATCCACTGGAGGATTCCAGATGCACGGGAAACAAGAGGCTCCCAGGACCCAACGGGGATGACTTTAGCAAAAAAGGGGAAATAGAACCTGAAGAGACCACCTCCAATATATAGGCATGGCTCCTGGTCCAGGGATGGTGCCTCACACTCATATACACACATAAAGTTTTTGATCCAGAAATGTTCCTGTCCAAAGGATGAGCAGGGACAAAAAAAAAAAAAAAGAAAAAGAAAAAGAAAATGGAGCAGAGAATGAAGGACAAGCCATCAAGGGACTGTCCCACCTGGAAATCCATCCTGTGTTGACCAACACTTTTGACACAGACAAGAGGCACTTGTTGAGAGGAACTTGATGTGGCTACTCCTTGGGAGGTTCAGCCAGCAACTGGCCAGTGCAAATGTGGGTGCTT
This sequence comes from Micromys minutus, assembly GCF_963924665.1. Lineage (NCBI taxonomy): Eukaryota > Metazoa > Chordata > Mammalia > Rodentia > Muridae > Micromys > Micromys minutus. The sequence continues at coordinate 78,972,101 of NC_137971.1, forward strand.
GGAGGCAACCATCAGACTGAGATGAAGGGCCCTGGTGAAGGAGCTGGGGGAAAGACTGGAGGAGCAGAGGGGGATTGCAACTTCATAGGAAGAACATCCAGTGCTGAACCATCCAATGCTCTCGGGAGTGTGTATAGGAAGGGATCCATGGCTCCAGTTACATAGGTAGCAGAGAATGGCCTTGTCTAACATCAGTGGGCAGGGAGGCCCTTAGTCTGGTGGAGGGTTGTATAAGGGGATGCTGGAGGGGTGAGGCCAGAGAGGGTGAGAGGGTGGTGGGGTAACCGGAAAGTGGAATATCTTTTGAGATGTAAATGAATGGAGTCATTAATTAAAAAATAAAAACAATTTCTTTTTAAGAAACATTTTATTTTTATTTAAATTGTGTGTGTGTGTGTGCGCGCGTGCGCACGCTCGAGTGGCAGAAAGTGAGGAATGAGTCACAGTCTATTAATGACTTTCCATCACTGTAGTGAAGAACCTGAGAAAGTCAACCCTGAGTAAGAAGGGTTTATTTTGTTTCGGGTTAAGGGGAGTCCTTTCACAAATCACTTGGTCATCTGGAATAAGGGAAACATCCCCTTAACACCCTGATGGCATGAACGCTGACACTGAGGTAAAATCAGGTTTTGAGTCGCTTCTTTGACAAATGTATGTGGAACAATTTTGCAAAAACCACAGAGATAAGAAAACCAAAGATACTGTGTCTGCTTCCAGGTGCTCACACTCAATGATCCACAGAAGCAGAGCCGAAGCATCAAGAGCTCCCAAGCAGCAAGCAGTTCACAGCATTAACCTCATTTTGTGCTATGGAAAGTGTCCCAATCACAAAGCTCAGATAGGTAAAGACAGAGCCTGGTTTTTCTGCAACTGAACTTATTTTTATTCTCAAGCATCTGCTTTTACCCTGAAGAACAGAATCAGGAGAAAGGTCGTCATTGTGTTTTAAATGCAGGGTTTGGGGACACTGCTCTGCTGGCTTGCGCTTCTCTCTTTCTTATGCTTCTTGCTACTCTGATTGGATGTTCCTGGGGTGGCATGCTGGGAGAAACGCCACCTCTGCCACTCCATCCCCCTTTGCTGTCACTGGGCTCTCCCCATGGCTCCTCAGCAGCTCTTGGTGTTCTTGAAGATTTGGTTCTCACTCTCAACAACCCAGCACTGGGTACTGTGTTTCTCACCACAACTTTTGTTTTCCCTCTAAAGTTCAAGGGCCCCTACCTGCTTCCTCAGCATTACAAGCCTTTGAGGAAGATCTACCCAGCGGTCTTCACCCATGCAATCCTCTGAGCCATTTCTCTTCTCTGGCTGATGCCCCATTGTATTAGTAGGTTCCATAGAAGACATATGAAGTTTCTATTCTGTCTGGAATCCCATCAGTTTTATCGACAGGTCCTTCCTCATGCTGGACCACATTTATTCTGCTCACATATGGTCAATAGGCACAAGCCAGATGTTCTTCCCCAGACAAACCTGAACCTCTCTGTGAAAGCCCAGCCCATCTGTGGTCTGACTGTGGGCGAAAATTAATCAGTACTGTTTGGCCGTATAGGTAGTAATGAAAGAAGTTCAGGAGTGACTCATCAGCAAAGTCCTGAAGCTCCAGTCAGCATGAATTAGGATTCTGTATCCACGTTTGTCAGGAAGGCTGATCAGTCGCTGGCGTTGAGCAGAAGGCTCAGGCATTGATTAGAGCTGCCTGTGCTAAGAGTAAATTAAGCATGTCTGAGCGTCACCAGTGAGTATGAATTTTCAGTTCCCTGAAAGTCTAGTGTGGCTAAAACTAGAAGTTTTCTCATACGCAGATGGAAGAGCTAAACAGTTGGTTGAGTTCAAAGTTCCCTTCCAGCCCGGGGAGTGTTTTCTTCCACATCAGGAAGCTAAATAGAATCTTAATTCATCTCTCTATGACTTAATTTTTCTGCACCAGGAGGGAACAGCAGCCTGTGCATGGTATTTAAGAAATAAATATGTTGATAATGCATCTATAGGCAGTCATATATAATAAATGTAGGTCCAAAGGATACCTTCCTTAATAAGCAAGTAAGGATTTATGGGCTCACTTTCCCCCACAATCCTGCCATTATTTATCACATATTAATGGTCTCTCTACTCAGCTGACAGCTCTATGTCTATTAGCTACTGTTCAAATGGCATCTTTAGGATTTGGGGTGAGCCATTAGCCTCCAAGCTCATTCAAAAATTTCCCATCGCTCATGATAATCTGATCTATGTCACAGGGATAGAACAGGTCGTTCGGAGTCACATTTTGATTTCTACTTGGATCCAACACAATGAAGGATGCCTTGTGAGCCCAACAAGGATCTACGCGAATGAACTGATTTTCATGATAAAGCCATGAGGATGATGGTTTGTTAAAGAATTCTGGCTCTGCAAGCAGACATTATCCTCTAGAATCTGTGTGGTGGTGGGGCCTGTTACTTCAACATTTGGGGATCTTGCTTTTGTATACCTGCAGAATGAGGGTGGACCTTTTGAACCGTTTGGTGGTTTGCAGACTTTGGTGTAGTTGTGCGTGTGAAGGACTTAGCATTCTGCCCTGCAAGAAGAGGTGCCCTATATATCTTGGTTTCTGTTATAATTACTATACCATGCCTGAAGCTTTCACTGAGAAGGGCTGCAGGAAGAAGAAAAAAGCAGGTTTCCCAGCACTCGGATGTGAATGGATTACCACACAGGTGCTTTTTATTCACCGACACTTTCCTCCCCCGCTGGAGGGAAGGGTGGCAATCTACACATGCGCTGATGATATCGTCGCTGCTGCAATCTGGCCTCATGGCTACCGGCTTCCATGACAATCCACATATTTTACCCAGTTCTCTACTCAAATGGACCCATTATGCCTGAGGCAGCAAGAGCAGCTGGTTTCCAGGTAACTAGGTACCTGCTCTGAGTTGAAAACACCTGACTCATAAGATGTGAGGATACTGGCCAAAACTATGTATGTTTCAATCAGTTTTACTCACGGGGAGAGGTTCTTGGTCAGATATTTAATTTGGTTCTGTTAGAAGTTGAGTCTTTAAAAACCCCACATGACAGAAACATTAACTTTAGAAATTGATGAGCAATGCAATCTCGAGGTCAAGACAAAGGCACTTGTAGTCAAATCACAGCAGACGGGCCTGAAGAATTGTTAGCAGGCAACAGGGAAAGTGAAGAAGATGCTTCTTCCATTGAAGTAAAGGCATTTTGGGGTTCATATGGGATGACTTCCCCCATTTTGAATGAAAGAGATACAGCTTTAGATATGAAAGAAATGCCAGTCCTATCAGGCTGGTGATGTAGCTCAGTGATGTATTACTTGCCTAGCACGCAAGATACGCGCGCGCGCGCACACACACACACACACACACACACACACACACACACACAGCAGCCAATAATACCATTTGTGCATGTCTTATTTCAACTTCAACTTAACTTCCAGCCCCCAACTTGAAACAACTAAGTTGATTTAAATAAATCATCTGATAAGTTGGCTCAGCAGGTCAATGTTGTGATAAATATTATTTAAGGGTTTCTACTGCACCTTAGATAATTTAGTTCTGTGATCTCTATTCCTGGTTGTCAACTTGACTACATCTGGAATGAAGTACAATCCAGAATTGGAGGGCACATCTGTGATCCAGATCTTGAGACCGGAAGACACGGTTTCTGACCTGGATCTTGGCATGGGGATCTTGAAGCACAGTGGCTATGAAAAGCTTAGGCCCAGGCAAGGTAGTACACACCTTTAATAGCAGGAGACTGAGGCAATCAGATCTCTGAGTTCAAGATCAGCCTGGGACAAAGCAAGTTCCAGATTCAGGCATGGTAGTACACACCTTTAATCTGGGCCACATCTTTTGCTGGAGGCCTACATAAGGACATTGGAAGAAGGAAGATTTACTCTCCTTCGATTGCTTGAACTTACTCGCCAGCACATCTGTTGGAACCTACTTCTACAGAAGACCAGCTCAGACAACTAGCCTCTTGGGACTGAGCAACTACTAGATCCTTGGACTTCCCATTTACAGTTGCCCATGTTGCAGTAGTTAGACTGCAGATTGTAAGTCATTCCAATAAATGTCCTTACTATATAGAGACATTCCATAGGTTCTGTGACTCTAGAGGACCCTAAGACAGTTCCCAAACAAAAGACACTAAAACTTACTATTTATAAAAAGCCATAAAGCATCAGAGATAGGCAGATATCAACCCTCTACACTATATTGTCTGCGTCCCTGTCAATAACCCCGACATCACCTGTCATGTTCTCTGCTGGGACTGCCCCTACTCCAACTGCCTGGCCCTCATGGCCATTCGCTCACAATCCACCTATCCCATGGCAACATCTTCCCTCTCCTCTCCCTCATCATCTCTGCATAAGACCTCCAGCACAAGAAACTCAGTCCACCCCCTCTGTTCTGCCCCACCCAGGCTGCAGGCATCCTTATTAACCAATCAGGGATAACTTGGAGGTGGGCAAGACTTATATAACGAAAGATGACATGCATAAGGATTTCCTCATCTTGGAGCAAACAGACCTTGGGGTAAAGAAGTTATCATTTGAAGACAGTGCCAGACCACTCCACTACATTCAACGTGCTTGCCCTTGAACTGGATGTCTGGAACGCACACGGTGAGAGGAGAGAATGACCCTCTCCAAGTTGTCCTTTGACAACTTGTGTTCCCATGTGTGCGGTGGCACACACATGCACACGCACTAATCCACGGAAAGAATTTAAATCTCCATCAACAATCAACTTTCTTATTCCCACAATAGCTTAGCATCTATTAGTTGAATGTTCCAATGGGATGATTTATTGTAAAACACAGGGGCTGGAAGCAGGCAAATCTTCTCTCATCCTGAGCTCAGGGCCCTTCACTGAAACTGTGTTCTGTAAACCTCCAGTGAAGCTCTGTTCTGTAAACATGAGCCCCTTCCATCACAGGGGTACCTCAGAGCCGGTCCTAGAATCCGTTGTTCCCGAAGTATCAGAAAAAGCAGTTTCTCCTTTTTGGAATATCCCCCTTCCTCAGATCTCTGGATAATTCCTGCTTCTTTCTTCTTGTTCACCCTCCTGAGCCTGGTTGGTAAACACAATCTATTTCTCTCTTTTACTCAGAAGCCTGCTCCAGCCCCCCCCCCCAAAAAAAAAAATCTACAAGATCTCTTTGGGCTGACAAAAAGAAAAAAAGAACCAAACACACGGCTAAGAAAACAGATTAATAATTCAAAAAGTTATCTTCCACAGGTAGGAAAAAAAAAAAAAAAACTCAAACCATTAATTTCCCTCTCTGCTTTTTCTCGAAGCAGTGAATCTACAGGGTTTAGGTTGGGCGGTAATTGGGCCAGCTCTGAGAGCTGCCTTCCATTTTTTAATTGGGTCGTTAGTGCTTCTCCAACCATCTTATCTCATGGGTTTCCACCCTACTTTTTATAGTTGGGGTGAATATTTTTTCTCCCCCTCTTAGATCTTAATTTTGCAAATAAGGATCAAGAAGTGGCGTTAAGATCAGCCTCATTATCACAGCGCGGTTCAGTTTGGCAGCATATTCCTCTCTCCTTCTCTATTAGCAGAGCCTCTGATTTCTAAGCTCATTTGCATAATTCCTAGCATCCTGGGTTTATTCAGGGGGCCTTTTGAAGAAGGCAAGAAGGTCTCCTTTATACCAGAGTGCTCTTTATTAGGACGTGCCTTGAAACAGCAGCAAACAATGCAGGCTCCGCTTAGCCACCGTCTGATGAGCTGACCAACACTCCAACCCTAGTTTCCCTATGTGTAAAAATGAGGGAGGGGCTGCTCCCACCCAAGAGGAGCAAACTCAGCTGGTACTTATATTTGGATGCTGTGATCAGGTCTCTATTAGGGAAGAATGACTGACGTGTAGAATATCGGAGTGGGCATGAGTCAAGAAAGAGCTTGAGGAGTTTGCAGACAGTCGTCTGAGAACTGAACCTGGACCAGCAAACCCACATCAGCAGCACTCCAGGGCCTGGCTCACAGCACTGTCCTGTCATTCACCCTATTCCTTGGGGGCTACCCGCCCTCCTGGCTTCCAGCACGGCAGCTTCATTTTACCTACTTTTAACTTTCTATAAATGGAGTCAGACAGGATGCCCTATATTTGTCTAATTTCTTTTGCTTAATATTTTAGCATAAGTTGCTCTCTATTTTAGTAGCAAGAATTCCTTTTTCCTTTGCTATACTGTACATATCCATTTGGAATATGCTACAATTTTTTTTTCCCTTGTTCACTGTTGGTGGACATTTTTGCATTGTTCCTGGCTTCCCACTGTGAAGGAGAACAGAGGTATATGATTCATTCTAAGCTATGCTCTTTGGAGATTGTGGTGGTTTGAATGTGTATGGCCTCCATAAACTCATATATTTGAATGCTTGACCCACTCAGAGTGGTACTATTAGGTGGTGTGGCCTTGTTGGAGTGGGTGTGGCTTTGTTGAAATAGGTGTGGCCTTGTTGGAGGAAATGGGTCACTGTGGAGGCGGGCTTTGAGGTCTCCTATGCTCAAGCTCCTCTCTGTGTGGAGTTCAGTCTCCTCCTTGCTGCCTATGGACCAAGACATAGAACTCTCAGATCCTCTCCCAGAACCATGTCTGCCTAGACACTGCCATGCTTCCCACTATGATGATGATAGGTTAAACCTCTGAACCTGTAAGCTGGCCCAAAGTAAACATTTTCCCTTCTAAGAGTTGCATTGGTCATGTTTCTTCACAGCAACAAGACAAACTAAAACAGAGATTTACAGATGTGCACATTTTATAGGGGAATGTCCTGCATGCCACTGCTGGTCAGCCAGAAGAGCTACAGTAAGCACCACCATGGGGTGCTTCCACATGTCTATAAGTTACTGTCTAGTCAGCCATAAACGTAAACCTCAAATATTGACGTCCTGACTGCTTCTCATGATGTACGGCCATGACACCTCATGTTTGCCTGATACTTCATTGCTTCAGCTCTTCGCCTTGAAGTAGTTTCAGACTTATAGACAATCATTAAGCCTAGTACAAGACTGGAAAAAAAAACTCATCCATATTCACCGATTATTTTACATTTGATTTATACACACACCTGTTGCTTTCTTAAGACATGACTATTTCAGATATCACACCCCGTTTACCATGAAATATTCCAGTGTGTTGGCCAAGAACCATTTATTAACCAAACATGGCAGAATAATCAAAATCATAAAAGTCAGCGTTTGTGAAATACAGTTGCATAGTTGCATAATCTGGTCATTTTCTAAAAGTCCCAGATATCCCTTTAATGTCTCTGATAGTTCCATTTTTCCAGGCTCAGAAGTCAGTCCAAGATTCGGTTCTTTGTTGGTTCACATTTAGCCTCCACTTGTATCCTTTGGTTTAGGATGTTACTTTTACAGTCTTTTTCTGTCTTTCAGGATAGTAACATGTTTTCATGAAAGTAAGAATGTGTGGCCAGTCTTAGTAACAAACGCCTGTGATACCAGCACTCGGTGAGCTGAGGCAGGAGGATTGAGAATTTCGGATCAGCCAAGCTACGGTGTGAGTTTCAGATAGGCCAGAGCTTTACAGAATGATCCAAACAAACAAGAAACAACATAATAAACAACATCTGTAAATTTGGTTTATTTACATCGTCTGGTGACATGTACTGTCATGGCTTTGCTGAATTGTTGCCTGGGTGATGCTGTAGGCTTCTCCTGGCATCTCTCAGAAGTCCAGGTGCCAGGAAAGCACAGGTCCAAGGTGTTGCAGACTTGCTGCCCAGCCACAAGATTACCCTGACTCTGGGCAACACTAGGATATTTGAGATGAGGCTAAGTGATATTCTAGTATTTATGGTGCTTCAGAAACCCTGAACCAGACCAATGGCTCATTGCAATGCATATTTGCATATAAAGCTGTTTTGGCAAAATAACAGACTGTGTGACATGCAGCGGTTTGCACTGACATTTTAATAAATGAATTTGCAATAGAGAGATGGGAAAGATGGCAGTACGGAGCAGCACATGTAAGAAGCAGAGACAGGGAGAGCTAGAGGCGCAGCAGCGGTGACAGGTTTGGGAGCGCAGATGTAGCAAAGGAGCATGTCATTGTCAAGTCGGGCTGGCAGGGCTGTGCACAGGAGCTTGGGCAGGTTCTACCCTGAGTACACTCACTGCCCAACTGCAGCAAGATCACCCTGGCTCTGAAAAACATGACACTGGAGATGGAGAACAGTTCATTTTCTGGTTTAAGCACTCTCAAAAGAGTGTGCCATGATGATGTCTGTGGTCCACATTGCCTCTGGAGACTATGTTCAGGTCTGTGTTCCATGCTGACACTGGAGGCTGTAGGGAAGACTGCGGTCCATGCTGCCTACAGCTGCTATGAGCAAGGAGCTTCTTTTGCAGTGGTATGAATGACTACCGATTCGGAATTAAGAATAGGACACATTCATGGCTCCTGCGGCACCCTTCCTCCTCCCACCCTACCACGAAGAAAGAAACAGTCCCGAGAGGAAGCTATTGGAGAGAGCCCTTAAAATTGCGATTATGATGCTGAAGGGAAGCTGTTTGCAGTTGATGTCTTCTGGTGGGAGTAGGGTGGAGAAGAGCTCGGTTTTCTTTAAGAGGCTGGCCACTGCGAGGGGTGGACCGTGTTCCAGAGAGCATAGGAACAACACAAGTTGAACTTTGTGCTTTTTTGTCTTGGGGGGTGATACAAGTGGGAGGGTGGACTTGGGAGGATCTGGAAGTGTGACTGAGGTGAATTATATAAGATTCTCAAATAATTAAAAAATATATTGTGTTGGGGGACAAAAAGAACAGGTGTTGGTGGGCTACATCACTGGTGATGTTGACTTAATACCTGATTTGGTGTCTACCATATCGCTTCATTAGGAAATGACTTTTTTCCACTTGTAAGTGATGATTAACTCTAAGAGATAGACTTCAATGCTGTGTGACTATCAGATCTCTCATCCAACCTCCACCGGCTCATTTTGTGCAAGAGTCGCAGGCCCCCATTAAGATCAAGTCTTCATTGCTGAGGTTCCCTGCCTGGGAGGATTTTTCCCTGCAGTGTTTCTCCAGTCAGATATATCCAGTAACTCCCAAACATCATGACCCTAAACAACAATAAGTTAGCATCTGTGTGGCCTCTCCTCCCATTGATTAGAAAATGCTGTCCTCTGCTGCGTATGCACCTGGAGCCATGGGTCACTCCATGCAAACTCACTGGTTGGTGTTTTAGTCCCTGAGAGCTGTGGTGGGTTTGGATAGTTGATAATTTTGTTCTTCCCATGGTGCTGCAGACACTTTCAGCTCCTTCAAGTACAGATTTATTTAAGTGAAGTAATTAGCTAGTAGAGTTCTGATAATAGATTGACAATGTGGGAGGCCTATGAATGATCACTTACATGATTCTTCTAGTTCTATGCTTGGTAAACATATAACTATCTTATGTTTTGGGTAAAGAAAACCAGGACGCAGAAAAGAAATAGGAACTGCTTAAAACTGCCTGAGCAATGAACAGGGCCTCTTAATATGTGCAGAACGCTAGACATTTACAAACTCCCTTTATCTGGAATAGCCATGTATGGAGCTGGCTGCTTCTCTCCCTAGCTACTGGGAACCGCGCAGCCGCAAACACGGACATGTGGGTGCCCCTGCAGTCTGCTGACTTAGACTCCTTTGCACACTTGCCAAGAGTCAAGCAGCTGAGTCAGACGGTAGATTATTATTGATTATCTGAGAAACCTCCACACTGGTTTCAATAATGGCTACACAAGTTTACATTCCTACCACCAGTGAATAAAGGTTTGGTTAACCCACATCCTCACTAGCGTAGATGAATGGATAAAGAAAATACAGTCTGCATACACAATGGAAAGACAAAATAAAGGCTTTTTTTTTTTTCAAGAAAATGAATGGAGCTGCAAATCATTAGGTTAAGTGACGGAAGACAGACTCAGGAAGACAAACATTTCTCTCTTGCGTTTAAGTTATAGTTTAAATAACCATGCGCACATGCACATGCATGCAAACACGTTTGTATTCATAGGTAGAGATCATGAAACTGCAAAGGGATCTTGAATGGGGAAGAAGAGATTGTAAGGGAGAAGAGACAGTTAAGAGAGGATACTGGAGTGATGGAATTCATGTGACATCAAAGCCAAAGGGGAAGAGGAAAGGGGCAGGAGACACAGGGAACACAGTGGGTAGGGGGAAGAATGAAAACAAAGAATAGCAGTAGCACACACTTTATTTGCTAATCCAAAAACATTGTAAGGGGGGAAACAAGATGGACACATATCAAGCACGTTATGCGCTAGGCCCTTTGCTTGGTGCTGGATCCAGAAATGTGAAGGCAGGGAATCTGCGCTGGGTTCCCAGTGTGTGTCACACCTCCCCATGCTGCTCCCATGGTCACATTCTTATAAAGAGACACCTAGGGTCAAGTCGCATGACTGGCATTGCAGGTAATTGGGTTCAAAGGAGAATTTTCAACACTGGCCCTGACCAGACTTTCTGGGAATGTGCGCCACCTACTGGTGATCAAGAGTGACTAGCAGCTAGTGATGTGGATACCAACTGTGAGTCGCCCAGGTGCTTTATGAATGGAAATGTGGGATGAACTTGGTGCAACACTGTGAGGCATAGCGCCTGAGACCAAGGAAGGACCAAGAACTGGAAGGACCGGTCCTGTGTGTTGGAAAAGAAGAAAGGAGAGCAGCCAGAAACAACTCAAACATTCACTCTGAAAGATTCCCTGGTGGGAGGTTTTAATGCAGCTATGAGGGGCTATGTAGTTCAGCTCTTGAGGAGATGGAGGACTGGCGCCTGGGTTTCTCACTTACTTACTCATTCACTGCCATCTCACTTTCCCACAGTGAAGTGAGGAGTAAGAGTGCAGTCTCCCTCCCCCGTTGGCCGGATGTGATAAGCGGCAGAGATCGTGCTCTGCGAAATCTTACCTCCCGGAAACAAGTGCCGGCTCTCTGGTCCGGTTACTCTTCTCGTGCTGTATTAATACACCCTGACCAAAAGCAAATGAGAAAGGTCGAGTTTGTTTTGGCTTACAGTTCCAGAGGGCTGGAGTCGGAAGGTGTGGAGTGGAAACAGGAGCAGGAAGCTGGCTCATTACATTTTTATTCACAACAAGAAGCACAGAAAGAGAACAGGAAGTAGGGTGAAGCTAAAACCCTCAAAGCCTGCCCCCAGTGATGTACTTCCTGTAGCTAAGTAGCACTTCTGAACCTGTGGGTTGTGACCTCTTTGATTGGGTAGAATGACCCTTTCACGGGGGTCATCTAAGGCTGTTAGAAAAGAAAGATATTTACATTACTGTTTATAACAGCAAAGTTACTGCTATAAAGTAGCAACAAAAATAAGTTTATGCTTGGGGCTTACCCAAACATGAGTAACTGTATTAAAGGGTCACAGCATTAGAAAGGTTGAGAACCACTGCTTGGAAGGTGGCAGAACCTCTCCAAACAACAACCCCAACTAGGTATGCATTGTTCAGATATTGAGCGTGAGGGGACACTATCATTCAAACCTTCACACTTTCGTTTATCCATTCACTTTCAGTTTAGCCTTTAGGTTTCAGGAAAACAGACTGAAAATCAGCTAGTCAACAATTCACATGCTTATGGAGGTTACATTATTCCCATATCTTCTCATAGACTGTCATAAAACGTAATCGTAGAGAATTCTGATGTGTATGAAGGGAGCCAAAAATGCTAGGAGAGAAAGGGCAGCTGTTTCTGTTTGTTTTGTTTTTATTATGTTGTTGAGACAGTGTCCTACCTAATATGTAGCCTAGTATAGCCTAGAACTCATAATCCTCCTGTCTCTGTATCCTGAGTGCTGGGATCGCTGGCTGGTGCCACCAATCCCAGCTTAAAGGTTAGCTATTAGTGATTCTTCAAATAGGGAATTGTTCTCACCAATAAGTGATTCACCCACACTCTCGCCCCAGAAGTCACTTGGCGATGTCAAGGGATAATTTTATTGGCCAACCTTGAAAAGAAGGGCTATAGGCATCTGGGATTCTATGAAACATCCCAAAATGTATAAGAACATCTCTCCTCCAAGCAAAGGATAGCCCACTACCCTGTCCACAGCACTATAGACATCTGAGATAGAAACCTAAGAGAATGCCTTGCTAAGGAGTCTATATGTGAGCAGAGAGCTTAAACTTGAGAAGCAACAGGAGAGACGCTGCCTCAAAAGCATCTCAGCCAGAGGGAAGAGCAGTTAGTTGCAGAGCTCAGAGGAGGGAGACCGACTTCTCCATGTGCAAGGATTAGAAAGAGGATGTGTGGGTAGGAGTCGAAGAGGAAGAGTCAATATGGGGAGGGTTCAGAGAAATTAGCAGCCAGGTCAGCTTTCATGTCATGAGCCTCAGGAAGAGGTGGTTGTGTTGCCTAAACATCACATGAAACCACCAAACACACTGAAACCAGGGGTCACCTACTCAGGTTCACACACTGTGTGTTAGAAAGCTCATGCTGGCTGCTGTGAACGTGAAGAGGGACAGGAAGGCTCAGCAGGTCAAAACAGGAACCCGGCAAGGGGAGGAGTGGACAGAAGAATAGATTAAAGAGATAGTTTGGACAGAGTGCAGAAAGCACAGAAAGCTGTTGGAAGTCACCCGGGCACAAGATAGGAAGTCAAGAAAACTTACTGATCCAGGATTGCCTGGTTGGTCAGAGCAGTCTGAGAGGTAGGCTTGGGCAGTGAGCATGTGTCTGAAGCTGCTGAGAGGTTAGGGCTGCGCAAGAGGCTTTATTGCTACTCTATGGAACGGCATGTCCTATAGACTAGCTGCTTCCTGCTGAAGAAGTCTCCCTGCCTATCACACAGTGTGCTGGTAACTGAAGTCTCAGGCAGGCATTTTCTCAGAGTTGCCAAGACCAGCACTGCTATATTTTTAAAAGTGTCACATCCTCCATCCCCCTTTTGATTTGAGTTGCACATTTAATTAAATTTCCACTTACAGCCTCGGTAAAAGGAGGGGTGATGCTCTGAGGAATTGATCCCTTCCTATAAAGCAAGAATTTCAGTAGCTGCCCTGCTCTGCCTAATCCTTTGTCCCAGCCTCCTTCTCTTCTTCTTGCCTCTCCCTTCTACTCCTGGTCATTCTCCATTGCCCGAAGCTCTTCTTTCTTTTCCTCTTCCTTTTCCTCCCCTTTCCTCCTTTCCCTTCCTCCTACTATTCTCTTTTTCCTCCTTCTTCTTCCCCTTCTTCCTCATTCCTCCTTCTTCTCCTTCCTCCTCCTCCTTCCTCTTCTCCCTTCTCCTTTCTCTTCATATTTCTGCTCTGCTTCTTGTTTCTTTTCCCCTTCCTCCTCCATTTCCTCTTCATGTTTCTCTTTCCCATTTTCTTTTCCTCTTATTTTTCTTCCTATTCCACAGCTTCCGGGGACATCTTTCTTCTCCAGTCCAGGTCAGCCTTGAGAAACTTTGAGGACCTTTTATGAGAACATGCAGAGCAAGAACTGTTCTTAAGCACTCAGAACTTGGACAGTTACAGATGCTGGCCAGCAAAATGCCTGGTGTATTACTCAGGGTATCTATTGTTATCATGAGACACCATGACCAAAAGCAACATGGGGAGAAAAGGTTTTCTTTGGCTTACATTCCCCATCAACTGTTCATCACTGAAGGCAATCAGGGAAGAAACTCAAGAAGGGAAGGAAGCTGGAGGCAGGAAGTGATGCAAGGGCCATGGAGGGGTTTTCCTGGTGGCTTGCTCAGGTGGCCCCACCCACAATGGGCTCTGTCTTCCTCTATTAATCACTAATTAAGAATATGCCTAACTGGCCTACCTACACTCTTACCTCATGGAGGCATTTCTCAATGGAGGTTTCCTTTTCTGGGATAACTGGAGCTTGTGTCAAGCTGATATGAAACTGGTCAACATACACGGTTAGGTGCAGACACTCACATCCTCAGCTTGGCTGACAAAGGCTCATTGTGTGTCTTCTGGCAGAGACTCTGTTCTTCCTTCAGCAATGGAGGATGATGGTGGCCTCATCATGGGAGTCCCTCATGAACACCGGATGAGATTAGGAGTCTGAGATGTGGAAAGCGCAGTGCAGTTTTCCCGGTGAAGTTGTCTTTTCCAGCCCTTCTTTGTTCTGGCTTCATTATGCTTGGGTCTGTTACTGCAGCCTCCCACCCCCACACTGTTGGGTTTCCAGTGCTCTCCTGTTGCGTTCTCATCCATACCTTCCTCCACCTCTCTCTAACACAACCTCAGTGACCCTTCTACATACACAGGTGTGTGTACACCACTCCTCTGATGCTGCCCCCACCAATCCCGGGCCTCAGCCCCATCCTTGTGTACCCAGAGCCCCCAGGTCACTCCCACCTTTCCTGACTGAGGAAGTCCCACTTGCATCACATGATTTTCCTGGTATTCCTAAAACAGTCCAGGGAGTTTCTGCCCCAGGGCCTCTGCACGTGCCACATGCCTCCTCCCCTTTCTGTCAGAATTGTGTCCCATGCCTACAATTCAAGGGGAATTGTTCCAGTGACCCCAGCAAAGATTGCCACTGCCCCTAACAGGAACATCTAAGACAGTGTTTGTGCCTTTAGACCCCTTGTTTTATGCTTCTTTATTTAGATGTTTATTTTTTCTTTCTAGCATTCACGACTCATGTCCAAAAAAATTTCAATTTGTTTAAGATTTCTTTGAAGGTTAAAAAGTCATCTAATCTACTTCCTTAGATCAAACCAACTACACTAATAACCATTATCCAACTTTAATTAACATCAAGTTTTCTTTTCCAGACAAATTGTAACTGCTTATCCCAGATACATAATTAACACAGGTTTTCTTTCTCAGCCATCCAAAGCAGACTTAAGGATGCCTTCCAGGACAAAATTCCTCAAACACCCTTGCTTTTCTAGGATCATAACAGCAATGTGCTCCCAAGCAAACCATTACAGGCTTAACACGTTACCCACCCTATGCAGACATCCCCCTGTTGGGGTTCTGCTCCTCTGTTGTGATCACCCTACAGATTTATCTACAGTGCTGATGCCACACACAGATACAGACAAGGTTGACCACCATCTCCTAGGACCTACCTGGGACAACAAAGCTGCCTTCCTCCAGATACCTCATCTGACTGAAGACTCCTGAGACATACACTGACATCCACAGATGACAGCCAAGACCTATAGGACACAGACTTCGGACCTTCTAGCTGCAAATGGACTCTCCTGCCAAAGCTAATGGCCTCTGAACTTGGGGAAAGTTATATGAGAGTAAGGAAAACATGTTGTCTATCTGGTTAATCAAATGTTTGTTTTTTTTAAACTGATGTTGATACCCTCACAAACTGTACAGCCTGTGACCCCTTGTCTTCCCAACATCACCCTCACCCTTTCTGACCTTTCTGGCTTAATTGTGCTGCCCCTCTGGTCTGTGTAGTTCTTCAACCCACCCAACATTGTCACTACAAATGACATAGTCACTCCAATGACACATTTCCTTTGAAAAAGTAAAGGGAGAGATGTGGGACCATGAAAGGCAGCCTTGTTCCTGGTTGAGCTAAGGCTCGAAACCCTGGGGACCCTTAAGGGATGGGAGGAGTTTCACCTGATTCCCGAGCACCAGGCTGCTGTCACTGGCCGTAGCCCCCCATAGATCTGTGGCCAACAGTCACGGATGGACAACACCCTAATTCCCTCTACAGGTAGAGGACATGACCTGTGCTCACATAGGCTCAAGGCAGATCTCCTTTTTAATAAGGTACATAAAGGCTTGGAGGGCTTAGCCAATAAGATTCCTTCCCAGACACCCCTTCCTACAAAAGGTAATTAATCTCAGGCTTACCCAGAGAAGTGGAGTATGGTTTTATTCATCCACCTTCCGCCATGACAATAAATGCCTTTGAACCATGGACTGCCTCTTTTCATTGGGATCTGCTGTGGGGAGCCAAGGCCCCTCAGCACTCTCAGCCACCCACCAAACCCAAGTTCAAGCCAACTGCTGACAAGCCAAGGACTCTCTCTCTCTCTCTCTCTCTCTCTCTCTCTCTCTATCTATCTATCTATCTATCTATCATCTATCTATCTATCTATCTATCTATCTATCTATCTATCTATCTATCTACTACCTCTCTATCTCTCTGAGACCAGCTAGAGCCTCCACCCCCAATCTTTTCCCCCTCAGCCCCCTGCTAGATTCAGCCTGCAAGCCCCCACTCCATTCTCTGCTCTTCTATGGCATCCAGTAGTTTCTGGATACTTGAGAACCAGAAAACCCCAGCCTCCTTGCAAGCCCAGGGACCCCCAACCAGCTACGGCTGTCCTGTGTCAGACAGTGCTTTCCCACCCCCGGAAGTAGTATCCTGGGGCTTTCCTACTGGTGACAGTGCAGGGTAAGCATGGTCAGTCCCCGGAGTCCTGCCTCCCCAGAGGACTTGCTTTGTGAAGGAGAGGATATGGTACCCCACCAATCCTACAGCATTTAGCAGTGTGTTGCCTCAGAGGCACCCCCTTCTCACTGTGAGTCTTTCATCCACCTAATCACTAGGTCAGGATGGCTACAATCCACCTTTGCTTAGACATATTGGCCTCTGCTTTTTTACCACACCAGTTGATACTCACTGGAAAGAACAAAAAACCCTACACGCCCCTACCCTCTGTGGGTTTGTTTGTGAGTTCTATAGATAGTGATGGCAAGGAACAGGTGAGGTTAAACTATCAGGCTCCCGTGACTTCCTCTGTGTGCAGGTGGGGCAGAAGGCTCACAGAAGCCATGGAGGCCCTGTCTTTCCAGCGTGGACTGATATGGTCAATTTGAAGTGGAAAATGGGAACTCGGAAATTATAGGCAAAGAATGGCAATCGGTTTAACTAAAGCAAAAAGATGATAGTTGATTTCTTTTTTTTCTTCTTCTTCTTCTTTTAAATGTGTGTTTTAGAACCCAACATTTTGCTAAGTAAATCAGCGCTGGGAGCAATTTTGCCAGGAAGTAAAAATAAACTCTAGTTTGTATGCATTGTGTAATGTGTTGCAGCTCCTCCTGCGAGATTATGGCAAGGGCATGAGCTACAGTGGGAGTGGGAGGGAGCTGTGCTGACAGTGACTGAGAATGATGGGGAGGAAGGATTCGGGATGCAGAGACCAGTGGCCATAGCTGTGCAAATTGTAGCAGATTTTGAAAATGCCCTAAGCCTTGGATTTTGGACCTTTCCATTGGTTTGTGCTGATGAAGTGTGTGTGTGTGTGTGTGTGTGTGTGTGTGTGTGTGTGTGCATGCTTGTGTGCATATGTACATGCACGCATGTGTGTATGTGTTATTCCTCTGTGTATGTATGTATTCGTCTGATAACTCACGCTGGTGCCTCCAGATGGAATGTTGACTGGTCCTATTGGCTTGCAGACCTGTGTAGTCAATCATACCTGCAGCAGTGACTTTGTGAGAGCAGCATCCGTGTCGTGTCCAGAAGAGAGCATTTCACACGCCCCTCCCCCATCATCTGGCTCTTACATCCTTCGCTCCCTTCTAGGATTTTCTCTGAGCTTCAGGGTGAGAGGAAGGGGCTGATTAGGATGTTCCACTTAAGGCTGTGCACTCTTCTCATTTAATTTTATGAAAAACTCTATAATATTCTCTGTAATGGTTGCACCAATTTACAATCCCACCAACAGTTACAAAGTCTCCTTCTCTTCTACATCCTCACCAGCATTTGGTCCTTTTGTGGTTTTTATAGTAGCTGTTCCAACAGGTGTGAAGTGATAACCTCATTATGGCTTTGCCTCTTACTTTCTGGGAGGCTTCTGTTATTAAGGACTCTTCTTATGAACCCTGTCATGCTATGTTGCTATAACTCTTGGATTTGAATGAATTCCAGTTCAGATCCTTTGCTCATTTGTAATTGGCCCCTTTGTTTTCTTACCATTGTGTCCCTTGAGTTCTTTACATACTGTGCATTGCCATTGTCAGATGCTTAGCTTACATGTGCGCTTCCTTTGTTGTGCACATGCCTGTGGGTTTGACACAAGCCCTTCTGTCTGGTTGTGCTCACTGAGGTATTGGAGTCAAATCTAAAACAACATCAACTTGTCCACGGTAAAGAAGTTTTTCAATTACGTCCCTTTAGCACATTTCAGCATCCACTCTTGTGTTTTGGTAGATCATTTTAAGCTGGTTTTTGGAGACAGTGCGGAATGAATATCCACCCTCATCCTAGGTGTGGATATCCATGTTGAGAATGCTGTTTGTTGAAGAGACTTCCCTTCCCTCTCTTCCTCCACTGGGTGTCCCTCAAATCTTCACTGAACAGTACCTGAGCAGGCTCTTTCTTCTCTTCCAGGGGACTGTTTGTTTTATGCTGGGACTGCATTGTTTTGATTGTGATGACTCTGTGGTATATTTAATCATGAAGTGTGATAACCTCATTTACCAGTCTCCCCCCTCCCATTTCTCGGGATTACATTAGTTATTTGGTATCTTTTATAATTCCAGAGAATGTTTGGATTGTTTTTCTGTTTCTTAGAAAAAATACCATTGTCATCTCAATAGCAGTTATATGAAAGCTATAGACTGTTTTGAGCAAAACGTGCATTTTAACGGTATGGTTTCTTCTTATCTATGAGCATGGGTTATCTTTTCATTTATTCAGCATTGCATTTTTCTCAAGATTTTGTAGTTTCCAGTGAGTCAACCTTTGACTTCCTTGGTAAAAGTTTCTGAGTATCATTTTTGGAATGATGTTTTTTCTCTAGTCCCTACCTTCCAGGGCATTTGGAACTTGCTCAGGAAGCCAGAGACTGATACAATGCGGAGTCAAAGAAGATGTCAACAGGGAGCAAAGATGGAGAGAGGGAGGGGAGGGAAGATTTCTGTAAATAAAATCACTTTTTACTTTTTTTCCTTCTGCTCTTGATTTATTTTGTAGCTAGTTTATTGCTAGTGTATAAAATATTAGTAACACTATCAATTCCCATTGTTCCTCAGTTGGGGTGAGATTTTGTGTCCCTCTAGCTCCTCTGTGCTGAGGTCAAGTTTGCCTTGAACTTGTACAGTCTAATGTTTGCTTTCTCTACTGCTGTGCACTCGTGTGGGCTGAAGGAGAGTCAGTATTCTTTAAGGTTATTCCCGCTGGTAGGTCAACTGCACTCCAGCAGAAGACCACTCATCTGAGACTGTATGGGTAAGAACACAAAATATACTTGATGGGGTGTGGGAAAAACACAATGTTGTGTGGGCAGGGAAGGATGAGGGGTGGATCTGGAATGGGTCAGTGAATATAATCAAAATATCTTGTACAAAATTCTCTACAGTTAATAAAACTGAGAGAAAACCAACAACGCTAATATTTTATGTGATTTAGTATCCTGCAACTTTGATAAAATTTCTTATTAGTTCCAACATGTGTGTGTACTGTGAGATGTGCGTGCATGTGTGCATGCATGTGTGCATACAGGTAGGTACATGCATGTGGGGCTGTGGACTGAAGGGTACCATGATTCTTGGCTGAGATAAGTTGAAGCCCTGGGGACCATAAAGGATGATATGAAGCTTCCTAGTCTCCCGAGAGATCAGACCTCTCTCATGCAGTTACAGCCCCCCACAGCTCCCTGTAGAAAGGTTTGGTCATGTAAGACACCCCCAAAGGATGTGACCACACATCACATAGAAGCAGGGCCACACCCCCAAATATGTGGATAAGGTATTTCCAAGCTCTCAGGCCAAGCTAATAAGAAGTACCTGTGGTCAGACCCTGAACCATCTCAAAACTGTATATAAGAATCCTATCCAGAAGAATTAAGGTGTGCAGGAATTACTCCATCAGCTGAGAGCCTCTGCCATAACTGTAACACCACCTGTTGGGAAGAGATCTGCTCTCCCAAAATCTTTGCTGCTAGAAGCTCCCCTGTACCACCTGCCGGAGTCTCCTGCTGGGTCAACCTGCCCCAAGTCCTGCTGCAGCAGAGGAGATGGAAACAAGGAAAGCACCAGCAGGCAGCAGAACTGGTTCACCCTCCCTGCTGGAATACTCTACCCTTTGCTGGAACCCACACACCAGAGATGTCCATGTGAAGCCACTGGAATGCAGGCCCACAGATGTGCACATGTGTATCCAGGTGAAGGTCAGAAGTGGAAATGAGGTGTGTTCCCTGGTTCCTCTCTTTTTATTCATGGAGGCAGAACTTCTCACTGAACCTAGAGTTCACTGGTCCAGCAACTCCAGTTAGACAGGTTTCTCTGGAGACCCCTGGTTTCCACCCCTGGAATGCTGGGACCATAGTTAGGATGCCATGTCAGTTCAACGTGTCAGCAGATGGAAGTGTTGAGAACTTGTCAGCTTCTGGACCTTGGAGAAACAGATTTTAGCTCTCAGTGTGACAATAGCCGTGGGACTGTGACATGTACCCTTCATGCTGAAGACTGAGATGTGATACAAGGAGATGTTTTCTTCTGTCCTTATTTTGTTGCAGTTGGGTTTTGTTTGTTTGTTTATGCTTTGGATTTATGCATTCCTCAGTTAATATTGTATACTTTCATTTAGGGTCAAAGGAAAGGAAGGGAAGAGCAGGGGTGATGCACAAGAAGAGGGGGTGGGAGGCTGGACAGCCAGCGGGCCAGGGTGGTGGCTAAGGGGCTTTTGAGGCACTCAGTTTGGTGATGCCTGCACAGCAGGTATGAAGTCGGTGAGAGCACACGGGGAAAGTTCTTAGTCTTGAATCCAAGGGTCTAGGAGTGAGTTCACCCTACCCGATTCCTGGGGACAGAGCCTTACAGCGTATACTTGGCTCACACTGCTTCCTGGTTCTTCCTCTGCTGTCCCTCTTCCTCTTTCTCTGTCATCGTCTCTGTCTCTCTGTCTGTCTCCATGAGTGCATCTGTTGTTCCTCTACCTCCCATTGTCCTTCATTTTGTGTCCCTCTTGTCTCCCATTTATTTCTCTCCTGAAGCCCCCTCTGTTTCTTCCCATCTGTCCATTTCAAAGCCAGATGAGGGTCATAGAGCCCATAATCGGGACAGCTCTCAGAAAGCACCCCAGGAGTGGGCCCCACTCCCTACCCAAATTAAGCTTGGGGCTACTCAACTCCATTGAGACAAAGGCTCCACTGAGATAAAACCAGCCTCCCTCCCCAACCAGAGAGCTGGCTTTTCAGAAATCATGTGACTGGCAGTCTGCTAATCTAGATTTGCTAGGAAGATCCCAGCCCCCTACTGCAACACTTTCTCCCTTGACTTCCTTTTTCTTCCCCCTCCCCCTGACTTGAGCTGTATAATCTATCCTCTCTAATTCCAACACAGTCTCCTAGGTAGTTTATGCCCAGCATTGCCAAACTCACTGACATCAGAGACCCTGCGACCCGGCTCCCCCACATTCTTAGACGGAGGTTCACAAAGGCCAATCAAGGGTGGGGACTCACACCCCTCTTTTCTTTTATGGCTCTCCTTTATCTTTTCTCCCTGTCTTTTACCCCTTTCTTCTTCTTTGTCTCTTACACCCTCTCCCCATTTCTTCTTCTTTCCCCCTTAATTCTCTTCTTTCCACCACCCCCTCCCTGTTCCTCCCCTCCCTTCCTATACCTTCCTTCTCCATTCACCTTCTCTCTGACTTGGCATTGCATTATTCTCTAGCTTCCTACGTGCGTTTTGTAAGGTGGGAATTAGAGGAAAATCTGATTTCCGTGGTTGACGCCTGGGAATTCCCAGGTGGAACATGTCCTGGAAAGTGGTGACATCCCCCCAGGGAGTCCCAAGAAGCACAGCCCAGTGGGATTTCAGCTGTTCTTCATCCTGGAGGCCATAGGAGCCCAGGAACTTTCAGGCTCTTTGCCCTATAGAACATACCAGGCTGCTTATTCTTTTCTGAACTTTGACATTCATACACTCTGCTCAACAAGTCTGGTTAAACCACAGATTCAGCATTTCCAAGGTGGCACCTAGTACTATGCATTTCTAACATGCTTCCACGCATTGCTGATGGTGCAGACTCCTCAGCCTAAGATATAGAATGAGTGAAACGCTCCAGGATCCATGTGTTGGAAGCTTGGTCCCTAGAGTGGCAATGTTGGAAGGGATTGGGATAGTGCTCTTGTGAATTGGGTTAGTTCCTGGGGGGTCAGGCTGCTGTAGAAGGCAAGTGGCTCCTGTCTCCTTGAAGGTCTCTCGTGAGCTTCTGTTCTTACCCAGCTGTCTTTCGTGTCAGCTGCTAGAGCTGAATGAATGTCAGTGTCATGCTCTGTGTTCCAGGAAGTGTCAGCTTTCTTTGCAAGCAGACCCACGCATTTCGTTACAGTAACGGGAATGGACTAATTCAGGGTTCATGGGCCACACACACGTTGGGTGCCAGAGATGCTGTGCACGCTGCCATGTAAAATGCTCCTCTGCCTTGATGTCTTCTCACTTCTCCCTAGCAAATCATGGTAGACGCCTAAGAAACCCTCAGAGTCTTGTAGCATTCTTCCTCACCTTAGATCCTTATAACCGTAATGTCTGTCTTTCTTCCACTAAGGCAATGCCACTCTAAAGATTGTCATAGAGTGCAAAAAAAGAAAAAGGAAAGGAAAAGAAAGAAAGAAAGAAAGCAAACAAACAAATTGTTCCAGGCTAGTTGACTATGTTAAGACCACAATGGTGCCCTTTCTAAATGTAGTCACTGGAAAGGATTAATATAGTTCTTTTGGAACTGGGTTAGTTCCTGAGAGATTAGGTTCCCACAAAGAATGTGAGCCTGCCTCTGTTGGTTATTCTGCTTCATATTAAAAATAGCTGAAACTTAGAAGCAACCTGAGTGCCCACTGAAGGACAAGAAGGTACCCACACTCTGGTATATCCATACAGTGGGACACTTTACCTTAAAGAGGAAGGAGAGTCTAACGTTCGTAACAACCTGAATGAACCTAGGGACATGCTAAGCGGAATGAGGCAGGCAAATAGGGAAGTGCACTGCATGATTCTATTTACATAATGTATAGAAAAGAGTTGGTTCATAGACACAGAAAGAAAAATACTGGTTGCTGGGGCCCAGGGCAGTGTGATAATGTATAGTAATGGTCAATAAATAAAAAGCCTCAGGTGTTTAAGATATCATTTTATTTCTGACGGCGTGCAAACATATGGGGATGTGCATAGGCACCTGTGGAGTCAAGGAGAGCATCACATTTCTCAGATCTGGAGTTGGAAGCAGTTGTGAGCTTTCAGGGTGGCTGCTGGGAACCAAACTCTGGTGCTCCGTCAGAAATTTTTTACATACAAAGCAGCACATCAGCTCTGTATGTAAACTGTTGTGGAGGTAGATAGCAGTTATAGCTACACAGTATAAATAATAAAGCATCACTGTAAACGTAAAGATGGCAAAAATTGTCAAATTAATGGAGCTTATCTCCCCAAAATAAGACTTGCAGAAGAGGCAGCATTGTCCTTCTGGCCCCAGGTCAGCACTGCCGTACCTTGTCTAGCAAGGATGCCCTATACTGGAAGGTACGGTGCCTGGATGGGCCCTGCTTGTGGAAGACTTAGAATTTCTATTAGATGCATTAGTTGTTGCTATGACAAAATAACTTGAGGTGAGTTGACTTTCTGGAGGAAATGCCGACACCGGCTCACAATAGCAGAGGTGTCACCCTATGGATGCTTGGCCCCATCACTTTGGGACTCAACATTGTGGAAGAGAGAGGATGGTACAAAAGCTGCTCACCTTGAGATGTGAGGAGAAGTGGCCTGCATCCCAACACGCCAGTGAGCTACCTCTCCCAGCCTGGCCCTTACTGACTGTCTTAGGTTTCCATCATACCCCAGTAGCCGGGGACCAAACCTTGGCTCTGTAAGCCATTGGGGGATGCTTCAGATCTAGAACATGGCCTTACCCCACAGATGTGCAAGGGTTGGGAGTGCCTTCCTCTGCTTTCTGTAGTCTCATCTGTGGCCTCATTTCCATCTATGCTCAGGACAGGTGTGCACAAGAAACTGGTTTTCTGTAAGTGCTCTCACATTAACTCACTTCTGGCAAATGCCTATTCATATTCAAATGCCCCCCAGGGTTGTTTATCTTCTCTTTCTGGGACTCTTCCCCCAACCCCACCTGCCTGCTCAGAAAGAAATTCAGGTGTTCCAAGGTGAAACCTCACCTCCCTTTCTCCATCTACTCTTCCAGCGCAGGGGTCTGACAGAGAGCAAATGGCTGGGGGACTCCCCTGATACCCTCTGGTCATTCTTCTCATGGTTGCCTCCGAATCATTGGTTACGGCCTTGAAAATCTCCTCACTTCACACTATCCTCAATGAAAGTCCTGCTTCTTTTGGCCTATCCATTTTCGAAGGGACTTCAGGCAGAGAAGGAAGGCATCATGGGTGTTTTCAACAGCACAGCTATGCCTGGCCAACACCATCATAATCGACATCAGAGCCGGTGCACGGTAACCTACATGCCAAGCCTTTTCCATCATTTAATTGTTCCCATGGGCTTCATCTTTTTTATACTGGAGCAGCAGATTCACAGCTGTGCTTGAGACTACACAACTCTTTTTTTTTTTTTTTTTTTTTTGCTACCGGGCCCTTTGTGATAGAGTTTGTTGACCAGTGGCTTTGTGGTGGAGTGTAGGACTATGTGGGGTGTGGCTTGTGTGGCTAGATGAGACATCTTATGCTGCACTGGTCACCCTTCAGCCACGGCTACCTGAGCACAGCCATCCCAAAACAGCTTAAGGATACACTGTAAGGAAGCTGCCTCTTGGGTTTTAGCTTTCTCTCAAATCATTTGGGTTCTTCCTTCAAATTCTCTCTCCTTCTTCCAGGTAGAAATTCTTGCTGTATCTTGGCTGGCTTATATCTGTAGCATATTTGCCTCTTGGAGTTCCCTCCCCCCCCCCCCCCGCCCGCCCATTGCTGGCCTTAAGTTGTTTGTCGATTCAGAAATATGCCTTTCTCTGTCAACAAAGTCTAAATTAGGACTCCTCCTCCTACTAGCTAGTCTCCACCCCCTAATGGTTCAATAACTTCCCAAAATAATGCCACCAGCTGGAGAGCAATGCCTGTGGGTGACATTTTAAACTCAATCCATAGCAAGCTAAAAGGTACAGGTAAGTATGACATCATCCAGATGTGGCCAAGCTGCTATGAAATTCCAGGTTGCTCAGGTTACATTAAAGGTCTCACCTTTCCTTTAGTTGACATTCAGATGCACATTTGGTAATAGCCTCTTTCTCTCACCTCTACCACAGCCGGTCCCACAACATATGTCTCTCTCTAAAATTCATCTCTCCTTAGACTCCTAATTTCCATTCTTGCTTACCAGAGGCAGAATCAGCAGGTACACATGGTGGTTTCTTGATTCTCCAGCTGGATATGTAATGGATACTGTGAGGTCACTTCCATTCCCATTGCTTCTTTACCTGCTGTTGAGTTCCAGGCAGTTACCATGAGTGAACAAACAGGACATTTCCCTGAGCAAGTGAATACCCTCCCCCACAACACACACACAGTGGAAGCTGCTCTTCAGTGATAACAGGGTTTCTCAGAAGACTGGATGAGCTGCAGGTGACACTGCCTATGCTGGGTTTGGCCCGAGATGGCCAAACTTAAACATTGAACTGAACAATCCAAGCTTCCTCTAGGAAACAGGTTGAACACATCTCTTTTCCATCTCTGGCTTCATGAATATTCATAAGTAAAACAACTCTATGATGGAGATAATGATTCATGCAGGAAGCACCATTTTGAACATTATTATCTGGGAGTGACAAATGAATTTCTAATTTAACATGTGTATTGCACAAATAGATCACAAGAAGCTGAAAGGCAGAAGCATCTTTGAGAGTCATGACACTGCTGTGTAACATAGCATAAAATGACAGAGGACAGAGCACGCCTCCCACTGGTGGTTATGCACAGAAGTTTCCTTCAAAGCTGAAGAGAAATGAAAGGGGGTGACATTTCAAACAGTGCTTGAGTTCACAAAAGAAGCCAATTACAATGACCGGGATTAAAAGAACAATAACAAAAACAAAGAGCAAGTCGGTAGCAAAGGCGACACCATTGGATTGAGTTATTACTGTAGAGTGAACAGAATCCTCCTTTTCTTCCCCCGCTGACAGCAAAAACGGAGTGAAGGCCAGTTGGGTTCACTGACTGTTCAATAAGAATCAGAGGGCAGTCACCGCAAGGCAGGTTGGAGGAGAGGGTAGTGGAATTGATTTGAGCTGCCTTTCAAGTTCAGTTTCATGTGAAAATGTTAATGTATAGCATAGTAATGTGATAGCTACACTGCTAGACTGTGAACCGAAATTGGCCACTTTTACCCATCAAATAAGACAGTCAGAGTGGCCACTGTCAGGACCTGTCGCTTCTCTAAAACCAGGATTGACTCACTCCTCAACGTTTTAGATACCTATACCTACCCTCATTGTTCCCACCCCAGTTCATTTCCCTTCCAAATGCTGGAATACACTGACCTTCCATTTTCTCTATGTAATGAGCCTGTGCTAGCTAGCTTTATGTCAACTTGACACAGCTGGACTCCTCTGAGAGACCGGAACCTCAGTGGGGAGAATTCCTTCATGAGATTGGACTGTCGGCAAGTCTGTAGAGCATTTTCTTAATTAGCGATTGATGTGGGAGGGCTCAGCTCATTGTAGGTGGTACCAGACTCAGGCTGGTGGTCTAATAAGAAAGCTGGCTGAACATACAGCACTCCTCCATGGCCTTTGCATCTGCTCCTAGTACCAGGTTTCTGTCCAGTTTGAGTTACTGCCTTGGCTTCTCTAATGGACTGTGATTCAGGATCTGTAGCCAAATAATCTCTTTCCTCTCCAAGTTGTTTTTGGTCATGGTGTTTCGTCATAGCAATTGGAGCCCTAACTAAGACAGAGCATTCATCCCAAGCTCCTAGAGACATACTCTCAAGGAATCTGAACACCTATACCTTAATGCTCTTTTCTCTCTTCCCTCCTGTCATTTTTCTCTCTCCCTCACTTTGCCCTTCCTGTTGGGATAATGTTTTTTCACATTGTGTGAAGGTATATCTCTGTATTTTCCGTTGTTAATCTGGTACTGGCAGAGAGCTAAGTGCTGGTAGGATTTCTGGATTTTTTTTTTCTTATGGCCTACCCATGGGTTTTGTATTTTGTGAATATTCATCTTTCTTACATGCTTCAAGAAATGTGTCAGAGATTGTCTCACTACTGATTGGTTGTAATAAAGATCTGGTGGTTAATAGCTGGAGCAGAAAGTACCCATGAAATAAAGATCTTTCTTCTTTTACACACTGCCACTACTGTGATATTCTGACCAAATGTATGGGACTAAGCAACTGTGAACAGATTCATCATAAACTACAAAAGATAAATCCTCCTTATTTCACTTGTCCATGCCAGGCACTTTGGTCACAACAAGAAAAAGTAAACTAACACACTTGTGTTTCTTCCAAGATAACACCCCAACTTGAAGAAAAGCTCTTTAAGATCCAGGATATTCTAAGGTCAACTGAAAAATCCAAGCCTGTAGGGAAACTAGATAAACTCAGGAAATAAACAACAGAAAAGTTTCAGAAAATCCCTGAAACTGATCAGATACACTAGTTCCCTTTCTCCCTAAACTTTCATGAGCTGAAAAGACTGCTCAGAGATACTCTTAGACAAGTTGAACTGCCTGGAAAGCACTCTGAAGAAACAAAGATCAAGCAAGGCACCCAGAAAAGACTCAGACAGACTAGGCTACTTGGAAAGGCATTCTTTAACCTGTTGCTTTGCTTGCAAGTTGTGCAGTGTATGTCAACTTCCAGCTTTCATGAGCTGTCACTCATGTGAGGGTAGGACTTGGTTATGGAGCTGTCATTGAGTCATTTCTGCTCTTATACGTTATCCTTTAACTATACTCCTGTAAGTAACTCCAATAAATCTCAGTGGTTCACCAAGCTGGACTTCAGTGGTCTTTCTATGATCTGTCCTCAGTTTCCTACTTGGGGTGAACAGGCATTTGTTTATGCCTTCCTAAAATAGTCATATAACCGACATCCTTTGGCTTAGGGTGAGGGCTTGACCTGCTAAGTCCCTATAAACTGAACATATCATAAATTAAATAAGCAACACATAACCTTTCAAGCAGTCTTGTTTAGCAATGCACTGCATGGTTAGAAGATAGTTGTTGACCTTATGGTTGTTTGGATGGCAGAAAGCCAAGTCTGGATTCCACTTCTAAAGGGTATTTTTATGGAATGTGTATCAGTTTTACATTATCAAAAGCTGGGAACTTGTAAATAGAAATATTGTAAGCTGAGGACCATCTGCAATGTGCTTGTGAATGTTTGCCTGTGAAAGCACAAGGTGCTATGACAACACATGTCCTTTATCTTGTTAAAGTTTTACACCTGGTGGTGTATTAATATGCCTTTTTGTTAGTGTGCTTAAATGGCAGGCAGAAGCAACAACAGAGGAAGGATTCGCTTTGGCTCATGGTTTCAAAATTTTTACTATACTGTTGCTTGGCCCAAAGCAAAAATTCATGGCAGGAATGGGTAGCAAAGAAGGATTTCACCTCATAGAAGACAGGAATCGTAAAAAAGGGGATATGAGGGCCTTTGTATCCCACTCTGTGTAGATGACTTACCTACCTTTGCCATGCCTCACCTTTCAGAGTCTCCAAATCGTTTCATATTAGCATCACAGTGAGTAACCAAACCTTCAAACCCATGGGAGAACATTTCATGTTCAAACCGTAACAAATCACAGGCATGTTACTGTTCCTCTGAGGTTAGTTTATTATATACAGCCCATAACAGGCAGAAGAACCAGATTTGTTGGGGAAGGATATCTTTTTAAAGATGCTAGACCAAATTTCACCAAGCACAACTTTGATCAAGGATCTTCCTTAGAGTTGGACCACTGAGTTCCATATCCTCCCATATAGAACATAGTGTCAACAGGATCCAGAGAATGCACCCATGTGGGACCCACATCCTTGCAACTCCATGTTCTGGAACAACTGAAGGTAAAACCCCAAGGCCAGGTTAAAGGCTTTAGGCCATTTGTCAACAGTCTCTGCTCTAATTATCTAAAGAAGTTGCTGAGGATGAAGGTGGGCTGGTTCTGTGATTGGCAACAGTAAGTTCTGTAGGTCTGACAGAAGCTATAGATGAGGCTATTGTAGAAGCACAAACAGGATGATACTTCCTAGGACAGTTACAGAGCTGTGAGCAGAAGAAAGGGGAGAGATACTGATGATGCAAACCAAACAGATGCCCACCTGAGAAGGCTCCTTGCTTCTCATCTTCTCTGAGTTCTTAGTGCAGTAGACAGAGAGGAGAAGCATGTAATCAAAACTAAGAAGTATGTTACCTTTAAATAACAGAAACATTTATTTTGGCTAATGGTTTCAAAATTTATATCAGCAGCTGGCCAAATCTGTTTGTTTTGAACCTGTGGTGAGGCAGAATATCATTGCTATAGTCTGCTTTTCTAATCCTATGATTAAGCACTGACCACAAACACCTTGGGAGAGGAAAGGGTTTCTTTGTTTCTGATAGGTTATCATCCACCATCAAGGGAAGATTAGGAGAGAGTAAAGCAGAGACTATGGGGGGATACTATCTACTAGCTTGTCCTCTCTGGCTTGTTCTTGCTTTCTTTTTTATCCCAAGTCTGCCATCTCAGAGGTAGCACTGTCCACAGTACTCTGGGCCCTCCCACACTGATCAGCAATCAATAAAATGCTCCCAGAGATGTGCTCCTAGGCTAGTATCATAGAAGCAATTTGTGAAATGACTTTCTCTCTTCCTAGGTGACTTTGTAGCAAGTTGACAAAAATCCCAACCAGCTCAGTCATGGTGGAGGGTACATGGTGAAGAAAACTTTGAACTCCATGGAAGCCATAAAGGAAAGAGAGAGTGAGAAGAGAGGGACTTGGAATAACATGCACATTTTAAGATTTTAAGGCATTATTTTTAGTTACCATGTTAATGTGTTGTGTCTGTGAGTGGATGTGCACATGAGTATAGGTGTTATGGAGGTCAGAAGAGAGCTCCTTCATGCAGGTGGATGTGAGCTGCCCAACATAGGTGCTGGCAACTGAACTTAGGTCCTGTGCAAGAGCAGCAAACACTTGTAATTACTGAACCATCTTTCCAGCTCTGGGTTGTAACTTTTGAAGACATGTCTCAGTGAGTGACCTAGTAACCTATTTTCTTTTAATAGGCCACTCCTCCTAATAGTCTATTCAGCTATGAACTCATCATTGATTAACCCATTGATAATGTTGATGCATTTATGATTCGATCTCCTTTCAGCACAACACCAACTGTAGACTAACCCTTAAGTGCAGAAAATGATGGGCTTCGTATTTATACCATGAGAAAAGACAGGAAACGTTTGCTTGGGAACAGAAATGCAAATTTGGGGAGAATCAGAATGACATAGTTCAGCCTGATTCCCAAATTTATAAAACACAGAGCTGTGTGGTCTTCCATTTATTTCTCAGGTTCCTAAGACTCAGGATGCTCTTCAGAAACATTCCTAGAGTCCAAGAGTTCATACTCTGCCCTGGCTTCTACCAGATCATCTTCCCTCTCTCGTCCACAGATCTGCTCTGTGATTTTTGGTAGGCATTGCTGTATACTAAGGTAGTCTTGAGAATAAAGGCTCATGTTCACCCCATCTTACAGGTCCATGGAGCAGTGCCCAACAGCAGCCTCTTAATAACTACTGAACTAACAGGTAGCACAAAATGCTGACCGACCACTAGGAAAAGACAATAGGCTAAATTATGGTTTACAAAATCTCAAATCAAAGATGGGGACAAATACAGCATTGATGACATCATTCATGATGGAGTGATGGTAGGCTGTCTTTTAAACATAATTATTTTTATTTATGCACGTGTGTGTAGGGGGGGCGCATGTGGAAGCCAGGTGAAGGTGCTGAATCCCCTGGACCTGGAGTTATAGATGGTTGTGTTCCACACAGCTCAGGTGCTGGAAAGAGAACTCTTCAGCAGGGATATCAGGCTCCTAACTCTTAACTACTGATCCATCTCTTTAACCCAAGACTACGTCATGCATACAACATCAACTGACCATTTCCACTCCCTCCTTAGCTGTGACAAAACTTTAAACAGGCTGAGAGTTTGTGATGGGCCACTGGTTAACAATATTACATCCATCAAGGGGAGCTATGCATGCATTAGCTCATTTGATTCTCATAATGGCCCCAAGAGGTAGATGCTATAATTACTGTGCTCGTTTCACAGGTTGGAAGAAATTAAGGCACTTGGCCAAGGTCACAGGCCCCTAATAAGACCAGTCCAGGGTATAAATCCTGCCTGTCGGAGTCCAAGGTTCCAGTCCGTAAGCACTCTGCTATTTGCTTACTTCAGGAGAGTGCACTGATATTGATTGTGCAAAAACACCTCATGGATGAGAATGCTAGCAATAGATCAGGGAAGCCTCTGAGATGCTCACAGTTAAGATGATAGAGGGATGAGTGGGAAACTTTTGTAGACAATGAGTCCGTTGTCAAGGAGAGTGAAAGAGATGTTCCCGGGGGCTAGAAGCCTCTTTAGATCTCTGAGCACCATTGTGAAAGACAGGGATGGATTTATTTGGGCTTATTTGGGGGGGGGGACCTAGGAATATCATGCATACTCCAAGCTGACAGGTTTCCATGCAATATGAATGTCAAACTTTTGAAACGGCATTCTCCCGTGTTAGTTTGTGGGAGCACCACCCAGAGAGGTTGTCAGAACACACACCACTGCACAGATATTTGCATGTAGCACATCTAGAGTGGTGTCTGTCATTTGCATTTTGAACAAGCACCAAGCGGAGGACTCTGCTGTTCCTTGCCTGGCTCATGTTTTGAGCAATAGTGCCCTAAAACAAAAGTTAAGGGATATTTTCTTGGACCAAGGGGAATGGCTTGATGCTTAAAGCACTTGCTGTACAAGTACACAGGAGTCTGGTTTTCCAGGATGCATGTAAGTGAGGTTAAGGGGACCTCCCTACAATTCTGCCCTTGTAGGGTAGAGACAGGGGATCCCCTAGCGAGCTGGTTGGGGAGGCTAGCTGGGTTTGATTGATAGATCCTGCTTCAGTGAAGAAGGTGGAAGAGCCACTGAGGAACATTCCCATCATCAACACCAGGCTACCACATGTACACACAAATGTGCCCACATTGTTCAAACATGCACTCATATCACACACATGTGAAGAAGTAACGTTTTCTTGTAAAGAACGCGATTGTAACTATTCTAGGCTTTCATGACTGTGCCTTTACAATGCAGAAGCCAGAGATGATATAGATGCAACGTAAATGAAAAAAATAGGTGTTACATCAGGCAGTCCAGCCCGTCTACTACAGTTAGAGTTCTTAGCTGCCCCCAGCAGACATCACTGGCTAGTCTGACAAGGGAAGGGTATGTTTCAGTGCTTTGCCATGGCAGAACACCACTTGATCATTACAGGTGTTTTAAGAAGCCCTGGGTCCGGTTTCTGTCAAGTTGTCCATGGTGGCCAACCTTCATCTTTGACCTTAGTCCATAGAAAGCAGTAAGAGCTGAGCTTTGTCTTACTGACCACAGGTTGATGGCAGCACCTGAAAAGCACCTCTGAATTTGGGTCATGTCTGTGTGTAAGTTGAAAGAGGTAGAAGAGTAACAGGGTATTCACACTGAGGGCAAGTCATCCCTTCAGCAAGATGTACACCAGCAGATTCGCCCTATGATGGGGATCATAAGTCCAGGGAATGTATGTCAAGCAATGGGGAAAGGCCCCAACATGCCAGCTCAGGTGTGAAGTCTAGCATGTGAATTAGTGATTGGGTTGTATTTTAGGGCTAAACTCAAGTTGCCAGGATTAAAAAAAAAAACAAAAAACCCTTATTCTCAAAGAGCAGGGCTGAGTCCCTGATAGCAGTGCATAAGTGCTCTGCCACTTGCTTACCACAGGAGGACGCAGCATTGACCCTGCAAAGCCGTCTTAGCATCCAGAGGTTGGCCAGCAGGCTGAGAGTGCAATGAAGCATCTGAGATGCCCATGACGCAAGTGACTGAGAGTTGAATAGTTTTATTTCTTTTGTAGAACATGACTCTAGTGAGCATCATAACACCTTGGTGAAGATAGATCTACTTTGGTTTCTTGGCCAAGAACTGGGACTTGTTTCATGAGGGAACCCAATGTTTTCTTTCCAGTGAGCGTTCTCGGTTGGTCTTGATCTACTAACCCACTGACACTCAATAACTTCTTTATCTGTCTCTCTGTTTGTCTCTCTGTGTCTCTCTGTGTCTGTCTCTGTCTCCCTCCCTCTCTCTCTCTCTCTCTCTCTCTCTCTCTCTCTCTCTCTCTCTCTCTCTCTCTCTCATGCATATGTGTTTTTACATACAGATTCTTATTGAGCTGTATTGGTTACATATACCCATAGACCCTGTAGAGGACCTGACTTCCAGTCCATCCATGAAGAAGCATTGGTGGGCTATGCTATAGCTTGTAGAATAATCCCTGGGCATGGGACTGCAAAGTCAGGGATTCTATGTCTTTGTGGATTCTGGAAAATGTGCATCCCCTTTATTCCTCAACCGGGGTAGATTACTCTGTGGCAAACAGCTTCCATTTCATTGATAGGTAAAGCCTAACTCTCATACCTCTGTCTTTGTGCAAAGGCTGGTGGGTATTTCAAGCTTCCCATATAATATGGGGGGAGGGGGTGATCCCAACTAATGAGATCTCAACTCAAGGAGCAAAGACATGAAAATGAATTCCAAATGCTCACTAGACCTCTGAAGAGAGAGTTTCAAGATCAAGTTCAATACATCTAGAAGTCAAATCCAGTCTTTCTTCCTTGTCTCACCTTCAGCCTTTGGTTGCTGGAGATATGAACTCAGGCAAATTTTTATAATTGTACAGTAAGCACTTTGCCCACAGAGCCTTTGTTGGGCTCCCAATCTGATGGTTCACTTTCTATTCCTCCCAAGGCCTCCAGAAAGAGTTTAGTTTGTTATTTAAAAGGGACCTCATTTGTTAGCAATGCAAAATGAGTTCCCCCTTTCTTAGTGAGAAGGAGCCCTTTGTGTCTCAAAAGCTCATTACAAGAAGCAAAAGTTTTTAAAAACTGTGAAGGCATGCGAGTAGAACAGTTCAGTTAAGACCCCGAGTGTAGTCAGTACACCCAAGAGTTCAAATTGAAAACAGGCTGGTCAAACTTGAATGAGGCAGCTACCTAGTAGTTTTTACTACTTGTCAACATGGAATTTCCTTTCCTGGAAGTGTTGAGGGAATTGGCTGGGTCTACCAGGCTGGCGACATGAGAATGGCATTGTTGGATGTGGAGATAGAGAAACATAGCCAAAGGACAGTACATACCCCATTAGTTGTGCTTGGATACTTCCAGTGGGCCATATCAGCTCATGGGGGAAGAAGTGCCGGGCAGAACATTCTAGCACACACACACACACACACACACACACACGCGCGTGTGTGTGTGTGTGTGTGTGTGTGTGTGTGTGTGTGTGTATATATGGGTGTATGGTCTGATGGAAGAGGTACCTATTCTGAGTTTGCGAGCAGAGCTGCCCTTTAGCCCTAATCAAGCCCAAACAACTTTAGCAATTGTTAGAGACACTGAACCTGTGGAGAGAAGTTAGGGAGTAGTTGAGTATTTTCTCTGACTTTTACTTAAACATTGGCAAGTTTTCTAAGCCTATAAATACTATTGGGGTCCAGCCATTTCTCTTTGTAGTCTATAAAAATTAACTCAGTCCACAGGGGCTGCAATCACTGCCAAAACCCCCAAGTGCGGGTTCTTCCTCCACACTGACAAAAATAACAGTTAATTAGGCTGCAACACCCAAAGGAAAGTGAACTCACACCACCAATCATAGAGCGGCATGCAAAGTGTTGCCATGGCAACTGGCATTTGCAGCTCTTCCATTTTAATGTATCAAGGGCTGAGGATAATTTCCCAGTGAGAGTACAGGAGGGTGGGGTACCCCTTCCTTCTTTCTGCCAGTCTCTAACCAGCACAGGACCTCCATTCTTGGGGCACCAGGTTTAAAAGAAAGAAGAGAAGCCCACGAAAGAATCAAACACCTGGTATGGAGCTCTTGGGATGCTCACAGGTCCTGGAAGGTTCAGGGAGAACAGCACACATTCTTCTGAGACTCATCACTACATCACCGTGGGCTCATAGGAGCTGTAAGTCATGGCTTCGACTGCAGATGAACTTTCTGTTTTCATGGAAATCCTTCCTGCCTTCTTGGGTTTTAGTGCACACTCAGTTCTCAGCCCCTAACAGTCATCATCTTAATCACTCTTCATGACTAAGTGGGAAGTGATTGTTATTCTCCATTTATAAATGGAGGTTAGGAGAGGTTAGATACCTTAACCATATAGTCTGGGACAGAGCTGAGATTCCATTTCAGCTTTCACATCTCTTATACTGTGCTCTCTGAATATCAGACCATATACTATGTAAAAAGCGGTAGTTATACACATTGCCGTTGCTGTCATTACTAAGTCAGCTATGGCTGCATATCAAATGGCACAACATCCAATGGCATGTAAGTCACACCCACAGTCAGATCGAAGCTCTGTTCTCATGTGCTCATTCCTAGCATCACAGAGAAGCATCTAGCTGAGTCATTGGAGAAGTTGCCCAATCACAAAAGTGTGTTTCAAGTCCTTCTGGGTCACATCTGATTTCCTATTGGACAAAGCAAGTTAAGTGGTCAAGTTAAAATTCAAGAAGCAGAGAAGCATACCCAAATTTTGTTGCTGGGACTTCAAAATTTTTTATGGCAAGAATATGGAGACAAAGAGAGATGAGGAGCAGCATGAATATGTATGAGCAGGTATCTCTGTTGTAGGATCTAGAATCTTTGGGTATATGCCCAAGAGAGGCGTAACTCTGTCATGTGGTAGATTTATTTTGGCTCCTTTGCGACTCCTCCACACTGATGTCCACTGTGGCTGCACCAGTTGGCACTCCCACCTGCAATGAGTAAGTGTTCCCTTCCCCCCCACGTTCACATGAGCGTTATATATATATATATATATATATATATATATATATATTAGCCATTTTGACTGTGGTCAGATGAACTCTCAAAGCAGTTTTAATTTGCATTTTCCTGGTGGATAATTTTTTTTTTTTCAGAATGTTTTTCAGACCTTTACATTTTATCTTTTAAAGAACTCCCTGTTTAGTTTCATGTCTGATTTTCATACTGGGTCATTTACTTTCTTTAGGTTCTTTATGTAATTTTTGGTTCTTTGTGTAATCTAGATACTAACCCATTGTCAGATGCATAACTGGAAAAGACGTTTCCCATTTTACTGTGTCCTCTACAGAACTGATATAACTTGTGGCCCTAGAGAGGACCTCCTACTTCCATCTGTAAAAGAACATGCACCAAACCAACTCTGCATGATGTAGCCTTCTACCCAGAGACCAATGCAGATCTCAACTCTCATCCGAGATGCATCTCAATGAAGTAGATGGAGAGTAACTCAGAGTCTCATAGTTGGCCAATGTGCAGAGAAGAAGAAACTACAAAATGCTCAGCCTTAGTGGAACATCCCTCTCACATCTCCTTCTCCAAAGTCTCAGGGATCATTGTTGAAGAAAAACAGGAACAGTGTAAGAGCCAGAGGCAGGAGATGCTTATAAGGAAATAATATTTTCCAGGGCACAGCCCAGAGTTGTACAAAACGTGGACTCACAGCAGTTGGACGACATGCTCAAGATCCGTGGAGGTCAAGCCAGACAAAATCCATGGGGAATTTTGCACCAGGGCTATAACAGTGAAACAAATGCCAACCTTTAAACAGTTCACTAGGTAATATGATGCTCTGTGATAGACATTGGGAAGGCAGAAAGAAAATCTGAACCACATACCTGAACCATATGTTTCTACATGTTTCTCATGGGAGCCTTTCTCAGAAAGGAGCATGCACCATGGTTACCTGGGGAAGCTTGCTAAAATGCAGCTGCTCAGATGACAAGCCATAGAGTTTAGTTCATTGGTCTGGGGTTGAGTCCAAGCATCTGCCTCTGGGTACAGCTCTTGTGTACATGTTGCTCAATCTGATCCTCACCCTTCACTTTGAGTCCTTGCCCAGACCACATGAGACATAAGATAAATGATTATGGTGAGCAGATCTTGGCAAAGAAGCCCTTTTTTCCCCAGTCCTTAGGAGGCTGGGGCATAAACATCACAGGTTCAAGGCCAGCTTGGGGTGCAAAGTAAATTCAAGGTCTGCTGAAGCAACTTAGGAAGACAATCTCGCAAAATTTAAAAAGAAAACCAAGGAGTTAGCTCAGAGCTACAGTCTAGCATGCTCAAGGTGCTTCTTTCAATTCCTAGTAGGTCTTTATCTTTCCTAATATTGTCTGCTTTGGCTCACTGGACACTGAACCTTGGTCAAGTCTACAGTGAGCCTCTGGTATTGCCAAGCGCCCAGCTCTAGTTAGGTCAGAAAACACAGGGAACTTGATGAGACTAGTGATAAAGACACCTTGACCTCTGCATGTCCCACTTGACAGGTATAGACAGAAGGGGACTTCTATGTTCATTTCTAGTTGGGGGTTGGAGTCAGCTTTTGCTGTTTGAGACTCCTCAATGACCTCATCCCTGATTGAACCTTAGGACTGTCACCTCAGTCTCCATGAGGAGGGTGATGAATTCTTGGCTTGGCAGTTGAAAACAGAGAGCACAGTTAAACTACTCAGTAGTGACCCCAGGACTCCAAAGTGACCAAGTCATATCCACAGTCTATCTTTTTATTCTCTCTTACCCTTTTGCTATGGTTTAGCAGCTCATTGGCCTGATCGCATTGAGTTACAACTTAACTTTTTGTTACATTACCTTTAAAAGGAAGACCACAGAACCAGCAGTTTCTAGAGTTTTGTATTTACAAAGTGCCTGGCAGTGTTCCATGCTTAAAAATCTTGCAGCAAGAGATCCAGGACACAGGCCAGGTACATGGGAGAGATGGGAACCAATCACTGACAACAAGACAACGTATAATCACAGACAACAAGATGGCAAAAAGAAAGCGAAAGAACTTACCCAATGGAAACCAAGACAACCTGGCAGCATCAGAACACAACTCTCCCATCACAGCAAATAGTGGAATGCCAAACACTCCAGAAAAAGAAGACTCAGACCTGAAATCATACCTCAAGATGATGATGGAGATCCTTAAACAAGAACAGGAGGAAAAACATAAAGAAATAGAAGCCTTTAAAGAGGAAACACGAAAAACACTTAAATAAATCAAAGAACTAGAGGTAAACAAAACCAAAGAGATGAAAGAATTTAAGAAGAAAATGAAAATGGAGATGGAAACAATAAAGAAAATGCTAAAAGAGACAAGCCTGGAGGTGGAAAACCAAAAAAAAGAAATCAGGAGTCACAGAGGCAATCATCTCCAACAGACTACAAGAGATAGAAGAGAGAATCTCAGGGGCCGAAGACAACATTGAAAACATAGACAAAACAGTCAGAGAAGATGCAAAAGCCATAAAGTTCCTAACCCAAAATGTCCAGCAGATCCAGGACACAATTAGAAGACCAAACCTAAGGATAATAGAAATAGAAGAGGGCGAAGAATATCAACTAAGAGGCACACTAAATATCTTCAACAAAATTGTAGAAGAAAACTTTCCTACCCTTAAGAATGAGATGACCATGAGTATAAGAGAAGCCTACAGAACTCCAAATAGAGTGGACCAGAAAAGAAAATCCTCCTAACATATAATAGTCAAAACGCCAAATGCCAAAAGCAAAGAAAGAATATTAAAAGCAGTAAGGGGAAAAGGTCATGTAACATATAAAGGCAGACCAATCAGAATCACACCCGACTTCTCAACAAAGACTATGAAAGCTAGAAGATCCTGGACAGATGTCATGCAGACGCTAAGAGAACACAAGTGTCAGCCCAAGCTGCTATAAGCAGCAGAACTCTCAATCACCATAGATGGAGAGAGCAAGATATTCCAGGACATAACTAAATTTACACAATATCTGACTACAAACACAGCACTACAACAAATTATAGGAGGAAAACACAATACAAGGAGGGAAACTTCAAAAACAAGAAAAACAGGAAAATACCTAAGCAAAAAAATTAAAAGAAGAAAGACACACAGGCACAATTCTACCTCTAAAAGCAAAAATAGCAGGAAGCAGCAACCACTATTTCTTAATATCTGTTAACAAAAATGGACTCAATTCCCCAATAAAAAGACATAGGCTATCAGACTGGAATAAAATAAACAGAATCCAGCATTTTGCTGCATAAAGGAAACTCATCTGAGAGACAAAGATTGACACTATCTCAGAGTAAAAGGTTGGGAAAGAAACTTCCAAGCAAACAGCCCCAAGAAGCAAGCTGGAGTAGCCATTCTAATATCGAATAAATTAGATTTTCAAACAAAAGTTTTCAAAAAAGATAAGGAAGGACACTTTTTACTCATTACAGGGAAAATTTGTCAGGAGAAACTCTCAATCCTTAACATATCTGCTCCAAATACAAGAACACCCATATTCATAAAAGAAACCCTATTAAAGCTCAAGAAATACACTGCACCCCATACAATAATAGCGGGAGACCTCAACACCCCACTCTCATCAATGCACAGATCATGGAAACAGAAACTGAACAAGGACACAGTGAAACTAGCAGAGGTTATGAACCAATTGGAATTAATAGACATCTACAGAGCATATCATCCTAAAAAAAAAGAATATACTTCTCAGCACCTTCTACAAAATTGACCATATAATCGGCCACAAAACAAGCCTCAATAGATATAAGAAGATTGAAATACTCCCATGCATCCTATCAGATCAACATGGTCTAAGGCTGATCTTTAACAACAACAAAGACAACAAAAAGCCCACATACACATGGAAACTAAACAATGCTCTATTAAACGATAGCAGGGTCAAAGAAGAAATAAAGAAAGAAATTAAGAATTTTCTAGAATTCAATGAAAACGAAAACACAACATACCCAAACCTATGGGACACAATGAAAGCAGCACTGAGAGGAAAACTCATAGCTCTGAGTGCTTCCACAAAGAAACTCAAGAGAGCATGAACTAGCAACTTGACAGCACAGTTGAAAGCTCTAGAACAAAAGGAAGCAGATACAACCAAAAGGAGTAGATGACAAGAAATAATCAAACTCAGAGCAGAAATTGACCAAATAAAAACAAAAAGAATTATTCAAGGAATCAATAACCAAAAGCTCATTCTTTGAGAAAATTAGGGCAAAGAGGGAGTATCCAAATTAACAAAATCAGAAAGGAAAGTGGAGACATAAAAACTGAAACTGAGGAAATACAAGAAATCATCAGATCCTACTACAAAAGGTTATACTCAACAAAGCTGGAAAATATGGAGGA
Source organism: Micromys minutus (assembly GCF_963924665.1). Classification (NCBI taxonomy): domain Eukaryota; kingdom Metazoa; phylum Chordata; class Mammalia; order Rodentia; family Muridae; genus Micromys; species Micromys minutus. The sequence continues at coordinate 79,012,468 of NC_137971.1, forward strand.
AATGGATGAATTCCTAGACAGATTCCAGATACTAAAGTTAAACCAGGACCAGGTAAACCATCTAAATAATCCCATAACACCTGAAGAAATAGAAGCAGTCATCAAAAGCCTCCCAACCAAAATAAGCACAGGTCCAGATGGATTCAGTGCAGAATTCTATCAGACATTTATTGATGACCTAATACCAATACTCTCCAAACTATTCCACAAAATAGAGTCAGATGGAACACTACCTAAGTCATTTTTTGAGGCTACAATAACCCTCGTTCCTAAACCACATAAAGACCCTACAAGGAAAGAGAACTTCAGACCAATCTCACTTATGAACATTGATGCAAAAATACTCTAGAACCAAATCCTAGCAAACCGAATCCAAGAACACATCAAAACGATCATTCACAATGATCAAGTAGGCTTCATCCCTGGGATGCTGGGATGGCATAATATACAGAAATCCATCAGCGTAATCCACCATATAAACAAACTCAAAGAAAAAAACCATATGGTCATCTCATTAGATGATGAGAAAGCATTTGACAAAATTAAACACTCCTTCATGTTAAAAGTCTTGGAAAGAACAGGAATCCAAGGCCCATACCTAAACATAATAAAAGCAATATACAGCAAACCAATAGTCAACATCAAACTTAACGATGAGAAACTTGAAGCAATCCCACTAAAATCAGGGACTAGTCAAGTCTGCCTACTCTCCCCCTACCTATTCAACATGGATTTCCTGGCCAGAGCAATTAGACAGCAAAAGGAAATCAAAGGAATACAAATTGGAAAGGAAGAAGTAAAAACATCACTGTTTGCAGATGACATGATAGTGTACATAAGTGACCCCAAAAATTTCACCAGAGAACTTCTGCAGCTGATAAACAACTTCAGCAAAGTGGCTGGATATAAAATTAACTCAAAAAATCAGTAGCCTTCCTCTACTCAAAGGACAAACATGCAGAGAAAGAAATTAGAGAAAAGATACCCTTCACAATAGCTACAAACAATACGAAATACCTTGGTGTGACTCTAACTAAGCAATTGAAAGACCTGTCTGACAAGAACTTCAAATCTCGGAAGAAGGAAATAGAGGAAGATTTTAGAAAATGGAAAGATCTTTCATGCTCATGGATTGGAAGGATCAACATTATAAAAATGGCCATCTTACCAAAAGCACTCTACAGATTCAATGCAATCCCCATCAAAATTCCAACCCAATTCTTCATAGAGTTGAAAAAAGCAATGTGCAATTTCATCTGGAATAACAAAAGACCTAGAATATCGAAATCCATCCTAAACAACAACAACAACAAAACAGCATCTGTGGGAATTACCATCCCTGACCTCAAGCTATATTACAAGGCAATTGTGTTAAAAACTGCATGGTACTGGTACAGAGATAGGCATGTGGATCAATGGAATAGAATAGAAAATACAGAATTGAGCCCTCACATATATGGTCACTTGATTTTTGACAAAGGAGCTATAAACATTCAATGGAAAAAGGACAGCCTCTTCAACAATGGTGTTGGTCCAACTGGCACTCAGCATGAAGAAGAACAAAAATAGACCCTTTCTTATCTCCTTGTGCAAAGTTCAAGTGCAAGTGGATCAAAGATCTCCACATTAAACCAGTTACACTGAAAGAATTAGAAGAGAAAGTAGGGAAAACCTTAGAACACATAGGCACAGGAGAATATTTCCTGAACAGAATACCAATGGCTTGTGCTCTAAGGTCAAATATGGACAATTGGGACTTAATGAGATTGCAAAGTTTCTGTAAGGCTCAGGGCACTGTCAAGAAAACAAAATTGCAGCCAATGGATTGGGAAAAGATCTTTACCAACCCTACATCTGATAGAGTCCTAATATCTAAGGTATACAAAGAACTCAAGAAGTTAGATACCAGAGAATCAAACAACCTTATTAAAAAATGAGGTACAGAGCTAAACAAAAAGTTCTCAATTGAGGAATATCGAATGGCTGAGAAGCATCTAAGGAAGTGCTCGACATCCTTAGTCATCAGGGAAATGCAAATCAAAACAACCCTGAGATTCCACCTGACACCAGTTAGAGTGTCTAAGATCAAAAATTCAGATGACAGCTGATGCTGGCGAGGATGCGGAGAAAGAACACTTCTCCACTGTTGGTGGGGTTGTAAACTGATACAACCACTCTGGAAATCAGTCTGGCGATTTCTCAGAAAATTGGACATAGTACTACCTGAAGATCCAGTTGTTCCACTTCTGGGCATATACCCCAGAGACACTCCAATATACAACAAAGACGCATGCACCACAATGTTCACAGCAGCCCTATTTATAATAGCCAGAAGCTGGAAAGAACCCAGATGTCCTTCAGTAGATGAATGGATACAAAAATTGTGGTACATTTACACAATGGAGTACTACTCAGCTATCAGAAACAATGACTTTATGAAATTCTTAAGAAAATGGCTGCATCTAGAGAATATCATCCTGAGTGAGATAACCCAGTCACAAAAGAACAGACATAATATGCGGTCACTGATAATTGGATACTATCCCCAGAAAGCTCTGAACACCCCAGAAACAACTCACAGACTATGTGAAGTTCAAGAAAAACAAAGGCCAAAAAAAAAAAAATAGATGAAAAATCATTATGCTTAATCTTTACACACCAAGAAAACTTTGACTATTTCCAAGTTACATCCTGTTTTACATGTACTTTATGCTCATTGTAACTAGTACGATTTTCATGCATACTATCAAACCTTTAAAAAATTCAAGTACTGAAAAAATGTATTCATATACTTTTATACAAAAACGCTTTTAAAATCTGCACGTTTATCTTTGTTTTTTAAAATAGAGTTGTTCAATTAAAAAATTAATTTAAAAAATCCTGCAGCAATAGCATAGGAACTCCTGTACCTGCCACGATTTTTGTCTTTGTCATCAGCTGATAGCAAAACTTAAATTCTATTAGGAGCTGCTTAAGACACCTCAAAATAGCACCCGTGGTTACCATGTTTTCAAATTCACCGTGGTTTTTTATAATTTTTCTATAATTGCCATTGTATCTTGTTAATGTTAATGAGGGTGCTCTATTCTCAGAAGGTATAAAGGGGGCCTTCTGGGATGACCACAGTTTCCATTTATATATGGGTGCATGTATCAGACCTGTATTAGTATTTCCTGTCTTTTCAAATGGTTTGATTGATTCTTTGTGAATTTCATATCATGTATCCACATCCCACTCATCTCCCCGTCCCTCTGTTAGCTGTCCTCCTCCCATGCATCCTTACCCACAAAACAAAACAACAAAAAAGAAACCACCTCCCATGGAAGTTGCTATGTGTCATGATGTGTCTGTCCCACAGTATATCCGTATGTCCAAGCAGCTTTACTTGTTCATTGCGATGAGTCATTGGCCTAGTTTAAGGCCTCTGGCTTCTGTTACATTATCAATATGTATCCTCAATGGGACTCCTCTCAATCCTGTTGTTCTGTGTCATAAAGATGCTGCAGCTTTGGTTCTGCAGGACCAGCCCTTGCACATACTCCAGCAGTTCATAAATGGGATAGATGTCGGAGTGGGCCAACTCAAAGCCCTAGATCTGGGCCTGGGTGGTAGTGGGTCAGCCCACACGCTCCCCTCTGCTTATGTCATCAGGGTCAGCTCTTCCACATCCAACCATCAGGGTGAGCTCTCCAGCAATGCCTTAGCAAGAGGCAAGGTCATTTCTACATTCGACATACCTGTGAAGTCTGCTTTTCTTCACCCACGCCACTGGGGCCAGCTTTATTGTGCTACCCAGACAAGGTATGGGGACTGCTCTCCTGAGTGCTGCAGCTGGCAAAGGGGCTGTGTTAGCATTTTAATTCCTGGTACCATGGTACTGAGAGAACCCATTAAGGGAAGAAAGACTTACCTCATGGTTTTAGACCTTTAGTCTCCCAGTCCTTGGCTCAGCTGATCCTGAGTCCATGTTGACGAAGGATATCAGGGGTTGGGAGTAAGTGGCAGGAAGAGAGAGGGATCAGAATAAGTGACCCAGTGGCCAGATAGAACTTTGAAAGTTATAGCCCCAGTGTCCTAATTTCTTCAGCCAGGTGCCACCAACTACTTCCCTGAATAGTGTCACTAAGATCAAACATTCACTGATGAGCTTGTGGGGCATAGTTCATATTCAAACTCCAGTAAGAACCACATCAATCTGCTCAAGTTGTTCAGCTCAGTTTAGAATGATGTCTTCCAAAGTATGTATATTTTACTTCAAAAATAGCGAGGCAGAGAGGGAAAGTGGATGGGATCTTAATGGGGATAGGGGGAGGCAGAGTCATGATTGGTTCACGAATTTCATTCTGCCATTCTGATTACCATGTATGTGTTTGAAATTTTTCATAATGAAACAGGTGTGGAAAGAACCTTATGCCTTAACCAGTTAATAACACGACAAAGCCACAGACATGTTATCCCAGCACCTGGGAAGCTAACACTTGAGAATCAAGAGTTCAGGACCAGCCTGGACTACCTAATGAAACCTCATGTCAAAAAAAAAAAAAAAAGCCAAAAATTATGGTAACTGTAGTTTGATATAGTTCGTTTCTTTTTCATTACTATGCATCCTTTTATGCATGCATCTAGACATCTTCTTTCTAATAGATGGTGTCCACAGGCATAGCAAGATAGCTGACACTAAATATTTAAGATCCTCCCATTATTTATACTTCTTCTGGCATGAGATGCCAAGACACCTTTGAATTATAGCCTGCGTATCTGTAGAAAGCTTTATTGTCTCCAAGGACCCTCCTTCCCTGGGCGAATTTCATCTGCACAGTGGTAAAGATCTGCTGATGACATCCTCCGGACTGAAGGCTGGCTTCTTTACAGCTTGCCTGTGGCAAATGAGATAATTACCAGAAATTGTGATAATTTCCGATTCTGTTCTTACTGAGCCGTGTGAACGCAGTGAGTCAGGGGTGGTGGGTTTACTTCTGGGTGCTAAGAAAACACAGTGGCACAGAATCACTGATTTTAAAACTGAAAGGCAGTTTCTCTTCATATGCATGTTCTACTACCCACATGAAATGCAAAACATTGAAAATACTCATTTAGAAACAATTCAGGTATAAGGGCAATCTTGAACTATGATGGTGGTTATTTATTTGAGTTTTCTTGGAGTTCCTCATAGAAGCACACGTTGCCATAAGCTTCCTTTTTAGAGTTGCCTTTGCTGTATCACAGAGGCTCTGGAGAGTCGTTTAAATCCTCGGCAGTTTTCAATTCCCTGTTGTCTTCATTAACCCATTTATGATTTAAGGGTGTGTCCTTCCCGGCTAGTAAGATGGCTCAGCTGATGAGGGCAGTTGCCACCCAGCCTGATGACTTGAATTATACCCTTGGGTACCACAAGACAGAAAATCAAGCAAGCAAACAAACAAACAAACACAACAAAAGCTGACTCCTGCCAGTTGTACCCTGATCGCCACAGGCATGTCACAATGAAATAAGGGTAATAAAACACGGGCAAAGAGCATGTCATTCCCCTGTCCTACATTCACAATTATTGACTAAAAGCAGCAGATTATAAGGCCATCAACAGATGGATGGATAAAAAAATGTACATATGTACATACAGAGCAATTACATCTAGTTTAGGAATTAAACTACAACTGTTTTCAGGAAAATGGGTGGAACTGGAGACCATCGAGTTAAGTGAAATAAGCCAGAGTCAGAGAGACAAACACCATGCGTTTTTTCTTATGCATGAGACTAGAAGTGGGTGTGACTTTGGGGAGAAAGGAGCTCCACAGAAGAGACAACAGTGAGAGATGCTAAAGGCATATATGAGCAAAAAGTATTCTATGAGTAAATTAAAATGGTAAACTGAAACCAAATATTTTGTATTCTTGCTTTGAAAATTAATAATAAATTATTGCGTATATGCTTGACAAGTTATTGTATCAAATTCTGGAAGTATAGTATTGAGCAAGATTTTTTGAAGAAAGGAAATGTTTACGCACACACACACAGCGTGCTCACACATGCACACGTGGTGTGTGTGTACATGTATGTATGCTCATTTTAAAAATATTGATGCTTTGGGAGGAAAGAAATAGGGATTCTGATGGAACAAGCGGGGGGGGGGGGAATCTTGGTGGATCTGGAGTTAGAATAATGGCTGAACAAATTTAATTAGACTGTTAGGTTCATTCTGTGTATGTTTAAATTTTTCTGTTACAAAACATTTGGAATAGATTCTCGTGTATTGATTTCAACTGTGCAAAGCTGGGTATGGTTCCCACCTGTGCCTTTCTACTTTGATGCCATGGATTGGTTTAGGTTCTACAGATGAGAGATAGCACAGTCATTTTAATGACCATTAAGAGGATGAAGAAATGAGTGGATGAGTGATAATGTTTAGAAGAACAAATCCCAGCTCTGAAGGCTCCGGTGGCTGCCTGCGGAGTGGGTATCTGTGATCGCGAGCTCCACGGAGTCAACAGGAAAACAGCAGACGAAAGGCCACCGTGTTGCATTGGCACCATGAGATTGTTTGTTTTCTCTAATACAATGTGAATGTGCTAATGGGATTAGCCTTTTGTGATGAATGCTAATATGATATGAAAACAAATGCTAATATACATCGTGAAATTGCTAACAAAGGAGAAAATTGCCAATAAAATTCAATGGACCTCAATGACAACATGCTTCCCACATCTCCCTAATCTGGCCAGGGCTTTCTGGCAGTCAGAGGAGAAAGGAAAATGAGCTTGTATGTTACATGGTCATAGGTATCCCTGACTTCATACAAAAGGACCTCTGTGTGGGAGTGGAGGCACACATGGGTTCACATTTGTGAACACACATGCTCAAGCACGAGCGCGAGCGCGCACACACACACACACACACACACACACACACACACACACACACACACCACAGGGGAGGGAGGGAGGAGAGAGAGAGAGAGAGAGAGAGAGAGAGAGAGAGAGAGAGAGAGAAGAGTTCAGGTGTCTATGGGTCTAGGTAGATTTCAGGCAAGCCAAGAAAAAGCCTTTCTCCTTTTAGGCCTTGGACTCATCTAGAGTTCATTCTATCTTCATATGCTTGGTGCACCGTGGCAGTGTGTAATTGCTCAGGGAAAGGCTTATGGCACCTCTCATGAGAGGCAGACAGAGAGGAGTGATCTGCCTATGGGCACAGAAATGGATTGGAGTTAGAAGCCATGTTGTGGATCTTCCTGTTCTTTCTATCTCCTTTCACTTCATTTCCCCCTCCTCCCCCACTCATCCCCTCCTTCCCCACCCTCCTCCTCCTCCACTCTCCTCTCACTCTCCTCCTCCTCCCCCACTCTCCCCCTCTTCCCCTACTCTCCTCGTCACTCTCCCCCTCTTCCCCCACTCTCCCCCTCTTCCCCTACTCTCCCCCTCCCCCTCCCCTCCTCCCTCACTCTCCCCCTCCTCCCTCACTCTCCTACTCTCCCCTTCACTCTCCCCCTCCTCCCCCACTCTCCCCCTCTTCCCCTACTCTCCCCCTCACTCTCCCCCTCCTCCCTCACTCTTCCCCTCCTCCCTCACTTCCCCCTCCTCCTCCCCCACTCTCCTCCTCCCTCCCCTTCCCTTGGCCATCTTTATCAAATGAACCTCCTTTACCCCTTCCTCTTCTGCTTCCTTAAAAACTAAAACACATTTTCTCCCTATTCTTCTCTTTCTCCAAATACTTTAATCCTTATTATTCTTATTGTTCCAAGGGTCATTTTTTTCCCCCAGCAAAAGCTAATACTTGCTTTGGAAATGGACTTTGGTCCTGTTGTCGCCTGGTTTGGAGCACAAGTTAAAGGGAGAATACGGGTAAGTTACTCACGAATTCTTCATGGTTGCTTAATTTTTCCGAGCCTTGTTATCTGCATCCACTAAATGGGGATAAATACTAACGTCAACTGTAACGGAAACTATTAATCAAAGGACATAAGCAGGGAGAAATACTGGAAATTGGTGATTTTTCTTCTCCTTTGAAATATTCTTTACTAATATTTCATGGTATTTATGGCACTCAGTTTTAGTAGGCTGTTTGCTTACTTGTTATAACTAATATGTTGTCACACTCGCTTTACTACTCCTAAGTGAAAGTTATAGATTATGAATTCCCATACCTACACTACTTCATAAAATTTAATGCAGTGACCTAACATAAGGAAGAATGAAAAAATCAATTTATATAAAATTATATGCATGTCAATATGCAAACGCTTATTTATGAACGTAGAAGTCATGATGAAGCAGCCGGAAGTTGTCCCTGTATTGGAGGGAAGACTATAGAGGGTGCACTTACGACGAAGGTACTGAGGACAAGAAGACAGGAGGACCTCCCGGCTTGCTAGCCAGCCAGTCACAATGAATCCTTCAACGAGAAGCCATCTTGAAAAATAAAGTGTGGAGTAAGTGAGGAAGATAGCAGTATGTATGTGCACAGACAGATGAACACATACATGCACACACATAAATCATAAATCACAATGTATCCGAAAGGCAGGGATGAGGATCTGTGGCAAGCTGAAAGGTGCTGCGTTGCACGACTCCCTCTCCTTCAGACTTAATGCAAGTGGAATATTGGTGCCGGCTCCACATATGAACATTGAAAGTGAGCCTTTTTGAATTTTTAAAAATAATTTATCAATCAGATTTATTTGTTATATTCTCAATCCACAATCCAGCCACACAACTCCCTTACAACTAGTTGACGAAGATAAAAACTGCCCACCTAGATAAAACAAATTGACCTATAGAAACCCTTGAAAATATTCATATCTAATTATTGCCAATTAAGACCACCTGGATCTAGAGCCTCCTCCGACTCCATCTTGATTCTCTCGCTTCCCCTCCTCTCTCCTTCCTAGATATTCCCCACCTACACTTTCCTTCTCATCCAGTGATAAGCTGAACTTACCTTGCTACATGATGACATCACCCTACAAATAATAATTAAAAAAAATTTTTTATCAGATACTCTGTATTTACATTTGAGATGTTATCCCTTTACCCTGGCCTGCTCCCATCCTTCCCTTCCCCTCCATTTGCTTTTACAAAGGTGCACTCCCTCCTGATCACCCTCTCCACCCCATTGTCTTGGCATTCCCCTACACTGGGAAAACATGCCCTCCCTGGACCAAAACCTCTTCTCACACTGATGCCAGACACTGCTATCTTCAGCTACATACACAACTGTATCAATAGGTCTCTCAAAGTGTGCACAAAGGTTGGTGTATTAGTCCATGGGGGTTTTGGAGCGTTTGGTTGTTTGACAATGTTGTTCTTCCTATGAGGTTGTAACCCCTTTCGGGTCCTTAGGTCCTTTCTTTAGCAACTTCATTGGGGTCCCCGGGTTCAGACTGATGGTTAGCTGCAAGCATGGTCAGCTGTATCTATATGACCCTGACATAGTCCCTGAAGGGGCATCTTTATCTGGTTCCTGCCAGTAAGTACTTCTTGGGATCAGCTATAGCGCTTGAATTTGGTGACTGCATATATTTTGGATCCCCAGGTGAGGTGGCTTCTGAGTGATCTTTTCTTCAATTCCTGTTCCTCTATTTGACCTTGCATTGAAATCCCACTAGTTACCATAAGCAGGAAGCATATGTAGAACAGAAGAGAACATGAAAACAGTCAGAGTTTTCTTGGTGTGTATAGATTAAACATAATGATCTTTAAGAAGGACTGAGGCATCCCCATTTTGGTCTTCCTTCTTTTATTCTTTAAGCTCAACAGTTTGGGCCCATCTCAACCATGATACTTCATCTGTCAGAGTCACCAAACAGTCTGCACAGATCCATGATACTGTTAAGAGAGGGTTTGTCTCAGACTAAATATTTAATTGCTTCTCGCTTCCTGAGACTACAGTGGATATTGTCTTCTCTTCCCTGAGGCCAATTTCCTTGTATTTTTGCTAATAAACTAATTACCTGCCAGATGGTTGGGGAGAACATCATCCCAGGAGAAATGATAGCACTGTCACCAAAGGCCAAGCTGATCAGGAGTGGTTTGGATCAAAGCCAGCCTGAGGTGAGAAGGAAAAGCTTTGTGGCACAGTCTCATGTAGGTGAGGCAGGCGTTCCAGAGCACAGCAGCCTTATCTTCTGTAGTGGGCTCAGGAAGGCTTCTCTGACATCCAAAATCAGTCAGAGTTGGGAAGACATTAACAGCACTTGAGATTTCATGGTGTGTGGAAGAAGTTTACTCAACTTAAGAGTTTGGATTTCTTAAAGCAAAGATGTCTGCCCAGTCCAGAGAATATAGACCATCGGGAAGGAGCCCAGAGTCCTCACCACAGGCTGTTTTTATTTCAGAGAGATACTCATTTCTGAGGTTCTTTTAAGTCTTCAATGTTTTGGCTTTAGTTCCTCTTCTTTAGTCTGAAAGGAAGGTAAAGTTATTGCTGTTTCCACCCAAACAATCACCATGCACATTTTATTGCCCGAAGCAGCGGTTCGAGGTAAGCCCTTCATTTCAAAGCAGAACTCCTGGACTGAAGAAAGTAGGGCTGGAAGCATCTTCGTTGCCTCTCCTGCGCCCGTCCCCTGGAGGTGGGGTCTGCCTTTGCATGATCCTGCATAAGCTTTATCTCTTATGCACAGGTCAGGTTCTATACCATCTCTGCCTGACACGCAGAGCAGACAAACATGGCCTCTGGACCTGTTGGTTGCTGTGTGAGTGGATGTAGACTCAAGTTTCTGCTGCTGTGCCCGGTGCTTCACAGCCTCTCTATAAACTGTCACTATTAACCACTAAAGGAGGCAGGCATCTTTCATCAGAAACTTCTTAATTTAGGAGAAATCCAACACCGTTTAAAAACACTCTTAACACACCTTAGAATTTGTTCTTGTGGTTTCAGCCAAAGGTGTTTGGAGAAACATTAGTGAAATCAGTTGACGTCAGTTGGTCATTCTTTTAGGCAAACTACAGTAGACCTGGCCCATTGTAAACTTGGCTCAATTTGGAAGAATTGAGCATGCTTGGAAGTCTTCAGGTAAGCCATCTTTTTCTTTTGATTATGTGTTCTAAGACGTTGAATTGAGCACATTGGGAACATATCAGCCACCTTTACTTTATAACACTTAGTCTAGGACCTTGACTGAGCATATTCAAATATCATGTCTTAAATCCAGCATGCTTAGATAGATGCTTCTCTCTACTAACTCCTGGTATGGTCTTTCTTCAAGCACAGCTCGTTTTTGCGAGTTAACCAGAGCCCTCCTTATGCAATGCAAACAATGCTTCTCTCTCTGACCCTGTGTTTGTTAGTTCTGCTCTTTGGTTTTCTGTTTAGTGGGAGAAGAGCCTTTGGGATTCAGTTATATCACTATTGTGGGAGAAGAGCCTCTGGGGTTCAGTTATATCACTACTGGTTCCCTTTCAGGATCTTTGGGGAATCTTGCTTTCACCTGATCAAGCACTGCATCTTGAGGAAAGCTAGGTTTGTTTTTTATTTTAACATAAGCATTACCATGTTTCCTTGTGGTGTTTGACTGGCCCTCCCCTGCCTGCTCTTTCCTTCATCTCCCTGTCCTCCATCTTGACTAAACTTCCAAGTATTTCCACTTACTTTCATATCACATGGATTCCTTGACACTCCCCAGCCCTCTCCCTCAGAGCTCATTCCCTGCAAGAAATTCCCTCTATATACATACTCTTGTCTCTCTGTCTCTGTTTCTCTGATTTTGTCTCTGTCTGTCTGTCTGTCTCTCTCACACACACACATACACACATAAGTGGGAGTCACGTGGTATGTGGCTTTTGGAGCCTAGGTTACCTCACTATATACTATTTTCCTTTCCTTTCCCTCATGCTCTTTACAGCTCACTTGCTTCGAAGTGCAAAGAGCTCACCTCAAAAACCTACCTGAGTCCACCCATTTTTTTCTGTTTTGAGGACCACCACAATTTTATCCTCCTCCTTCTGTGAACTTGGCTATGACAATAACATTTTAACAATCTATTCAGACTCATGGTCTTTTGAAATCCATTATCTGCACAGCAGCCAGCGTCATTAAAAAACTGGACTCATATCCCCTCTATACTAAAAGTTCCCAGTCACCCAGGATAGCCTTAGAATTAGACTTACACTCTCTACCTACATATCTATGACCCCACATGATCAGACCTCATCCACTTGGACAACCTCTTCTCAAACGCTCCCTTCTGATTGCCACATTCTTGCTACCCATTCTCCCAATAACACAAACTCCTCTCCCAACTTTCAGCTTTGGTATCTGTGTTCTCTCAGACCTGAATGCCTGTCATCTGCATTCTCCTTTGATGACTTTCTGTCTCTGCCTTGCTCTGTTTTTTTTAACTGTATGTATGTATGTATGTATGTATGTATGCATGCATGTATGTATGTATCTCTCTGTGTGTCTGTGAGTATGTGTATGTGTGTGTGTGTGTCTCTTTTTTTGTGTAGGCATGGGCATGCCATAGGATGTGTATGGAGGTCAGAAGACAGCCTCTGATGTCTGTCCTCACCTGCCACTAAGTTTAAAGTTGGTCTCTATTATTTTTCCACTGTGCCTACAGGCTAGCTAGCTTGTGAACTTCCAAAGATTTTTCCTTGCTCTGCCTCCCATCCCTCTGTAAGTGCTACATGCCCAGCTTTTACTTGCATTCTGTGTGCTTAAATTGGTCTGTTCACACTTTCAGAGCAAAGGTTTTTTAACTCCTGGGTCAACTTCCTGACTGATTTTCATATTTGGTCCTTTCAGAATTATTTCTTCCTGCTTCATCTGATATGTCTGATCATTCTACTGTATTTATGAGGTGGTCACACAATTTACTGTTCAATTTGAAACATTTTACAAAGTGAAAAAGGGATTCTGTAACATGAAGCTTAAAGCAGGGTATTCCTGGTGTGGGTTCCTCCTGTTAGTCTCAGTCTCCCTACTGTGTGTTTGTTATCTTCATAGGCCTTGTCATTTACTGATACTCATTTACATGTCTATGATTTCTTGGCTTAGTGAAAACATCAGGGGCTGTTGATTCTCTGGTTCAGCATGGCATCTTTGAATAACATTCAACACATGGTACACATTCAATCAATACCTGTGAAATAAAACCTCTTGAACAGAAGGCACTGAGCACCTCCATGGCTTATGGAAGTGTGGTTTAGTTATCTGGGTTACACACTCTTTGTCACTATGAACAGAAAATCACAAATCATTCTCTTCTGAGATGATCAGGAATCATATTCTTTTCTAAATCAGGAGGTTTTGACCAAAGCTGGCTTAGAGGTTCACAGTGCTTCCTGTCAGTTACTTAACTCATCTCGGTCACTCCCTGTCCTCCTGTTGTTTGACTTATGTGTGATGGGCACAAACCAGAACACATTCCATAAGTAAAAGGTGCTTACCCAAGCTGCTGTGAGGAGGTCATGTTTCCACAGCGTTTGAGGCCATACACTAAGTCCTCTCCTTGCTTACTGTTTGGAAATTACAGTAAAGAACACTGGGAAAAAACCCAACAGGATCATTGAATTAATTATTGAGGGTGGTGACTGTGTAAAATCGGCTCATTGTGTGGAGTAGGGATTGCATTGCATGCTAATGAATACTGAAGTCCCTTGGAAGCATAAAGTGGAACTGAGTGAAGAGACCTCTTCAGCCATTTGGTTCCTTCTCAACAGCCCATCCCCCACCAGACAGGATTTCCAAGGGGCCCCAAACAGAAAATCCCCTTATCACATTCAGCACAGACTGCACGAAGGGCTTGCACTTGTATGATTTGAATTTCCATAAAGGAAGGGCCTGGTATTATGTAACTGCCTTTGGGTTCTGAGGGCTTCTAATGGGGCTTCCTTTTGTACTGTTTCTTAGCAACCAATTGAAGTTCCTAAGCTGAAACAAAGAGACCCAAAGCCCATCACTTCTTGCACACATTCCTGAGTCTAGCCTGTCTCTGAGGGAGCTAGCCTGGGGAATTTGCTCCTTTTTTTCCTTGCTAAAGCTTAACAACCCTTATTCCATCATTGCTTCATCTGGAAAGGAAATGGAGTTGGGAAGTCGGGAGACAAGTTAAGGCTAGCTCTCTGCAAAAGGTCAAAGGGAGTTGATAGAGTTTTCAAAAGAATTGACCCGTGTATATTCATTGTAATCAGAGGGGACTCAGAGAGGTCAGACTCTGTGTCAGGAGGACTCCTTCCTCTTCCATTCACTGTGTGTTCATGGGCCGGTTGTCCTACGCTTCCTTTTGTGATTCAAGAGCAAAGATTGTGCATTCCTCATTAGCTTGCTTCAAGCATAAAGACAGGTCTTTGGTTTAATAAGCAGGTATGAGATGGGGGCCTGGGATTTTTGTCCTACACTGTCCCTGGTGCTGAAGGCAATCAAAGGAATAGGACAAAAATCCCTGCCCATAGGTTTAAGGAAGCTATGGTGGGAGATTGAGAAGCTTGTGAAGTTGAGAGCATCCTGAAGAATCTCTTTGGGAATGTGATACTCAGCACAATCACAAGCTCTAGTCACAACCTTAACAAGTGCTCATTAAGTATGCCTTCACTTTCTTCCTTTCATTAATTTGCTGATGTCACTACTCATTCATACATTCATGCTCACTTCATTTAGTAACTCAACAGCTAACTCAGTCACTGACACACTAGTCCAAACATACATCTCTCTGTTCTTCATTTATATTTTCCAAGGACAAGAATGGTGACAAGCATGGTCCTTAATCCAACGTAACGAATGCCACTTCAAAGGCGAGAAAAACTAAGGCTCACAGCACAGTTCCTTAACATCAATGCCCGTCATTCAAAGCTATATAATCGTGTGTGTGTGTGTGTGTGTGTGTGTGTGTGTGTGTGTGTGTGTGTGCTGTCTTTGAGTGTGTGTGTCTGAGGGAGAAAGGACTGCCCTGTAATTGTATGCTACAGATCAGCACCCAGTACCACCAGCTTCTACAGACTAGTGTCCTGAAGCACCCTCATCCTGTAATAACCAAACAATTTTCTAGATGTTGTCAAATGCCCTTTGGAGAACAAAATTGTGTCCAGCTAGTAATATCCAGTCAGCCAGAATCCCCTCCTTAGAGGAATGAATGCACCCCATTTCTTGAGAAATGAAACAGGATTGGACTCTCATTGAACATCTTTTTTCAGATGTGTGTGTCTCCTAGAGAGCTACAGTTTTGTGTTAGAAAGAAGAAAGGGCCTTAGAACATCTCAAAATCAGAAATAAAAATCTCGCCTTCAGAAACTCTTTTATCACCTTTAAGAATCGTGGCTCATTCAACAAACATCTCAAGGGTTTTTGGCGTCTCAGTCCTGACAGAGAATCGCTATTCACATGGAATGCAGGTCCAGGCTATGTGGTTTGGAATTCTGCTCTGAATTTGTTGATGGTGCCATAGCCACAAAGTTTACCCATAATCCTTTAGCAGGGATAATAGCAGTGGAAATTTTCCTTTGAAGGTGTTCTGGAAATGAGGAGTGCAAAGCAGCAATCTGGGTCTAAGGCACTGTTCAAGGACAATGTCTTTCAAGAATACCGGCAAGATAATTCAGCTGGTTTGCGCCTCATTGCTCTGCGTGCATGTAGACACTGGAGCCAAATACAGGTGGTCTCAGATCCTGTAATGTTCTCAGTGGTGTTGGAGATTCGTGCTAATGCTTTGAATCCGTATGTCCAGATCCTGAGGTTCTTGTCCCCGATTGATCTATCAATAAAGATGCCATTGAGATGCCATTGGTTAATGGCTGAGCAGGGGGTGGGACACTTAGAATTGTACAGGTAGGACACAGAAAGAATTGCCAGGACTGGGAGAAGAATAGGATACAGAAGCCACAGGAGATAAAGCCACCCAAGCATGTGAGACTTTGGGTAAATGGCCACTGGTCACTTCCCAATTGGGCCTAGAATAGCAGGAGAAGGTTTAGGCGTGCCCAGCCTTTGAATTAGCCAAGATATTTTAAAATTAACTGGCACGTGCACGTGTGTGTGTGTGTGTGTGTGTGTGTGTGTGTGTGTGTGTGTTTTTGCTTGTGTGTGTGTGTGTTTCCTTGGTGGGTGAGCAAATATGACTCACTGGTAACTCAAAGCAGTGCAGCCAAAACCCCCTTGCCTGTTCTGTAGAGTTGTGATTGCTCCAATGTCAATATCTGCCAATCTCCCTTTATGCTCACCTAAACTTGCTCACCAGCCTTCTTTGTTGATGTGCACCTCAAAACACAATTCTAATTGTCTCTTCCCGTGAAAGTCTTTGATTTCTCACAACCTTCTCTGTTGGTTCACTCTTCTGGGGGGAAAAGAATCCTAACTGAGGGACCATAGTCTGCTTTCTATCTGCTATTGTGAAACCATCACCCATAATCTCCCTCTGTGGTCCAGTTCCTGAGAGTCCTTTCCTTCTGTGTGCTGGGCTTCCTCTGTCATGGTTTGCTTCCAGTACTGTGCCTCTAGAAGCTCTCTTCTGGTTGCACTAACTGTATCGTTACTATCGGATCCAAGGCTCAGCATTCTTGGTTCATGAAGATGGCTCTGTCCAGTACTCACCTCCTTACAGATGTTCTCACAACCTAGTATCCCTTCACTTGCTGCTTTCTAGCTGTGCTTTTATATTTATATCTGTGTTTTCTTTATGTACAGCTGTCCTCTACATGAGACTCTCAGTGCCACAAGGAATGAGACATTGTCTGCTCTGTTACCATTTTGAACTCAGTATTTAGTATTTGGGGCATGGCAGGTGACCATTAAATATCAGATGTTTTAGCAATAAAATTGGACAAACATTAGTATCATATTTTTTTCTTTCACATACAAAGACAGTGAAACAAATGACTAGAAAACAAACGAGGGGTTCCCACAGATTAGGAAGGCGTTCGTGGGAACTGGAGAGGCAGTATGTGAAACAGGAGAAAGGAGGGTAGGCCTCAGCCATTGAAACTTTACAGTGTATGTGAATATCTCAGTGGCATGCATTAAGTTATCCAGTTAACTGAATGAAATTGTGCTGATTTGATAATAATTATAATAAATCAAATTAAAACATTAGTATAGTTTATTTGCCTTTCACCATATATATATATGTACTATATAATTTAAATATAAAATGCTTACATTTTAGTACTACTTTCCAAATGTACTTAAAAATTAAAAATTTACCAATATTCACATATTCCAGTTTGTAATTAATCTACTGAATTTCTTGAAATGTGAAATAAGTTGCTTGATTTTCATGATATTAACTCTTTTTATAATTATTTTAATGATATTAAAACAAAAGATGTTGTTTTGTACTAATGTCTACACCCTGGATTTGATCTCTTTGTAGTACACGTATCTGGCATCTTTATTCTTTCTGGCTTTTGTTAACATTTGAACTAAAAGTTGACTTAAGAGACATGGTGTTATTATCTATTCTTTATAGTGATTCTTAATTAAATACTTTAGTTAATAAAGAATATCAGTTTTGAGTCTAAAGGAAAAACAGTCCAGTCATACATGTATAATAAGTCCCTATGAACTTGAACTTCTGTGGAGCAGGGGTGCTAGTTGGTGCTGATTAAGGGCTAAGGATGAGGCACTAGAAAAGTCCTAACCTAGAAGGAACAGGCCAGGTTAAACACCAGAAAGGTGAGCTGCTCTGCTTTATTTTGTGCATTCTGACTTGTACCATCACCTTATAATACATCCTAGTTGATGGAACATTCGAGGGGGTCCACAGAGTCCCTATTTCTAAGATTACTTGTAGCCACATTCTAGCTCAAATCCTAGCATGGCTTAGGTAGTCAATAAAGCTCTGCTAACAAATAGCTGCTTACATTATAGTGTTAGTGTAGATCCTACCATCAAGAGATGAAAGTAAAGACTTGGGATGGTAACTTGCTGGTGGAAATGTCTTCATTTATTATAAAACATCATGGTGCAGTGTGAAAATTAGATGTTTGCCAGGATCTGTGAGAAAGGTTTTACACTTGATGCCTTGTTAAATGCCAAAAATTTGGTTTTTAGAGCATGCTTAATTGGGAAGCGAGAAGACAAAGGCCTGGTGATGTGAACCTGTTCTCCTAAGGCCAGGTGATGATAGCAGGGTTGTTCTCAGACTTGGTACTGACTTGAAGATCCTGCAAAGATTCCTTCACTACCTCTGAACTTGGAAGTGAGCAACAGTGCTTTGTGCCTGCATGTCTCACCAGAGGGAAGAGTCCATGAAACTCCAACCTCAAGTCGGTGTGAGCACACGAGCACGTGTGTGTGTGTGTGTGTGTGTGTATGTGTGTGTGTGTATGTGTGTGTGTGTGCGCTCACATGTGTGTATGGGGCTTATCTACAAGCACCTACTTATCAAGCCTTTGGTGGTAACACAGAAGTCTGTGGTCAAGGTGACATTGAGCTGAGTTTTATTTCCAACTGTCCCAGGGAGAGCTCCTCATCCCTTCAGAATGCTGGGATGCAGGCAGAGATTTGTTCTGCTCTGTGACCTTCTGGCTCTGCTTGTCCAATTTCATGAAATTGAATTAATAAGTGTTAATTGGCATGGAGTCAGCTAGTATAAAAAGTTAGTACTGAGGTTAGTAAAAAGGTTAGTATCAAGAAGATCAGGAGCCCATTCATGTTGGAGTCCAATGCTCGTGGGAACTGATTATCCAACTGGAAACCAGTATCATAGGCCACTCATAAAAGCTGTTCCCAGGACAGTCAGTGAAAGACGGGATAATGCCCACTGTCTCCACCTGCAGGGAGAACATTCCTGTTGAGGTATGGAGACGGTTTGATTAGTTTCTTGGCCAAATGTTCATCTAGCTTCTCATTTTTTTAACTCACACGTTTTTTTTCTCTAAACAAGCTCTTTTTTTTTTTTTTTTTTTTTTTTTTTTTTTTTTTTTTTTTTTTTGCTCCATAGAATCAGCACTGAACATGCCAAGCTAAGGACTGTACTGAGAGGAAGGCCAACTTTAGCTGCGACTGGTAAGAATTGCTCAAATGAGACTAATAGAACACCAAGTAGTATCTTCTTTTGATATTTCTTTTTTAAAATAATATTTATTTATGTCTGTTTCATGTGCATTCATGGCCTGTAAGTATGTCCATGTGGGGGAGTCAGATCCCCTGGAACTTGAGTTATAAACACTTGTGAGCTGCCATGTGGTTGCTGGGAATCGAACCCAAGTTCTTTGAAAAAAGCAGCCAGTACTCTGAAGTACTGAGCCATCTCTCCAGCCCTTTCATCTGATGTTTCTGTATATTATCTACTAAGTATGAGGGAAATTATAGTTTAGGGTTGCCTCATGATTCCTTTTGAAAGTTGGCCTTGAACTTGCCATCCTCTTGCCTCTGTCTCCCAAGTACTGGATTGCATGAACCACCATACCTAGCTTTAAAACGTTTTAAATTTCAATATGTTTTAACTCATACAAAAGAAGCAAGTAGATTAAGCTCTATTTATGGGTAAATTTAGAAACTTCTACAGTGCCCCTTGTTCATGGTCCCAAGGTATCTTGTACATACTCTGAACTGGTTCTCAACAGACCCTGTCACAGTTGCCTCTCTCCCTCACCTTGAGTTCCTAAAAGATAAGTACTTGATCTGTGCCACACTTCCTTGCACAACATAGTTTATTTGGTGTGTCAACCATCTAGTCTGGGCTCACAAATTGGGTAGGACTGTGTCTTTCAAACTATAATGTACTTGTATGCATCATGAAAATGAAGCACTGACCCAAAAGGTCTTGGGGCTGATTTGTGCTCCATGGACCACACTTTGAGAAAGGCATATGCGTAGACATGGTGTTATTCTCAGCTGAGCTTCACAATCTAGATGAGTACCTGATTTCAGTCAGTAAGTCACCCCAAAACCATGAGATAGTATCAGCTGAGTGGTGGGCATCTAAGATGAGCCTAACTCATGGTCCTTTGACCAGCTTAGACAGAAGAAGGTGACCTCAGAAAGTGACAGTCTAGGCCTCTGCTGCCGGTGACAATTTTGCTGATAATATTCCAGACAGACAAGGCTTTGTAATTTTTCTGGGTTGGAAGTGGGCACCTCACCCCTACCCAACTCCACCTGCCCTTCAAACTCTAGAGGGCAGTTTGCTCAGTCCCTCCAGGTAGCTGCTTATGCCATATAAATAAGCATTGCACATGCTGAATAACTCCTGGCAAACTCTATATTCTAGAAAATTCTAGAAGCAACCAAGGTGTTGCCTACCTGGACTCCCTTCTGAACCATATGGACAGTTCTTTGGGATTCTTGGTGCATTCCAAGTTTCACATCTCCGAGGAAGTTGAGTTAACACAGAACCTTGGAGATGTTTTCTGTGACTTCTGTGGATCTTCCCTTTTTATTCTGACTCTGGTTTTAGTAACCTGAGGTTCTGGTATAAACATGGAAGAACTATGTCCTCAAGGTGACCATCTTCATCTCACTGTCTGAGAAATGGCTGCACCAGGTGCAACAACGATCTTCCGCATCTGATGGCAGGCAGCACGTTCAGTTTAGTGTCATGGCTCTCGGCCTCGACTGCCCCTGGTCCACATGACAGCTTTAAACATGATTGACGGCTGGGTTCCAGGCACTGAGTCTCTGCTGGGCTGGAGATTACCTCAGGCATCAGGACTTGCACAGCCCTCTCAGGTGATTTTTATGTTGTGGAGGCATCCTAAGAGGCAGTAGCAGAAGAAGAGGTGACAAGGGGGTGGGGATGTGGAGGGAAGAAGACAAAAGAGAGGTGTGAGAGAAGAAGCTGTGGCTAGTGGGAAGTAGCCCAGTGGAAGCTTCTGAAAATGAACTTGTCCTGTCTGTGGCTATACCACGCTGAACATGCCCAGTCTCAGCTAGACATGGGCATATCCAGTGTTTAGTCCTATGTTGTTGTTCTACAGTGTGATACCTATGTAGTTCCACAAAGTCTTTTAAGAAACAATAGAGTTGGAATGCCTGTCAGGCGGACTATACAGTGCTGAGGAGAAAAGATAGACAAACGTAATAAGGGAGTATTGTAAAATGAGCTGATTTAGAAGGGGAGCCCAGGCTAAGGTTTGGGAGCATGGATGCGTGTATTGTCTCCAGGAAACCTAACCATTCGAGTCAAGATAATGCCATTTTGCTATAAACAGGAACACAAGGCACCCACATTTCGAACAGAGGATGGTTATAGAGACTGAATAGAATGCCCCTGAGAATTGATGGATAGAGCAGCAATCCAGCTCATTCATTCATCCACTCATTTATTCATCAAACACAGGAACACAAATCTTACGTGTCATGCTGAGAACATAGACATCATGCCTGCCCGTTAGAAATGCATTTGGAATATGAAGGCAAAGGTAAAAGACATTTATTGTACTCCTTCTGGATACAGCCACTTGGTTACATAGGTCATGTCACACTGCTCTTAAAATGTCTCTGAAGAGTGGAACATGTAATTACTGCCACAGAGGACCCAGAGAACTTAACTCAGAGCTGACTCAGCTCACCACTAATAAACAAGCATCTACACTCGGAGTTAGCCAGTCCTAAAACTCAGTCAGGTGTATCTATTCTGGTGGGAAGTACTGGAATATTGGTCATAGTGTTTCAGGCTTGTAGTGTTCCCTAAGTGTTTGCTAGATTTTGCCTGTTTCACAACTGTCCTAAAGCCAAAAGCCCACCCTCCTTTCCTGCTTTCTACAATGGGATAAATCAGGGCCTTCTGGTTAGCTCCACTGTTGGAAGTGTGGCTGTTGAGATGTATTATTTCTTGGGCCACGCACACATCTCTGCTTTCTGCTGCAAAGTTCCAGCTGGCCTCTGTCATTACCAAAGGAAGTTTCACAGGCTTTTTAAAGGAGCCCCATGTCTAGGCTATAAGGATAAAAGGAGAAATTCATCATATTATTCCCTAAGCATGAATACTCCACACTTAATTAAGTGGGGAGTGGGGGAATCGTCAGCATTCTCCATGTGATACTTATTGAAATGATTTGCTTCAATCAGCCCAGACTTTTCTCCTTAGGGATGTGTGGAGAACTGGGCAAAACCAGCTGGGACCATTGAGGTGCAGAAACGAATCAGACTGGCAAGTCAAGAGCCACAGGGCCTGGAGTTGGTAGAAGTGAATGGACATCTGTTGTTTTTGTCACTCAATTGCCATTTCTTTCCTAATGGGATCTGCTTCTCTTCTGATCCAACCCTGCTGTGGGAATGGGCCTGTCAATCATGAATTCCTACCCAATCCTCAGGCCACTGAGGTGGACACATGAGCTAGACTTAGCCAATCATAGTTCTTGTTTGCCTGACCTCAAAGCAAGCTCCAGAGTCAAATTCATCTCTCTCTCTCTCTTTTTTTTGGGGGGGGGGCAACAAGGACAAGGGGTGTTGATATCTTTTGAGAGGGAGTTTGATGGGCAGGAAGCAGCAACCTCTGGGATTTTCTTCTTATACCCCGTAGAGCCAGCAGTCTGTCTGAAAGGACACCAGAGATGGAGTCAGCGATCATGAAGAAAGGGGCCTGTGAGGGCTGAAGCCCACTCACCCTTCTTCAGTCTTCCTGTGGTTGCCTTGGCCTTGAACTCCAGAGCTTAATGCTGCTATTTCTCATAGGCCCAAGACTCAATAAATTATTTACTGATTAAGCTTCTATGAGGCCCAGTGATAGCTCAGGGGGTAAAAGCACTGTCCTGTGTCCTAGTTTGTCTTTGTTGATGTGATGAGTGCCATGACCAAAAGCCACTTTGGAAGGAATGGGTTTACTTTGGCTAGTAAGCCATAGCCCATCATGGGATGAAGTCATAGCAGGAGATGAAGCAGAGACCATGGAGGAATTTTGCTTACTGGTTTGTTCCCTCTGGCATTCATAGCTAGCTTTCTTATAAAACTTAGGTCCACATGTCTGGAGATGGTACTGCCCACAGTGGTCTGGGCCCTCCTATATCAATTAACATAATCAAGAAAATGCCCTCACCATATGCCCATATGCCCACATGCCAATTTGATGGAGGCAACACCTCAGTTGAGGTTCACTCTTCTCGGGCGTGTGGAGTTGAGAAACAAATTTACCAATGACACTATGAATGCCTGACTCCTGAGCCTGTTCTCTCAACCAGTGAAAAAAGGCCAGATACTGTCCCATCCCAACCAGCAGCCCCTCGTCCATCCTCTGAGGGACTCATCCATGCTTCTGTAAGTAGGCCCTCACACATGATCCTGGAACCTTCCCTAGTTAACTCATTGCTTTACCAAACTGGGTTTGGTAGAATCACTGTTGGTTAGCCATTGCCTTCTCTATCTGAGGTGACACAGACACACAAACACATTCTTAGGTACAGACACACATATACATAGACATATAGACAAATACAGACATATAGACACATGCAGATACCGACACATGCAGACACAGACACACAAAGACATGCATACACACATGCATAGACACACAGACAGACACAACAGATAAGAATCCCCAGAAAAAGTCACAGAGCTCTACAGGATGCATGGCCCCTCCCATTGGAAGTATGGCTTCGGTAAAGCAATGAGTTCACCAGCATGTTTACCTGTTCTACACCAGGGAATGCCAAAGGATTGGCTGCTAAGACAGAACTTTATGATCCAGTTCCAGTTGGGGCATTTCTCCAAGTCTCTGATATTGAAGTCTCTCCTATATGTTAGGACCTTAATAGACAGGCACTTTTATTTAAGAAATGGTACCAGTAAATAATCCTCTACTTATGCTCATGAAAACAACAAGAAGTGAACTCAGCACTGACAAGAGACATCAGTGTAAGAAGCCAAGTTGGGAGAGGGAAGAGGGGTATAGAGGGCGATAGGAGTGGTGGAAAGGACCCAAACTGACTATGTCCACATGTGAATAAACAACACTGTCAAGGAACAAAAAGATAAAGAAAGGAAGGAAGGAAGGAAGAAAGTCCCTTTCAACTATTAGTGTGATAGATATAAATAAAGTTCTTCTATTCTCTATGTTCCAGGAAGGATTGAGGTATTTACCACATTCCTGCATTTGAAGGAACTTCTGCTCAAATAAATGAGGTATGAAAGACATTCCAAGCAGCCTTCAATGCCATGTTCCAAGAAACCTCATTATTAGAGGTGAAAATGAAGGTTTACTTTCTATTAGCCCATGCTTTGACAAGTATCATCCATCAAATGATGAATGTCAACGTGGTATTTTGGACAAATGACCTCATGTCTGTAGTATTAATTAAGAAAAATGGGCTCACTTGTTTGTCCATTCATGAAATTGTCACAAAGTGTCTATTTTCTGGACCCCCTGTGCTTAAAGACCAAAAATGGTGGAATAAATAGCCATGGTGCCTGTGACCCTGCTCTCACAGAGATGTTGAAACTTTGTTTTTAATTTGCCACCAGGCCTATTTTTGAAAAGTTACCTCTGGATGAAGGAAGAAGTTGGCATCAAGAACGAGGAGAAAACGCTTGGCAAACGCATCCTGGGTCCATTTGTCTTCACCAGTGTGGAGCTGCCTACCATCTTTCCCAAACCCAGCTCAGAGAGGCTGATGCTGGTACAGTTGTTTACTCACTGCCTGTTTACTGAGAAAACTGCCGGCCGGTTTTATTCTTGTGGCTAATATTTGGATCTCATGCTGTTCTTATATAAAGACTCTGAAGGTTGAGTCAGAGGGATCCTCACACGAGCATTGTAGAAATGGATGGAGTGGTCTCTGGGGCTTGCTCTTGGTTCTGGACACAATTGTAAGTGGCTTCAGCCATTTATCTCTTTATAGACTCACCTCCAGAATGAAGAAGATACAACAGCTTTCATAGCGCACAGCAGTTACTAGTGCTTTGTGGATTTGAGGTAACGTTAGCCGATACAGAAAATACATCTTAGTAGCACTGAAATATTTTAGGGGCAGATGGAAGCCAAGATGGATCGTTGACCAACTGTCCTCACTGAATCAATGAACTCTAGGTTCCATGAGAGATCCTGCCTCAAAAAATGTGGAAAACAGTCAATGAAGACACCTAATGTCAATTCCTATGTATACCTGCACATATACCCACATGAACATGTACACACACCCCTGCCCCACTCCCACAGGCTTCTTTTCCTGTCATTGTCAAGAAAGGTGACTTGGGCTACATGAAATTTTATGTCCATCCAGGGTCCGGGCTCCTCCTGTGTTGTGGCTCTGCCATCTTTAATATTGCCATGACACTTCTGAAGAAACACAAGACTAGGACAAGCTGGTGATTGCACCACATTACGATACATCAAAGCATCTGAGTAGCAGATGGTGTAGCCACTGGGGCTCCTGGGAGGTTAGATGGAACAGGGCTAGACCTATCATAAGCATCTCATTGATTGATAGTTGGCCATGTGGTCACAGGGAAGGGTCAGGCCATCTAGTGAATGTAGACCAGCTGTGTGCTGAAATGGGCAAGATGCTAGGCTTGCTCCATGTCCATCTAGGATCTAGAGTCTAGGTGGATATTAAAAACATTTATTTTACAAGAGAGCTCCCCACCCCTATTCTTTGCAACACTTCCAGAGGATGCTGTAATTATCCTCTGAAGAGGTGACAGCAGCCCTTAAGGGGAGCTGTGTTCTTATGTCCCAGCTCAAGTATATGGTCTCAGGGTCCTTCCAGTTGGTGTCAAATTTCAACAGTACTCCAGCTGAAATGGCAAATTTTACAGTAGCTGTTGCCGTGGCCCAGGGTGTGGAGGACAATGGAAAAGTGTATGAAGGTGCCGACATCTCTCAAAAGTAACCAGAAAATGAGACTTCATAGAGACATTTTTTTTTTATTTTAAAATTCTGCATCTGAAAACACAGTATGGCAGAAAGCATCTATGTACACCTGTGGTGTTTTTGGTATAATACAGTATTTAATAATCCACTGTTTTCTGCAAAAAAAATGTTGCTTTGTTGGACAGAAACAAATTCCCCTAGACAGAAATACAGCTAAGGCACAATTTTGTTGGTATTTTTTTGTTTTGTTTTGTTTTTTGTTTGTTTTGTTTTTTGTTTTTGCTAAATCAAAAGACAGGAAAGAGGCAGATGTAGGCGGTAACACAGTTGTCTGTGAGAACTGGATTCTACCTGGGTGACAAGTATTCAGGTGATTAAAACTTTGATTATTGGTCAATTTCAGATAGTTTAATATTTCTTAAAATACTCCTTTAAATAAATAGCAAAATATCTACATCTTTCAGCATGTGCCATGTGAACTCTCTCTTATTTTTTAAACTTTTATTTACAATTTCTCTCTTTTTTAAAATCAATACATTACAAAATATTTCTGTACAGTTTTATGCATATTATGATCTATAACAAAATAGTTATTTTTAAAAACTATATCAGCACATGTCTTTGAAAACAAAGAAGGAGGCAGTCATAACTTATCTCCAGGCCTCTACAACAAACATCAGGACAAATGCTACAGACAACATAAGAGTCTCTTCTTATTCCTTTAAAAGTCAGGATCAATGGATAAAGACAATGACGCTCAATACCACCGAACTTTCTATGAAAACCCTGGGGTTGTCTTTGGCTTCCATCAGCACTAGAGCGATGGAAGGGGGTTCGAGGTGGAGTCTGAAGGACAGAGTGAACGGTCCCTTCAAGAACATGACCCATCCACTGGAAATACTTAATGCTGTCACTTTACAGGGAAGAAAGATGACTCGATAAACTGAGAAAGACTCCTGATTCATCCCAAAATCAAGTACCGAAAGTCACTGGGTCTTGAGGGAAGGGTAGACTAGAAAGCTGTAGTGAACATCTGCTGGTGGTACCAGCCACAGCCACGGCAACACGGAGAGTGCTTCAGAACTGCACGAGCAGCCAAGACTTCATTTTGCCCATAGGGAAAAAAATATGAGAACATTTTTTTCTTAAAGATGACATTTAAGTCATTTCTAGTGCATCTGCAGACTACAGATTGGCAGTCCCTTTGCTCAGGAGGCCGCCACACACCCAGGCTTCAAGATGTTCTCTCTTCTGTGATGGTGGGAGAAATTAGAGGGGGAGGATGTCAGCTTTCCAAAAATAATTTTAAGGCCACATTTTAAAAAGGAGAAACCTAAGGCTTTTTGGAGGGGTGGGGATGAAGGTGGGAGGTAGGAAAATAATGCAGAAAGGAGAAGATAGCGCTGGGAGGCGAGATGGGGTGCCTGCTTCCTGGGGATGTCTACAGGCTGAAGCTGTGAGAATATTCCTAGCCAAGTGAGGGGAGGAGAGGCCACTTTCTCCCTGTGTGGGGCTTGGCAAGAACAGAACCAAAGACAACAGAAGGGATAGAAGTGGGTGACAGCCCTCCTCAGTCTTAAGAGTGTCCTTATTCATAAGGTTAAAAAAATAACACACACACACACACACACACACACACACACACACTCATTCACACACACACTTGTAAGAGAAAGGAGAAGAAAGAGAGAGAGCCAGACTGAGGGAGACAGAGGGAAGAAGGGTCAGGCAAAGAGGGAGAGAGACAGAGATAGAGACAGAGATAGAGATAGAGATAGAGATAAAGAGAGAGAGAGAGAGAGAGAGAGAGAGAGAGAGAGAGAGAGAGAGAGAGAGAGAAAGAGAGAGAGAGAGATTTGCATAGATTGTACATTCAGCTCCAGCATGGTTAACCACCTTCATTCTACCCCATCCCCAGGTAAACTTCTCAGCAGACATTGAGGTAGTGCCTGGGGTTGACCCTTGGGCAAAATAAGGTAACTGAGGCAGAAGCAAAGACGACTACTTGTAAGCCAGCACAGTCCCCATGTGGACTCCAGAGCGGGTCCTAGTGCACCCCTCAGCCTCATCCTGTGGATGGCACCATTGCCATCTTGGCCTGGCTTGATAAAATGCCAGAAGGTGGAGCCGTGGGCAGATTACAACATCTTTGTGTCTGAGGTTGGACCCCAGACCACTGATCACATTCTTTCTCTTTAGCACAGACCAGGGTAGCGATGAGCCAGTCCTGCAGAAGACAGGCTTTCTCAGGAGGGAACTACTAAGCAGAAACCTCAACTCTTCCACAGTTCGATGTGAGCTGTTCTTTTTGTACTCTTAACCCCCTCCTTACCCTTAAAATCCTTCCCTTGCCTGAGCACAACTATGAACTACTTTTCTGTCTGCATCTTTAAAAAAAATAAATAAATAAAATTAAAATAAGAGTAGCCAATAATGAATAACTAGATATCCTATTAAACAAAACAAACAACAACAAACAAAAAACAAACAGGAGCTGGGTATTTGGCTTCCCTCAGCTGAAAGACTCCAACTGCAATGGGTTTTGCTTGCTTGCTGTGCAAAGCGGGGATCTGAGCCACAGCTGCCTTTCTTAGCAGAGGACCACTCTCCCCACCCCTCCTTTTTGTCTTTCACGTGTGGTTTTACCTGTCTATGCTTGTATCCTGGGCCTCTTTATACTTTTATGGGCCCTGTGGTAGTTTCTCCAGTTGGTTTCCCAAGCCTTCTGTGCATGCTCGGGCTAACCGAGTTAACACTGATTTCCAGCCCATTCTCAATGCTATCAGGAACTGCTGATCTGAACCCTCATGAGCTTGGTTGTAAACAGTTTCTTCTTCGTACTCTATACTTTGTAGGCATTGATTGCTCGTCTCTGTTATGGAGTGTCTTGGGAAAGAGGTCACAGTTTCAATCAACAGCCTCTTATCTACCTGAAAACTAGACAACCAGAGGGCTTGTGCTCTGTAAACACCCAGGCTACATCCAAAGTAGCAAAAAACCCCTTAGGAGTGTGTGTACATGTGTGTGCATGCATGCCTGTGTGCTAGCATGTGTGTGTGTGTGTGTGTGTGTGTGTGTGCATGAGTGCCTGTATGTATATTTGTGAGGCCATGTTTATACCCTCTAACTAATCTCAGCTTAAAAAGTTAAACCAATAATGAGAAATGAAACCAGAAGCCTCCCTCCCATCCTTACCAGAAAAGAAAGCCCTTGGGGAACAGAGAAGGAACTAAATGCACTGTTAGAGCAATATAGGGTACTGGGAGTTGCTTCCTTCCTTTTTCAGAGATGTAGAGCTTCCTGCACAGCCTGGAAAGTTGGTTTTGAAATGGGTAGTTACCAAATGGCATGGAGAGGTGCCATCTAAAGTACTTCTCCCTATAAGAAATAACCTTCCAGATGCTTCGGACCTGGTCAGCAGTTAAGCCCACGCTTCTTGCTTCTGCAGACTGCTTTAGCTTCCCAGAGATGATGGTTCCATGCTTTCAAAACTCTTGGGCAGCCACTTCCCAAGGGTGTTGTTTTGCCAATGGCCTCCAACAAATATATGATTTGCAGGCAGGAGAACAAGAAATAAGGAGTTATGCCATTTTTTCATAGGAAAGCATCTTTTCTTAAATTATGCTGAACTTGTTTTGTTTTTGTTTGTTTGTTTTTCCTACAAGTAAAATTATTCTCTGGGTCTAAATTGCAGAGGAACCAAATATCCCCAAATTAGTTGTGCTGAGTAAAGAGGGAGCAGAGTATCCCCAGAATAAGGAAGCTCTGCCATTCCCAAGTGTGTTCCAGTATCAAATATGTCATTGAGTGTCACTGGGTCTAGACAGACCTTGGCTTGGAGTCTGTGGCTCCAAGGACAGAATACACAAATCTTCAGAACAAGATGGGTCAAGGAGGAACTCAAAGAGTTTCTACAGTCCCAGGGAAGCTTTGACCAAGCCAAAGTCTAGGAACATTGAGAAAATGGACACTGGCCTCATGGCTCTGATGGGTTTGAAAACTAGTGCAAATCCTATGGGCTTTTAGAGGAAGCTACCCAAAGGCTGCACCACATCACAGACTGTAGATACCTCCTGAGCTCTCCTGGTTGGGTCTGATCCCATCCCTCTTAAGATCAATCCCTCTTGGAAGGAGCCTGTCTGCCTCTGCTAGTGACAGCTGGTGCTCATGGTTAAACGGGTCACAAGAAGCCTGGTGTGGGGGCAACTGGGTGGATCTATAGATCCACAGTTAGCACACTTCTCCCTCCCCAGGCCATGAGCCCATCACATCCTGTCCACGGGTTAGCAGTCAGGAGAACTCAGGCATTTTTAACACTTTTGAACTTAGAGGGACATGTGAGACCAGCATCCTGTGCAAGCAAAAAGGAGGTTCTAGCTATCCAAACAGGTCTACTTCCTGAGAGTGGGGGCACTGGTTGAAACTGGGCCATGGTGTCCTACACCCCTACTTTGTTCTAAGAACCAGAAGGTGGGCACTGAGAGACAGATAGAAAGAGAATGAGAGAGAGGCAGGCAGACCAGAGAAAGGGAGGGGAGAGGGAGCCTTTTGTAAATAAAGGCAATTTCAGTTAGTAAGATAACATAATTGACAAGCTGCAAAAACAGCACCTACTAATTAGTCATTGACTAAAACATATAAATAATAAATATCAAGAGTCCCTTCTCTGTGCCTGCCATGTTAGATGGGGAAGGGGCTGTGTACTATTACATCATCAAGATGGACTTCGGTACCTTATCCATGCTGGGAGAGACATAGAATGGGTGAGACTTTTCCTAGAGAACTCTGTCATTTGGGGGGACTCCAGGAGGAAGGGGGTACTCTTCCTCAGTGCCCCTTGAATACACATGACAAGAAGACCCTTGGGTTTCTGGTAACTCAAGCAATATGAATAACACTATTTTTGAACCACCTTCCCACTGTTAATACTCATCCTTCCTTTTATGCGGGGTGGTCAGACTGAGCCTGTTGGCACTCTAGGCGAGGAAGGATATGAAATTAAGGACCCAATCTGAACTGTTTGCTTCTGCGTGAAAGAAGTCTGATCCATGCAGTTTGGTCACAGCCAACAGCACCAAGTGCACAGTTCACAAAGGATTGGGCACCTGACCTCAGAACGTAAGGGGTGTTACCGCACAGCCACCCAGGCTAGAAGCTCGGGCCCACATAATCCCCTTTAAGACTCAGAGCCCCAGTTCTGCTCGGCTCCCACTTTCAAGTACCAAAGAGGCCACAGAAGCTGTCTCCTAGCCCAGGGGCACATAGAAGAACTGAAGCTCAGGCTCCGTATGCTGTACCCTGTCGCTGCTACCATTTGTGACAGCCCTGGAAGAGGCTGATCTGGACAGATGGCAAGTTGGCAGTCACATGTCTGGGGACCTTGGCTGCTTCACATCAAAAGGCTTTCCTGAACCTCTGGTTTTCAGAGAAAACAGCTCACTGAGTGGCAACAGGAACCTTGGAATTCTCCCATGTCTCCTCCTCGCTGGGAAGGCCAGGAGCATGGCTTCCAGCAGCTTGCTACTTTTAGCATGGGCACAAGGTTTCCCAGCCACAGAAATGAAGAGACAAATGGAAGGCTGGGATGTCGATCCCACCCTTGCTCGGGGCAGTGCTTGTCAAACTGGCTTAAACAGAGCCCTTGGGTTCAGAAGAGGTACCTTAAGAGATGCCCTTGGCAAAGGACCACCTGGCGGGGTGAGTTTCGAAAAGGAACCTCACACAACCTCGACCAGAGCAGCCTGGATTCCATCCTGGTCTTGCCCTTCCACCTCCGACTGATCCGAGTAAACAAAGTTCTGCCGTTCGAAATAAAAGTTTAAAACTCACTTGTAGGGGTGCAGGCCATCGGAGGGGGAGCAGGAGCCTGCGAGTCTGAGCAACAACCGGTAGAGGGAGACCACTGTGGCCCTGGGACTGAGTCACCTACCCCAGAGACCAGCTTCACAAATACAGGCTGACCTCTCTCTGGCCTCCAAATCCTTTCTTTTCATTGTCCTACAGTCAGCAGAGGTCCTTGTACAAAGGAAATCCCTCCCACGTATAAGATCAGAGGCCAGGCTGTATCTGTCCCATGTGGCCAGTGCTACCTGAGCCGGCCATCAGGTTTGACTGCACCTAGCTCTGACTTGGGATCGGGGCTG
This sequence comes from Micromys minutus, assembly GCF_963924665.1. Classification (NCBI taxonomy): domain Eukaryota; kingdom Metazoa; phylum Chordata; class Mammalia; order Rodentia; family Muridae; genus Micromys; species Micromys minutus. The sequence goes on from NC_137971.1 coordinate 79,044,289, forward strand.
AAGGAACTCCAGGCTGTTTGGCTGCAGGTCTGCATGACTGGGCAGGCAGTGGGGCCTGTGGCACAGATGTCCATGGCAGTCCAAGTCCCACCCACCAGCGAGTCCAGCCAGGCTTCCAGTGCTGTCCCGGTGAAGGCCGCATTCTTCCGGGCCTGTTCTACTTGGGCGGGATTGATGTGCAGGCTGAGGACCGGGTTCAGGCTCTGGAAACTCTGCTCCATGTAGGCACTGCGAGGTGGCCCGTTGTGCAGCTTCAAAGCCTCCTCTGAAAGCCAAAGGGGACGGAGATGTGTTGAGGGTCATCAAGCAGGTGTCTACTTACCGTGAACCAGTGCAGTAATGCACGCTGGGCATCAGTTCACTGAGTTCACTTGACGGTTTCCTGTGTGCAGGCCATGGCACACTGACTAACTGACACATGCTTGTGAAGCACTGTCAGTGGTCCAGACGCTGATTCAGCAAGACATTCTTTAAATATTTATATATTATTCTTATTTATGGGTTCTTTCTCTCTCTGTCTGTCTGTCTTTCTGTCTCTCTCTTCCTCCCTGTGTGTGTGTGTGTGTGTGTGTGTGTGTGTGTGTTTGCACACACATGCACATAATTGTGCATATGCACATGTGTGTGAAGGTTTCCTTCCATCACGTAGGGCAAATGCCTTTACACACTGAGCCATCTCCACAGCCTATACCTTATTATTTTTTATTTTTGAGACAGGCCTCTTACTGAATCCACAGCCCATCTGTTCAGTTAGGTGATTTGTGGTGAGCTCTAGGCATCTGCACGCTCAGCACCCAGCACTGGGGTCACAGGTACATGTCTCCACACCTGGCTTTTTATGTGGGTGCTGAGAATGCACACTCAGGTCTCTGTCCTTGATGACCGGTGTGCTACAGACTCAGCCACCTCCCCAGTCCCTCAACTCTTAATTTTCAGCATCTGCTTTCTACTAAACCTCTCTGATCTAAAAAGCAGTCAGTGATTTATTTCTTGGAGACAGATATGCCAAACATAGTGACCAGCTCCTGCTCTAGATGGTGGGATGAACCAGATAGCCAGAGAGGTGGGGCTGCAGTGGTGACCGAATACAGCAGGCTCAGAGTGGAGAGAGACTGACAACGAATGAGAAGGAAAGAGACAAGTGAGAAATGCCATTGCCAACAGAGATACGTTCAATGGAGGTGTTACATAGGGAGCTGAGCCCAGCACAGGATGGCCCTTCAGCCAAAGCCAGGCCCACCCCATTTTTTTTACAAAGTTTTGTAGAAACCGAGTTCTGCCTGCTTGCTGGTGTATTTTCCATGGCTGATCTGGTACTCTAGTGAATGTCTGTAGTGAAGACAGAGACAGCACCTCCCCCCCCCCAAAAAAAAAGCTGAAAATATTCATTGCTTATCACTTGTGGAAAGTATTTGCTCTGCTCTGGCTTGGAGAGTAGTCTGGGATGGGCAGGGGGAGACTTTCCTGAGGAGGTGTCATTGGGACGAAGTGTTGTTGATTGATGGGTATAAGGCCAGAGTGGAGAATTCCAGGTAGAGGGAACAGCAAGTGTGAACCCTCATCACTGAATCGCACAGGTAATGAAGCTGGAGCCAGAACACAATGTCAAGGCCACAAAGCCTGTAAAGCGGCTCAGCTCTGGGCTGCCAAGTGACTGCTGTGACCTCCGGAGAAGCTGTGGGTTCTTGCTTCCCGGAAGCCTGGTCCAAGGCATTGTGAATTCAGTATTGTCAAGGCTGCAATAGGCCAGAGTGGGCTGGGCCACCCTCCTAATGGCTCTGTCTGCTTGATCCCCTCCTGGATGCCTTTCTGCCAGTGGGAACTAGTTGAGCTGACTAATCTCAGTACCTACGTCCAACATACGTAGTGTGACTTCCGACCTGTGCCCCAGTTTTCTCTGATGGACCCTCATATCTTATCAGTGAGTCCTTACCCCCATAATGTGCCTCCTGTGTGACTCTGAGGGTAATGCGTTTGACCTTAATGTTCTGCCCATGGTTCTGAAGTTAAGTTCTGCACTATTATTGTTGGTTTTTATTAGTTCATGATACTCTAAAAAAATACCAAAACAACAACAAAATCCAAAAAACAAAACAACAACAAAAAAAAAAGAACAAAAAAATTTCAACCAACCAAACAAGCAAGACTCCAAAAAACCAAATAAACTTATAGGGTTGGTTTTTATCTTGTTCATTTTATAGGTGAGCAAACAGGCTATAGTCAGTTCAATTCTGAGTGGGCTGACTCTTAAAGACATGCTGCCCGCCATAATGCCCCGTGCAGATCCAACAATATGCTCACAGTTAAAGTGGGGCTTGGTACCAGCATTTTGAAACCTTCTTGTCCCCATATGACTAATGTGGACACTCAATGTAGTACCCGTTGGAGCTACAGGAGGCTGACTACAAGTTCACATAGCTTGTAATCAAAGCAAGGGACATGTAAGAGAACTTTTGGGGTTAAAGAGAGGAACACAGGTATTGTAAGGGCTTGGGGGAGGGTCGTGAAAGAGACAAACAAAGTGTTTCCTATTTGAAGAGGTTCTTATTTTTGGTCAAATAAAATTTCAACAAGTCAGGTTTTGGCCATAGCCAGGATACTGGGTTGGTAGCACCAACACTGTGTGCTGGGAGAAAACGGCCTCCTGTCTTTGCTGCATGTCCTAATTTCTCCGAGTCTCTTTGTGCTTCTGCTCTGCAGAGGTAGGAGCAGGTGACTGAGAGATGCCCACGCTGACAAAAGGAACAGCCAACAGACATTGAAATGTTGGTAGTGAAATGCCGTGGTTGATGCAGGGGAAAAAGCTATACCACTTTATGAGAAATGAGGTTAATGTGGGAGATGGTATTATGGCATCAGCTCGGATGCTTGCCTCCATAATTAAATCTTCCTCAATTCTACCTCATCAGATTTCTCAGATTACCAGGGACGCATCAATAGTAAATTACTCAAGATGAATCATTTCACAAATTGCATTACTCCCACCTCAGTGTTCCTTGTCTCATTAACAAATACAATTACTGCCAACAGGGGAACTGCTTCCCTGGGGTATTCCTGACCCAAGGTCTTTCTGGGGATGCTGGGAGCAGCTCCTACCTCCTTAGAAATTACAGAAGAAAATATTGGAGAGATCATGACCACCAGCAGGATCCTGCGCTCTTTTCTTGGGGGTGGATGTATTTAGAGCATCCTTTGTGCTGTCCCACATTTGTATCTGATGCAGGGAGGGTGTTTGGCTCTGGTCCCTCTTGTTTATACTTGACTTTTAGGTCTTTAAGGATGTGAAAGGGTGGTCATGAGGAACACTTGAAGACAGTAAATAGGTAGGCTATGTCTAATTCTGGAGCAGAAGCCCAGACTTCAAGAAGACACCAGGTGTCTAGGTATTGGCTTATTCAGCACAAAGACTTAGCAGAAGCTGCCAGGATTCACGCCAAGACCCTATTTTCATGATTGTAGGTATCCATCCCTCGCCTATGTCTTCCTGGCCTGTGTTATCAGTGTGGCACTTGGTATCTGCCAAGTGGGAATGTTTCCCACTAAGTAGGACTGTCATATGCATCTAGCTCCTGGGCTTGTGTTGTGTAACATGCAGAAAGACAGCCCAGAGAGTCTCTGTATCCCAGGGCAGTTCCTGGGGAAAACTCTGTGTGTGCTGGTCAGGTCCACGTCGTTTTTCTCGTCATTATTTCTTAAGCAACATGCTACAGTTGTGTGTATGCATTCGTGTTGTATCAGGTATTATGGGCCATTTAGAGATGATTTATAGTGAATGGGAGAATGGCATAGGATACTTGCAAATATCATGCTCTCAAGCGACTAATACATCTTCAGTTTTTTCTCATCAACAAAGAATCTGGAACCAATTCTCTCTAGGCATCAGGGGGCAGTTGTACTGGGAAACTCAGAAATCCTGTTTCTATGACTCTGTCTGGGAGTGGGAACATAGTTTTATGTTTCAGAATCTTCCCTTTAGTGTTTTCTGCAACAAAGCCATCATCAAACAACAGAAGGTACTGTGTCCAGTAAGGAACAGCCTGTGGCTCCTAAATGGTGAAATCTCTGTGGCTGGCAGCTTACATACACTGACTTAAAAAGCTACCAAAGCCTGTTTGGTACAGAATGTACCAGGGCATCCTAACTGTGATTCTGTGCTGTAAGACACATGCTTATGCTTCTGATTTAAAACACTGCCAAAGAAGTTAGAAAGATATGCTCAGGCAAGCTACTCACAGTGGTTAACTCCTGAAGGGTAAGAATTTAGCCAAAAAAATTTATTGACAAATGAAAAATAGAAATCCAAGTGTAAATCGTTTGCCTGGATTAAAGTTAGCCATTAGGGGCTCTGTCTCCCCCTCTCTGTTCTCTGCTCACAGGAAGCAAAGGCCAGAAGTGTATGTCAACAATATCATCTCTCCTAGCTTCCTGCTTACACACGGATCCCGAAATCGTTAAGATACTGCTGACTTTTCCTAGTTTTGACCCTTAAATGAAGTCATCCTAAGCATGACTTATTCTGTGGTCAGTTTTCCTCATGGAGCATGTTTTCCTGTTGCATGAAACTGGCTTTTACTGCTGTCTCTACTATGAACAATTCTGCCACAATTCCTGCCTTTGTCTCTTCCCAGGCCTGCTCCTGAATGTGGGACTTCTGTGTGGTGGGTGATTGTGTGTGTGCACCATGAGAAGAAGGGTGTCATCCATCCCACAAAGTCAGCCTACATACTCATCTCTCAGGAGCCTTGGATAAATGTCCATGCATCTGTGTACTGCCCTGTGGCACTGTCTGTCACAGGCACACATGTATTTCCCACTCTGCAACTTCATTCTGCTTGTGATTTTCATTATTATTTCTTATTATTAATGAGAGTGAGTTTTTGTGCCTGTGTTTTTGCTTTTTTAAAAGAATTATACATATGTGGGAAATTCATTTTTCCTCCTTTTCTTTTTTTCCTGTTTTTCTTCCTTATTTCTTTCTCTTTCATCTGTTCTCTTTTTTATAGCCACTAGTGACATTCATCATCTGCAGGGGATATATGTTTTTGATTTCTAAGCCACACAGTCTCTGTCCTAACTGTTGGAGTCTGCCACTAAAGCTGCAAAGCAGACATAGGCACTGGGTCCAAACATGTCTATGGCCATGTTCCCTGTAAGATGTTTTTTCATAAAGACCAGAAATGTCCATAGTCAACTGGGGCTCATAGTTTGGCAAACTCTTATTTATGGTATTTTTATGAGTATATTTGGGGGAACAAACAACTTTCACATTTGTGTGGTTTATTCTTTTTACTTAGGGTATCACATATTCTATGAGCAGGATTCCATCAGTAATTATCATTTTCCAAACGGCCAAGAAGCCACGCTAAAACTCAGTGTGTGTCTAGGATTAGTCCCAGCTTGTCTTAAATATGAACAGAGCCTTGTGGCAGTCCAGTGGGCCAGCAGCTGATAAACACCCACACAGATGGCTTTGCATCTGTGTACAAGGAGGAAATGAGCCAACTCTATAGGGTAAACAAGTAGAAATAGAACCCCAACCAGGGAAGCTTTGCTCTCTGCAAGGCTGCCTCATGTGCCATGTTGGGTATGGGGTCCCAGGACTCCATGGGATGGGATGGACTCTCTCCTCAGGGACCCTGAGACCACTCACCTGGCTTGATGGGCTGCTTGTTGGAGAAGGTCAGAGGTGCAACAAGAAATTTGGTCTCTGCAACTGGTACCCAGTGATGAAGAATCTTCACTGTCCAGACCCCAGGCCTCAAAGGTAGATTCAAAGGGGGTTTGTAGTGTGTAAATTCCGCAGTGGACTCGATCAGGATATCATAGGTGGCTGCGATGACATTGATGGGATCTACCCAAATAACAGTCACGGTCACATTGGGTCCCTTCCCCCATTTCTGCATCCCCACCGGCTCATCCATGGGCCCCAAAAGACCACCGAAGTTCCGGAACAGCCTCTCCTTGGCATCCCAATCAGTGCCAACCTGAAACAAGAGAATAAATCCTAAATCCAGAGTCCTGGGAAAGTCTGTGATCTTGCTTGGATGGTTGCATATACCCATTTTGTTGATAAGAAGACTGGGGCTCCAAGTCAACTAGGACTCAATTTACACAGCTGGTAAGCAGAAGACATGGAACTCCTCACCAGATTGAGACTCCAACTCAAAAATCTTCCATTAAACCAGCATTTCCGTATGCCAAAGTCATGCTATGTGCTTCGACTCAAACCCTCTGAACTCTTGCATTGAATGAACACCACCCCGCACGCCATTTCAAGCAACAACCTGCCGTTCACACAGTGAGGCTGGGTTCTTCTTGGGCCTCAAGTTCTACAATTAGCACTCTGAATTTGGTGTGCTCCTTCTAAATAAGGATGAAGCCCTGGCTTTGGAGCAACCCACCGGAAGCTCGGAAACAGCTTAGCAACCTGTACCACTGTGGCATAAAGACCCAGCTTTGGCTTCTTCAAAGCATTCTGCTGTGGATTGCAGTGATGTACCACATTCACCCTTCCCCCACAGCACCTGGGTAGCTGGGTGGCAAGTCTCTTGGCTTCCCTCCTTCCACTTTGCCACCTTTAAGCTATTGTGTATGTCAATCCAAAGCGGTCACGTTTTGCCTTTCTGCTCAGGGCTTCTCACCATCCCTGGGTCTAAGCCAACCTCACTATGGTCCTCAGCCTTTTCTTTACTCTGCCACCTCCTACCTATTCTGCGCCATGTGCTCCTTTATTTATCAAGCCACACCCTCCCTGTCTTGAATCATGTTTCCTGCCTGGAATGCCCTACCTTCTCACACCTTTGCATAACCAGCCCTTATCTGAGAGGGAAACCCTAACATACCCCTTCCCTTCACCATAACGTAGGCCCCCATGAGAAGAGCCTGCTATTTGTGAATTTCAACTCTTTCATGGTTCCTATGAAAGGAACAAGCATGTAGTAGGTGATCAGGCAATGTTTTCCCAATAAGTCAGTGAATTGCTTGACAAAATGTGAATTAGCCACACAGAACCTTGGTATTGAGCTATGTTGAGATAAGGAGGTCTTCTTACTACAAAAATAGAGGGGGGTGGATGGTGGATGCTCTCTCCAAGAGGGGTGACTTAGTGCATCTGAAGTCGTGCACATAAGCATGTCAGTGGAGATACTGAACATAACATAAAACTGATGCTGTGCGTGTGCGTGTACGTGTGTGTGCTGGTTGAGGTGATGATAGTTCATCTATAGAACTCTGGAGAAGCTTTGGTATATGCACAGCAAAAGGTAGCTGATTTTCTTTCTCCATGTTCTTGTTTGGAATTACCATGCACATACTTCACCTAGGACACACGGTTCCACAGTTGACACTGAAGGCTCACATGAGCCAGGCATCTGGTATACCTGCTCATGTGATAGTCTCATTTGTGAAGGGGAGAATGTTGTCACTATTCTCTATGTAGATGAAACTGATGCTCAGAGTCAGTAACTTGCTGTGGGAGTCAAGAAACTTTATTAATAGCAGTCACCTATTTGTCTTTCTGTCCATCCATCCATCTATCCATCTCCTGTCAATATGCACTATCAGTTATTTCACAGTATCTATTTCTCATGAAACAATCTCCCATGCATATATTATCTGTGTATCATGAACCAGGAAATCCATCCATCCATCCACCCACCCATCCATCATGTCTAAGTAGCTGTTTACTACTCTATCATTCATTAGTCATTAAGTTTGTCTGTGTATCTATCCATCCATCCATCCATCCATCCATCCATCCATCCATCCATCCATCCATCCATCCATCCATCCATCTACCTAGCTAGCTAGCTACCTCGAAGTTGAACACATATTTAACGATCAGGGTTGAGCAGATGGACTTCTCTGTATACCCACACTCTGGCCATCTGCCCTTGTAACCTTATTAACAAAAGGGAAGAAGGGTTACAAAGCCATGCTGAGATCATACAAAACAAATTTGCAATGGATCAGGGAACCCTCTAGAGCATTGCTCTTGTGTTCTCTAAAGGAATGGAGGTGGACAGTTACCTTGAAATTGTATTTTTAAGCAGAGTTACATGCGCTTGAGAGTGTAAATCAACTTGCAAAAAATAGGGTCTTCTCTTAAACCGAGGAGCATAAAGAGTGTCCCCTGCCACCTGCCCCCTGCCTAAAGCATGAAATTGCCCTCACAAAGAGTTTCCTTATGTCACATCTGTCATATCTGTTATCTTCCACGTGGCCTTAGCATGGACATTTACACCCATTCATTGTAAGATGTGCTAAAGCAGAAGTTACAATAAATGTTCAAATTCAAGTCTACCATACTGCTTCTCAGGCCCTAACCCTGTCACCTTCAACCATGACCTCTACCAGCCTCCAGCTCATTCACTGTGGCCTTCACACTGGCCTTGGTCAACATCTCATTCACCATGTCCAGTCACAATGGCCTTTCTTCTTCCCATACATTCAGGGAAACTGTCAATGCTCTGCCTTCCACTCAGAATGTTCTAGATCTTCCCGTGGATGAGACGGCCTTCTTACAAGTATCAGTTCAAACCTGAGCTCTTTAAAGAAGTCTTCCAGAAGAAGAAGAGACCCTCTGATCACCAGTCTCCTATGCCCGAGGAAGCACAGGAATGAATGGTTTTTTTTTTTTTTTTTTTTTTTTGTTGTTGTTCTGCAATATTTGCTATTAGCTGGACTGTTTTTTCCTTCTTTACCCACTACTTACCTGCCTGTCCCAGCAGACTTTAGTCCTATCACCAGAAGCATCTTGTCTGGTTCACTGCTGTCTATCATGAATCTAGGATATTGTGGGTCCTTGGAAAGCATCCCTTTTTACAATCAATGCCATGGGCCATCATGCTAAAGAAATCTATCTAAATTGACCATGCATTACTATGTAAGATTCTGAGACCATGCTAATATCAAGAATATCCTTAACAGTTTGCAAGTGGCACTGTAGGTCTTTTCTCCTTCTCTGTACCTTTGTCATTAACTAAGCATATCTAGAAAAGTTCTACCTACAAGGTTAGGGCCTCTGTTTCCTGTGTCTGCATTGCCGATGGAGGTCTCGGTTGTTGTCTCTCAAGGACTGTAGGATCCATAGCAAAAATACTCACAAATTAGAAGCCATGCTGTGGCCAACATCTCTTGTCACTGCTAGAGACACCCAGTGACCTACCGGCAGGCTGATAAACAGGAAAAGGCCAGACACAAGGCATTTATCTCTTTAATGGGACGTTAATGTCTTCAATGGGCTGCTTGGGCCCTTAGAACAGAATCCAACTGGAGCAACATCTAATTGCCCTGCTGACTCCAGTAATTTATGGAACTGGCTGCCATAGCAGCTCAGAGCCAGTCAATCCCCTTGGAACCTTTTTGAAAAACACCAGTTTAAAAGACTCTCACCCATGTTTGTTTGACAGGGGAATCTATTCAGTTATGGAGCAGAACAGAAAGATAGGCCTACAGAGTGGAGAAGGTCCAGCAAGGAAGTATGAGCAGGTGCAGTTTCTCTCTCCATACTCCTAGACCCTCAAGTTCCTGCACAGAAAGTCACTCTTCATCCTTATCCTGGCTCTCAAACTCGTTTGTGTGGGTCATGATACCCAAGCTCAATCACACTTCCTCTTCCTACCAGCATTTCCCAGCCCCTGGGGCAGTCACACTTATTCAACAGCATGTAGCATCCACTAATGGCATGACTCTTACTGTAGTGCACAGAGGATGCAGCAGTGAATTATAGACAGAGGTCCAGTTTGCTCCTGTACAAGCAAGACATGTTTATAAATCATCAAGATAACATTAAAAGGAAATTCTAAAAGAGACTATTAAGGAAGTAGCAGGTGTATAATGTTGCTACTGAGACACAGGGGGACAACCAGGGAAGGTGTCTTCGAAAGAGCCTCTTTAGATTTAGATCAGAATGACTAAAACACAAAAGATTGCAAAATACAGAACAATGTATGAGAAAGCACACTAGGTATAGGGACATAGCAAACTTGAGTCAAGAATAAGGACATCTTGTTTTACAAAGATACAGGGGCTGTGAGCAAGAAATTGCATAGTATTGGACAAAGCAAGAAAGGCAAACAGTAACCAGATCATGTGGGACCTTTCGGGCCTGTAAGTAGGGATGATGTGACAAGGATGTACCAGGAAGCTTTCTCCCAAACCAAAAAGCATTTTTAAAAGCTGATGTTATTGTGAGTAGATGAAACAACATTCTATGAATCCATACATTGCATGCTAGCCCACTCACCCATCTCTGGACACTTCTGTCTACTCATCTATCCATCTATCCATACACCCATCCATTATCTAGCCATAGTTCTGTATATCTGTTCATACACCTACCTAGTATTCTACCTGTCTTATCCATCTATCCATCCACCCATCTATCCATCATCAGTCCATCCACCATTAATCCATCTTGATACCTATATATACACCATTGACATGTCTGTCCATTGGTCATTCATCAGTCCATCCATGCATCTGTATCTCTATCCATCCATCCATCCATCCACCCATCCATCCATCCATCCATCCATCCATTCATCCATCTCTATCATTATCCATCCCACTGCCAACATTTCTTTCCTTTATCTGTCTGTCCATCTGTCATCCATTAGTCACATTAACACACCCACCCATACTCCCATGCCTACATCCATTTGTTCAACAGTTCATTTAACTAACAATCAGCTCCATCCCTCCATCTTTCTAGTCATTCATTTACATGGCCTCTAACCCACCTACTTCTAAAGTACAGAAGATAGCCCCTGTGTTAGAAACAAGGGGAAAATAACCCCACAAAGCGAGACATGGAATTTGTGGCCAGTAGAATGTAGAATCAATTCTGTAATTTTTCATGTTTTAGAAGCTATTTAAAAAAATAATTGGATGTCCATAAGCCTCACTTACCCAATCCAAAAAATGGTACTAATGCCCTGACTTTATGAGGAAGCTTTCTTGTTACTGGTTCATTACTAAAAAAGGCTTAGAAGAAATCAATGGAAATGAAAAATTAAGAGGAGTAATTTTACCCGAAAACAATAGACCATGCTTCTAAGCTAATTCTGTTCAAAGATGTTGACATCTTACTATATCCCTGTTTGTATTGTTTATGATTCTGGTTCCAGTATATGGGGCTGGAAAACTGTCTCCAGGAACAAAACACCTTCATCTTTAGGGCTCTGCATACACCCTCTTCCTCCATTTCCAGCCCTAAGTGGTAGGTGAGGCACAGAGTCTGGCAAGAGAGCTAGCTGCAAGAGAGCTAGCTGCAAGAGAGCTAGCTGCAAGAGAGCTAGCTGCAAGAGAGCTAGCTGCAAGAGAGATAGCTGCAAGAGACAATTAAGACTGACACTGTTTGACCTCTTACCTCAGAAAACTGAAGCCTCCCAAAGTCACTGGGGGGACTTGCAATCTTAAAGACTTTCTTTGGCATCATCCATGTCTCCAGTGTCTCCAGTTTGCTCACAGCAAGGTTGGTCACATGGTGCTTGATCAGAAAGCCCTGGAACCGGTCAGCAAGGAAGTAGAGATGGACAGATGCTGGGTGGCCCATTGGGTAGTACCTGAGAACAGAGGACCAGGAAATGAGGTGGGTAGTGTTGCCAGGAGGTTCCCACACTCCACGGTGGTCTAGCTTCTAGAAGAGCCCCCATTTAGCCTATCACAATCTGCATCAGTGTGAAAACTGCTATCCATGAACCTATGGTCTTAACGGCTGCCAACTGTTACCCTTTTAAAACAAGAGTGCTAAATGTAAAACATGCTGACTATAGGAAAGTACAATAAAGAAAAGAAAGCACTGCTTTTGATGCCTCTTCCTATACATAACACCAATCCACAGATATCTAATGATATCTGGTGCTGGGAACCAGAGAGTGAAATGATGTCTGGACACTTCGGCTGGTGCCTTTTCCTTTAGCCTCATTTTCTATGCATGTATTTGCATACATGTTACCTAGTGGGCTGGCTGACCCATTGTGTGTGTGTGTGTGTGTGTGTGTGTGTGTGTGTGCGCGCGCGCATGCGCTCGCTCGAGCATGGGTGCATGTGCATGCACCTGCAGGCTAACTGTAACCATAGATGTCATTCCTTAGGTGACTTCCACCTTGCTTTTAGAGGCAGGTTCTATCATTGACCTGTAGCTTGTCAGGTGAGCTAGACTGGCCCTCCAATTAGTGCGAGGGGCCTGCCTCTTTCTACCTCCCTAGTGCTGGGATATCAGAGCACCTGCAACCATGCACAGCTTTTAAAATGTGGGTTCTGGGGGAACTGAACTCATGTTCTCATGCTCAGGTGGCAGGTACTTTACAGACAGAGCCATCTTCCCAGCCCCATGAATATTATATAGCTGGAATTATAACATATAGGCTAGGCTTTCGCTCCATTGGACTTCCTGCACACTCTCTGAAAATAAGAATTGTGTGTGTGTGTGTGTGTGTGTGTGTGTGTGTGTGTGTGTGCAGATCAGAGTATGTCATTCTATTTTACAGCACCAGTGATCTATTGATGGGGAACATAACCTGTTCTTCTTTTGGAATTCATGTTCATCCCCCCCCCCCACACACACAACCGTAAAACTCTTTATATCTGGTACCCAAGTTTGTCAGGAATACTGATTTATCTTCTTGCCGTTCTCTTCCTTAAGTGGGTGTTGATGAGCCCACACTGTTTTTCTTTTTCTAAAAATTACTGCCAACACACACTTGCAAACACTCAGCCTCCCATATGGAGCATGTTTTAAGCTGTATGCCTCTGGCCTGCACAGGTTGGCTGGCTAGGATGGGCCGGAAAACTGAGCATGGAAAAGGAGGACGTGGGGAGCAGGAAGCAGAAGGGAAGAGAGCCACACAGACCAGCAACTCTCCACTTACAAAATAAAAAGCTGCTGCTTCTGCAGTGTGTAAATTGCACAGCTTAAGAGGCTGTGGTGGCTCCCTAATAACAGCGTTCCACAAATCACTGTTCCCTCTCTGCTAAATGCAGGCTTCCCTCTGCTTCCGATCTGGAGTTTTAAGTCTTTATGTCCAATTAGAATGGCTGGGGAGGCCTCCTTCCCGTGTTGACGAGCCTCTCGAAATCACTGCCTTGTTACCGGGATGCCTCTGGGGGCTCTGCAGAAAGAGCCTGCATCATCTTCAGATTGCTGGGTCTTCACAGCCCATGCTGGTGGTGTGATCATGGTGGGTGGGAAGCTTAGGACACTGTGCTGTTGTAACCGGCAGTGCTTTATCTGGTCACAGAGGAATTGGGTAGCTGTGCTGCCCAACACGGTAGCCACCAGCAACTGCTGAGCCCTTGAAATGTGGGCATAATTTTTAATTCTAGTTCATCCATTATTTTAAATTTAATTTGTGTGTGTGTATGCATGTGTGAGTATATTTGTGTGTGCTTGTGTGTGTGTGTGTGTGTGTGTGTGTGTATGTGTAGGTCAAAGGTGATGGAAGGTGTCTTTGTGTATAACTTCCCAACTTAATTTTTATTACTTACAGTGTCTCTCACTAAACACAGAGCTTGCCAATTAGGTCGACTGGATAGCCAGAGAAGACTGGGGATCCTGTCTGCCTCCCAGTATTGTGACTAAAGGCACATGCTGCATCACTTGGCTATTATAGGGATGCTGGGGATTTTAACTCTGCTCTCCATGTTTGAGTAGCAAGCATTTTATCCACTAAACCCCCTTCTCAGCTGCTCCTCCTCCTCCTCCTCCCTTTCAGACAGAGACTCATGCATCCCAGAAGGGCATCTGATTTAATACATAGTTGAACATGGCCTTGAAATCCTGACTTATCTTTTTTTGTTTCTATTTCCATATGCTAGGATTACAGGTGTGTGCCACTGTGCTTGGCTTAATTTATTTCATTTAAATGAACGTGGTCATTTGTGACACTTGGACTCCTTGATATAGCTATGGAAGTCGGTGTTCACTTGCATGGGTCTCCCCAAAGCCCCATGTTTTCAATATTTCTTTGCACTGGTGAGAACAGATGTGAGTTTTGACAACAATGTCCTAGCCCACACCATTGTGGTTCAGTCCACAGTTCCCAGGTAAGAAATGTAGTTCAACGGTTCTGACCTGCAGCTGGCTGCAGACACAGACAGAAAAGAGGCTGGTCCAGACTAGGAAGGAAGATGGCTCAGCTGATTGACATACCGACAGTAAGGAAAGATTGCAAATCCCCAACCCTGGTCTATTTGTTACATGGTATCATTACAGCAGTGCACAGGTAATGCACTGTTGGTGTTTGTTTTGTGAGGTGGGTGTGTCTATAGAGAGTAGAGCTTGCAGCCTGGGAGGCGCAGGAGAAAGTATGCCAATCATACTGAGTGTCAAGAACACGGGCTGTTAAAGGCTGCATATTGGAGAAATCTGTTGCTTTATTACTTACTTTTCCTTACTTTCTTCTGGGTATGTGCTTGTGTGTATCTCTGTGTGTGTGTGCTTTCGGATGTGTGTGTGTGTGTGTGTGTGTGTGTGCGTGTGTGTGCGTGTGTGTGCACAGTGTGCCTGTGGAGGTCAGCCTTGGGCACTGTGCTGGTTTGACTACGCTTCATCCATAGACATGGCACTATTAAGTGGTGTGGCCTTGTTAGAGGAAGTGCGTCACTTCGGAGGCGGGGCTTTGAGGTCTTATATACATGCTCACATCTGATCAGTGTAACATAGTTCCCTTCTGCTGCCTGAGAATCAAGATGGAGAACTCTTGGTTCCTCCAGCAACAAGTCTGCCTGCAGGCTGCCATGCTTCCCACCATGATGACGACGGACTGAACCTCTGAAACTGTAAGCCAGCCCCAATTAAATACTTTCTTTATAAGAGTTGCCTTGATCAAGTTGTCTCTTCACAGCAATAAAACTCTGAAGAAGACAGGCACCTTCTGCCTTTTATTTGAGACGAGGTCTCCTTTTGGCCTGAAACTTGGTCAGTTAGGCTAGGCTAGCTGGCCTGTGAGCCTTCGGGATCCATCTCTCCTACTACCTCTTACCACTGCTGGGATTGTATACAGGTGTAGTGCAGGCTGGAGATCCAAACTCAGCTTTCATGTTTTCGAGACAGGCCATTTTAATAAGATGAGCTTGAGTAAATGAAGCAACATACAGTTCTGCGTTTCTAAATGCTTTGGAAAAGCAGGTGATTTGGTAGTCAACCCTAAGTTGACGTCTTAACCAGACTGGGCAAGAGTTGAACCAGGTAGCACCAGTGGCCTAGGCTGGTATGCATAGGTCTCGTGCAGGGCTCATCCTGACTTGAAGGTGCATGAACCTCAGGTGGTCTAGTTCGGTGTACACAACAGCCCCTGAGGGACTCACACTAACTCACAAGTCGTATTATTTGCTGGGGTCTTAGTTAAAGTTTTGTAGGAACATGTTGTCATCTCAATCCCTGCATGGTGGATCGGAAGTGGCTTCTATTTTCTTGTTCTCCTATGTTTGAATCTGCTACATCAAACGTTTCTGCAAAAGCACATGCATTACTTTATAATGAGGAACTGAATCAATAAGCACTGTTTTATGAAAGGTTGCACCCCAGCCTGGGACTGCAGAGTACACGAACTGCCCAGATCAGATGAAAGGCACTTGCTATTTCCCCAGATGCCCCACGGCTAGCAATTCATTCTCCTTTGCCTTTATGGGATAAGGGTCCTTTGTCCTGATTTATTCCCAGCCTCAGATTCATAAATACATGGGTTTGCCCATGGCAAGGCACAATAGCTCCATCACAGAAAAAAATAAAAAAAATGAAGGAGAAAGCCAAAGGATTCTGGGCCTAAGGCAACTAGATGGCTTGCTTTATTCTAAAGCAAGTACCAGGAGAAAGTTTCAACAACCCTAAATAAATTGAGAGTGTCTTTTGGAATTTCCCATAAAATTGTTTATCTTATAGGTTCTAGGAGGCTCATGATTAAGTTGGAAGGACACTTGCCACCCAAGTTTGGGACACTGTGCTGTACACTGGGTAGACAGTGGTTCTAAGATTGGTATTCTACCCACAGACTGGATGGGGGAAGAGACACTCACTGACATTAATACCAGGGAGTACAGCCACATGTGATGGGCCTGTAGGAGGTGATGTCCCTTAGGCTTGAGAGAGACATGGGAGTGTCAGGACTCTCTGACTCCAGAGAGGAACTGGGTGATAACTCAGTTGGTAAAAGTGCTTGCCATGTATGTGTGAAGATCTGAGTTCAGATCCCCGGTACCCACATATAAAATAAGAACTGTCGCATGCACCTGTATTGCCAGCACTGGGGAGGTAGAGAGAGAAGGACCCCTGGGGTTCCTGGCTAGTCTTGCTGAATCAGTGATTCTATCTAAATCATACACACACACACACACACACACACACACACACACACACACACACTCACACACACAGTGGGCTGCAAAGGTGGCTCAGTGGTAAGGTCTTACAAAATGCTCTTGTAGATGATGCTAGAGTTACCAGCATCCAGAATGGGTAGCTCAGACCTTCCTGTAGCTCCAGCTATAGGACACCCGATGCTTTCTTCTGACCTCCTCGGCTATCCATGTTCTCACACACCTACCTCCATACCCACACAAAGTCATATGTGCATACTCATACACACACTTTTTTTTTAATGTGGAAGAAAACGAGGTGATAGATGGTGGAAGAGGGTGCCTGACATTGGTCTGTGGGCTCCATAGTTACATGAAAGTGCACACATGCATATAACACAACACACACACGTTTCTGACAGGGTGGAACTTGAAGCCCCTAATGATTGAGAAAGCTAGACTATGCAGTGATGGGACAGTTAATAAAGAGCCACAGTGAGACAGCGATGAGAGGGACAACTAACCAGTTACCATCTCAACCAGAAACCTCGCTGCTAACCATAGCTTAATGAGGGTCACTAGGGTCCCAGAATCATGTGTGCTTACCACGTAAAATGCTATTTAAATGAAGATGATAATACACACTTGAGAGGTGGCTGTGGGCACTTTCTTTTCATTATATATGAAGAAACTGAGAGTCGGAGGATCTGATTTTGCCCAAGGTCAGATATAATTGTGCACCTATGTGATCTTGGCATGTGAGAGCTGAGACTGGAGGATCACTGTGAGCTTAAGATCAGTATGTATGATACTGTTTACAAAAGAGAAAAACCAAGGAAAACAGGCCAATGGGAAAGAAAGAAAGAAAGAAAGAAAGAGAGAGAGAAAGAAAGAGAGAAAGGAAGGAAGGAAGAAGGAAGGAAGAAAGAAGGAAGGAAGGAGAAGGAAAGGAAAGAAGAAAGAAAGAAGAAAAAAGAATGAAAGAAAGAAGGAAGAAAAGAAAAAAGAATGAAAGAAGGAAGGAAGGAAGAAAGAACGAAAGAAAGGAGGAAAGAAAGGAAGGAGGGAGAGTACATGTAAGTAGCATAAGCAATGACTATGATTAAGGCCAACATCACAGCTTGTGTCCAGAGAATAAAGGTAAGATAAGGAGCAGAATGGTAGTTCTGAGTAGAGAGACTCATGTGGTGACCAGGATGAGTGGGGTGAGGAGCGTGTGACATTAGCACCTTGTTCTGCCTGGGACCCAGCTCAGCACGTGGCTCACCTGCAGCTGTTCTCCCCATCCGTGTGTAGAGACGACTCAGCCCTTCGAAGACCCAGGCGGATGAAGGAATGGTACAGGGTGAGGGCCACATCACTGAGGCTGTGGATACCATCTGGTTCATCATAGACATTTTCCCAGTAGGAGCGGAGGCCCGGGGTGCCCGCAGGATAGTTTCCATACAGGTAAGAGTCCAGCTGCCCAATGATTTCCTGGTTCACTATGGCTTCGAACTTTCGGGCAAAGAAGGTGGGCCGGGCTGTCTGCTGTGCTCAGGAGAGAAAAAAAAAATCCTAAGTTTTATGATCAAGCGATGGGGCTATTGTCCTTCTATATCCTGTAAGGAGAGGCAAGCCACCGCAGTAAACCTGCCAGCTTCAAACTCCAGCCCGGGAACTCCGTGACCTGTTTTCAACTTTATCCTCTACAAAATGGGTCACACTGAGAATGGATGACGTTAGTATCTCTAAGGCATCAAAGCAGGGTGGCATTTAGGAAGCACCACTCGAATGACCCTGAAATAAATTGAACCGTGGGTGTTCAATGCTAGCGTTGGCTCCCAGCTTTTTAGTGAAGGTCACAGACGAGCATCCCGGGATGGATGTAGTTTCCTTGGCTGGGGGAATGCTTTAGAATCAAGTTCACTGGCAATGTTTACAGGGTGGACGAGTCTTGGAAACAGTTCTTGGCTTCCTTTTAAATAGTGGCTGCTGGGGGAAACCCGGGTCACATTCTGAGGTGGCAATGGTAGGTAAACAGAAATGGGAGCCCATCCGTTTGGACAGAACATGGGTTCTTCTTCCTGCCATTGCCCTAGTGTCTCCTAGCATCTTAGCTGATTGGTGGGCTCACAAGGGACACTCCGTGGGGGACACTTCATATGCTCCAGAAGCTGGGAGTATGGCACTCTGCACTCGATAGCTTTCCAAGTGGCTCCAAAGAGCGCAGTCACTCACATGGGACTCCACCTTGTTTATGACCTTTCTTTTGTCTCAATATTATCCTTCATCTCAGTTAATCTGGAATTTTAGGGCTACAGAGCTGCTAGATAACCCTTTTGTAACAGAAATAAAAAGTTCCCTTCAACCAGCAGCTGTTTCCTTACTGCCAACAAGACTCCATACAACCTTTCCCAGGGCAAGGATTGGTGTGGTCTGAGTAAGACTTCCAACATGCAAACCCATGACTCTTGACTTTTCTTCACTCACTCAACAACTTTGGGGGTGATGTTCAGAAATGTAAATCCCAAATGAAGCTCCCGGTTGATTTTGTTTGCCGTGTGAAATGAGAACTCGTGGAAGCAGGTCCAGAGGGAAAAGGATTTGTCCACAGATAGATAGCAGATCGGTGGCTGATCCAGGGTAAAGACTTAGGGTTGCAAGTCAAAGAGATGATAGATGTTGACTAGGGGAGACAAGGTCAGCTAGGGCAGTGTTTGGTTTGCATGCATAAGCACCTGCGTTGGATCTCTGGACCCATGTAAAAGTGCTGGGCAAACAAAGTGTGCCTGGGACCCCAGGACTGTAGAGGCGGAGACGGGTAGATTCTTGGGGATTGCTGGCCAGCCAGCATAGCCAAATCTGTGAATTCTGGGTTTACTGAGAGACCCTGCTTCATGGAGATTATTGTTAAAACCCCTCCCCGAGGGAGATTTAAATAATGTCCATTCCTTCGTCATAAGACCTCAGTGTCAAACCAAAGTTTAGTTAAAGCAATGCTCACTCACCCTGGGCAACCAATGAGTTTATTAGGCTTCCTTACAGAGCGCGGTGGGGCCCATAGGCAAGTGTGTGGATGAGCATAGAGCACCGAGATCTGCACCAAGCAGAGATGATGGCTCCAGAGCTGCCCAGACGGAGCTTCTTCCTGATAAACTTCCCTGGCCAGTACACTCTATCCCCTTCCTGAGAACCCCGGGGCCAAAAGCAATTAGGATGGGACAGCAGGCTAGACAGTGAGGTGGGAGTTCAATTATGCTGCTGACCCCTGTGCGGTCATGTCCACAGTCCACAGGCTACACCATGTTGGATGTCTGCAAGTAGGTTTAGTTGATCTCAGGAAGATGGAGGCTGTTTTGTCTAGAGGACTGCGTTCTGCAGCAGACTGTCCAGAGAAATAATAGATGAGAGGTCCCTCTCTCCTTCTCTCCCTCTCTCCCCTCCTCTCTGTCTCGCTCTCTGTCTCTGTGTCTCTCTGCCTCTCTCTTTCTCACACACACACACACCCCACATACACACATGCAAGCACACCCACGCATTCATGCACACAATGCACAGATTAAAAAAAAAAAAACAATAAAACGTGAAGCACCTGCCATCTGTAAGCATTATGCCATTTCTAAGTCAGGGCTTCACAAACATCTTCAGAGGAGGGCCCAACAGTAAATATGTAAAGCACTGAATCGTCTCAACTCTGAAGCAAGGATATATCCAGAGGCAAAATAGGAAATGAGCTATGGTGGCTGTGTTCCAACAGAGCTTCATTTGTAACAGTAGGCTGGGCTGCTCTGGTCAGGGAGCTGGGCTGACCCCATGGCCCAGGACTGTACAGAGATAAAGCTCTGCTCCGTCCCTTAAGGACAACTGTTGCTGCGGATCAGACACTGTCGGCCCTTCTGAGGACTAATAGCTGCAGCGCAGACACCAACCTAAGCCTCTGGCATCTCTGCCAGGCAGGGCTGCCACTTCCCTTCTGCAGACGAGGACATCTGACTCTCAGAGGAAATCCACACTCAGAAAATGCTCACACCCTAACACTTGCACCAAATCCTACAGCTCCAAACCCTAAGCTCTTCCTACCACATGTCTCTAGTGAGTGAGCAGGAAGCCCGTCAGAGAGAAACATCCTGAAGTCGTGTGGAACACTCTATCCCCTTCACTTCTTGAGCCCCGGGGTGTCTGTCTGGAGAGGGGTTGTACAGCCATAGGAAGTCAGCCCCCCTTGAGTCTGCGGCCTCTGCTACCTCCTAGGTGTACTTCTCTTTAGGTGTGTCGTCCAGCTGCTCCAGCCTCAATTTCCCTGCCTTTGAAATAGGTACAGGCATCAGTTACTTGCAGGCGTTCTCCATTGCTGTTAAGGGATCCACCATTGTCACTTAATTTGGCTATCGGGTTCCCTATTGACCTACAGGTTGTCATTTCCTAGGTTCAGATAATCTGCTTCATTGGCAAGATGGCTTCCACCTGCATTTGCTATTCTCTGATCATGGAATAATCTTTTAGAAGTATACACTTCTTTTTGGAGAATTTATTTGTATGCTTCTGTGTGTGTGTGTGTATGTGTGTGTGTGTGTGTGTGTGTGTGAGAGAGAGAGAGAGAGAGAGAGAGAGAGAGAGAGAGAGAGAGAGAGAGAGAGAGAGAATATGCCACATGCATATGGATTCCCAAAGAGGCCAGAACATGGTGTTGGATCCCATGAAGCTGAAGTTACAGCTGGATGTGAGCCATTTGACTTAGTGTTGAGAACTAAACTTGGGTCCTCCAGAAGAGCAGGAAGCATTCTTAATGCCAAGCCATCACTCTAGCCCCAGGGGTATGAGTCTATTTTTATCATTCACTTCCTCGGAGTTCTTTGGAAAAAGAACTTCTCTTCTTTTTGCTTCTTCAGTTTCATGAGTCTAGATGCTGAAGGATAGCCTTGATCTTTACTTATTGCCACAGAACGCTGTGTGCACACACTTCACTGTGTAAGTTAGCTTGGCTTCATCGGAGACCATGATGTCCCCCAGGGTGTTGGGGCTGGCATACAGATGACACATCCAGGAACACTCTCAGGGGAGCAACACCCCCAAGAATCAGCATACCAAGGCTCTGGGCTGCTATCTCTAATTGCTGAAGGTCTGCAGCAAGGGTAGGGATCTCCCTAGACAGAGGCATGGGTCACTTTTCTTCTTTTAGCTAGATGAGGCATTTTCCCTTTGCAGCTTTCTTTCTCTGTGCATCTTTTCTGCAGAGTGGAGAGTCCCAAACCACCCAAGTCTATGTTTAAGTTAATATGGGCCCGAGGGTCCCCTGGCAGCTCTCAGTGCCCCACCAAATATGGGCAGATAAAGATGCTAAGTGGGGACATTGGGAAGTAGAGATGATAACATAAAAATGGCTGCTTATTTTATGTCCAGAGAAGCACAGAACAAGTGGAGACTAATGGTAAAATTTTCACATGTCCATCTGTTCTTAGCCCTAACAAATTTCTTAGCTTCATGGCTATCAAAAAGAGATTTGAATTCCTTTGTGGGTTCAGCTTCCCCACCTACAGAGCAACCCAGCAAAGCCAATAATCAAAGAGGCTCAGGCCCATGGCTGGTAAAGAGTAGATCCAACAGGACAGAATGGAGACCTTCTATACAGTCCCTGCTTGATGCTGACTTGTAGCTGAGGAGGAGGCCGAGGCTCTGCATCTTGGACAAAGCTCCTGGTAATGGAGATACCTCACGTGCCAGGCAATGTTCCATTGGACAAGGTTAAGAGACCCGAAGCTCCACAGAGGCAATTTTGACTCTATGCCACCATAGCAAGGACATCCTGTAGTATCATCAACTTGTGATGCTGCTCTTGACATCTTTCTGAGAAGCAAAATGTCATCTCCCTATGATGACTATAGTAACCCCCAACTGATCTGTTTAAGCATGTTATGGGATCTTGTTCCAATTCTTCTAGAGAAAAGGAAGAAACTCATAGCCCTGCCCCTTTCAGGTACCACACTGTCCTGGGAGCATGCAGAGTGAGGAGAGAATCCATCTACAGCAGAACCTGGGAGCCAAGGCACCCTCAAGGCTTGTGGCAAGCAGGTGAGCATTTCCTTCCTGCACCTTCACACCGTTCAGAACAATACAGCGAAAGGCTATTAAGAGGCATTTACCTAGTATTACTCCTTCAAGTGTATAGGTCACGGTAGTCTCCCAACCTGGACACTCCTCAGGATATTCCAAACTACACTTTGGACATACAATGATATTCTGCACTTTGATGGAGACCAGTGATTTCCAAGAAGGGGCAAGTTTGAACCTAGGTCACATTTTTGGGATGCTATGAGATACCTTTGACAGTTGATGGGTGCAACCACCATCTTGTGGATGAAGACTGCAGAGGATGATCCCTAGCAACACAGTGACCCAGTCACAATGTCACAATGGTAAAAAGTCCCTGCCCTCAACATATTCAAGCACATGCCCAGAAAGATGTTTTTAACAAATATTCCAGGGGATTGTGACTGAGAGGCAATGTAGAGATACAAGAATGGCATTAGAAATGGGCACCTCGAGTTACATCATTATCTTTTATTGAATGCTGCACGTGCACATATGTGTGCAGGTATGAACAGCTGTGCATGTGTATATGGAGCTTGGGAGAAGATATTTCGTATCCCTCCTACCCTCACTGGGGCTCCATGCCTTGAGACAGGCGTTTCACTGAACCTGCAGCTACTCCACTGGCCACCACACCTCATGACTTCCTGTCTCTCTATTCCACAGCACTGTGGTTAAAGATATATAACCATTGATGGCTTCTACTGTGGGTGCTGTGAATCCAAATCAGACCTTGTGCTTGTGGTGCAGGTCTCAGTGTTCCCCCACTGAGCCATGCGTGTGCTCATGAACAAAGTTTTGGAACCTTCTGCACCTCGGTTTCTTCATCACTAAGATGGAAGGATCATAATAACAGCAACACACATAGAGCAGGACTATTGGGGGGGGGGTTAATGAGCCAATCTGGGGAGGATGGTTCAGCCACTCATCATGGGATATATGCTTGCTAACTCTGGTTATAGCTAGATTGGGCAGTGAGTAAAAGATGGCCTATAGGTCTGGCCTTTAAAGGCTTGCAGTAGCCTTCTGGGATGGTGCGGTGGGACAAACAGGCTCACCTGGAAGCGATGGAAGTCTTGAGGCTTGAAGTCATTGGGAGAGCAGCCACACCAGTCCACAATGTGCTTGTACTGGCACTTGCAGCCCAGCTTGCGGTTCCAATTGGTGATTCGCAGGTTGTTATCCACCATGGTGTCACAGTGGGGGCTATTCTCTAGGACCGTGTGGAAAAAGGACTGCAGGGGGGAGGACAAAAGTTACTGAGAATCCAATAAGACAACCAAGTATGTCAGACTGGTGCGCATCCTTCCTGAGAACTATCAAGCGCAAAGGGCTCCTCAGGGCACTAATATTAAGACTCTCAGTGGGCATGTGGTGTCAACTGCTAGGCCAGTCCACCTCAGGGTACAGATGTCTGTTTAATTCTCACTGGCTAATTCTACCTGCAAATCCATTGCCTCGAACATTCCTTCAGTAGTGCCTAGAATCCAATATGAAGATCTCTTCCCAGTATCACCCAGGACATCTGCTGTCTTTTTAAGCAATGGGAAGATTTTCTGAGGATGTGTCAATAAATGGGTACCAGTGGCAAATATGGGTGACAGCTTCCCTAGGAAACAAAGGGGTGCAAGGGCTCTTCCTTACAAAGAACGAGACTGGGAACCAACAGGTCAGGTTTGAAATAGATTTGTAACAATGTCTAATGAGCTGGGATTTCACTTCTGGGTGAGAAAGGCTTGACTCATGGGTTTATCCATACAGTGGAACTATGGTGCAGGGAAGGGCAGGGTGACGAACCAAGGATGCTCACTTTCACCACAATACAAGGAGAGGTGGATGGAAGAGATGTTGCTGTTGGTAGCGAAAGTACCAGGAGCTACTGCACTAAGGAAGTGTGGCTAGAATGGGAGTTGGGTGTGTGCTTGGTGTCCAGTGCCTGTTCAGGAGCCCTTGAGCTCACAGTACTGAAGGGTTGTTTCCTGTCCATGGTACTGAACCAGGAGCCCATATAACACAAGGTGGGCTGGCTGCATGTTTTCTGTGGTAATGAACTAATGAACCAGGACTCATGGTCATTTCCTAATTGATGGACTCTTATCCAATTATTCCAAGAACTCTGATAGAAAGGTAATGCTGGGAGGGAAAAGGACAGAGAGGAGACACAATGCTTGGATAGAGCCACGGTGATACTAACGGAGAGAAGAGAAAGAGAGATTTCTGTTTCAACACTATTTTATAACAATCTCTGCCAACCAGAGAATATATTTTCTTCTGGGCTCTGGTCCCCCTGGGGAAGCTGTTGGTGGATATGTGTCTGACTGGCAGATTTATGGACACAGCCTTTAGATTTCTTCTAAGCCCTGGAGTTGTCTAGGAAAGAACAAGCAGACAGACAGCACCATGGAGGAAGAGGGTCTGACTGAGACCCTAGGGACTGGTGCTGAGGCAGGGGTTTTAGAACCAGAGGCAGGGGTGGGGAAGTGAGTGTGCTCAGAGCATTGGGTACCTATGGTGTGGCTGGTATGCTGCCTTTAGAACTCCTGGAGGCTCTCTTCTGAATGGGTGGATGGGCAGAATGAAGCACCACCTGCCACTCAAAGCCACTCACTTGCCTTCCTGTGATGCTAATGACATTGGCAGGGGACCTGGATTTAAACTTGAATTGTCTACAAGCTCACAGAGGCACCTCTCTTCCATCAAGCAGAGGGGGAAAAGTACCCAATTACCAGTTGCCCTGTGTCCTTTATAACGATGCAGAAATTCTGGGCAAGATAATGGATGAAGAGGTTATCAGAATGGAGAGAAAAGGTGATTTTCACTGAAATAGGATTAAAAGCTGATGACTTAATATGCGCTCAGAATAGCAAAATCAGGCTCTGGGAGGCTGGACTTCTCACAGTGAGCTATGTGGACAGCCAGCCCTCTCAGAAGTTGGCCCCTGGATTGATAATTCATGAGAACCATCCACAGAGATGTATGGTCTGTTCCGGGCTGTGTGAGCAGAGCTTGAGGCCCAGCAGGGGTGAAAGCAGAGAACCACACAGGAGCAATGCCACAGGCTCTGTGAGAACAAACACTGGCTTTCCTGAGGTTAGAAGTCAGGATAAAATTGGGCTGGAGGTCAGGAAGATGAAGCCAGAAGCTCTCAGCTCAGATCTGAAAGAAGGTGGCATCTAGCATGTGACCAGTAGCAAATCAAGATGTGCCAGGCTGTTTCAGAATAGTCAGAAGCCTTATGCAATGAGGACTGCACCTTGATGTCACAGAAGATGCAGGGGCTTGCTCAGTAGGTTCCACAGGAAGGACAGAGCCATGATGGTTGGCAATGAAGAGGGCCAGTCAAAGAGATGGCTGTCTCAGAGCAATTTTGGATTAGTTGTGTGTGTGTGTGTGTGTGTGTGTGAGTGTGTGTGAGTGTGTATGAGTGTGCATGTGTGTGTGTGAGTGTGCATGTGTGTGTATGAGTGTGCATGTGTGTGTGAATGTGTATGAGTGTGCATGTGTGTGTATGAGTGTGCATGTGTGTATGAGTGTGCATGTGTGTGTGTGAGTGTGCATGTGTGTATGAGTGTGCATGTGTGTGTGAATGTGTATGAGTGTGCATGTGTGTGTATGAGTGTGCATGTGTGTGTGCATGTGTGTGTGAGTGTGTATGTGTGTGTATGAGTATGCATGTGTGTGTGAGTGTGCATGTGTGTGTGTGCAATGAAGACAGCACTATCAGGGAATGACAGGAGCGACAGAACTGTATTCAAATGAGAAAAGGGATTGCTGGTGCTGAAACTGGTTATTACTTTACGGCATGATTGATGACTGGGAGGTGTGATGTAGCTGTGTCCTGCAGCTGTTAGCATGGGCTGCACAATTCCAGAGAGTGTCATCAACAGTCAGAGGGGCTGCAATTCTAACACACTTTTTTTTTTTTTTTTTGCTGCTGCAAATAGCAGCAACTTCCTTTTCTAGAAAAATCAGAATATTTTCAGCAGAACAGGGCTGCTTTTTTCCTGTACTTTGCACACACAGAGACCATGCAGACTGAGGGTAGCATCCTTGGCACTACATGTACATCAGGGTTCTCACTATGAGGTCAAGGTCTGCAGGGGTCTCCAGTACTGTCTGGTGGTTTGGAGGACAGTTGGTGGAGCCAGGGTCACACTACCAAACGTCCGCTCTATGCTAAGGCTATACCTAACTCTTGTCTCCTCTCCTGCCCTGGAGCTCTCCTGGGACTCACCTCAGCAGGGAGGAGGGTATAAGAGTAGAATTGCTTCATCTTGGTCACCAGGTCATCTGTGGAGAATGCCACATACTCTACAAACTTCCGGTTTAGCAGGAACCAATCAGAGCCGCCATCCACAGCAATGCCCTCTGGGATCCGCCGGTCCCCCAGGCGCCACATGTGTGTATCACACTCCAGGAAGAGACGGTCCAGGCCCTGCTTCCGTATAAACCTGGGTGAAACAAGTCAACTTGGGTAAATGAGGTCTTCCCAGAGCCTAAAGACAGTCTCCTGGAAGCCACCACACTTACTGAGCACTTCCTGTGTGCTCACCTGAGCTGGGGCTTTCATGCAGATCTACCTCTTGTTCCCCTTGAATGAGGCAGGGCATAGCACCTATAGGGCAGACATCACTATTGCTCTATTGGATAGAAGAACCACTGAGCACAGACAACCTCGTGCAGCTACACAGCAACTTCAGCCTCACTTCCACTTCTCTGGAAATCCCTCCCAATAGCCTTTTAGTGGTTGCTGTGGTAGTTTGATGAATGAATGCAGATCAAGGGTTCTTAGGATAGTGCTATGAAATACACACACACACACACACACACACACACACACATCAAATTCAGATTCCTGGATGCCTACATGTTGGGAACCTTCTGGGATGTAAGCTCCACATGTAAGCTTCTCTAAGGAAGAAGGAGGCATCTGGCACAATGCTTATCGCATGGTAGGTGTTCAGTGAAGGCTTCTGGAATAAACCGAAAGTTCAGGAAGAAACCTTGCTTATGGCTCTGCTATAAAAACCAGACCCAAATCATGATGC
Source organism: Micromys minutus (assembly GCF_963924665.1). Classification (NCBI taxonomy): domain Eukaryota; kingdom Metazoa; phylum Chordata; class Mammalia; order Rodentia; family Muridae; genus Micromys; species Micromys minutus. Next base: position 79,071,705 of record NC_137971.1, read on the forward strand.
ATTAGTATTAATGTGTGTAGCATTTATTTTATTTTAACTGGCAGGCAGGTACCCCACCACTGAGCTGTAGTCCCTGTTCATAGCTGTTTCTCAATTCACACATAATACACGGGTTTGTAAAATATTTTGAAAAAAATGACAAATTAGGATCTTTTGACTATTTCATTAGCTTATTAAGTGACAAGAGCTGGTGGCATTCTGGCAGGTCTAATAAGTGCTTTTGTGGGGTTAGAAGACATAGATTAGGAGGCATCCACACCAACTACAACATGATAGGAGAGTTTGTAATTCCTGGATGTGGCTAGTTCAGTGACCACTGATATTGGCACAGTTTGTTACGAACATGATCTCAGGCTATATTTGGTGGAAATAAATAAAGCCCCTTTGAGATCTTCCCACGCAAAAACAAAATTGATACCTTTGAGTTTTGTAATAGAACACACACGCGCACACACACACACACACACACACACACACACACACACACACACACACCTTGCTTAGGACTGTGCAGGGCATATGGAACAGAAGTAGAATTTCTTCTGTCTCTCTGTGTGTCTCTGCCTCTCTCTGCAGCAGGAAAATCAAAGATCCTTAGACAAGATCTAAGGGAGTGTGTATGTCAGGAATTTGCACAGAGCTATAAATAAGCTCTCTTTTTGAACTTCTAGTTCACTCCCAGTGAGTCTTTATTGAATACCTACTGTGTGCTAGGCACATTTCTAGGTGTTCATGGGGACCACGCATGAAGGAAAGGTGATGTCATTCTAATGAGCTGAGTATCTGTGGAAGCTTACATCCCAGAAGGCACCCAAAGCAGGAATCTTCCTGCTGTTTCAGCCTTCTGAGTCATGGACTGGTGCAGGAATCTGCATCTTTGAAGCTTTGGTTAGCAAACTCCAGTGAATCTTCTCCTTGTCAGGTCTGCAGCACCCCTGTGCCACATCAGGCTGACCCCATTTTCAAAGACACACAGAGGACTCATGTGCCAGCAGAATTCACCAGAACACCCAGGTGTGCAGAAGACCCAGGTGTCCAGTGTACTGGTCTTATTTTTTCTAATGAGTTTACGCATAAAGACTCATTCGTCCTGGGGAATCCAGTGGGAGCTGTTGGTTATAGCCACACTTTCCCTTCCACAGAAGCATGCTGGATGCTGAAATTAAGCCCCAAGCTTTAAAATATCAAATCCTTCCTTGACTCTGGCTAATAATAATCACACAATAGCATCCAGTGGGTGCACAGAACCATGCTATGCTAATTTCAGACAACTTACGTGAAAATTCATATGGAAACCATGCTATCAGAGAGATGTGTGAGGGGCCTATCAAATCCCCCTTCCATGGAACAGCATTTAAACTTCAGATTACATTATGTGCTAATAGCATCTTGTAATTTTAATGTGCTGTCCAGGGTCATAATACTCAAATGCAATATTCATGAACGAGTCATCTCCAAAATGAAATGCTCATGACCTTAGGGGACTGGGTTCCATGTTTACTGCCATTTCAAACAGGATAAGCCAAAAGTACACACTTTGTTAGGATGAGCAAATAAAGACAATCCATTCCTCAAGATTGGAAGAAGTTTCTCATGCCACAGGCACTACCGAGGACTCTGTTTTGTTTTGGAAGATGGCAGCAGCCGAGAGTCTGGGTATCAACCAGAGGAGCAGAGTCAACACTTTGAGTCAACTTGAAATATGAAGGGTGAATCTGGAAGATAACATAATTCTAAAGACACCCCCTCTTTATAGGTGTTTGCTCCTGGCTCCTCTCCCACGGGGGCCAAGCACTAGTTTGCATCTATGAGACTAATACTGGACAGAAGGGACTAAGGATGTTCTCTCCATTCTCCTAGCTTTACTTCTCATTGCCATGGTTACTCTGAGGCATCTGGGCAACAGGTGGTGCCATAGCAACACAGGCACTGTGAAGAGCTAGGTACTAATCCTGGTTCAGCACATCTCTATCTCCACAACCCCACAATAGGAGTTCCAACAGCCTCCCAAATCAGTTGCCCCAGCAAGGGCTTTGCAAAGAAAGCATTTGGTAAGTACTAGGCACCAAGAAAGGAGCAGGAACAACCATCAGTGGATTCTTCCCTAAGCGACCCCCCTCTCCTGTTCCCAGCACCCTGAATCATTTTCAGCCTTTAGTGTTATTAGCTGCATCTTTTTTCTCATATGCAAGGTCCTCATTTGTCACCTGTTTCTGCTCACAGGGTGTAAGTCTCAAGAAAGCAGAGATGTTTGTCTTCTGGTTCTCTGCTGTAACCTCTAGAACAATGCATTTCATATGCCAAGTACTTGGCAAATGCTTACTCAAGGGATGAATGAATGGCAAAAAAGGTAGGAGCCGCAATCATTGGACAGTCAGGAACTCACAGAAAGGACACGACCAGGCACCCAACCAATGGCTCTAACATCTGACAGGTAGCAGATGTGTTAGAGGAATAGACTCTCTGAATGGCTGAGTAATTTCAGTCAGGCTTGGAAATCCCAGCACTTGGGAAAGTGAGGCAAGGGGCTTGCCTTGAACTTGAGATCAGCTCAGCCTTTACAATGAACACCAAGCTAGCTAGAGCTACACAGCATGAACTTGCCTCAAAAAAAGCAAAGCCAAGAAAGGTTAAGTAACTTCCAAAAGTAATAAAGCCAGAGGTCTTGAACTGGACTCCAACGCAAGCTCTTAATGTCTTTGCCATTCTTTGCTGCTTCAGCTGATCTGGGCCCCTCTGAAAGGGGTAGAAATGAAGGATCTGAGCAGTTCCACTGTCTTAAACAGACAATGTCCAAGAAAACGAGTCTCATTTTGCTTTGAAGAGAGGTTTTCTTGCACCCCCCCCATTCAGACTTGCACCTTCAGGGTGGGCTTCCTGAATATCAAATAGAAACTCTTGCATTCAGTTTTCCTTCCTCGGTTCTGAGAAATGTGTTGCTTTTTACTTTTACTTTTAATATAGGACCAAGTCTTAGCCAAATAGGTTCCCCTGGGACCCAAGGGACAACTAGAGAAGGAATGGGAGACCTGATTAATTCAGAGGTGACTAAATGACCGTGAGGAGAAGAGATCAGTGAAGAAGAGCCCCAAGATATCCTCAGAGCCAACATAGTTCCTCCAGTCTGCTTCTTCCTTGACCGCCTGCTTGGCATAAGCACCAAATATGGGGCTTTCCCAGGATTTTCCTGCAAGTTCTAAAACATGTAGGCAGCCCCTCCACGCCTACAATGTGTCCGAAGAAGCCTCAGCAGTTCAGTTAGATAATCAATCCTGAGCAAGACAAAGAGAAAAGCAACCGAGACTCAGAGGATGGACGATGCTCCAGAGTCACGCTCATGTGCAAACAAACCTGTTCCACACTCTCCCTGGCTAGCACTAGTCAATGGCCCCCTGTAGGAAAACACAAACTGGCCATTTTACTTAAAACATAAAGCCAGAAGTTGAGCCAGGGTTTAGTTGGTAAAGCACTTGTCGTATAAGAAAACGAGGAACCAAGTTCCATCTCTAGAACACTCGGAAAAAGCCAAGTGTGGTGGTGCACACTTGCAACCCTAGTGCTCAGAGGCAGAGGAAGGGAGATCCCTGATCTCTCTGTTCAGTCAGCCCTGCCTAACCAGTGAATTCTAGGCCACTGTGGTGTTATCTTCTGAGAAACATCTGAGGTTGACCTCTGACCTCCACATGAACACACATACACACACACACGCATACACACACACACACACACACACACACACACACACACACACCACACCACACCACTCTTCATATGCACACATGTGACATCTCACATACCAATATACAAATAAGAGTAGATCACGGCATCCCACAAACTGCAATCAGACAACGATCCGACATGCTCAGACATCACAGCTACATAACAGAGGGGAGCCAGGCAGCCAAGATCCTTGGTCTAAGTTCTAAGTCTGGAGCTCACTCCATACTCCATCAACCAAGTGCTGCTTCATTATCTCAGCTGGAAAAAAAGGGACCACAGCAATGCTTGCCTCAAAGAGTTAGTATGACAGCGTTTTAAGGATCATAGTAAGGGGGTGAGCTTAATGCAGCACTAGACATACAGGCCACACTCCAAACATTTGGGGTGTTAAAGTTTTCCTTTGTCTAAATTGGCATTTTTAATGTCTCTGTCTCCCCTTCCCCCCCATCCACACATTTAATAGAAAAGTATGTAGTGTATGTCAAGAGGTTAAAAACCCCCATGCTGAAAAGCAATGGTATTTCAGCACCAAGGACAACACCCAGGCTTCACTAGTCAACCATTCAGTCTATTAATTATTCACATTACAACGTGAGCAGGGTTCCCATTTGGACTCCAGTTCATGCAGTTATTTTGTGCTAATGGTTGTGATGGTAGATATGACAAGTGTCATACCTGTCCTTCTAGGTGTCTCCTCCAAATACAACTCAATACAATCTCTTCCTATCATCAGGAGTTGACCAGGAGTTGGCCTAGGTTCTGATATGGGCACGCTCCAGAATTTCTAATGACCATCCGTCTCAGAGAATTGTCGTGGTTAAAGGGCCTGGGAGAGTCATAATTTTTTCAGCCCTAGAGAGCATCTTTGCTATTCCAGACCCTGGTCTCTGCTGAGACAAGGATCAAGAACATCATCTAATATCATCTTTGCCCTTTTCTCCCATGTACTGATGGCTACTGTTTGCTGAATATACACCACAGTCTAGGGGCTATGAACCCAGTATGATATGCTCTCTTATGTAGTCTTCACTAGGAGAGAGATGGGAGGGGCAGGAAAGAGAGAGTGTGTGTGAGCTCTCATGCAGTCTTCACTAGGAGATGGGGGTAGGAGGGGAAAGACTATTTCACATTGTCATGAATAAAAAAGCCAGAAAGGTCTGGGGCAGACAAATGGGAGGCCATGTATACACAGTCCTGTGCAGAGGGTAGGAGGTCCGGGTGAGCATGACACAAAGTTCTAAGGTAACATGGCTCCTGAAACTCATGGGACCCCCATGAGTGTGATAAATAACTGAATCAGGCATAGAAGAAATATAGGAATGCAATCTGCTTTCTCTACTAGAGATGCAATATTAATTATGTGCTCTCATCAGAGTACTGCGTGTTAGCCAGGGGAGGGAGCCCACCCTCTGCAGAAGCAAGATAGCACTAAAGGCACTCCAGATCTACCAGGAGGAGGCTCCTGGCTAGGCTCCCTGTGGACTTGCCAACTTTAGGTTAATCAGTTACCTGTTTGCACATCCAGTGGGATTTGAGCTGGGGAATTAATTCAGTGTCAGAGAAGGGAAATGCCTGCTGCTACTCAGAGGCATTCTGGTACCCAGGGTGGGAATGCTGCCTGCAGCAGGTGAGTCCAGACAGGAGAAGGAGGAGCTGCTTGTGCTGCTTCTGATCTGGAGCTGGATTTTCTCCCAGCCTTACACCTGCTTGTTCTTCCCACAGTGGGAAGACTCTGGGAGCTTTTCCGAGTGCCGGAGTCTGACACTTCTAAGATGTCTCTCCGTCATCATCCCCACTTACTTCCTATTCAGAGCAACTGTCCCAAGAGGCTATACATTAATTTACTTCCTTCTTTGTTTCTGCAGCACAGGAGATGGAACTCAGGGTCTTGTATGTGTCCCTGAGCTCTCTGCCACTGAGCACTTCTCTCTTATGTATCTTTATGTTTAAATATTTTTACATGTATTCATTTATTTTCCATGTGTATGTATGTATATACATATGTATGTATGGAAGGATGCATGCATGTTTGTATTTCTGTATTACATGCTATGCTAAACATGTGGAGGTCAAAAAACAATTTTCAGAAGCTGGTTCTTTTCTTCAAAAATGTGCGTGTTGGGGATTGAACTCAGGTCATTAAGCTCGACAGAAAGTACCTTTACCAAATGAGTCATCAGCCATGTTTAAAAACAATTTAATTATTTGTTTTAAATTTTAATACACAGATATTATCTACTCCCCGTCCCGTGTGTCTGTCTCTCTGTCTTTATCTGTCACTCTGTTGTGTCTGTGCTCTTACGCTCCTGTGTGTGTGTGTGTGTGTGTGTGTGTGTGTGTGTGTGTGTGTATGTGTGTGTGTATGTGTGTGTGTGTATGTGTGTATGTGTGTGTATGTGTGTGTGTGTATGTGTGTGTGTATGTGTGTGTGTATGTGTGTGTGTGTATGTGTGTGAGTATGTGTGTATGTGTGTGTATGTGTGTATGTGTGTGTGTGTATGTGTGTGTGTATGTGTGTATGTGTGTGTATGTGTGTGTATATGTGTGTGTGTATGTGTGTGTGTATGTGTGTGTGTGTATTTATGTACATATGTGCAGGCACATGTGCCATGATGTGCATGTGGAGACCAGAGTACAATTCTGTGGCGCTTCTTCGTTCCTCCCACTATTCCATGACTTTGGGGGTCAAACTCAGATCACTGGGCCTCTGTGGCCGTGCACAGTCATGCCCTCAGCCATCTCGCTGGTCTCATATGGCTCTTTCTTAGAGACGGTTATCTTGAGTCAAGTCTTCATACATCTTCAGACTGGCCATCTTCCTTCCTTAGCCTTCCAAGAGGCTGCTATCACAGGGCTGCACCATCATGCCGGCTACAGTTCAGTAAATTCCAGCAAACCATAGGGCTGACCTTATTCTCATCACTGCAGTGTTACAGACAAGGGGGCAGATAAACAGATAATTAGTGGCTCACAGAGAGTCTCTGTGGTCCACTGTGGGAACACAGCGAGTGCTGAGAGCCGGCAGGTGACTCGTGGCCTGGTTGGTTAACTTCTATGCTGTAGCTTGGTCAGTGACAAGCTGTTAAGACCATGGGGGGTGGGATGAGACAAAGTGAGTTTCTAGTCCTCAGCTGTGTGTTTCTCTCCAGTGGGAAAGCATCCACCAAGAGAGGTTGGAATGGGGGAACAGATTCAAAGAACCAGGTCATGCCGCTGTTGCTATTGTCTGTCTGCTATACACAGAAGCAAGGCCAGCCAGAGCTAAATGCTGGAGACCCACGGGGATGCAGCAGAGATGACATTCTGATACCGACATCTCTGTCTTCCCGTTTGCATCATCCCGTCCCCAATGCTGAGCGCTTCCTGGTGACTGAGAAATTACACGGAGCAGAATATATCCCGGGAGAAGCTACTGTATCAGAGGGAGTTGGGTTTTCCTCTCTATTTTCCTGCCCCCACACTGAGACTCAGGCAGACTGCATCTGAGCAGGGGCTAGGAGCTCCCAGAGACATTTCCATTATTCAGGGCTCCCAATAAACTCCAGGGCACAGGCTCTGGTCCAGCTGATACTCTCTAGGGAATCATGACGGCTCCACATGTCAGTCACTCCACTGGGGACTGAGTTCTTTTGGATGGAAACTTGGGAAAACAGTGAGTACAGCATTCCCATTCATTTAATTACAGGAACAGTCAGGACCAATTTGGCAGCCATTAAAATACATGTTTTCTTTTATGCTATCTGCTTGCAGTGGGAGCTGAAAGTCAAAACTAGTTGCTAGGAGCTAGAGATGGGTGCAGAGGATGGGGTGGTAGGTAGGAATGAAAACTGAGGGGAAACCTATGCTGCACCCCACTGCTTGCTTTTGCTCCTCAGATCTTCCTGCTGATCTTGTCATCTGTTCTTACAAGAGTCAGTCTGGAGGCAAGCCAGACCAGACTGGAATGGGCTTTGGAAACTAGCTCACTCAACTATACTGTCGTGCAAAGCGGAGAATGCAAGTCCAGTGGAGCTGAGAAGTTGCCTCCGACTCACCTAGCACGTTATAGCTACACAAGTTATCTCTCCCCTCGGAGAAAAGCTATTAGTATTAATCTGTTAAATGAGCAGAATATAAAACTGCCTCCGGGTGACTTATGCTCATACCATAAGTAAGTACCTCACTCCTCCTCTGAGAAGTTTCTTTTTGCAGTAGATGAACACAAAGACCCACAACTGGTCACTGTGAGGAAAATAAAAGACTTATCTCTAAATGAGATCTCTACTTAATGCTTCCTTACCCACCCCAGGCTCAGGGACCATAACTGTAGAAGGGGTAGAAAGACTGTAAAAGCCAGAGACAGTGGTTGATGATAGGAAAACCATAGGTGTCTTCTGGAAACCTCAGGCCGCACACACAAACTCACAGTGGCGGTGACAGCATGTGTAAGACGTGCATAAGCACAAGCCAGACCAAATCCCAGCATAGAGATGGAAGGTAGGCAGGAAGTCTTACCCATAGCTAAGTGGGTACTGACACAGAAAGCTACTGAGAGAGGGAGAGGGAGAGGGAGAGGGTGAGAGTGAGGGAGAGGGTGAGGGTAAGGGAGAGGGTGAGGGAGAGGGTAAGGGAGAGGGTGAGAGTGAGGGAGAGGGTGAGGGAGAGGGAGAGGGTGAGGGAGAGGGAGAGGGAGAAAGTGAGGGTGAGGGAGAGGGTGAGGGAGAGGGTAAGGGAAAGGGTGAGGGAGAGGGTGAGAGTGAGGGAGAGGGAGAGGGAGAGAGTGAGGGTGAGGGAGAGGGAGAGGGTGAGGGTGAGGGAGAGGGTGAGGGTGAGGGTGAGGGAGAGGGTGAGGGTAAGGGAGAGGGTGAGGGAGAGGGTGAGAGTGAGGGAGAGGGTGAGGGAGAGGGTGAGGGTGAGGGTGAGGGAGAGGGTGAGAGTGAGGGAGAGGGAGAGGGAGAGGGTGAGGGTGAGGGAGAGGGAGAGGGTGAGGGTGAGGGAGAGGGTAAGGGTGAGGGTGAGGGAGAGGGAGAGAGTGAGGGTGAGGGAGAGGGAGAGGGTGAGGGTGAGGGAGAGGGAGAGGGAGAGAGTGAGGGTGAGGGAGAGGGAGAGGGTGAGGGTGAGGGAGAGGGTGAGGGTGAGGGTGAGGGAGAGGGTGAGGGTAAGGGAGAGGGTGAGGGAGAGGGTGAGAGTGAGGGAGAGGGTGAGGGAGAGGGTGAGAGTGAGGGAGAGGGTGAGGGAGAGGGTGAGAGTGAGGGAGAGGGTGAGGGAGAGGGTGAGGGTGAGGGAGAGGGTGAGAGTGAGGGAGAGGGAGAAGGTGAGAATGAGGGTGAGGGAGAGGGAGAGAGTGAGGGTGAGGGAGAGGATAAGGGAGAGGGTGAGGGAGAGGGTGAGGGTGAGGGAGAGGGAGAAGGTGAGGGAGAGGGAGAGAACAAAGTCCTTGGTAAGTTGACCATGTTCCAGTAAAAGGCCACAGGGCCAAGAATATATGGGCATCACAGATGGGTTTTGATGGGTTTAATTTATTTTTTAGAATTAAAATAACAAAATCACAAGGTAGGGTGTGTGTAGGGAAGAGGGACTTGGGAAAAAAGATGACTGTAATCAAACACATTGTAATGACCGGGTTTTATGTCAACTTGGTACAGACTAGAGCCATTTGAAAAGAGGAAACCTCAGCTGAGAAAATGCCTCTATAAGATCAGGCTATAGGAAAGCCTGTAGGGCATTTTAAAATAACATCCTCATCCTCATCATCCTCATCCCCATCACCATCATCATCACCATCACAGGCAACATCTCGTTGTTGCTTTTTTATTTTACTGATAAAGGAATGCTCTCAGAGAGGTCAAGTTACTCAAGCAATACAATGTAGCCTGAAACACAAGAGATCAGCATTTCATTCTAGGAGCTGGAACTCAAAGCCCATGACTTTAATTGTGCTATCAAGTTACTAGAGAAGTGCTTGGGAAACTGTGAGCCGAGACTAAAGAGTGGTCAGCTTGAAACAGTACCGCTGGGGTGGCTGTGGTTTTTGACATGTGTGGATAAATGGAGTTGGTTCCTTGCCCAAGATGTAAGCCACTTGGACCAATCACGGACTACGGGCTACATGGAGGAGAAGATGGGCTTTATTCTTTACCTGTGGGGGAGGACTATCAATACCAGGGTCACTTTTAATAATAAACACTCCATAGACTTTCATATAGATGTAACTGACACACACCTCTGCTGTCAAAAAGTCGTGGGTTCAAATCCTGACATTCACCAACTGGGCAACCTTAGAAGACTCGACTGAGCCTCTCTTTCTTTTCAGAGAACATTGATATGGATTCTTAACTCTGCATTAGTTAAAGTCAGTGTCATAAGCAGTGGGCCAAGAAGCCCAGAAAATTACTAGGTCTTAGCAGGACGGTTACTCACAGGGCCGTGATTTGCATTTGTCCAGCCAGCCTCTCTACCATGGGTGGAGCAAACATGCTATGCTAACTGATAGGGATTCACAAAGCACTGTCAAGCATCACAGTTTCTTTAAATACAGTGGAAGACTATGATCCAGAAGGGGTCATATGCAGAACCAGCAGCTGAAAACCACGGGTAAGAGAAGAAACAATGCAACCCATGCATTCTGGGACAGCTCCTTGAAAGCTCACAGCAAGGGAGCTTAGTGTTTGCCTCTGAGAGATAGCAAGGTAAACTGAGTCACAAAACCTGCTATCTCCACAAGGTATGGCAGAGATAATCATACACCAAGACTGTAAATTCAAATTCCAACCGTGGCCGGATCGGAAATAGAGACAAGAACTGCGGTGATCTGGGGAACACGGGATTGGATTGGATGTCAGCTCTGAGCGAAGTCAGACACGGGGCTAGGGACTCCAAGGCTTGTCACAGTTACTTGGAAATCTAGATTCTCATGGAAGATATTATGAATCACTTTACTAAAAAAACAAACAAACAAACAAACCAACAAACCCACGTGAAATATCAAAAAGGCTAGAATTGCCAGAGTATGTTGTGTTCAATTCCAGAATCCAGGGGGCATTCTCCCACCAGGAAAAGGTGCTGTTCGTTTATGGGTATGTGTTCACATGTGTGTGTATATGAGTTTATGCACATGTAAGTAGGTGCAGGTGTGCATGCATGGCACACATGTGGAGATTACAGGACAACTTCAGGATGTGGGGATGCAGTCTTCAGTCTACCTACCAGTCAAGTGACGATTAACCATGACTGCTCAGATCCAGGGACAAAGACATGAAAGGTTCTCAGTGGGCTGGAGAGATGGCCAATAAAGCATTTGCTGTGCAAGCCCAAGGATCTGAGTTCAGTCCCTTAAATCCATGTGAAAGATCCTGTCTCAGATACAGTGGTGGATGGTACCTGAGGAATATAGTTGAGGCTGACCACTCTTCCACACACACAGGTGTATTTGCCACTGTACACACATGTGCACCATACATACATACACACATACATACATACACACACAGGTGCATATCCATAATATCCATACACTGGTGCATGTGCACCTACATACACATGTGCACCTCCATACATACACACACAGGTGCATGTGCAACTGTATTCACATATTCAGCTAAACACTCATGTACACACATACACATTCAAAATATTTCTTGGGAGAAAAGCTGCAACCTTGAGAGATTTGCGACTCTGTCCTCAGCTAACAAGAGGGACCCTTGAGCTCTCACACAGGAAACCTTCCCTTGGTCATCTAAGATCGACCTGGGAGACAGGCCCCAGCAATAGTGAGTGCCACCTCTGTGGTGCATTACCTTGCATTGTCCCGGCCATGTGACTTCAGGAAATTCATATCTCGGTATCGGGAAAGAAATGCTACCAGCTGGTCATTTGTCCTGTTGGGGGAGAAAAGAGAAGGTCAGTGTCCCCTGCAGACTGTAGAGGTTCTGGGGTTTGCACCTATTTTAGTCCTAGGAAGCAGATTTCACTCTACTTTTCTGAATTTGCCCGCTCTGACCACAGCGCACAACCTGATGATGTGTCCTCTGGACAGGTCCTATGCCTGAGCCTGTCACAAAGGGTGTGAAAACAGGCTGTGTTCTAGTTTTATTCTGGCTACAGCATGGAAACATCCAAGGGGCAAATGTGGAGAGAAAGGTTGTCTCCTTTGTTATTTTCCACCAAGAAAGCCAGTGCAGCAACAGCTGGGGACTGTTGGACACCCCACACCTCGGCCAAGAACAGACAAGTGAAAGTCATGGTCATCCTGGCTTCTCCATTGTTACATAGTCACACACACACACACACACACACACACAATGCTGGGTCTTCCCAGCTTAATTCTGATAATGCCTGTGCCCAGATATGACACAGGCCAGCCCAATTTAAGCAATCCTTTATGAAACTGTTTTTCCAGGTGAGTCTAGGTCTTTTAAAGTTTACAGTTAAAGCCACAGGCTGTTTGTGCACCTGTCTCCCACATACTCTACTCTGTAGGGAACTCTGAGGACAAGCACAGTGTCTTCCATGCTTTGGTCATGGTCACAATAATCAACAGTACCCAACCCAATGTCATAGATTAGACTCAGGGCTTTTGCACTTGCTGTGCCTGGGGCCATTTTGTCCTCTTCATCTCTGGCCTGTTCTTGTCATTTAGGTCTTTCAAATGTCATTTCTTCAGTCAGGTCTTTTCTGGCTATTCCACCTAAAGTAACCCCGGCCTCCTCTAGCCCATCTTTATCATATCACGATGTTGATGTGACAGCTTTATTACCATTTGAAAGCATTCTCTTGGTTACCTTACAATATAAGGTCGACAAGGAAAGAATCTGGTCAGATCTGCTCATTCTGGGCACATAGTAGGGCCAACACTAATGTTTATTGAATGGATCAATGAATGAATGAATGCTGAAGAAATGCATAAGTTAGGATAAGCTGAGGTAGAACTGACTCCCTCAGTGCACAGAGAGCAGCGAATAAACCCGAGTCCTAGAAAACCGCTGGGCTGTGGATTGAGCTTTAAAAAATATGAAGCGCCGTGCAAAGGGATGACATCGTTCCCAGCATTGTTATCCCAAATTTATCACCATCAATCTCGGCGTTCACAGCGCCGTCACAGCTAATCAGCTTGTGCATACAGCTGTGACAGTATTTTAAAAGGCAGTCACAGGTCTCCATCTGCCAGAGATGCAGTCTCCTCTTCCACTGAATAAACCCAAACAGGTAAATGGTACTGATGTGACAGCTCCTTTGTCACCATCATGGGGGATGGGGATGCTCCTCAGAGAGCAGGGGTTAACTACTCTTCCAGACTGGGTGGGGTGGGAAGAAAGAGGCTCTATGGGAACACAAGGAGGCTGGACTCTTCCTTTTGAGTTGTGTGTGGCGGCATGTTGCCTCTGTGTATGCACAAGAGAAGGAGGTGAGCAGACAACCTTGGGTGTTAGTCCCTCACCTTCTGTCTCGTTCCAGGCAGGGTCCCCTGTTTGCCCCTACTTAACACCAGACTGGCTGGCCAGCCAGTTTCTAGGGAGTCTCCCATGTCTGCCTACTGTCTCATCTCACAGTAGAAATGCTTAGATTATAGATGTTCACTATTCTTTATGACTTGATGTGCATGCTGAAGTTTTAACTCAGGTCCTCATGCTTGAATACCGCGTGTGTTATCTATTGCATGTGCATCTCCCTAACACTAACGCTGGGCTTAAGAGAAGCAGGGCGGCTTCTCAAAGAGCAATATTTAAAGTCCAGCAGCAGAAGGATCTATAAGAGAATCCCAGCTGCCCTGCCACAGCCCACCATGTGAAGAAAGAATAAACAAGTCACTGGAGCCTCTGAGCAGTGGCCCTCTGTAAATTAATTTCCTCCTGGCTGCTCACAGTTAAACACACTCAATCATACATTTTCACCAAGAGGGTTGGGTACATTTAAGGGCACACAGGCAGTAAGTACACATTCAACGCATGTTCGGCCCTCAGCCCCCTCTCTATTTCTCTGCCTGTCTTCAGTATTGTCAAATATGAACCCTCATCCACTCGTTGGATGGTGTATGTTGACCTCTAGAGGGATGGGGCAGGGGGCCCGAGAATGGAGAAATTAAGACATCGGAGATGAAAATGAATGTGGTCAATGTTCCAGCCTCTAACTGAAATAAAAACCAATTAGAAGCTAACCATACTGGGGTGGCAGATGTCTGAAGAGCCCCCTGTAGCTGCAGCCTGGTAAAAATCTATTGTTCACTGGGTGCAGAGCTCTGCTCAGGAATACAGAGAAGAATCCTCGGGATAGACCAGAGAGACCAACCTTGGTGAGTCTGGACAGTGATAAGCAAGGTGGCCCAGTTTCCCAGGTTCCTGTGGCCTGCTGCTAAAAAGGAGCTGCTGGGGTAAGCAGCTATGCGATGACTTTATTAAAGACTCTCAGGCAATGTCTTTCTAGCCTTCTAGAAGCCCACTCTCCCTCCTCTGTCTCTGCTCTGATTTACCAAACCCTTGCCACACTCTGCAACAGTTCATTATTGTCATCCTGGTGAATAAGGATAAGTTAACCTCTGAATGGGTCCCCAGCAGCAGGGACAATAAACAGGGCCTCTCAGAAAGCTTAGGTGGGAGAATTGAAGGGGCCAAGGTCGGGCTCCAGGGGCCCCCTCTGGGAAGTCTCAGGCCTCCCAGGGTCAGCCTGCGGTGGCTCCATTTAGCAACCCCAGAAAGCATCTTTCAGGGCTGGAGATGTGGCCATTTTCACATTTCCCGCTTCACCGGGTCCCCATCCGATGGCGATGAATAGGCATTTAGCGAATTTACTTAGTGATGCTTCCACATGAAAACATCTCAAAAGCTGACATCTTGTGGGGGGGGGGGGAGCTGTGCTTCTTAGGCTGGAGCCCTTCCATAATGCCCCCTTTCAAAGCAAAGCCCTGTTTGGTGAATGGGCTTGCTGGATTGGCGGATGGGTGGGGTGAGAGAGAACTACCTCTTACTTCATTCGGCTGGGCGACCCTGTAGCTCCTGGCTTGCCCCCTCTTTGTAGAATGGCTGCTCTGGCCAGCCAGTACCTGCTCCTGGGACCAACTCTCCCGATTGTTTCTTTGAGGCTCCTGTCAATATTTGCCTACATATTTAGTTCACTCCAGATAAAGAACAGCTTGTGATCTGCTGACATTTTACCCCATTCCAGTCTTGCTGGCCTGCACCCTTTCCCCCCACATTTTTTCTTTTCTAGAGCAGTGTTTCTCCACGTGGCTCTCATCACTCATCCCTGGGACCCGTGTAGCCAGATCCTCCTTTCTGCTGACACTGATCCCAGGCCAGACATCGCTTGTTGACTGCAGGTGCCCATTGCTTGAACCATCGGGGCTATGAAAATATCTGCTTCGATCCATAATACGTAACAAAATGCTGAAAACAGGAGAGAATGCCTAAGTAAGACAGTTGTAAAATGAGGCTGCGAACCATGGCCACCCTTAGACATGCACCGTGCTCTAGCTTTAGAACGGAGGCTTGCTGCGTGCTACCTCCTCTGATATTTACAAAGAAGCCATGCAGGGAGTTTCACTCGCATCTGATAGACGGGGTGGCTAGACTCAAAGACATTAGGTCATGAAGGAAAGTACAGAACCAGGCTTGGGACCTGGTTCTGATGTTACAGCTGGTGCTTTTGACAAATAGCTCACTCTGCAAAAAATGACAGAGAGTGACGGAGTGGGAGGATGGGTGAATTCCATCCCAGGAGCAGAAAAAAAACAAGCCTACAGGTGTAAGAAGGAGCCATGTTTGCAGCCTGGCCTGCAGACCGGAAGCCACTCTGAGAAACATTACACTTAGGGCTCAGTACTTACAGGCACTGGCTGCTCTTGCAGAGGACAGACTTTTGTTTTCAGCACCCAGCAAGCACACGGTAGCTCAGAACCACCCATTACTCCAGTTCCAAGGGATCTGAGTCCCCTTTCTGGCCTCCACAGGCACTGCATACATGTTGTACAAATACATGCAAGCAAAACACTCACACACATAAAGTAAAAATAAAAGAGAAACGAACTGCGTCTCAAGCCTCACCCAGGACCTACTGAGATTAATTTGACTTCTCTTTTTGAACGTGTGTGTGTGTGTGTGTGTGTGTGTGTGTGTGTGTGTGTGTGTATACTGTATGGAGGTCAGAGGTCAACTTGAGGTGTCATTCCTCTGGTACTGTTCACCTTGCTTTGGTTTTGTATTGTTTTATTTGTTTGGTTTTGGACAGAAAGTCGATTATCTTGGCCAGTGAGCCCCAGGAATTTGCCTATCTTCATTTCACAGTGCTTCCATTACGGGCACACAGCACCACACCCGCTGGTGCTTGAACTCAGGTCACAACAAGCACTTGACCTGCTGACCCATATCCTTGGCTTGAGATCAACATGACTTCTGTGGTTTCCAGGTGATATGCACGATCCTGTCAAGTCTGGGATGCTCTGCTGAGTATGCAGATCAGTGACTAGTCTCTTTTTCTCACCATCTGCTCCCTGGGGGCCCTTCTGGAATGCTCACACTTAGAGGGGAGTTCCTTCATCTCCATAAGGCATAAACCTCAGGTGCTGGAGTGTTAAATAGAACCAGACATGTACAACCTTTATGACAGCACCTGGTACAGGGTAAGTCCTTGACAAATATTAGCTGTCATTTAATAGTATCATTGCCATCTGAAACACCAGGTACGTAAGACATTTTGATTCAGAGAAAGCAATGAAAGGGATCAACTTGCCTCCGACTTGGAGGGCTCTCTGTGCTTAAGACTCACAGTATATTCTATAGAGGACAGAGTAGAAAATAACCCCTTGAAGGGACTTATCTTCATCTATCCACTGGTATAAGATAAAAGATGTCCCCTGGAGCACTTGACACCATTTTCATGACCACACCTCTGAATATACAAATATAGGATTAGGGGAACAACTCAGACACTCCATGAGCAGCCAGAACCCCAGGTTCCGGAGAGAAACATACTCTAGGTCCACAGAGTCATAGCCAAGCAAAGCTGCTGCGCTTGCAGTGATTGACAGGTGAGAGAAGATGGAGTCTGCTCAGTCTCTCCTAGGAAAAGTCAAGAACACACCTATCTGCATGTTCTTCCAACCACTGCTCTCTTCCCAAACCCATTCACAAGGGTGGATGCTGAAAGGGACCCCAAGAGGCAGCTACAGCCTCAGGATGAGGCCACCAGGGTGGTACACACACAGGGCATTTGTGCATGCTGGAATTCAACCCCATGTCACTGCCAATAGAATGTGAACCCCACAGGGTCTGGACTGCGGTTAACTGGCTCTTGTGGGACAGAAATGTACCTGTCAGGTGTAAGATGGAGTGTGTGTAAACAGGGGTGGGTTGAGGGTAGATGTGGAGTCATATTTATCCTGTGCTCCGAATGGATGGTATTTCCTCCGTGTCTAGGTCTGGTGTTTTATCATGCATCACTTCTTTATATGCACTCAGTATGTGTGTCCGAGTGTGTGTGTGTGTGTGTGTGTGTGTGTGTGTGTGTGCACATGAGTGTGTATGGTGCATACCAGGCAAGAGCTGTTCCACTGAGCTTTCTCCTCAGACATCGTTTTAGTTTCATCCTAAGCAACACGCGCAGCCCTCAGTGCTCTCGCTTGCCACACCTTGTTTACATGGGGCCAACATAACGTAGCACAGATCTTGCCAGGTTCAGCATCCGAGGCGGGCAAGTTTGGTTGTAATGAATGCAGTCACACTGCTGCATGCCAGCACTGCCCACTTTCAGCACTCTTTCCGCTCTGCAAAAATCAACGAGGACCTCCCCTCCCCCACTTCCCAGCACCCGAACACTCTAATTTTCTTTTTGTTTTTGTAATTTTGATAACTCTCACTACTTCATAGAGGCTCAACTATGCGCACAGCTTGCTGGGCTTCCTTTGTGCATGTCCGCTTTAGAATTCCCTTTTCCTTTTAGGCTGAATATTATTCCAATCTGACATACCACTTTGTAATTTGTTTTAAGTCACACATGAAAACACAACAGTAATCACTTGACTACACACACCCTAAGCAAACCCAGCAACTGAGGACATCAATGGAAGACTCAACTACCCCGACTAATGGATTCCTCAGAATGTTATATTCTAGTTTTAAGATTGGATGATTCTTGGTAAATAGAAATGAGTTCTTACCCCAAGTTCAGGGCTCCACCAAAGGGTTTATATCTACAGGAGTAAAACACCCATCATTTTATGAAAAGCCATAGATTTAGGAAGCAACCAGGGAGTGCAAACAGCAACCCTTTTGTGGCTTCTTGCTCGTACACACATGTGTGTGGGTCCATGGGTCTCTGCATGCATAGAGGCCAAGGAGAAGGTTGTGAATATTTCTTTATCACCCTCTGTCTTATTCCTTTCAGTCAGGGTCTCTCAGTGAATCGGAGCTTGATATTTTCCACCTAGACTGGCAGTCAGTAAGCCTCATAGGTTTTACTGTCTCTTCCCAGGTATTTTTTGTTCATTTTGCTTTGCTTTTGTTTTGGTGGCCATGCCCAGCTCTCTATGAGGATGCTGTGATGTGAATGTGGGTCCTCATGTTTGCAAAGAAAGCAACCTCACCAACTGAGGCACCCCTTTGCCCCTATTCTTTTTAACTTTATCATTACAGCAAGATGGAGAATTGGCTATCTGTCCTGGGCACACAGAAGGTAGATACAAAAGTAGTGGGTAGGGGATTCCAGAAACTAACAGGCACTTGGCAGGGAGGGTGGTCTGGCCAGGGTAGGCTGACCAGGCTGGGTCCTTTCTCATAGTATCAATAATGTTAGGGACCCTAGAGGACTAAATCACCTCACAGGAACGAGAAAATGATCTCTTGTTGAGCTGAGGTGTGAGGTGTGGGCAGAACTATCTATCCTCATTGCCTGGGGCAACTGGTGCCCATCTGTTAGGTAACAACACTGGGGTTTCCCAAGCAGGACCTTGGACAGTACCTGCTAGGCACCTGGCTACAGTCATGTTGGGGAACTGGGCTAGATCCAGTTCCTCAGGACACAGCACATTGTAGGTGCTCACAAATATTCACAGCCACGATTCACTCTCAGAGGAGTGCCATGACACCGGCTCAGCTCTAGCTGCTGACCTTATCACACGTCTGCCCCATTGGCAGGAGCTCGTTCTACACTTGTTTGTCAGAAGGGCCCTGAGCACCATCTCTTGCTTCTACATCCCAGCCTTTGCTCCAGAAATTTGCCTCTCTGCCTCTGCACAGAGAAGAACTTTGGGCGGCAAGAAGGAGTACAGTGATGACTCTCATAGAATCATCGACCTTTGCATCTCCACCAGCTAAATTCTCATCTCCTTATACATCATTCCAACCGTATGCAGCAGGTGCCTCTTCTATACAATGAAGTAGGCCCGGGGGAGAAAAGCAGTGGCTGCTCTAAAGTCTTAGGGATGGCTGGATGAAGCTGAAGACCTCAGCTTCCTGTAGCAGTCAAACATACGTCAATTTCACTTTCTGCTCGGTGGGCGGGGTTAAGCAACATGGCTGTTTCTTTAGGAACAGGAGACAGTCATCACCTTCCCAATCCTCATGCTCCCTTTTGAGTGTTGAGTTACTGAACACAGTTGCACAGTAGATGTTAATGCAGACACTGTGTGAGCTTTGACTTTTCCCATAGCTCACCTAACACCCGAGCTTGCCATCTTTGTCACTCCCATGATAGTACATTTCTTGACTGGATTGAGGTTTCTCTGCATGTTTTGTTTGGGGGGGGGGTGCACAGGAAGTAGAGACACTTCCAAGCCTCTTTCCTCAAGGCCCCGGATATTTTTAGCACAGACATTAACAACATCTTCTCCCTATGAGGGAGAGCAGGAATCCCAGGTCCCCAGAATAGAAAAGAGAAGTTCAAGGATGTTTAACAACCAGAAGCAAAGGAATCAGAAACTAAAGCAAGCCCTGGTTAGAGATGCAGTCAAGCTTCACATAGAAGGTACTGGGGGGTTGTTTGGAAAGTTCTGGGTGCTCTATTTGGTCCTGGATGTCATAGTAATATTTATAGCACCATAGGCATCCAAGACAAGTGAACAGGCTGAAACATCATTCTGCCTCCAATAGGCATTCACTGTAACTTTCTAAAATGTGAGTTTGGTGTGGTAACTTGTCTTAGTCAGGGTTTCTATTCCTGCACAAATATCATGACCAAGAAGCAAGTTGGGGAGGAAAGGGTTTATTGGGCTTACACTTCCACATTGCTGTTCATCACCAAAGGAAATCAGGACTGGAACTCAAGCAGGTCAGGAAGCAGGAGCTGATGCAGAGGCCATGGAGGAATGTTAATTATTGTCTTGCTTCCCATGGCTTTCTCAGCCTGCTTTCTTATAGAACCCAGGTCTACTAGCCCAGGGATGGCACCACCCACAATGGGCTGGGCCCTCTCCTCTTAATCACTAGTTCAGAAAATGCCTTACAGCTGGATCTCATGGAGGCATTTCCCCAACTGAGGCTCCTTTCTCTGTGATAACTTCAGCTCGTGTCAAGATGACACAAAACCAGCCAGTACATACCTCTTCTACTTTATGTATTTTGGAAACTCCATCAGGGCCAGGACAGTTTGCTAACTGCTTAGCAAGGCACATGTGTTTCTTACAGTCAGGCTCTGCCTACTACAACTTTGGCACCATTTGACTTGAAGCTTTCTAACTGTTCTACCGTCTTTCCTAACAGGTCCTGACCTGTGCCACATGCCCCTGACAACAGTGGGTGACAGCAGTAGTCATGGTATAGCAAGGTCCTCGTGATATGGAATGAGTTGCAAGCAATGAAAGGAATCATGAGACATATACCCAAAGCATAGCACAGAGGCTATGGGGACAGTCCCTCCCCCCACACAAGCAGCAGGCTGAAGAGGCACCTGGATAATAAAACCCAATCGCTGCTAATTGGATTTACCTTTTTGTTACTCACAAAAATGATGTGGCACTAAAACATACTCATTGCATTTGAAGGGACCTACAAATCACTTTGCAAAGCCTTGACACATTCACAGAGCATTTGGGAGAAACACATTTCTCATTTTAAACACACATATGCCGTCTGAAGAGGCCATTTATCTGATGTTCTATCAGTGAGAACTCTGAACACACCAGTCCTTCCTCAAGATGGCTGTAATGGAAAGGTGGCTGACAGAGATCAGTACCAAGAGGCCTGGATGGTTCTGAGGCTGCTAGAATCATGAACAAATTAAATTGTAGCCTGCTGTGGAAGCACATGCCTATATACAAGCACTCTGGAAGCTGAGGAAGAAAGATGGCAGGAGGCCAGCCTGAGCTATGTAGTGAGACCCTATCTCCAAACAAACAAAAACTTTAAAAATGCAGTTCCACCCCGTTTAGATGCATTCCCACATGAACACAATGCACATTCATGTGTACGTGAAGTCAATTTGTTAATTACATATGAATTCTCTGTGATCTGATCATGTTTACATGTTATGAGATTAGACAAATTCTAGCTTCCCTTATGTTCTAGTCAGCTTTAACTGTCAAGCCTAGACTCATCTGAGGAAGGACTCCCAGTTGACGTACGTCCCAGATAAGATTGGCCTGAAGGCATGGGCAATGTCTTGACTGTTGGTTGATCTCAGTCAGTTTGACCCTGGGTTGTAAAAGAAAGCTAAGCTAAACATGAGTCTGATGCAAGCTAGCACCACAATTCCTTCTGCTTCAAGTTCTTGTTTGAACTCCTGACTTGACTTTCCTCAAAGATGAACTGTGACTGATGAGCTGAAATAAATCCTTTCCTTCCCAGATTGGCTTTGGTAATAGTGTTTTATCCCAGCAACCAAAACTCTGTGAGGTTTGAAGGCCCACTTTGTGTCCATTGCTCAGCACAAGTGCTCCATTCCAGAATGAGATTGATTCCCTACTGTATCCTACGTGGGAAACTTTCTTATGTTGGCCTGATTAGCCCTGAATCTGAACTGCAAGGACTAGATGAGTGTTCATGTGTTATTTCAGCCGAAAAAGGCTAGCCTGTGACTAACCATTCAGCTACACTAAACTGTACTGATGAACTCAACCTCCTTTAAGTGCTGTGGCTGAAAACAGGATGGTTCTTACCATCCACACTCCTCTGGGTTTGTTCAATAATAACCTACCACGGTCATTGGCTCATTTCAATGTCAAAAGTGCATCTGTAGTATAGATTTAAGTTAAGGAGATACATGATTGGACAGAACAGAGAGAGGTAGGCTGGGAAAGGTTGAGGAGTGGAAGTAGAGGCAGGAGGTGAAAGGGATATTCCTGGGAGAATCAAGATGGAGCTGGAGAAGGAGGATCTAGATCCAGGTGATCTTAATTGACAATAGGTTGATATGAATATTTTTAATGGTTTGTATAGGTCTTTTTATTTCATGTAGAAGGGCAGTTTGTATGTTTGTCCGTGGGATGTAAGCTTATTGTGTGAGAATTTGTGGATTGAGAATTTAACATATAAACTTGCTTGAAAAGCCACTAGGCTTTGGAGTCATGTTTATACCGGACAGTGGAGTAAAAGAACCTACCAGGGTGGTCATATCCACCCAGGACAGAAACAACAGGGGCGGTGAAGTGAATCTTGGAGTGGGACCATGGGTGCATATAAAGGGATATGCCATCCATTTAATATTTACTGCAACAATGTAGTTACAGCCATCACTTAGTACAGTATGGAATGGGTGACACAGCACAGAGCTGATATCAGACAGAATTATCTGTGTCATCCTACAGTCTGTGCAGCTGTGGCCATGTCATCTCAGCTGTTTAATACTTGTACTCCTCATATTGACAACTAGGGGCGATCATACATGCTGCCTTATAGAACAAATAGAAGATTCAACAAAACTAGAAGAAATCATCTGTTGTATGCAACTAAAGATTCTAAGCTTGTATAACACTAGTGTCAGAAGTGGGGTGATAAATGTTAGTCAGGGAAAAGCCACAGGGATATGATATGAGCTGGGCAACCTAGCCAGAATGCCAGTAGGTGCATCATTTTTACTGTTCTGTTAGCATCACAACTTCCGTAGAACTAGAGTCTGCACTGAGCTAACTCTCAGAATACCAGATAGAGTCAGTTTGGAGATTGGCCTAAGGTGGGGCTAAGCTCAAGGGGCAGGTGAATCTTTACTGCTCTCACCTTGCCCTTTTTGGACAGCCTGCTAAGTCTACCAGCTTGTCTGAACTGGATCAAGGTCACAATGTCTCCAAAGCCAGACAGGAAGCTACATACACTTCCACAGAAAACAAACCCTGTGGCCACCTCGACAAGCTTTGTGCAGACACAGATGTCTGCTTCTGAGAGACTCCGATTGACCAGAAAAGTGACTTCCAGTATGGTTTCCACCCACAGATTCTCAAGGGTATTTGTTTACTCAGAGCTGAAGAGAAAATTTAAGAGATCGGAATGTGTAAGTAGAGATTGGAGGCCTTGAGTGGGTAATATGGCATTTCTTGGAGACAGAAGATTTTAGAAAAAAAATTTAAAAAATTAATCAGATCCATCAGTGTTTATTAGACTGCACCTCCCAGACTCCAACCTCTTGAGCTGTGGCCTCAGGACATCTAGCCTGAGGTTTCTCTGTAGAATGTACACTTCTGTTTCTACACTGGCATGGGTCATGGAAGAAAATTGCATTGAGTAAAAAGGTTTAGAGGCTTGAAGATAAAAGTTCAACAACCATAAGAGCCTAACTCTTTTTATTTTCTTATGAAAGAGGGACAATGACAACGTTTTCCCCGCTGGGTAGTAGTACTTTCTGTAGAATATGGGGAATCCTAATATAACATGGCAGACATGGCAGCTTCTAGGGTAAAAGGGAGATTCCAGACTACGCTGTCAGAATTGGCCCTTGGAAGAGAGGATACACTCCAGGTGTGTTAGCTCTGTTCTTTTTAGTGTTAGATTGCCTTTTTTGCCTCCACCCTGACCTGCCCATTCAGTGTCTAGAATTACTGTCTGTTCTACTCTCTGGGGAAGTCTGGTTTGCCAGTGTCTTGACAGGCCAGGCTCTGACTTAAGCATGTGCTAAGTATGTGCTCTGTGCCTCCAACTGTGCTTTCCGGCTTCGGACACAAATTCTGCTCTCTGCCACTGAGTTTCTCTTGAGTCGGGTGGAGCTAGTTCCACGGGAAAACTGAGCCCTGGTTGTTTGACTGTCTGAACGTACACATCCTGGTCCTTTGGTTAAGGTTACTCATTTACAGGAATGTCTATCTCTTCTAAAAGAGTTATTTACTCGGGGTTAATATCTTAGCCTGCCTCCCTGCGTGGTTCCATGGCAACCTACACAGTGTTTGCTAACACAAAACATTTAATAAATGCCATTAGGTGTCATATCGGAGAGCTGCGCTAAGAAAGCAGTGCTTCAAATGTATTGATCATTGATGAGCTATTTTCAGATCTCTGGATATTTAAATGGCTGTACTGGGAAACAGGGCCACACAGTGAATTGTAAAGCAGGGCATGTGCCATATGAAGGCAAAGCACACACCTGATTTGTTCTTATTCCTGTAATCTCATTAATTCCTTCAGCAAACACGAATGTTAGACTTACTATAAATTTGGAACTGTTCAAGGTACCAAGAGAGGATTCATGATGGAGACAGAGGCCCTGTGAGGAAGAGCTCTGGGATTCCATGTCCTGGACTACCTTAGGTCGTTCATATCAAGAATGGACAAGTCAGGAACATCCTTGCAATAGCTGAGATCTGATTGAGTTTTCCATAACAGGGAAGCAGCTGTGGTAGAACACCCTCTCTGTACATAGCACATAATAGTTGCTTCTTGCACACAGAAATGTTGGATGATATCTCCAAGGATGAATCAGGTTCCTGAGGTAGTATTTCTGAACTTGAATTGAATTCCTTTTATGTTAAAGAAAATACATGAACAGGTCTAGTAGAGCTGAGTCAAATGGATGACAGCCAGGTTAGCCACTGTTCTTGCAGAAACACTGAGTTGACCTGTGTTTGAAGCATGCCTGTACCACTGTCTTGTAATTTTTCTCTTCTAAGCTTCAATTTCCTTGTTGGAGTCAGGCCAAGACCAGATAGCCTCTGTGTGTAAAACACCTAATTCAGGGTACATAATTATTCCTTAATTATGATAGCTCTTGTGACTTATTTGACTCTGAGAGAGGAAGGTGGATGGCTGGCCCCACTTCCCCAGTCCCAGCATACCATGCTATGCCACATAGCCATTAGGAAACCAGGAGAGTGTTGGAGAGGCTAAGAAGCATCCTGAGTTTAGTCTCTGTGATTGGTCCTGCAGCAATGACTATAAATAGTATCGCATACTCACACTGATGTACCTATGAGAGATACACTGTGGATATTCACAAGCATCAAAGGCTCCAAAGGGGATGCTGACATGTCTTCTCTTTCTACACTATCCTTTTACTGTTCCTCCCCTTTCTCTTAGGTAGCCAAGCCATATACACTCAAATATCAAATATCTTTGCAAAAGAATTAAAAAAAACACACTTGCAAAATTTATATGTGGATTTTCTTAGCAGCGCTAACCAAAAGGTGGAAACAACCCAAACATCTATCAATGTGCAAAGATAGATGAAGCGATTGTGGTATAGACATTTGATGGAATATTAAATGGAATGAAGTAGAGACAATTCCTACAACAATGGGTTAATCATGAATGAATTATGTTAAGGCAAGGAAGCTAAACACAGATTGCACAAATATGATTTTGATTAATATAAAATATTCAGTCACCAATTCTAAAGAAAGAGCAAGTAGACTGGTAGATCCCAGATTCTGGGTGATCATAAGCGTGGCTGCCAAATGGGTACCAGGTTTTGAGGTGATTAAAATACCTAGAACCAGAAGTGGTGCTGGATGCATAATACTGAAGGCACTAAATGCCATGAGGTGCTTTATGTGGCATGTGTACTTTGCCACAACAAATAAAGAGTAGTTGAGCCTAAACAATTCAAAATGTAGAAAAAGGCCATCAGTGAACAGCGGTCATAATGACCACGGTGCAGCTTGTGTAGCAGGTGTATAAGATGTAGATTTTGAGCTGAAAAGTCACAGCATCCAGGGTGGGCAGCCCCTCCCACAGCAGGACAAATACAGCTTCTCGGCACCAGGGCAGCTGTGTCAGAGTGACTGCAAAGCCAGTATACTAGTATATTCTAGGCTGTAAACGTATGTGCCTTCCCAGCAACCTCCTGAGATCAGTGCTGCTGTTTAAGCCCATTTTACAGAGGAAGAAGTAAAGGAGGCATGAAGGATATGTCTCCTGCTAGACAGACGACTTGTAAACAGAATCAAAAAGCTGAACCAGACAGCCTGAACTCAAGCCCTCTTGAATGCAGAGGGCTGAGGACCACTCGATTCAGCTAATGGAAGCTGGAGGAAGGTGGGCAGCTGATGTCCTTTCTCTCAGAGGACAGAGACAGTAAGCACCTGCCGCATGGTATCAAGGGATTGTGTGGGACTCAGACTCTGTCTCAGGATACATAAAGCTTGCATGCAGGCAGGCAGGCTTGGTACCAGGAGGTCCCTGTGTCCCGCTGGGCTCCCTAACAAGCTTCTAGGCTCTGTTCTTGCTCCTCTGGCTAAGCAGAGACACGTCTGAGCAGGATTTATGGGAACCCAGCACGGCTCATAGTTCTTTTGAAACGGACCCGCTGGCTCTTTAGATGTTCTTCGTTTTTACCGTGGTGAGATCTGAAAATGCCTCTAGCAGGGACAATTAAGTAAAGACAAACCTGTGGGTCCCAACTCGGGGGATGTTTTCACTAATTCTGGTTTAAAAATGCTCAGCAATGCATCCCATCCTGCATCTTTTCCTCTGTTGAGAAAACAGCCACTGAGGTCACCATGGGGTTGTAAATGATACCATTTACATGCTTTCATTACTGTGGCATTCAGAAGGTGCTGGGTGCTGTAGCAGGCCCTAAAGGTAAGATGGAGGCTAGAACAGATGTGTTCTTTACCCTTGACTACCTGCAGACCGAGTAGGGTTGTCACTCTGAGATGTCATCACTGTCCCTGGTTGACTGCCCTCTCTAAGTTAAACAGGCACCTCACACATGACAGGTTCATACTAACAGCAAACGCAGAGGTAGGTAACTAGCCCTGTCTCATTCTTAAGTGAGAAAACCGAGGCAGAGGGTGGTCAAGCGATTTGCCTAAAGATGCACAGCCAGTAAATAGGATGGACAGTTGAAACTTGAACTCTGACCCTCCACACTATTCACACCCACCTTTGGTTACCCTTCCCTGATGGCCTGGGCATGTGGAAGTAATGCCAAAGAGGAAAGAAGTTTTGAGTTCTGCTTCACACTTTTCTCAGGCAGGCAACTTGGGAACGAGGTGCCTAAAATGCCAGCTTCTACAGATAATCCCAACACAGAAAAGAAGAGGACATACTGCATAGACTAAGCTATACGGTATTTATCCACTTACATAGTTGAGCTCTACTGTGCAATCCACCTGCATAGCCTGGGATATACTGTACTAATCCACCTACATAGCCTGGGATATACTGTACTTATCCACCTGAAAGCCTGGGATATACTATACTAATTCACCTGCATAGCCTGAGAGATACTGTATTAATTCACCTGCATAGCCTGGGATATACTGTACTAATCCACCTGCATAGCCTGGGATATATTGTACTAATCCACCTGCATAGCCTGGGATATACTGTACTAATCCACCTGCATAGCCTGGGATATATTGTACTAATCCACCTGCATAGCCTGGGATATACTGTACTTATCCACCTGTAAAGCCTGGGGTTTACTGTACTATACAATCCTAGACTGAGATACACCATTCCTGTCCATCTGCACAGTCTGAGCTAAACCATATCTATTCACCTGTATAGCCTGGGCTAGCAGAAAAACAATGCTTTCCAATTTCCCCGTCTCTGGAGCCTGGCAAAGTTCTATACTTTTTCCTGCCAAACAATGATCAAGAACTGGGGCACTATCATTATTGTACTGTGCAATTTAAGAAAGAAACTTTGAAAGGCCTCCTGTTGCTGTCAGCACACTCTGGCCTTTAATGTAGATTTCTGGGTCTCCTAGGGTCTGATCACCTTCCTTTCTAGCTGTAATCTGTTGACCGTCACCATTGCTACACCCTGCTCACATCCTTGCTCCTTCATTTGCTGGAGGAATGGTATTCTCTCCTGCCTGAGGACCTTTGGATGCACAGCCCCCGTTGCCTGGAGACCAGCCCTCCATTTATCACTCAGTTATTTCCTCTTACTTCAACTCTCATTCTCCAGGGAAGTTCCTCTGACCCTAGAATAGAGGAGGTTCCATGCGTACCATTTTACATAATGTGCATGCACATTTCTTTTGCAACAATGCCATCAAAATAGAATTATTTAATGGTCTGATCAGTATGTTCTTTAAGAGTCTTGGTACCAGAAAACTGTAGGTTTTCACTAAGCAAGTCTTAGTTGACTTGATGGAATGAATGAAAGAATGAATGAATGAGAGGAGAGGCCTTGAAACTAACGCTATTAGGATGCATTTGGATTTTAACACATTGTTTGAAAGTGTTTCTTTCTCTCTTTGAAAGGAGCTTGCATACATGGAGGCAGAGGGGCAGTAAAGAACAGAGACACAGGACCTACCAGGTTACAGAAAAAGAACAGGACTCTGGGAAATCTTGGAGCATTGAAGATATTAAGACATTACCCAGAAACATGAATGTTTAGCCAAGAAGTGAAGCACATGCATGTGTGTATGTGTGTATGTGTGCATGTGTGCATGTGTGTGTGTGTGTGTGGGGGGGTAGGGATGCACAGAGATCTGGGTAAGAGCTGAAAGCAGTAAGTGTTGGCATCAGTGGCATTAACCTTTGTGATTCTGGCTGAGGCTGGTTGTGTAGTGTGAAGTGTAGGGCTAATGCGCACCAGGTATTAATGATGGGTTTCCACAGAGAAGGTTGGCTCTGGCTGAGTTGTACATCAGGGGTGCTGGACTAAACTAATGACATTGACTCTGCCTGCAAGCCAGCTGCCTTTGCCCTCTTGGCTGGCTCTGGTAGGAGAGTCTGTGGGAGGGCTGCACTTCACAAGCTGAATCTAGGCTAGAGATAAAGGCTGAAGAAGAAGACTGGGGTGCATCAGATGTTGCTGTTCAAGAGCAGAGGGCATTGGTAATATGCTGTCATCAGGGACCTTGAAGAATGACCTCATGAGGATTCCAAAAGCTGGTTGGTGCCCAGGCTGAAGAGGCAGTCTAGGGTGACATCTAGGAATATGTGTGCATGGTCAGAACTAGATTTGCAAAGGTTGAGAGATGTGTGTTGAATAAGGCATCTGAAACATGGCAGATATGTCAGGATGAGCTAGTGCGGAAGCTGCAGACTATGGCCCATTGCTGTAAATAAAGCTTTATTGGAACACAGTAAGAGCCATTCACTGTGCTTTATTTGTCTGTGCTTTATGGCTATGACAGTGAATTTCATCAATGCAGAGACCATTGATCAATGCAGTTCACAGGACCAAATATTTCCCTTTATAATATCTAGCTAGGAGCTAGTGAGACAGCTCAGTGGGTAAAGTGCTTGCTGTGCAGACGTATAGATCGGAGTTTAGATTACCATGGTGAGGTGTGCTTGTTACCAATATTGGGAAATAGACAGGACAATCCATGGAGTTCACTGACCAGCTAGCTAGTCTAGCTAATCAGTATGTTTCTGGTCTAGTGAGAGACACTGTCTCAAAGAATACAGTAGAGAGCAAATGAGGAAGACATTTGGCATCCACCGAAGCTTTGACACACATAAACACACACACACACACACACACACACACACACACACACACACACAAACACACACACGCACATTTGATCAGTCCTTTATCTAATACATCTCCCCATTTGCCTATTCCTCTACCTTCTCCATGCCTTGGCTTTTTTTAATTTGTGATGTAGAGTTTCATGCATACCAGGCTGTCCTTAAACACCCTCTATAACCAAGGGTAAGGGTGGCCTTGAACTCCTGAACTTTCTGGCATTTCCACAGTGTCTTCTTAATTCACACTGTTCTTCATAATAGTTTTTTTCTCATAAACCTTTCTACCCACAAGCATGGAGCATCAAAGAACTATATTTTACTAGCACCCAGCAAAGTGGCTTATGCACAGTAGGTCTTCAATAGAGATTTTCAGAATGATCAAAGAGCCACAAATACATTGTTTTTCTTTTTTTTTTGGTTAATTTTTTTTCTTATCTAAACAGAGAGTTTTTCAAGGGACATTTCTAGCTCTCATTTCTGTCACGTTGGGTGCATTTAGTTCTTCCTTATATGTGTTCAAGTATCTAAGTGTTCACACCTCCAAAATCTCACCCTGTCTCGGGCCTTTGCAAACCACAAGCAGCTTGTGGGCCACACTGAAGATTCTGAGGTTTAATGTTCACAACATGGAGAATCTAAGTCTGACCTGTGGTTCTCAGCAGGTGGGAATGTTCTCACCTTCCCTTGTCTCATAAACAGAAATAATGAAGGTCTTCTCCTGCTGTATGGTTCAGCAGTTAAGAGAGACCAGAAAATATTTAGGACCCATAGGAACAGATACCAGCGTTCAGTACATCCATGAGAGAAGACTGACTCTTGTTAGCTCGATTCAAGATGAAGCTACAACTCTTGTTCTTGCATGCACCCATACCTCTCGTCTGAGACATTGCCCCGGCTGCCTAATGCTTCTACCATACCTTCGAAAGTGACCTGAGTTAATGGAATTCTTTAGCTATAGGTGTCCAGAAAATTCATTGCCTAAAAAGAACTTATTAGAAACTTCCCCAGGGGTGGCCAACTTCTGAACAAAGATTGACTCTGTAATCAAAGTTTGTCTGGCCTTCCACCAGATTCTAGAAACGGGTGGCAGTGTTCGCGCCCCTGGCAGGACCGACTTGCCAAGGAGCATTGAGTGATGAGCAAATTAAAGAGGGCCAAGGAGAAGCCTCTGAGCGAGGAGGCAAGGCCCGGAGACGGGCAGCCGCTCTTGGGCTTGATTTTTACTTCTGGGTAGAGACACAGAACACAGGTGCTGACATGTCACCTTCTGTCACAGAAATGCTGGCTGGTATGTTCTGTGGGGCAGTGGACCATGAGAGGTAGCCTGGTTCCCGGTTGAGCTAAAGGCTTTGAAGCCCTGGAGAAGGTAGGAGCTTTGTCTGCTCCCATGTACCAGGCCCCTGTCACTAGCCACAGCTCCCCACAGATTTGTGTCCATTTGTCACATAAAGGCAACATCCCAAGCCCCTCCACGTGTAGATGAGGAAAAGGAAGTGACCTGTGGTTATATAGGCTCAAGATAAAGATGAGGTATATAGAGGTCTGGAGGGTACAGCCAATAAGCTCCCTTCCCAGGCATTTCTCCCGGCAAAAGGTATTTAATCTCAGGCCCACCCTGAGAAGTGGGATATGGTTTTACACATCCACTTTCCACCATGGCAAGAAATGATTTGGAACCACAGACTGTCTCTTTTCATTGGCATCTGCTGTGGGGCGTCATGGAGAAACCCTTTGCCTACAGAGTCACTGTCTACTGTAGAAGATCCCTCGGCACTCCCAGCCACAATCGCCACCAAGCCCAAGTCTGCCACCATCAAGCCAAGGACAATCACAGTGGAACCAGCTGGAGCTCCCCTTTCCCCTATGGCCCTGGGATAAATCCAGACCACTTTGAAGATTCCATTTTCAGCTCTTCCCCAACTTGCAGCAATGCTTAGGTGTCCAAGAGCCTAGGAACTCCCCAGTCCAAGGAACTTTGAAGGCTGGCAGACCCCAGAGCCAGCTCCAGCTGTCTCTCATCTCAGACTGTGCTTCCTCACCCTGGTGAGCAGTGTCCTGGTAATTTTCAACAGCCCACACTAGCCTTGGCAACAGGTGTGGGGTAAGCACAGTCAATCTTCCCTCTTTGCACCTCCCCAAGCAGCCATGTCCACAGAACGTACAACCCTACAATGGTCAAGAGTCTTCTTCCTATGCTCAACCCAGCCACACCCAGCGTGATGAGGTAGGGTCAAGTCCAGATTCCAGCTGCCTAATATAAACTGATGGGGCTGTTGACACTGGTGGGCAGGAGTCATTCTCATAGTGATGGAGCCTAAGATCTAAGCCATGATCATTACCCTAAGCTAGTGACTAGTCCAGACGTCCAACCTATTATTTTGGACACTACTTGGGCAGTGTTTCTGGGCTATGTTCTGAGACAAGGTTCCATGAATGAGGCTAATGATGACATCATTGGGTCGGATCGGGAGGGAGCTTCCACTTGAAGCTCCTGGCAGACTGTGTTAACTGAGGAGAGGAGGCCATTGGAGGTTCAATACAGACAAAACCAACTACTTTCTTCACTTCAGCGTTTGAAATGTTTGTTCTGTGATGTGGGGTTTCCGGTATCTCAGGCTAGCTTTGAGTGCTCTTTGTACCTAGGTGAAGGGTGGCATTGAACTTCTGATCTTCCTGCCTTCACTTAGCCAGAGCCGGGATTATAGAAGTGCATCACCACACCGGTTTCTGTGGTGCCTGTTTCAGAAACCATGGCGACACACATGCTCTATAGACTGCGATTACATCCTCAGCCCTGAACTTTCTCACAGGCCTGCCCCATCAGTATTTCTGCATTTTTCTAAGGGTGGGGAAAATGGAAATATGAGAGGGAGAGAGAAGGGAGAAGACAGGGAGGAGATCTATTAACAGGCCAGACTATGCCTTAGTCTAGAATTCATAATTATATGGGGCTTTAGCTCAAATCTGCATTGTCCTCAGAGGAGAACAGTTTCTTTGTAAAAAAAAAAAACAAAGAACATTTCCAATTCTGTATTAATTCCACCCCCATTGCCATAACAAAGCTATCGGGTCAGCAAGAGGTCACCAAGCTGTCTCCTATGGTCTTCCTCCCATTACCTCCTCGGGAGGGAGTGGTAGTCCTCAAGGTCTGAGGCATCACATAGTGAGTGGACAGTTTCAGGGAGAACTTCTCAGTTTCACTGCTGTGCCCTATACTTCTTGCCCCAGGTGTGGGATGTATCCTTGAGGCCAAGATCAGCCATGTTCTTCCATTTTGACTTTTCCCACCTTGCACTGGGGCTGGTTGGCATGTTAACCCAAGGCAAGATGGTGGCCTCAGCTTGTTTTCTTGTGTACCATCACCATCGTTGAGTATCACCATGTTTCAACGGTGGGAAGCTGAAGGGATCGGGAACATAGATGTGGGCCTGAGACATTCTGCCCATAGGTCTATTTGTTTGGGAACTGGATGCAACCAGTGCTCAGGTTTTCATTGGCAACAGCTCTGTGCATCGCTCTGCCACAGAGGACAATGTGAGCCTCCTTCTGAGGGTATGAAAAGGAAGACTCAGAAGGTTGCCTTTCGTCATCGTGAGAACACGGTACTGATAGGGGTGTGCAATGGTGTATTAGCTCGGGTTGTACAGACTGGGATGTGTAAACAGCACGCTTTCCCCAACATTCTGGGAGCTGCAAGTCTAAGACTAATGTGCCAATGAATGTGATTCTCAGTTTAGGCTCTCTTCACAGGTTACAGATGGCCTGGTTTCTCTCAAGGAAGAGAGAAATAAAGATGGTGCTTTGGTGTCTATTTCTCTAATTCTGTAGAACTTGGAACCTATCCTCATTTACCTCAGCAAACCTTAATGACCTCCTTCGAATCCTCATCTCCAAATCCAGAAACAGTGGCTCAGCACATGGAGAACATTTTCCTTTCCTAACACGGAGGAGGCCACGGTCACATGGTTTCTTTTCTGCCCCAGTAGAGCAGTTGATAGTGTAAAAAAAAAAGTCACCATATTTATTGTTTATTATTATTATTATTATTATTATTATTATTATTATTATTATTATTATTATTTCACAGGAATGATTATGCATATCTGAAATGATGGTGACCATTCCCTCTTAATTGTGCCTAAATTAGACTAATGCTTAAATGAATGAAAATCCCAGGGATTACCACAGTTAGGCACTCAAGGGCAAAATCTGTAGAGTCTAAGCCACAGCAGGCAGGATTACAGAAGGTCATGATGGCTGCCACTGATGCAGGGCAGCTGGCCCACAGGTTTATGCTTGGGGCAAATTCACTCCCTAAAGTCCCCATGCAGGCTGTGGAGGCATGGATTAGTGTTCTGAGTGACTGATCTTCCCCCTGGTGTCAGCTGCTTATGTACCAGTGTAGCCCAGGTCAGCGATGCAGAGCACCCTTACTCTGGCATTCCACTGAACCCCTGCTGCAATCCCTGCTCGACTATGGTCCTTGTACAAATGGATCTAGTGACTCTCAGTACCTTTTCTGTGTGACCACACATGGTGCCGGAAGGACACAGTAGAAGTGATCAGCTGGTTGGCTCTTGGGTTCTGCTGTGTGTAACTTTCTTGTCAGCTCTCATCCAGCAGGAATTAGGATGGCAGAAATGACCACAGAGCTTCCGTGCAGAACTATGAAGTAAGTAAGAGAGGACGTAGAACCAACAAAATGGTTCAGCTGCTGGAGATGCCTGTCAGCAAAACCCAGTGATTTGAGTTTGACCTCTACAATCCAAGGTAGAAAGAGAACAGTCTTCTGAAGTTGTCCTCTAAGCCCCATCTCTCTCTCTCTCTCTCTCTCTCTCTCTCTCTCTCTCTCTCTCTCTCTCTCTCTCTCTCTCTCTCTCTCACACACACACACACACACAATGACGACGACTATGACATTTTTTAAAGACAGTGACAGGAACTGCTTGGGAAGAACTCGGGTCCTTCTTTTTTCCACTAATGGAAACAGCACAGAACTGAGTCCTAGTCCTGATGCCCAAGTTTTGAGACCCTGAAAGATTCTCTCCCTTCACAGCTTCAGTTTGATCATCTGTACAAAGAAATGCTGGGGTGGCATCTACCCCCAGAGGCTCTTTCAAGAATGACCATGGATCATACATGATAAATACTTGGCCCAGCATATTATGCCCAGCATATTATGCCCAGGAAGCTCCAAGAAATGTCCTCAACTTTGATTGTCTATGGGAGAAGGGCAGATCTCCAGGGGTTCTACTGGGCATCTACTTTTAGGGCCCTGACAGGTTACTCAGCATGCAGAGCCATGATGTAGGATGTCACCAAGGGTGCACATAATAAAGATGCAAAACCCCACATTTTACATTTCTTCATCTAACGGTTGTAATATAACTCTGCCCGGTAGGCCCTGTACTCCTCCAAATCTCTTCCATCATCAATATAAAAAGCAGCAAACACAAATCCCTGTTCCACTTGACATTTTAAGAGATGCTATCTATCCAGGTTGCCCTTGAAATGAACTTCTACCCGTTCA
This sequence comes from Micromys minutus, assembly GCF_963924665.1. NCBI lineage: Eukaryota > Metazoa > Chordata > Mammalia > Rodentia > Muridae > Micromys > Micromys minutus. Next base: position 79,106,720 of record NC_137971.1, read on the forward strand.
CAGGTGTCAGAAAAAGGCAAGAGGAATAACAGACACCACAGTGCTGTTTGCCCACGCCATGGACCACTCTAGGCTCACATCAATCCCCAGCATGTACTTAGAGCATTCTTGCATGCACACCAATCCTGCCTGTGGCCACAGAGGAATAGCCAGGACAATCCTCTAAGAATGTCCCATCTACAAGCACAGAGAGAGGCACTAAAAATGATGGAGACCCTTGAGGTTCACGGAGGCAGAAACTGAAAAAATACCTTTAAAAAATTCACTGTGCCATAGACCTGAAATCTGGTCAGACCGTCAGGAGAGGATTATAACACATTTGTTTTTTAACTATGTGACATTGGCTCATCCCTATTTTGGGATAATAAAAGCAAATAATTAATATTGTCTAGTGGAATTTCACTCCGTGAAACAAACATAAAGATTCTGAGGTCACTGTAAACCTTCATGTTAAAATAAAATTTAGAAGTTAGTTGCTTTGTCCCATTAGGCACATTTCAAATTTTGTGTGGCATCATGCGGTCCACAGCTTTGGATGATATGTTAGGGTGCATTTCTGTCACCCCCAAATGTGTTATCAGAGGGTCTGGGTTAGCATATTGCCCGGATTCTGATAGACTCTCAAAGCGCCCCCTTTGTATGAAAGAACCAACTGTAGACTCAATACTATTCAAGAATGAACCGTCAAATCCTTCTCCTCCAGCATCTGGATTTTTGGTTTTTTTTGTTTTTGTTTTTGTTTTTTTAAGAAGAAATGTAATAGAAAGTAGTACCAATTCTCTCCCAGGAGCCTACGCAGTCCTCCTGGCCCTACAAAAGCTAGTGAGTCAGGAGGAAACTGCAGTGTGCTGGCAACACTCCTCAGGCAAACTCCCATTCATTTCCTGCCCTTTGTTCTACAACATCCCCACCGCTGCTGTGCAAGCTCTCAATCCCTCCAGAAATCTCCATCCTTATTTACACGGACTAAGATGATGTCCAAAACCCAAGTGACCACTTGTGGCTTCCTGAGGAATGTGAGTGTTTTCCCTCTGACTCTCAAGAGAGGTTTGAGAATTCCAGCTGCTTCAGTTGCTCCCCGCTTTTGTCTAGTAGATAATGTGGGGGTCGGTCCTTGATTCAAGAAGGCCCAAGAGCTGTCTGATCTAAAATACAGCTTGAGCATTAGGCAGGAGGAAAACAAATGACATTTCGGCAAAGGTGGGGGGGGAGTGTGGGGGGTTGTCGGCTGGAAAAATAACAGGCCTAGAGATATGTTTATTTTGCTACTAGATGCAAACAAGGCTGTTAAAGGCATAATTACCAGTGAGGCTCACTGTCCCAGTCCCCGCATCAGCAGCAGCCTGAGCAGGTGCACCCTTTCAGATCACACATTATCTGGGAGGAGAATTTGTTGGATGCTTTTGTCCCTGGGGCTTCAGGGTCTCAGGAAAGAGGGTGTGCATTTCGGAGCACTCAGACAAAAGTGGTTCAGATGCTGAAAGAGCATAGGTCCCACTCAAAGACCTAAGCTAGCACCGTGAAATAAGATGTCCTGAGAAGTATTGCATCTCATATGTGTGTGTGTGTGTGTGTGTGTGTGTGTGTGTGTGTGCATGCTGTGTGTGTGTGTGTGTGTGTGTGTGTGTGTGAATGCCTGTCTGAGTGCAGTTTTAGGTGTTGTAGGCCAGGAGTTGTCTACCTTGAGTTTTGAGTCAGGGTCTCTTGTTAGCCTGCAACTGCAGGATTGAGCTAAGCTGGCTATCCAGTGAGTCCACACCTACCTGTGTCCATCTCCTCAGCACTGACGTTACAAAGCACTCACTGTGACTTACACAGGTTCTGGAGATTAAGCCCTGGTCATAGGCTTGCTGGCAAGCGTTTTACCAACCGAGCCATGCCCCCAGCACCCGTACCTCCCATCACGGCAGTTATTTTTCTGTTTCTGAAAGTCTGTGATGAATGTCTCTGCCCTCATCAGAGTGACAGTGGCTTTCAGCCCTCTGCCTTGTGTTACAGCCATGTGCAGAGATTTAAATGTGCAGAGATCCTTATGCATAGAGAATCTGTTGTCAGTAAGTCCAAAGCAGAGCCCAGCGTTTCTGAGAAATCACTCACAACCCAGATTTCCCTTACTGAGTATCTCTCCATGCTGGGCAAGTCCTACTGAGAGAGAAATGTCTCCCTGCTATAACCACCCCAACCCCCAGGGCCTAGTAACAGGGTTGCCAGACATTCTGGTCTCTCTGGGCTTGGTTTAGCTTTTGATCCCCTGCTGGTCTCTGGGGTTGAGCTCATGAGAGTCTGATCTGCAGGGGATCAGAAATGAGGAGGCATGTGACAGTGTCTGTTAGGTTACTGAAGGCTATGTGGGTGGGTGCTGGGTGCAGCAGCACTAGGAAGGGTACACAAGCTCCTACCTACCCGTGATCAGAATAGGAGCCACTCAGAAAAATGGGGAGATCTGAAGTTAGACGGATGTGGGCTGGGCGATGTTCTAGAAGGAACGCTTGAGGACTGGGGGGGATGACTCAGTGGGTAGAACCCTCACCATGCACATATAAGGAGCAGAGTTTGGGTTCCAAGGACTCACTTAAAGAAAGACACAGTAATGAGTATCTGTAATCCCAGCACTTCTGTGGTGAGAAAAGAGGGGAGGATAAGAGAATCCCGGGAAGCTCATGAATGAGGCTGCCTGGAGTCTATAATAGTAAAAGGGAGACTCTGCACCAAACAAAATGGAAGATGAGGTTATCCACTGGTTTCCACATGCCCACCACTGTGCCTGTGTATCCATATCTACCCACCACCACCACCTTCACTTCCTCTACCACCACCACCACCTCCACTTCCTCCACCTCCACCACCACCTTTACTTCCTCCTCCTCCACCACCACCACCTCCACCACCACCACCACCACCACCTCCACCACCACCACCACCACCACCACCACCACCACCACCACCACCACCACCACCACCACCATTACCACCACTACCACCATCATCAAAAGAATGGGTTGCAAGCTCTTGTTAGAAAACAGCTCCCTACCGGGTTGTCTGAGGGTTCTTGAGCTTTTGTTCCAAGGGTTTATGTGTTTAAAAAGGACAGGAGGGATGTTAAACTCCTTAGGATAGTTACTTTACATGAACAAAGCAGACAGTGTTGAAGAGGATGCAAAGAAGCTAGAACTCTCATACCGTGCTGTGGGAATGCAAAATGGTGCAGCCTTTAGGGACAACATTACATGTGTTACTCAGAAAGACCAAGATTGAAATTTAGCAATATACAAACTCAGTTAAGAAGTAGAGACAGGACCCTGAGGAGATATCTATACATCAATGCTGATGACAGCATTCCTTAAAATAGTCGAAAGTTAGAATCATTCTGAACATGATCATACAGAAAACGTTATTCAGCTTTTAAAAGGACGGCCACTATGACACAAGCACACATGGCTGAACCTTGGGGACATTCTGCTACGTGAAATAAGACACCTACAAACCGTGATCCTACTTCCACAGGGGTCCACAGAGCCAGCAAACACATAGAGATGGATCAATTGTGGTTGCCAAGGACTAGGGTTGGCGGTGGCAGGGGGACAGTTTACAAGGTCAAGACAGTCCTTGGGGACTGGTGGGTATGATGTCTGCCCAACATGAATATGCTCAGTACCACTCATCTGCCTCCTCATGGCAGTGATAGTAAGTTTCAAGTTACACATGCTTCACCACAAGTATAGAATAGATGGGGAAAAGAAGACACATCAATCCAACCTCCATTCTGCTCGAATCTACAGGCTATGACTTCTCTGGCTCACAAGCAACTCTTGTGAACCTGCTCTGTCAAATTCTTGTCTCAGGCCACTGGGCTGTTCAGTTCCTTGCTCCATCTCCCATTGAAATGCTCTGTGAGTCTCCTGAAGGAGGGTGTCTGCACAGGTGTAAAGCTCTAGTTCCCCAAACACAAGGTGGCTGCTTGGCTATATTAACTGAGAGGCTAAATGGCTACATGGAAGCTCATATGGCTTCTGGATACTTGCCTCTGCCTATAGGTTGGGAGCAGTTTTGTTGACATGATTCTGAAGCGTCAGAAGCATTGGCCTTCTTCATGTGGGCCCTTCTCTCATCTCCATGTGAGCCCTTCCATCTCTTCTCCCATAGCTACCAGCACTGTATCTCAAGATGGACATAAGATCTCTTCCCCCAAAGCTTCCCAGCACGGACGTCAAGGCATCAATAGATTAACAAGTGAACTCAAAGCCCTGTTCTGCTGGCTCCTCTGTTTGACTTACAGATCCACCCAAAGCAGATCATAAGACATGGACTTGGTCTTGCCAAGGCTTCGACTGGCAGTAGACCTATGAAGCCACTGGGTTTGTTAGAAGGAGCCCCATCTGCTGAATTCATCCACAGGTATGAGGGGTTCTCTCCACTGGCTTCACCAGGCTGGCTTGAACTCTTTCTTCCCAAAGACACCCCTTAACTGCCGATACAAGAGGTTGGGCAGTAAAACAATGAAGAAGAAGATAAAGAAAGCTTAGATTTCAAACCCCCGAGTCTCTGATTTCTATTTGTAACTCTGAATCTGCCCCCCAGGGAACCAGAACAGCTGGAGAGAGCTCTCCTATTCAGCAGAGACTCAGGAACAAGCAAGAATTTCACTGGAAATACACCTTGCCCACAGCATCCTTAGATAGTTGGCACCCACAAAGCACTGTGCACCACGGGCTATGCACTTATGTTTGTGGCTACCATTTGGTGTCAGTCACAAAGATTCTCCAACCCCCAAAAGCCAATTAGGGATAGAAGGGATGATGGCATGGAAGACACAGAATCTGGAAACCCATCCTGATTTCTAACCCTTGGACACCTCAGCTTTGCTTCAAGTCTTGTCAAATCTTTGACTCACTGTAGGCCCATTAAACCACTGGTCTTGACAAGGCTTTGACTCACAGTAAGCCCGTGAAGCTACTGGCTTCTTATACATCTTTCTTTTATACTATGGAATCAAAATATGTGTTACAGACCTCAACACAGGTTCCAAAAGATAATAGGTATGCAGGGAATGCTTCCATGTTAGGGCTCCTACTAACTTGGTTTGGGGAGACAGTAGAAGTGCCTGACCACATGCCTCCTGTCTCATCAACTTGCTTTTTCTAATTTATTCAAATGTATGATCCCCAACACTGGTACTCTTTCAGGACACAGGTTGAATCCATTGTTAACAAAATTCATGTATCTATACAGTGGGTCCCATGCATTATGTTTTTATGGCCCTGTGTCCCCAAGAGGCAGAAACGGTTTAGCTTAAAGTATGCCAACACTGTTTCCCTTAGGCAATGGCTTCTATTACAAGTTTTACACACACACACACACACACACACACACACACACACACACACCCCACAGACTGAATATAAACCCGAGAGGGGCTGTGGACATATTTATCTCTCTACTTTTTGCTAAAGCCGAAGTCCTAATGATGGATGTCTTTGTACAGGTACAAACCAAACAACAGGGAGACATATTCATGGCCTCATCCCTACATACCTCTGGCCAGTCAAAAGAATGCTGGGTATGGTTTACTTCTTTGGTAGGTAGATATGAAAAATGCAGTTAGCATTTTGATGGGAACTAGAACTTTGGAATATTCGTGTCTAACTATGTAGTGGACATTTAACTAGTTTCAACCAGAGCCTTCACAGGGCAGTACTGCATCAACAGTGGAATAGGAAGGTAAGAAATCTTAGCCTGTCTATTACACACACACACACACACACACACACACACACACACACACACACACACACACGAATCTCCTTTACACACAAATTATGTCTTGTTTCCCCTTGAAACACTGTTCACAGACTCACTTTGCTTTTCACACCTTAGGAAGGGATGAGAGTCAAGAAATAATCAATTGGCTTTTCACTCCATCAGAGGGAAAGGGGAAAACATTTTGAAGGGAGGGGGAGTGTAAAGTCCTGCCTGTGAAGCACACATCACTCCAGTGCTGTGACCAGCCTGCATTTACCCAGCACTTGCTATGCATCAGGCTCTGTGTGATGCCTCTGTGGGACCATTTTTCATTTTCTTCCTCCAATAGCCTCTTGCAAGAAGCACTGCTATCGTTTTCAATTTTAAGGTACAAAATTGAGGCGTACACAATTGAAGTAGTATGCACCAAGTCACATGGCTACCCGTGTCCAGGAGCTAACGTGTCTATGACTCTTTAAACCAGTGAGTCTTTATTACCTGAGAACAGAGTATGTACAGCCAGTAATGGTGACAGTGGTGGGGGTTAAGAGTGGATATCTCAGGCTGTTTCTGTCCACGAAGCCTACCCAAGTCCCCAAAGCTTCTTGGAAATGTCTACAGTGGGCACTTACACCCCTCTTTGAGAAAGCTTTTAACTTTCTCATTCTTCCTGGGATGGAAGAGTCATTTTAGAAGCTACAGATGGAACAGCAGATGGTACGTGAAACCTATCAGAATTGCCCAGGCTGAAACCATTCATCTGCAAAATCCATATGTTTTCATAGGGGGCAACTTCATAGAAACAACAGCAAGAGGAAACAGCAGAGCCTGGAGCAGGAGGTGCCGCTAGCCAGGAGGCTGACAGGACAAAGTACGCAGAAGAGCTGAGGGTGTGGGTGGCACTCTGACGATTACCTGGGAGACAGAGAAAGAGCAAGCCAGGCACAGAAGCAAACACTGAGTTATAAAGCTGAAGGAGCCTCGAAGAATACACCTTCCACATACGGTCTGAGAAAGATAGCTGGGGCCCTTGCAAAGATTAAAAAAAACAAAACAAAAAAAAAAAAAAATGCAGCCTCGGCTGCAGCATAGAGGGCAACAGTTGATGTGCACCAAGCATGTTTCAAATGCCTGGTCCTCTGCTACAGTCTGCTGTTGCCTCTTGGTGTCACATGGATGGGTTTATGTCCCTGTGAGTCTGCTGCTGCTTTAATAACTGATCTTGAATTTCCATGCTGAGCAGTCTGGTGAGAGTCTGACCCTGCATCCGTTAGGATCCTGACCCTTCTGGGTAGGTGGCCACAGTTGGGACTGCACTCAGTGCAAAGCAGAATGACTGGGGGTGGCAGCTGCGGTGTGCCTATCTGGACTGCTTTCTCCCGCACTTTCTAGGCAGCGTGCAACTATACAGAGAGCCTCGTCTCCTGATTTTCCCAAGAGGTAAATTTCAAGCAGAAAGAACGTCTACATTGGGAATGGACAAATCTTTGTTTTGTCACATAATCACCGTATGACTGTGGACCTCAGTTTGACCACCTAACTACTGGGTTCCCGACAAAGGCTCAAGGAATTCCCTCCCAAAGTAGTTGCTATACACAGCATTTTGGAGAAATTTCTGAATTCAGTCCTTTATTGGAAGACAACCCCTTACCCTATTCTTGTCTAGATAGAGTCACTGTTCCTCAGGCTGCTGCTCACCAAACTCCATCCAGTTTTAGATTTCTCAGATGCAAATGTTAATTTTTTTAAATTAATAATTCTGCCCATTATATTTTCCCATATAAAGAAGTGGTAGCTCTCAACTGCAGGTGATCTGGGCCCCCAAGGGACATCTTCAGACACTGTGTGATAAGGATATAAGTGGGCAGAACATGCTATCAGAAGCTTGTAGGTAAAGACCAAAGACACAGACAAGGGGGGGGGAGCCTGATAGTAAAGAGTTAGCCAGGCCAAATGTTAATAGCTCACAGCTTACAAAGCCTGGTCTAGAATGTTCTTCTGGCTCTTCTGCACTCCATCCTTGATTGCCAACACATCTTGCTCTAAGATACACACACACACTCACACACACACACACACACACACACCCCACACACACACCCCACACACACACTAAGGTCTTTCTCACTTCCTATATGTGACATTGCCTGGATTGTTAGAAGCAACTGCTATTCTAGTAGGATGCTTTGAGTTCAACATTAAGGTCAGATCTGTCCTTCCTCTGCTCAAAACACACTTACATCAGACTTTGGGTAACAGTGCCATGGCACACCCTAGGACTACTCTCTGATCTTGTGTCTTGTTACTCTAGCCCTTACCTCTTGCCCACACCAGGGTACATTCCCCCTCAGGGCTGGCCCAGCTCTACTCTGCCTTGGAACAGTTTACAAGGCGGCACCCTCTAGTTCATCTCCTTCTCTTGTTATTCATAAGGCTTCCCCAGGCCTTTTTCATTAGGAATACAATGCGCTCCCACTTCTGCCCTCCACTTTCAAAATGCAATGCTGGCTGATCTCATAGAGAAAACACAGCGCATCTTAAGAGGCAGGATGCTTCAACTGGACAGGAAGCTGGCTCCCTGCTTTCCTGTTTCCTCACTGTTATCACAGGGAGAGGGGAGGGAAGCAGGAACTGACTGTCTTGGAGCTGGTGACCACCTTACCTGATAGGGTAGTCAGCAGCACTGAGGTTGATGAAGAAGTCCCAGGGCCAGTCAGTCATCTCCAGTAGATCTCGCATGCTCTGCAGGTAGGTGGACAGGAGGCTGGCTCCACCCCAAATGGTGGCCATCCTCCAGGAGGTCACTCGGACATTGTCGTACTGCCTGGAGAACTGGAGCACTTGCCGATGCAGGTAATTGGACCGCTTTTCCAGGGAGAGAAAAGGAGAAAGAGGGTCAGTTAACACCTCAGAGGACATTAGCCCGTAGACACCGCAATCACCTCTCTCCCTTGGGGTTGTTGTGTCTGATCACAGTGGAACTGGCTGTCGCCAGTCCAGCCTGCAGTGTCTTTCTATACCAATATTCAACCACTGGTTACTGGAGTTCATATTCCCTAAGCCCACTGCAGAGTTAGTCAACCAGTGGGCTTGAGGTGATAAACCTAGAACACTATTACATCCATTACTAGTGGTAATGGATGGCTACTGCATATTATCTCAAGGTACCAAGCTCAAGAACATCTAAGTATCTATCTAAATTTGATGAGTCTTTGTGGGTAGGAGGTGGGGTTTCTATGTTCTGTCCTCCAGGACCACTTTCCTCGACTTACTGTTTCACAGAGTGACTAGAAACACATGTTGGAGATGAAAATAGCCCCTTTGCCTCTTTGGATTCATTAAGCGTTAAAGCTATAACTGGGCCTTATACTTGGGAGGTGAGCATTCTATCACTGTCTTAGAACCTCAACCTGTGCTTTTCTGAGAAGGGGCTGAACTTGACCTCAGAAATAACCTTCACACCTCCACATTAGGCGCTCTAGGGGTCTAGGCAGGCACATATCTTGTGACATCAAGAGATTAACAGAAACTTCTAGGAAAAGATGACTCCTGGGTCATCAAGCCAAGTGTGGGTTTTGGTAATAGGGTTTTATTATGTACAGCATACCCACCAACTGACAGTTTTCTGTGGCTGCAGTCAGGCAAGGGAAGAACTGATTAGCATATGGTCTAAAAGGATATTTCAACTACCTGGACTTCTCTGGAAAAAGTGAGCTCAGTCTTTGGGTAGCTAGCTTAACAGATCTGTGAAGGCAGGCACACTAGACATTGGAGAGGGAGTGTAAAAAACACACAGGGAAAGGAAAATGTTAAAAAGAAAACCCACACAGTACAGTTAGGTTTTTAGAAGAAATTCTTGTGTATGTTATTTTATGTAGGAGGAAGACAAACACTACCAGTAATGTAGAACATGGAGAGAAAAAAGCCCATGGGAGGATCTGGAATGATCTGAACACAAAGAAATGAAGAATTTAAGGCTATGGATATGCTAATTTTCTGAACTGACTGGCTCATCCTGTATACATATAGAAACATATCAGATCTTAATCAATAAATATGTGTAATTATCATGTGCCCAGGAAGATTAAAAAGGCAAACAACCAAGCTTTTCTATAGGAAAATCTGAGCGTCAAAGCTAAACATTCTGAAACTAACACACAAACAGACACACACACACACACACACACACACACACACACAACTTAGGAATCACATGCTGCTGTTCCATCTCTAGCCTTCAGTCTGGACTTGTGAGGTGGAAGGAAATGTCAGAGATGGATAGACTGCAGAGGAAGCCCAGCTCAGGGATACAAATAGCAGCTCCTTACCTTATCCACGTGGATATAGTAGAAGTGGTCTTTGTGGTAGATGGCCTTAAACATGCGCTGTAGCTGTCGTGAGGCACGGCCATGGACCACCAGGACAAAGGCGATTCTGACTGGGTTGGCAGGCATGTACTCAACAGCATCCTCATCCCATTGGACGTTCTTGTTGGCTTTGCCTGGGGAAGACCATAGAGATGAGCTTGAGGATGGCCTGCCCTTTGGGAAGAAGGAACTGTCTTCTACTTCCTGGGACAGGAACAGAGCATCTGTATGGAATCCTATAGCCTGATTCAGTGGAACCAAGCTAGTCATAGACTATCTGCTGTCCATAGACAAGGTAGCAGGAGATTCTGTGGTTCCTATGGCACTCTCTATACTACAGGAGTCTGAAAAGGCTGATACATACACTCAACTATGTGCTGGCTAGTTTTATGCCAACTTGACAAAAGCTAAAGTCATCTGAGAAGAAGGAATATCAGGTAAGAACATGCCCCAGAGGTTCCGGCTGTGAGAAAGCCTGTAAAGCCTTTCCTTAATTAGTGACTGATGGGGAAAAGGTCCAACCCATTATGGGTGATGTCATTCCTGGGATGGTTATATTGGGTTCTATAAGAAAGAAGGATAAGAAGTCATGAGGAGCAAGCCAGTAAGCAGCATCCCTTCATCAGCGCCTGACTCCAGGTTCTTGACCTGCTTGAGTCCCTGTCCTAACTTCCTTCAAGAATGAACAGTGATATGGAAGTGTAAGCCAGATAAACCCTTTCCTTCACAAGCTGTTTTGGTCATGATGGTTCATCACGGCAATAGTGATCCTCTTGTCTCTGCTTCCTTGGCACAAGGATTGCAGGACTGGCTCTGTTACATGGATCCTGAGGATCTGTTCTTGCGTCTCCGTGCTTGTACTGTAAGCACCTTACCAACTGAACCATTTCCTCAGCCCTTAATCTTACACATCCCGTGACTCCTTCTCTTGTCCATGCTCAGTCTACAGATGTGGGAAGCATCATTCTGATTATTAATCCAGAAGTGGCCTGTAGTTCAGGACTGGCTGGCCAGAAATTGGCACACCCTCTGTGCAACACTATTCAGATAGATGTTTGAGCCAAACAAGCCAAGGAGACAATGCCTAGGGTTTTTTTTGTTTGTTTGTTTTTTTGTTTCTTTTTCCTTTTTGTTCTTGCTGCACATCAAACTAGAAGATGGTAAGAACTTTTCCATTTCCACAGAGAGAGAAGTTGCCAGAAGAAACCTGCACAGAGGGAAGCTCTTCTGAGAGGCTGCCGCTATCTGAGTCCTACTGACCCAGCTGAGCTTCAGAATCATCCAGGCTGGAAATGTGCCACTGTCATGGACTATCATCTATTACCTTTGGAGAGGCAGATTTTATACCCAATCCACCTGGATAAATGGGTCCAGACACCTTTTATCCCCAAATCAGCCTTAGACAATCCCTGTCTCCAGGGCCAAGGCCAGTGAGTAACACCCGCCTGTTTTAGAGTGTTGCAGGTTACATTGACTAGGTGCTGTTTGGATTTCCCAGACTGATCTAATTTCCTGTAGTTTAACTTTATTCTGGGTTTGGGGGAACCAGAACATGGCTAGGGTTTCAGGTAGCCAGATTGTCAACTGGGGTTCCTGAGAATGCAGACCGCTCAGCAGCTCAGGAGTGGGAGTGTGTTGGTGGCTAGTCAGAAGAAGGCTCGTTCCAGAGGATAAGATTAGTAAGAAGAATATCCAAAGCCGAAATGGTGACACATACCTGTCATCTCAGTATTTAGGATGCTGGGGCAGGAGGATCACAAATTCTAGGCCAGTCTAGGCTACATAATGAAACATATATGCGTTAAATGATTCATCTATTTTTATGAAAGACAAAACCATCAAACCAAATCAAACAGCCATGTTCCCTACCCCAAACCAACAGGAGTAATGTCTAAACCACAGAACTGGGCTTTAGCTCCCCTGACCTATGCTCTGAGTAGTCACATGACCAGCTCACCCCTCAATTTCTTGCCTTTTACCAGCACAAACTCCTTTATTTCGGGGCATTTTGACAGTGATTCCTGGTTCCTGGACACTGTCTCCCTGGAGATTAGAATGGCTATACTGTCTTGTCACCAGCCCAAGCCCAGTAAAAGATTATCCTCACTGTCTCTCACTTTACCTGTTTCATTGTTTTGCACATCATTTAACACCATCTGAAGTTGTTTATATGTTTGCCTATTTATTATCTGAGCATTCTGCTAGAGCATAAGGTCTAAGAGATGAGGGACTTTATCCTTCTCATTTCCCATCAGATGCATAATGCTCACATAAAATCCAATGCACAGCAGGTGCTCTGTGAAGAACAAAAGCTTCAAGAGTGGACATTCCTGCTGTGTCCAAAAACAATACCTGTTTGGAGCACTGGTCTGGCCTTGATCTCATTATTTCATTAATTGTCCTGACAACCCAGCAAGGCTGCTACTCCATCCATTCTTCAGATGAAAACCTAAGGCTTACAGAGGCCAAGGGATTTGCTCAAGGTCATGCAGCTTTAATTAGTTAAGCTAAGCTGCGAACCCTGGTCTTAAAGACCATGCCCTTAAACAATAACATAGACTATACAATGACACTCAGACCTTGGAAAGAAAAGTTGTCAATGGTATTTGTTAATGAAATACTTTGTAAGTTATTGGAGGTAAGAAGGCAGGGGTCTAGAAGCTTTTAAAAGAATTATAAAAGAATTTCTGTATTTGATGAGGGATTGACTCTAGATAACCAATAAACCTTCATATATCTATTTCTCCATAAACCTATTGATTCCATCCATCCATCCATCCATCCATCCATCCATCCATCATCCATCCATCATCCATCCATTCATCATCTATCCATCCATCATCCATCCATCATTCATCCATCCAACCATCCAGCTTTTCATTTAATTCATCTACCTATCTACACATTTCATATGTATAGTACATATACTCTCTCTGTGTCTCTGTCTCTCTCAAACACAGACACACACACACACACACACACACACACACACACACACACACACACTTCTTTTACCCATCTACCCACTCCATCTACCTACCCAGCCCCCACATATTTTATCCATCCAAACTCAGGAAGTCATTTAGCTCCCCATCTGGCATCCTATCATACTAAATGCCATTCATTTATTCAACACCTATTTTGGTCTCTAGTCACAGGGTATCTTGCCAGAGTTGCTGAGTGAGTGAATGAATGAACAAATGAATTCTGATGAAGAGTGGATGCTGTGGTGGTTCAGAGGATCTTATATTTCCTGAAGACCTGCCACATACTAGCACTGTGTTGGGGGCTCTGAGTCGGTTGTTACTTGGTCTTGGTTAAGAATGCATTAACTATGTTTGAAGCTTAGAATGTTGGCATGATTCCCTGGCCACCCTGTGAAGGCAGGGGTAGGAGAAGAAGCTGAACAGCTAATAGGCTGTCAGAAGAGGAGCCGAATGACTTCCTGAGTGTGGATGGATGAAGTAGGTGCGGGGTGAGTAGGTAGATGGAGTGTATGTGTTGATGCTGATAGACAAACAAACAAACACCTCCCACCACCACCTTTTGTAACTTCTCTTTAAGGTGTTAGAGAACAGGACGTATTCGTAACAGGTATGCAGAGTTGTGGATGCTTTAGTTGTGGTGTTTAAAAATCAGAACATAGAAATGAAACGTCTATCCTGTCATAACTTTTTTTTCCTGAAGCAAATAGTTGGCCTTAGTGCACAAGAAGACTGAGACTCAGGGAGGTCCTTGTTAAGAAGTAGATAAGCTGCTGGGTGTGGTTGGTGGCACACAACAGTGTGAGACCAGCCTGGAATACACAATAAGGGCATGTCTTAAAAACCGACAGCTAGATATATATACTTCAACACTAGAGTGCCAGCCTGGCTTACTCAGGACAGTCAGTTCCACTCAGGGGACAGAAAAAAAAAGAGAGAGAGAGAGTGGGAGGGGGAATGAGGAAGGAGGGGAGAGAAGAAAGAAGGGAGAAAGGGATGGAAGAGGAAGAGAGGAAGAAAATAAGGGAGGGGAGAGAGGAAAAACAAAAGTAAGGAAGCAAGGAAGAAGTTGAGTTGAGGATCAAGTCTGTGCCCCAGAAGTCCTCACACTGCCATTCTGCCCCATCTAACTGTCCCCACTGTATAAAGGAGGAGCATCTGTTCTCAGAAGCATGTCAGCTAATTTCTATCTGTTGGATAGATAACCTTCTGAGGCCAGAGTTGTGTGGGTCTCATCAGACAGGGGACTCTGAAAAGCTAAAACTCACACTCTGTCCAGATCCCAAGAAAGAGGCAGGAACTTAACAATGTAATCAGATTCCTGTGGCATAAAATAGAAACTAAGTGGAAAAATCAGAGTGATTAGAGGCAGCCGGAGAGGCCGACTCCGGATGAATGCTAAAAGCCATACTGATGGGGAAGAATATCAAGTATGTGATGGCGGTGCAGGAGTAAGGATTGAGGAGAGGAGCACAGCGGTTCCCCTGGTAACAGGCTGGACCAAGCTAAGTCTCTTATTCCAGTTCAGTATGACTCGGTATCATATGGGCTATATAAGAACCATATAAACCTTGGGAGTCAAGGATGGTGACAGAAAGAGATCCACAAAGGCTGGCTTGTCTTCCATGACACCCACCTCTGTTCAAAAGAACCAAGTGCAAAAATTCCAGCAGGAGACAACTTAGCAGTTTTAAATAACTTCTCTTACAATATGTTCCTGTGACTGCCCTATTCAGTTATGTATTGTTTATATGAATTTATCATTATGCCTGCCCTATAAGCCAAAGGTTTTTATAGGTGTGTGTAAGAAAAGAATCAGGAAGCAAGCATTCTTCTGTATTTGTGGAGCCAACCTACTACCAACTGAAAAGGTTTATTTTAAACATAAATGAGAAATGTTAAACACAAATGGCTCAGATGGTAAAGTGTTTGCCTTGTGCACACAGGTCCTGAGTTCAACCTTCCAGGTGGTTTATACTTGTAATCCCAGTGCTAAGGAGGTAGAAGAAGAGGAATGTCTGAAGCTGTTCTGTTGGCCAGTCTGGTCTACTTGTCTAGTTTAAGGAGAGATGCTGTCTCAAGAACAAAAAAAAAAAAAAAAAAAAAAAAAAAAACAAACAAACAACAAAAAATCTCAAGACAGACAATGTCTTAGAAACAAAACTTGAGGTGGACCCCTTGCCTGTACATATCCGACACATGCACCTGCACACGCAGAGACATGTACATGCATGCACACACAATATGCAACCATTGAACATGTATAGACATTTCCTTGCTGTTCTACTCTAAGCAAAATTAGTTATACTGCATTGGGTGTTATGACTAGTCTAGCTATGGTCTATTGGAGGAGGCTGAAGACTACTAGCAAATTTTCTGCTATTTTATATAAGAATTATGGATACTCAGTGAGTGAATGGCCAGGGCAAAAGAAGTATGCTGCAGTGTGTAGTGCTATCTGGCCTCACGCAACCTCTATATTGCAATGTGTTTCTGAAGGGCAGGGGTTGATAATGTATCTATGTTCTGTGTATGCGCTGGGTATGTTTTTGATGCCTATGACTTGTAGAATTTTAGTCTGCAGATGAATGAAAGACACTAGGGTTATAAAGAGATTTAAATTCAACTACATGTCTGTGTGTGGGTTTGCAAATGTGAATGTAGTGCCCATGTAGAAAACCAGAAGGTGTTAGATTCCTTGGTGCTGAAGTTGTGAGGTTGTGAGCTACAACCACTGGTGCTGGGAACCAAACATAGGTCCCCTGCAGGAATAGTATTTGCTTTTAACAGGAGTTCTATAAACTCCCATGGATGAATTTTAGATTTGGCCTGTGACTCGGATGAGTTTGAGACTTTAGGTGGTGTTATGTGATCTCTGCAAGCTGTTGTGTTCTCTACCGTGAAATGGATATAGCTAACTCTGTAGACACAGATATACACATAGACACAGTCATAGGTTTAGATGTTTCAGCTCCCTCCCATGTGTGTCTATGTCTGAGCACAGGGGCCAAGCCTGTAGCAAATCAAAATGTAACTGGATCATTTCTATTTAGCCATTGGCCCACAATGGTCAGAATCAAACAATAGTCAGCCCATCCCTGAGGGGTTCCAGCCCGAGGCTGCCCCCAGCTCCTAGCAATATGATAAGGTCAGAGCAGATGCCCCTCACTCCCCTGCTCACAAGCTAGAATGTTACTCCCCAGTACCTGCCCCTGATTATAAGCAACTGGAAGGAGCCACTGGCCTGGAAGATGACAGCACCACCAAGGCTCTTCATTGACTCTGTTTCTATTCTCAAAGTGCCTCCTGGCATGGGAGAGTGCCATGTTTTGGCTTAGTTCTTGGACTGAAGCGAAGTGGAAATGAGGTTGCATGCGGATGGACTTGGGTCAGAGGCTGGGAGCTGGGGCACGGCCAGTTAACCGAGCGTGGGAGGCGCATGGAACTGGGTTTAGGGTCCAGCTTCTCACAGCAGATCTTCTGGGACACAGCCAGCTTCTCTGCTCACCAATGTTTCATGGATCAAGTGGAGTGTGCAGGCTGTCCCCAACCCTTCAAAGATGAGTGGCAGTTACATGTCAGGAACAGCCCTAGGTAGGAAGGATGGGTATGGCAGAAGCCCTGGACTTGTAGGTTCATCTTCAGGATCAGAGGAGGGGAGGATTTTTTCCTACTAGCACTTTTTTTTTCAGTGCTGGGGATAAAATCTAGGGCATTATTCATGGTATGCAAGCGCTGTACCACTGAGCTACATAATTGGATTTTATGCAATTGTGTAACTGTGTGAGCTGTGGGTTGTGCACCTGTGTGTGTGTGTGTGTGTGTGTGTGTGTGTGTGTGTGTGTGCTTGTGTGTGTGTGTGTGTCTTGTGTGGGCTCATACATATGGAGACTCAAGATCAATGTCAGGTATGTTCTTTGGCTGCTCTAAACTTTATTTTTTGAGACAGAGTCTCTGCTTTAACCTGGAGCTCACTGTTTAAGCTGATGTGATCGGTGAGGAAGACCCAGGGATCCTCCGGTTTCCACTTTGCCAGCACGATGGGTTCTGAGGATCGAAGCTCATGCCTGAGAAACAAACACTTACTTCATCGACTAAGCCAACCGCCCTCACCCCTCCTCTTGCAATTTGTTAATCATCTCAAGATCTATGGAGGCAAGTGTCACGACAGCCCCCTACTGCTGAATGAGAAATTACCCTCTCTAGTGCATACAGGACTGGAGAGAAACACTTGGGTTGGCCAGGCTTCAGAACCCGTGCTTTATAATACCAGTGAGAGAAACTAAAGTTCTGGAAATGTACTGGTTACCTTGGAATTCTGAGTCAATCACTGAACCAACAGGACCTGAATGGGACCCTCCGGTATGAGGTTGCCTTTGCTGAGAGTTGTCAGACCCTGTGCTTTTGTCTCTGTAGGACTTCCTGGCCTCTGGGCCTGGTACACAGCGAAGCTTGGTGGAGAATGCTCAGTGAACGGTTTGTGGATGACGAATGAAGGCAGACAGTTTCCGCCATGCACACAGCCCTAGAGGAACACGTGCAAGGCTCAGCCTGAACTCCTGCACGTGGCTGGCTCTGCTCACCCAGCAAACTGGCCGGAGGCTGGACTCCCCTTTCCTAGAGGCTCTGGATTATGCTAAAGGTCTTTTTTTTTTTTTTTTTGCTGTGGAGCACCAAAACCTCTGGGAGAAGCCAGCCAAGTGCCTGAAGAGTTCTCAACCTGGCAGCTGCAACTGGGTCTTCTGGAGGCCAATGAGTGTCAGGGAGGCATCCTCCAAGTCTCCAGAGAAATAGTTCTGTTCTGGGAAAAACCATCTTGGCCTTTCTTTTTAATTCTTTCTTTTCCTGTCGTAGCCTCAGTGAGCACACCTTATTTATTTATTTATTATTGCATTTAAATTATATTAAAGGATATATATATCCATATGAACACTCTGTAGGACTGGAGATATGGCTCTGAGGTTAAGAGTACATACCGTTTTGCAGACATTCAGTTCCCAATACCCACACTGGGTGGCTTACAGTGTTAGGAGAACAGAAGCTTCCATCTGTCTGCCCCACCCCCACTTAAGTGAAAAAACAAAGGTGAACTACTGTAGTGAAAATACAGCCAGGCAGGAGGGTGGTGGCAGAGTCTTGTGGTGAAGAAGACACATGGATGATATAAACTTAACTTAGCTATCGTATCACTAGGATGTGTTGAGTGTGTTCAACACAGGGGACAAGGTCATAGCCAGGTGATGCCAAGCAGTCCTTGATGTCCCAGAGAAACTTAAAAGGTCCAGGCAATATTCACTCTTCCTGGCTCAGTGCCCTCGCTCACTCCAGGTTTCCTGGACGGGCTTGTTGAGAATCATTTGAGGTGGGATTTTAGGGGAGTCATTTCTCTATTAGAGGGAGACATCTGTGCAGAAATGACCTCTTGAGTTTCGTTTTAGCACACAAAGCATCTACAGGGCTCTTTCCCCAGCACTGTACCAAGTGCTGCACATAGCAATGATCCTGTCTCTAGATCACTGACTCGGGCTCAGAGAGGGCGAGGCTCTTACTCATGATTAAAGAGCCAACAGATGGACCAGAGGTCAGGATAGGGTCTGCCTTGAATCTAAATATGTATCACAGTCGGGTTTTGATGACCAGGGGTTCAGGCAGCCCAGCTCTCATGGAAGCTCTGTGCTAAGCTCCCCTGGTGCCCAGATGTTCATTTTCTAGCACCTTCTAACCACCACCTCCTCTGGATGAAGTTCTCAAGCTTGGCTGTGTTGCTGTTTGTGCTCAGATGGCTCGTCAATGTGGGTACTGTCTTGTGAATCTACCGCCTTACCAACTAGATGCCATGAATACCTGCTCAGTAGGAGCAAACCAAAAAAAAAAAAAAAAAAAAAAAAGTCTCAGTTCATTAACCAAGGCCTGGTGGAGTTGCAGAGGCGAAATCGTTCCTAGTTGAGAAGTAATGTCCCACAACTATTTCTAAATGGTGGTCTTTGGGGGATAGCAGCAACACCAAAGTGAGGGGATTTGTGCAAAATGCAAATGCCAGCCCTGGTCCATGCCTCCCAAGTCAGAAACTCTGAGTGTGTGAAACAAAATCTGAGCTGTGATAAGCACCCTCTCCCCCAGGGAAAGCAAATGAAAAATTCTTCCTTGGCCTCAGCCTCAGCCTGACAGATACTAAATTCAGTACAGTCATGTGTTGAGTGATGATATTTAGGTGTAGGATGGACTGGACACAAATAAGACTGTAGACTGGTAAGATAACGGATGCTCTCTGGGGAGGCTGTAGCAACCCAGTTTGTGTGAACACACTTGGTGGTGGTTGTACAGCAATGAAGGCACCTAGTAGTCAAGCAAGGGGTCCTTTGTAAAACCTGAAATGACTTTGGGTGCTTGAACTGAGCCTTTCTTGGAAGTTCTCAGGTCTTTCTGGTACCTACCTTTGGCCCCTCTTACATTTAGACAGCCACATCTCTTCTCCCCAGACCCCTCCTCTACCTAGAGTCTAAGGCTGGTTCACCCTTAATTTTTTCCCCACACTACCAAAAAGAGTCTCCCTTTACTTTCTGACCAAGCACTCAAGACATTTTCCTGCTCACTGATTTTCTTTCCCCCTATTCAAGTTTGGAGTTATTAAACCACAGCCCGTGGCTGCGCCGTCTTATTGATTTTATTGTGGAGAGCCCAGGGATATTCTAATGATGTACGGCTCAATAAATGGAAACTAGTGGGATGGATATTGATGGCGTATGGTACATTTCCTCGCAATTCACCGGGTCCCAGTCACTTGACCAGTTACACATCATCTGTGAAATGCTGGGCTGCAGCCAGTGCGTGCTGGTCTACCTTGCTGGAGTGGCCTTTTCCAGGCACCAAGGATGAACGGGCCATTATGGTAAAGATAACGTGATACTCTGTGCCCTGCTGGATGTGTGATTTTACATCTCCTTCCCACACTGCAATGCTAAAGGGATAGAACTGATTATTCCCATTTTCTCGAGAAGAAAACAGAGACTCAGAGCAAGTAGCTGATTTGGCCTGCTAAAAAAATTGCAGAACTGGGATTCAAATCTCATTGTTAAGCCTAAACACCCTGCTAAACCATGCAAGGAAACAGCCACACTTGACTACCTAGTGAATTTGAAACCATGTAAGAAATCTTCTTGAACAACAACAACGAAAACAACAAATTGGAGGTTGGAAAATGGTGCGATTGTAAACTACACTTAATGAAAATCTGGGAATCTGAGTTCAGATCTACAGCACCCATACCAAAATAATAAAAAAAATCAAAAGGTGTGGCAGCTTGTGCTTGAAGAGTGGAGAAGGCAGGATCCAGAAGGCCATTGGCCAGCATAGTCAAATCAACAAGAGACCTTTTCTCAAAAGGTAAAGGTGGAAAATGACTGAAAATAAAATCAAAAGTAGACTATCAGTCCATAAATAGAAACAGTCATATGCACACAGAGACAGACACAAAGTTAGACAGACAGACAGACAGACAGACAGACAGACACACACACACACACACACACACACAAACACACACACTCCCACATAGACATGTGCATGCACTCACCACACACATACACACTGGGGAGCAAAGAAAGAACCCAGTGGTTCCAGTACATATCTTGGCTTCCTTCTTCCTCTCAAGCCCCAAGTCTCTGGAGGAGCCACTGGAGTTTAGAGATCACCCCCATGTCTGAATGTTCAGGGCTTCCACACACATCACAGGGCATTCAGTATCACTAGTCTCCTAAACAGCCTACCATCACTCACAGTTTCCAAGTCTGCCTACAGGACAAAGAATGACTAACATGGACCAGGTAGATGCTGTCCCTGGACTAGGTGAGGGAATAATGCCCATAGCAAAAGCCTTTGCTCCCAAGAAGTAAGCTCTCCAAAAAGAGAGATGACAAACACATGAACAGGTATGGGATCGTCATGTTAGGCCATGTAATGGTGGTCATCGTGACTCTTACTATAAATAATGCCTTCCATCTCCTCTTCGTCCTGATCCCACCTCACCCCTCCCCCACTATTTCAGTCCTTCTTTCCATGAAGCTACTGAAGAATTTAGCACTGAGAAAATCCTCTTCTTTTCCCTGGTGCCAAGGAACAAGGGTCTTTATTAAAGATAGCATTAACAAGAATTATTGTGGCAATTCTGATGCTAAAGCCCCCCATGTCATAAAGCCCCCATGTCATAAATCCCCCCATGTCATGGTGCTGGAGCTGTGCACTCAGTTAAGGGGGACAGTTGGGTTAAAGGAAGTCAAAAGGGTGGAGTTCTGGGTTGATGGGATTGGTACTCTTATGAAGAGGACACACTAGAAGCCTACTCTCACTAAGACAAGGAAGGCAGCTATCTGCAATCCAAACAGAGAGTTCTTGCCACAACCCAGACCAAGCTGGCACCATGACCTTGGACAAGCAGTTTCCAAATATTGGGATAATGCATCTCTCACCTTGAAGGCACCCATCATCCCAGGTTCTTTTGTTATGACAGCCCCACTAATCTGAATACTACTCAAGAGGGTATAGGAATGTTCTATGGGCTGCAGTCTACTGAGTGAGTGATGAGGTACTGGACAAGAGTGAAGGAAGAGAATCTCCATCCAGAGGGACAGCATGGGCAAACATCCTGTAGTGCACATCATCGTGGTAGATGAGAGGAAGGCTCACGTGGCTGGTACACAGAGGCCAAGTAGAAGCATCGCATTGGATGGGGATGGCCAAACCAGGAGGGACTTTATGTGGGGACTTGGGAGTCATTCTAAAAACTTTGTTGAGAGAGCTGCTTCCTTAGGCTCATTTTCCACAGTGGTGAAATGAAGTATGGGCAGAACTATTCCCAAGTCATGTAGTGTACAGCTTTGCAGTAAAAAGTGGGGAGCAGGCATGGGGCAGGGGTCTTCTGCAGCCTCCTGCATTCTGTGGCTCAAGGCCTTGCTAATGCAGCTCCAGCTCTCAGATACACATCTTGCCTTTTGACCCGGAGGTGGAAGCTTCCAAGTTCTTTCTGGAATCTTTTGAAGCTTGACATTTTCATCTCTGTCCCCTCTTTCCTCTCTTGAAGGGACTCACAGGCTCAATAAATACTGACAGAACCCAGCAGTGACTCACCTGTTTTTATTACCTTGGGGCCTCTTGAGGAGCAAACAACTCTTATTTACTTCTCAGGGTAAGGGTTTTGACAACAGGTTTATTTTCTCCAACTCTCCAAGGACTAAATGAGTAACGCTCGAAAGTTAACAGTACATTAATTAATGCCAAATTGGTTGGAATTTTCCTAATAAAAATCCTTATAGTAATCACATTATGGGCCATTAACGCTGCCTCCTGATCATAAACTATGAATATGCGCTGCAGGTGCTTGCTTTTGAGCTTTTTAAGAAGGGACATTTCTCCACACTGGCAACCATTTGTCATGTTAATGCTGTCACAGTGCTCAACTCTTAAAGACTGGAATCTTTAAGCTTTGTTCACTTTAGGCTGGTCCTTAGGCCAGTCTCTTCCGGTCACACTGAATCCTTGCAAACTGCTGTATAAAGGGGGAAACTGAGGCACACAGGGAGTGAGTATGGAGCTTCAGTCCAGTCAGCCTGGTTCTAGAACTACCTCTATCCTGCCCTACCCCCTACCCCCATGAGACCAGAGTGTCAAGTGAATTTCAGTATTGGGGTTCTCTACAAGGACCCCATCATGTGGCATCTCACTCACGTGCTAGGTTTATCTCAACAGTGATTAGCAACAGAGGTCAACCCAATATACTGGGTATTTTTCCTCCTCTGTTTGTTTTCCCCATCACCAGACCTCCAGGATGTCAGGTTGACAATGTTGGGGACATCTGGGGCATCCTGGTTAAGTTCACGGTGCAGGAAGAAATGGATACTGAAATATACACTTGTGGTAGCAGGATATCCTAGGATCTACTGTCTTGGTGATCCTGGGTGGCGATGGAATGCATAAACCAAACACTGCAGGAGAGGAGCTGAGTCCCGAGATAAAGACAAGGGAAAATTATTATTTGTTAACCCTGAGAGCTTCAGCTTTTTGAGTGCTTTTGGTGGTTTCTTTGATTTCTTTGTCTATATTTTCACGTTCCTTCTGTATCTGTAAAGGTCACATACCTTCCTGGAACTGACTATGGAATATGGAAATTTTGGACAGCAGAAAATTCAAGCACATAACATATTAAGAAAATAAGAAAGAGGGTCCAGTGAGATGGCTTTGTAAGTGAAGGTACTTGCTGTCAAGATTGATGATTTGAGTTTAATTCCTGGAATCTATAAGGTGGAAGGAGAGAAGTGATTCTCTCAAGCTGGTGCATGTACCATGCAAATGCACACATGTACATGCAAATGCACATATATAACTATGCAAATGTACATACAAACTATGGCACTAGCCAATGCATGTACACATAAATAAAAATTAGAAGAAGTAAGAAAGAGAAAGAAACTAATATTTCAGGATATCTAGCCATGGAACATATTTGAAATAGTTCTATACACAGATTATAAATGTATAAATGTATATATAATATGTCTCTATACATTTCAACTTGCAGTATGCCTCTAGCCCTCAGCAATATGCTCTTTGTCTTTCCCACATAGATGAATATAGCCCCCTCTCTCTGTTCACTTTTTTAATACTCACAGATCAGGTACTGTGAGCAGCTGCCCTGTCAGGTGCCAGGACACACAGATGAATAAACTGATTTTGTCTCCAGGAAGCTTAGAATTGGGTGGGGCTGGAGTGAAGAAAGATAAGCTGCTAAGGCAGAGAACGATGCTTCTACGGACATTTCTAGAACTTTCCAAGGAAGCCAGAGTGAAGCTAAGAGCTGAAGTAGGAGGAAGAGGGAATGAGGTAAAGAAGGTATCATTGGGCAAGCAGGAGGGATGTGTCAGTGGGTTGAGGACTAGTCTTGCAAACATGAAGACTTGGGTTCAGATTCCCAGAACCCAAGGAAGAAGTTGGATGAAATGATACATGTTAATCATGATGATGAACCAGTGTGATGGGAAATAGGGAAAGGTGGATTCCTAGAAGCTTGCGGGCCAGTTAGTCTAGGCCAATGAGCATCAAGCTCTCAAATAAAGGGTGCCTGAAAAATGACATGACACCCAAAGTTGTCCTTTGACCTCCACATGCATCTGTGTGTGTGCAAGCACACATGTGTATGCAATACTTCTGCTTAGCTCTTGGCAGTTTCATATAATTTGGTAATTTCATGTACTGTGGAAAATTTTGTAGTATAATAATCAAAATATCTCGAGCATATAGTTAATGGCCTCTTGGTTCTGCCTTGATTGGCTTCAAAGCCAGTAGTCTCCGTGCCTGGGTTGTACTTGGAAAGAGTGTGAACTGCAACTTCTTTGGGACATATTCATCTGCAGGTCTCAACTGCCAAAAGATCCCCATTTGCCTTCTGAGATCATGCCCAAGCTTCTGCTGGGAGCAAACCTCTCAGAGTATTATGCAACCACACTGTGCCCATCTTGCTCTAAGTCCAGGCCACGTCTGTCCCTTCAGCTCATCATATTTCCTCTGTCCCGGAAGGTCACACTTCTTCCCCAAACTGTCTGGAACGCACCACCTTGGGCATCCGAAGGGTGAAAGCAGGCGAAGGTTACTGCAAAGGTCATCTTAGGAACCTTCAAGAATAAAGCAGCATAAATCCATTCATTTGTTTGGAAAATAGCCACAAATGCTAGGCCTTGTTCTGGTTCCCCATAGGCTCCCATATTTGAACACTTGCTCTTCAACTGATGGCACAATTGGAGAACAATACAAAGGTTGGATCCCTTATATTATTCAGCCTAACTAGAAATAGGTCACTGGTCAGGGGCAGACTTAAAGATTATTTCTACTTCTCTTTTCTGCCCAAGGATTCTTCTTGCTGGTCCATAGAGATTACTACCTCAAGGCCCCATCCCTATAGGTGGAACTACCCAAGACGTTGTGCCTTGCCACCATGTTGGATGGCATCCTGTAACTGTGAATCAGAGCCAACCCTTTCTACCTCAAGTTCTACCTGCAACAAGAAAAGCAATAATACAAATGTGGGGGTGTGGTAGGGTCAGGTGGGCAGATGCTGCCGTTCATTTCAGGGACAATTATCAAGAGCCATCACCAGGTAACAGACTGGAAACTTAGGCAGTGGATCAGCCTACATGGCCTCTCCCAGAGAGGTTCCTAGTGAGTGAGGCAAGGCTGTGCCTCACCTTGCAAGATCAGAGCCTCCTCTGGCAGTCAGCACCCGCCTGGGGTGTTAATAGCTACTGCTTTGAGAGATCTTGTCCCATTGTACCAGCATTCCCAGAAGAGGGAAGAGTGGCTTTTCACCTATGGCTTGGGACCAGAACTGAAGCCTTCCACCCTTTTCTAAATAAAGGAAAGCCTACTAAGGGGCTAGAGAGGAGGCACCTTTGAAAAAGGCACTGCGTGCCTGGAGAGAGGGAGCCTTGATCTTCAGTCAGGCTGGGCTTAAGATAAGCAACACCCTGGCATCTTCCAAAGGCTATCAGCAGTGACAATGGCTTCAATTAAATTAAATCTAGTCAGCTTCAAGAGGAAACACGTGTAATGTTAATTTCATGGGTGTATCAATGTGTAAACCTAACAGATGATACTTAAATGAGGAAGGCAGAGAGATGACATTTGGTTAAACAATGCATCAGTGGGCAGAATTTGTTGAAACTGCCATTAAAAAAAATAGGCATGGGAGTGCAAGTTGAGCAAGCTGTCACCAAGGCCAGCAATCTAGGTGTGTGTGTGTGTGAGTGTGTGTGTGTGAATGTGTATATGTCTGTCTGTCTGTATCTTTGTGTGTGTGTTATGTAGAGTTGTTATTTGTTTATTGTGTATCTATATTTGTGTATATATACATGTGGGGGGTTGTGTACATATGTGCAGGGGCACATATTGTCTTCCTCAACCACTCTCTACCTTAATTTTAAAGTCAAGGGCTCTTCTGAACACGGAGCTCACAGATTCGGTGAGGCTGGCCAGCCAATGAGCTTCAGGGATGCTCCTTTCTGCTCCTTCCTAGAGGTGTGGTGCATGCTACTATGTCAGGCTTTTTGTTTGGATGCTGAGGAACCAAACTTGGGTCCTCATGCTTGAATGGCAAGAACTTTACAGCTAAGCCCTCTCCTCACACCCCTGGGCATTTCGTTACATGTGTGTTATAGCCATATGAGTTGTGAACTGTGGTTTTGGTTAGATGGTTAGCCGCATTCTCCTTGTTCAGTCCCGATTCAAACAGGAGACAAAGGTGCCATCACTATACCCAGGGTGCTTTGTGGCCATTCCATCTTATGTTCCTGGGTTGCTCTCATAGTGACAGAGGGGACAGGGATGAATTTGATGAATACAGATTCAGTCAGCTGGCAGGCTAAGAGGTGGTCACGTCTACACGTGTCCTTGTTTGAGAGACTGATTCGCAGGACCTCATTCAGATGCATGGATTCCATAAGGAGAGAACAGAGTCTCTTGAAAATATGATAGCGTGAATGCTCTAAACCAACATGTCTTGCCTAGGTGCAGTTTAGCCCTTCCCACCCCAGGGGCATTCATGGAGTCTGGAGAAATTGGTGGGTATGAGAACCGAGGGAGACAGATTTGCACACAGAACTAGATGTGCACATTGGGCTGTTGACTTGCCTCCAACAGCAAGGGCTCAGCTGGCCAGCAAGTGAGGTGCTGAGGCTGAGATCCCATCACAAAACTGTATCTCTTAATAAATTGGAATAAGAAACCAGTGAAACAAGATCCTGGGTTCCAGACCTGATCATACTCAGAGCCCTCTCTAGTGACCACAATGGCTGCTCTTCTTAAGCTACCCTGTTGGTGAATATCAAGAAAACCAGGGGAGGGGTAGGAATGACAGTCATTAGAAAAGAAAACAACAAATGCTGATAAGGGTTTGGATGACAGAAACTCTTCTACACTGCTGGTGGCAATCAGAATAGAAGCTCATCAAAACCACTATGGGCAGACCTACCATGTGACCCTGCTGGGCCACTCCTGTGTGTTTATTGGCAGGACCTGCAACTCAACATATTGCCACTTAAACACTAGTGTTTCTAACAACCCCATGTGCTATTGCAAAGTTCTAGAGCCAACCTGGAGTGCCCAACAACAGGGGAGTGGATCAGGAGACACACTGAGGTTTGTGTCTGCAGAAAATTGGATGCAAAGGCAGAGAAGCCAGCCAAGCAAATTCAGCCATTTTTTCCGAGAATGGCAGAGAGCTCATGTGTTCTGTCCACTACGATTCCTAAATTGTAAACTGATTTTAAAAAACGTCTGTTTATCTGTAAAACACTAACATAAGTTCCACAACTGCCTATGTGTAAAGGGGAGGGGGGAGATAGATAAGATGGGAGGAGGGTACTGGGGGCCTATGCTCAACATACAATATGTATTTGTATGAAAACTGAAAAAATGAATACATTACGGAAACGAGAACACCAGATTGAGTGGGCCGAGGTGCTGATGGAAGCCTGTAGACAACTCTTCAACTGCTTCAGGGTCAGCACGAGGCAGCCGTGGCAGTTTACAAAAAAGGGCTGACATTTGTTAAGTGCCTCTCTCTGTCTCTCTCTAGCAAGCCTTGAATTGCAGGGAACATATTCTAAGACTAACCTGTCAGCCAGTGACAACTAAATTACTAACCTTGCCTCCCCCTCTGCCCCATATCCCTGTCAGGTACACAGCCACATTCTCAGAGAAAAGCTTCCTGGAGAAGTGTTCTCAGCACCGGGAAGGTGACCCTTTCTGCCAGAATAAACCACAAGATAACATGTGCGTCATGAAGACCCAGAAACTTGGGCTCGATTGCAAATGTGCATGCTGGGAAGAAATGCCATCTGACTGGAGTGGCCAAGCAGCATTGTTAGGGCCCTTACTGAATCCTGCTTCTGCCTTTTCCTTGGCACATTTTATAACCTACTTCCCAGCATGCTTTGCATTTGTGTCTGGCCAAGAGACTGTGCTTTTGCCAATAAAACAGAAGTGGCGGAGCTGGCATAACTTCTAGACTTAAATGAGGACACCTCCTGTGCATATATCATGGTGTTTCCTTCCCAGCAGGATATAGAGGGAACACAGAGACAGATGCCTCAAAAATGAGGGATGCAGATGTGTTCTGACTCATATGACTTTGGGGACAGTTGGTGGGCTGGGTATGGCTCCCTTTCCTTAGGAGCCTTTGGATTAAAAGAAGCTTAGCCTTACCACTAGAGTACCAACTTTCCAGAAGGAGCCTTGAATTAGACATTCTGCCTGCCCTGCATGACTTCATGTCCTGACCAGCAATTTTTTTGTTTGTTTTTGTTTTTAAAGATTTATTTATTTTATGTATGAGTACACTGTTGCTACCCTCTTCAGACATACCAGGAGAGAGAGAGAGAGAGAGAGAGAGAGAGAGAGAGAGAGAGAGAAAGAAAGAGAGAGAGAGAGAGAGAGAACACAAAAATGCACGTACAAATGTATCCATAGTACATATACAACTGGCCCTCTCCATAGCCAGCCAGCCACAGAAATACAGTGTCCACACTAAACATTAGGTCTTTCTTGTCATCGCTCTGTAGGCAATACAGCCCAATGATTACTTACATAGCATTTACATTAAACCAGGTATTTAAAATAATCTAGAGATGCTTTGAAGCATACAGGAGGCTGAGCATAGGTAAAATGCAGATGTGACATCATTTTATATAGAGATCTTAAGCATCTTTGGTTATCCACAGGGATGTTGGAACCAATCCCTTGAGGATAACTGTGCATACAAATGTACATGTATATGCATATGTGTCATATTACATATTAGCTTGAATTAGGAAATAAATACATATATACAAGTATCCACACTTGTGTGTGTATGTATGTCCCTGAAATTTTCACTATCTCAAGTATCAGTGACTTCTTGTCTTTTATCCACCAGACATCACTACATTTGTCCCCGACTTGTTCTTCTTTTGCGGGACCAATTCCATCCTTTGCAGGGTCCAGCACAAATGAAAATTCAAGGGTCTTCCTAAAAGTGTATTGAGGGTTGCAAGCATACGGAAGTGGAGCCCTAGACTCAGCACGACTGAGTCCCACCCCTGCCCAGAGTACAGAGTTTGCAGAGCTTGCTGCTTGTCTGCAAGAACGTCAGCCAGTCCAGAAAGTTTGCTGACAAACTTTGTGACAAGTCCAGAAACTTGCGACCTGCGTGCTGCCTGAAGGCTTCCAGGAATGGTTTTTTTACACATCACAAGAAGAGGCAGGAGAAAATAAGAAAGCCAATTTTCTTTTAGTATATTACTTGTCAGACAGCGAAATGGGATATAATTACGGTGTGACATTTCCAGCAGCAAATATGTTCCAGTGTAAGCAATTAACACCGGTTCTTTTGGCAGGCTTAAAAAGATTACTCAGAGACTGCACTAAGTTACAGTGCCCTGTGAATAATGAACAATGTGATATCTTGGCTAAGTTGCTCACTAGGACCAAAGTTCAAACTCCTCTGATGAAAATGGATTAGGTGCTCTTAACCCTCTGCTGACTTCACCTAGCTTAGGCTGATGTAAATTATGAGTTTTGGAGGTTTATCTTAATAACTTATTTACCTCAATCCTAGGAATAGCTGCAAAAGAAAACAAAACATTCTGCACGCATCCATTTCAGTTGTTGGAGATCTACATTAGGCTATGGGTTCAGCAGCATGCTCTTGGGGACAGACAGATTGGGAACACGGTTTGCACAGAGACCAATCTACTGTTAGGTTGGGATGGTTTAATGGTGTGATCCAAGCCTTAGAATCCAGTATGGCAAACTGGGCTAGTGCCTCGGCTGGTCTTGCGTGAATTGAGGGATGAAAACTCCTGGTTGGATATGAGTATCGTGTCTGACGCTTAGCAGCTGAAACCATAGAAAACCCCCAGCAAAAAATCTGTGTGAGTGACTCACACCATAAAGGGAAGTTCCAGGTCATGGTTACTTGCAGAGGCTGGGACTGAGTTTCCTTTCCTTGGTCCCATCATACTATAGAGATGTCTCTCCAATGGAAACTGTCAACTATGCTGTCTGCCAGTACTTCTGGAATCTGCCTACAAGAAGCGGACAGCACCTCTACCCTTCAGTTGGGACAATCTGAAAAGGCCTTCAGATGCAGGTATCTTTTCAGGAACAGCAGTTTAGATATGTCTAGTACTATTTCCATATAGCCTGAAGCAGAAGCCTTCCTTGTTAAAGCCTTAATATTTTAACCTTTAGAATGGAAAGAAGCCATGTAGAGTTCTGGGAAGAAGTGGAATGGTGCCCGTGGAGAGCTAGACTCTGATGTCTGACATACAATAAGCATTCAGCAAGACTTAGGTACCATCTATCCCTTACTGAATTCAAGCAGGACCTTAGAGCAGAGCAGTGATAGACACCAGGCAGGCAAAGGTAGATAATCCGGATTCTGTTCTTGCAATGGTAGCTTGAAAACCTGGTCAGGAGGCAGGCATCAGGACCCAAAGCCCCTGTGTCCCAAGACACTGGGTGAAATGTGGGTCTGGATAAAGGAAAATAGGGGTTTATAGAGAAAAGATCTTCTTGTAACTGTACACAAAGACCACACTTAAATGAAGTAGGGACTTACTGGGGACGACCATGTATGAGAGAGGAATATTCTAGAAGGGATGGAAGTGTCTATGGAGGGTCTGGGGGCGTTTGGATGGGAGTTCTCTGGCAGAGATGGGGAGAAGCAAAGAGGCAGCCAAAGGCAGGTGACACTGGATTCTGAAATGTTGAATAGCTGTTGTAGTTCTTGTCAACCCAACTAATTCAGAAAAACTCAATCCAGATCCTGCTCAGCAGGAAACAGCGCAGTGATTGATTAGCAATGTCTTCTTGGTCCTAGGAAGGGCTATGAGGCCCAGGTAACATTTTACTAGCTGGGTTTGCAGCAGAAGAGTTTTTAGCGAGGGGAATAATGGGAGCAGAAACATTTTTAAAAGCTCACTCTGGAAACAATGCTCTCAGTTTGCAAAGAGTGGAAATGGAGACGGGAGTAGTTTGAGAGCGACCACAGCACTGCGAATGGGAGATGCAAGTATTCTGCAGAGCATATGGAGTAGAAGAAATGGGGAGAAAAGGCATTTTAGACTTTGGGCTTGATAGTGACCTTGTGGAGTAGGCAGTAGGAATTAGACAAAAGCTTTTGATAGTCTGATTTGGGAAACTTGGAGGGTGGGCATGCTATTCATCAAGGGAAAACGTTCAAGATAATTTAGAGACATAAAAATAATGTTAATGTTTTATTTCTATTTTCTTAAGTGTGCATGCATGCATGTGTGTGTGTTTGTGTGTGCGCTCGCGTGTGGGCACATGTGAGTACTAATTCTCATGGAGGACAGAAACACTTATTTCCTGGAGTTATAGTTGGGTGTGAGCCATTAAATGTGGTCTTAACCACTGCGCAATCTCTACAGCCTACACAGTAGGTTCCTGTGGGACCTCAAGTGAGAAATATCTATTAATCGTTTAACACTCTGTTAGGGACCCTAGACTGTGAAGGGCACCAGAGATAGGGGTGTAGAGTAGACATGGTTATGGTGGCTGTCACCATGGTCTGAAAATGCTCTACCACGTTTCTGTTCCCCTCGCCCTCCAAGAGCCTACCTGGAAATGGGAAAGACAGCTCCTTGCAGAGGAGCCTCCCTTCATCTTGAGCTTTTCTCTGACTGACAGGATTAGTGAAGGACAGCAGAAGACTGTCATCACTCAATAATCCCCTGAACTTCTTTATAGTCAACACAGCTTTCCTATGATCCCCGTAATCCAATTAGGCAATATGGGAAACGGTATCTTAATTCTTGACTTCATTGTGACTTGCCTGGTTGCAGGCAGACCTTGTTTAATAAGATGTCACCTCCAACACTGGATGGTGCATACAAAATAAGCTCAGGAGCTCCTGGAGGCTGTGGGGAAGGGAGGGGGAGGTGCTTGCTATCACGAGAAAGACTTCCTATCTTTAAGAGCCAATAGGTGACTTAGAACCCCAATGTCCTCATAACCTAAGGCTTCTGATAGGAGGAAACTTTATCTCCCCCTCTCCCCATTCAATCTCCTCCTTGTAGCCCGTGAATGCTGTATGTCCAGTCTTCCTGCTGACTCAACTTATCTGTTCATAGAAAGGCCAATAGGTTTTAAATGGTGGCTAGTTAGTGAGTGGCTGCCTCCTACCTGGTTCAGCTGCAAGCACTCCATGTGTGGCTACATTTCACTTCCACAAATCACTGGTATAAATATATTTTATCCTCAGTGAAAGATTGAGAACACCAAGACTTGGAGAAAGCCGACTCAGATTCACATTAGCTGTGCCCTAAGCACCTCAGACATGTTTGCTGCAGGGCCCTGCTTCTTGTAGTGGCCAAGAGTGTGGGCTATTGACTGACAATGTTAAGACGGTGGTAATGATAGAGGTTGTAATGGGAGAAGGTGGTAAAGAAACAGCGTAATTCGGATATGGACTTATAGTGATTCCTATGAAAATGTTAGCGGTGGTGACCGTGGTGCAGGGTTAGCGTGGAATCCGTGGCAGTGATGAAGGTGATGAAGGTCGTGTGGTGATGAGGGTGATGGTGTTGGTTTTGGTGGGAGTGGTGACACTGGTGTGGGAGCAGTGTGGCAACTATGGGAGTAATGGAAGTAGTGATGGTGGCTGTCTGGTAGGAGCCATGGTGTGAATGATGGTGTTGCTGGGAGCAGGGTTATTTCGTGGTACTGGTCACGAAGCTGAGAACCATGTCCTAGTTGTGTTGAGTGGTAGCCATGGTAGTTATGCAATGATAGCCATGGCTGTGGTTAGTGATGGTGTTGGTGGACCATCCCTGGTCTTCTCTCTTGATAAAATTATAGCCACACCTACTGATTAAGCTCACAGCCTTTTCCTGACTGCCTCCTTGGGGCAGACTTCTTCCTCTTTTCACACTTGCAGCATGCAGATTCAGGTAACATTTACCTGCAACCATAGCATCATCTACTGAAACATCATCTGCCGCATCAGGATCTCATCTCTACTTCCTCTTCTGCCTTACAGGATCCATCCTCCCTCTCCTAGCACATACAAAGAGTAGCAAGTTAATAAGGGCGTGCTGATACCAAGTGGGAACCGGAACTTTCCAACTGGCTTCTCCCCAGCTGCAAGGGGAAATGAGAACAGAGGCGACTCAGCTGGGCTCCTGCCTGGCTGCCCATGGCTGGACCTCAAAGTAACACACGCCCAGCTCCAAAGGCTCTGGGAATGAGGTGGAAGGTTCCACTGTAAAACTAGGGCCAACTCCCCTATGCAGACAGTGAGGAGTCGTCTCTGCAGACGCTGAGGTAGGCAGAGTGGTGTAGGGCACTGGGCACAGAGAGTGGCCATGCAGACACACCCTGATCCAAAGCAGAGCTCTCAGCTGGCCGCTCCAGGCAGCCTTGCTTCCAGACAGGCGTTTAGACTTCACACTGCTTGCCTTACTTGTTTTCAATTAATATGGTTGTCAGGTCAATCAAGAGATTGTAGTTAAAAATTCGGATTTATTACTGAAAAACAAAAAATCCCTTACTGGAAACATGCACAAACCTTACCACTGTGCTTACAGCAAGACAGCGTGGAGGTTTTGATGGGAGCCATTCAGCCAGGCCGACTGAGGCTCCCATTTGCCTCCCAACCTTGATCCCTAAGAGTGTCTTGTGACCCTAGTTATAAACACCTCTAGCATATCAAACTGTCAGATTCATACGGGCTAAAGGTCTGCCCTCAAGAGGTAGAATAACACACTGGCTTCAAATCCAGACTTTGCTTTTGGCTGGCTGGGAGGCCTCAGGCAAGGTGCTTGCTCTGCCTGTGTTCTAGTGTTCTCGAGGGCCAGGTCAATTTGCCAATGATGGTTATTCCTCTAGACTGAAGGAAATTCACATAGAAAATGCAATAGACATACACATACCCCTCTCACTCACACACACAGACATACACACACACACACACACACACACACACACACACACACACACACACACACACACACACACACACACAATTCATTCCAGATTCTGTGTATGAGAGAAAACTTGCAGTATTCATCTTTCTGAGTCTAGCTTATTTCCCTTCACATGAGAATTCTCATTTCATCTACTGTTCCAGCACATGATGTGGCTTCAATTCTCCTTATGGCTGAATGAAACAACATTGTATATATGTACCACACTGTATTTACCAATCCTCCATTGATAAGCATCTGGCAGATTTTATAACTTAGCCACAGGGAATAGTGCTGCAATAAACAGGAACGTACAGGTGTCTGTGTGGCATGCTCACTTGGATTCCTTTAAGTGTATTCCCAAGCCTATTAGAGAGGAAACATAGGGCAGGTCTATCTGTTTGTCTGTCTGTCTGTCTGTCTGTCTGTCTGTCTATCTATCTTTCTTTCTTAAGATACTTTGTATTTATTTTCATATTTCATAATATAACATCCCCACCAGCAATGAATGCTAACTAAAAGCATAAATAAAAAGAAAAGAAAATGCTCACTGACCTTCTATGCTTGAGTGTGCATGTATACATGCGTGTGTCTGTATGTGTGCTGTACAGGCTTGTGTATCCAGGAGTGTGCTCAGAGGTATATACCGGTGCTCTTCAGGAGGCCAAAGGAGAACACTGGGCATTGGCTGTAAACCTGTCACTGTTTACCTTTCTCCTTGAGACAGGTTCTCTCACTTAACTTAGAGCTTGATAGTGTCCTAGTGAGGCTGGCCAGCAGCAAGCCCCAGTAATGCCCTGTCTCTGTACCCTATAGCCAGCATGGAGATTATAGATACCTGTGTGACCACAACAAGTATTTTTACACAAGTAATCAAAACCTAAACTCAGGTCCTCAAGCTGTTTTTACCCATAGGCCCATCTCCCTATCCTCTATTGAGTGTTTTCTAAATGAAGCAACCATTGTACAGGACTCCTGCTCCCTGGTGGCAGTATGGCAGAATCCATAGGCATTTGTTGTCACTGGTGTGACTTACAGAGAAGAGACTAGGTATTGGAAGAAGGATCTGACATATGCCAGAATGCCTAGTTCACCAGCAAGAGTCTCTCTGCAAATGCAGGGAGCTTGCCACATGCATTCACACTGACTACCACTGCTAGCTCCAGATGTTTAGCTCCCAGAGCCAGCTGTGCCTGCCCTGCAGCAGAATCATCCTTCTGTGTTACCAGATATGAATCTTCATGCACATTTCTCTCCCCACTATCAAGGTCCACCCATGTACTTCACTCTCCCATGAGTCTGTGAGCAACACAAAGTATCCAAGTAGTAAATTCATTGTGTGCTCTATCTATCTATCTATCTATCTATCTATCTATCTATCTATCTATCTATCTATCTATCTATTTATCCATCCATCCATCCATCCATCCATCCATCCATCCATCTATCCATCTATCTATCTATCATCTATATCATCTATCTATCCATCCACCCACAGACTCTCTCCTTGAACCTGAAGCTGCTTGATTCAGCTAGCGCAGCTGCTCACTGAATTTCAGGGACCTCCCGGCCTTCCCCCCAGGGGCTACAGGGAGAGGTAGCAGCACCAGGCTTTATAGGTGGGTACTGGCATCTGAGTTCAGGTCTTCATACTTCTACAGCCAACAACCTGGCCATCCATCTAGTACATCTATCCAGCTTTACAGTAACTTCTGCATGACTCCCTTCTGTCTGCCTATGAATAATAATAACTACTTAATGAATTAATAAGCCCAATGGATAAATAAGCAGATGAGGAATCAATCAAATCCACTATTGGCTTTAGCGTCAATAAACAAACTAATTAAAAAAAAATCAGCTTGCCGACTGGATTCCTGACTTTTCTTACAGTTCCCCTCGACCATTATGCATTGCACAGTGGGACTCAGGTATGTTCCTTGTGGGAACCGGGTGAGCTGAATCACATGACAAAGGTGAGGAAAATAGACCATCTTTTCTTTCCAACCCTACAGCACAGTGCACACTAGGTGACAGGGACCCAGTGTCTGTCAGTGCAGATCCGCCATAGCTGATGGCTTAGCCACAGAGGAGCATCTGTCTGTGCGGCTGTGTTAGTTACGACCCCATCATAATCAAATGGATTGCACTGTAGTAATGAATACGACCATAATGGTGCGCTGGCAGTTTAATCAATGTACTTCTCAACTGCAATCGAGCAAAAATAGGTAACAGAGGATCATTTGATCTACATTTTTATTAATTTGGTGCCATTTGTCTTCTGGTTATTTTAATGATCTCTCATTATGAGAAGAGGGGGGGAACTTCCTGGAAGAAAAAAAAAAGTGAAGTCATCTTACTCCATTATATTCATTGCTTTTTTTATTGCAGAAAAAAAATGTAGCCCATTCCAATTCACTTTGAGGGCAGAGTTTTGAAATCCAATGTAGTTCAGGGTTTTAGGGAAAAAAGCTCCTTTACCTTGGAAAAAGTCATCTGAGCAAGTTAAGCATTAAGATTAAGTAGTACAAGGAGTTGATGTACCACTTGATCACTGGCTACTTTTCAGACTATGTGTTAAGGGGGTCACTCAGTAGGGTTTTCCCCACAGCTTCCCTCCTACCATTCCCTTTTCACAAATACAGTCAGTGGGCTCAGGCCAGCTCAGGTGGCAAATGTGAGGACACAAATCTGATTTTCAGAACCCACATTAAAAACAAGCAAACAAATAAGCCATGAGACATAGTGTGGCCTTGAAAACCCAGTCCTGGGAGGCTTCCAGGAGGTGACAGACAAATCCCAGGGTTTGCTGGCCAGCTAGTCTAAGGCTACTTGGCAGGTTCTAGGCCTCAGGAGAGACACTGCCTCAGAAGAACAAAGCGGGGCACTGTCTGAGGAATGACAGCGAGGTTGTTTTCTCTCCTCCACATTTGTGTTCATTGATGCACAGAAAGTCACACACACAGCGCACCTACACACATGCACATGCACACGGGGGCATCCATCCCAGCGCCTCTCTCCAGACCTTAATGTGTCTGACAGTCACTTGTTTTTTAGTCACACAGATGTGCCACGTCATGGTAGAGATTCCTCATTTGAGATGCAGTGTGGAAACCATGACCAATGCTTTCTTCACAGTTCCTTTCAGGACCGTGTCCTTCTTGATCATGGTTCTGAGGCTTACAAGAGATTTGCCTCCTGCCTGTAACCATTCATGGAAAGCACAAGACGCCAGTACATTGGTGCCTGGAGCACCCTCTAAATAACAGCTTTGGTCCCAGCCCAGTTTCTCACCACCAGCACATGTCATTGCCATTCCTTAACATAAATAGGATTATGTACAGGATAGGGATCAAAGCTATGAAGGGTTGAGGTATCCCAGGATGCTGGGGTACTCTGGCTGATGGGACAGTTTCATCTTTATTCCCACTGTGAATTTTGGAATCTCATTTGCACTTACCCAAAATGTAAAAAATTAGTTCCTTGACTCCCCCATCCATGGTATTCTATATTGGAAATGGAAGGTCCTAAGGATGCAGAGGGTAAGCTCACCTGTGAAGAACACTTTATATGCCATTAGTCTTTTGTCACTGATCAAGCACCTGACAGGAATGGGCAGGGGAGGAAGAATGTATTCATAGAGCAATCAGTCTGTCGTCACTGGGCTCCATATACAATGGCTGAACATCATGTATGATGTCTGTGTCCTATGTCAAAGGACATGTTCTCTCCATGGCTGACCAGAACATGGTGAGAAGGGAACACTGACTGACAGCAGCTCGCTTTCCCCCTTTATAATGCATCCAAGCTCCTTCAAGGCACATCTTCCTTCTTAGCTAACCCTCTTTCAAAATGCGCTCACAGGCACACCCAGAGCATACCCTACCAGTCTCTGTCATACCTGGTTTGTGACCAGAGCCAGTGTTGGGGACCAGGAAACACCCACATCACGTCCCATCACACAGAGATGATTTTTGTGGCACTATGGACAACACTGGCAAATCTTTCTGTTAATTTCAACACAAGCTAAAACTCTGAACGCTTCAATGAAGAGCAGCATTTTTCATTATTATCAACCGGTTAAAAAAACAAAGAGTGAGCATCTGGCCTGGGTTTGTCGGGGCGCTGGCTTCAGCCTCAAGGCTCCGTGTAAAGGTTAAAGATGTGTGGGGTCTGTCTACCACCCTGATGTTGATGAGCACACACTATCTGGAGTCAAAGCACCTGGACTTGGCTGATGCCACTGTTCAAGATACCAGTGGGTGTTTGTGTCATAAAATACGGCGGAGGTTATAATGAGAATGCTGGACTTAGTAGATGAGGAGTGTTTGAACAGTTGGTATGAGTTTGAAATGCCCCTGGATGATGGAGTGGTGATGTTCACTTTATTAATATTGGGAGTTCCTCCAACAGAATAAAGGCTTCCTGCAGTGGCAGAACCCCCTGGATCTCAGTTTTGGAGGCTGGCTATCTGAGATCCCAGGGATTGGGCAGGGTGAGCCCCTCCTGAGGACTGTGAATGTGCATGTGCTGAGGCCATTTCTTCTAACTGATGGTGCTTGGGAATGGCCTTTGTGTTCCGTGGTACCTAGAGGCTCAACTCTGTCTCTTTCCTCAAGCTTTCAGTTGTGTTCCTGGCCTCTGGGTACAAATGTCCTCCTTCCCTGAAAATAGTCATATTACATTAAGGGTCATTTTAATACCTTCATTTGAACCTGCCCATCTGTAAACACCCTATGACCATAGGTAAATATTATAAAGAACAAATCACAACACCCATAAATTGGGGTCTTAGGACATTAATATTAAAACTAATTTTGTATGTGCTGCATTTACATGCATGTTCATGTGTATGAATGTAGTTACATGCATGAATTAGCACTCTTGCTATGATGAATCAAAGGGAGATGATGGGTGTTGACCTTACCTTCTACCTTGTTTGAGACAGGCTCTCATCACCCATAGCAGGCCTGTAAGCCCCCAAGGATTGTCCTGTCTCACCTTATGAGTTGTGTGATTACAGACATTCATGACCATGCTTGGCATGTCCCCCACCATGGGGCTCTGAGGATGCAAATTCAGTTCTGTATACATGGTAAATACTTTACCCACTGAGCCATCTCCCTGGTCCTTTCAGTGTCTTTTGGGGGACAAAATGCAACCTGAATTGGTTGAGCAATAGTGTAAGATTCTGGAACTCTAGGTAGAGACTGGGAAAGTCATTGGAAATGCCCATTTGCCTGAGTTTTCAGTGCAGAAAACAGCATGAAGGACAACTTCAAGCTGAACAGCTCATGGGATTCAGAGATCCAAAGTCATGAGGTTGGGTTTCTGGGTATAAAGTCTAGAGTATCTCAAAGGTGAAATAATGGGACTCCCACAAATGATCTCTGTTACTCTTATTAATGAGGAGAGCTCCACGGTACTTTTCAAATTTTTCTCCTCCCATACTAAGAAACTTACAATTGCCTTTCTTCCCAGTGGGTTTCCTCACGGTCTTCAGGTGGAGCAGATCCTGCCCACCATGCCTGTTCCCACACAGGGTCATGGACCTCGACTAAATAGACCATGGAGTCTGGGGTTGGAGGTGGACAGGGAACCACTTCCTCAGACTATTTCGATAATTCCGGAGAAAAGCCTATGTAATTAAACAGAGCCTGTGTCAGATTTCAGATCAGTGGTGAAGTATGCCTGTGGCAAAGGTCTCTTCCTCCCTGAGAGGTGCAATTAGAAGCGGGTGACTGCAATCCTCTGCATTTCTTGCCAGGAGTTTTGAAAGATGATCCAATATTCATCTGAACCCAGCTCTGCTCCCCAAGAGACCCCAAGAATGCCAGGCTGCAGGCCATCCATTGACCCAACCCAGGGACTCTGGGAGTCCCTCACATGGTGCTATGTGTTCAGTGTGTTCTAAACATGTTAGTCAATAGCGGGGTGACTGGGATGGAAAATATTCACTCATTTTATAAAGTCACTTTTAAGATGCTCCAGGGCAAGGCTACTCTGCACCCTCTCAACGTTGTCACCCATTCACTCAATAAACATTTGTCTGCTGTTTGTCAGGCCACTACACCTTCACACAGCATCCTTTCAGTGACTGTAGGTACTTGGGAGACATTGAATGAGGTCTCTCTTACAGCGAGTTCAGATCAGTCGTCTTCCCTGAGACCTTGAGCAACTCCCACTATCTCTCCAAGTCAACTGAAAGCTGTCAAGTCAGCTTTTGTTGCTCCTTGTTGTATCTGTCCTGGATTCCCACTCAGGAATGCTGAACTATAACGACTCTGTGACACGTTTAAACACACACTGGATGTGGCCAGCCAGGCTTAGCTTTTGTCTAAGAGCAGAGATAGATGTCTCTGTGAAGGGACAGATTGATCAAGAGGGCTTTGGGTTCCGTATGAGCACGAGTGTAGCTACTGAGCTTTGCCCTTAGGGTGGGGGTGGAGGAAGCAGCTACAGACAGAGGTCATAGCAACAAACAGGTGGGTTGGCTGCAGTCTCACTAAAGTAAGGTGCCAGCCATCAGAACTCAGAGTCCCTGTGTTAGAGAACTCAGATGTGGGCTTTAGGGCTTCCCTACCTCATCCCACTAGGGGTTGGGGACACTCCAGATTCGCTCTGCAGCACATTAGTAAGGTTTCCTACTGCCTCAGAAAGGACATGAGAGAAACAACTTTAAAAACGAAGGTTCTCATTTGATCATGGCTCTGTGGGGTTAAGTCCATCCTCTGGTGAGTGAGGAGAGGCAGAGGAGTTCATATCACGGCAGCCAGTAAATAGGAAGAAATAGCTGTGTTCATCTGACTGTACTCCCACTTTTATTCTATTCAAGTCTCCATTTCATGGGATGGTACCCCTATACTGTAGGTGGATCTTCTGTTCTCCCTTAATTCTGTCCAGACACTCTCACAGTTACATTGACAAATGTGTGCCAAGCCAGTCTTAAATCCAGCCAAGGTAACAATAGACCACCCACCATACCTGAGTTCTGAGCTCTGTAGGACCACACAGGCCCCTGGGGTCCTCCCCTCTTTCTGACATACTTTCTTTGCATATTAAGGTGCTAGCACTTGTTCCTTTCTTTTGCTCCTTGATCACATGAATGCTCAGTTCTTTCAGAACCCTTGCTAAGACTCCCTCCTGTAATGTCTATAAAACAGCTAAGGGGTACATCTCATTTTCACATTCTAGGATTCTTCCATCTATTACTCTGTTCATCCACTATCCATCTACATGCTCATCCACTTACCATCCATCCATCCATGCATTCATTCATCTATTCAACCATCCATCCATTTACTTATCTACCCATTCACCTATCCCTTTATCTACATATCTATTTTGGACATCTATTTTGCATCAGGTAGAGTAAGATGAAAACAAGAACATTATGATGACTGTTATGGTGTAATTTGGAATAGAGATGACAGATGAGTGATCCCTCAAACCCGAACCTACTTCAAAATACTACCAAAGAAAAGCAGGTGGCAAGGTGGCTCAGTGAGTAAAGAAAAAAAGTATAAGTTGTCCTCTGACCTCCACACACATGCCTTGGCATGTGCGCACACACGCAATATTTTCTTTTTGATTTAAAGAAAAGTTTAAGTGGCCCTGAGGAAGCTCAAGACACCACAGGAGCTCAGCAGGACAGACATGATGACAGGAATGTGCTTGGGAGGACCAACATAGGGAGAAGGCTCCAGCCTAGGTCTGCTTTCTCTAGGGGATGCGGTGAGAGCCAGCCGTCACTGAACCCTGGCGGGAAGGAAAGTGAGGAGGCTGGAGAAAGTGTGGGGGTGATCAACTCAAGACCACAGGCAGTACCAGGGTGCAGACTCAGAGAAGGGGTCTCCCTTCAGTGGGCACTTGGGAAACCATAGCAAAGTGTTGCAAGGCAGTTCATAGGAGAATGTTCTAGGAGTAGCCTGGAGAGTCATTAGTGGGGGAGAGAATGGGTAGATACAGCAGCCAGATGTGAAGGGATGGGTTAGAAGGCATTATGACAGCCACAGGAGATGTTGGGTCTTGGGCTGCTGAATGGGACTTGAGAACTGAGAACTAGTTCCTTCAGTTTGCTCAGACTTGGGTTTGAAACTGCCATCAGCAGTCACCTGGGTTCCCCAGAAGAGTATAATAGCACTAAAGATAAAAACTGTGCAGGATGGCCTACTATGTGAGCAGCTCACCTATCCCAGCATGCTCTGATCCACCCCTTGACTGAGCGTGCAAGGGAGGCTAGTATTAGTCCCATCTCACAGGTGGGAAAAATGAGGCAGAGTGAGGCCAAACTAGTACACGCTTGTTCTGTTCCTAGTCCCTAGTGGAACTGACATTTAACTTCAGGATCCCAAGGACAAAGAAAGGCAGGACCATTTTCTCCATCTTACATTCTGCAAGGATCCGGTCCAAATCATTTGGAGCCAGACAAACCCAGTGTAGACCCCTTCCCCCGAGGAACCTGACAAGATTCCAAATTCATAAATAAGTCTGGAGGCTGAGCTCCACCGAGCTGCTGGAGTCTTTATTACTCTACAAATGCATTCTTAATCAGCCACTGGGGTCCTTCCCATAGAGCCTTTTAAATTACAGTTAAATTCCTTGATAGCAGTCCATGTACCCAACACTGCATTTCCTGTGTTCACAGTCATAAACAAGGAAGGGAAGGGGGCCGGGATAACCAGGTTAATTGTCCTTTGAGGTCTAGACTTTGAAAGCACTGGCAGCAGTGCCTCTAAATTCTCTTGGTCCCCTGCTGCAATGCTAATAAAGTTCAGAAACAAACAGTACAGTCTAGCCAGCATCAGGAGCTGGACCAAGTTCTTTCATGCCTGGCCCTGGCTGCTCTGACTCCGTTGAGCCTTCAGGTCACCTTGCAGGGCCTTTGTCCTGAGAGCTTCCCTAGGAGTGGATGGGGAGCAGGGGAGGCAACTTCCATGCTGCAGATTTGAAGGGATGCCGGAAGTCTGCAAAGGTTCCTTCTAACTTTTAGGTCAAAACAAGTTTGACCTTGGGGGTGTGTGATGGGGGTAGGGCAGGTAAATATCTTCCCTTCTGCAAATTCTCTCCTCAGTCTGTCACTGCCTTAAGGACACGAAGGCACAGTTTGTCTTAAAGCAGGAGTGCACACAGAACAACTTTGGGCCAAATCCTGTCTGTTTTGTAAACAGTTAACTCCTGGGGCACAGCCAGTCCCAGACCTTCCCATTTACAGCTGAGGAGTTAAGGTAGAGTTATCAGGTTCTGCTATATCTGAAATATCCAGTAGCTAGTCCTTTACAGAAATTGCCAAACCCCCTCTGTAAATATAAATTGTATAATTCCATTGTTCTTGACAATACATAACAGACACCCCCCTACAATCCTAAAATGAAGGTGATAAAAAGTTACCTCTGGAAAGAGTTAGCAGTTCTCTTAGCCTGTCATGCTGGTCCAAGAGCCTAAAAGAAACAAAGGATGCGTGCAGAAGACCTAACTGCAAAATCACCCTGTGACAATCTATACAATGCAAAAGCTACTCTCAAACCATTTCCAGGCATATAATTTGGGAGTGTCAAGGATATTCAGAACTGCACCATCAATTTCTAAAACATATCCATCTAGCAAACCTGAAATCTATATCCATTGAGGAGAAACAAACAAAACCCCAAGCAGCAAACAACAACAGCAAACAACACCCCTCTGGGGTGCTCTGGGTGGAGCTTGAGCTGGGCTTCCTGTGTCCCCTGAGGGCAGGAGACCCAATAAACCCTTGTGAGTTGTTGTTTTTGGGTTCTTGTCACATCAGCATGAAGGTAGCTAACACAGCATCCAGAGACTCAGCCCTGTGCCTGAGCCACCCGTGGTAGGCAGCAAAGAGGTGTTGCCTTTGTCCCTTCAGAAGGGCACTAGCTGTGTTTATCTTTGGGAGACAGGAGAAAGCAGGCGACTTTCTAGAACAGGACAAGCTGGGGAGACGGCCCAGTGGAAGAGGGTGGTTATCGTGAAGCTCTGGTTTCCGATCTGACCTCACAAGAAAAAGCCAACCCCAGGGTAGAGGTTGGTCAGAGAGAGGAAGATCATATGGCAGCCTAAATCCAGGCTCAGTGAAAGGCCCTGTGAAATAAGGCAGAGAGCAGGGCATCCAGAGTCCTCTACCCCAACAGACATATGTACATATCACACACATGCACACGCACATACACACACACACACACACACACGCACACACGCACAGGCACATGTACACGTACATGCAAGCATTGGTGCACACATACACTCAGGTATGCCAGAGAACTCTCTCTCTCTCCCCCTCTTCCCCCCCCCTCTCTCTCTCTCACACACACACACACACACACACAAGTGTACACACACACCACATACATGTGTATACACTCAGCAAACTCACGAACATACACAAATGCATGTGCACAAACTCTAGAGAAACAAGGGGAGATTCTGCCACCCCTCCTGTTGTCTTCCCACTTTGGTGGCGGGAAAGGTCCCCTGAGACAGGCTGTCTCCCAGTCACTCAGGCCTGTTTCTAAGTTGAGGCACACAGCACTCGGAGGTGAGCTATTAATTTGTGCTTTGTGACTCTGCCTCGATCTTGATTTAGGGCATTGGAAACTCTCCTCAAAATTGTGAAGAATGAATTAGTTTACTAATTTCGCCATTAAAAGCTGATCAGTGAGACATAGTTCCCACCATCCTGTAATCAATCACCATTTTCTATGTTTATCTCCTATTCAATTTCTTACTGTAGGCTTTTATATACATCAATTTGTCCCAATG
The DNA here is from genome assembly GCF_963924665.1 of Micromys minutus. Classification (NCBI taxonomy): domain Eukaryota; kingdom Metazoa; phylum Chordata; class Mammalia; order Rodentia; family Muridae; genus Micromys; species Micromys minutus. The sequence goes on from NC_137971.1 coordinate 79,151,588, forward strand.
CTCTTCCTACATATGTTTTAAATTACCTTATCATTGTATAAATTTCACAGCCATTAAAAAAGCTCTAATATTGAAGTGGCTGACATGGTGCTAAAAATTGGATTAAATTCCACGGGGTAATAAATTGTGACCTAAATCCAATCTCTCATGAGTGACTGAAGGATACAATGAAAAATTATTGCTTTGTCATGTCACACTAATGTAGATACGCTGGGTGACCAGAAGGTGACAGAGAAATGGGGCAACCATGCAGTTTGTTCCTTATCTAAATCGACCAGCTCATTTGGAAGACTGGTCAGGGGGGGACCTCTGGTGGGGTCGCCCCCCACCCCCACCCCAGCCTGACTGTGTGAGTGTCTTGCAGGAGCTGGGAGGTACCACAGGCAGAACACTGCACAAGCTTTCGTAAGTGAGCCTCTGGCCACTGAACCCCTGGCCACTCTGCTACTTGTTAACTGTATGATTTTGGCCAGTCTCTCTCTCCATGTGCCCTGATTTCCTGGATAACAGAGTTGGCAAAGGGAGTCACTGAGTTAACATAACTCACTTGCTAAGTATCATCCTTGGCAATTAGCCATCCCTGGAGGACTGCTAAGTGTGATCACAGGTTTTGGACCCCTTGACTATGAATTTTGTGACCAGAAAAGCTTGGATTTCAGTTTTTTATACTTGAAATGTTTTCCTGTGCACAATGAGACAGCTTGGAGATGAGGTTCAAGTCTAAACATGGAATTTATGTATGATTATTTACATTGCATGTATAACTTGTGTGTATGTGTGTGTGTGTGTGTGTGTGTATACATACATGTGAAGGTAATCTTATATGCTACTTTGAAAGTGTCTGCATTTTGAATACTTTGTCTCACAACAGGTCAAATTATGCATTTTCTTCTTGAGGGGTGGAGTTGGCTGTGCTCAAAATTAGTCAGACCTGGACACCATGGCTCACACCTGCAAGCTCAGCATTTAGGAAGCCAAAACAGAGCAATACCCTGTCTCAAGAAAACAACAACCAAAAAGGTTGTATCTTACAGCATTTCAGATTTTGAACTTTCTGATTCGGCCTGCTCAATTTACGTCTATCTATGTATTTGCTTGTTTACAGAGAGAAATTTGTTTAGCTCAGACTGGATTCAAATTCACCATGTATCCAAAGGTGAAGGGCTGGGATTACAGGCCTGCTCCACCTTATCTAGTTTATTCCGTGCATGGATTGATGGAACTCAGAGCCTAGGGCATGCTAGGTAAAGTGCTGTACCCTATGAGCTAATCCTCACCCATACACTGTCTTACTAGAATTGTCATCCTAAACAAAGCTTAGGCATTGCCAAAGGCTCTGCTATAGCCACAGATCTGCCAGTCCTTTCTGAAAGCTTCCAAACCCATCAACCACCAATCAAGGGATGACCTGCTATTGGGCCTGCAAGTGCAAACCTGTTTTCTTGATTATAAGGAATCTGGCTCTACGTATTTGACAATTGCCAGCTTCTAGAACAGAAACTCTGTGAAGGCAACTGTCTCCAACTGCCTTGTTTGTGGGTCTTATCCCAGCATTGTTGCCTGGGATGTGGTAACTACCAAACACACATTAGCTGAGTTCATCAGTGAAATCAGTCTGCTCAGGAATGTAAGCCATTCCACCTGGAGAGTGTTAACATTCTTAGCAAGCACTTCTGAGAGAGACCAAATTTATATCCAAAGACCATTTCTCTACCTATGTGCCCTGGAGACATTCCTGTCAGACTCACAGTCCTTCCCCCTACCCAGTTTGATGCTGGGTGGGTAATAGCCTGCATCTTCTCTACCTGTTTCCCATCTCCACCCTGCAATATGAGAGCCATGAGATCAGCTGTGTTTCTCTCATTCACCACATCAGCCAGTTTGGCATCCTGTTTAATGTGTGACAGGTGCTTGTTGGGGATTGGATATGGAATATTCTTTCAAAAGGCTCATGTGCCAAAAGCTTCGTCTACAGTTCCAGCTGTGATCAGAGGTGGGACTTTCTGAAAATGACTGGCTCAGGAGGTCTCTGCCCTAGTTAGCCCATCCACTCATGGATGGAAGCATCTTTTGGTGGCATTGTTAGGAAGTGATGGGAACTAGAAGACAAAGCTTATTTGGAAGAAATGGGTCACTAGGGCCATGGACCTGAAGGGTATATCTGGTCCCCAGCGCTTTCCTTTCTGACTTTGTGTTCTTGTTGTCTTGAGTGAGCAGCTCCACACTGCAGCACAGTGCCCATCACACCAGCCCAGAAGCTCTGCCCTGACTTGCCCCAGCCACAAAACAATGAATCCAAGTAACCAGTGATCATAGTCACTGAAACAGAGCCCAACACCTCTTCTCCTTTATGATGTGTTGTTCAGGCACAGCTAAGAGACAAGGTGAACCCATCCTTCGAGTGGAGAACCAGGTAACATTAAAGTGTGCTGGGGAAAGAGATCAATGTTCTTGTTCAAGTTGAGTTTCCATGGCATTTGTTGGGTACCCTACAGTCTCCCCAGGGTTGTGAAAAAGCTGGAGGATGTGAGCTAGGATTTCTTTCATCCCCTTATCTCAAAGCACTCAATAGCAACAGATACTTGATGAGCATCAAGCCTGGCGCCAGGTGCTAGAAGAATCAACAATTTTGTTCAAATCTGTGAAAACAGCTTGCCAACTGTACAACCCAAATTACTAGGATTCTCAAATGGCCCGTGACATTCCTGGCAACAGGGTCCCAGATGCTAGTGTCTCAATGGTTACCTGGGGAGGGGGAGAGGTAGCCAGGAGAGAGGAGACAGGCACCCATGTGCTCTGGGCCAGTAAAGCACCCTGCTTGCGCTGCCTCCCAGCCATGCAGGAGCTTTATCCTTCTCCAAAATCCCCTTTCGGCCTTGAACAAAAGGGAAGCCGATTAGTCAGGCTCTCTCTAGGCAGAACCGCTCCAAGCTGTAGCTCACAAGTGCAGAGTGAAAAGCCTGCTCCCAATCCTTTGGTCTATAGAGGTCATTGTGAGCACAGAAGAAAAAGCTCCATCTAGCCATGATCCTCTTGTTTAAAAATACACTTGGTTTGAGGAGTGCTTATTCTTAAGGGAAGTTTCTAGGAGATGTGCCTGACCACAACCAGGAAGGGCTTCCTGTGTGTCCTATCATGGACGTGTTACTCTTCTTGCGCAAGCTCTTCAGCTTGGTTTTCAGGCTTATCACTTAAGGACAAGTTTAAAAGGAGAGTTACCTCTCCAGCAGGGCAGCAGCTGGACATTTCTGGGGAAAGGCGATGAGGTAGCAGAGGTGGGAGGGAGGCAGAAGGGTCACTTTTGATGATAGCTTTCTTCTCAGTTTTAATAGTCAAGTGCCTTAGAAAAATCTCAGTAGAACTGTCCAGGTAGGACACTTCAAAATGGGAAACTTGAGGGACTGTTGATCATAGCTCCCCAAGACACAGATGTCTGATTTAGCCAACTTGATTGGACTGAGAGGCACCTAAATAATAAGGGGAGTAGTCTGTGGATGTGTCTTTGATGGCATTTCCAGGTGGGATTAGCGTAGAGGGGAAGGCAAGCCCCCACTGTGGGTGGTACCATCCTATAGGCTTCAGACTAAGATGGATCCAAAAACTAAAGAAGAAGGTTGCCTCCCCATCCCCCAGCTCAGGCTTTGCCTCTGCTTCCTGACCTCTATGCCATGAGTTGTTAAGCTTCCCCAAACCCTCTTCACCACAAGGGTCTGAGACTGAATTGCTAGGTGATTTCCGGTTGACATAAAGGCAGGGGTGTGGCTTCGTCCTAGACTTTCATGATCTTGATTTAAAAATCACATTTCTTTTTTTCCTAGTTCAACATGTCCTTGACTGTTACCCTCACAGAGTTATAGCCCATAAAACACAGGGAGGTTCAGTCAGAGTGACCTGGGGTTCATAAGGTGGTTCTACAGACCAAAGGGTGAACAGGTATTCCATACAACTCTGTGAGTGTTGTTGTGTATGAGCATGAGTGTGTGTATGTGAGCAAATATATAGTTGTGCATGTATGCATACATGCATGTGAGAATTTAAATACAATTTAATGTGTGTATATATATGTCTGTATGAGCATGTGTGTTTGCATGCATATGTATATGTGTCTTGTGTGTAAACATGTATGCATATAGGCACACACAGACTTTCATGAGTGTGTGTGTGTGTGTGTGTGTGTGTGTGTGTGTGTGTCTCCAACAGCAGTTTTGTGGCTGCAGTGAGTATCTCATATTTTGGAAGAAGGGTTTTCTGGGGGTCTGGAGACACCTTCATCTGAGGTCATACTTAGGGACAGGTCTGTCCACAAACCCCCTAAGAACTGCTTTCTGCATGTTCCTTGGTGGACAGTCCATAGGAGTCTTCTGCCCTTGTATACGTGCAAGAAGATAACAGTTGTACTTAAATGGTGTGGAGGACGTCTCTGTTCACTCCTCTCAAGATTATTCTCCACAGGAGGTCGTAAGCAAAGGTCAGAAGAGCAAGAATGGCCCTGTAAAAAGTGAAACTCCTCCAGAGCTTCTCCTGGGCTTAGTGGGGACAACAAGGCTGTGGGACAGGCAAAGTAGAGGAGCCCCATGAACAAAACCCCTCACAAAAGTCAACATGGAAAATAAATGTCCTTTCCTCTGGATCTATTCAGAGGCTCTGAGGAACTGGCTTTCAGTGGCTATAGTCTGGGTGAGGCCCAGTGAGTGCCTCTGTGTGAGGAGGAACAGCAATGTTTCTATATTGCCTGATGTGTTTCCTCTACTGAAGCTCTTCTCACTTCATAGGCCACATAAAAGGACCACAAAGCCAAAGCCAATGCCTCCAGAGCAGAGGGAATTCTGGGTGTCATGGTTTCCAGAAGGGAAGACAATCTCCCTGTGGGGTGTAATTACATCCCTGCTTTTCGCAGAAGAATGGTTTATGGCTTAAATGCTATTAATTGTAAGCCATTCTGTTTCACGGGAAGTTGTTCATTGATAACTACCCAATTAGAGTTATTTTGCAATTAGTCTATTCACAGTAAATTTACTGCAAAGGGGAGGCCACGGTGCAGGAAATTAAAGCATCGTGGGGCTGGTGTGCCATGTGTCTTAAATGCCAACTCCATTAACCAGTTTGGACGTCCTGGGAGGGCATGCCACCTTCTCCGAGGCAGAGACAGCCAACCCTACAGGCAGTCCCAGCGCGCTCACGCTAGCTCGCAGACATCTCAGCATGAACCAGAAGCCCTGAAAACTCTGCTATGTGGTGGTGGATGACTGTGGAGTAAGCTGGGAGGCAAATATCTGTGCAATGTGCATCACTGACCAGGCGCATTTGCTTAACAGTGTCGTCTTTAAACCCTCTGGATGGATCAATACAATACCAAGGCACAGAGAAGACAGGCAACTTGTCCCAAGTCTCACAGCTTGTGCAGAGAAAGTCTGAGGCACAGATGCAGTCACGCTAGCCTAGGGCCCATGCTCCACGTCAGTGCCACAAGCTCCCTTGTTTTCTCAGCTGACTGCCTCCCTTCTCCCTCAGACTATACTGAGGAGAAAGGGGGTTTACCTCTCAGGCAGCTAAATTTCTTTGGGGTTTGCACAACTTGAGTTAAAGTGAAAATCAATTTGCCTCCTGAAGATAAAGAAACTTATGGAAGGGGACTCAGACCCTTCATCCTGAATCCCAATACAGGCTTTGCTGTCTGAGAGCTGCAGGCCTCCACCCAAATCCTAAACCTGTCTGAGCCTCAGTTTCCTCAAAACAGGATTCATGGTAATAGAATAGCATTGTATGTTTGACTATGAATGATTCCTAGCAAAATGGTGGATGACGTATGACCTTTCAACTTGACGGTATTGGGAATGAAAACCCATCCCGACACCATTCAGCTTTCCCCTTTCACTGCGGCATTTCATAACTTATAAGGTGCAGTCAACACACTTTCTTTCTGTAAGCTTTTCTTTTGCTGCCTTTGCCCAACTGTAGATCCACGGAAACTTTCTGAGCACATTTAAGGTAGACCACACTGAACTACGACATTACATAGGTTAGATGTGTTGCATGTATTTTTGATTTCATGGCATTTCTACTTTAAATTGGATGGTCAGGATGGAAGCCCTTTGCAAGCTGGAAAGCAGCTGAATCCACTGAAACCTAAGCTAGCACATCGATGTTTGTGTATTTGCCCAAAGATCTGGGATAAAGACGACAGTCCAATGACCATACAGATTTGCTACTTGACTCTTCAAGGAGCAAGCATGCAAGCTCTAAGTGTGACAGGAGCCATATTATCTTAGTTCAGAGTCCCAAAGTGTCCCTGCCTGGCACTGGCTAACAGCTCTTGGAAACATTGCATTCCACTTAATTATTCCTGCACACAAAGTGCCACATGCAATCAAGAACACAGACAGGACCACCTGGACCATACCGAGGCTTGGGAAAGAAGGATCTTTCTTTATAAATCTGGCTATTGGGCAGGAAGTGTTGCATAGATACTTTGCTGCTACAAGCTCAGAAAGTCATGCTGAACTTGACTAAGAAGGTATGTGTGAAGGCCATACTAAGACTTCCTTTCACATCTTTCCTTAGGACCGCAACCCATCTAATAACTGTAGGGATACAGGTGTCCCTCCAGATCCATAGAGGTTGGGGTACCAGATCCTACCAATACCCAGATCCAACAGTGCTCTTGCTTTTATATGAACTAATATGGTATTGCACATCCTGAATGCTTTAAATAATCTCTGGATTACTTATTATTCCTTATGTAATGTTAAGGCTGTACAATATTGCATCAGTAAAAAGCCGAGGTCTGACAGAGTCTAATTTTTTCTGATGTCTGTAGCCTGTGGATTCCAGATAGCCATGGACACAGGACAGCAACATCTGTAGACACTGATATTATATCACAGTGTCAAACTTGGACATCTCTGCTAAAGAGAACAGGTTAAAAATACTAACACATGTCATGTTGTCTTGTAAAATTTTCCTTACAGCAGACAGCAGGAGCTCAGAGTCCCCAGACAAATTAGATCTTGTGGTCAGGGCTTGGGATACACTATGGCTATCCTCAGAGGACCAGAGAAGGCAGAGGGATGGGGTCAGGGACAGGAGAAAGGGACTTACCTTCCAGGGGACAGAACCGAGCTACCTTCTCTGGCATCAGCAGCCCCAGCTTGTGGCGACAGTAGGTTTCTGCAATCTCTTGGCGACAGTGCTTGGACTTAGCGCGGGTCAGCGCTGAGATGGCCTCCTTGCCAGAGATGTCACACTTGGGGACCTGGTCAGACTTAGTTTCTGGGGACCCAGCACCACCACTCTTCCTGGCATGGCTGTGTCTTGAGAGGTCCTTCCCTTGGCTACTGTTGCCGGTGGCTTTTTCCCGAGGAGGTAACACCTCCTTTGAACCTTTGCCCAGGACTGACTGCCCTGGTCTTTTGTCCTGGGCATCCAACTTTCTCTGCAAATGCTCCTTCTGCCTACTGGGGGGCTTCTGCTTCTGAGTCCTGGGTGCGAAGTTGCTGTTGTCCACGTTCTCAAAGTCCTTGGGAACCGAGTTCTCGTTGTTGCTGTCAGTCCGAACTTTCTCTTTGGGCCGGTGAGAGAAGTAGCCATCCTGGAGAATCAGAGAAACAGAAAATTGTCATTGAGTCGTGCTGGTAAGCAGGCTGGCCCTGAGAGGGTGACAGGTGGGGAAGCCCGAGCCAAGATTGCCTTTCTTCTGTCCTTGGATCAGACCGTGGAAACGCTTTTCTCCTTGAGCCTTAGTTCTCTCAACGCTCCCACCAGACAGCCTCTCCATGCTCTCTGTGACCGGGACAGTGACAGCGATTCTCAAAGGTCCCCTTCTCTGCTCTAGCTCTACTGTCTGGGGATAATTTCCCTCTGGGCTTCTGTTCAAATGGCAGCAGAAAGTGCTGTGGTGTGATACGGTAGAGCTGGGATCATCAAGATCAAAGCGTAAAGGAGATGATATGGACCAATGCTGGGTGCATTGTATATATTTTAGCTGGATGCATTGTGTATATTTTATATATTGTATACATTTTATACATGTATATACTGCCTTAAGGACAAGCACATTTATCTGTGCCTATAAGAGAAAGTAGGCTTGGACCACTGTCAAATCTATAAACAAGACGGCGTGCCTTTTCATCTTTTAATTTAGTCTGATTTACCTTGACTTTTTATCCACAGTGCAGCCAGTGCCAAATGAGTCTGGCAATGAGTCTCAAGAAAGATGCAGATCTGTGACGTTTGCTTCCCTAGCTGTACTGGGCTCAAGTCCATGGCCTTGCCCACCCAGAGGAAGTGCTCCGCCATGGAGTTACATTCCGCAGCCCTTTTAAAATTTGGTTTCGTTTAATTTTTTATCCTGAGACCAAGTCTCACTAGGTGGGTGAGGCTGGCTTTGAATGTTCTGTGCGGTCAGTTCCTCCAGCTAATTGTTGATATCAGGGGCTGGCACTGTGGTCAGGCCAATGTGTGGCTTAAGATTAATGCAACCATCTCTTTGAAAGATGCAGTTACCATGGCACCAGGGACTCCAGGTGTCCGATTCACCATCCCCCACCTCAGATGCTACTAGGCTGCTAAGGGATGTTAAAGTATTCTGGTAAGAGAGAAGGAGGGATGAATTGTCCATAAGCACTTGACAGCTTCTAGAGAGTCTATGTGAGGCACAGTGAAGGGAAATCAGGAGTTTCCAGAGGTCTGAAAACTCCATCCCCCAAAGTCTGTGCTGTTTTCTGTAGTGACCACAGTTTTGCCTCACTGGCTTCCCTGTATTTTCTCCTTCAAAAAATTGTATTTTTATTGCATGGGGCTAAGAGTTCAAAAACATGGGAAAAAATGATGAGATCTACCTAAGCAGTCCTCCATCCCCATTTAAAGATAGAATATCACTAGGAAGCTCTGGCTGGCCTGGAACGTGTTATGTATGTATGTTTTATGTGCACATAAGTGCAGTGCTTTGGAGGCCAGAAGAGGCTATCAGATAGAGATCCCTTGGAGCTGGAGCTACAGGTAGTTATGGTCCTTCCAGTATGGGTGCTGAGAAGGGTCATTTGCAAGAGCAGCAAACTCTTATCAATGCTGAGCCATCTCTCTGGGCCCCCAGCTTTCATCCATGATGCGGCACATTACAAGACTCTTTCCTTAGGAAAGTCTGAATAACATTACTGTATATGTATGCCACATCTACTTTATAAATCTGTCTATCAGTATGCAAAGAGGCAAACAGTCCTCACTTTCTCCCTGCTGAAGTATTCACATCCTCCATCCCCACCCCCCAAACAACAACAAAACAAAAGGCAATCCAGGAGCAGGACATGGTGGTGCAAGCCTGTAATTCTAGCACTTGGGTAGAGACAAAACTATCTCTGAAGATTCAGGTTTAGCCAGGGTACATAGTAATTTTTGGACAAGCCCGGGCTACATCCTGAGACCCTGACTCAAGAAGAACAAAAACAAGGCCAAACAAACACCTGAGGGTGATACCCCATGTTGGTAACCCTAGAGTTGTGGAGGTAGAAGCAGGAGGATTGCTGTTGCAATATCAGGCCAGCTGCATCTATAGAACAAGTCCTGGACCAGCTTGGACTACAGTGTGAGACCCTGACTCAAAACCACAAAATACAGAAAAAATTCCTAGCACTGAGAATGGGGAGTGAACACAAAGTCCCACTCCTCACCAAGATACTATTTGTAATTTTTGGTACCTTCTGGGAAAGGGTAAACTGGTTTTCTCCAGTTCAGTGTCAATGGGATTACCAAAGACAATCCAGAGAAGGCTCTGCCAGTCCTTCTCAATCTGTGGTTGTGACCCCTTTCACAAACCTCTATCTCCAAAAATAGTTACATTATTCATAACAGCAGCATCATTACAGTTATGAAGTAGGAACAAAAATAACTTATGGTTGGGAGGTCACAACCACATGAATAACTGTATTAAAGAGCTGCAGCTATAGGAAGGCTGAGAACCAATGTTATGAACAGGAATAATTGACCGATGTAAATGTACTCCATGTGTTTTGTTTGTTTGCTTGTTTGTTTTTGGTGTATGTGTGTGCACTTTTTCTTTCATTTTGGCATTTTTTTAATTTGATTTTTGTTTTCTTATGAGAGAGAGAATTTTAAGTTGTATGAGTAGGGAAGTAGGAAGGATCTTAGAGGAGTTGGGAGAAGAACGAATATAAAAACATTTAATAACAGTAATAATCAAGACTGGGCATAATGGCCCATGCCTGTAACCTCAACACTGAAGTAGCAGAGGTGGGAGAAGGGCTACAAGTTAGAGCAGCCAGTCTGGTCAACACAACTAGGTCCAGATAAGCTTGGATTTCACAAAGAGACCATCTCAACAAACAAACAAATCATTGGGTAACCTCCCATCACACATTCCTTGAAGATGTTCACAGAGAGCAGGACATCAGAGTAGGACCCTCACACTGTGCCCCTAAACCTAGGGGACACAGTGAAGCAGGAAGAGTGGATCTAAACAAAGTTGACAAGACACAAAGAGGCTAAGCAACTGAGATGACAGTACAAAGTGACTCCGACTCATTGCGCCTCATTCCTCATCTGGGACGCAGATATGATGATGTTTACCTTGTGGGTATTTTTGTGAGGGTGAATATGCTGGAAAATTACGGAAGATTCTTCCTACTCAATCAAGGTAGGAGGAAGAATAAGAAACAGACATCAACTATGTAACAAGTTGACTAATTAAATCAATGCCTGGGGGCTGGATAGATGGCTCAGTAGTTAAGAGGGCTGCTGAGAAATCTTGGGGACTGGAGTTTAGATCCAAATATCCACATAACAATACAGGCATTCAGCAAAATCTGTAACCCCAGGTCTTACAGGGTGGAGGCAGGAGGATCTTAGAGCTTGCTAACTCCCGAATAGTCAAGAAAGAATGAGTCTCTGGTACTGGAGAGACCCTGCCTGGAAGAAATAGGTAAAGAGGGTCAGAGAACATTCAACACCTCCTAGCTTCCCTGTGAATACAGAAGTATGTGCACCCACAGCCACACTTTCACACACACATACACACACACACACACATACACAGAGGCATACACATTTACACCCAAATAAATCTCCCGAAAATATTCTCTTAATTTGCTGCTACCTGTCTCTTCCGATCTACACATTGGTTATGATGTCTCCACTTTGAAAGGCCATGTCTCTTTTATTCTTAGACAATCCAACACTCTCACCTTGGATTATTTATGCAAATACAACCCCTTGACTTGTTTTTATTTTAATGTACTTATTATAATGATTGTTCATTCAAACATTTGCACGCATCTCAGAACTTCTAATTGCCCCTGCCTTGCCTTCCCTCAAAGCTGTTGCTAGAATTCATTTTTATTCCAGAAGAATAATTAAGTGTACTAATGTCCTCCACCCCCATTTAACCTTGGGCTTGTTTAGAGCTGATTTTGATCCGGTAGAAAGATGCAGCTGCCAGACTCCTACACACACACACACACACACACACACACACACACACACACACACACATACACACACACACACACACACGTCTTTTTCTACATTTCTTTTGCTCTCTAATAATCAGATTTCTTTTAGGTCAACTGGATCCCAGTGCCTGGGTCCTGTTTCACAGAGGTTAGGGTGGTAGCTGTGATACCCCACAACCTATGCATTTAGGGATTGTAGCCTTTACTTTCATTGCTTGTAGGGAATGAGCACTGGGTGGGGAGGGAAGCAGACATGTCTTGCTTTAGTGACTGTATAATTTTCTCATCTGTAATAGGATGGGTCCCACATGGGTTTTAGTAAACACTGTCTGAGTTGGTTGTTAATCAATATGATTGACTAATAAAGTTGCTTTTCAGCTCATTGAACACTAATCTGATCGAGTTTCAGAGACCAAGGATGGATGCTCTGAAGGATACTGGTGACATGCCAGACATAGCCTGGATCACTGTCTCTAACGGGGTGTTGGTATCAGAGGTCATGTGTCAGACCACCGAGTCTGTTGAGGATTTTCTCATGTTGCAGGCTTCTCTATATGCCTGGACTCTGAAGTCACATTGTTTTCTTGCCCTTTCAGTAATGCATAGAGAAGACAGAACCTGTGCCTAATGGAAAAGAGCTGCTATTAAAGATGCTTGTTGAGGAGGTGCCATGGATTTGGACCCCAAACATCCTGAATGTGTTCAGAGAAGGAGGCTGACCAGATCCCAACAGGCCCTCCATACTTGAATAGCCCCTTATCGTGAGGCCTCTCTTCACCAAGGCCTCAACACTGGTTTCCAGAGTCTGGAAAGACTAGAAGTTCCATCGGCCCAGAGCTGCCTGTCCATGATGGGTCCAGTGCTTGTTTTAAGAAAAAAAAATTCATGGCTTACTAGACCAGTAGCACTGGCCTTTCTTCCTAGCTACTCAGGAAACAGGAAGAAGGGTTAAGTTATATGTTATAAGTCTAAGGCTATAGACTTAGGCTTTAGAGTGAGTTCAAAGCCAGCTCAGGCAACTTACAGAGGCTCTGCTTCAAATTTTAAATAAAGAAATTGTGGAAAGGGTTGAAAACATAGTTTAGTACAAGACAGATAGCCTAGGATATACAAAGCACTAGGTTAAAGTTTTGACACCATAGGAACCGCAGGAAGGAAAGGAGGGAGGGAGGGAAGGAGGGAGGGAGAGAGGCAAGGGACAGAGGGAGGGATGAAATGGAGGGGGAGGAGAGATAGGGAGAACAACTCAAGGTATGTCCCCCACCTGAAAAAGCAAGCCATTGACTCTAACCAACACATGAAAACCAGCCCTGTGCCTAGCAGAGGAGGCAGGGGCCTAATGTTCATTAATGCTGACCAGCAATCCAAGGTGAGTTTGCCAGGATGCTAGGAGTATGCTGACATGCCTAGATCCACACAAGTCATATGGAGCACTTCCGGTGTTTTCCTGCTGTTTGAAACTGTTCGGTTTCCTGCCAGTCCTGAAGCCTGCTTCTGGCTGCCTTGCCCTCCTTCCAGAAGGCCTAATCATCTCTGGACACATCTGTTAAGCTTATCTCTGTGGGACCCTTTCCCTTAGAGCACAGTCATCTCTGATGAACTCTGTGCTGGCTAACATCTGGATCTGCCTGGACTGCAGCCCCAGAGAGCTGTTCCTTGGGGCTAAAAGCTACAGAGGCCAAAGGACATGCTGGCTTAGAGCCCTTGTATGTTTCCTCTTCCCAAGCCTACCAAGGCCTGGGGAACATCTAGCCCTACATTTTCTAGGTCTTTGTATGTCACAAATATGACAATGTTGCACACACAACAAGAAAGGAAAAGAAAGGCCGCACAGAGGAAGAAAGCCAAGAAAACTTGGGGTACTGGGAATCCCCAAACACAAGCTGCTCCTTGTTCCCCTGTGCACCCTACCTGTCTTCCCTGTCAGCCTTTCCTTCCTCCTCCTTTCTATCTTCCCTTCCCTTCCTTTTCTTAGACTCTGACTATTGTGTAGGTTTGCATCCAACTCATGATCCTCCTGCCTCAGCCTCCCTAGTCCTGGGATGATAGGAATGTGTCCACGCACCTAGAACCTGGAATACATTGTTTCAAAGTCTAAATGTGGGAGGCTTGCGGAGATGGCCAGGCAGGTCAAATGGTCCCCAGGCCAGCATAATGAGGATCTTGTTTCTGTTCCCCAGCACCCACTGAAAAAGCCAGGTCTAGTGGTTCCTGTCTACATTCCCTTGCTGGGCAGGCAGAGAGGCAGATCCCTGGAGCACACTGGCTAGTCAGTCTAGCCAAATCACCGAGCTTCAGGTTCATGGAGAAACCGTGTTGCCAAAATAAAAAAAGGAATGAAGACCCCAGGCTAAGGATGTTGGCACTCCACAAGGAAACCCACAAGCCCAATGTGTAATATAGACTCAAGGCTGATTAAATCAGATGGAAGTGGGGGGCTTCTTGAAATCAATAGATTCTTAACTTGCTCATCACAAAAAGGTCACAATGTAAAATGACAGCCTTGTCAGACTCCATCACAAGACCCAGGCTCAGCTCGCCTAACAGTTACAGCAACATGTATTCCAAAACAAACAAATGAAAGAATCTTAAAAGCTGAATCAGGGGTTGGCGGAAGTCCAACCACATGTCTGCCCATGAAGTACCACCCACCCACCCACCCCAGAAAAGACTAGAAAGTATTTCCCTGACACCTGTTTGTGTTGATTATGGTGTCTTCATGGTTCATGGCAGAAGAATAGAACTTCAGACAATTGAGAACATAGGATTCTCAAAGCCCTGGCCTGCCGTCTGCAGACAAACAGGCCTGACTTCCCATGAAGAAACCAAGAAAACTTGAGGGACTGGGACATCACAGGCAAGGTCCCAGCCAGTGAGAATCACGTCGGAGACCGTTGAGGCCGGAAACCCTCCCAAACATGATGACGACCATGTCCACTAGGACATGGCACTCAAAACCTTTATGTTGGTACCTGCTTACATTCTATGGCGGGTGGCGGAGGTGCGGATTCTGGCAAGGAGACTACATTAGTCTACAGTCAAACTGCCTTCCTTGAGTTCCAAACCACTTTCAGTTAAAACCTGAGAAGTAGTCTGGGAGGGTGAGGGCAGCTGAAGAAAGAATTAACAAGGAAAGGCTTTGGGGGAGGGGGTTGGTAAAAACAATGAAGTCAGAGAGGTAGTGTAGCAGGCCTTCCATCACACAGCATGGCCACAAGCCCCATGTGGACCCATGTTCAAGACCAATATGCATTTTCGAAGTGAACCCAGGGGTGACACCGTCTGTTGGTGCTCCTGAAAGGCAACAGCCTGGTATGTGCCAATCTCTGGCATGCAGACTCATCAACTGATTCAGTCCCTTTCTGTTTCTAGGCCTTTTCCTTCCCTAGCCCCCAGGCCAATTTAAATCTCAACAGGATATTTGTTTCCAGGGTCATCTTTCTCAGGGTACCTTCCTGGGCCTCTCTTGTGTCAATCCCTACATGTCTGCTCAGTCCCTGCCCTCTCCCTTCTCCACAAACTCCTACCCAGGTACCCATGGGACAGGCACTTAAGGAGACAAATGGGTCTCCAGCAGATGAAAGACATCCCTATCCACAACTCATCCTTTGCCTCTGAGACTCCTCCCCCTTCCCTTGCCACCAGTGGGTGATAAATGGCAGGCTGGTGAGCTCATTACCACAGCCTAGGAGGAAATACTCCCGAGACCTGCAGCATTCCTGAGGGAAGACACCTGTAAATAAAGACATATGAAAGCATGCTCATACACACACACACTGAACTATACATGCACAAATAGACATACATGCACAAACATACATACAATTTGCACATATAAAATGTACAGAAATGTGCAGGTATACACATACACCACACATGTATACACACATACACAGTGAACTATACATGCACAAAAAGACATACATGCAAGTTTTATATATATATATATATATAAACACATATACACACATGTACAGACATGTGCATGTATATACATACACACATATACTGCACACATGCATACACACACAAACACACATGCATACACACAGACACACACAGACACACAGACACACACACACACACACACACACACACACACACACACACATATATATATATATATATATATATATATACATGCACACTATACACACATCACAAGGTATCCACACAAACATACACTACAAATTCAATGATGTTTCTTCATCTGAAAGCCCAGGCTATTTGGGTTAAGGAAAGGAAAAAGGAAAAGAAAGAAAGGTCTTCATATTACCAGCCATATGATTTCAGACTAAAGCTTCCCAGCAGCTGCCAATAAATTATTTTTACTGTGTGGAGGTACAAATGAATATGCCACCTTCCTGCCCTAAATCTCCTTTATGAGTCTCGGCTTGCCTTGGCCCACCGACCGGAGTCAGGGGTTTGCAAACATGTTTTCATTGGCTGGATTCCTGCAGAAGGCTGTGGTCTCTCAAGCTGCCCCCTTCCACAATGCAAGTGCCCTGTTGACACTTCCTGTTTACACCTGGGCCTGGGCTGGCAGAGGACATGTCTATGTCCACAGCGACAGCCACAGGCACATTCAAGCTTTTGGAAAGCCTCTGCATGGAAAATGAGGGGATGCAACCCTGGGACCAGGTGTGCCCTTCCTGATGGGACAGGTCACCCGGCCCTCTCATCACCTACTCAGCTTCAGGGTGGAGTTGTGAGTCTCAGCACAGCTCACTCTGTGTGTCACTGTCCCCAAAGAGAACGCTCCTCACTCCCTGCAGTAACAACATGATGGACTATCTGCTTCTTAAGTTGTCTGGGCCAGAGAGAGCTATGCAACATCTCAGAGAATGTGACCCTCCTGAGGACCACCAGGCACTGTCCAACTGAAACCCATCCTTCTAAGCTGTATGATGTTTGGGATAGTTCATTAACTTCTCTGAGCCAGCTTTTTCCCCCTATGGCAGACACATAGGCTTACAGCTAAATCCTCAAGATCAGTGAGATGCGGTGGCTTTGTTGGAGTGACAGCAAAGATCACACCAACAGACATGGCTGTCAAACAGTGGTCCACAGTGACCTCACAGTGACCCGAGTCCATTCACAGGGACTTCCTGGGTATCAAGCATGAGCTAGTTGGCAACTCAGGCACTGGGGACAGGTGTGGGAGTAAGACAGAAGCCTGTTCCTGGGGTGCTGTACTCTAGTGGGATAAGGCCCAGCGTCCAAACCTGCGGAGTTCTGAGTTCTGTAATGACCTCTTTGTCATCTTATTTGGAAAGCTTGGGAGCCAAGGCCCACTGGAGTTCCCTCAACAGGGTTAAGAGTGTAGGAATGAGAGAGGCTAGCTGATTGGGCTATTTCTGCTTCCTCTTGCTCAGCCTGTCCCGTGTGTGTGTTTGTGTGTGTGTGTGTGTGTGTGTGTGTGTGTGTATGATTGTATATGTGTATGAATTGTATTTTGTATGTGTGTGTATGAACTGTATTTTGTATGTGTGTATATATTTGTGTGTATATGTGTGTGTATGTGATTGTATATATGTATGAATTGTATTTTGTATGTGTGTGTGTATTTGTGTGTATATGTATGTGTGTATGTATATGAGTATATATGTATATGAATTATATTTTGTGTGTGTATATTTGTGTGCGTGTGTGTGCGTACTTGTGTGGAAAGTGCATATGTAATCATCTACATGTGCATATGAGGAGGTTAGATGTTGCTGTGGATTAAGTTCTCTTTCTCTATACTCTATTTTTTGAGACATAGTTGCTTCTGCCTTTTTCCATTCCCTGCTGCTGGGTTTACAGGCAAGTGCCACCACGTCAGGATTTCATGCAGAATCTGAACAGAGGGTCTGTTTGTGTAGTGAGTACTTTCCTTGGAGACAGGCCCCACTGATGTACCTTTTATTTTTTTCTTTCTGGCCAGTTGTGCCCAGGAGTCTGAAGTCTGGCTGGAGTCACACATTAGATGCCCTTTTAGCCTCTGAGTGGTGTTTCCCATGAGCCTGACAGGTACCCTGCCACCTGCCTGCTTCATTCAATACCTTGTTACAGTGTGTCCTGTCTTTTTCTCCCTCCAGTGTCTGCTCTTCTCAATTGTCTAGGCTGCTGGTCATGCATCTCCAGACACCTTCCTTTCTTCACATCTTCGGTACCAAAATTACACATGTGCGTCCTACAACTAGCGTTTCTTGTTTGTATATGAATACTGGGGATCTGAACACAGGACCTCATGCCCCTTCAGCAAGCACTCTGTTTCCTGGGCCTCTCCCTCACTGCCTCTCTTAATCACTCTGCCCTTGGTTGAGTAACATCACTGGGAGCTTACTAACCACTAACCCTGGAGATACTCATTTAGTGGGTCTGTGATGCAATCTGGGAGTTGAGCTATGAGGAGACGTCTGGGAGACTTGGGTGGGAAACAAAGATATACCCAACACCTACTCCCCTTCCAAGATGGCCACTCTTACAGTTTGGGGACAGCTCTGAATCAGGTTCCAGGGCTCAGTCACCAGTACAAAAGAGGCCCAGCTGGGAGCTGCCCTGCTGGATAGTAGAGGATTGCAGCTGCATGGGGAGGGGTTAGCATTGGGAATATCATGCCTACTTACACCCTAGGCGGTGGCTGTGCTTAGCAATACAGTGCTCTAGACATGCTTCTCAGACTAAACATGGTAGCCTATTACAATGCTGCTTCCTAACACAGTTCTCTTTTCCTTGGCTCATCGCCCAGTCCTCCAGATGATCCAAAGGATATAATAGTCTATTCTGTGTTCTAAATGTTCCCAAAGACCCATGGGTTGAAGGTTTTGTCCCATACATAGGAACTATAGGGAGGGGTGGAACCTTTTAGGATGAGGGGTCTGGTGGAAAGGAGTCATATTCTTAGGGGTGTTTTCTTGAGGGAGATATGAGGACCTTGAATTCTTACTCTGTCTCTGTCTTCTGATGGCACTGGGGTTGAGCAGGCCTCCTCTGCCTCATGATCTTCCTAGACACAATGAGGTTCATGACCAAGTAACTGTAATCTTATATCTCTGAAATTAAATGTCTGAAATAATGAAACAAAGTAACTAAGTCTTCAAGGCCAGTCCAGCCTTCTCACATTGTGACATAAAGCTGTCATCTACAAAGCCCACAGTTTAGAACTACAAATTAAGTGGTTCAAGAAAATGTCACACACACACACACACACACACACACACACACACACACACACACAGAGAGAGAGAGAGAGAGAGAGAGAGAGAGAGAGAGTAAATATTAAATTAAAAATTTTCATACATTCAGAACTCTGAATCTGGCTGTATTCATAGCTTCCTACAGAAGGCTGTTTGTGGCACACACCTTGAAGAGGAGATGATTGTGGGTATTTTGGCACAAGGGACACTGACTAACAGAGCTCCCCCCTGAAGCCCACACTGTGTCGCATCTCATAGTCAGCCCCACACTCCTCATGGGAAAACACACTCCTCATGGTCTCTGTGCTGTCTGATTCTGTAAGTTGTTCTCCAACTTACAGTCGAGGTCCCCAGGCACAAGTAAATAAGTGTGATAATAATTTGGGTTTAAAAGACCTGGGTGCCACCCACTTTCCTCTTCAGTCCTGCTTCTACCGTCATTGCCATTCAAGGGGCCAGTGGGTGACAGCTGTGTTAGACTAACCTCTTTTAAGGCGCAGCTGCAGGAAGAGCAAGGGGACAGCAGAGAAAAAAGGCAAAACGTCCTTAGAAATGACTTCTGACAGGTGACCAGACACATTAAAATAACAACATTTAGTTTGTCTTGCTAGCTCGAGGCGAAAGTTGGTTCAGGTGGGACCAGAGGCTGCAGGCAAAACACAGCCAAGGGCTTAACCTAAACTGGCCCAGTTCTCCGAAGGACACTGGCTCTCCCAGGATTCCACTGTTAAATGGTACACTGGCACCTGAGCTCTGTGACCTGCTAGGAACATGGAGGATGAGAACTAAGTCTCTAAGGGAGTTAAAAAAAAAAGTGGATCTGGGGACTTTGCTCATGGGCTTCGTGTAAGCAAAGTCATTATAAGGATGTGGGATTCAGAGTAGTTAATCCAGGGAGGTGTGGGAGGACACATCTAAGATCCTAACCCCTTGGGAGGTCCAGGCAAAAAAGATTCCCAACAAACCTAGTCCTCATTGCAAGGCACTACTCACATCAGTCACCTTTTTGTTGCTGTGGTAACAGCATCAGGACCAAGGTAACTTACAGAAGGAAGGGTTTATCTGGGCTTGTAGTTCCACAGGGACAAGAATCCATCAACACCACCATAGTGGAAAAGCATGGCAGCAGGAAGGCTTGGTGTTCATGAAGCAGTTCAGAGCTTACACCCTGAATCCCAAACAAAAGCAGAGACCAGCTAGAAATGTCATGAAACTTCAAAGCCAGTTCCTGCTTTCCACTTCCTCCAGTGAGGTCACACCTTCTAAGCTGCTCAAACAGGGCTATGAACTGGAAAGTATTCAAAGTCCCGAGATTATAGGATACTTGTCATTCAAGCTACCACACTGCTCAATATAAAATGAAAGGGTGAGGGGTGTGGCTCAGTGGTGGAGAGAACACTTGCTTAGCAATGCGCACGCCCTGGGCTTGATCACCACCATCTCCCAAAGAAAAGGGAAAAAGACGCTAGGATGTATTAGAGGACCAGGGGACACATATCCTCACAGAAAGCAATCACCTCTCACGATACATGCATACTCACAGGATGCCATGTGACCAGAGTGCCATTTCATCCTCACTAGAATCCCCACATACAGCTTCTACTTTTGCCAAACCCGTTAAGCAGATAAGCAAACTGAGGCACGGAATGGCCACTGGACTTCCCCAGGCCACACGGCAAACAAGAAGTAGATCACAGTGTCAATTGAGAGACTGTGTCCTCCAAACACCTTGCACCGGACATATACACTGAAGTGCTCTGTGGTCCTGCCTGGCTGGCGGGAAACAAAGGCACAGCCTAGTCTCTCTTGGAGAGAGGGAGGCACCACTTTGCAAAGGCGCAGGCTGCCCAATCTAGAGGTGAAGCCTGGACAGCAGGAACAGATGGAGCCGGGGGAGCAGATGGTAATGTTTCTTGCTGTTTCCATATGCTTTTCTGTTTAGCTATAATAAGTGAATTGTTCTTTAATATCTGCCAGGAGCTTACACTCTGGTGGCTGTAAGCTTCCACTGCCACTCATAGAAAGCACAGAGGGAAGCTGATTGGGCCGTCTCTTCACATCTCACAGGAGAGGACAGAGGGCCAAGAGAGATGTCTACCATACCATGATTCAGGCCACCATGCACACACATGTGCTCTTCCACACCCGTTCACCCATTAACATACATGCTTACAAATGCTGTGTGCACAGATATGTGCACACAAAAATATACACATATATTCTCATGCAGGTGTGTGATGGCTAGTTTTAACTGTCAGCTTGACACAATCTAGAATCAAATGAGAAATGACCTAGGTCAAGCTGGCCCAGAGGTATGGCTGTGAGGGATAATATAATGAAGTTAATTGATGTGAAAAGACCTAGCCCACTGTGGGTGGCACCATTCCCTAGATTTGTGTCTTGAGTTATATGAGTGGAGAAAATGAATGAAGCCTTAGCACATATGCATTTATTCTCTCTGCTCTTGACTTTGGATGTGATGTGACAATTTTAATTTTGTGCTACCTTTACTTCCCTGTGATGATGAAGTAAAACACAGATTTGTGAGCCAAACAAACCATTTCCTTTTTTTCTTGGTCAGGGTATTTTATTATACCAACAGAAATAAAACTAACAGAGAATGCACACACTTCTGTGTACACAAATCCATGCCCATACCCAACACATAAATGCATACATACACACACATTCATATATTCATTCATGTATATACTCACATATGTATACATACATACACACAGACCTGTCCTCACAGGCCATGAAATAAGCTTCTCATTTAATTAATAGTCTATATTCTTGAGTCTTAATAAGCCCATGCCATTGTCCTTCCTGCTCAGCAGCGAGAATTAACCGGAGTTCTACATCCTGCTGTTGTACCAAAAAGAAAACCAACTCAACTTGAAAAGACAAGATGTGGCAAAAATGTTCTATGCCTTGGGTGTGGTTGCTCACCTCATAGAGCCAGAGCAGCAGGAAGGCTCTGGAGCCCTACCTTCAATCCCACAGTACCTCATGGCCCTTGGGCACCCAGCCCTGTCCTCATCCTCACACAGGCAGTGCTGAGGACAATCTTACCATCTCCATGGTCAGCATGAGGAACAGTCCTGTCATCTACAGCCAGATGGCCTTGCACCTCACCCAGTGAAGGAGCACACTGAGAAGACAAACAGTGAAACAGGCCCTTCGTCTTTAGACGGAGGACAGCTCCTGGAACCCCATGCTTCCCAAAGCTCAGTTAAACCTGAATTCAAATTCAGCATTGTAATTAATCTTGAGCAAGTCCTTTCTAACATTACGAAGCCTTAGTGTCCCCATGTGTAAACTGGAAGAAGTACCATCTTCCTTAGTCGATTTTCAGCGCGATTACTGCCAGAGTCAATCTGTAAGCAGTTCTCAGCTGTAACTGCTACTGGATAGTAGGAACCGGTTCATCCAGAAACCTCTGGGCCCTTTCTAGACAAATACTCTATATTCTGAGCAATGTACAAAAGACTCAGCCCTGTTGAACCTAAGACTGTAGAACAAGAGACAGTAGAATTATTTGGGGGATAGTGGAGTTATTTGGGGGTGAGTGTAGAGAGGAAATGCTAAGCCAGGGATGGCATTTCAAGTGGAGAACAGCCTAGAGCCAGAGAAGCTCGAGGGTAGATGATGGGTAGACAATGCCATGTGGGAGGTGTAGGAATAATCCCTCGAGTTCTCTGTGGAAGCATCACCTGTCAATAATAAGCTAATGGCCAATAAGCTGAGGCAGGGTTAGAAGGTAACAATAAAGCCTAGGCTCCTCCCACAATGAGAACCTGGGAGAGTAAGCTGGAATAGGGCCACAACAGAGTGGGCAGGGACAGGAAGAAGAGCTATCTGCCCCAGGAGAGCCTTCGCTTATTGCTTAGAATATCTTTAGACTTTTCTAGGCATTTTACCCATGCATGCTTTTAGTTACAAATAAACTTAGCACACTGGCACACCTCCCCATCTCACAGATAAGGGAACTGATACTCAGAGAAGTTAGAGATGTCAAACACCATCATCCCTACACGGAATAGGGCACCGGTGATCCAAGGCAGCTTTGTGAGAATTCCCAAACAAAACAAGCTGGAAGATACATGGCTTCCCCTTGCCCTGGGTCTGATGGCTAGATTACAGGCTGAATTTTAACTTTCGCTAGTTCTACCATGCAGTAGACACCTGGAAAGACCATCTATAGACAGTCTCCTGCCTGGAAGCTACAGACTGAGAGTCTAACCAGGTCTGACTGGATGTGGTCTTGGTCATCTGGGTATCTCCCCAACCACTCAGACATTACTCATCCCTTTTCTTAACTTCTCCATTTGCCCCAATCTGCAGCTGCTTTTTTCAATGTCTACTCCCATAAACTCGAGTGGGAGCCACTCAGAAGACGGACACACCCTTCCAGGCAAGTTCATCCCCCACCCACAAGAAGCTGAGGCCTCTTCATTATTCTCAGAAACCCTATGGTTTGCAGAAGGCTGCTCTGTGGAGGGAGAGGCAACTGCTGGATTCTTGCCATGGACAGCTGAGACCGTAAGGCTTTTTTCCCCAACCCAATCATTCAGCCACTTTTCACCGTGACCTTTGCCGACTCTCACTGTCTGGCTACAATTTGGCCATCCTGAACACTACTCTCCAGGCTGCTCCTGCTGGGTCCTCTCTGCTTGGAGCCTCCAGGGGCCACCTGACTCAGCTCATTTGTGGCTCTTCTTTAAGCAACCATTCCCACTAGGATGGGCTCCTAGGTCTCAAAGGCAGGGAATCTCTTGGGAAGATACCAAAGGAAGATGTGAGCAGGGATACTGATCTAAGAGCTCATATTTGATCTTGTCTTGAAAAGCCTAACCCAGAAGGAGCATTTGTGTTCGCCAGACACTACATTAAGCACAAATATCTGCCCTGGTCCCAGAATAAGATTGTAGCAGAGATATAAAAAAAAATCTACGACTAGAAAAACCCCTAAACCCCAGGTGTTCAGTCTGCTGTCGGCAGAAACCACAACACACACACACACACACACACACACACACACACACACACACACACTGCACACATGGGCTCCAGCCATGCCCAGGCTTCTGCTGTCCTTATCCTGAGCAGTTGGCCTTTCACCCCCTCCTGACCAGATTTACAGTCAGTTCATTGCTCAACTCTTAGAATACACATTGGTTGTAAAATTCACTTTGTCCAAAGGAGGGTGGGTGGCAGACCCCAGTCTGCTCCACTCAGTCTAAAGTATGGCTTCTCACTCAGACAAAGCTGCTACCTTGTCACCTGTTGCTACCCTGTGATCCTCTGGAGCTGTATGCTGCCTGAAGGGTGACAGGTTACTTGGAGGGTGTCCAAATTCCCTCAGTAATATTTTACAGCAGACCACAACCCGAGACAGAAAGCAATATATGAACAGTGGACCCTTGCTGAGCTCAGAAGAACCATCTAGTCTTCTATAGACTCAAGACCACAGAGATGACATAAATCCTTCACAATCTTGCATGTGGGTTTTGGTGGATTTGATATAGCAAGCATTTCAGATAAAGAAGCTGAGCCACAGGGGGATATGGTCTGACACCACCAATCTAATAAGGAGCAAAGCCAAGGGTCTGAATCATTGTCATCTTGGAACCACAAAGTAGACCCGCATCTGGGACAACACATTTTCTGTAAAAAGCCATCTAAGAGAGGCTTTGTATGATGACACAGTCTCTGTTGTAACTGCTCAATACACCCATCAATGAACCAAAAGCAATCCTAAGCCATATGTAATCAAACAAACATGCTGGTTCAATAAAACTTTATTTATACAATCAAATGGCTGGATAGGACTATGAGCAAATGCTTGCTTCACTGTACTTTAAACCAGGACTGTAATCTTTCCATTCAAGGCTCCATTCCACCCAAAAAATTTTCATGTGACCTTCAGACATAAAATAGGTATATAAATCAAACATACAGAGAAAAAAATCATATGAAATTTTATTTTAAAACAATTCCTTGCTCCACATAAATGTCAGCATTTATTAAAAACAAATTCATTTTGCATGTGAAATTGACGGCGTGCTTGTTTACTTTTACATTAAAGTTTAAGTCTTTGCTGAATACTGGATATGTTAGCATTGTAACACATTTGGAGTTGATTAATATATTGATTTTATAATTGCCAATGCTAAGAAGGCCATTTCACATAAATGAATGGTACAATATGTCAGAAGAACATTTAGGGCCACTTCAGAAAGTGCTGGAATTCCTGTTCTCTTCCCAGGCCCGAATTCACTTAACAACCTTTTACAAGACACAATTTAACTAGCAATTTCAAAACCTACTGTGCTCATACAACATGATACATGTAAAAAATGGAAGTTGTTACTTTTGTACTGAGGAATAATGGGTGAGAATATTACTTGGCTTTTCTTTTTTTTTGTCACATGTCTTTGTAACAGCAGAAAATATTATGTATCCAGTTAAAATACCACAATTCACAATGTACAGAGACCTGAACTCTGAGCAGAGACGCTTTGGATGAAGTTTACTGGCTTTGACAATCTGCCAGCATGTGTGTGTGCACATGTCCTGTGCTCAGAACTGAGGCTGCAGTGAAGTCATGCATGCAGCAGAGGTGAGCATGGCCAGACACATCTGTGGTTCATTGTGCATTTAATTGGAATTAAGTACTGGTCAATGTGTATTCAGCAGCCATTCACCCTCACCACATCTCAAGGACTTCCGCATTCCATCTCACTAGCCTATCTTGGCTTATGACTCACAGCTTAGGAAGCTGAACTCAGGCTGGGGACGTGGCTTAGCTGGGAAGGTGTGCGCCCAGCATGCATGAGACTCTAGGTCTCATCCCCAGCACTGCATGAAGGCAGGGATGAGAGGGTGGGGCTGAGAACTCAGGCTGGTATCACAGCACTTGGGAGAAGAAGACAAGAGGATCAGGGGTTCGAGGCAAGCCTGGGAAATATATGACTGTCAAAAAGAAGGGGAACAGGAGAAGGAGAAAGAGGAAGCAGCTGTTGCCATGGCCACCGTGGCTGCCAGGCTGTAAGCCATCTCGCCACACCACCAGATCTTCTCTCCCTTCTTTAATCTCACTTTCCCCTTTCTCTAGAATTTCCACGGAACACCCTTCAATTATCTTTTTGTATTACTACACTCTACAGTGTGACACCTGTGACATGTGACAACAGATTCCAAACTTGGTGGCTTTGTTCTTCCAGCGTGTGTTGCTTGGTGCCCCAATCTCATGGATGTGTGTCACTTGCAAAAATCACTTTGACTGATGTGTTTTCCCAATGTGAGGCTGATTGCTCTCTGAATTCTCCAGAGATGGGAGTTTTAGAAAGTAATGATTGTACTCCACGGGATCAACCCAGCATGTGATGGCGGAGTGCAAACCCCTCCTCATTCACAACATTCTAAACCTGCAGTTTGGCTTTTGTAGTAACTGAGACTAGACTCACTCTGAGGCATGCCTATGACCCCCCCCCCCCCAGTGAGGTAGAAGTGAGTGGGAGAGAGCTGGCTGGAGCCACAGGCTGCAACTCTGGGGCAGCCTCTCAGCAGCAAAGAGAGAGGGGATGGTGAATTAAGGTGGAGAACAAAATTTGGGGCTACACTAGATTAAACCTTGGAGATTCTGGTTTGAAGGATGCATGGCTGGTGTGTGTGGGGGGGGTGAGATAGACAGAGAGGGGGGGGGAGGGAGGGAGGGGAAGGAGGGGAGGGGAGGGGAGGAGAGGGGAGGAGAGGAGAGAGAGAAGAGAGGGGAGGAGAGGAGAGAGAGAGAGAGGAGAGAGAGAAAGCACTTGCATACCAGATGTTCCCAGCAGAAGACCTTCTGTTTCTAAACACAGAGTCCCTCACTGAACCTGAAGCTTACCAATTCACCTAGCCTGGTTGGTTGGCCAGTGAGCTCCAGGGACCTTCCTGTTTCCTTGTCCGTGTTGGTGTTACAGGTGTGCACTGGCTCACACAGCTTTTATGTGAACTCAGGACCGTCTGCTTGTTCAGCAAGCCCCTTAGCCCACAGCATCATCTAGTAATCTCCAGTTTCATTCTTCCACTCCTTTCTGTGCCCTTGCTGACTTCTTACCTGGAATGTCAGGCTTTGTTGGCATTTAGTATAGAATCTGATCTTGGTTGTCCCTCCTTCCTGATTGGAAAATGAAAGACCATCCATCTTATGTGTTCAGCAAGGACTCCCGTCCCACCTGGCTAGTGTCAAAGTTTCCATAATCTTTAAAGACCTCCTAAATGAAACTAAAGTCTGGACAGACTCTAGAGTTTTGAAGCCTAAGGCTGGAAGAGTCATAGAAACTCAGCTCCGTCCTCTGTATCTTACATGTCAGTTCTAGAAGGAACGGACTTTCATCTGAGAACCTGGCAGTCAGGCCGCAGGCTTCTGGAGACCTCCATGATGATGAGAGCCAGGAAGAAACTGGGCAAAGATAACTTAGAGAAAGAGCCTTTGGCAGCATCGAGAAAATGAGCAAACTTTGTGACTAAAATCCCCAAGTGGCCAGGGCCACTCTGTTGGTGCTTAAAGTCGCTATGACGTGGATGTGGAGTACCTCTGCAGAGCCTAGGTTTTCTTTATGATAGATGTGCGGTAGCCATATGCAATAATGTTGGCTCCATTCTTCAGATTGAAAAAATTGATGCCGTTAGGGACAGCCCAGTTGGTGGCTTGACTGCCATGTCAAAGCCCTTGGGTTCAATCATCACGCTGCATAAACCAGTCATTGTGGTTGTTGTAATTTGTTTTTTAAAAAAAATACCAACTTGACATGTCCTAGAGTCACCTGACAAGAGATTCATATTCGAGATTTTTTCCAGATCAGGCTGGCTTGTGGGCATGTTCATGGAGGGTTGTCTTCATTGTTAATTGATGTAGGGAAGCCCAGCCCACTATAGGGGATACCATTCCCTAGGCAGGTGGTCCAGGGCTGAAGGCTTGCTGAGAATGAGTTTGAAAGTCAGCAGACAAGAAAGCAATGTTCCTCTATCGTTTCTTATTTAAGTTTCTGCCCTGACTTCCCTCAAGGATAGACTGTTAACTGCAAGCTAAAAATACGCCCTTTCTTCTCTTAAACTGTCTTGGCCATAGCAACAGAAAAGATACCAGAACAACATGGTACATAGTTGTAATTCCAGGTGAAACAAGATCAGATGTTCAAGGTCATCTTTGGCTACACAAGGCATTCAACAGGGCCTGGGCTACATAGGTTTAGAACAGAAATGCATGGGGGGAAGGAGGGAAGAAGAAAGAAAGAAAGAAAAGAGAATTAAAGAAAAAGATGGCTGCGGTTTTCTTTTGTGACTTTGTGGGTTTTTCTTTCTTTTAACCTTCTCTACCCTTTTGATTTCACCCTTTCAACTCTAACACTAGATAAGAGAGAAAAAAGTATTGAGAAGAAAGAAAGTTACAGGTCAGAAAAGGGGTGACATTATAGTTAGAGTACTTTCTGCTGATTAGGAACATTGAGTTCCTCGGGCCAAATTTAATCTTTGCTGTCAAAATTTTGTTATTTTTCCTCCTTCTCTTTCTCCTCCTTTGCCTCTTCCTCCTCCTTCATCATCTCCTTTTCAAATGACTACTTAACAAACAGTGACCAACATCAACCAACAACAAACCAAAGCCTCACCAACAATCCACCATACCTCTTGAGGGTCCTAGCATTTATAGAAGCTCTGAACAGGTTCCAGCATTTTAAACATAACACAGTCACAGAAACTATCTGCCTTTGCCAGAGCACAAGGCAAATCACAGTCAACCGCTGTGGACAATCTGAAGCAGCCCCATATTCACATACCTGGGATCAAAACAAAAACACATTCCCAGATTATTCCTATGTTTTTCAGAGAAACCCAGACCCCAATGTTGTTATTACAAGTGGCTTGTGTGAATAGATCAAAGAATAACTTGTGGTGACAGCCTCACCTTCCACCTTGTGACAAGGTTTCTTGCCATGCTACAATATCCTCAAGGCTAGCCAACAACCCTGATTCATTCTCCCTTTCTTGACTTAACTCCCACTTAGCATGCCTTGCCCCAGGGCAGTTGTACCCATTACAAGATGTAGCAATGTGGAGCTGTACAGCTTCTAGAAGCTCCTGAACAGGGATGCTTCAGGACATTGATGTCAACATTTCAGGTAGAAAAGGTAGTACCCATCACCACAGCAACTGCTTACTAATGCCAGTTCCCTGTGTGATCCTGAAGTAGTTAGCTAACCTCCCTGGACCTTATTGACTGTATACATTTATCAAATGAAGTGAGCCAGGGACTTTAGCCTGGCTGGTGAATGCAGGCACGGACATGAGAGTTTGGGGGCTGTTCCCCTACAGGGGTTCTTCTGCTTGTCACAGTCTCTAAGTGTGGGTCCTCTTTGCCTGGTCATGTCTTATCAGGATCAGAAACAAAGGTAGATGTCTGTGTGTGGGGAACTCAGTGGCCAGGAGTCAAACCCAGTGACAGCTGACAATATCCATTCAATGACAGGGCTCCTCTGAGGAGGCTGATGCTTCTTGAGAGTGTACAATGATGAACCCTGCTGGCCCACCCCATACTTCAGAAGGAGTGCCACTGCCCCAAAGTACAAAATAAGCAAAGTGTAGCAACTGAGCACTATTTTTATCTCCAAACAGAGGCTGTTTTCATGCCCCAGGCAGAGCTGCTGCGTCAGGGCCTGAGGCAGGGAGATGTTTCTGCAGAGTGTGGGGCAGCTTGAATACCAATGGGGTGGCTGAAGCTGGAGCTACGGGCTGCAAGGGTTTCAGGGGATCTGATTCAGGAGAGGACACTGAGCGGGGCTGTCCTTGGCTGCCCTGGGGACAGAAATTCATCCCCATACCCGTCTGTTCCAAAAAGCAATCTTGTCTCATCTTCGCCTTCCCCAGGATTTTCTCAGAGTCCCCTTCCCTTCAAACATGCCCTCCACCTCTGAGCAAGGATCTGTGACATCTGGGTTCCTTCAGTAGCTAGCAGCTCTCTATTCTACCAAAAGCCAGGATCTTTCTGATGCAGTATACAGTGGGCATCAATTCTGTGTCGTAAAAGCAGTGTCTAAGGGCGCGAGAAGCATTCATAAGCTGCAAAGGCATTCCTCAGGGAACGTAAGCTATGCAGGGAGACAGATGTGCCAGGCACCATCAGTAATAAACACGGGAAAATGATGAGCAGGGCCGAAGGGCAGGAGGATGCTGCAATTTTAAAAAAGGTGCTCAAGGTCTATTCAGGCTTTGGATGGAAAACATGAGGCTTAAGCAAAGACTCAGAGGGTTAATGGGCAGGCTGTATGGATGTGGAGGGCAAAAAGCACTTCATAGAGAAGGTAGTGTTAAGGCCCAGAAGAGATGCATTCATGGATAACACGGGATTAGAATAAAGGAGAAATGGGGGCAATATCATCAAAGCCTTCTACAACCAGGGCTTTTAGCAGAAAGAGCTATTATCCCTATGCTAAAGCCATGTCTGGAGTGACTTTTTGGTAAAGTTGGGGAGAAGAAGACAGCCAGTACTCAGAGGACAGAGACCAGAGCCAGGGCATTACCCTGGTTGGCAGATATAGGCACAGACATGAGGGTCATGGTCTCTTTCCCTGAGCAAGAACAGACTTCTTCCCGTGGCAATGAGCATGAACAAGGACCGTAATTAGAAGAGCAGCACAGAGGAGCATGCTGGGATTGTTTATTCTGCAGCCTAACCTGTGTGCTTACACCAGAGGCAAAAGGGATAAGTGGTGAGCAAGGAGGAGCCTATGTCCTGTAGAAGTTCCTCACCTAGAAACAGGGTTAAGGAGAAAGAAAATGGACCTCTCTCATGCCAGGAGGAACATATGGCTTTGAAATGTACTATTCTAAATGTAACTAAGAAGCATGCCAGTTGTCTCTCCTGGCCGGGTGACAACAGAAACCACTTCTTGGAAAGCTGGCTATGGTTTCATAGAGGTGAACAGGGAGCTATGCAAGGGACAGCAGACAAATGCAGACACAAGGAGCAAAAGACCTGGAGGTGGGGCGCTCTGGGGCAGCAAGCTGCTCTGCATCATTTTCCCACTTGACAACTAAGGAAAGAATGGGGCCTGCAGATGCTCTCCTCAGTGTGTTCACCTCCTACTTCCAACCCCTAGAAACTCTAGCCTTGCCTCAGCTTCCCATAGGCCATAACGTCAAAGAGGACAGATTCCCATCCCCAACTCTGTGAATGATCTGGGAGTAATTTAGTCCCAATCCCATGGGGATGTAAATTGGATGCACCCTACTTATGCTACTAAAAATCAAACCTTAAGTTGGGTTCTTCCTGGGAGCAATGGCTGGGATGCCAATAGATGCAGACCAGGGCCCCATGGATGACTTTTTCATATCAAAACAAAGGGTGCTACACTAGGAATGTGGCCTCTCTCCTCCAAGTCAAGCACCAATCACTCCCAGTGTTCAGAATCCACAGGGAACTGTGGGATGATCAAGGACAGAGACCATGCTCTGCAGCCTGGATCCAAACTGGGCTATGATACTCCACGCCCATGGTCAACATGGACCGGTCTGGTCTCCCATTTGGGTTTCCTCATCAGTAAAATGGGCTCACACACACAATGGGGCATGCTATGGTCAGGAGGAAGAAGAGAAAGAGGAGCCAAAAAGGCCATTGTTCAGGGCCAGGAGCTGGTACCAGGTACTTTCAGATTTATTAATTGATGGATCTCCAGGTGACCCAATTGGGGACAAAGTGAGAAGTATATCAATAAAAGAATATTGTCATGTACTGGGACTAAATCGCTCTCTTGAACCAGACAAGAAAACCCACTTCATTTGAAAGACCCCCAGCAGCCATACGAGAAAACTTGGCTGATGCAAACCCAGCCGTTACAGAAGCCTAAGTGAGATAATCAGGTGGGGCCTCAACATTCTGCCACAGAGGATATCTGTAGTCAGCCAGATGGACCAAAGGGTAACTGAAAAGGAACAAGAAGTATCTGGGACTATCCAGAGTGCTGACCCAGGGCTATATCTGATTTCTCGGAAACCCATTATGAACAGCCATGTCCTCACTCTAAACCCTAGCATGATTTGAATTAACCAGTCAAGACCCTATAACCATGCATCTGCTTCTGTAAGTGCGCTTTCTGCTTCCCAGCCCCTATAAAAGAAATGCTCTTCTCGAGTGCCAGGCACGCCCGGTCCCCCCCCCCCCCCCCAGAAAGACTGGTGCGTCCGCAGGTCCTGTGTTAAATAAACTGCCTCTTGCTGTTGCATCTCTTGGTCTCGGGTCTGGTGTTTCTCTGTCGGCCGGGACTCTCCTAGAGACCCTACCCTGGTGGGTCTCTCTTTCACATTTCACTGTTTGCCTCTCTATGTTCTGTGTTGTCGTTTTCATGTTCCAGCGCTTGCAGATGTATGTACAGAAGTGTACAAAATCATGTGGAAGCGAAAGTCTAGATTGGTTGTCATTCCTTAGGTGCTATCCTCCTCCTCCCCTTCCTCCTCCTCCTCCTACTCCTCCTCCTCCCCTTCCTCCTCCCCTTCCTCCTCCTCCTCCTCCTCCTCCCCTTCCTCCTCCTCCTCCTTCTCCCCTTCCTCCTCCTCCTCCTTCTCCCCTTCCTCCTCCTCCTCCTTCTCCCCTTCCTCCTCCTCCTCCTCCTCCTTCTCCCCTTCCTCCTCCTCCTCCTCCCCTTCCTCCCCTTCCTCCTCCTCCTCTTCCTCCTCTTTCTCCCCTTCCTCCTCCTCCTCCTCCCCTTCCTCCCCTTCCTCCTCCTCCTCCTCCTCCCCTTCCTCCCCTTCCTCCTCCTCCTCCTCCTCCCCTTCCTCCCCTTCCTCCTCCTCCTCCTCCCCTTCCTCCCCTTACTCCCCTTCCTCCTCCTTCTCCCCTTCCTCCTCCTCCTCCTCTTCCTCTTTTTGAGTCAGGGTCTCTCACTGGTCTGGAACTCATCAATTAAACTGGGGTGGCTGACCAGGAATTGCTGTGTGTCCTTCTCTGCCTCCCTAGTTCAGGGATTATACGCACACAACACATCTCCAGGCCCCTTTTTAAATGGGAATTTTGGGCATGGAACTCAGTCGTCAAGCTTGCAAAGCAAGCACTTGAGCAGCTTGCCTTGTAGATTCTATACATCTATTCACAGGAGCATCGCCTGAGGTCTCTGGCTCAGCGTGTAGAATTAAGCCTTATGACTCACAGCGATTTAGCTCCCCCACCCCCTCCTGGAAGTTCCTCACCTGATATGTTACACCAGCCCCTCCCTATGTGGTTGTCTATGACCTAAGTTCACTCTACATGTACCTAGATATTTCTTTGGTTGGTGGCCTGGTTTGGTTTGGCAAGAGAAACACTAGGGGGTGTGTTTATCATCCGTTTCTTGTAAGGTGAATTCCACCTGCTTCATGTG
Organism: Micromys minutus; assembly: GCF_963924665.1. Classification (NCBI taxonomy): domain Eukaryota; kingdom Metazoa; phylum Chordata; class Mammalia; order Rodentia; family Muridae; genus Micromys; species Micromys minutus. The sequence continues at coordinate 79,184,627 of NC_137971.1, forward strand.
GGTGATAACAGGTTACCAAGGTGTCTAACCATTTAGCACATTTGAGCTACAGCATTTAAGGGGGCAGGGCACAGGGTCAGGAGACTAAGTGAGACTTGAACCCCAGACACTGATAAATTCCCATCCATTCCTATCCACCCATTTAATCCAATCAAAAGAGCTCACAGAACAAATCTTCAAACTCCATTGACTTTAAACTGTTTTTTTTTTTTTTTTTTTTTTTATTACTGTAGTCCTGCAGAGAAAGTGGCTCAAGTCACCTCCCATGAGTTTCTAGTGTCCCTTGTACCTTATAACTCCCAGACTGAGGTCTCTGTGTTTACATGTTGTCATGGAAACCTTACTGAGAGGGTTCAAAGAAAGAAAGATGGGTTTGTGAATGGGGACTCCTGAGGAGGGTTCTCTGGCTGCTGGAAGATAGAGGGGACTTAGCAAAAATGGCCTGAAAGTAGTCAAATGACTATTCAACTGTGACCCCAAGTTCTCTAAAATGCCATAGAAAGACCAGCCACAGGAAAGATCCCACTGCGCCTCCCCGCATCCAGCACAACCTCTTGAATTGACCTTTTTAGTCTCATTTCAAAAGCTGATCCCAGGCAGCAGGAATGGAATCTAGATGCCCAGCCTTTCTGTTAATGAGATGAAATCGAAGTTCAAATACACACTGTGGGGAGCCTGGTAGGAAAATACCAGATGACAGGAGGAGAATTCTGGGGCTAGATGATAGGAGGTGGGGGTAGGGGAAATTGCCACTGGCCCTATGTCTGTCTGGTCAGGAGATACCTGCAGAGGGGAGAAGGCAATGAAGTTGACTTTGGGTGTCCAGCATGTATCTCAGCTTTGAGAGGCATTCTCAGTGTTCCCTGCGAATGTTCTTTATGAGATATGTGGACATGTGGGGGCTAGGCGTTCAGCCTTCTGGTACTCTTGCACAAAAGCAAAGGATAGGTCTAAATAGCAGGCGGTTGGGACAGAGCTTTCCATTGCCCAAGCCTGGAGACAGTTGCCGCCTCGTAGGTGGGGAACTGGCTAAATAAAAGAGACGGGCAGATGCATGTGGAAAACAATACAGCCGCTAAAATATGAGGTGAGCAGATGTGAGCTGAAACGGAAAGATTGGAATGAGTGGGAATGGGTGGAAGAGCGGGATACAGGACAGTCAGTGCAGTCCCACTGCCAGCTAGGAGGGCTGGACAGATGTGCAGTCTACAGCTCTCCCAGGACCAGCTAGGATTGCACTGTGACTTTGGGAAACTTAATCTATTACTCTGGACCTCAGTTTCTTCATTTACTTCCTGCTTCCTGTCTCTCTCATATATTGTTTCCAGCTTCTCTCACTCTGCTTCCTCTGTCTCACACACTGCTTCCTGTCTCTCACATGCTTTTTCCTGCATCTTATACACTGCTTCCTGTATCTCTCTCACACACTGCTTCCTACTTCCTGTCTATCACATACTGTTTTCTGCCTCTCACACCCTGCTTCCTCTGTCTCACACACTGTTTCCTGTTTCTCACATGCTTTTCCCTGCATCTTACACACTGCTCACTGTCTCTTTCACACACACTGCTTCCTACTTCCTGTCTATCACATACTGTTTTCTGCCTCTCACAGTCAGCTTCCTCTGTCTCACTACTCCTTGAATTCCTGTCTCTCTCACACACTTTTCCTGCACTGCTTTCTGTCTCTTACACACTGCTTCCTACTTCCTGTCTCTCATACACTGCCTCCTCCTTGTCACACTCTGCTTCTTGTCTGCCTGTCATACACTTAAACATTCCTACACCCAGTGGCCATTGCTCTAATATTCTGAACAGTTTCTCTCTAGTTCTTTCTGTCAGTTATCTGACTACATTATGTGCAAATGTAATGTAGCATGCAGGCATGCACACACACACACATACACACACACACACACACACACACACACACACACACACACACACACACCACAAGAAATATATAGGTAAAGGGAGCCTTCAGCATGTCTAAAGGTTATGGCTGAAAAATTCAAATATGTCTGATAAAATCTTACCCGTAGCATTTAATTTTGCTTACTCAAGATAATTTAAATTAAAGGGGTTTGTTTTTGTTTGTTTGCTTTGGTCAATGCTAATGGCAACATGTTGTGTAGTGCGGATCTGAATCAGAAATACAACAGTGAGCCGGGTAAGACTGTCACCTCACAGCCTTGCTGAGAGGCCTAGGTAAGATGATGGAACACTGGGTCTCTAGTTTCTTTGACACAAAGCTTCTTAGTCATGCTGTGGTGAGTGTGTGTGTGTGTGTGTCCTCATGTGCATGTGTGGTATGTGTGTGCCTACATGTGCACATATGTATATATTTGTATGCATATATGCCTGTGTGTGGATGTATGTATATATGTATGTATGTATGTGGACAAAGAACTTCCAGGGAAAATATTAACAATTATTACTGTCCCAGAAGAAGGAACTTTTGCTTCCCCACGGGTTGGGGAACAAGCTGGGGAAGGTGGGGCTGGCTCCTGGCCTGGAATGCTGAGGAGAAAGAGGAAAGACAGAGGGGTGGTGTTTCATATGCAGTAAGGGGAGGGAGCAGGAGGCAGTGCTGGGCCCGCAGGGACAGGGAACACTGTTGGAAGAGCAGCCCATCTGCCCTGGCGATTCACATGCAGGTCCGCTACCTCCTTCCCTCCCTTCTTCCATTCCTCTTCCTCTTTCTCTTCCTCCTCTTCCTCCTTTCCTCTTTCCTTCTTCCCAGTTCTCCCTCTTCCCAGCTCTTCCCTTCTCTTCTCTCTTGACTCACTCTGCTTCTTTCCTTCTCCCCTTCCTTCTCTGCTCCTGCCCTCCCTGCTCTTTCCCCTCCTGCTCCCCTGTTCCTCCCCTACCTGCTCTTCCCCTCTTCCCCTTATCTCCCCGCAGCTATTCCTACCTTCCCATCCCATTCCCTGGCCCCAGTCCCTACGCAAAGCCTTGTACTTTTAGCAGAGATATCTTGATCAACCCTAAAGCCAAATCCCACATCTCAGGAGCAATGTGCTTATTCCAGGACCCCACAAACCGCAGCTTAGGCCACAGCTTGAGGCACACAGAGCAGTCTAGGACTCAAGTAGCAAAGGATCCTGGTCTTTGTAGCACAGTGCTTCCTTTCTCCTAGGGCCTTGTCAGTTCACAAGTCCCATATTAGCTGCTGCCTCTATTGTGACATTTTATTTCCAAGTTCATGAAAGATTTTTCAAATAAATAAAGAGGGGTGACAATACCCTTTGGACACCCCCATTTCTCATCTGTAAAGTTATCAGGGTAACTGTCACTATGGGCCTTATAAAAAACAGATTACAAGCTGCACATAGAAAGCAGTGACACATGAAAAAGACTGCCAGGATGGTGAGATGCTATTGAGACTGACCATAGCCGGAGCAAGTAGAGGAATCATCTCACCTCTGTATCCTAAAACACAACCAATGACTCGCTGGGTCCTAGGAGAAATTTTAAAGAGCCAGTCACTGGGACTTCAATCTGAGCTCAAATCAAATGTCCCAGCCATTCTAGGTTTTCGTACCAGCAATTACAAACCAGTTGCTCCCAGTGTCTCAGAATTTCTGTAGTCGAGGTCTATCTTAGGATCAGAGTACACACCGTGGTTAGTCACTTACATCTGTGCAGAGTCAGATACCTTGCCAGCACTCAGGATGCGGGAACAAAATATGTAGTAGTGATAAAGAGGTGTGTGAGTGCATGTGTGTGTGCATCAAATATACACAAATGCATGCACTCCTCAGTCTCTATGGACTGGCTGCAAGCCCCTTCACTACAGACTGACTAGTGTGCAAATGCATGTTTGAACATGCGTGCACACAAACATGAACACACACACAGACACAGATGTGCACGCATTCGAACGCAGTATCTCCCCAGTTTTTGGTCCAGCAGATATCAAATTGCACATTCCAGTCTTCTCCGTGTGCAGCACGTGAACACTGGATTAGTTATCTTTCCTTTCTAGGATGGTGCCAGAGAGATGGATGAGTGGTTAAGAGCACTACTGCTCTTGCAGAGAACCCTAACTCAGTTCCATGCTGTAGGACTCACAAGGACCCATAACTCTAGCTCTGGGGATTCTGATAACTTCCTCTTGCCTGTAAGGGCACCTGAACTGATGTCCATATCACATGAACACATAATTAAAATAAAATAAACCATATCTTTGGGACAAAATACCTGAAAGGAAAGCTTACTGGAGGAAAGACTTATAGTGGCTCACAGTTTCAGACAGACTTCAGTATAGCATGGCAGGGATCAAGCCATCCAATCCTGATGGTAGAAACATGGTGCGGATCTGGAGGCAGAAGGCCTGGCCCCAGCACAAGCAGGGAGAATCTTCAGAGGTGACCCCCTAGGAAACCATTTCTCCAACTAGGACCCACCTCCCTTGTTCTACACATTCCTAAAACAGGGTCATCTAATAGGGACAGATGTCCCAATACTTGTGGTAAATTGCAGACTTGAGCTTTCACCTCACATTCACCTTCCCATACATTTCTATTGTCTTCGATTATTATAATGCCAGCATAATGCTAATATTGTATAAGTCTGGCATCATTCTAGAAAGGAAAGATAACTAATCCAGCTGCACACAGAGAAGCCTGGAATGTGCGCTTTGATATCTGCTGGACCAAAGCCTGGGGAGATGCTGCGTTTGCATGTGTGCACATCTGTGTCTCTGTGTGTGTCATCATCCCCGACTTTATAGGGACTGAGCACCGAAAAACAAGTCTATAGACACCCACGACCAATACACCTTCCCCAAATGTTTTCTATTAATGGTTGTCATACCTGTGGATTACAAACTTTCAGATACAGAGGGCTGGCTGTGTACATGCACATAAGTATCTGCACATAGATGCATGGTTCATTAGAACGAAAGTTTGAGAGCTGGAAAGATAGCTCGGTGGTTAAATGTGCATATTCTCTCGAGTTCCCAGCACCCATGTCAGGAAGCTCAGTTTATGACGCTAGCTCTGGGAGACCTGCTGCCCTTTTCTGGCCTCTGCAGGCACCTGCAGGTATGTGTGCAAGCCCACACACGTGACATAATTAAAAATAAAATGTATAGAAGTAAGTGATACTCTCATGAACTCATACTGGAACCAGGGACAAAGGCTATAACCACAGAATCTGAGGTCCAAGATCAACCTCAGCTGACCTAGTTTTGGTGGCAGGGTTTCTCATTGGCCTGGAGCTCACCAAGGCCCCAGGATCTGCCTCTTCCTACATTCCCAAATCTGGGATTAGAAGCATATACCATGCCTGGTTTTGTTTTTGTTTTGGTATGATCAGAAATTCTTTGAGAAACTTGTGCTAGGATTTGAATCAGTCAGGAAGGTAGCTGTAAATAGATTGAGACATGTCTCAGCTCTGAAAATGCTACATAGACAGCTAGTGTGGCTTTTTGTCTCTAATCCTCCTGGAAACCTATGTCTGAAAGTGTTGTCTGCCAACAACTTAGAGGGCACAAAGATTTCCCTGCCCCAAACCATCTGTATTGTAATTCAAACAGAGGAGCCAGCTTAGCCACCTCATCTGATCTTGTCCTTGGTAATAAAGCCAAATGAGAAAATGTGTGTTTGCACATGTTCTTGAAGCATTCAAGGTCAGTTTCCATGATCTTTTTTTCTTGGAACAAGATCTGGCTAGTCTCATGCTGGAATCATGGGTACGTGGTACTGTGCTCCCCTTTAGCATCATTAGCAAGTGCTTCATGGTCCAAGGGGGATACAGTATAAGGATGATGTGGATTCAGCTGGTAAAATTTACATGGTGACCTGTGATGTGATAATCATATATAAAGTATTTAGACACAAACACAAATGCACACACATACACACATATTCACATCCACACACACACACATACACACACACACACCAGGTAGAAAGGAGTGACAACATCTGGGTGGGAAATAATAAGAAATAACCCAAAGTAAAGCTACACTGACTGACTGACTGCTGTATGAGAGGCCACGCTTTATTTCCCTAATTTCTCTTATGACTTTCAACCATTCCTTGCACCAAGGAAGAAACAGAGACTCAGAGAGATGAAGAATTTGAAGTTATCCATGTTTCCATGTTAGAAGTCCTCTTGGGTGGGCTGAACTTGTCATTATGGAAGGATTGACATTCTCAGACTGGGAGTTAAGGTCATGTGCCATGTGAGGATAAATACATAGCCTCTCATTTAACTGCCTTCCAAAGTGCCTTTGGATGATGCTCAGGCCCCCATTCTGTTGCTAAACACACCAGAACACAGACGGGCTATGTTACAGAGCAGAGAGATTTACTGTGGCTCTTGTCTAGCCTGAGGTCAGCAAGCTGCACCTGCTGGTAGTCTTCTTACAGGCAGCATCCTGAGGACACACAGAGCAGCTCAAGGCAGAAGATGGGAGCCACCTGACAGACATAGTCAAGCTGGGTTTTGCAACAGACTGTCATGAGATAACGTGTTAACCTGTAAGTCAACGGGATGAATTTATGCATTCAGGAAGGAAGCACCCTAACCAATGTTTCTCACCTCTTTTGTTTGTTTGGTCTAGTACAGAAGACTGTTGAATTTAGCACTTCCATATGCCAGGCAAGTATGGGATGTCTACTACATGCCCAGCCATTTATTTTCAGTTTATATTGTGAGACAGAGTCTTGGCAAGTCTTCCAGGTAACCCTTAAGCTTTTTGTTGTCCCTCTTCTTCCTCCTTGGCCTCATGAGTATTGGGGGACTGCATGCCTTCCGCTCAGACTCAGCTAGTTGCATGCAATGTGTTAAATCTCAGCACTTTGGAGGAGATAAACAACATTAAATCCATAGCAATCACAGTGAACAACAGACTGGAGTTCTGTGTTTGCAGTGCTTTTAGCCGGGACACACAGTACCTTCTTCCTCAACTGTGTACAACAGGATGAAGCGAGGCTCCCGCTAAGCAGACATAGCAGCCACATCCCCTGTGGACCAGTCTCTAGTTTACAAAACACTTTCATTTCAGATCACAAGCAACAGGACTCAAACTGCAGAAGGGCAGAGACAGTGGGTCCTGGGTTCTAATTTCCACTCCTCCAGTCCCTAGGAACCACAGGAACAAGGTATTGATTTTCTTATTTCTCCTAACTGGCTGTGACCAATCCCATCTTTCCTCTGAGCCTAAGCAAGGTTGGCCAAGAGGAGATCTGGTGGGAATAGTAGAGTGTTTCTTAGGGAACACAGAGGAAGCAGACTTTACACAGAATGGGTGTATAGCTCTTCTTCCTTTTCGTCCCCACACCTATCCCCTGTATTGTGTGGGAGTCACTTTGAAGATAACTTGCAGAATTCATTCTTCCCTTGGGACAGGAGGGTCTAGAGAAGGAGGAACAAGTCAGGTTTGTATTTAAATAAAGAGAATTTAAATGTGTCTGAGGGCCCAGGGTGTGTGGCTCTGCTCTAGACAGTCTGCAGTAACTAAAGTATTGGTTACTTTCTTTGCTGTGACAAAACCAAGTTAAGAAGAAACATTCTGGCTCACAGTTTGACGGTAGGGAGATAGCAGTGTGAGGTCCTGGTCACATACTGTTCACATGCAGAAGTAAAAGAGGGATGAATGGGGTGCCCAACTCGGCTGTCATTTGTTTGTTTATATATTCTGCTGTGAAGGTCTCCAAGCTGTAGGACAGTGATGTTTGCATACAGGGTGTGTCCTCTCTCCTCAGAAAAAAATTTTTTGAAAACATCCTTATAGACATAAAAGAATGTTTTCATAATGATGCTAAGACGAGTCAAGCTGTCATACATGTAATATACAAGACCTTAAATTTTGTCTTCAAGATAATAAAATGATGAGAGTAAAAAGAAGGAAAGGTAGGAGGAGGAAGAGAGGAAGAAAGGGGGAGGGGAAGAGAAGGAGAAGTTGGGAAAGAAAGTCAAGAGAAAGAAAGGAGAAACTGAGGCAGGAATATGGGAGTAAAAATTCAAGTCCAATTTCCCCTCCACACATCAGCATTCAGACCCAAAACTCCTAATTAGACTCAATTCCTCTATAGGTTCACATCCCTGTATATGAAGTAGATATATGTCTGAAAACCTGGATAAGAAAGGGGGTTTACAAATGCTTTTTATGGCCATTCTTGAAAACTCTCAAGTTACCTCACTTAAAGACAAAAACCCTTTGATACAATCGAATATTGTTTCCAATCCCTGAAAATATAGATGTGTGGAGGTTTTGGATTTCCATCTCTGTTCTTATGGAGACCAGAAGGTGATCAGCGGCACCTATCCCAAGCTCTTAGTGCAGAGAGCTAGGGATAGAGAGACAGTGTCTCGCCTTAACACACAGCCCGAGCAAATCACGGCTGAACCTTGGCTGTGGGTGCTGGGTCTCTTGGGAGCTAGGTGTTCATAGTAACTGACTTACTCTGCCTAAGATACAGACAGACTTGTGAGCAGGGAACCTGAGAAGAGCCCTGGAGTCTGAACGCTCCATTTGCCGATAGCCTGTGACACACAGGCATCTGTAATACACAGGCCCGTCTCATTCTCGTTACACCAGTCATTGCCACTGTATTTTTATTTTTTGGTAAAATGATTTAAATCAGATGTGCTCAGGTACAGAAGGAATCTGACCAAAGAGAGTTGCAGCAGAAAGAGAGCTTGCACTTATCGGCTGCCTTTTGGATGCCAGCAACATCCTGGAGCAAGAGGACCCGTCAATACATCTTTCACGAGGGTTCCTCTGCACAGTGCGGTGGAACGTCCTTCCAGTGACTGCAACCCATTCTCAACCATTTACCCTGAATAAAGGGAGGGATTGATTAGTGCTTGGGAGGCCTCCACATCCAGGGGCCTTATGTGCCCCCAGGAAGCAGAGCTTCAGAGAGAATTCAATGGGGCAATAGATCCTGCAGAAAAGACCTGAGGAGAAAAAGAAGACATGGGCAGAGAAGGGCAGGGATGGGGCTGCCCAAGCCGGGATGCCTCTTTGCTCACTAGTAGTCACATATATGACAAGCCATTGGGTGTTTGGGTAATGCCAGCTAAGCCTCATGTAGAGCAGTTAGAAGAATGCAGCCTCAGTGTACCCATAGTGTACTCAGCATCCTAACTTTTTACAGAGGGCCAAGCAGCACATGAGAAACACAAAATGCCAAATGCTCTGGAACAAGGCAATGGGTACCTTGGGGTTCAAAAGGAAAATCTGACATTCCAGACACATCTACACGCAGAAGTCCAGTATCCTGAGACGGCACCCTGCAATATGGCACCCAAGAACATTCGGTTGCTTATAGGCCACTAAGCCAACCATTGGTTTAAGAGGTTGTGACTGATTAATTCTCATCCCTGAGCAGTGACTTCTCCTACAGGGCCCACACTTAAGGGTTTTCCATTAGAGTGGTGACAGTGCCACCCCCCAGGTGACGTTAGATATATCCCGAGACATTTTTGACTGCCACAAAGATCAGAGATGAGGTGCTGTGACATCTGGTGGGCAAAAGTCAGAGACACTGCTTGACGCCCGCAGTAAGTCACTGCCCTTTCTCCTCACCATGGAAGAAAAATCCAGAGCAGAGGCAAAGTTAGCAGTGTCTGCCTTGAAACTGTCTGGATATAACCAGATGCTGATGAAGGCAGACCCTAGCAGCACACACAGGACTAGCCTGGGACAAGGAGCATCCCTTCCTCTTTAGAACCATCCACTTCTCTTACCTTGTACAGCTGCAGTTCTCAACCTGTGGGTCATGACCTCTTCGGGGTCGAATGACCCTTTCACAGGGTTCACACATCAGATTTCTTGCACATCAGATATTTACACTACGATTCATACCCGCAGCAAAATTATAGTCATTAAGTAGCGATGAAAATAATTTTATCGTTCGGAGTCACCACAATGTGAGGAACTTCATTAAAGGGTCACAGCATTAGGAAGGTTGAGAAGCAGTGCTGTAGAGGATGAGGGACTCCTGAGAGTTGTAACTTCCCCCTCCCTCCCTGGAAAACCGCTAGTCTGCAAGCATATTGCTCACCACCAGATCTTTACATTCCCATTTTTTCTCTGGCCTGCCGGGCCACTGACAGCCGCAAGCCCCAACTTCTGTAGAACCTTCCTAGGCTTCTGAACTTGAAGGAGAGAGACCTTCCTCTCCAGAATCCAGTTTCCAGTTGGACCCAGATGGAATGAGAAAGCCTGAATCAGACCAGCCCTGAGGAGGGAAATCAGTTCTCCTACTAGGGCCCAGCATACAAATGCTCACTCAGCAAGCTTTAGGTAATCTCTAGGGAGCACACAACCTTCTCTGCTGTCATTCACATCAGGAATAAAAGAGCAGCAGCAATGGTTACTGTCAATCTGGGTGGCTGGAGGTGAAAGGTCATGAAATGACTAAGAACATGAATGAAGGAAAGATGGTGGAAACCAAATGTGTAACAGGGGGGTCTGTGAGGATGAACTTCTAGTGACAGGGCTGGGAAGCCGAGGGGGGGGGGGGCTGGCTCAGGGACCTGCACATCTCTCCATTCTTTCTGACCTTGGCCTCTTTTAACATCTTGGGTTGCAACATTGTGATTTGTGTAACAGAAAGCTCACTAGCAACCTAGCCTCTACCTATTTATAATGGCAGTCTTACCCCTTCCCCAGAGGTGACAACCAAAAATGTCCCTTAAACATAGCCTGATGTTCCCAAGGCCAGAGCTAATCACTGGTCTGAAACTAGACCTCACACACAAGGTGGCCCATTCAGCAGATCACCCTTGTGAGAGGGACGGCATAAGGTAGACAAGAACCAGGTTGAGTGTCCCCTCCTGGAAGCGTTGGCTCTCACCTTGCCTTGGCGCGTTTCTGTGGGAGGGGGTGTGGGGGGCTTTCTGTAGGAACTCACCAGGTTGGATTGTCTGATATACATGCATTCCTAGGGCGCTCTGTTCATGCTGTGCCTTGCTAAGAGAATATTCTGAGAACCTATTTTCCAGGACTTAAGAGTCCTTGTGGAGATTGCAATAAACATCCTTACTACCTCGTCTGTTTCTGACTCTGCCTTCAGAGCAAACCACAGGAAGTGCTGGGTGAGACATGGCAGCTGAGCATCAGGGAAAACAGAGCAAAATGAACGTGTGTGCTTGTGGTTCCGAGTGTACCGATGGAGGCTGAGGCCCAGGCGTCTTGCATCTGAGCCCTTAGGGTGGATGGAAGAAAGCTATGCAGGACAAAGCAAAATGTGCGGGTTTCGGAAAGGTTAGGAAGAGCTGGAGGCCACAGGACATCCAAGGGGGCTGGGGTGGGAGAGTGAGATGAGAAACACATCGTCCGTGTAAAGATGAAATTAGGGCCTGGAGAGATGACTCAGTGGTTAAGGGCACTTCTTGCTCTTAAACAGGGCTCAAGTCCATCCTCCAACACCCAATTTGGACCACAAACAACAGCCTGTAGGTCCAGCCCCAAGGCATGAAATACACTCTCTTGGTATCTGAGGGCACTGGATTCACGTGAACAAAGCCACACTCAGACAAAAGCATGATGAATGCACAACTAAAAATAAAGACGAAACCATTTTTAAAAGATGAAATTAGGTGGAGACAGTGAGGTCTCGAGAGATCTCTTTAGTACCTTCTTCCTCCCTCCTCTCCAGCTCCAACTACCCTGGTACTGAATCTGAAAACTCCTGGTCCACCCAGTTCTCTCCAGTGTGACTCTGACTCTTGATTCCCAGCATTCTCTCGGTCAGTCATCGGGTTCCCATCCTTCTCTAGACAATACTTTTCCCTGCCGTTTAAACGTTCCTTCCCCAGACACATGACTATCCTCTGTCAAACACCACAGCTATAGTCCGAGCCAGGCCAAAGCACACCTGAGCAGTGATGGGCAGTCTCCATCAGATGTCACCCGAGGACGGGGACTGCACCTGCTGCACCCACGCCTGCCTTTCCCTTTGTGAGGGCTAACTTTGTCAACCTGATATGATATGTGTGTAGATAAGCTACACACGTCCAGGCACATCTGCAAGGAAGTTTCTAGATTACGGTCCGTCACATGACAGATGGGCGAGTCCAGTCCACCTCACCTGGTCCAGCAGGTCCACACATGGCAAGAAAGCACTCGTTTCCCTCCAGCTGGGACTCTGTGCTGTAGCTCAAGACTACAGGGTCAAAGAAGTCTTTTGGGATCCCAGCAGAATTCAGAGGACCCAGGGATAAAAGTCAGACAGAGGCTGGAAGAATGGTTAGGAGCCTGCCAGACAAAAGGGAGAGGGTGTGCTACACTTAGGGCACTGCTAGCCTGAGGGCACCGCATGGCCAAGTAGACTCAGCATGTGCAGGACTGAGGGCACCACACAGCCAAGTAGACTCAGTATGTGCAAGACTGAGGGCACTACTCTGACAAGTAGACACACTATGTGCTAGACTGAAGGCATCACAGGGCCAAGCAGACACAGCATAGATGTGGTAAGGCACACTGGGATGGCTTCTCTAGCAAAGCCTAGTTAGTATAAACGCATGGGTCAGAGATGCTCTCTGGACAACCTGCCCTTCAGAAAGACCACGAGTGCTGCTCATTCCAGGCTAACGCCATCGTCTGGAGACAGTTCCTACTAGCCAAGGCTGAACAAGGAAGCTGAAAGTGAGAATAGGCACCCCAAGCCCTCTCAGAGTTGCCCAGCCCTGTCGGCCTTGGACTCAAAGGCAGTCTGTCTGTATCCAGTACCTGGACTTGTGATGTCCTTCAGACTGACCTGGGCTACTTGCCAGCATCAAGAATTGACAAATAATTGCTGTTCTGAATCTTGCCCCTGGCCCAGCGTGCTGGCAACCCCACAGAGGTCTGCTTATGAGACAGGAAGCTGGAAGCTGGGCTGCTCTGGCCTGGGCCAAGAGTGAGGCCCCTGACTACTGGGTCTTAAAAAAGTGGGTGGATTAAAAACAGAGAGGAGGCTGTCATAGCACTAAACAAGGCCTCTCTCAAGGATCGCAGCCCTATCAGACAAAGCTGCCTTTTGCCAGCAGCTTTTACCATGTGCCTGGCTTCTTGGGTGAGGATGGCCCTGGTGCTTAAAATTGTGCAAAGGATGCTGGAGAGATGGCAATGCAAATATATGTGGAGATCAGAGTTCTGATCCATCATCTCACATAAAGCCGGGCAGGTGTGGTGTCTGCCTGGTCTCCCCGCACTGGGGAAGCCGGGTCAGGGACCCCTGCAGCAAGCTGGCTAGTTGGAATAGATGCATCTGCCAGCTCTAGGTTTGAATGAAAAATCCTGCCTCAATGTATGAGGTGGAGAATATTGGAGGAAGACACCTGCTGTCAACACACACTCATTCAAACACACATACACACACACACACACACACTACACAGACATACCTCACATGCATACACACTCATACACACCCATGCACAGAAATATACACACACATATGCACACACACACACTCCACATACACACCCCACATACATACACACCCCTACACACCCATGCACACAAATATAAACACACATACATATACACACACCACTTACACATACCACATACACACCCGTACACACCCATGCACACAAATATACATACACATACATACACATTTACACACACAACACATGTAAACAAACATATACATATGAACAGATATGCCGTAACAGACTTATTCATGTAAAAAAGAAAGAAATGTACAGAGATGACATCCATGTACAGATAGGTTGACTCAGCCCGGGGCAGGCAGCTTGGTATCCAGCCAGTGTGGTGGGTCGAGTGAATTATTTCCTCTGTCTGTGTGGCATTCTACTCTGGCTACAATGGTACTATATGTAGGATGTAGGAGTTTCCTTATTTCTGGTCCCAAAACAACAACAAAATTTGAACCATAAAAATAGAAATCTGAAAGGGCCTAGACTGTGGCTTCAGCTGGGCAGGAGGATGATTGGCATCGGGATCCTCTGAGCCTTGGTTTCCCCAACTGCAGAGTGTGGATCATGCTGCAAGGATCTCCCGGCTTCATAGAGAGCTGCATGTAGAGGGCAGGCAGAGCTTGTGAGAATAAAGGGAAAGTATCTGCATGTAATATGTGTGTGTGTGTGTGTGTGTGTGTGTGTGAGAGAGAGAGAGAGAGAGAGAGAGAGAGAGAACATTGTCTGTGCTTGCACACGGAGAGTTAAGAGGAAGCTGCCCAGTGTCCTGCTCTATAACTATCGACCTTATCTCTTGAGACAGGGCCTCTCACTGAACCTGGAGCTAGGCTGGTGGCTAGCAAGCCCCAGGAGCTGGGCCATAAGTGTACATGGACACATTCAGCTTTTTATGTGGCTTTTGGGAATTTGTGTTTAAGGACCTATACTTTCAGGGTGAGGGCTTTTCCCCTGAAACACCCCTCCCCCCCACACACACACCAGCACATGAGGACTCTAATTCTGCATTCCCTGGCTGTGGGTATAAGGTTTAAGTCAGTGGCTCTGTGAGTATCTAGACTGGTGAGACAGGTGCAGACAAAAACCTGTCAAGGCCCATGGACTGTGGGGATGGGGAGAGCGGACTGAGACACAGTCTCATAATGAACCTGGTAGAGCACTTGCTGTGTATGCAGTGTGCACAGGGCCCTGTCTTTCATGCCTAATAGCAAACAAACAAGCAAACACATGATGTAGAGCAGGAACTCTCAGTTACTGCTCAGGACTTCTACCCAGAGCAGCTTCTGCAATCTGATGCCCTCCATTAGGAGAAAGCCGAGAAGCAACAGGCCCTGGGTGTAGACAGATCTTGTTGATGTAGGTCTTTGCTCTCTGGCAAGCAGCCTGGTGCTCTGCCTCTGGGGAACCTCCCTATGACCATCCATCACCTGAACAAAAGCACCCTTGGGCATGCAGGGAGGAAAAGTGCCTAGTCAGCCCTCCCCGCTGCATGAGCTGACTCAGCAGTAACTTTACAGCAAGCTACAAAGCCTCTCCAGTTCCCCATCCCAACTGCTTCTCCAAGACTGATGTCTATAAGTGTGCTGACCACAAAACCTCCATGCCAATGGGAGGCAAAGAGGCCTGCCAGGCTGAGCTGTGTGAAACCAAATGAGATGCATGTCCTACTATTTCATCCAAGAAAGGTCTGAAGGGAAAGATGCAGAAACCAGACCAGCACTGATCTAGACAGCACTTGTCTGGAAAAGTAATGGAGGCACAGGAAACCACTAAGGTGGAAAGAAAGCCTTCGAGCTCTAACTAACAGAACGATTCCCACTAACGTGAGATAAGATTTGGAGCTTCCTGATAGGCAAAGAAAAAGGAGACGCTGTATTATTGAACTTATCACTGGGTATTTGGAAGTTCAGCCACAGGGAAGAGGAACGATCACGTCTGCACTCGGGACCGAGAAGGTGCAAGTGGAAGGGGGAGGGGAAGGTGGTGACGCCCAGGGGAGCAGAGAAGGCAAGAGTCCGTGCTGCGATTTCCAGCTTCTCACAGTTCAGCTGCTTTCACTCCGTTTTCTGTGCCTCAAAATCTCTGGGCCTTAGGAGTAGTCAAACTTGTCATTCTATGACTGACACTCAGTCCCCATTGGCTGTCTGTGCCCCATCTCTCTTCTGTGATGCACGTCCTTTCAGAGGCAGACATCCATTCCCCGGGGCGTTTTTTTCTCCAGCCCAGGGTAGGTTTTGCATCCAGCAGTTGCCTCTAAAAAGCTGCTAGATAAATGAGCCTGTGAGGTGACAGGGACTCTCCCAGATAAGCCAGGGGAGTCAGCCGTCTGGGATCCTGGGTGCAAGTTGGGGGTTAGTCTCCTGGGACCATATACCCAACTGTGCTTAACTCACATTGGGACATCTGGGCCTGATAACACCTCAGCAAGTTCAAATTCTGGCCACTGTCACTCTGGGGTCTTGGTTCTCTGATAGGATGTCATGACAGTCTTCCATGCTCTTCAAGGCTTCCAGAAGGAGATGAGGAGACTGATGCCCCGTGGGCCCAGTTCTAGTAGATAAAAGGATCATGGGGTCTTAGACACGCCAGCACCTATTGGGCTGGTCTCCAAGTCACCAGATTTCCTAAGCACAACAGGAGCCATTCTCCTGAGCTTGTCGCCTTTATCTGATCAGTTTTCCAGACTGTGGCAACAGAAAGTGGGATTTGAAGGAGATTAAGCCTATTGACTCAGTCTTCGGATACCACATGGTGAAGAGCTATTACACACATGCGCATGACCTGGACCCTGGGGATGAAGACTTCTCTATTGCCAGACCGTGTCTACAGAGCTTTGCCTGGCTGTGCAGGTACAGATTTGGGGGAGGCGGGATCCTGGTGTTTGATACTGTTTTGCCTGAGCTTAGCTGAATGGACAGAAGCATCTGGAGGTAAAGCTGGTTGTGCACCTATCTGGCTCTCTGGGTAGACTGAATCAAGACCCCATTTGGAATGAATGGGAGTGGGTTGTTGACATCTAGGCATTGATCTTCCATCTTTCTTCTCTCCGTTTCTTCATAATTTTCCAAGCTGGATGTTCTCTCTGGGCCATTGGCAATTAGGGAGAGTCACCAGAGAGGCAAGTGAAGCCTGAGAAAGAGGAAGCACAGGTACCCTCGTCATCACAAAGCAACACTCATGGTGCCCAGGACATATGGCAGGTGAGGTGCAAAAGTTTGCATGCATTTGCTCCTTACCAGGGCAAGCCAATCACTGCCTTCTTCTGTAATAGGGAATAAAAGCCAAGCTCCTTCCCAGAGGCTAGGAAGCCCCGAGGTCCTGAGATCCCACCTGCCTGTGCAAACCTCTCTCTTCTCTTTGCTCGTTGATTTCTTCCAAACGTCAGGTCTAGGTTATCTATGCCCAGGACATTTGCACACACTGCTTGCTGCCTCTCTGTCTGCAGCCCTTTCTTCCACATCCCCAAACATCTGTCTCATCTGTCTCCAGTGTCTGAACCGGGTTGGCGCGTTTCCTGTGTCACAATAGTCCTGTTTCTTGCAGCTCTTTGGCAGCTGCTCCCAGGTTCTCTCGCTGTGTATCTGTTTCTGTGCATATGGTATGTTTCCTCGGTGTGATCCATCAAGCAGAAACCTGCATTTCCAGATTCCTGACATAGCAATGTCTCAGGCAACACAGGTGTGTGGTAGTGGCCAAGGAAGTGCCTGGGAATCAAAGCTGGGCTCCCCCATCCATCTCTCTCCTTAATTGTCAAACTCCACAGCCTCATCACAGAACACCTGACCTCCAGCACATCCCCCCCAACCCCAGAGTCCCAGTCCAGCCTGGCATTTGCCTGGAAGGGTGGATGCCACTCCACAGCCATGATTCTGATTGGTTTTGCAGAAACTTCCGGGATTGTCAAAGCTGGGGGAACTGGGTGAAGCTGTGAGGAGCTAACATCTGTTCCCCACGGGTGAGGACTAAGCATATACCTCAACAAAATGCGGGACCGGGTCAGAGATGTTCATCTGGAAGCTCTGAGGCCTCTGAGCGGCCTCTATGACTCTGGGAGGAACATCCTTTACCTCTGCACAGTGCAGAAGGGAACCAAAAAGGCAAAGGGGGACAAACCAGGGGCCACATGGGCAGAAGGCAGAGGTCCACCCTGGGCTCTGATGGTCCTTTGCTTGGTGACCTAGATTAAATAATCATTACTCCTTAGGTCTTGAGGTTTCCCAGTATGTAAATGGGGATGCTGGCTGTGCATCGTTTATAAAGTACTTCTGTCACAACCACAAGAAATGCAGGAGCTGGGAGTAGGGGACACCCCCATAGAGTCAGCACTGGGGAGGCTGAGGTAGGAGGGCCCCCCTTCCAGGTTCCATTGGGCTATGTAGAACATGACTCTTGTCTCAAACAAAACAGATGGCTACTGTTGTGTCTGAAACGGACATATTTGTGAGATGCCCCCTATGCCCATTGGGCCCTGGGCACTTTGCTTGAACGTTCCCTCTATGTCCTGTTCTAGGGCACTGCAGGAGAGTTTGCATCTTAATCATTGATTATTTTCACAGTCCCAGAACAGAGCAGACAGCTGTGCTAATCAAAGGAGCCCAAGAGTGGAAACAAGAGCTTCATGTGGTGGGCCTTACCTTCAATCCCAGCCCTCAGGATTTTAGGCTTATAGCTGGCCATATAATCAGTTCGAGGCCAGCCTGGAGTGCATGAGACCCTGTCTGAAAAACAAACAAAATAGAATCCAAACATAGTCTGTGAGCCACCTCGGACTTCTATGTCAAAGTCACGAAGGTTAACTCTGGCTCTGACACTTGTGGGTAGAGATCCCTGTGCCATAGTTTTCTATGTCACTAAATGGGGACAATGGCCCATGTGAACCTTCTCACCCAACCCCACACCGTCTTTTTCCTCCACACTTATCAGGCATGCCTTCAAGTCTTCCTTCATGCTGAGCATTAGGGAGTTCACAGCCTCTGTTCCTGCCTTAAGGAATGGCCTTCCTGCGGGCTCCACTTTGATTGGCACTGTCTTAGACCTCAGCTCTCAGCCGTTGCCAGGTGTCTACCTCAGCAGTCCCAGCCTCAACCAACTAAATACTGCTGGTGTCCTATCTGTTTCTTCCACAAACTCTGAGACCATCAGCTTTCGGGAAAAGTGGCCCATGCTCACTTTGGTTAGCAAAGGGTTTCCAGGACCTAGTACAGTATCTGGTACCCAGTAAGAACTCCACACATGCTTCACAGAAAACAGAGGCCTGCCTGATGCGTCCTCTAATCTATTTACACTGAGGTCCCCAACAACTTCAAACACATCATTCCTATGAACCACTCCTATCATTCTCCTGCACCACCTGCTGGAGCAACAACATGAATTCTGGTCCAACCCTATGAAGTTTTATTCCTGCGCTGCTGTTAAGATGGGGTTAATCATAGCAGTGCCTAGCTGGTAGAGTTGCTTTTGACATGGAACAAGTTAACGTACATACAAACATGATGTCTGTAAGACATGCACAAAGCACCTAGCCCCTGCTTTCCCTCAAGCTACAACTATGACATTTATAGACGTGACTCTGAGGTGTACCTGAGGGACTCTCTTTCACTAGTGTGGTGCCTTTCTCTTCGGGCAGTGCTCGCTTCAGGCTGCCTGTCAGAAGCAACTAGATGCTTTGAAGTATCTTCATCAAGATCCATGGCTCCTGCCTCTAGCTGTGGGTCTTGAGCATCCTGTGTGCCAAGCTCCCTCCAGGAGTCTACCACAGAGCCCACACTGAGGCCCGTTGTCACTGTTCTTGTTCAAAGAGCCATAGAGACACTGTCCATTCTCCCCAATGGCCTCTGATGGCTTTTACTCTCACAGCCCAGTAAGTACCTTTGTTCTTTTATCTTCACATGCAGTGGCCTTCCCTGGGTGACAACAGGTGACATTCTGAGTTTCACGGCTTGGGAGGGAAATGCTCCCATCATCCACTCAGTGGAGAACAGACTCCTCTCTAAGTTTCTGCTCAGCAGCCCCCCCCCCCCCCGTAATAACCTAGATACAATAGCATGTGTGCTGAGCTGAGAGAGCCCTACAGCAGAACTGTCCTTTCTGGTCATAAGGAGGGCAGAGCTTTGTTAAGACTCAGATGGGGGACGTACAGGGGATGTATTGTGACCATGCCTGACCAGCAAGCATTCACATATACCAACATGTACTGCTCTCTGAGCAGGGGTGACATGCTGCCCCCAAGCTAAGCTCTGTACCTGACCCTCCCTGAAACTGTGAGTAAGCTGACATTGTCCCCCCAGGAAGAGGACGGCAAGGTCATGTGATTAGGCCAAGATCAAAAAGCTTGGGCACAGCAGATTTAGAAATTTGAGCCCATTTCATTTGACTCCAGAATGAAGGCTGAGTCTGTCCCCGGTGAGTGACATCCATCCGTTCCCACCTCCTGAGCCTTGCCCTCTCTCAGGCTTTATGGAATAGAGACTAAATCCTTTCTTCCTCTGAGCTAGGTCACATGCTTATGACTTTCATATGCTCCTTTTATATGCCAAGAACCCTGTTGCAGGGCGGGTGCAGTCCCTTGAGAAGTTTCATGCTTCCAACAGGGCTGCTGGAGACTAGACGTGAGGCCAGGGAGCATCTATTGGAGAAGCCGTCTCAGTCTGACATCACAGTGAGGAGGAACAAAATCCTCTCCGTGCCCAAGCCCTGTGCCAGGCCCACTTGTCCCTCTCTGGCTGGTCTCCTCAGAAATCTGTCACTTGCTGGATCTCAGTTTACACTTCACTGCTCTGGAACATTCAGGCTAAACTTCCACCTGGCTTTCTTTTTCACCTGTCACCATTTATAATGAGCTAATCACATTTGCAAGGGGTTTGACTGGCCTCTGGGTCTCCCTTTTGACTCTTCATTGAATGGAGAGGGACTCTTTGCGGTGCTGTCCTACTAGAATTCTGGCATGATGCCTGGAACTAAGTAAGTGCTCAATAAAACTTGCAGCCGAGGGCAGGAGAGATGGCTCCGTTGGTCAAGTATCCATTATGTTAGCTTGAGGACAACGATTTCAGCTTCCAAAGCTCACATAAAAAGCCAGGCATGGTGGTGCGCCTTTGCTGTCCCAGACAGGGGAAGCAAAAAAGGCAAACACTTAGGGACTTTCTGCTGGTCAGCCTAACCTAATTGCTGACCCCTGTGACCTACTGAGAAACCCTGTCTCACAAAATAAGACGAATGGTCTCTGAGAAATGACACTGGAGAATGGCCACTGCCCTCCATGCGTCCACACTGCAAGGTACAAAGACTGCTGTTCTGTGAAAGGAGAGATTGGAGGCCATCCACCCATTTCCCCACCTCCAGAGAGGTGCAGTGGTATCCACAGGGCCCTATCCAAATGCCCCTACATCCTCTGTCACAGTTGCCTGTCTTTATCACTTTCCATCAGCACCGCTTACGTTCCCCTTGACTTGCTGTGCCATCAATCTGCAGAAGGGAGAAGGGCTGTGTTTGCTGGGGCAGCCATGGAGGACAGGCCTTTCTTCCTGCTGTATTTAAGCTGCCGCTAATCACGGAGATTAGACTAAAACAATTACAACAGCTAATTAAAGAACAATGCGGGTTTTGGCATCTTCGCGCAGACGGCACCACTGGGAATTCCTAACTCGGGCAAAGCAGGGATAATTAAAACCCCGGCTCCACTCTCCCCACTCCGGCAGCTGGATCACACTGATTAAACTGCAAATAAAACACACGAAACCAACACTTTGTAGTCGATCCAATTTCACTTAAAAGGGCTTTTAACTGATTCATAAACAGAGAAGCCATAAACAGCGAATTATTTAACTGAAGCCAGTTATTTCATCACCGCCTTGTGCTGATCCCCTGCACAGGACCAGCACAAGTGGCCCAGGGGACCCGGGGCTGACAGAGCTTCAGGAATAGCCCCAGAGTTTAGCACCAACCACTTCTGTTTACTGGTAACACACCTCATCGCCACACAGCTCCTTTCGTATTGTACACACCTCTGACTATGTCTGAGTCTACCTAGGGTCAAGACTTTGAGACAGGTCAAGAGTATATAAATGAAGATGGCTCTAAATCTACATGGAAAAAATTATCAACCTGAACTTATTAAAAAATGGTCAAGTTTAGGTTATACAAAGTAAGCACTGTCTAATAAAGTAAGGAAAAGGCATGTTTTCTGGCTATGGAATGAATGGCTAAAACAGCTAGGTATTAAAGGATGCTAGATTTGGACAGTAATTCCAGACTGATCCTGTTCACCTGACTTCCCTATGTGCTCCACCAACCATGGCTATCTGGTTGGCTACTTCTTCCATTAGCTTCTCCCAATCAGGAGATAAAAGGGAAACAAAAACTAACAGTGTTGAGGAAAAGAATAACACATGCATGCAGTATCTTGTGGACTGAACTGGTTATATTTGGGAAGATACACATACATATATATGCAATAAGTAACAGTTAGTGAACAAATGAGGCCATGAACTTGAAGGAGAATGTATATATGCACACACACACACACACACACACACACACACACACACACACACACACTCATGCACACACACAAACAATTGATAAAATAAAAAAGTGGCCATGAATTTGAATGAGAGTGAGAGTATTTGGATGGCAGAAAGAAAAAAAATATAATTAAATTAAAATCTCAAAAAAAATTAGTGTATTTATATATACTGAGAAAGCAAAGCAGGTGTTTAAAAATAAGTGATTTTGACATTCAAAAGAAAAGTCTAGACAAAAACAAAACAAACTAAATGTGATGTGTTCTCAAAGCCTCAGCATTCTGAAGGCCAGGGTAAGGGGATTGCAATGCCTTTTAAGTAAGCCTGGGCTACATAGTGAGACCCTGTCTCAAAACACCAACAACACACACACATACACGAAGAACACATTGATGTATTTCTGAGACTTGCCAGGCTCAGTTCTCTAAAAGTTCCTGAAGGAACCTCCTCAAGGGAGAGATCCACAACTCAAACTGCAAGAGGCCTTTAGTGAGGGGCACTTTAATAAGGGCCATCTCACAGTCATGAGATATAAATCTCATCACACTCCATACTCAGATGGTCCCTTGCACACAACGATTTAAATTTCTGTCATGTTTGGGATGGTACAGAACTGATACAGACCTATTAGAGCCCTTGTGTGAAATATTGCATTTTGAGTGTTCCCAGGGGCTGGCAACCTGCAGCCTCTACTCCTTTTTCCACGCCAGCAGTCGCCCTTCCCCTGTGGCCAGCCATGACTGGAAAGGTGAGTAAGGGGACACTGAAATAGGCAATGTTGCTCAATCATACTGGGCAATACCCAGGGTAGATTCAATGAACTTTCAACCTATGATACTTTCAATCTGTAAGAGGTGCATGGGTGCCCGCCCATTGTATATCAAGGAAAAGTTTACTTAATTAAAATAATATCAATAAACCTAATGAAAAAACTAATGAAAGTTTCTAAATGCCACTAAACCGGAAGGAAACACATCCAAAACTCCAACGCAAGACCATAAACTGACTTAGCTTTCCTGATTTTTTTTTCAGGTTTTTTTAGTGGAATATTAATTTTAAAAACATTACATTTAATTAGTTGTGTATAGAGGTAGGTAAACATATATGGTGCATGTCTGTAGAGACAATGTACAGGAATAGGTTGTCTTCTTCTACCACGTGGGACCTGGGGACCGAACTCAGATCATCAGGCTTGGTGGCAAGCAACTCAACCTGCTTATCCATCTTGATGACCCAAAACTCTGTTTCCAATTATTATTCATACCAAAAAAGTGATCATAAAGAAGTATTCTTTTTATAATAGAAAACAAGTATCTTTATCCTAACAGAATTGAGAATCATTTATATTTATGCATAAGAACATTATTTATGCATCATTGTTTACGGCATGGTTCAGTTAAAGTTGCACAACTGCTTGTGGACACAGAATAGAATTTTATACAAGCAAGAAGTACATATAATGTTGGGGCTTGGTATATAAAAGTATTCGAGGCTCACCCCGACTACATGAGTTCCATCCCCTGTGCTAACAGTTGGGTGGGGTGGCTTGTATCTAGGGTCCTTGCACTCCTAACATAGGTGGAAAGCAGAGACAAGAATCAGTCCAAAGCTGCTCACACAACACAGCAGCAGAAGTAACATGTGAGAGACTCTGTCTCAGGTGGAGGAAAAGAACCCGCTCCCAGATACTGTCCTCTGTCCTCCACATGCACAGTGTGCCTCAGGACTGCCACATAATCCCCACAGACAAAGAGAGTGGGGGTGGGCATAATGGGCCGACACTTGCCATGAATGTACTTTCAGGAAATATTTGTGTGGTAGGGTTGAACACAAGAAAGCCAATATTGAATCCTTTGTGACAAGGATCTCTGTGTTTTGGCCAATATCATCATTAGTGGAAATTCAAATTTTCCACACGGATAATTTCTATGTCAAAACACAGATCCATAGAAAAGGCTGGGAAATAGGTAACAAACTGGAATGGTCACTTTTTGTCTTCTTTGGTTTTCTCCCAAGTTTCCAATCACGAGATGCACCATTTCATGAGTGTAATATTCCATGCAGATGTTTAATTTGGATCTGTTGCTTAGCTAGGAGGTTCCCAGCCACATGTTTATACCATGAATATGGTAAATCCCATCACTAAAACCACACTCAAACATTACAGACAAAACTGTTTAGTTTGTCTGTGCACATCTGTCTTAAAGAGACAAGGGTGAAGGCTAGCTTAAGTTCATAGATAGAAACACAGATTTGAAATGACCGGTTATGGCGAAGGCAGGAAGTCCCCCAAACACTGTTCCCAAGCACGGTTTTTTCCCATCTGAATCTAATACCCATGTCTTCTTTGTCTTTTTGGCTCTTTTTCCCCTTATTTTATTTTTTGTTTTTCTAGAGACATAATTTTCCTATAGAGCTCAGGCTAGTCCAGACTCACTGTAACCCAGGCTATCCTTGAACCCACCAACCGCGCCCCCTCTTTTTTTGCCTCCAAAGTGAAGCTTCATTACAGGACTACCCTTCATTTTATAAATGAGGGAACTTATCCAAGGTCACAGGATGATGGGCAGAACCACAATGCCGGTGAATGACAGTGGGAGAGAAATTGTCCCTTTGGGTCACGTCCCAGCCACGCACATGAAGCCGCTGTGGATCTCTGTGGTACAACACTAAACCCAGAGTTCACAACACTCACACGTGGACTTAACCATTTTGTAAAAGGGTGGATCTCATCTTAAGTGTCTGAAAATAAAAAGCAGCACCTAGTGTGGCAATGACAGCTATGTCATTGGAGTGACATTACACAGGTTTGTGAACGTGACCAACCCTTCGGATGGCAACCAGGAAACACAGGCAGGTTTTTGGTATGCCAGGTTCACTTGTGCAAGGCAGGACACAAGCAAACATGCTGGGAATGCTGGTGCGTGAGAGTTGGTGCAGGTGGGAGGCCAAGGCAGGTTTGTCTTGAGTCTGGCGATACCTGGGCTGCACAGTGAGTTCGAGGCTGGGCTGAGCGACAGATAACTGAAAACAAAAAATAACATAAAATACCACCACCAAAATAAAGCAAAGCAAAAGAAAACAAATCCCAGGAAGTTTGAGTTACAGCGGGAAGCAGTTCTGGCAAGCACATGCGCCTAGACGATGTGTTAATGCCCACGATGGTAGCATTCATTACCAGCATGTACACAATCAGACTGGGCTAGACACCCTGAATACATTCACCTTTCATTTGTGCGCCAAATCTTTCTATTCAAAAGCACATTTAAGACTCAAGTGTGCACATTTTAAAAAGACTTATTCGGAGTAGCTGAAACAGCTATGCACAAACACATTTAACCATTTCTGGCTGGACTAATTTGAAGAGAACAGTAGCCTTTCATACCTGATTGTGATCAGATTCTACTTTACAAATCTCCGACTACAAAACTGCACTTAGACTTCACAGGCAAGTCTTTTTTTTTTTTTTTTTCTCTCTCTCAAGTCTTAAATTCCATCCCGCAGAGCCAGAGAATTCTGCTGACCCTTCCTGCTCACATTTGAAACCTCGATAAAAGTAGCTGGCTGCCAACTCTGGCTCTGGCCACGTCAACCAAGAGGCAAGGCTGGATGCTGGCAACTTGTGAGGCTCTTGCTACACACAGAATCTACTGGACTGACTTGCTGTTTCCTTGGGTATCAGTAACCTGAGCCCTGAGACTACAGTGCTGGGAGATCGTGGAGTTTATGCAGGGAGGCTAGCAGAAAAAGAGGCAAGCGTTCCAAGTGTTTGCTTGTGTCTGATGTATGAAGCTGATGAGCAGGGTCCTGGGCTTGAGAAGCAGAGCAGGCTTCACACCACAATCAGTACCATCAGAAAGATCTCAAGATAATGGAGGTGAGAGATGGAAGGAGGAGAAATGGAGGACAAAGGAGAATGATAAAAGGCTCTGGGTCCACGGATCTGGGAGCCACAATGGGTATGATGCTGTGAGGAACCATGGGTACTCTGAAAGAATCTAACCCCTTGTGCCTGAGATGAACGATGAAGTTTTGCCTTGTGCTCAGTATATTCTAATTTAAAGGGCCGGGAAGGGGCTGGGAAAATGGACGAATGGGTAAAATGGGTAAGGTGTTTGCAGGGCAGGTGTGAGGACCTCAGTTCAACACCCAGCAAACAGGTTAAAAAAACTCCCAGCACTAGAGAGATGGAGGCAGGAGGTCTCATGTAGCTCACCATCCAACCAGCCTAGTTTATGCTGTGACCTCAAAGCCAGAGAAAGGATGATGTTCCTGAGGAGGATGCCTGGGATTGCCTGATGGTCTCCACATGTGAGTGCATGAACACACACACACACACACACACACACACACACACACACACCCCAAGGTGGGAAGGCATGCACATGTATTGCATAATTTACAATTTACCA
Organism: Micromys minutus; assembly: GCF_963924665.1. Taxonomy (NCBI): domain Eukaryota; kingdom Metazoa; phylum Chordata; class Mammalia; order Rodentia; family Muridae; genus Micromys; species Micromys minutus. The sequence goes on from NC_137971.1 coordinate 79,210,950, forward strand.
TAGTTCTTTAGGTATAGGAATTAACTGTCAAGAAAACCAGGCTTCCCCAGGCTCCAGACAAATGACATGGAGGATGCTCACATATGTCTACGCTCACATTCTTGGCCCTTCTGTCCACCGGCTTCTAAACATCATCCCCACACCATCACCTGAGAGGCTAGCACAGAGACTTGCAGGCTTTCTCAGTAAAGTGACAAGAGACTCAAAAGGTCTCAACTTCCCAGGTCAGGTGATCTCTGTGTTCACAGCGCAGCTCTGCCCGAGGAGCTCAGAGCCCAAAGCAGCTCACACTGAATGGGTGTGTACTCCAGTAGAACAAGCCCTCATCCTCCTGTCTCAGCTTGCTCAGGCGTTCTCCTTTGGGACAGCTGGCTGGATTTGGCTCATATTCACACCCACCCAACCCTGGGCTAGAACAAAGAACATAGTTTCTGAACAGGCTCAAATCTAGATTCAAATCATAAATCAGCTGCGCTGGTACTTGTCTCTTTTGTTTTATTGTATAACAAACATAGTATCTACTTTAGGACTGGCAGGATGGCTCAGTGGGTACAAACCTGGTCACCTGAGTTTGATTCCCAGAATCCACAGGAACAAGTGAGAGCCAGAGATCCTCTCTAACCTCTACACTGTGCCATAGGACACAGCCCCCACAATAAAAATGACACAGAACAATACAGATGCCTTTTAGAAAAGATTCCTTGGTATTCACTTTATAAGTTCCAGTATGGGGACCTGCGAGTGGCATATTCCCAGAGAAAGCAATTAATCATCCTGAGTATCCTCATCACTGAAATGGTATTAAAAATAATAGCTTCTACTAGGTTCTACCATATGAGGTTGGAAACCTAGGGTAATGCTTCCCTCACACCAACATGTGTGGCATCACTGTGTTGAATGAGCAGATGTGTTGTGAGGACAGTCTGATCACTGTTCTGTTACACACACACACACACACACACACACACACACACACACGAACATCTGCTGACCACATGAGTGCGGAAACCATCTCTGACAGAGCAACTGTTCATCAAAGAACCATTTGTCCAGAGATGAACACGAAAACACTCTCCCAAATAAACAGCTCTCTGCTACGGCTGAGCAGTGAGTGGGCTGGGCTCCCCAGCACCCTCGGCTTGAAGGAACAAGGAGGCTGCTTGATCCAGACTAGAGATTATGAAATGCTATTAGCTCTTTGCCAGATTCTAGCCACCCCAGTCAAAGAAACAGAACTGCAGCTGGCCCTTAGGATGAGCAGGCTAGGGTACCTAGGGCCGGGTTGCCATGGAGAATGGTTGGTCCTCAGTGGTGGGATGAGTAAGGGGCAGCAGTCTGCATAACGAGCATTGCTAGTGGCTCATGGACACTGGGGTCGGGGGGCATGTCAAGGGAGCACGTCTCAGGGGCAGGTCCTTTTAGACAGTTTGGCCAAGACTCTGTCTTTGGCCAAAGATGGTCAGTGCATTTGAAAGCCATCAGATAGTCAGCTGCCTTGTGTGAAGGCACTGTTCGTATCCAGCCATGCCCTAGCCGGTCGCTTGGTTACTGGAAGCCCCTCTGTGAGACTCATCAATCAGTTGACCACACACAGGCAAGGCCACATCTTTAGTCAAGATGGCAGTAACCCAAGCCCGGGAGAGAGTGATAGCTCCAGAGACTATAAGCAAATCCTCTCAGAGCTGCTCTCTCCAGGCCAGGTCTCACCCTCACCACCCTGAGGTGATGAGCTTAGTTATGGTGTCAGAACAAGGGTGGAGGCAGGCAATGTCCTCTTAGAACAACATTAACCAACACTCAGAGTCCTTGGCCCCAGAACAGAATGAGCCAATGTCTGCCTCTAGCCATGCAAACCAAGTCCAAATGGAGTCAGCGGAGATCGGCTGAGGACGGCCAGATGTAAGCTTTGGCTTGGGGGCCTTGGTCTGCTTGCCTGACACAACTGCTTCCCAGCCATGACTGGGTTTGGTTTGGTTGTGGTTATGTTTTTACTTTTTGAAGGAGTGGAGGCTGAAGCTGCACTCTGGGATGAAGAAATATGTGGCATTTTACAGATGTGTTCATGTATGTGTACACTGGTGTGTGTATGTTCATGTGTACATGTGTGCAGATATATTCTGTGTGTGTGTGTGTGTGTGTGTGTGTGTGTGTGTATTACTGATACATACACATTCATCCACACCGTAGGGGTTACAGGCTTATTGACAGAAGTATCTAAGATCCAAGAAGCCAACTATTACTGCATAGCAAAGCCAAGATCCAAGCCCACATAGTCTCTCACCAACTCTTTCCCACCATACTGTGGGCTGAGCTGACATTTTATATGTTGTGGTTACATAGGCATGAGTGAGTGGTGGGACAGGACAGTCTCAGGTGGCCTCATGATAAACTCCTCTGTCCATTTTGCTTCCTGGCTAAAAACCCCTCACCAAACAGTTCTGATCACAGGGATCAGTTCAGCGCTTAGCAGAGCCCAAGTGTTGTGTGTCCATTTTCTGAAAGCCACAGGATTTTCCAGACAAGATGATCACACTTTCTGGCGGGAACCAATGGAATGGCCTCAGCTTTGAGCCACACCACGGAGCAGTCTGAGCACTTCTATATGTGGAGGGCAGCATGCTCCAGTAGGGCACATGACTAGTAGGCCATCCCTGTCAGGTTGCTCTACTTCTGGTGGGATGCTGGCCTCATCTCTGGGCCAAAAGAAGTGAGCTAAAGCACAACACCGCCTCCAGAAAGAAATGGTTAACCCAGCAAGGCATTTCAGAGGCCACATCACAAAGGCCCACCCCATGGCACAAATATGCTAGAATCCAGAAGCAATGGCAGCTGGGAGACGTTGAAATTTAGCACCCAACCCTTTAGCTTCTCCTCAACACACAGACCCGAGGCCTTAGAGAGAGCACAGGTGAACAACATTAAGGGGTAAGCACACATGCATCCAGGACAGGGGACATTGCTCAAGTGACACAAGCCAGTTAACCAAACTCCACTAACCAGAACCACCCACAAAAAATATTCTTTCTGTTTCCTCTTAGAAGACAATAAGACAGAGTTGAGAAAAAATTTGCAAGTTACAAAATCAGAAAAAGGTAAGTTTTTCTGGTCATCTCTGAGTTCAAGTCCAGCTACTGCCTGTTCTCACTTGTCACCCTGGGAGCCACATGTGGGACCTTGAATGTCCTCACAGTCACATTGAAAAACAAGATGGGCACAATGGGAGAAACTGACTCAATTAAGCTATTTTAGTTAACACAAATTTCCCAAATATTATCATGTGTATAGCCGGTAGTAAAATGTCTGAGGTCTAAAACATGAAATGGTGAGATAGTTTTAATCTTCTTGGTGGATGTACAAGTGTCTGTGCATACACATAGTCAGAGACCAATATCAAATGACTTTATTGATTCCTCTCTATCTCATCCAGCCTCAAACATTGCCTTACAGCCACATAAGACAAGTTGTTACAAGAACTCGGTCATCAGTTAATAGTCTTTTGCGAAGCATCGTCTCCCACAGGTGCATCTGGATGGATGAACTGAGCCTGGTCTCCAGTGGGCTTCAGACTACAGTGATAGTTTCCATGGTCTTTCTCAGCAGGGAAGTGGCTGCAACAAGAGCTGAGCTCTGGGATCTTCATCTCAACATCTCTGTCTGTGATGTACAATAGGCAAGCACCACCCCATCCTCCATGGAGTGACCTCACATATTAGAGCCAAGGGGAATGGGGTGTGTGTGAAAGACTTCTCCAAGAAAGCCTCTTGTTTCTTTGTACTAACAATCTATGGATGGTACCCACAAAGACCTTCCCCAAGTGGTGTACTTCATAAGGCATGGGAAAACAAGAAACAAAACAAAACAAAAGCAAGAAAACCTATCTGCTGGCTGTCTTATTAAGCCTATTTTTCTAGTAAGAAATCTGACTCGGAAAAAAGAAATTTCTTTCTTGATACATTAGGGATTATAGAAGGAGGGCCAGCAAGGAATAAAGCCCTCTTTTCCATGTTAAACCAGCTATCTGTTCTATTTGGTGCTCTTCTTTGTGGCAGAAGAATTCTTTCAATTTCAAGTGCTCTCTAGTCAGCCCACTGGTGTTTCTACTTTGGTGAATTTATTTAAGAAGGAAGCATTACCCATACATTGGAAGGAAAACTAGTCTAATTTGCCACAAATGAGATGTAACTAGGAAAATACGCAAGAAGCTATTAATGTCTCTAAAGTTTGCTCCCGCTGTTCATAAACTTGTCTTGTGAGTCACCAGCTTCCACCCAACACACTGGGAAAAGCTGCAGAGAAGAAGGGGAGTCTTGGGGTTTTTTGTTTGTTTGTTTGTTTGTTTTTGTTTTATCCGGATGGAGGGGACAGGGACCGAGCACTAGGAAAAGCATCCAGGGTGGGGTGCCTGGTACATGGGAAAAGGTGGAGGCGAGCCATTGCAACTGAAGTTTCCTGCTGGGGATTAACTTTCCCAGCTGTGGAGTTATGATGATTTTAAAAAGCAAGGAGAAATGACAGTGTTTGAGTCAGCCCCAGAAAGCAAGGTGGCCAGGTACCAACAACATCACCCAGAGTTTCCAGCTCTGTTGTCTGAATGTTTTTCCAGCCAGAAAAGTAAAACAATCTAGTTTCCTGGATAATGGTACATCCCGAGCAAAGCGCCCAGTGTCTAAGATAGATTAACAAAAAGGGGAGAAAAAGACATCAGTGGCTGATGGAATCAGGGGGCACTCATCCTATATTCCTATGGTTTGCTGGTGTGTGTCTGTGTGTGTACACGTGTGCATACATGTGAATGCATGTGTTTCCCTGCATATGTGTATATGCATGTGTCTCCCTGGGATATCCTAGGACATCAGAGAGATACACAGACCTTGTAAAGATTCAGAACAACTCTAGCCCCTGTAAATTCTATAGGGAATCCAGACCCAGCTAAATCAACAGTCCCCCTCCCCCACTGCTTTCAACTTCTGTTTTATGATGTGGTTGCAAGGACATTAGAGGTCCCCCAGGTGGCTATTGGGGTAGCAAGGGAGGAGAGGTGGGACCTGGACTTGAACTGAGAGATGACCAGAACAACTTTTCTTTATCTTCCTTTGTAAAATGCAGCTTTTCTCTACACTTTGTCTTATAGTCTTCTGAGGGGAAACAAGAAGGATTTCTTTTCTGGCTGGTTCTGGTTAGTGAGTTTGGCTAACTGGCAGTGTGGGCTTCTTTTAGGTCTCTGAGTTATAGCCACCCTTCCCTGGCCCTGAGATCTTGTCAGTGCCAGCTCATGAAGCGCAAGCATTTCTGCTGACAGGCTTTGCAGCTTTCCCAGCAGGAGACATGAGTGACAAATCCATTGACAGTCACTTCGGAAATAAAAGGGATATATTCTGCATCTGTGATATCCAGGAAAAAGTCATAATAGAATTTTATAAGATCTTACATAATGTACTGCAGCTGGGATAAAAAAATTAATATTCAGCTCCATAAAGGCCCACAAATGCCTTCCGCTTAAACAAAAACAAAAATAAAAAACACCCCCCTTAAACAAACAAAAAGCCCAATACCAACAAAACAACTTATCTTTTGAAGAAGAGTGTAAGTCTAACTTATTTTTCACAACCAAGAGAAGATGGTTGCCTATGAAGGTCTTCCATGAACTGAACAAGGAACAATTTTCCTGGAGTTCGTAGGTGCAAAAGTCTATGTTGATAAGCCCAGAGATGTGCTAGCCTCTGCCTTTTGCCAAATTTGTCTCCAGGGAAGGCAAATAAAAGAATGTCCATGGGGCATCTCTTAGCACATATGAGATCCTGGGGTCAAAGTCAGTCCCTACCACACGAAAGACAGCAAGAAGCAGAAATGAGCCTCGGTCTGACCCTGTAGACCCACATGTTCTTGACAACTGTGTCCAAGGACAATTTTTTCCTCAGTCCAGATCTGTCCACTACTGACCCACTGACCCATGTCCTAACTCTGCAATTACCCTGTACATGTAAGATTCTTGCCTATCTACCCCGCATCTCTCTCTCTCTAAGAGTCACATACAGCACAGGCTGACTTAGAACTCACTCTGTAGACAAGGGCAGCTTTGAACTTCTGACCCTCTTGTCCCCTTGCTCCAACAGTTTGGACTGCAGGCATGTACCATCACACCTGGTTTTGTGCAGCGTTGGAGGGCAAACCCTGGGCTTCATGAATAGTTAGCAAGCAAGCACTTTACCTACATTTTGTTTTAATGCCCCTAAAATGTGTTCCTTCCTCTCCTTTGGTCAACATCCCATTCACCCACCATTAAAGCTCTTCTGATATCCTCTGTCTCCAAACTCATCTCTACAGCCCATTCCCACAGAGCAGCAGGGGGATCTTCAATTGATCTCTTGGTGAGCAATTCTCCTGTTGAGACACCTTTATTGGCTCCATATCATCTACAGGAAGATGTAGACTACAGGAAGATGTAGTCTCGGCCACCTCACATGCTAATCCTGACCCTTGCCCTATGTTTCCTTGCTGCCATTAGCTCCTATAATTCCCTGCTGGTGCTGACACTCCAACTCTGTTTTCAGGAACAGCTTTATCTGTATGGAAGGATATGTTCTGATCCCGATTTAACTCTCACTCACCCTTTGGAGCGTGTTGGAAACAGCTGCCTAGGGAGCCGGTCCTTGAGTGTTCTGTTGGGAGTGTCAGACATTATCAGTAAATGGATGAGAGCCCACAGATAGAAACATCAATAGGCCCTTCCCATAGGTTGGACTGCAGCTCAGTGATTGAGTACTTTGCTAGCCTGCTCAAAGGTGCTGTGTTCCATTATCCACATGGAAATAAATCCACATATAAAGATGCAGCAATAAACAGAAAAGAAAACCAGAAGAGGGTGAGCTGGTTCAGTGTGCAAAGGGGTCTGAAGCACAATGCTATAAGCCTGCCAGCATGAGTTTGATCCTTGGAACCCACATAAAGATGGGAGGAGAAAACTAATCTTATTGGGTTGTCCTCTGACCTCCACATGTGCCCCTGGTAGATGATGATGATAATGATGATATTGATGATGATGATGATGATGATGATAGTCTTGCACATGGTCACTCAGTGGGATTTACCTGCCACATGCACAACTAACATTTCTCCCTAACTTCCCTGGGCCTGTCTAGGAAGCTATGGACTGAGGAGTCTATGGAGAAAGCGTGCTGGGGTCTTTGGTTAAACATCTGTTCCTTTACTTAACAATATAACTGTAATAGCATCTCCAGCACCTGAGACCTCCACACTGATTCAAGCTGCACACATGTTCATGTCCAACTACCTGGTAGCAGACATCTCAGGTTACGATTTACCCCTCTCTTCTAGATGACAGTAGTTAATAAGTCTGCTGCCAAGTCTGGTTAGCGAGCATGCTAAGAGAGACAAGCGCAGGGTTGCCTGCAGACTTCTGGCTTTAAGTATATTCTGTAGCTGCATTTGAGACAGATGTTTGCCTTTGCCTTGCAGTGAGTTAACTTTTACTTTGGAATGTTATTCAGAGATGGAATGGCAGAGTTTATTCCAGATGCCAAAGGGATAGAAGAGTGCTGGTGAAGACCTACTCATGACTATGGGCTCACAGGAGACAAAATCCTACTCCTGGGACCCAAACCACTGGTTGGTGCATGCTAGAAATTTCCAAAGAGTGAACTGAGGTAATTCAGCTGCCCTATGTATTCATCATCATCTATTTGTATATCCATCTATCTCTTTATTTATCTATTTATCATCTAACATATCTATCAAACATCTATATATCTAATACAAATCTAGCAATCATCTATCATTTATCTATCTATCATATATCTACCAATTATCTATCACCTATCAATCAATAACTCATCCATCTATCTATCTCTCCATCTAATATATCTATCAATTAATCATCTATCTGTCTGTCATTTATCATCATTACCTGAATGTCATCTAATAATCCATCACTTAATCTCTGCATCTCTGCATCACTCTGGATCCTTCCTACTATGCAGTCCTCTATTTCTCTATTCTTTACAATAATCCCTATTCATTTGCCACCCAAACATACATCCATCCATTCATCCATCCATCTATCTCTCCCTCCACCCATTCACCACCCAAGCATCCATCCATCCATTCATACAAGCATCCATCCATCCATTCATCCATCCACCCACCCATCCATCTACCCACCCATCCACCTATCCCTCCATCATTTAGGTACCATCATTTATCATTCATACTCCTTCTATCCATCCATTCACTAAGGATCTGCCCACCCATGACTCTATCATTCATTCTGCTCTCCATCCATCCACTTGCTAACCATATATACTTGGTTTCAGCCAATGCACAGTTCTAACTATTACTACCTCCACAGTTAAACCATTAGCTCAGCTTGGCAGTTCATTTAGGTATTTGGTCAAGGGGAAACATACACAGTGTGAACATAGGTGGCATTATTTTCTTATGTGGCCTTGGGCATGTCTTTTAACATGTTTGTGGCTTGGTTGTCTTCCAGATGTCTAGCATAGAGCTCTGTGTCCAGTTGCCATACCACAGGCTGGGCCAGGAGCCCAGGCATAACCCTGAACCTGTGCCAAGACCATTGACTCCCCCAAAGAATGCATTGATTTTTTTTCTTTTAGAATATCACAGATTGGTTGAGCCTCAAAGGCAGTCACAGCTATTACTAAGTCCACCCACTGTGCCATGTTGACTGAGTTCTGCTAAGATCCAAAGTTTGTTCTCAGTGTGACCTTGGGTGACTTAACTCTCTCTCCCCAGTTTCCTTCTTTTTCTTTACAAGTTTGATGACAGCCATACAATATCACAGGGGTTTTGGAACCTTCTTAGAGTAGAGATTTGGTGAGTTTACCCCTGTGAGGAACTTACCATTGGTGGTCTGCACATAGCTGAGTGCTTAAACAGTTTTAGGGCTAGTACTTGCTTCCTTTGCTTCAAGGGGGGAGAGAGTCCAAGTGAGACTTGGAGTCCCGGAAAGGGAGCAAGGAACCAGCAAATATCTTTTTCGGCAAATGTTTCAATCCCTTACCCCAGCATCTGTCAAGAATGGCACATACTAACAACTGCTCCTGTGCTTTTGAAATGAAAAACAGGAAATCACGTAAGTGCTCACAGGTCTGAAGGAGCCTCATGCAGGACAAGTCAGTTCCCCTTAGCATCATTTAAAACACGTGCCCTCTGGGCTGGTGAAATCTGGTCACTTATGCTACGGATGTAAGAGTGACTAACAGCTGTGTTGAAAACAGGAAAACGAAAAGGAGCCACCTACATAGCTAACAACAGGAAATCAGCTCACCAGCGAGGGGACAGCTCATGTAGGCAACTAATAGTTATCCTAGTTTCCATGTAACAGATACCAAGCCAGGTGCTGGAAACAGAGTTGGACAAAATAGAAATTGAATAATCAGGAAGATTAATATGGGCTGATAGGAAGTGAGGAGACAGGAAATACATGTGATTATAAAATATGTCTCATTAGATTCATGGAAGTAAAAACAAATGCACGTCACTAAACACACACACACACACACACACACACACACACACACACACACACACTCCACAGATGTATGCACAAAAAGACAGATGATATCAGTGAATTGCAGTTACTCGAAGAATGGAACAAAGGTCTAGGGACATCAGTTCATTGGACAGGCTTCCAAATTAGTGTCTTGTTTTACCAGGTCCTTGTGATGCTTCAGCACACTGTCCAGTGGGTTTGACCCTCAGATCCCATGTACAAATGCAGCAGCTCTCTTGGCTTTACTGTTAACACTGGTCCAAACCACTATGGTATCTCTGTGGCTCCTGCCACAGCCTCTGTTCTTGACCACTAGAGATCATTTGTACAAGGGGAGCCACCAATCCCATTATCAGAAGTCAGACCATGTAATTCTTCTACTCTAAATATTCCCAATGTAGTGTGAAAGTAAATTCATTTCTAAATTCAGCAGCATCCTCCTGACCTAGCCCTCTCTCTTCTCTGGCTTTACCACATTAAGAGACCCTTCCTACCCCGTCATGCAGCTGTGTAATGAGCTCATACACTTGCATTGTGCTCAAATGCTGCTGTGTGGTAATGTGCATGGACCTGTCATCTGAAAGGGACACTCTTTCCCTGACTTAGCTAACTCATCCACAGCCTTCTGTTCGACTTATTTTCCATAGTAATTGTCTTACCCGATGTGCCCACAATTCTCATTTACTAACCTCCAGCATGTATGCTTGGGAGGTCAGGACCGGTGTCAATGTCATTACTCTGTCACCAGCTCTGAAAACAGCGTCTTGGGCTCTCAATAAATGCTCATTGCATGAAGGGTGTGATAATAACATATCCATACAGTATAGCACCGATGACTGCAACCATGAAATCCAAATCGAGAACAGACCCACAAGTCCCCAAAGGAGAATTTGTAAAAATAGAAAATAAGAACAAACCATGCCTGCAGCCAACCTAAACCACCTTCAGAAAACACACTGGGAGCAACACCCAGAGGCTGTTAGGACCTACAGTGGCCCGTTGTCCTAAGCTGATGCCCTATACACAGGGTTCTTTCACCAAATCCAGGGACTGATGCCAGGGAGGTCTGAACACGTCATAGTGTCGGGCCCCAAAGCCACAGACTATTTCTGATGGTGTCAGGGGAGCCTACACCCTCCTGAGATCGTCTGGCCAAATGGATCTGAAACCTCAGCTAATGTCATCCCTGCTGTCTTCAGAGATGGAGCTTGGCATGGTGTTCGGCATTTAACCCTATGCCTTCTATAGAACAGACACCTGGGACTGAGGGGTTCCACTTCCCCAAGGAAAAGATGGAGCCCTTCACCTTGTTATAAAGACACATGACCCATGTCTTGCTATTTTTAAATATAAAAAACAACTGAAGCACGTTGTTCAGCTAGTAAGTGCAGAGAAGGAGGACACTTGGTGTGTGTTGTGTTCAGACCAAGTTTACATGAGGCCATCTAGAAATAAGAACTGGCAGGACCATGGCTTTACCCTGTGTCACCAGCACAGGACAGTTAGGGTCATAGATCATGATTTTAGCCTTTTTGCACATTCCTTGTTTTGGCGGGAAGTGCTCAGCCAGGGATGGTTTGTCCCCCAGGAACCTGTGGCTAAGAATGAAGACAATGTTGACTGTCAGATTGTAAGGTCCAACAGAGGCAGTTGGTGGATAACCAGGGATGCTGCTAAATGTTGTTGCAGTGCAGAGGGCAGTGAAGAAGGAGCATTCTCATGATGCTGGGGTGCCACAGCTGAGCAGCCAGGGACAAGTCAAGAGGGAAGATTAGGGCAGACTTAGAGCCCAAGTGCACAGTGCAGCTGTGTGCAGAAGAGCAGAAAAGAAGGTTAAGGTCAGGCCACCGGTAGAGTGCTTACCTAGGATGCACAACGTTCTATGTTCCGTCTTTAGTACTGGCTAAACCCAGGAATGATGAGCCACATCTGCAACCTAGCACTCAAAAGGTGAACAAGGTAGGATCAGAAATTCAAGGTCATTTAAGGCTACCTATTGGGTTTTAGGCCAGCTTGAGCTACATGAGACCCCTTGTCAAAGCATGATAAATAATTAATTTAAATACATTAAAAACAGACCTGGTCCAGCCTCCAGCTGAGTTTCTGAGCTGGGTCTCAGTAGCAGCCACCTAATGAAACTGAGGAGCAGTCATGATCTGATCCATCACCTGGCTAGGTCTGGACACATTCTGCCAGGCGAGGTGACAGAGAGCAATAGGGAGGACAGAGGGGACCGTGACGAACAGGTATGCAAAGGAGTTATGTGGAGGCTCGTTGTGGCTTGTTTACAAACACCACTTCCCCTCCATATGTCCGGAGGACAGACAGAACCCACATGCAGCCAGACAGAGCCTGAAGAATCGCTTTGAACAAAGGTCATAAAATGAGAAGATGTTTCCTGGACCATCATTGGTACCTGATGGTATTTGCGGCAGTACCTGCATAAAGCCAGCACGTGTCTCAGAGACCTTTACAGAGTTTAAAGTTCTTTCTTCCACCATCAAACAGGCTCAGGAATGACCCTCAGCCACACCCATCTGTCTGGTGGGTCAGAAGCTCACTTTGGTTCCCACCCCTGCCTGGAACCCTCCCATTACCTGCTTCTAATGGCAAAACAAGAGCTACTAAGCCTCTCAGAAAACAGAATTGGGTTGTGATTAAGAAAATACTCCTTTTCAGAGTGACTGAAGCCACAGGAAGAGCTGCAATGTATTGAAGAAATGGCTGGGATCCTCCCAAGAGCTCTCAAAGCCACAGAGATGTGGTAGCACTTCTGTGAAATCAGATTTGAGTATCAGGGCAGTTAACAGTTCCTGGGGCGTAACAGAACAGGAAAAGAATGGTTTTCACTCTCCTTGCTAGAAGAAATGATCTCCTTCTGGTGTGTCTGACTGTCAGGTAAAGACACAAGGGAAGAATCTGAAGACTCGAGAAAGCTTGGCCCCTCCTGGAGAAGAAGCACTTGGAGTTACAGTTGATTCGAAGGTGTGAGACAGGGGCAGGACCCAGAGCTTGAGTCCTCAGTTTGTGTCATCAGATATTAACTCAGAACCAGTGTTTATCCTGTTTGCTGCCTGGCTCAGTTTTAGGGAGAAATAGTCACAAGATGGCAGCCACTATCCTGTCTACCAAAACATGACACACACAGATTCTTTCCCCGGAGCCCTACCTGTCCTTCTCTTCCCTTCAGGGATCTAATCCTTCTTCCACTTAAAGACCACTTCTTATATCCAAACACAGCATGTGATGACAGTGACTCAGCTTAGGAGTCCCCCAGCAGCACTGTGTAACTAAAAATGGGTCCCCTTCTGCTCTTCAAAAGTAACACTACTATCCCACAGTACGATAAGGGACCATGGGAGAACTTACAATGAGATTCTACAAAGAGAACTGGAAAAGAGAATGCTCCATGGCAGACTAGGAGGAGCTGACAGCACCCTGATGCTGTGGAGGAAGCTCTGAGGAGGTGTGGCTATGTTATGGATGTCCACAGGTGGCAGAGCTCCACAAGACAAGCATGGAAAATTACTCCACTGCATTGCCTGCAGACCTCCTGCCCTGCCTCCCTCCCCTGCCTCTCTTAGCCAGGGTGATGACAAAGCTCTTACTAAAGACAAGCACCAAAAGGGAAGTGGTGGTGGGGCTGGGCAGTGGGTCTACTGAGGATGGGGAGGAGCCACCCAGCACACTTCTATCTCTCTGATGTCCAACTTGGAGACAGTCAAGAATATGTGAAGATGCCAGGGTGGTACTTCCAACCTTCTACCTGTGCCCACCCTCTGGTTTTCAGGACTCCTGTTTCTCATCTGACTGTCCACAGCAGAGGAGATAGCTAGATATACTGCTGGGTTACTAGGGGATTTGTCCAGCTACCCTGGGCTATAATTTTCACCCGCACTGTAAATTATGATAAAGATTGACTGGGAGGGAAACTGGGTTTGAGGCCGCTCTGTCACCCAGGGATCTTATGTTTCAGGCCAGGCCTCAGACTCCCAATATATTCCTGCTCTTTCCCTGCAAAGGATGGAGTAACAGCCCCTTGCCCAAAGAACTTTGGGTATGATTAGAAAAGGCTATGCATACACAGTGCTTAGCAAAGTCCTAGGCATATAAAAAAACCTAAAGGGGATATCAACACCAGTTAGCCTCATCTAGATCCCCTCTGGCCCAATTAGAAACGTTGATGTTCCAGCTTCGACAATTCTAGCACTGGAACATTCTTTTAGGATCCCCCGTTTGTACAGCTGTTTCTGGAAGCCCCGTGGAGCCGACAGACCACTCCTCACAGACATTAGCATGTGCTACACCTATGCCAGATGTCAGTGGAGCCTCCTGAGGCTGGTGATTCAGTGCAATCATGGCCATGATGTCTTGTCCTTTGGTTGGCAGCTTTCCAAGATGTTGCCTCAGCACTTGAAGTTCATGGGACTTTCTGAAAGCAGACACAGTCTGCTGGAAGAAAATCTTAATTCTTTCTAATAGATACCTATACAAATCTATACTTAGCCTACCTGTGTATCTATATTGGAATAACTCTATTTCTAGAAGCACACATGGTCTGCCTCATCTACTCTTTTCCAGTCAGTATCTGCACCGTCTGGATCTACACCATATGAAAGCCACACCCACACTAATCACTCCCTGTGCAAAACCTGCATCTTTATTTTGCTGCAATATCTTAGCAACATAGCAACAGGAAAGGACTTTGTCTGTCACCTGGCTGTGGTTCCTGTCCTATCACAGGCGTAACATTGGGCTTTAGTTTATTCATCTGTAAAATGGGATTAAAACTATGGGTTCTCCCTCCAGACAAATTAAAGCCAAAGTATTAAGTTTAAATCCTGTTTCATTTGGGCAATTAATGGAGACCCTTTATACACAGTTTCTCATCTGTGAGACGGGAGTGACCACAACACTTTTCACACAGGACAATGACAAAATCTGAGTAGTAGAATCAATGCTAAAACTTTTCTAAGTTTCAGCAGCAGTCCAAGTAAGAACTTAGCAAACACTAGCTAAAAGTACTACGTTGCTAAGTACACATAAGGTATAGGTCTCATCTCAAAGTAAAAAACTTTTTCATTGGTTACTGTTTTCATTTAACTGTTGACATATAATGGCTTAATGTAGACTTCCTGAAAGGCTAGGTTGCTAAGTACACACAGAACACATAGTTCTCCCAACACAAATGTTTTTAATGGATATCATTGTTATGGTAAGTACAACTGAAATTTGCTCCAGCAGCTTATATTTTGCTAGTTTGGTTCCCATCTTGTTCCCATCTATTTGGGGATGGTGGGGATGTGGAGTTTTCAGGAAGGGAGACCTAACTGGCCAAAGTAGGTTACTAGAAGCAGGCCTTTGAACTGCTGCTGGCTCTGGACTCTGCCTCTACCATCTGGTCTACCAGAAATATGACCAACCTCTGCTATATATGATACCCCTACTACCATAAGCCCAACCTTTCCTTTCTTGTCCTGGTAGAAGGAGGCCTCCTAAACTATGAACCTAAAGGAGCTTTTCCTCTCCAAAGTTGTTTCTGTTGGGGATGTAGGTGATAGTCATTGAAAAGTGACAACTGCCATTGCCAAGAACAATGACTCTACATATTTTGAGATAAGTGACCGACTCAGGCCACCAAGGCTTGGGCTTGGAGAAGTGAAGAACAGTAGTGTCAACAGCATCTATTTCCTGTGACTGCAGGTGCATGTGGCTGGACTTTGGAGAACTGGCTTAGTTATTTGTGGAGTGGTGCCTCATAGCATTCACTTGGAGTCACAGGGAATAGAAAGAAATCCTGGCCATGAGACTACAGCTCTTTCCTGGGTACAGTTTCTCATTCTCTGCCTAGACAATGTTCCAGCTCCACCAATGCTAATTAAAGACCTGCAAATCAGAGTAAGCAGAGCCAACGGCAGAAAAGGGATTACTGTCCCCCAAACTGGTCTGCTCTGCCCTCAAGAGTCCCTGCTCCCACAAAGAGGCAGAAGATGGAAAGCAATTTGGTCTCCACCATCTCTCAACAGATGCTGGGCACCATAAGAATTAATGGGCTGGAGACGCAGGTAAGGGCCATTCAGAAGCTCCTCATTACTTCAAAAACCGCTCTCTATGGAGGAAAAGGTTAATCGAAGCCCAGAACTGGAAGAGAGGCAAACAGACTGCAATTGCTTTAATCCCAGTAGTGGCAGGAAGGCTTCCAGAGAAAGAAGTTTATACAAAAGAGGCTATGCTCTGCCCCAGAAAGAGGAACTGAGCCTAGAAACCAGGAGACCTGCTCCAGTAGTCCAAAAGCCTTGACCAAGCCCTCTCTGAAACCCAGCCAAGTAGCAGAACTTTTATTCTGTTTTTCTTTGATTTAACCATACTATGGAAAGATCTGCTAGGCAAATATGTTACACTCCCAACTGCAATTTCTCAAAAACAAAAAAAAAAAAAAAAAAAAAAAAAAACCCAAAAACCTGAATGTTCTCCATATTAATGAGCCATAAATCTTGTAGGAAATTATCTCTCCTGGAGAGTTTTCCTCCCCAGTCATAATTATCCGACAAGGTGTGACCTTTGTGTACACAGAACACATGGTTATGTATATTGGGGGGTAGTTTATTGTATTCATAGTTAAGGTCAATGTCAATGCAGAGGGGATGAACGTGGCTAACACCTACAGGCTGGCTGAAATCTTACATTAACTGAAGTAAGTGACCTTTGAGCATAAACAATAATACCAAGGAAGCCAACATTGCAGGGCGGAAGTACCATTGAGAAGAAAAGTGTGGCAAAGCAAACAAGCGCATACCGAGCTTTGTCAACCTTGGCACTATTGATATTTGAGGCTGGATAACACTTGAATGGAGGAAGACTGTCCCCTGCATTATAGAATGGACAACAGTTCTCTGCTCTCTACCCACAAGATGCCAATAGTTTCCCCATCTCTGAGTTTTGACAGCAAACATTATCTCTTGTCTTATCATAGCCAAATGTCCTCCTCCAGCCAACCTCACCCTAGGTGAGTGAGAGCTACTGGTTTATAATGAGGCTCAAGTTCATTACAGCAGCCATCCATAACTTAGCTAATGGCAACCATTGTCCAGATACCTGACATTAGTCCCCCCATGAGCACAACACATTGAGGCCCTGAGGTTCCTCCCACTGGACAGATATGTGACCAGTGACCGGATGGCTGTGAATTCATGTCCCTTCTCTTTTCCCCTCATTCCCTTGATTCTTGCTTGATAAGGTAATTCCTTATCCATCTTGACATCATGAGGACATGAAGCACTGAAGGAGTTTGAAGCAGCTCGTGTGGTTTAATTGATCCTAAGGAAAAGTGGCATTATTATTATAGGCACTCAGACTGAATATGCAAAAGTTTTGGAATGCGACTCCTGTCATCTCTTAGCAAGATTAACTCTCATCTCTCAAGCATCTCTCAGCAAGCTGACTGTACCAGCGCCAGTCTCAAAACACACCTCCTGTCAAGTGTAATTAGCCCAGTGCTGGGGAGGCTGAGGCCCAGGCCAGAGGACTCAAATTTCAAAGCCAACCTGGGCTCTATAGTAAGACTCTGTCCACTGGATCAAACAATAAAAAACAAAGCAAAACCTTCACCTCCTGAGAGAGTTTGCAGAACAGTTCCCTCCTACTCTCTTCTAAGCACACGTGTCTCCTTCCATTCACAATGGCGACTCTTATTAAGGGCACAATCACACGCCTGCATATTTCTCATCTGATTCTTCCAATAAGACCCCAGGCAGAAGCCTTCTTTCGGCTTCTCCTGCTGTCACACCCTTGATGTCTCACACAAGGCCTGGCCTCTGCATGGCCTCACAGCTATTTATTGAATAAGCCAAGATGAATGGATTACACAGTGTAATTTTTAAGCTTTCATTCCCTTCCATATTCCCTGGTATTGTTTGTAATCCTCCTGGCCCTAGTAACATCTTTAAATAATGTGACTGTCACTCCCTCCCTCCATGCCCCCATTTAGCTGATCAAAGGAATTCAAGTACCTGGTTAGATTTGAAAACTGAGCAGTCAGGAACATTTCCCCCTGTTGCCCTTGATCTCCAGGCCCTGGGTGATCTCCATGTAAATGAACTTCTGTTCCCTTCCAGGTGAGCCAACCTCAGAAATACGGATTGACAGATCTTTACTCTACAAAAGAGCTCCTGCAGGACAGCTCCCCAGGTGTCTCTGCATCTGAGTCAGAGCCATTTGCTAATCAGCAGAGGTACTGTGGGGAGTAGGAGTCACTGAGTAGGGAAGGTGAAATTAAATGACAAGAGGCCTTGGCAATTGGAGTGGGTTCAGAAATGATAGTCCCCCTTGAGGATCAATGAAAAAGAATCAAATATGCATTCAGATTTATCACCATATTATTGATGCTCAGGGAGACAGTCTGTTTTTTTTTTTTTTTTCGTTGTCGTTCTGAAATGAATTCCCCCCCCCACTGGCTCTGTAGCCTATGGTATTTACCCACAGGCCTTATGGCAGCCTGTATGACAAAAATAAAATAAAAATACTTTTCAAACAAAGCAGTCCGTCTATCCGTCTATGTATCCACCATCCAGGCATCTATTTGTCTTTAGGTATCTATGTATCTATCTGTCTATATGCTCCAGTGTCTGTCCACCATCACCTCTATGCACATATCTGAGTACAGCTTTAGAAACTTGTGCAAAACATTCCCTGTTTATCTACCCAGATATTTATTCATATATCTGTCTACCTATGTATCTACCATCCATCCATCTGTCTATCCATCCATCCATCCGTCCATCCATTCATCTATCTATCTATCTATCTATCTATCTATCTATCTATCTATCTATCTATCTATCTATCTATCTATCTGCCTGTCTCTGTGGTAATTTGAAGAATAAGGGCGTTCACAGGCTCATATGTTTGAATACTTAGTCCTCAGTAGGTGGAAGTGTTTGGGAACAATTAGAATGTGTGGCCTTGTTGGAAGAAGTGTATCACTGGGGGCAGGCTTTAAGGTTTCAAAAGCCTATGCCACTTCCAGTGTGACCACTAAATCCTGCTTGTAAATCAAGAAGTAAACTTCAGGTTACTGCTCTAGCCTGCCTGCCTGCTACGATGCTCTATTCCATGAGAGTTATGAATTCACTCTCTAAAACTGTAAGCTGCAAGTAAACTGTCTTCTATAAAAGTTCTTAACTTGTGGGGAGAACTTGTGGGAAGTTCAAAACCCCTTTGGGCGATTGCACATCAGATATCCTGCATATCAGATAGTTACATTATAATTCCTAACAGTAGCAAAAAAAAAAAAAAAAAAAAAAACAGTTATGAAATAGCAACAAAATAATTCTATGGTTGGGGGTCACCACAACATGAGGAACTGCATTAAAGGGTCTCAGCATTAGGAAGGTTGACATCCACCGTTCTATGGATGCCTTACTTACTCACTGTATCTTATTCACGGAATAGCATAGTAATTAAGACACTATCTTCCTGCTATCTATCATCAACATGTCTGGCTGCCTTCTACGGATCCACCTATTCATCTATTCACCCACATCTGAGTATATCCACAGATGGAAGTTTACAAATACCAGAACTGGTACGTCCGGCTTTGTCTAAGCACTAGCAAATCTTTCTACTGATGACAACAATGTCACTCTCTAGCCTAATGAAACAGAGGCTGCAAGAAAGATTCTGAT
This sequence comes from Micromys minutus, assembly GCF_963924665.1. Classification (NCBI taxonomy): domain Eukaryota; kingdom Metazoa; phylum Chordata; class Mammalia; order Rodentia; family Muridae; genus Micromys; species Micromys minutus. The sequence goes on from NC_137971.1 coordinate 79,230,165, forward strand.
GTCATATGACCCTAAACATGGCACCCACCATGGCTAGGTCTCTTCTATGTGATCTTGGGTAAGTTATTTGACTTTTAAGATCCTTAAGTCTAGGAACTAGATTTAATAATAGCATAACTGTAGAAATATTGTTGACAATAAAGATTCTAGGCCACTAACCAAATTTAAAGTCCTTTCAGACTTTTCCTGTTTTACTCTTTCATTTCTAAGACATCTGGTTCCCAGGTACTTCCATCCAGAGATCTGAGCAATGGTCACTATTGCCAAGCAGAGATTACTTGAGACATCCACAGGGCCCATGTGTTACAGAGTATTCTGAAGCCAGTGACTTAAGACTCACTCCTTCAAGGTATTAATCTAACCATTAGTATAAGAGTCGTGCTACCCGGAGAAGATGAGAAGTTCCACCATGCTGATGGAAGAGGCCATGAGGACCAGTGACCAGTTGATACATTTCTCCCAGTTCCATAAAGCTGTGCCGGGCAGGTATACTAGGCCATGGAGGAGGGACTATAAGACTATCAGTCAGTGGGATTCAGGAGGAAAATGGGTATCTTGGTGGCCTTAGATCTTGTGAAACCTGTGAAAAGCAAAGCCATATTGCACATGCGTGATGTAAGGACACTATGAATTGCAACACACAATAATAAAGTCTGGGACTCTATCACAGCAACACACAATAGTAAAGTCTGGGACTCTATCACAGCAACACACAATAGTAAAGTCTGGGACTCTATCACAGCAGGCAAACTCTCTGGGAGCAGAAAGGACACTTCGGGCAGAAGAGGGAACCTATCCAGGGCTCAGAATTTATGTGATCGCTGCTTCTGCAGGGTAAGCTCTCCCAAGGCCTTTCATGCCTGCTGGCTTGCTCATGCCGCATGGGTTGCATTTAGGACACTGCTTTCTGCCAGAAAAACCTAGCATATCCTTCTTGCCTGACTTACTGCATGGGGGCAGCTGTGTAGAATCCCACTGTGTATCTTGTGACAGAGTAAAGCCCAGCAACAAGTCACATGTGGCTATGGCCTTTGGACAAAAAGATCATACTTTGGTTGCATTCTAATGTGCTGTGTCTGTGTGTCTGTCTGTCTGTGTTTGTAGAGGCCAGAGGTCAACTTGAGAGTCTCCATTAGTCTAGAGCTCATCAAGTAGTACATGCTGGCTGACCAATGAACCCCAGGGACCCACTTGTCTCTGCCTCCCAAGTTCTAGGGACAGAGCATCACCGTAACATCTAGCTTCATTTTTTAAAATTTGGAGTCTGGAGCAAGCCCTTTACTAACTGACATATCTCTCCCTACAGTGCCTCTCTAACATGAAAAGGCTTAAGTCATGAAGACAGTGTGGTATGGATGCTGAAAGTGTGCTTTGCACCACCACCTCGATGCTTAGGTCCCTGGAGCCCACACAACCTTAAGAGTGGCCATTTTGTAGGAGTGCTGCTCCCTCATGACATGTTTTCCAAACACGTGGACATCTTCCTGCTCTTCCTATGGAAGTTCTAGCTGGATGAAGCCCAGAGCACAGGGCATGGCAGGATCAAATGCAGTAGAGAAGCAGTGGCTTCTGGTGCTCGGGAGAAGGACTACTTGCCCATGGCTTTCCTGAGCAGAACAAGTTGCCTTCTAGGGAAAGGGTTGAGCAACGAGTGTAGAGTCTTTCTCTATAGTCTGCCTAACAACCTATTCTGGAAATTATCTCATGACCCAGGGGTAGACAGGGAGGCAGGCACATCCCAAAGTGTTACCTATAACATCTGGAAATTCACATGCATGGTTTTGGAGGATACCCAAAGGAACCCTTTATGCTTAGTTCTGTCATTATGCAAATATATACATACATACACACACACACACACACACACACACACACACACACACAAGTATAGTTCTCCAAAGCTGTGATTTCACTAATAGTACTAATGATACAATGTCTTTCAACTTTGATCCCGCTGGCACCTTGGAGAGGATGATTTTTTTCCCATTATGATAAATAATTATTTCCCACAGAGAAGCCATGGGTCAACTTCAGATACTGTTCCCTGGGTGCTGCTATTTTTTCCCCAAGACAGGGCCTTGAGCTTTTAATGTAATGGCTGCAATGTATTAACAAATGCCATTCTCACCACCAGGGGATTACACTGGTCCCCATGCATGAGACAATCCTAGGTGTCTGTAAGATCTTCACACATATTCTCTTGGCATCAAGTTATGCTCAGATTGAGAATGCCCAAAGGTTTGAGTTGGTCTTTAAAGCCTAGTGAATTCAGTGAGTTAAGGAAAAACAAGCTATTAGATGACTTAATTCCTCAGGTAAAATTCACTCACAGACACAATGGCTAAAGAGATATGCAAAGAATGAGAAACGGCAAAACAGAGGACATGAGATCCGTCTCATCCCCAGAGCTGAACATCTGTCTGTCCTACCATCCCTGGGGGTCTGCTCCTCCCTAGGACAACTATACTGCTGTGCCCCTAGGAACAGGACAGACAAGCACAGAGATTCCCTGAGGATCCATTTCCCACGCAGCTTAGAGGCTTCTTAACAGCCAGGCCATACTGAAGCAAGGTGGTTTGTGACTCTCCTGGCTCAGGATAGGAAGATTCATGCTGAGACGCTGGTATAAGGCAAGGACCCAGGGCTGGGAAAGGAAGGAGTATGCAGGTGGTACTTGCCAGCATGTCACAGAAAATCCCCCAAAGGGCCGTTACTCATTCATGAACTGTTCAATATGTTTTAATGTGTCTGACACCTGGAAAGTGTTCTCGCTGGGGCTCCAAAGGAGGCCCTGCCTGTCTTCTCTCCTTGTTGTCTGACCAAAGCATGGAGCTAAAGAGGTCATCAGTCTGTAGACACACCCCTACAAAGCCGGTAGGAAGTGCTGCATTCCACAGTATTAAAGCTTACACAGGCACTCGCTCCATGCACCTCTGACAGTCTGGAGATCGTTCCTGTGATTCTCACTAGGACTCTGTCAGGAGGCATGTTTAAAACGGAATAGGAATAACCTGGAGATCAGACAGTCCCATCCACACTACAAGCCAGAAGAGGCAGAAGTGTATTCTACCCATGCTTCAGTGACTCTGAGGAAGGCTCCCAGAGAGAAGACATAAGTGTCAGACCACATTCTTCCATTTCTGGACCCATGGGCCATCTGCCCCACCTAGACATTCCACTGCTATCTACACTGTTCCCAATGTTCCCATACCCGAGCAGATAGTACAATTTTTTGTGCTGGGAGCTGGGCCTTGTAGTTACAGTATCACTGAAGGCCCATTATGGGAAAGCTGTTATCTGCCAGTTACGTCTAGAGTCTATATCTGGGTGGTGATATGCCATTGTCTGCTCCCGTCAGAGTTAATCCAGTTGGGGTGGCCAATTACTTAGCCAAGGAACCACACTTCAGAAAGACAAGTCACCTTAAGTCACCCTAAAGTGATCGGAAGGATAATTAGCCCTTTAATGAGATAATGTACATTTTTTTTTCTTCCCAGATTTTCTATCCCTGTGAAGAGCTGTCACAGAACCTCAAGGTAAAAAAAAAAAAAAAAAAAGATAAGTGGCAAAGGCCACTGGACTCACTCACCTGGGTCTCTAGGGTGATCAGTGGACTTGGGTGTGGATCCTGTGGGGAGAAAAGAGAAAACTCTCTTAAGTGGTGAGTCAACTTTCAAACTGAGCATTACTTTCAACCCTGTCAATATTCCCCAGCGGGGCGGGGCCAGTTAGAGCCTGTCTTCTCAGTCCTCTTGAATGCCAGACCTTGACCCTCCCTGCTGAAACCCAGCCCTCCTTTCCATATCTGAGGATGAAAGAGGCCCAGCGTTGCCCATAAGTAGATCACTGTTCAAAACAAGGAGTTGCCAAGAAGGGGGGGGGGGGTATGAGGTGGCTCAGATAATCATGGAGGAGACCTGAATCAAAGGACTAGCATAAAAAGATAGGAAGGGACACACACTCATAATCTTTGTGCTGGGGACACAGTGACAGGCAGATCCCTGGAGCTCACTGCTAATCAGCCTAACCTACTTGATGAGTTCCAGGCCAGGGAGCCTAACTTTGTCAAACAAGGAAGCAAGCAAGCAAACAAACACACATCCTCCCAAAAAACAAGCAAAACAAAAACAAACCACCATGTGGCTGGCTCCTGAGGAATGATATCTGAGACTGATCTCTCACTTCACATGCGTGTAGCCACATGAGCGTGGTTATTATGGTACCTGTGGATTCACATGCATACACACACATACACACACACAAAAAAAAAAAGAAGAAAAAGCACCTTTTCAACACATCTTCAGTGCGTTCAACACCCCTCCCCCAATTTGGAAGAGACTTGGGTGCGTAAGAGAATCAGACATAAAGTTATGGTTCATAGCAAGGTTGTGAGCTTATGTGTAATCTTTCAAGACTGGAAGACACAAGAAAGAAGGAGTAGCCAATTCCTGTGTGAGCAGCATGTCACCAGGCCAGGAAAGATCTTTTCAGGCCAGAGAAACATCCCATTCACTCACTAGCAACAAAAGCCAATTGACTGAGGATGCTGGGTGGTAAACCCTGGGGTCACTACGCATAAATTCTGTGTTGGGGGAGGGATAGGGCAGGGGCAGATGGAGGGGGCAAGAATTCATCAGAGGTGATGGCATTCCTTCCCTGAGTAGTTTCCAAGGAAAACAGGAAACCTAGCACATAAAGGCTATTTTTGTCTACACCATGGCTGCTCGGAACTGAACCATCATATGTGTTCATGATTCTGGGAAAACCACATTTAGCAACCTCTATACAGAATGGCCATGGTTGTAAGGCCCTGTGCAGAAATCCAGTTTGAAACCTGACTCTCTCAAAGCAGATTTTTCCCCCAATACAGGTTTCTAGGAAGCCATGCAAATTAACAACCAGGTTAGCTTTCTTTAAATATTGTGAATAAAGGAGAGAGAGGAAAAACCCCAACATTCTAAACTCCTGGTGGAGAGAGGGGGCGGGGAGAACAAGAGCAAAAGAGAGAAAGAGCAAGAAGAATGAGAGAGTGAGTAAGAGAGAGAGAGAGAGAGAGAGAGAGAGAGAGAGAGAGAGAGGGAGGGAGGGAGGGAGGGAAGGAGGGAAGGAGAGAGAGAGAGTAAGAGAGAGAGAAAGAGGGAGGGAGGGAGGGAGAGAGAGAGGGAGGGAGGGAGGGAGGGAAGGAGGGAAGGAGAGAGAGAGAGTAAGAGAGAGAGAAAGAGGGAGGGAGGGAGGGAGAGAGAGAGGGAGGGAGGGAGGGAGGGAGGGAGAGAGGGAGAGAGGGAGGGAGGGAAAGAGGAAGGGAGAGAGGGAGGGAGAGAGAGAGGGAGGGAGGGAAGAAGATTGAACACTGGGCTGCATGTATACTCCATAAGCACTCCACTGGCCTCTCAGTTTAATTTGTATTTTGAGGTAGAGTCTGAATAAATTGCTAGGGCTAGTCTGCTAGAACTCACTGTATCGAGGCTGGCCTTTAACTTGTAATTCCCTTTTTTGCCTCAGTTTCCCAATTTGCTGTTCTGGCAGGCCTGCATCATTAGGCCTTGTTTCCATTAAACATTTTAAATATTTAGTTACTGTCTGAGACAAGGTCTTCCTGTGTAGCCCTAGCTGGCCTGGGACTTGCTGTGCAATGCAGGCCAAGCTCAAACTAAGGCCATCCTCACACTTCTGCCTCCTGAGTGTCAGGACTACTGGAGCTATCAGACCACTTCCCTTGTCGTGATCGCTGTCTGACAGCATCTTACTCGTGGCACATTTGAGGCATGGTCTCAAGCACATTCGGACATCTAGACTTTCCCTGAAGGGGAAAAAAAATTCATCTTCCCCCAATTCCAGTTTTGAATCTAAGTTGCAGCACTTCCCTGGCCCTGCTTTAGGGATGGGATGTTGCCATGGAGACCCCTCCCTCCCTCTGACTTTTATGCTGTCTGAGCACAGAGAGTCCTCACACCCAGGAAAACACTATAGGAAACTTTTCCTTCACTCTCCCATACTGCAAAGCTGACCCACAAGGAACTGATGAGGAGTCCTGGAGAAACACTTTGGGTCTCCCCTCCACAACCTCTCCCACCTTTTTCCCAGGGTGGTATTCAAAATCCACCAGAACTCAATGTTTACTGAGCTACTCAGGGTGGGTGTGCAGGCTCATGATTCCACCCAACCTTACTTTCGAATTACACTCATCATGTGTATGGTCAATGAAGTACTATGCTGGAGAGGTGAGCCCGGTTCCCTATTGAATGGCCACACAGGGCAGACCCCAGGTTACTCTTCCAGAGATGGATTCATCTTCCCCCATCTGTGGCTGGCAGCAGACCCTGTTTGTCCCACATAGCCTCGGTCTTCACACCACCATCCGCCTAAGCCTGCTTATCTCTTCTAAGTGTACCTCCGTCCATATTCATCTAGGTATGAGTCAGAACAGAAGAAGCTGTGGCTCAGCCTCAAAATTAGCCACCTTCTCCAAAGCCAAATCCTAGCTAGAGCTGCACGGGGCATTGGGTGCATGCCCAGATTAATTAAGTTGTGCTTCATGCCCATTTGGCTATTGTATAGGGCTTATGCTTCATTGCTCAGAATCCTAAGACAGCAAAGAAAGGGGAATGCAATCCTAAACCCCTAAGAATGACTACACCAGGAAAAACCTTCCCTGGGAAGCTATGGGAAAATCTACACCCATTATGAGGATGATACCAAGAGACTGGTCCTTTGACACAGCACAGTATCTTCTCTTTATCTTGAGTTCCAAAATCACAGACCCTGTCACAAGCCATCAGGAGTCCGAGGTTGATTTCAAAAGCTTCTGGGAGAAGGAGTACAAAGGGTTCTTATTTGGCATCTTAATTAACTGGCCAGGAAGAGGATGAAGCCCTCACAAGGGGCCTATGTCACGAACACCCAGCTGTTCTCATGCCAAACACACTTCCTTTTCCTAGCTGGGTGCACACTGGAAATGTGAGACTCTCCCTAACCTGCTAGGTCCTGAGGACTCAAGGTATGACTGCCTATCTGTGAGGTCTCACTCACAGTAACAACCTCCTTAATTGGAAAGGCTAACGAAGTGGAACTGGGTCAATGATGCCGTCTGCCTAATCCATCCTGTCTGTCTAAACTGGGACTCTTAGGTTTACAGTAGAGTAAATTCCTGTCTGTCAGAGAGAAGGCTTCAAGGGACCAAAGGAGAATTTGCAACGTGCTCACCCACTCTTGTGGAGTGTTTCTGGAATTGTAATAAGCATGCCAGGCCCACAGAACCTCCTATGCCAGGAAAAGCACTTGGGTCACCGAGTGCAATGACAATGTGGAGAAGGCAAATGGAGAACCAACTGAGACTGAATCTGTGAACCTCACTCCTTACTGCTCCCTAGACCTACACTGTCCAGTCCTGGGACTTTGAGGTTCAGCTTGGCCTTGGTCACTTCAGTTGATCCACTCGGAGTTTCTCAGAACACGTCTAACACAGAAGTGAGAGGTATGATTGAACATGAACTTCTGTGGTTTTCTCTACCTCAAGAAGAATATGACTCAGGTGGCAACTGGTGCAAAGGAGAACTATGTGGAGAGAGGCATGGAACCTGCAGCTTAGACTAAGCCCAACACATAGACCCCCATCCAATAGGAAGCACAGAGAAACTCTATGTCTGCTCTTTTCCTGCACTGAGCTTGGAGTAATTTGTTACACAGCATTGCTGTGGTCATAGCTAACTGATGCACTCTCTAAACGCTGACTTTGAAAGAACTAAATGTTTTGTCATAAGTCCCACAACCTTGGAACTCACTTTTCTTAAGTATACAAATGCACTCAAAGGGAATACACTGAACTATGACGGGCAACTATGATTTCTCAGGGCTGGGACTTCTGTTAGCTGTACCATGACACCAATCACAATACACTTGGCCATAAGGATCCTGGATGGCCTCCAAGTTCACCTTCTGAATCCTACCAAATTCTTTAGGACTCACTAAAGGCCAAAATAACACTAAAGGAGATGGCCACGGAAGCGTCTCTTTCCCCAAGAGCTACACTGCGTCCCTTCCTCTGGTTTATTAACTTTATCACTTAATCAAGGTTTAGAGCAGCTAAACACTACAAGGTGAGCATCCCTTGTTCAACATGTTTGAGCCCAGAAGAGAGGTTGGAATTTTTAGCAACTGCAGCTGCTATTGGAACTGACCTGATGCTCCTCTTCCGATTTCAAAGCGCTGCGGGTTTAGGAAGTAGGAAATGCTCACCAACAATGGCGACTAATACTGAGTGAACCCTTTCCACATTCCAGGCCCTGGGCTTGCCTCCTGGGCAGCCTTCATTTCAGTTTCCCCTGTAACAACCCTCAGAGGGTAGAGTCAGAGAAGCTGACCACCAGAGAGAGCTGAAACAACCTGCCCAGGTCACACCATAGAGCGCTGAGCCATCAATGGCCCTCTCTTTTATAGCAATATAAAATGGAGAACGTAGTCCAACTTAAAAAATAAAATAGCCATCTCACACTTTGGCTCATGTCTACCAGACATACGGTCAGCAATAAGCAGTATCACATCAGCAAACAGCAGAACACACCCACGTACCCCACCCACACCCACACACAAGTTTTGTTGCTTTAAGGTTGTAGATACTGTTGAGAGAAAGGAACATAGGAGCCATGACTAGAAATGAAGCTGGTCCCTGGCCCAGAGGGAACTGAAGGATTTAAGCAGCACAGCCAACATGAGATTTCTGTGTTTGGTGCCAGCAGCCTGGTCACCACAAGCAAGCCACGAGTGAGTCAGACAGACTCTGTGAACACTTGCCTCTGGGCTGACTGTTCAACCCAAGGAAAGCCAGATTACGGTTTTAGAGAAATGAAACTCATCTGTCCATCACAAGTCTTGTTCATGAGATCAGGAAGCTCGACTCACACATTGTGTAATCCATGGAGACCGAAGGCCAGAGTCTAACAAGCAGTTAAGCTTCACGAAAGACAGAAAAGGAAGAAGGTACACCTTAGACCCCCAGGCATTTCTGGGTTTTGGGGTTTGCTCTAAGGACATTGAAGGCGGTTTGTTATTGGATGTTAGGCAATGGCTCAGGGTGGAGGTGACAATGATTCATGCCTTTCACACAAGACCTCTGAAGTCAGCAGGACCTTACAGTATACCTTGCATCTCAGCCATTCCCATGAGATGTGTCTGAAGACTACTGTGGCTCTCTCTCTCTCTCTCATTGTGCTGGTGGCTAGAACGGAAATTTTCTAGCGTGGAGATGTGCTTTAACCGGGGGTAGAGGGCACAGCTCAGCTGGCACAGTGCCTACCATCATGCACAAAGCCCTGGGTTCTATTACCAGCACCTTATAGCTTGGGTGTAAAGTTACATGCCCACCATCCCAGAATGTGGGAGCTAGAGGAAGACTGGAAGTTTGTTCAAGATCATCTGCAGGGAAGAGAGGGCAGGCTAGAGGGTCAGCTCTGGTTCAAATAATGCTTAATTTCTGTAGGCGTGTTTATTGAGTCACTATAGCAACATATAAATTGATCAGTATAAATAACAGACCACCATTGTTCACTCTTCTAGAGTCTGGAGCCCTGGGGTCAAGGTGCTTCAGGTTTGTTCTGAAGGCTTCTCCTTTTGTTTACAGAGACTCTTCTCACTACCACCTCACATGTCCTTTGGTGTCTCTATAGTCAAACCTCTTCTTCACACCATGACACCACATCAGACCTACCACGAAGGCATCAGTTCATCTCTTTAGAGACCCTGTCTCCGAGTACAGTGGCATTTGGAGGGACTGGGGGTTAGAGCCTCCATGAGGAAAACTGAATGGATTCTTATTCAACCTACAACAAACAGCAGAAAGGGGACAGAACAGAAGATACTGGCTTCCCCAGGGGTCACTGTGAAAGGAGGATCTAGAGCTTACTGTGTGGGATATATAGAGGCATCACTAATAAGTATCTCTCTGTAACAAATGTAACCCTAGAGTGACCTTGGCAGACCTAGGAACGCAGTGTCCTAATCTTTGAGAGTAGTAAGAGGCTGACATCATTAGTCCTCCAAAGCATTCTACTAAAGTAGGTATTTAAAAGATGTCTGTGCCTTTTAATCCCCACATCTACTTGAATCTCTGTGAGTTTGAGGCCAGCTTGGTAGACACAGAGAGGTCTAAGCTAGCCAGAGTTATTCCAGTAAGAATCTCTGAAGAAATTGTATATGAGGTCAAAATAATCTTTTTTTTTTTTTTTTTTTTTTTGGTGCCTGGCTAATGAACACGTAGACATATCCCTGGGTGCACACCTTTAATAAGCCATAATTCTTCTGAAATACAAGTTGCTGTATATACTAACTAACTCCAGGTCAGCAAAAAAGCCCATAGAAGTCAACATGTCACTTCAAATGATCTCTCTGTGCCAAATAGTTGCTCTAGTTGTAGCCCTGCCTGGGGAGGTATCCTGCTCCACACCACAGATATTCATAGTGCAGCTGGGGAGGGGTGTAATTTGTTTACAAACAGTGCTCAAAGGGGAGAGGGCCAGGGCCAGAGAATTGGTTTCTCTGATGTCAGCTATAGGTCCATTAGGAACTCAGTACTGGGTATTCAGGGCAAGTGTTAAAAGACCTACATTTTTACTGAATTCCCGTGGGCCATTCTCACCTACTGGACCCTGATGGCCTCTGGCCTATGTCAGGAGGATATAAGATGGTGAAATGACAAAAGGCGGACCTTGAATGTCTACTCGGTTGGCCACTGAGTGTCTTCTATCCACATGACCTGTAATACTTCTGACGCTGGTGGCATCTGTGTCCTGAGGGATTTTCAGTTAATAATTTCTTCCTACTGAGAGGGATAAGGTGTCTCTCCTGCCCCATGGAAACTGCCCAAGGCTGTCTCCTCTCCCATGATATCTCCCAAGGCCTATGTAGTTTCTTCTCACCCCTTTCTCAAGCCCTAAACACAGCAATCAGTGCCACATAACTGAAATTTGTCTTTGTGAGATTTCCTTGGTGACTTCTCTCACAGGTAGGTGGCTCTGTGATGAAGGTGAGGCACATGCCTGGCAAGTGGTCCTGAGGATGAGGAAGGGATGTTGGGGATGACAGATCTCTCCTTGTTACCTTGGCAGTGTTCTGCTTTGACTGCTGACCAGAATCGCACAGAACACACTCTAGTGAGGAGTGACAACTCACATTCAAATACGGATGGGGTGGAGAAATCAGAAACTCCATAGGTCACATAAGTTGTTTGTTTGTTGGTTGGTTGTTTTGTTGTTGTTTTTACCTAGTAACACTTCCAGGCTATTGCTACAGGGTTCATTTGTCTTCCTCTTGCTACCTTCCAAATTTAAAAAGTTTTAAACACATATAAGTCTGATCTCTTTTTAATATTCTTTCCATCTATTTTATTCCAAATCTCCCCCAATAATCTACAGTGTGATGCCCAAGCCTGTGGAGCTGGGAGTGCAGTGCCGATGGCCTTGGAGAATCTGTAGGGAACTCAGTCAGCCTCCTACTATTTTCCTTCCTTAGTGTGCAGAGCCCAGAACGTGAATGGCCAACAAACCTGTCTGCCACTGTAGGTACACTTTTGTTGTTTGTACCCGAGAAGGTCTATTTCTCCATAAAAGAATGTGGGCCTGGAAAAGCTGGCAGTAAAGTGTTTGCTGTCCAAGCATGAGGGGTTGAGCATAGACCCCAGCAACCATGGAAAAGCCCCAAGCAGCACATGTGCCGATATGACCCCCAGCTCTGGGGAGGCTGAGACAGGAGGATCCGAGAGGAATCCGGGCCGGGCAGTCTAACTGAATCAGTGAGCTCTGGGTTCAACAAGGAATCCTGCCTTGGAACATATGGCAAAGTGCCCACTGGACAAAGGTGAGCATCTCCAGCTCTCACCTAGAAACCAGGCCTGGCAGTGAGCAGGGAGTAGGTAGAGCTCAGGGGGTTGCCTGGAAGCCAGTCCAGCTGACGAGATTCCCCAGAGACTCTGTTCCAAAAAATGCAAGATGGAGAAATAACAGAAAACAACTTCTGGTGACCTCCAGCCTGGTCACATGTTTTCATGAACAGTCATTCCCACAGACACATGCACACAGACGGACAGACAGACAGACACACACACACATACACACATACACACACACACACACACACACACACACACACACACACACACCAGCACAACAAATGAAGAAGGCCATATGTCTGTCCACCACTGAGAGTAATCAGAACACTAGAAAGAATTAGGCTCCTCTTGAATGTAAGGCATTTCGCTAAGTGGGTCACTAAAATTTCATGTCTAAGAGGTGACATTAAAAGCCCATTTAACAGATGGTGAAACTGATGGTTAGAGAAGTAATTTGCCCAAGGTGGATCATTAGTAGGTATCTCTTATAGTTTAGTTTAGCTCTGAAGTGACTCTGTAAAAGGCTCATATAGGGAAGGGTTGGTCCCTAGCTGGCAAGGTGATTTGGAAAAAAATTGAAAATATTAAAGGGTGATACCTAGTTAGAAGTAGGTCATGAGGAGAGCAGTTCATTAGTATTCTCTCTATCTCTCTTTCTTTCTGTCTTTCCCTTCCCTCCCCTCCCCCTCTCTCCCTCTCCTCCAGCCCCACTTCCCCCATCCTCCATGTACACAATAAGGTGAACAGCCACACCAGGCTTTCCGTACTATGATGCCCTGCCTCAGCACAATCCCGTGAGTGAACCCCATGGAACCCTGGGCCAGAAAGGAATAAAAGCATCTTCCCTTAGGTTGCTCTCCAAAGGATTTTAGTCCCACTGTGGAAAGGCAACAGCTGCAATGTCAGAGCCAACACTTGGACCACAGAACTCAGGACCATGGATGTACATGTTGCCCACCTACTATGTGACAAGTTTTATCTATGGTTCAACCATATGATGAATGGGAATCACTTGCCACATGTCACAGTTTAAGGGTTAGTACCTACTAGGAACCTACAAAGACTATGGGACTGGATCGGATGCTCCTAGTACCAGGTCTCCCCGTTTTCTGCATCTGGGTCTTTGAGTTAATGGCTGTTACAGTTGAGTAAATGATAGGAACTGAGGGAGCAATCCAGACAAAAGAAGTTTGCCTCACAAGCATAAAGCCTTTAGTTCATTCCCCAGACATGTAAAAGCTGGGGAGATGGGCACAGGATGGTCCCCAGAACTCACTGGCCAGCCAGAGTAGCCTGCAAACAATGAGGTTCCAGAGAGGTCCTGTCCCCCAAATTACAAGGTGAGTGGTTCTTGTCTACCCACTGCTTCCATGGGCACACTCAGTCATGTGACATGGCACACACATATGCAAACACACACCTACACAGCACACTCAACCACAGTGATGACAACAGCAGAAACCCTCTCTCATCCTTGCCGTGAAAAGGGACTGAGGTAGAGTTTGCTAACCTGGCTCAGCCTCAGCCCAGAGTGGGAAAGTCCCAGCAGCAATCCTCCTCTGAGGACAAGAACTGTCACCTTACCATGTTCTTCGTTTTAAGTGAAGAGTCACTTTAGTCCACAAAGAGGCCCTGCCTATAGCAGCCTCAGCCTTTACCAGTGCCACCCAGACAATAGCTCACTCTTGGGCTCCAGCCCATGGCCTTCAGTTCTGCATCCAAGAGCAACTGCCAGGGCGTGGAAGCACAAGCAACGCCTCCAGCTCAGCTCAGTCTTGGGCATTTCCGAGGCACCAAGCCATTTCACATTCACTCACTGGGTTGACCAAGATGGCAGTAGCTATCCTGGTACCAGTGCCACTGAGTGTCTCATCCACTACCTGGTATTTCAGTGATACTGTGCTGTGCTCTGTGTTTTGGAGGGATTGGCAGGTGAGGACGCTGTTCCACCGGGAGGCAGTATGGATTTGAGCCCCAGGTCTGAAATTAAGAACCAAAGAAGAGCAAAGGAAGAAAACTTATGGATGCAGGTGTGTAACTCTGTCCCTCTGTGGGGCCTATGAGGGTGTGTGTGTGTGTGTGTGTGTGTGTGTGTGTGTGTGTGTGTGTGTGTGTATACAATATGCTTTTGAAGACAGGGTTTCATGAAGCCCAGGTTGGTTCCAAACTTGTTATATAGCTAAGGATGACCTTAAATGTTTGACACACCTGCTCCTACCCTCCAAGTACTGGCATTTACGGGGATGTGCCACCACACCTAGTTTGTGCAGTGTTGGAGATTGAACCCAGAATTTCACAGACATTAGGTAAGCACTAAGTGATCGTATCCCCAGCCCACCATGCGGTTATTGTTCACCAATTACTTGGTTTCAAAATCTTAATACAGCAAATGAACAGACATTATTGATAAATTTCATCTTTTCTACGAGGTTGACTCAGTGCATCCCCGACCTCAGTCCAGCCCCTGCTTTCTGGTGAGTCTGTGTGAGATCACAGGCCAGAAGTGCGCTTCCTATAAGGGCTACCTCCTGTCTGAATCAAAATTCAGTACGGCTGGGAATGTAGCCAACCATAGGTCACTTGCCTAGCATGTGATCCCTTGGTTTGATCTTCAACGCTGCCAAAACCTCAGCCTGGAATCCAAGTTTCTAGACGTTACGGAGTCCCAGATTCATCCTGTTATGCCAAAACAAATTTCTCAGCCTTTCCAGACTCCCCCACTCCCTTTCTCTTCGGCTCTTCTATTACCAGAGCATACTTTGTACCAAAGACACCACATCCCAGCTTCATGGGTGGAATGTATCCAAGAGGCCACACACAGAAATGCCAACACAAGCCATGGAGGAAAAAAGAAATCAAACAAACAAACAAGAAAAACAACAACAACAACAACAATCCTGAAGGCAGGGAGGAAAGAGCTCTGAACTCCAGGCTCTGGGATGGACAGAAGGTTCCTCACTGGTCTGCTAGAGCTGCTGAAAATACATGGTCACTCTGTAGGTCCAAGGAGGAAGATGGTCTTTCTACAGTTAGTCCATGTGGAGGTCAGCTCACCTCCGCAGAGGAAGGTTCAGCCTGCCTTCCTGAGCCCCTTTTCCATTTCTATGTGACATCGATGGCGCTGATGACAGTAACAATGATGATGACTGTGATGACAATGACCACTTTATTTTTCAGTGCCGATGATATAATTCAGTACCTACTGTATGCTAGGCTAAATCAGGACCTGGTGTATTGCATTAGTGGACATCTTATCTGTCATAGCTCCATCTCAGCCCCAGTTACAGTGGAGCAACCCCAGCCCTATGGTGGCCATTTTCACAGCTATCATTCTGTGGTCCTTAAAAGGAACCACAATCAGTAAGTGACAGCAATAAAAGTATAAGCAACATTTTATTACATCATCAATCCACTCTCACAGAACAGTTGTGAGACAGGATGTTTATTATGGGACTGAGGAGGTAGCTCACTTGCTGGGACACCTGCTTAGCATGCATCCCCGGCACTGTACGTAGCAGGAGCATGCTGGAACACACCTATAATCCTAACAGTCAGGAGGCATTTGAAGGAAGGTCACACGGTCAAGGTCATCCTCACTTCTACAGCAAGTTTGAGGCAAGACTTGCCTACATATTTGTCTGACAGACAAACAGATAAGATATTTAGAAAATAAAATGCCCCGAAAGTCCGGACATATGAACAGCTACTTTCTATAGTTTTACTACGAGGTGGTACTCTTTGTGTCGCCCGTTGTTTATTGGGCTCCATGCTAGAAATATGCTGGGGTATCATTCCTAATTTAAAGAGGTAGAAATGTAGCTGAGAGAGTCATGAGACTTGCTCAAAATCCAGAAAGGCTGGCTTAACCTTGCTACTGTCATTGTCATCTGAAAATCAACAAAGAAATGAACCAGTATACTTGGGTGCTGTCTGCTTTGGCCTACACCTCGAGGAAAGCATTTTGAAGCTAGTTGGAGCCATTTCTATACAGGATTATACCTCTGAATCTTAGTGGATGCCTTTGGTTGAGATGTCACCAGATTCGGCAAAGGCAGACAGGCCTCAGGCCACAGTAAGAATCACACAGCTTCTGCCTCTTGGAGTTGGATGCTGTGCCGTAGCCGGTTATGTCCATCAACTCGTGTCCAGGAAGCATCCGAGCTTGTGACCCTTCAACCATAAGGGTGCCAGCTCTTAAGAACTCACCATGTTGCTCACGGACACCTTCTCCAGTCTGCCCCCACCCTGCCCCAGTCCCAGGAATGAATTCCTATGGTATATTTCTTCATGTCATGTACATATATACATGCCATTTGTACTTCACAGGAGAAACAGGTTCTAATGAGACAGAAACAGGCTGAACACAGTGACAGATGAATGATCAGCCTCTACATTGGGCTTCATGGTATGCTGGTGTGTGTGTGTGTGTGTGTGTGTGTGTGTGTTTATGTGTGTGCTTGCGCATTGATATCAAGTGTCTTCTACAATTGCTCTCACTAAACCTGGAACTCTCCTCTTTGCATAGACTGGCTATCTAACAAGTTCCAAGGATACTTCCTGACCCTACCTCAGCGCTGGACAAAACATGCTTGTATAATATGCACTAGACTTTTTACAGGGTGCTGGGCATATGAACGCTGTAAGTACTTTAACAATGGGACCTTCTCCCCAGCTTCATGGTCTGTCTCATAGGGACTGTGAGTTGCTGGGGGCCGGGGGAGGGGAGACCAGGAGGGTGGAGGGGATGTGGGTCAGGAGGGCAGATGTAGCAGGCAGGAGTAGGCAGAACAGGAAGAAGTTCCTGGTGTTCTCTATCTGCTAGCTTCCTGCAGCCACCTCTGCAGCTGCCTGCAAACTGTGGGGCTGTTCACTGGAAGGAAGTGCTCTCATCACCCATGACAACAGACTTGGCACAAGGAACCCAAAACGTGCACAGCCCCCAGAGGCAGGAAGACCAAAGAAAGCCCAGTCTGAGACAGCGTGCTGCTCACTGCTCACAAAGCCCCAGCTGGGAGAAAGGGACAGGACACGGCAAGAGGAAGAAAAGGGGGTACAGGGCACCCCAATATACAATGAACACCATTCTCCAGTGAATAAGCAACTCTCCTCAACTCCATCTCAATGGCTTTGTTTTGGAACCCAACAAATTCTACACCCAGAAAGCCCAACTTGTCAGACCTCCTGCCAAGGTCAAGCAAGAGCCTGAGATCCCCAGGCAAGTTGATAATTGACACCCAGGCTACAACTTCTGTGCTAATTCCTGCTGGGCTGAGCCAAAGCCCACAATGTTCCTCTTTATTCCTGTGCCTTTCTGGGCTGGGTGGGAGGGGGATGCTGGCTCACAGGTCTGCTGTGCTTGGGGTTTCTGTAGGGCTCCACTCAGGGGCCTCAGTGTTTCTTTCCCCAGAACTTCACTGAGACATCTGCAGGGGAGGGTGAGAAAGAATGGGAGACACAGACCCTAGTTAAGGACTCACTTCTCATTCCCTACACAGTGGGAATCATCCCCAGTGTCCCAGAGCCTCTGTGGAGAAGGCATTTTGGGACTTGTGGCTGCCAGAGGTTTTGCAGTTGTAACTAATGAACTGGGACTGGAGAGCCGAGTTCCGTTCAGAGGTGCTTTCATCCACCTGCGTAAGGTTTTAAGAATGAAGGAATGGCATGGAGTGACGACTTTCAGAGAAAGATGCAAAGCTGGAGTTCTGGTAACACACACTAGCACGTCCCAAAGGCACTTGCTCATCTGGCAAGTGAACAAGTTCCCCTCTCAGGAGAAGCATGGGCCCAGCGGTTTGCCAACGCACCTATGCCAACACCATTCTTTACTTAGGATGCTCACGTGTGGTGTGAACTGGGGCTTGTGGAAATGAGAACTGGGGTTCAGAATCACTAGCTTTGGGTCTCAAGACATAACTACTGAAGAAACTGGGCTTAGAGAAAATGTGGCGGTGGGGGCGGGGAGAGAATGGAACGTGAGCTGGACATAAAGCAGACTTGTCTACGATGTCCAAGGATGATTCAGCCTAAGAAAAGCATGTGATTTACCAGGGATACTTGGTTATGAGCAGTCTTTCCAGCCAGAGATGGAGCAGAGTTCCATGGCTGCCTTCTTATCCTGATACACACGTCCACACTTTAGAGGCTCCATAGGTTCAGCACCAAATGGCACTAAGAAAGTGATCATTGCAATAAAGCCAGCCATACGAACTTTTTGGATGCTCAATGCATGCAGAAGTTATTCTCATATGATACTAATTAAGTGCATGATAGCACTATGTCCAAAAGCAGGCACACAACTTAATTCAAAAGAATCAGTTGATAAAAATGCTAATGATCACCAGAATTATTGGTGCTCATGGCCTAGCCTAATGGGAGGTTGCCACAGTTCTTCAGTATGAAAAATGTATAGTACCTATAAAATGCAATAAAGCAAAAACGCCATAGCATGAGGTCTGTTGGTGCTGTTTAGACAACTTGCTTCATTTTCCCAAGGCTGAGGATTGTCCTCTTTATTCGGATATTTAATGGAGTCATCTTGGGACTGGTCCATAGAAAGCTCTGGATGAATAGTTACTGACTCTAGATTTAGTGACGCTCCAGCCATGTTAGTTTGCAATCCAAGAGGCAGATGGAAGACAGATGCTTAAAAGCCAGAATAAATGGCAGAATTGTCCCCTTACTGTAAAGCAAGGAATAGCCTCCTCATAAAAAAAGAAAGCGTGTGCAGAAATGGCAGTGAATAACTGGTCAGCTAACACACACACACACACACACACACACACACACATACACACACATATACATATATATTATAAAAGCAGAAAGGTTATTGTGTATGTGATGCATGGCATAGCTAATAAACTAGGCTCTGGTGCAATCATATTTCATATATGGATATCATAAATCTAAAGTATGTTTCTAAAGCCAGGGGTGTACCTCAGTGGGAGAGCATACCTTGGCATATCACATGAATGCTTGGGTTTTGTATCCAAATAAAATAAAATAAAATATAGGAATGAGTGGTGCATGGTCTGGACTCTTCTATCCTAAAACCTAGGAGACCACCTCCACATTGTTTGCCTATTGTTTCAAACATCTTAAATTTTTCTGAGTCACCCCACTCCTGGTACTAGAATCCAGTGATTATTTAGGTAGGAAGGTGGAGAGAGGCCAGCATCAGGTTTCCCCAAGCCAACTTTGATTTCTGAACTAGAAAAGAAAAGTAAACGAGTAACAGATAAAGCATTCTATATTTCCCTTTTATACTTTGCATTTATAATCAATCACACAGACTCAGCTTTAGATACCGAAAGGGGGAGATAGTACAGTCGTTCCGATCTCACCTGCTAACTGTGTTTACATGCTAACAACGTTTCTCAGGGACAATTATCTTATTACTAGTTTGCTAATCTTTTCAATCTTTCCAACACAGTTTACAGCTGCAGACTTCAAAAATTAAGGCTAATTAAGACCCCGCTTTCGGCAGGTAGCATAAACTGCTCACACATTTTAACAGAGTCAGATAAAATCAGTTTGGAAAGAGAGGGTGAGCGGGGCACAATGTCAAAGGTAGAGAAAAGCAGCCTCAGTCAATGTGCAGGGTCTAAGGCTAGGATGGTAGTCTCTTACCATGCTCAGGAATTCTCCCAGAAAGCCCTACAGATCCCACATTATCGGAGGCTCAAGCTCCTCCTGTCAAATAGACAAGTATTTGCATATAACATGAAAGAATCCTCTTACTTGTGCTAAGTAATCTCCTGTTCAATCATAATGGCTAAAACCATGTAAATGCTGTGTAAACAGTCCACAAACTATGTTAGAGAATAATGACCTTAAAAGACCTCCTGCCTCCTCCCCAGGCAAGCATCACCAAGCTGTTTCCATAGTGAGACTAATTCTTTAGTAGCCATATTAAATAAGCATGTAGGGTAGCCATTGCTCTCTGGCGAAGGATGGGGTAGGCATGTAGATGTGTGGAAGTACCGGTGTGTGCACATGTGTGTGAGGAGGTACGTAAGTATGGGTTGGTCAGAGGTTGGCCATGGGTACCAGTGTCCAAGTGCCACCTACTTTTTTGTTGTCTTATTAAATGAGGTCTCTCACTACCTTCTAACGCATTTCTACCTAGCTGGCTGGCCAGTGAGTTATAAGAATCCGTCTTTCTCTACCTTTCCAGTGCTGGGATTAAAAGCATGCAGCACCAAACCCACATTAAAAAAAAAATGTAACAGAGGTCTCATAGATACTAATCCCATAGTAATAGAGGTGACATAAATCATTATTAGACAGCATCTTTCCTGGGTTCAGGAAATGGCTCGGTGGATAAGAGTACTTGCTACTTGAGCATAAAGACCTGAGTTCAAATCCCTGGCATTCATGTAAAAATCAAAGAATGGCTGCCAGCACACCTGTAATCCCCATGCTGTGGGAATGACAGCAGGGTCACTGGGGCTTTCTGGCCAGCAGTTTTGCTCAGGTTCAGTGAGATGTCCTGCTTCAGATTAGTCCAGGGTTAGGAGATGTGAGATGTCCTGCCTCAAAGGCATAAGATGGATAGCCATAGAACAGGGTACCCAGTATCCTCTGGCTACATGCACACACACATACACACACACACACACACACACACACACACACACACGGGGGGGGGGGGTGTTTCTATATGGCCACTGTGGCAATATTCACTAGCTTTTTGCACAGTCAGAGCTAGGGCTCCCCTGACCAGCCACTAATGAGACACCATGCTGGAGATTTTAAGGTGAATTTCCAGTAATTTCTATTTTCCATTTAGAGGGATCATCACAGTTTGCACACAGTAGAAGCCAAGAGGTTGCTCCTACCCAGCAAGCTTTACAAATTATTCAGTCCTCCATAGTGTTATGGACGATGAGAAAATCAAGAAGGGACATGTGACAGAATATTAAAGTCTGGTAAAATACCTTTCTTCTGTCTAAAATGAAAAGACTAAAAGAAAATCAATCTGCGTTAGATAAAGGTCAATTTGCAGCTTGGGGAAGCGACACCGGCATTTGTGGGCTGTGAGAAATGAAGACTTGACTGCAGCTGGAGCTCCGAAGGAGAGCTTGTGTCCAGCATTGCCCAGGGCCCTGGGTTCGGTCCCTAGAGGGAGAGAGGAGAGGAGTGAAGAGAGGAGGGGTAGAAAAGTGAAGGGGAAAGAACAAGAATCACGCCAACCAACAAAATATACGAACATCCAAAATACCATTCCATCAACACCACTCGTCACACATCTCCGCTCCGTTGCTAGGTAACTTATGTAAAATGGGCCAGCACCCCTCAGTTCACTGTCTCGTCAACTTCCCGTCCCGAAGATGTGCAGAGCCCCCTAGGGTCCCCCAGACTCAAGCATATTACATTCTGTCTGTTACATCCCAGTGTCTGTTAGTTGTGAACACTTGCTCACCCCAGTTCACACGGGGCCCACACAGTTCAGAAGGAGGACACCATCAGTACATACTCCTAGATCCATCTGCTGAGTTCCAAATGAGGAAGATAGCTCCTTCCCTGCTGGATCTGAGCATACAGGAGCTGCGAGAAGCCCAGCAACGAGTCACCCACTCTACAGATGAAGAACTGAGGTTCAGCAGGACAGAGATGGTGCCTGACATAGTGCTATGCTTTCTCATCCTGGCCTCTTGCCATGAGAGGGGTACAGTGAGTCAAACACAAATACACTCCTGTCTGCAGCTGATGGTGCCAAGGAGTGTTCTTTTGGTCTAACCCACCTGTGTGTATGCATGAACATATATGTAGGTGTGCCAGTGCATGCTAATGAACATGTCTGTGTTAATGAGCATGCATGTGGGTACACATGTATGTGCATGAACACATATGTAAGTGCATGTCAGTGCATACACCCACTTGTAAAGATCAAAGGCACATATCTTCAGTAGCTTATATTTTGAGATAGAGTGCCTTACTGAACCTAGAGCTGACCATCTTGGCAGAGGTGTCTGCCCAGTGAGCTCCAGAAATCTGCCTTTCTCTGCTTCCCAAGACTGGGCATGACAGGAAGAGAAATCAGGGTGTGCTGGGTGAATCTGAGTGACACAGTTGGGTTGTTGGGACATAAAACCTTTTCTGGGTGTCATTTCTAGAAAAGACAGATGTGACAGCTGGGGTTGCTGTCAATTCTGACTTTTAGGGTCTTCAGAAGCCACTATTAGACTGGGGAATGTCAAGAATCACATGCTCTCATTTTCTCATCTATGAAATAGACACAAGACTCAGTTTCTCTCTCTCTCTCTCTCTCTCTCTCTCTCTCTCTCTCTCTCTCTCTCTCTCTCTCTCACACACACACACACACACACACACACACACACACACACACACAGGCACATCCATAAATACATATGTACACACACAGCCAGACAACCACACTCTTAAGAATTGAGTCTTTCCTTAGAAGAATATAAAATGATTATGAGCAAAGCCCCACCCTCCTCCCTGACACAGGGTCTCACCATGCAGCTCAGACTGACTTTGAACTCACACCCTTCCTCCCTGGCATTTTAAGTGCTGGGATTCTAAGAGTTTGCCACCAAATCCTAAAGCAACAATTGCTTTCAAGAGAGATTGCTTCAGTCCTTTAAAAACAGAAGAGTAAGCATCGGCTGGTAAATCACTTGCCATGCAAGCATGAGGGCCTGAGTTCGATCCTTAGAACCCATGTAGTAAGGGCTCGGAGTTCTAGAGATGGTGAAATGGGAGGCAGAGACAAGTGGACCCCTAAAACTTGCTGGCCAGATAGCTCATTTGGCAAAGTTTTGGGATATTGGAAGAAGACCCTGTCTGAGAGTAAAGGCGAATGAATGGCTTCCAGAGTAACATCACCCGAGGTCCTTCTCTGATCTCTATATGTATATGCATGCACATTCTCTCTCACACGTACACACATGCATATACACTCATGCACACACATACATAAACAAGAATAATAAGGGAAATGACTGTAGTAGTCTCTTTCTAAATGAGTCACATGGTACCTGAAGGGTTAAAATCAAGGCTATGAGCCAGCATTCATAGATGAAGTTCACAGCAGTGCTAATAACCACAGCCAATGGGAGAATGCCATGTCTACCTTGGGACAGATCATGGGTACCATGGGACATCCCTAGTATGTGGTCGATCCTGGACAGAGGCTGCTCTGCCTTGAATTCTGAGTCATGAGATAAAGATGGACTTTGAAGATACTTCACTGAGACATAAAGGATGGTTGTATGTACTGTATGATTCCACTCACACACTTGGCCCCTGCAGTGGTCAAGTCCAGGCAAGTAGATAGGGGTGGTCACGAGCTGGACCCTGATGTGGAACAACAGTCTGGGAAGATGAGAACATTCTAGAGACTGATGTGGAGATAGTTATCCATCAGTCTGACTGGACTTCATCTCATTAAGCCCTATGCTTTGGAATGGTGTTTAAAAAACAAAAACAACAGCCAAAAAAAAAAAAATTATGGCTTGAAAAGACTCATAAATTACTTGTTACCTAGGTATAGGGGCTGGAATTTGATCCCCAGAATCCACTTAAGATTCCCAAACCTGGTGATGTATGCCTATGATCACATTGCTGAGGGGGCAGAGACAGGAGGATTGCTGGGGCTCACTGGTCAGACAGTCTAGTCTACTTGTATAGGAAGCACAGCTTAGAGTACATATCTGTACAACCAGGCCTGCCAATCACATAGGCCTCTTTTCTTCAGAGGAATCCAGCCCACCTGACCCGCCTACCCTAAACTATCCTGAGCACTGTTTAGGCCTGAATCTAGAGCTTTGCTTCTCAGTGAACAGAAGCCAACCCTGTGGAAAAGCTCATGGACTTCAATCCTCCACCAACAGAATCTATCCTTAACTACTGAGCGCTGATTCTACCTCTAGGCCCTAAGCCCAAGCTCAGTTTATCAGCCAATAGAGCTACTGTGAAAGCAAGAGAACCTGAGTTCAAATCTCCAGCATCCACGTAAAAGCCAGTCATGACCACTCACGCATGTACATGCAGCACTGAGGGTGGAATGGGCCAATTTCAGGAGCTTGCAGGACGGCCAGCAGAGCTAAAATGGTGAGCTTCTGTTTCAGTCGGAAAGTCTTTCTCAAAAAGTAGGGTGAAGAGTGACAGAAAGACCCTCTCTCTTCCTCTGGCCTCCACAACAGCATGGAATGACATGGGCACACACTCACATACACACACACTCTCACACACACACACATATACACACACACATATACACACTTACACTCACACACACACACTCACACTCATACAACACACAAGCACACACTCACACACACATACACACACTTCAGAAACTTAAGATGAGCCTGTTGGTTGACACCATAATCCCAGCCCTGAAAAGACAAAGGTAGGAAGATTACAAGTTCAAGACTAGCCTGGGCTACCCTCCCACACCCTCCTCATAAAACCACAAGAAAATGTCCTTATGGGTAACAAGGGAGGAAGAGAATAGAGGAAGCAAGGAAGGATGTGTGACCTCTCCAGCATGCCCTCTGGTGAGGACAGGCAGAGGGCTAGCTATTTGGCATCTTCATTTAAATGTCAAGCACTGCACACCTTCAGAAGAACAACAGACAACTATTGTCTTCTTTCGGAGCTTTGACATTTCTCATAGAGAAGGAATAAGTGAACTGTGGAGTCTTCATTTAGCCGCACCCTACCTGGCAATACGATAGGAATGAGCAATGTTTTATTTATTTCTTTTTCCTACCGTGCTTAGAGCCCTGAATGCTGATTAGCAGAAGGCAGACCTGGAGGAGCATATGTTATAATTCCTGAGATGAACCTACTGAGTCAGGAAGTGGATCAGTGGTTTCCTGCGGCTAGAGACTCTGGGGACTTTGATGACGGGGTAAAAAAATCTTCTGAAAGTGACAATAGCTAGTTGCTGGGGGTGTCCAAGGCACAGATGAACACGTGTATCTGTGAATCACCACACTGTAATCTTTAAGTACATGCAAGATGCCCCAGACAGGGGAGTGAGCTCACACACATACCCAGGTGGTAATATCCCACACATGAGTACTTACTACATGGGAAACAAATACAGGTTGTGGTGATTTGAATGAATCGTGGGCATTTGATTAGTGGTAGTGGTCCCCCATTGCTAGCACTCTCCGGAGAAGTTTGAGAAGTATGGCCCGGCTGGAGGAAGTGCGTCACTACTTCTGGTTTGCCCCTCTGCTTCATGCTTGGGGGTTAAGATTTGAACTCTCAGTTGCTATTCCAAACACCATGCCTGTCACTTGCATGTTTCTCTGCTATGATGTACTCTTATTCCTCTGGAGCAATAAGCCAAGAAAACTTTGGCTTCTCTAAGTCGCTTTGGCTATTGTGTTTTTGATAAAAACCAATACACAGGCATCTTCTGTGGTCACGACTCCCCAAACTATACAGGCTAACACTTTTTCACACAGTTTGTACATTGCAGAAGGTATTAGGAGGCAGGAAGGAATGCAGGGCTCCAAGTTTTTAAGGTGTGGAGTTCAAATCTCCAGGAAATGAAACAACTTAATTAAGACCAAAATCATGGTGAAGCCAAAGAGAAAATCCAGCTTCCTCTACAGACCAAGTGCTCATGAGATCAGGCTGCTTACTTTAAATGATAACAAGGACTTAGTGGAGGTAGGTTTATAACTTAGTCCATAAAGTGCCCACTGTGCAAGCAGGGGACGTGAGTACAATCTCATGGAAAATTCAAGCGTGGTAGCGAATATATACCTTAATCTCGGCACAAGAGGCAGTGATGAGAGCCTCACTCGTCATCCAGCAAGCCTGCTCAGAAAGTCCCAGACCACTGGAAGACCCTCTGTCTGAAAATTAGATGGATAGCTCTTGATGAACAGCGTCGGAGGACAGTAGTGAGGGCACACACCTTTAATCCCAGCACTCTGGAGGCAGAGGCAAATAGAATCTCCGAGTTCGAGGCCAGCCTTTTCTATAGAGCAAGTTCCAAGAAAGCCAGATATACAGGAAACATGGAGGTTGGCCTCTGACCTCCATGTGCACTCGAGAACACACACAAAACACACACACACACAGGATAGATAGATAGATAGATAGATAGATAGATAGATAGATAGATAGATAGATGGATGGATGGATGGATGGATGGATGGATGGATGGATGGATGGACGGATGGACGGACGGACAGACAGCAGAAGAGTCCCATTTACAGAGAAGGGTGTCAGGATTAACACAAAGCAGCAGCCAGAACCAAGGACAAGACACCATCAGTCACAAGGGCAAGCCAGGTAACCAGGCAGTGAAACCTCCTGTCTGCTGCTCTTGCCTAGCCAGAGGATCTGTAGGTATCCCTACCCAACTCAGATATTTTCTCTGAAACCTTTCCTGCCCTTCCTAAGACAAGAAGACCCTGCCTCCTTAGCTAGCTGTAGTTACTAGCTCACTGTTGGATCTTACCAGTCTAGTAGCCCACTACAATCTGCCAAGACTGGCTCCAGCTAAACTGAGGTCCTTCACAAGATATTCCCATGTTGTCACTCCCACCCATGGCAACCTCCTCTATACACTTCACATGATCTCTTGGTTGCTCACACTCTCTTTTTTTAAATTATTGGATATCTTATGTATTTACATGTCAAATGTTACTCCCTTCCCCTTTCTACATTCCTCCCTTCCCCCTTATCCTGCCTCTATGAAGATGCTCCCACTCCTACTCACCTACTCTTACCTCAACACCCTGGTATTCCCCTACATTAGGAAAACAAGCCTTCACAGGACCAAGGGCTTCTCCTGCTATTGATGGCAGAAAATGCCATCCTCTGCTACATATGCAGCAGGAGCCATGGGTCTCTCCATGTGTACTCACTGGTTGGTGGTTTAGTCCCTGGGAAGTCTGGGTGGTGGTGAGGGTCTGGTTAAATGGTATTGTTTTTCTTCCTATAGGGTTGCAAACCCCTTCAGCTCCTTCCGTTCTTTCTCTAATTCCTCCATTGGTGTCCCTGTGATTGGTCTGATGGTTAGCTGCAAGCATCCTCATCTATATCAGTAAGGCTCTGGCAGAGCCTCTCAGGAGACATCCATATCAGGCTCCTGTCAGCAAGCACTTCTTGGCATCAGCAATAGTGACTGGATTGGTGGCTGCATATGGGATGGATCCCCAGGTGGAGCAGTCTCTGGATAACCTTTCCTCCAGTCTCTGCTCTACTCTTTGTCCCTGTATTTCCTCCTGTGAGTATTTTGCTCCCCAAGCTGTAAGGGGAAGGCTGTGCAGATACTGGCTGCATTGTACTGCATGGGAGATTATGAGAAGAGAACTATCCGTATATACCCAAATCAGACATCTCTCTTTTTTATTTTACTTACTGTATATGGATATTTTACCTGTATGTATGTCTGTACATCACATATTGTCCTGTTGCCCTCCGATGTTAGGAGACAGGGTCAGATCTCCTGGACCTGTAGCTATAGATGCTTGTGGTTGTACCTTGGTTGTCAGGAATGGAACCCAAGCTTTGTTAGAACAGTGCTCTTGACCACTGAACCACCCCTCCAGCCTCTACTTAATTTGTGTGTGTGTGTGTGTGTGTGTGTGTTTCTTTTCATTCTCCCTTTATTTTTCGAGGCAAGGTCTCTCACTCCCCTTGGAGTTTAAGAGTTGCAATCCAAACACTGGGTTTGTAGATGTACTCTACCATGCCCACCTTTTCAAAGGGTGCAAGGATCCAAAATCAGCTCCCAGAGCTTGTTTGGCAAGCATTTTACTTATTGAGCTATCTCCCCTGCCTCAAACACACTTTTTAAAAAATTATTTGTGTATTTGTTCTGCAGTGGGCAGTGGTCAGGGATGCCAAACCCTCAGACCCTAAGCCTTGTTAGAAAGTTTCTGTTCCTGTTCCTCACTCACTGAGATTCAGAATTCCTGGCAAAAAGAGTTGGGCTGTTGTCCAAGAAGCAAAAAGGGTAATGGACATATGGTCCCTGCACAATGAATGTTGACGTTGAACAGCAGTGATAAGATGAATGGCTTAAACAAAAGGAATATTTACATTCTAAGAATTGAGTTAGAAACTGGCTTGTGTCAAAGGGAAAGGGCAGTAGGATTTTACAATGTCTGAAGCTCTGTAAATAGGCCAGGCTGTCTTTCCAGTTATATGCTAGCCTCATAACCCTCGAAAGGAGCTTCTGGCTACAAGGTACAGGGACATTTAAGGGTGATTGTAGAGGTGTAAGCATAGCTCGGAGTAATATTTCCTGGGATGCCCTTGGCATGAGGCCTGAGGGCCAAAGAGAGCTGGAAAATGTTCTTAATCATCACCTCCTCAGCCACTCGAAGATGGTTTAGGCACAGGAGTTGGGAGATGACACACCAAACTGGTGAACTTTGAGTCTCATTAAGAGAATCCAAGAATTTTAGAATGCCTTCTTATTTTGATCATCTTATTTGATTATGTAAAAACTATTCTGTTTTTGTTTAATATGAGCTTGTATGTGTGTGCCTATAAAACAACAGGCTTTCCTTCCAACAGGTTTTCCTTCCAACAGGCTTGGTAGCAAGCACCATTGAACCATCTTATTGGCCCTTCTTACAAAAGGAGAAACTGAGGCAGAGATGATGGATTATTGAGAGCAGAAAGTAAATGCCAGCAATTCCTACTCCCTAGGCTGAGCCAGGAGAATGGAAAGCCCAAGGCCTGCCAGGACTCTGACAAAGCAAAGCCAGCAGGGCCCCATCTTTTAATTGAATAGACTGAGCCAGGTGTTCCAGGACCCCACCCTTTTCAGTTCCCAGTCAGTGACCCTCAGTGGGTGGATGACCTTCATTAGAAAAACGAAGAGTGGGCACCCGGAGTTTTTAATACAATGGGAGCAAAGGAGCAGGGCTGGGGGGAGGGCCAGGCTCACATTCCAGAGGGGTTAGAAGCAGAGTTGCTTTAAATAGCAGCTTAAGCCTGGTTTATGGTGTTTTATGGATTAGTAAATACTTTCTAGAAAGGTGGAGGAGCCTGGGAACAGCAAAGCTGGAGCCTGCCCAGTGAGTACATGTGAGTGTGCATGTGTGTGTTTGTGTATGACAGATAGCATGCGTGTGCGCGCACACACACACACACACACACACACACACACACACACACACACACATCCGAAAGAGATACCAACAGGAAAAACATTTCATTTCAAGGTACCTGACTCTGAGAACCAATTTAGAGCAATAATCCAGCCCGGATGTATTTTAAGTCTCTCCTCTAAGAGCATTGACAATTTACTAAATGTCACAAGCGATTATAATGTACCCAGCCTTACTTAAGCACATGACAGACGCCATTCCTCCACACTCAGTGGACACAGGGCGTTATTTCACTAAAGCTGAGAGGACGGAGAGTAGATGACGGAAATGACATATATCCAAGACAAAGTGTAAAAACCAGGTACTTACTGAGTGTGGCAGAAACCAGAAGGCAACCAACAATGGGAAAGCTGTAAACACTATGCACAAAAGACACACACACACACCAAAGGACAAAGCCCTTGTGAGAGAAGCCCTTCATATACCAATGCACCTGCCTTCTCATATGCATAGGGTCCTGGCTGTCCTGCCTCAGGACCATGAATCTTCTACCTTTCTGACCCACCGCTTTGCTTGGAAAGGTTCTTTCTTAATAAATTCACCCCGTGTCTACAAGATCCACACATCTCTGATCCAATTTGTTCAGGACAAAACAAACAAACAAACAACTCTGAAACTCTAGCCACTGCCTTCCAAAGACTCCAGGATCTGCCTACACCAGTAGAACATTACACCACATAACAGACCTGGACATTTCCAAACACTCAACATCTACATTGACTCTTTCATCCTTAAGGTACTGGGATGCATACATCAGAATGTTTCTGAGGCCTAGGCAACTGCCCTTAGCCACTCTACTATGAAAGGGTGTCTTAGGGTTTCTGTTGCTGCAATGAAACACCATGATCAAAAAAGCAAATGGGTGGGGAAAGACTTTTTGTGGTTTACACTTCCAGATCATAGTCTATCACTGGAGGAAGTCAGGACAGGAACACAAGCAGGGCAGAGACATAGAGGCAGGAGCTGATGCAGAGGCTATGGAGGGATGCTGCTTACGTGCTTCTGATGGCTTACTCAGCCTTCTTTGTTATAGAACCTAGAACCACCAGCCCAGGGCTGGCCAAGAGCTGGACCCTCCTTGATTGATCACTAATTGAGAAAATGCCTTACAGCTGAATCTCATGGAGTCATTTCCTCACCTGAGAGCCCTTCCTCTCTGATGACTCAACTTGTTTCAAGTTGACACAGGAAACCAGCCAATGCAATGGGGTAGTAAAGCTGTGGTGGTAGGAAGCAAACGAGGGGAGGTCAGCTTCAGAGTCTCTCTCAGGTCTAGCACAGCCTTCTGCCATGACTGCCTATGAGCCTCTCATTACCTTATTTCAGACCATTGAAAAATGGGGAATATCAGCCACCCACATGTCCCTCAGTGGGAAGCGCCATGATTAATTAGGTAACATCTGTGAAGCACTCCCAGCTTTGGAGAGAAGGGCACCTTGGGAGAGGAGCTCTGAAAACACAGGTGCTGTCACAAGTCTGATCATTCTCATCCCCATCTCGATGCTCCTGCCTAAAGACCATCAGTGGCTACCACAGCCTAGGTTAAGATACAGTGTGATGGGAAAGGTCCTCCGAGCTGCTCTTGTCCACCCTTGTCATCTCACAGGTTGCTCAGGAGCCTGGAGGAGCCCTGCAGGTCCCCACATCCCACCCACTCTTCAGAGAGCATTTTTCTCAATACCCCTGATGAATGTCCTGTATGTGTTGGCCATTGTCTGTGGTGTGTGTGTGTGTGTGTGTGTGTGTATCACAGCCCAAAAGAAAAACAGTTCTGTGTATGAGATTCCCTTTCCACAGTTACAATCCAGCAGAGTTTTAAACATTTTTTATGGGAGCGACACTGTTATCTAGACATGCTGCAATTCCCTCCTTTTGCTGTAACCCCGCCCCTTGCTGTAATCTTCTCTCACCAAGGCCTTGTGTGTAGAAAAAAAGGCCTGGTCCCAGGCTGGTGACCACGTTAGTTCCACATTACTGTGACCAAAATACCTGACAGAAACAATGCCATTATTCTGGTTTATTCTATCTCACAGTCTCAGTGGAATTTCAGCCCCTTAGCAGGAAGGCCTGGTGACATTCATGACACTGTGACAGACACCTCAGATCATTGCAAGCCAACACACACAGAGACTATAGGTCAGAACCAGGAGTGGTGTCACTTTCAAAGGGCTACCTTGAGTGACCTATTCCTAATAGAAGAGGCCTTCCTCCTGGAGGTTCTATGGCTTTTAAAACACTACCGGAAGTTGGTGACTGAGTGTCCAGACAGATGCAGATCTGTGGGGACATCGAAGATTCAAACTCTCACAGGATGTGACTGTCCCAATGACTGGATTACGATGACTTCCTAATTGACAGTTCTTGATTTGAATGGGTTCCCGAGATGAAGACTGGGGCTAGTGGGAGGAAGATGGTCTCTGGCGTTGTGGTTTTAAGGAGGGTCTGAACCCCTCCTTTCCCCTGTTCCTCTCTGCTTTCTATCCTCTATGAGGCTAAAAACACCAGCTACAAATTCCTACCACCACAGTGCTCTACCAAATTCAGGCTCAGAACCAAAGGGGACCAAAGGACAGTGGGCAGAAGCTTCTGAAACCAGGATCCAGAATCAACCTTTTTCTTTTGTTTCCTTGGCTGTTCTCTTACTGTAATAAAGATTAGTGTAAGCAGTAGCACAGGGTATGTGTTTGTGCACTCATGTACATGTGAAGGTCGGAGTGTGTGTGTGTGGGGGGGGGTCTGACTTGGGCACGGAAGCATGCAGTGTGAAAACCAGGTCTAATGTTAACACTCTTTCTCAGACGTTTTGTCCTTTAGGTTTTGAGGCAGGGTCTCTGACTGGACCAGGCACTCACTGATTCAGCTAGGCCAGCTGGCCATTAAGCCCCAAGGATGCTCCTGTCTCTGCCTCCCTAACGCTGGGATGATGGGTACTCACTGTTGCACGTGCTTCTTTCTGTAGGTGCTGGAACCCAGCTCAGGTCTTTCCTCATGCTTGTAAGACCAGCGCCTGGAGCCTTGAAATCAAGCACCTGCAGTCTCCCAATGACAACAAGTGACATTACAGACATTTCTGACTACTTCATGGCAGGGACCACTTCACCCACTCTGCACAGGAGCCTCATGGGACAGGTGCATTGTTCTCACTTTACAGAGGGAGAGACTGAGGCTGAGTGTGACTGAGACAAATCACAATACAAACCCAGGCTAGGTGACTTCTATTTCTAGCTATGTCACTGCTAAGTGCAGCACACCCAACATGTATGTGCAGATCCCTGGGAACTAGGGAATCACAAGGCCCAGGCTTTCCAGAATTCAGATGGAGCCGGACTGTCTATTCTGCCCCAGGTCCTGTCTTCCTCCTCCCTGGCATGCATGGTGCTGCACAGGTTTGCTAGAGAAAACCCTCACTGGAGCTCGGCATGAAGCTCAGTGACAGACAAAGACACTGTTTGGCATGTGCAAGGCCGGGCCCCAGATTCCAACCCACGCACTTCAAAACCCAAAAAGGAAAAAGGGGAGAAATGTGAAGCCAGACAGAATGAAGGGCTTCATTCGGAGAGACTGTCAAGGGACAGAGGAGCCAGGTATGGGGATGAGGACATGGTATAAAGGGTCATGGGGTCATAGGTCAGAGAGAGTCATTCTGCTTGCCGTGGAACCTTGAGGGCTGAAACCACAACATGGGACCAAGGTCTGGTCAAATAGTTTATCAGTGTGTTGGGTACAATCAGCTCAGACAGGGTCTGTCTGGCCTTATATAAGGAAACAAAGGGCACCCACGGGTAGCGACAGTGAGCACAGAGGCTAGGGAGTGTGTGCAGTGAGCCATTTCCAGAACATAAGAGTACAGAAAAGTCTTTAACCTCTGCTATTGCCTTCGCTTTGCTTATGAGACACAGTGTCAACCCATGGCCCTGACTGACCTTGAGTTCAAAATCACCCTGCCTGAGACTCCCAAATGCTGAGACTCCCAAATGTGTGCAACCATGGCGGGCTAACCTCTGCTCCTTGCACAAGGCTTGAGGGAAAGCCTGACTCGTCGACAGTGTGTCCAAGAGTGTAAGATTCCCTATTCAATGTGTATTCAGTGAAAGGTAAGAAGCAAGGCTCATGCTTCCAGCAGCCACTAGCTCCTGCCTTTACCTTTGGTCATTTATAATTTGTTTTTAAGGAAAAGTTTTAAACATATGACCATTAGAACCCCAAGACAGCAGAACAGCAACACCCCCTAAGTGTCCTGTGAGTTCCTGTGTCCCAGCCCCAGGCTGGCGACACACACCAAGCTTCTTCTCTGACTCAACCCAGGACACTTTCATGCCTCTTCTGATCAAACTTAGAAAGCATGCAGCATGCTTTCTGGTCACAGAATACTTAAAAGAAATGCAAGGGGGCTGGGGAGACAGCTCAGCGGTTAAGAGGACTCGCTACTTTTCCAAAGGACCTAGGTTTGATTCCCATCATCCACGGGCATCTCACACTCACAATGGTCTATAACCCCAGTTTCAGAAAAACGCGACAGAGTCTTCTGCCTACCAAAGGTTATGCACACACAGGACACACATATCCAAACGCAGGCCAAGACTCCTAGACCTGACATAAAACAAACCATTTTTTAAAGAGAGAAATACGACTTAGATGGGGTTATCTAACTTGTATCTGTATCCATAGCTGGAGCAGGCAGAGACATATTGATGCCTGGAGTCCTCCGGTCAGCCACTATAGCCAAATTGGGGCACTGCAGGTTCAGTTAGAAACCCTCAAACACTGCAGTAGAGAGTTATAGTGGACAGCATCTGAGGTCCACACCTAGCCTTCATGTGCATATGCATAATTTTTTTTAAAGCAAGCTATGATTTAGCTGTGTATTAGAGGTGATGGGATGTGAGGCAGGAAGGTGAGCCAGGAGTTAAAACAGTGGGGAACTCCCCACCAACTTCTAATCCTCCTATAATCAGCTGCTCACAAACCTGTTTTCAATTTAGTGACAGCTCTTTAAGCTGCCACAAGCTCTTGAGATATTTTTAGTCAAGTACAAATTCACCAAGTGTCTTAAGTCAGGAAGTAGCCTGCTCAGGTGTTCCTCTCAGGGGACTCTGCTTCTGGCCCTTTGTAGGTAGAAATCACCATTCCTCATTTGCATACAATTAAATAATCACTCACCTCCTTCTCACCTCTTTGGCATCCCAACCAGGGATGTCAGCTCTGGGTTGGAGAGATCTGTTTGTAATCCCAGCATGGTCACCAGCAGCAGGAGAGGAGTTATAGAAAGAAAAGCCAGAACCAAGCCAACAAAGAACAAGGTCCTCTCTCACATCCAAACAGGCTCTATCCTATGAGCCTCTGGCTACGTGGATGTGCACCAGCTCCCACAAGAGTGACAGACCAGGGAACAAGGATTGAAATGCAGGTGACAGCTCATAGGGACACCACCAGTCACCCACTGCCTGCCTCCCACCTGCAGAAGGGCATTATGGTTTTGGTTTGGTTTGGTTCAGTTTGGTTTGGTTCGGTTCAATTCGGTTTTGTTTTGTTTGGTTTGGTTTGGTTTAGTTTGGTTTGGAAGACAAGTTCTCATGTAGTCAAGGATAGACTCAGACTGGTCACATAGCCACAGATGACCTTTAACTTCTAATCCTCCTGCCTCCAATTCTTGAATGCTGAGATTACAGAGGTTTACTGCCATACCTGTTTTCTTTGATGACTTGGATTAAAAGCAGAGAGAGCTTCATATGTGGTAGGCAGACCCTACCCATTGAACCATATCCCCAGCCCAGGAATGGCACTGGGACTTCAATCTTACTAGAAATAAAATCTGAATTTCTCCTGGGACCACAGGACCTCGCTGTGTGTGCCTCTCAAGTTCATCTCCCACTCTCCTTTTGTCCTCTATGTTCCAGAACTGACAGCCTTCTATTTCTAGATTATTCCATTATCTCTGAAGTCCCAAGGCCTTTCCTCTCTGCTCGGAAGGTTTTTCTGTGTTTTCGCACCGTTTTCTGGTCCTCGAGATCTTCAGCCAGATTCCACCTCCCAGGTAGGGAGCGGAATGCCTCCTCACTCACACCCACCAGGTACACACACCTCCTCACTCACACCCACCAGGTACACACGCCTTCACACCCACACCCACGAGATCCAGCACACCGCTTTCACTCATTCCACACCCAACACTCACTACACATTTCAACATTTTAAAAGTCGTTATTTTTTGATAGAATCTCACTCTCTAGGACAGGAGAACTTCCCACACCAACCTCCACAGTGTTGGAGTTATGGGCACACTCCACCACACTTCGCTCAAACTTTGGGTTCTCTATGTTAACGAGCCAGCTGACGGTTGTCCGATGACCTAATAATTAATGGAAGGCACCACAGCCATGGCACATACAAATAAATAAACACAAAGGACACAGGTCTGTGTGTCCTAACAGTCTATCTCAGTTCAGATTCGAAACGGTTACCCGGAATGGAGCAAATTAATAACTAACTTCTCAGGCTCACATTGTTATAAACCTATTTTCAATATTTTCCAACAAATCAATTAATTTAGATTCAAATTAATTGAAAGAAAATTTGAAACGAAATAGTTCACATGGTAAGAACAGTTCAAGTGTTCTCACAGTGGCGTCTAATTGGCAGTGGCTGTGCAGGCGTGGCCCAAACCACTTCCTATGCCAAAGGCAACAATTGCAGTCCTGCAGCGTTGCTGCATGCTGGGTCCTGTGTCCAGGCACTACCATGGCGCTTATGAAATTGCTTATATTAGCCCCACAAGAATCAAATAAGTACATATTCTACCTGCTACATACAACCCACGGTACTCTACCACTCAGCTAAAGAAATAGAGGCCTAAGTTAATTCGGTAGCTCAGGCCTGTAATCTTAGGACTTCAAAGTTGAGGGAGGATCACAGGTTAGAGGTTAACCTGAGCTACATGGTGAGATATTAACAGAGAGAGAGAAGGGAGGTGAGAACTAAGAGGAAAAGAACAATAAGTAAGTAAATGAAGCCGAGGTGTGAAGAGGTTTGCCCACGGGGCAAAGGCAGGCTTCTTTCACCCACAGACAGGCTAAGGGTCTCCATGATATCATAAATAATTTGAAAATTCACCTCTAGGAAGACATTAAGTCATGGAGACCTTACAAGACATAACGAGATGACCATCCTCTTGGCCAAAGGAAGACACAATAAGGAAGTAGCTGGGTGAAGATCCAGTCATGGCCCCTCACCACAGGCCATGTCTGATGGTGCTGGGACCCAACTTCCCAGACTCCACAAGTTGGGAAATACATATTTATGGTTTAATATCACTAGAAGCCTGTGAGAGCATTGTGAGAGGTTGGTACTCAATGGGGGAGGGGGCTGCTGTCATGGGTGAGTGAGATGTTGAGGGTCTCTGGCATGTGCATTGGCCAAAGGCTGAGAACATGCTAGAACAGACAAGTACTACCATACAGAGGGTTCCAAGGTCGACATTGGCAAGGGTGCGGGAAATTTTCCAGGCTCTTACAAATGTGTAAGTAGAGACAAGCAGAGAGTACTGGCTTAGATAGGGACCTTTCTAACCAGTCCAGGAAACAAAGGAGAAGCAACCTCCCCCCCCCCTTTTTTTTGCCGCTGTGATACAATGCCCTGACCAAAGAGCAACTTGAGAGATCAAATGGCTTATGTTGATTCACGCTTCCAAGTTACAGTCCATCATTGTGGGGAGTCAAGCTTGGGAACTCGAGAACTGAGTCACGTCACATCCGAATGGAGAGTAGAGGGAAACAAGGTGTCCATGCTTCCTGCTTGCTGCCGCTGCCTAGACGTGGCCAGCTTTCTTCATTCTAATGCACTGCATGCCCCAGCCGTGGGAATGGTGACGCCCACAGGGTGCTGGTTCAACTAACCTCAAGAGCTTCCCTAATAGATGTACCCACAGACCAGCCTTATCCAGACAGTTCCTCGGTTGAGACTCTCTTCCCAGGACAGGCTAGGTTGTGGTAAGTTGAAATTTAAAACTAACCATCAAGAGCCCGTTTTTAGTGAAGTGGCAAAGAACTTATCCAAATTGCACCGATGATCTTGTGATTGGTGGAAGGTCAAAATGGTAGTAAAGTGGGTGTTTAGTTGAGATCCCTAAGCAAAGCCCTGAGAGCTGAGAGGATACAGGCCCAGGAGAAGGAAGCAAACTGATGGACCAGCTGGGTGTATATAATGGAACTCTCACGTAAAGGTTTGGAAAATTCTTAGCTCATAGGTATTGGAAATTATGAAACGAAGCTTGGAAGAGAACATGAAGGGCGTGCCCTGCCAGCTGGTCTCTTTAGGTCAGCCCTGAAGATTAAGAGAAAAAGCCTTTGGTCACAAGGCATGGCTCCTGGCTACACTGGCTTCTGTTGAATCTTCTCCATGGGAGGCCAGGGGTTATCTTCAAAAGGGCCACCAGACCTGGCTATCCGCCATCCCTCCTATGTTCTCAGAGAAGCCAGTATGACTGAGTCATGCCAACAGGGAGACAAGGCCCTGAAGAACTAAACTGCAAGTCACCTCCAACCCCAGTAACTTCCTGTGACATGAGCCAGTGTGTTCAACACCCCAGAGCCATAATATGTGATCACCAAAGCATCAGTGAGGTAAGGTAGTGCTCACGAGGAGCATCCGTGAGGTAAGGTAGTGCTCACGAGGAGCATCCGTGAGGTAAGGTAGTGCTCACGAGGAGCATCCGTGAGGTACGGTAGTGCTCACGAGGTGAAGATCCTAGAAAGACTTAGACTGTCTGGATTCAAATCCCAGCACAGTGCTCTCAAGGCCTGTTTGCTAGTAGGTAAAAGGTCAGCAAGGAACCCACAGAGAGATGTTGGAAGTGTCAAATGATGCAATATAGCAAGCAGCTATTCCAGTGTCTGCCACCTTACAAAGTGAGTCTCAATCTTAAGACTCACAGTTTCCCCTGGTGGTACCAATAAAGCTGTCATTGGCCCAGCTAAAAGCAAAGCTTAAAAAACAAAAACAAACAAACAAACAAAAAAAAAACTAAAGAAGTAAGTGTGTGTGTGTGTGTGTGTGTGTGTGTGTGTGTGTGTTTCTCAAGTCCACATGCACATGCAGATACCTGCAAAGTCCAAAAGAGACTATTGGAACTCCCAGAGCTGCAGCCACAGATAACTGTGAATGGCTATGTGGTACTGGCAACCCAACTTTTTTCTTTTGCGAAAAGTAGCAAGTGTTTTTGTTCTCGGTGTAGCCCTAGCTGCCTGAAACTCACTCTGTAGGCAAGGCTGGCCTCTGAACTCACAGAATTCTGCCTGTCTCTGCCTCCCAAGTGTTGGGATTAAAGGTATGTGCCACCACCACTGGGTATGAGCAAGTGCTCTTAACCACAAAGGCTCTCCAGCATCTGAAGGCTACCTCTTAACACAGATATATCACCAGTAGATTCATGGACAGGAAGTTCGCTCAATGTCATCAAACACAGGGGATTTCTGACCAGTTCTAAAATAAAGATAATTTACTAAATCAACAAAAGATTCTCCAGAAAACCTCCAGGGAGAGGGCCAGATTGTGCCACCCCATTGGTCTCTCAGTCTGTCTATTGGCAAACAAGTCCAGCTAAGGCCCAACCACCCAAGTACACAAGGTTCAGAAGGCACAGCAGAGATCAGAGTCATTATGGGGCCTGTTAGAGTAAGGGCTGCTGAGAGAACCAGCTGCTCAAAAACCAGCCCTTGCAAGACCAGGCCAGAGTTTCCTTCCCAAGTTCCTTCCCCAGTCCCCAGCATCAATCTTCCCCGGGGAGGGAGATGGAAGTTGTAAGTCTGGAAGTTGCTTCCCTAATCTATCCACCAAGGACAGTAGGGTGAAAGCTTAGATCAGCTGTGGCATACAGTAAGCACTCAATAAATATGATTGGTCTTCCTTGTATATGCAGCGGGCAGAGTCCAGGTGGCTAAGATAACGAATGCAAGAGTTATCTATTTTAGGAAGCCAACAATCCTTGAGCCAAATCCAACTTCATAACAGTTCCATACCATCATAAGGTTTTCTGGCAATGTGACCATTGCTCTTTGATGGGTGTGCCATTCCTGACTCCATGCTCTCCTCAGAGTCAGGGGGACCTGCAGAGGAACCCCTAGAAATTCCTCTCTTTATGGTATACCAAAAGCATCCTACTTTCATCTTCGAATACACAGTCTGTCTGTCTGTCTGTCTGTGTGACATCCTCCTTGTACAGTGACACCTGTCCTATACATTGAGGGACCATTATAAGGGGCTGAGTGTGAAATATCCTTCACTGGCTCCTCTGTTTTAACACACTTTGTCACTAGCTCTCTGAAGGAAGGGGAATACTACAAGCCTGCCCTGATTCCAGCATTAGTCTTTCTGCTTTTGGGGGACCAGGACATGAACAAGCCAGCATAGGCATCTGCCATCATGGGTCCACAGCCCTGTCTCTCTGCCATGAATGACTGCATCCCTTCAAACCAAGAGCCAAAATAAACTCTCCCTCCCGTCTCCCTCATCAGGTTGCTTCTGGCAGGTATCCACCCCAGCAGTAAGAAACTGATACATCTCCCTCTCCAGCATGAGAGTAGCAGCACCCCACTAGATCCAGCATGAGAGTAGCAGCACCCCACTAGAGCCATCCTCTTTTTCTGAGTTTTAAATTCTGACATACGCAAGGCTCTGATGTCCTTGTGTGGATGTGGGAGCCATGGCACGATTTTGCCCATCACAGATTCTTTCTTCATGATCACAGTGGGCTGAGGATGTGATACGCAGCCCATCAGAATCCACTCCCCATGAAGATTCAGGATCCAGCCTGTCCTCTTTCCTTTGGGACAGAGTGGAGTCGCCAGCCTCTAAAGACACCCCCTGGCTACTGCTCAGGTACCTGGTATGAGAGCTGGGGGGCGGGGGAGGGGCTCTGCTCTCTTTTTATTACACCGGTGGGAACAAGAAAACCCAACAGAACAGGCTTTAACCTGAAGTGAGTTCTCCTGCTCCAAGACACTGCCTGGGCATCAACATGCAAGGGCAGTAGTCAGCTCTGTGCCAGCCACGCTCTCCCAGGGACCTAGATTGGGAAAATAATGGCATTTTCTCAACAAATTATCCCGAGGCTGAAGTAATAACTTGTTTATAGATATGCCAATTCAGATTCTCGTCCCCTTAACCTGCTTCTAAAAGTGCTGCTGTCCCCATAGCCAAATGGCAGAGATTTAATCACCACCAAGCACACCCCTGTCCCCTACTCCCCCCTGCCACCCACACCTGTGCCTTGATTAATTTTAGGCCAGTGACAGTCTCATTGGAAACCATGGGTTTTTTTTTTTTTTTTTTTTTCTTTTCATCTCAGATCAATGTCTTCTGTTTCTGATATAATAAATACACACTGCCAGAGATAAAACAAACAATTCCTAAGTTAAGAGGGAAAAAAACGCCCAGAAGCATTGTTTTATGCATGAGGCATTAAGAGTCTGGCCGAAACCTTCACTAAGATCTGCCATTTCATTAAATGGTCTTCACT
The DNA here is from genome assembly GCF_963924665.1 of Micromys minutus. NCBI lineage: Eukaryota > Metazoa > Chordata > Mammalia > Rodentia > Muridae > Micromys > Micromys minutus. The sequence goes on from NC_137971.1 coordinate 79,270,681, forward strand.
GAAGGACAAACTAGGAGGTAGGTCACAGTCTAAGCTCTCTCCTGACACTCAACACCCTCAGCCTCAGGCCACCAGGGCAGGCCAAGTGAGGAGAGTAAAGAGAACATCTGGCCTGATCTCAAACACCCCATCAGCAAACTGTACAACTTGGTTCCTGTGTTGTAGGTAAAGCAAGGGAACCTTGTGGCCGTGGAGAAGAGAGGATGTCAGAAAGGAAAAGGCACAAGGAAGCAAGAGACCATGTCTGCAGCCCCCACCATGGAGTCTCAGGGGTTCTGGAGTGTCCCAACATGGAGCTGGGCTATCTCCACAAAGAGGGTCTTTCTGGCAGCTCTCTACAGGGAGCTAGAGGTCTGGGTGCCTTGGTGGGGGAACAACTTTGAACTGCTTTCTTTAACATCCCTCTCTTGTTTTTCCAACCAGATCCTCAGCCACCCTTATTTCCCATCCTGAATCTGAAACATGTAACTGGAAACATCTCACCTCCAGGGATTGGGGGAGTAACTATGAGACTCTCCGTAACGCCTGCCTGGCCCCCAAAGAGTTAGCAGCTACAGGAGTTGTTGTTATTGTGGTCCTGGCGTATCATTATTACATCAAGTGCCTTAGCAAGGCTGAGTCCCTTATCTCAGCCTTGGAAACACTGATACATTGAGAAAATACAATTAAAAGGCCAGATGTTCAAAGATGCTTACAGTGTTATTGCTTTACAGTGGCAACAGAAATCTAAATGTTCATAATTGGGGGAACTGAGATGTTAATTGAGGGACAGGAACTCAATAAAATATGCAGCAGTGAAAATGAATCATAAACACACTTTAGGTATGTAATTTTCTTTTGGGGGAAGGTGGAAGGAGGGGATGTTCCTTGAGAGCAGAGCTGTCTGTATATAGCCCTGGTGTCCTCAAACTCAGAATTCTTTCTCTGCCTCTGCCTCCCCTGTTCTGGGATTATAGGCATATACTACAATACACATGTTCAAGCCACGAGTATGTTTTGGGTTTTAAAATGTTTACAAAATGTTAACCTTTTAAAAACAATAGATATAGACCCAAAGGTATGGAAACTGCAGTTGGGTTAGACTTGCTGGTCATGAATGACTGTATTCTTTCCCCCGCTCTGTGATTGGTTGTTAAAAGTATCATACAAAACAGTGGGTTTCATTCTGACACTTTACTGGATGCTTCAACATGAGGAAACAACAATATGACATGGAAAATAGGGGCTTTTGACTTGAGGGTGTCTGTCGGGAGTATTGCTAGAATATGTCACTCCTGTGTAGAGAGGTGAAGTAATGAAGCTGTGTGGTACATCGGGTGAGAACACACAGTGGGCCCTCGAGAGAGGCTGAGGGATGATTCCCTTGAGTTGATCTCCCAGCATCCACCAGGTGCCACCTATGGGAAAGACAGAGTAACCACCACCAGGCTCAAAGAAGGTGATGCTCACAGAGGGAGAACTTAAGGACAGAAGAGGTTCTGAAGGTGACAGGCTAAGACTGATGCTGCTGGAGGCATGGGATGCTGCCAGGGATGGCATGAGCTAGCCCTTTGTCTTCAGCTACAATCTAGAGCATCTTATAACATCCGAGAGAGAGAGATTTGGGTAAGTATGTGATTATACGTGCACTTCTATATACATGAATGTTCTTATGTGAGCATGTATGTATTTCTACCTGCGTATGTGTGTTGGAGGTGGGATGACTGGAGAATCAGCATGACAAACATGTGTGGGACAAAATCAACACAGGAAACTCGGGAAAGGACAGATACCACTACCCTGCCCTGGAGCTGGAGAGTAGACAAGCTGGACAGTCCCTTCAGCAACCAAAGGCTCTCGGGCTTCTGCTTTCCTCCCACCCGAGCAAAACTGGAGGGTCTTTTCCCTTAGAAGGAAAAGAAAAGATGTCATGTTCCTTTCCATGGCTGTCACCATGACATGCAGCCCATAGAGCTTCTTGTTTTCACACTTGTGGGGTGTGCACACACAGCACATCAAAGCCACTGCAGCAGCAGAAGGGAACAAATCACCAGCTTCCCCACTGCCAGGAACTGTCTTAGTGAAACCCTTGCCCTCACCTGTGTGGTGCCCACCCATTCCACAAGGGGAGAAAATCAAGGCTGGCTACAGCCATGCTGCCCCTCAAGGTTCTCTGATGACCATGTGGTGACATCATACTTGAAGTTTGGGCAGCCTGCCCATCTCAGGAACATCTTTATCACACACTCCATCATATGGGAGCATGCTTACGAAGAATACCCTGCCCACACAGCCATGCAAAGGCAGCCTAGAGCCACAAAAGGGCACAGCTAGGATTGTGGCTCAGTGAGTAGAGCACTTGTCTATCATGCAGGGAGTCCTAGGTTCAATCCCCCTGCACCACATAAACCAGACACAGGGTACACCTCTGTCATCCCAGCTTAGAAGAAGGCAGGAGGATCAGACAGTTACCATGGCAGGTTTGAAGCCAACTTCAGCTATATGAGATTCCTGTTTCAGAAAGAGAGGCATAAAAGGCACACATCCAAGCCTCAGCGCCTATCTTCAGACAAGCTACCATTTTGCACAGTTCTGGGGACCCCAGTCACACACAATACCAAAGGTGCTATCACCACCAGATTGGAAAGTCGGGCTGCAGAATGCCCCTGCCTGAGCAGACAGCTTCACCTCCTGTGCCCCTTCTCCACACCACAGACACCTCTAAGATCAATGTAGCCCTGTGCTTAGGAGGCCTCCGCAGCATGGAGCCAACTCCTGCTAGGCACTGAATGTGGTTCTTGTCAGCTCAGCCTCCTGCACACAACACCGTGCCCTGTTTCTCCTGGCATTGGAGCGAGCCCTGTGTCCGCTCCAGGCCTCATTTTCACATCTTCCCTCCCAGCAGACACAGGCTCGCTCAGTTCTTGGGATTCCATGTGGCTGCCAAGGCCCAGTGGCGGGAGAAGGGCTTCAGAAGCCACTTTATAAATCGAGCCACGAGGCCCAGGCGGATGACTTTCCATCCGATGCTACACACCCAGACCCAGAGGCTCGGGGCTCTGTCACAGTTAGCCCTTGTTCTCACCCACTGGGAGCCCTGGGGAGTTGGAATTCAGGAGGGGAGAAGCCAACCTGGCTTCTGGAATCTTCCTCTGAGGGCCGTGGCTGCTGTGGGAAGTCAGGACAGCTGATGTGATTTCTGAAAGATATCCATTCACCGTTGGGGGCCTATGAGCTAGGAGGTACTCAGGCTAGACCAGAACAAGTAGGCTCCCTGGCATCTATATGGCCAAGAAGGAGGCTTGAAGCCAACAGAGGCCAAACCTGGAGCCCCAAAGCATAACATAAGCCAGAAATAGAGTAATAGAAACTACTGTTTCAACGTTCTTCTTTCTCTGTACTTGTAACCACAGCCATGCACCAGACACTTGAAGTCATCTCCTATTTGTAAGTTCAGCACATAGCCACCAAACATTTACTGAGCACCTACTATGAGCTAGAGGGCATTTCTGGCACCCCTGAGAATAAAATATTAGGTGAAGCAGCTTCCACTCCCTAGCATGGTTCCTTCAAGATCCTCAAACTCTCCACAGCTCTTGAGTTAACTTGTGGCTGTGTGAGCCATAGAACAGCATTTGTTCTCTCTTTGAGGACTCTACCAGAGTTTCTGTGAACTATCTAGGCGTTACCAAGTTACTCTAAGTGACCTGACGAGACCAAGTTGATCTCTATCATTCGCCATCCAACCATCAGTGTGGCCCAGAAAACCTGGGAGCCACAGAAGTGAGGGAACACAGTTTGAGAAGGCAGCCAGCATCTAGAGAGCATTGTGCCTACCTGGGAAGGCAAAGAGGCAGATATCCAAATTCCCTGCCATTCATCGGTGGGATTAGGGGTGAGGAGGGACCACAAGCCTCTCAGGACAAGAGGGGAGATGCCAAACAGTGCATCTGGTTTGTCCCAGAGTCAAAGCAATAAGAAGTCATCTTTTCATCTCCTTATTTGCCAGTGTCCATTCTGTGAATTCTTCTGTATGCTCAGAGGGTTCTGGGCACAGACTGGATGCTCAGATGAAGCAAGGGAGGGAACAGGGACATCACAGACCATCTGTCCTCAGCCTGCCCACAAGGGCTGTCTTAGGCACATTTTCCTCCCCCCCTTCACTCCTTCTCTTTTTCCTTCTCATCCTTCTCTTCCTTCCCCTTCTCCCCCTCCTCCTCCTCCTCTTTTTTCTTCTCATTCTCCTTATGAGAATTATGACCTGCACCTGTGATCCTAGGCACAGAGGAGCAGAGGCCGGATGTGTGGGGTTCCCTGCCCTGTTAATTGGCTGAAAGTATGAACTCCAGAGAGACCCTGTCTTGAAAACTAAGGTTAGGAGTAAGATACCCAAAATCAATCACAACCCAGCTCCCCACAATCACTCACCCACACACACATGTATACAAACACATACACTGCCTCCTAACCACAGTGACATGTACCCAGTAAATACTCATGGACAGAGTGCTTAAAGAAACTTCCAGTTTTCAAGGGATGGCTCTACCCAGAACTCCAGGAGCAATGCAATCCCAATTCCTGGAGTTTGTTCTAAGCCCAGGACCAGCATTATCCTAGGTCAGACAGCGTATCCAGGTTTTCTGCTAGGTGTTCATAAGAGCATGTGTGCATTTGCTGACGAGTTACTCAATGTGCAGCTCTCACCTGGAAAACTGCCGAGGTTTTTCCAAACCCGCTGGCCAAGACCACAGTATCGTGTGTGATATGCGTTCAGCTGCTAGCTGAGTAAGAAGGCTTCCTGTGGTTTGCAGACACCCAATTTAGACAGCAGTGAGAACCAAATTGGGCTTCAGAAACCAGGCCAAGGCATCTGCCCACAATGACACCTATCAGAAGTACAGAAAGCCTTAGTCAGAGAAAAGAGACACAAATTACAAAGACCTTCCTCAGAGCCGCCTTCTAAAAGTGACCAGAAAGAGCCCAGAACTGTCAAAGGGTGCCAAAGTCAACTCCTTCCGGGCTAGAAAGAGTCACGGGTCAACACCAACTTGCAATTTCGTTCTATTTTGGACTTTACTGGAAAGCAGAGAAGGAGGGGGTGTGAAAAGAACCAGCAACTAGAAGGTAAGAAGGGACCCAGATTTCACACATGACCAAAGAATCACAAGGCCCAGGCAGCTCAGGGCAGATTCAGTCCCAGGGTCCCACAAGGTCACCCCCCCCCCTTCAGCAGCATATTAGCAGGGATGTGTGTGGCATTAACTTTGAACCACAATCACCATCCGAGTGGGATGTTTGAATAGGCTGGCATGAAGAAAGCTTGAGAAGGACTGCCCCACTGCACCACACTGATTCAACTACTGTAAACTGTTGCTCCTGAAAGGTTTGGGGACTAGGGGTGTTAGTACTAAGTCCTTCACCGACCCATTCTTCCAGCCAGGGAGATATTTGGTTTTGTTCTGTACTATGGCCACACAGTTCTTGAGTGTAATTGTCATAGACATGATCACTTCACAAAGTTAAAAACTCTTGCTATGCCTGTTCTCGAGACTGCCACCAAGCTCTACCAGTGCCTTCTTCACTAAAGAAGTAGAGCCCAGTGCCCGCATGCCTGGATCTAAACCATTCTTCCCAGCCCTTAGGGAGTGATGGACCTAAGGTCACCTCTAAAACATGCACCCGTAAAAGACTTGTCATATGTCACAGGCATGTTGTAATGTCTATGCAAGATCAGACATGCCCAAGCCCTGATGTTGGACCTACAGTGCTAAGCTGGTCCAGAAGCACTGGGCCGCTGCAGTTACTGGTGCTGTGAGCAACTTTGATAGAGCACCGTGGCGGCCCGAGTGCTGCTCAGTTCTTGATGGAGTACCACCAAAATAAAGAGCTACTTAATACAATTTGCTTCCTAATTAATTACGTTATCACTAAATTGAATTATATTGTTTTTCTCGCTAAGGAATTCTGGTGTGATCACCTTGGGCTGCTTGAAATGCCCAGCCATGAAACCTCTGCTTAGAGGGCATCCCTGTGGCTGTACTTGATAAACAGAAGGCTGATGGAGGGTTTTGAAGAAATGTCTTGACCACAATAACAAGGCCTCGCAATGCCAAATGGGCAAAAAACCCAACATGTGTCTGTAAGTACGTGTGTGTGTGTGTGTGTGTGTGTGTGTGTGTGGTATGTACATGTGTATATCTGTGTCTATGTGTTTGTATAGGTGTGTGTACGTGTGTATATTTCTGTCTGCATGTGTGTATGTACATGTGTTTATATGTACATATGTCCATGTGTGTATATGTGTGCTGGCTAGTTTTATGTCAACTTTACATGTTTGAGCCATTTAGGAAGAGGGTCACTCAGTTGAGAAAATGTGTCCATTAGATTGGCCTATGAGCAAACTTGTTGCAAATTTTCTTGATTAATGATTGTCCTGAGGGCCCATTTCACTGGGATAAGCCGCTCCTTGGCAAATGGTACTGAGGTCTACCTAAGGAAGCAAGCTGAGCAAGCCAAGGGGAGAAAGCCAGTAAGCACTGATACTCCATGCCATCTGCTTCAAGTCCAGCCTCTAGGTTCCTACCCTGAGTTCTTGTCCTGACGTCCATTCATGAAAGACCAGGATCAGGGTACGTAAGCTGAAATAGACCACTTTCATCCCCGAGTTGTTCTTGGTCATGGTGTTTTATCACAGCGATAGAAACCCAAACTAAAATATGTGTGTGTGTGTACATCTGTTTGTATTTGGCCTGTGTGTCTGTACATATGCATACGTGTGTGTGTGAATGCAAGTACATATGTGTATACAAATGCCTGTTAACTATGGTCCTCATGTGTCCTGGTCACTTTGTTTATTTGCTTGCTTGTTTGCTGTCATCGTGACACATTCTAAATTCATCTGAGGACAGAGAACCATAATTGAGAAAATGCCTTCATTAGAGTGACCTGTGGGCCAGCCTGTGGACCATTTCCTTAATAGATCATTCATATGGAAGGGTTCCATTGTGGGCAGTGCCATCCCTGGCTGGTGGCCCTGGGGTGTACAAGCCAGCCATGGGCAACAAGCCTGTAAATATGATTCCTCCATGGCCTCTGCTTCTGTTTCTGCCTCCAGGTTCCTGTCCTGCCCTGACCTCACTCAGTGTTGGAGTGTGTTAGGGAACAATAAGCTAAATTAACTCTTTCCTCTCCAAGTTACTTTGGTCATAGCGTTCATCACACCCATAAAAACCCTAGCTAAGACGATGACATGCACGGCAAACACTTTCCCGAGTGAGCCATCCTGGAAGCCCTGAAAATCGACTTGTGGCCAGCAGATGAAAATGCCTCTTGGTTGGCAGTAGTTCTAAGGGCTGTTGCTTTCCTGGAATTTCCAATCTCTAACAGCTTATAGTCAGGAGGGACAACTGAGGTGCATGCATTGGGCTCATCGCACGAGGGTGATCAAATGCCTACCTGCATTGATGTGGTAGCTGGAAGCTGAGGACAGAGGCTAAACAGAAGCTTCAGGGCTTTGAAGTCCCCTAATGGAGCAAGAGGTTCATCCTGAAGACGGATGGACCCAGACAGCCCACAGCTGACAGGCAGAAGAAGCATCCCTGAGAAGGACATTTTCCCCTCAGCACTTTATTCTTAAACTGCTCACCTGAATGGGCCACGCAGTGGGGGGTCCTGAGCTCCCTGCTGTGGCAGGCTGCATTCTTAATTGGCAGATGGCAACAGCAAGCTAGCTTCTGTCACCTTGACTTTCAGGGCACAGGTGAAAAGGAATCCAAAACTCTTGAGTTGCTCCCCACAGCTGCTGGATTTGAGGGTCTACATCACAGGGGGAGAGTTTACCTGCTTAAGGCCACCCAAAAGCCCAAGTCCAAGGGGATCGCTCACACAACAGATTGTGTGTATGGCACTGGTGGGGTGTAGAGGGAACTGGGTACAACACTGAGGTCCCTTGGGATGGACTAGGTGAGTAAATGCACGACACATTCTTGTGCTCTTCAAATACACACATATCACATACATTCATGTGCTCCACAAACATACATGTATGCTCTACACACAAACTCCTCACAAACATACCAAGGCTACCAGAACCCATGATTTGCCTCTGTCTGGACTCAAGCATGTTCTCCACTCTATAGGCAGAAATCAGAGCAAATTATATGTAAACAGATTAGGTACCATGGAGACTAACTGTCAATCTAAGGCTCTGGGAGAATTCAAACAAACAGACAAACAAACCTCTTTGAGATTATCATTTTGGGATGAGGTGAAGAAGAGGAGGCAAAAGGCATTGTAAGCTGAAAATGCCGAAGTTCATTTGGGACGGTGATGGGAAGTCAGTGATCGCCCCATTGGGCTCTCTCTGCTAGCTGCCATGTTGGAAGATAGCTCAATGGAACAGCATCCTGCCAGTCCAATGTGGCTTTCTTTCTCAGACAAGGCACACTAGACAGAAACTGGGTGTATCTACAGCAACAATGTTTAACCATTTTCTACATGTTTCCCTTTGCCTCCATCTATTCCTACCACATAGAACTTGGTGCTTCCCCAGGGGCCCTGTCTGGTGTGTTGACTTCCCGTTTCTAAGGTAACAGAGAATAACACTCCTCTCTGAACTGTCACTCAAACCCCAGTATAAATGAAGACCAGGGCACAAGGGCAGACCCACAGGCATCTCTTGTTATGAACATCCTGCTTTCTCTGTATCCCCCAACGCACTCCTGAGATTCATTCAGTACCCACAGGAAGCCTCAACACACTTCCTAAGAAATAAATCATTATATTTCTGGCCTGTTTTGGAAGGGAGAGAATCTCTGCCTTGTTGTGACAGAACAGAAGCTTAGTGAGTCTGCAGACAGATATACACAGTCAGGAAGACATCTGTTCTGGTGCGGGGAGGCCTCGTTGTGATATGGTGCAGGATCTGTGTTGTAACTATGCCATGGTGAAGGAAATTGGGTATGCCAATAAAACTTTATTAACAAAAACGGACATATATCCAGATTCACCCATCACGGCAGCAAATATGATACAGTGGACCTTCAGTTCGGGAGTGGACATTCTGAGGACCCACTAAAACAGACAAAATTTAGGTTGAGGTGACTCTCAAGTGCCTGCACCCCATCCCCGAGCCTTACTCTTCCTGTCTGTGGTAGTGTGAGCTTACAGCCCTGTGCAGCTAAGTGAGTGCAATATCACTGAGCCCAGACAGAGCCCGGAACTTGCAATCTTCTTATCTCAGCTACCCAAGACCTACAGGTATGTGTCACCAGCCCCTGGCCACTTCGTGTTCCATTTTAAACAGCATCTGTCAGCATGGCTGAATCGATTTGGTTGCAGATGCTATATGAAAGAAGTTACCGTAGAAAAATGAGCAAAAAGTTATGCAATGGAGAATTTAATTCAGTGACCCTTTTCTTTGTATCGAAGGTTGAAGTAGGGGGGACTAGCAAGAAGGCTAAGCTGGTAAGGAGGCTTGCCACCAAGCCTGGAGACCCAAGCTCCAGCCCCCTAGACCCACATGCTGAAAGGAAAAAACGGGTTGTGATAAGTTGTCCTCTGACCTCTTCACACAGGCCCTCCTCGCACATGTACCCAGTACATTATAAATAAATACATAATAAATACATATATAAATAAATGTATTTGATTTATGTATGTGAGCATTCTGCCTGCATATATGTCCGCGTACGACATGCATTCAGTGCCCACCCACAGGCGACAGCAGAGGACTTCAGATTTCATAGACTGGAGCGTTAGTTGTAAGTTGCCACATGGGTGCTAGGAATTGAACCTGGATCCTCTGAAAGAGCATCCGGTGCTCTTAACCACTCCAGCTCCTAAACTAAGTATAATTTTGAAAATTGAGGGAAAGGATTATGCTCTCTTTGATTTAAGTGCAAAAAGCCAATTTCCTTGGGAAGCTCACTCCAAGGAAATCTAGAGCCACAGAAGTCCCTCACTGAGCAGTTCTCCACCCAGATCTCTGCAAGATTCTGACTAAATCTGTGATCTGTCGACATTGGAGCAGTTCAGAGCATTCGTGTTAGTGTTAGGTCATTCGACAAGAGGCTCAGCCATGCGCCAAGTTTATTCAAAGCAACAAACTACCATTTCATGGCTTGTTCTTCTGTTTTTGTAGAATCAAACTTTGAATTTTATAAAGAAATAAGCCCGGGTGAACTTAGGTGCACATAAGACACATGAATCCAAATTATAGTTTTTATTCAAAATCTAGTAATGATAGTCATATGGTTAAAAAATTTAGCTTTGTATTTTTAATTAATTACAGACTCTATATACCTAATTTTTAAAATTAGCTTTAGAGGTATAGATAATATGATTTTCTTCTTCCCTTCCTTCTCTACTTCCTGGCAAGCCATCTACTCCCAGGGCTACACCCAGCCCTCTGAAGGTCAAATGGCTAGCAAAAGAAATATGCTTTGCCTAATGTTAAGTGATAACGGCTCAATGCAGAAAAATCTGTTCAACGCATAGGACAATTCAATTTTGTCTTTTATTTTATGAATGAGCCTAGGATGGGACAGATAAACAGACATGCAGATCGATAGTCTAAAGAAGTCATAGTCAGAGTAGCAGAAGTCAGGTTGCCACCAAGGCATTCTTCATCTGAAAACCTTCCAGTTTACCATCCATTACCGTGGACATGCCCCATCTTTTTATCATTGTTTGTAACGTTAAGTCCCATCCAGAGAAATGTGCGAGGCTAATCATTCAGACTCCTTGTGTTCTAGCACAGGGTGGGAATGCCCCACAACCTCCCGCTGCAATTGCTGTTCATTGCCTTGTGTTTGCAAAGGGCAGCAGCCAAAGCCCAGTTAAGAGCTGTGAACTTGGCTGAGAAGCAAATGTCAACCCAGAACATCAATTTACTGCATGAATTGGTCTCTACTTCAATAGCTGAATCTTTCTGAGAGTATGCAAAGCTGAGGGTGCAGGGAAAACTGGCCCAGCCGGATCCCTTCAGCTCTGGGTCCTGTACAGACTCCTGGAACAGACAGCAGGCAACTGTTCTAGAACAACTTCTATCCTCGAGCCCACCCCTCCCCTACACTGTTAAGCCAGCCTCTGCCTTACTTTAACTTTACAGACAGATCACCTCAGAAGAGGCAAGCTTCCCATCAAGGGCTAGGAGTCCATGAAAAACATGCAGGTGGTGAATTTTGAACTTAACAGAAGACCTGTACCCATGTCTTTCAGAGATTTTCATGTGACACGATTTTTTTCCCATGTAATATAGTCTGTTCCTGATATCCCCTCCCCCAGTGTCTCCCACATCCCCCTTCCCACCCACCCAACTCCAGGCCTCTTTCTCTTTGGATAACAAACAGGCAAATAGAACATGTAAGCAAAATAGAAATTTTTTAAAAGGAAAAACACACGAAACACGCACACACACACACACACACACACACACACACACACACACAAGCAAAACCCCACAAAATCGGACGTCACACTATGCAAGCAAAAGACTAATAAAACATAAAACTCCGAACAGAGGAATGTCGGACAGAAAAGCCTAAGCAAACCATCATTCACTGAGCATGGGGCCCGCTCTTGAGTGTGGCTAACATTTCAGTGAGACTCCACTGGAGAAAACTAGATTTTCCTTTCCAAGATGTCAATTGGAGATACCGTCTTGGTTAGCTATGGGAGGAGACTCGTATTCACTTACCCTTCATGGAGCTGTCTGACTTAAATCTGTTCAGGCCCTGTGCATACTGCCAGACTCTGTGAGTTCATAAGTTCATGTGTGCATGGCACCTGATGTGTTTGAAAGATTTCTTGTGGTCATCCATTCCCTCTGATTATTATAATCTTTTCACCATTGCTTCCTCTTCCATAGAGATCTCCGAGGGGAGGATTGGATAAAGACATCCCATTTAGAACTGAGTAACTGAGTGTTCTAAAAAATCTCTCACTTCCCACATTATCCAGTTGTGGGTCTCTGTGTTAGTTCTCATACACTTGCAAGAGAAAGTTTCTCTGATCATGGCTGAGCAAGACACTGATCTATGAGTATTGCTGGATGTTTGTAGGAGTCATTTTATTGCTATATTGCTTTACCATAAAAAGTAATTGGTTTTCCTTAGGCCCATAGCCAATTCAATCTAAGGTTCATTGGCACTTGAACAATGTCTAGTACAAGTTTTGTCTTGTGCTGTGGACTTTAAATCCAATGGTGTAATGGTTGGTTACACCTACAACTTTTGTGCGACTATTGCACCAGTGAATCATGCAGACAGGCCACCGCTGTAGATCAAAGCATTGGATGGTGTTTAGTTTTCTCCTCTTGTAATGTGCAGAGTACTTTCCAGAACCATGAGCACTAGTTAGTAGGACGGAAGTCTCTCATTCGGCACCAGCCTGACTTCTGCTACTTTGTGTTCAATAGGATATGTATGCATTGCTTCAGTGATGGGGCCTTACCACCAGTTTGTGGAGAACAACCAATAGCCTTGGCAATAGCCTGAGTGACTTACAGACTTCCATGAAGCTCCTTTGGCCAATGACTCCACTAGAGGTAGCCCATTCCTGACACTTGCAGTTTTACTTGGTGACAAGCAACTCCATTTGGATGCCTTTCATATGAGTGTGTATTTTAATAAGCTTCTACAATAGTGATTTCCATATGGCCCCTCAAATGGTGCTCAGTGTTAGGTGTGCTTCCTTACTCTCTCTTTATATCCCTCTTCTCTTTACCTATTCACAGTTTCAAGCACGCATACATTTTGATCAAATCTATTCCCTGCACTCTCTCCTCTCCAGACGCCTCTATCCTCCCATTACAGTTTTGTATAAGAGTATAGTTTTGCCACAATAATACCCGAGGCTGAATCATTTCATGAAGAAAAAAGAAGTCTATTTGGCTCACAGCTCTGGGGGCTCAAGGTGCTGAAATCAGCTTGTACTTTTACAGCCATCTTTTTATAAAAATAACAAGGCATCTTATAAAAACTACTTCTTTTTCTTCCATCAAAAACCTCCTCCCTCCTCCTAGTATAACACACAGAGGAACAAGCTCCTCTTAATACTTGAATCTTGGAAGAACAACACCAAACGAATTACAGTTACATATCCTGGAGGGAAAACTCCTCCAGTCAGAGTAGCTGACTATACATACTTACATACATACACACACATACATACACACTCACACACATACATACATACACACATATACATACACACACACACACACACACACACACACACAGAGAGAGAGAGAGAGAGAGAGAGAGAGAGAGAGAGAGAGAGAGAGAGAGAGAGAGAGAGGCAGACAGACAGGCAGGCGGATTGACGGATAGACACATACACACAGAGAGACAGGCAGGCTGATAAGTGGGGAGGGGTGGCGAATGCCAAATACTGGAGAATGTGCCTATCTATAACCCTGGCTCTAGGGAGGCAGAGAAGGTTGATCCCTGGATCTTGTTGGCCAGCTGGTCCCTACAAATTGGTGAACCCATAGTTCAGAGAGGGCTTATCTCAGAAAATAAGGTGGGAATGGTTAGGTCTAAAACCACTGACATTCGGAAGTAGACCTGGCCGCCCGGTCTCTCAGCATCCCTCAGTCCCTACCTGTTACAGGGTATGGCTGGCATACCCTACCGTAAACTTCTCCACCCTTCTTTAAATAATGCAACCATTTTGGTTACCTGGTTCTTTCTTCTACTCTTTTACCCTCCTGGTCTCTTGGTCCAGGCCTTGGTCTGCAGTCCCCCTCCCTCTCCCTCCTCACTCCTCACATGGCCATGCTTACTCCAAACTCTCCCGGACTATGCTCTCCCCTTATCTGTAAAAAACCTCCCTCCACCATACCTAACAGCCATGTCTTTTCTGTTCTTATTCCTTTTAATCATCCATCTGGTGCCCAAACCCAGGACCAACCATGTCCTTGCCTTTTGGTTTCTTTGTTCCATGCAGAAAGCAATTAGGAAAGATACCTAATGTCAGCCTGTGGACTCCGAGTGTACAAATGTACGTGCACACAGAGACGACCCACCCGTAACTGTTTCCCTGCCAGAACTTTTCCTCTGTATTACTCCCGCTCCAATTCTGCGCTCCAGGCTAACCCAACTGCTCAGGCAAGATGCTTCCAGATTTGCTGAGCCAGCAGCCCATAGTTTGTCTCAACTCACACCACTGTTTTTATTTAAAAGAGATTCACATCGGTATTGGGGAAGGAACTATTAGTTCACTTTAAAATCATATTGCATTCCTGTTATAGGGACCTCGTTTAGATACAATAAATACATTATGCATGTACATGCACATTTGTGTGCAGGTGTATGTGGAAACCAGGGGACAATCTAAGTGCTCCTTAAGCACAATTTTGAGACATACTCTCTAATTTTGACCTGGGGCTCATGTGTTAGCCTAGGCTGGCTAGCCAGCAAGCTCTGGAGAGGTACCTGTTTGAAAGTCCCTAGTACTGGGATTAGAAGAAACTGGCACAATGCTTGGCCTTTCACTTGGGTGCTGGGGAATCAAACTCGGTCTTTCTGCTTTTGCAGCAAATCCATACCTCCCTGAGTTAGATAATAACTCCTCAGCATAATAAATACATGGTTAAAAAGGTTCACCTCTTTAGCGCCTAAAATCATCCCAGCCACAAGGAGAGAAACAATGGCTCAGGTTTCCAAGTAGCCTTGGAACCTGGTTACTTTCTATCCTTAGCCTAGAGCAGCCTTAGCTACAGAGTCTGACTGGAACAGAGTTCTGCTCCTTTTAGCTGTTTGTTTCCTGCTGACTTAAACCTTAAAACCTCGAGCAGCTCACCTTGTGAAATAGAATCAGATATGGGGATGTTATGAGAAATCAGAGATGGGCTGGATTTGGCCCAGACCCAATACAACAACAGATGCTCTACAAATGACCACAGCACTAATTGCAAACCCATCATTAACTAAAGTCATAATTATATTCGGCACATGTCCTTTGATCTTTCAAAAGGTGCTAAAAGCATCTTACAGGATTTGAGCTTCTGATCCATCTGCATTTCCATTAATCACCTATGCAGCAACCCCCAACTCCCTCCCCTCCCCCAACCCCATTGCCCAGGGACATCAAGGACATTGGAAAGGAAGGCAGTTTTCTGCTGGCCTCACCAAACTAGGTCCCCTTCTTCTTCTTTCTCTTTTATTTTGTGTTTCCAAAAGCCTCCTGATTAACCATCCTTCAGAGGGGAAGAAGAGAGAAATTACAACAAATGTTCCTCACCCCAGTCCTGCTGGGTGGGGAGGAGGTACTCAGATTCAATCAGCTACCTGCAGGGTCACAGGCTGCAGTTCAGGCCAGCCCTGATCCAGGAAGCAACCCAGATGCAAAGCTTCCCAGAGTACCCCATGGCCTAAAAATCCCAATAGCTCAGGGCCATCAAATCTGAACCCAGACAAGACAGGGGTATCATCTTCTACCAAAAAATTAATTACCTTAAGACATGGGGTTAGAGCCTGGTCCTTAACTAGTGGGATTCCAAATTTTTCTTTGAAACCTTCTCTGCACAAGTGGATTTGAGTCTCTTGTTTTGCTTAAGAAGTCATTAAAACAGCTCAGGAGATGTCTCCATGGGTAAAACTCTTCATGTGTGAGGACCTGAGTCTAGATCTCATAACCCATGTGAAGCCAGACGAACTAATAGGCATCAGTAACCTAACTCTCCTACTGTGAAATGTGAGGCAGAGACAAGGGGACCTGGGAAGCTCACGGGTCAGCAAGCCTAGTGAATACAGCAGTGAACACTAGACCCTCTTTCAAACAAGATGGAAGGCCTTCACTGAAGCCCCTCTGACCTCCCTTGGAAGGGGGTCACATCACTTGGGCTTCCTTTTTACAGACTGCTTAAGGGCTAGGTATGCTAAGTTGCTCAGGGGTTGGGGACACATTACAAAACAAAAGCAAGTGCTTTGGGGAGGTGGGGAGACAACTCAGTGGTAAGAACTTCTGCTGTGTGTCCTGCCATCCCCACCCCCTCAGATGTGTGTGTACACCTCATACACTTACACTCACAGAAGAGTGGTACCATGGGACACATAGATTAAATATTATTTCTAGGTGTGTGTGTGTGTGTGTGTGTGTGTGTATGTGTGTGTCTGTGTGTCTGTGTGTATGTTGCCATAATCAATCTCATAAACTGGGTAAAGGGCCTGGACTTCTCCAATAACATGCATGTTATCCAATGCCTGAGTCTGAAACAGAAGAGAAATGGGGGAGGGGCTTTTCCTTTTACTGCCTCAGAAATAAAGCTGGAACACCCAGTTTTCTCAAGTCGCAAAATCAGGGTTGACATCATCAGCTGTCCTGGTTCTCAGACCTTTGGACTGAGACTGGGCCCCATGACCAACTTCCTTGGGTCCATAGCCAGCAGGGCAGATACCCTGAGACTTCTTTAGCCTCTGTAATTATGTAAGCCAATTCCATTAATAAGTTTATGTCTATACAGCTGAACATTTCCCTCCAACAAACAAGCTCCTTCGTCCATGTACACACAGAGAGACACACACACAGACACACACACATACGGAACACTGAAAGGGGTGGAGGGGTTTCCTCTTTTATTATTCACAAGGCATTGATCCCTTACACATACCAGCATGCGCCCTCTCTTGACCTTGTGATCATCTATAGGTTACTAATTCTACTCAGTATCTTGTAAGTGCTGTGCAAATGGTCACTGTCCTCTACTATTTAGGAAATAGCCTTGTGGAAAAGATTTAACATAGCAGCAACTCTGTAATAAATACATAATTGGAAAATTAAATTTAAAAAACCTAACAAATTATACATATGTGTGTGTGCGTGGTGTGTTGCATATATATATAATATATATAAATTATATATATTTCTCTGGAATCACTTAGCCCTATGCTCAGTGCTCTTCCTGTTACTGGGGTCAAATTCCTGACAAAAGCATCTTAAGGAGGAAGGGTTCCTTCTGGCTCACCGTGGGGTGACGTGGGGAAGGCATGGCAGCAGGAGGGAGGCACTGGCTACACTGCTCCCACCCACAGTCAGGATGCAGAGCGGAATGAACGCTGCCACTGGCCTCGGTCTGGGACACCAGCCCCTGGCATGGTGCCAGGCACATTTAGGATGGGTCTTCCCATATCAAGTAACCCAATCTAGACACGCCCTCATAGGCATGCTCAGAGCTTGGCTTCTATGGTGACTCTAAATCCCATCAAGTTGACAACCAAGATTGACTTTCACAGACTCTGTAGGTCATATGGTCACCACGAAGGCTCCTCAGTCCTGCAGGTACAACGTCTTGTAGCCGCAGGTAATCCATACTGAACAAGCATGACTACATCCCAATACAACTTTATTTGAAGAAGCAGAGAGCTGTCTACATTTTGCCTTGGAGACACATTTTGCACATCCTTGATTGACTTTGTGAGCAATACTTAGCACAGTCTGGAAAGTATATGTATCACCCACGGCTTTTGTGACCACAGACTTTGGCTTGGCAGGTCTTGGGTGGAGCCTGAGAATCTGAAGTGTTAGCAAGCTCCCAGGCTGAAACTGCAGCTCCCCAGACCATATTTTAAGTAGCAATACCCCTCCCCTCAAAAGAAAAAGATCTACTTCATCTAAATCCACTAAAACCCAAGTTAAGAAGCTCTTAGCAGAACTCGGCCTAAAAAAGGAATTTATTTTATCGTCACCCAAGGAAAGAGTTATGCAATTTAAGCCCATCTTCCAATGTGGATGCCATATCATTGTTGATTAAGGATGCAACTGTCATTATCAGAAAGCAAAATGCCCAGCAGTTTTTAAGCACTGCTGTGCATCTTCTGGGTGCTGTTACAGCAGCCTACGATGATCAATGCAGGTAAACGAATGCATTTGAAGGTGGGTACAAAGCTAAATCTCATCACCTGATAAACGCTAAATTAGCAACACTGTGGACCTAAGCATCTTCCATGAAAGTGAATCCTTCAGACTCCTGGGACCACTGCCAGCAAGAACAGCTTCGGAGAGGCAGCAAGAATAACGACTCCGGGTCACTCTGGGGTCTAGAAGCGCTGACTCTGTCAGAGAAGTTTCTATGAGAACAGAGCTGAGGAACCTCCCAGCATGCTGCGAAGACCCTGGGCAAACCCATTCCCCTCAGGAAGGTGCCAGTCTTTAGGTCTCACACACAGCAGTCCCTAAGTCTTCCTTCCTTTCAGTTCATAGTAAAACCAGGGACTGACAGATGGTTCTTGAGTGATATAACCAACTTTGGAAAACAGTTCAATGATTTAAAACAAAGTAAGTGTAAATTTGCCATATGACCTACAGTACCACTTCCCACAACCTACTGAAGAGATGTAAATACTCGGACATAGACCAGCAGGCAACCACTCACAGCAGCACTGCTCACAACAGCCAAAACAGCTAGGGCAGATACGCACCAGACATTGCATGAACACATAACATAAGCTTCAAGAGAGACATGGGTCTCACAATTATCACGGTCAGTGACAAAGCCAAGGAGCACCACCATGGCATGGGCTTCCCTTTCGAGAAAATGTCTAAAATAGAGCTTGAGGTCAAAGGCAGTGGTGAGTTGTTGCCTGGTAACGACTCAGACAGGCATACGAAATCTTACTCTGCTGGTGAAACCATCCTTCCACCAGCTTTTGGTGACGGGTGCTCAGCTCTGTGAGTTGAATGTCATTGGCGGGACATGAAATGTATAAATTTCATAGTATGTAACTCAAACCTCAGTAGATCTGCTTTCTAAATGAAAGTCTGGGATAGGCTGGGGCTGTAGCTCAGTAACAAAGCACTTGTCTATGCTGTGTGAGGCTCTGAGTTCAATCCCCTCACTGATATGGGAGGAAGAAGGAGGGAGAGAGGGAAAGGGGTGGCTGACTTCTATGGTCTCATTCTTTTTCACCAGTTATTAATCCTTCAATCTTACCAGTCACTACCCAATGAAAGACACATTAACTATTCTACATTAAAACTGAAGCAAGGATTCTGTCTCAGACGAATGCCTTGACTTTTTGATGGCCAATACTAAACTCATTCCTTTGCACACAAGGCTTTGACACACAGCACATCAAACCCCAACTTAACTGGAGACATCCAGCTAGAGAGACCTGGATCCAGATGGAACCAGGCAGGGAGGCTCCTGTTCCACTGGCTTAACTGATGAAAAAGCAAAAGAAAAGCTGCCAACCCAGGGTCATGTTTGCCATGCCCATCATCCACCCATGACCCATTCACACACACACACACACACACACACACACACACACACACACACACACAAACTCACACACTCACACACGAACACTCACACAACTCAAAGAGCTGTCACCCTAGAAAGGGAATCTGTAGCTACATTGGAGGTAATTCAGATAGGTGCACAAGAGAATGAAGGTGAAGCCATGGAGGACAGAGCTCCAAGCTGCTTTATCACCACATACCTTCCTATGGAAAGCACTGATTTTTGTTCATGGGGAAAAAAATCATTATGAAGAACAGAGGTAGGAGGTGAATCTAGAAGACAACTCTACTATGGATCTCTTCACCAGCTTCACACACACACACACACACACACACACACACACACAAAGTCCATAGCCAGCTCAGGGTTACCACTAAGCATTAAGCATAGGACACACGCACAAGGCTTGCAATGGCTTTAGTCATCTGGGTGCTAGGCCAGAAAACAAGCCTGCAAGACTGCCAACTTGGGCCTCTTCTGAGCCATAGTGTCTCCTTCTCAGTCCCAAGGGTATCTGGTGAGGAATGCCAGCCCCATACTGAGGCCTCTAATCTCCTTTTCCTTTTTTATTAAAAAAGAAAAATATCTGAGACACCGCAGAGTCCCCTCACAATCTGGCGTTTCTTTCACTCTTTCTCGTGCTGGTCTTTCCCGCTGAAGAGCTGGATAAGCTTATCATGGGCAGGCAAACTACGACTTAGCTTTGATCCCTTCCAGAAATCCATTTGGCACCTTTAACATTTCATTTGGCAGACCGAATCCTGGACATGCGTTTATGGGGCTGGGCTTACCCTTAACTGAGTACTGCATAAATCCCATTACTATGTCTGCTTCCCTGTGTTTGGGGTTTTATGAGCCAGGGTTTTATCTGAGTGGACAGCCCTGGGGTGACCATCTCTGAATCAGAAACCATGTCCCCTGCCCACCATTGACTTTTGAAGATTGCCACAGGCTATCAATGTCACCGAGGTCTCAGGAAACATTTTGCTGGATGCACACATCCATTGTATACTGAGGCACACCCCAGACATGAAGGAGTCACCACAGCATGCTCACAACTACACATAAAGAACTTTCCAGAAAGCACCCCACTCCACATCCATCCATTCCCATCCATCATGGCAACAGTCAAGGAGACCCGTGGGGTGACAGATGCACTTTACTTTAACTCTGAGGTGTGGGACAAAGGGGAACGGGGCTCCTCATTACTTGTGAAAACGGAAAACTCATAAAGAAAAGTGAGTAGAGGAAGAATAAGGTAAACGATCTGGTTGGAGATGCTACCTAAGCCTATTTTCTTTGACTCAAGGGTCCACTTTCTTTACAAGTGCATCAGTGTGTATGAGTGTATGCACGTGCACTCGAGTGTGTGCATGTGTGCAAGCATGGGTGCACCCACCAGAGATCCTCCTGTCTTCCTTTTTTACATGGACACTGGGAACTGAACTCAGGACCTCATGCTCTCTTGCCCTCAACTATTTAAGAGATGTTAGCAGCGCTGACTATACTCTACAGATGCATGGTCACGAATGAAGATAAGAGACAGGTAGATGGGAGACCTTGTGGTGCACACAGTAGGTGCTAAGTGGTGCTTGGTTGCACATTCATGGCATACCTACCTATCTCTGCTGGTCATTTCCTCTTACAGGAATGGACAGCCCATTGGAGCAGCAAGGGAGTGGGCACACACCGCATGAAGGAGGCAAAGTTGTGCCATGGAAACAGCATCTGGCTGAGTACGCATTCGAGCTTCCTAGGACCTGCCCTGGAGACGCTCAAGAGACCCTCCAATCACAGACTTTACAGAGAGTACCCCAGATAGGGCAGATATGCAAGTGAAATGACTCACAGGTGTCAGGCTCTGCACCGGGTAAAGAGAAAGGGTGTCCTCTGTCCTTCTAGAACCTTCTCTGTCCAAAGCAAACTCCCTTCCCTGGCCAAGTGCTGTGGTGCCTCACCAATGTCTCCTACCACACAAGTGAGGTTTGTTTTTTGAAGACAAAGGCAGCTGCTGCAGAACTGGACGCCCGTGTGACAGGGCCCTCTGAGCTATTTCAGGCTTCCTCCCTGTCTGAAGGCGGCTGTGGTTTTGGTTACATCTAAGTTTGGCCTCAAAGACTGGGGAGGTAAAGGTCCCGGAGGAGGAAAGCAAATCTCGGACTCTTTACTGGTGCAGCCAACCCATCCTATGAAGCATCTTACAAAGCTCTTGCTTTGTGCTGACAAGATCCAGTAACTGAAATTCAGTATGCTAAAATACTCACAGAGGGCTGGGAGTTAAATCCTCAGAACCCACAAAGAAGGAAAAATAAGCCAGGTGTAGTGGTGTGTACTTGAAATGCGAGCACTGGGGGGGGGGGAGGCGGACAAAGAGAGAGGGAACCCCCCCCCCCAGGAATAGCTAGCAGACTTGGCATTTCCTGGTGAGGAAGAGACCCCGTCTTGATAAATCTAGGTAAACAGTGACTGAGAAAGGAGAGCTGAGGTTGCCTTCTGGCCTCTACATGCGTGCACACTACCGCCTACACACAGATTCCAACCACTTCTCCGGGACTCAGTCCTCTGATGACTCTTCTGTGAACTTTTCTCTTTGCATCCATCTGCCCATGAGCAGCTAAGGACATTACTCATTAACATACCTGTTAACCGATCTACTACAAAATGTCTAAAACATATATGGCTTTGTTCCCTTCCTCCTGAAGGCATCCACGTGAGGGTGCACACATCCTCCCCAACTCAGAGATGAAGTTCCAGTCACCTGCCCATAGCCATGGAGCCAGGGAAGAGGCAGATGGAATAAAATCTCAATTCTGTCTGCTTCTAGATCAGTCTTCCTAACACTTCAATCATTTAATACAGTTCCAACATAAAATTGCTTTCGTTGCTATTTCACAACTGTTATTTTGCTACCGCTATGAATCATAACATTAATATCTGATACGTAGGATACCTGATATGCAACCCCGGTGAAAGGTAGATCCCTCCCCCAGGTATCCAGAACCACGGGTTGAGAAACGTTGCTCTAGAACTTTACAGCCATTGTATCCTAACCTCCTCAGTTTGCTTGGGGAGGGGGGGCTCTGATTGACACCACCAGCTGCTGAGCCCCACAGTTAGCACACAGTAGGGATGGTATCAGTGTTTGCTAAACTTGGGTTTGATCTTGTTATTTAAAGCTCCTGGGATCACATTCAGCTTCTAAGCTATGGGTGAAGGATGAGGTCACTCTATAAAAGCAGAAAGCAGAACTGGGCCCCAGTGGGGAGGGGGGTTCTTAGGGGTTAGGGATAGCAATGGATTTCCAAACAACCCCACGGCCTCCGGATCCATAATTGATGAGATGTACAGAGAATTGGGAAGCAGCCCAGAGATCCAATTTCAGTTCGGCAACACCTGATGTTGGTTATGCAAACTCGAGTGTCTAGGACACTCACAACACAGAGGACAGGGACCCACACAGCTCAGCTCACAGCAGGAGAAATGAAGCCTTAGTCTTTCTACTTTGTAAAACCCAGAGAACTGTCCAGGAAGCCATGAGTGTAGAAAGTCTGACAGTGATGGCGGGAATGGTTTATCTTGTCTGCTCCTTGGAAGAGGACTCCTGATGAATGAATGGTCTCTGTGTTTCTGTTCCTTAGATCCTGGGAGAATCCTTTTGTACAGACAACATACAGGATCCATTTTACAGACAGGATAAATGACAGCAGGTCATTCCTCCATAGGTTTCAGTGATCAGGTTACATTTGTAACATTTTGCACAAAAAAAAAAAAAAAAAAAAAAAAAAAACCAAAAAAACAAAAAGAAAAAACCCAAAAAAACACCAAAGATGATGCCAAGGCAGGAAAAAAAAAATGCTTGCCAAAATTCTAACATCTTAGACACAGAGGCAGAGCTCTGGAGACATCTGTGTCAGTGTGGGGAGCTAGCAGCTTGCTTTCTACTAGGATGCTATTCCCCTGGGGTGAATCTCCCACATGTGGCCACAGAAACCCACTTCCAAACCCAGTGTCCTTCTCCTACAATTTTATTTGGCTCCACAAAAACCAGAAGGCATCTGGGGACAGGAGATTTTTATCTCAGCCAAGTGTTTTTGGATTTGTGCCAGGAAACTGCCCCATGAGGAGCCAGTGAGGACGATGTCACCTACATGTACTCAGAGTGTGATGATATCCACAGAGCAAGGAGGCACCACTTCCCTCTTGGAGCAGTACCCGAAGCAGGCCACCTGGTCCTTCTCAGGGGGAAAGAGTATGCATGGCAGAAAGCATACTTCAAAGCCTGCTCCTGTCTACCATTTCTAGAAAGTCATTCTTGGAGGCAGGGGAACCTTTCCGAAACATGTGGAAATATAAATCTGGCAGATTGTGAGAATCCAGCAGAATTCCCCCCCCCCCATCCCAGACTTTTAACTTCATTTCCCCCGGCCAAATTGGCCTCCTTGCATCTGCAGCAAAGGGGCAGCCGAGTAGTCCTAGCCATCTCGAGAGCTGGCTTGGGAGGGTGCACCCGTACGTACCAACAGGAAGGTAAATTCTCACCGTAAAGGCTCACACACCCAAGAAGACTTTCACAAAAATTGATGAAGAAATGGAATGCCTTTCAACTGTGCAAAAGAAGCGGGGGTGGGGCTCCGGCTGCAGCCTATGCTCAAAGAAGCCAAGTTAGGTTGGGTGTGGCG
The DNA here is from genome assembly GCF_963924665.1 of Micromys minutus. Classification (NCBI taxonomy): domain Eukaryota; kingdom Metazoa; phylum Chordata; class Mammalia; order Rodentia; family Muridae; genus Micromys; species Micromys minutus. The sequence continues at coordinate 79,294,585 of NC_137971.1, forward strand.
CAGTGGCAGAGAAGCAGCTTGGCAGGCCGAAAGCCCTGGGTTCCCAGGACTGCAAAAGGGGGAAGAGAAAGGAAGAATAAAGAGGAGTGGGCTGGGGGTGGGGAGGCGAAAGGGAAGAAGGAAGAGAGGGCAGGGGATAGAAAGGGAGGGAGATGGGGGAGGGGAGGAAAAGAAGAAGGAGGGAAGCAAAAGAAGTGAAAGAAATGAAGAGAGATTTAAACATGTCTGTTCTAGAGAGGGGGAGGGGGAGGGGAGAGAAGAGAGAAAGGGAGAAAGGAAATGGAGAGAAGAGTTAAAAGAGGGCCAGCAAGTGAAGGGAGAGAGAAAATGAAAGGAGGAAGGAAGAGGCGACAAAGGAGCAGGAGAAGGAGGAAGAAGAGAAAAAGGAGGAGAAGAAGCAGGAGGAGAGAGCCCTGGGATGAGGCAATAGGGGAAGGGGGGGACTGCAGTGAGAAGCCAGGCACTGATGTCGCAGTGGAAGTAGACGGTAACTCTGGCTCGCTTGCATCTGTGAGCACGGAGGACTTTGCAGTTGGGTCAATATTGTCTCTTTTGTAGGCAGAAAGATGGGCAGAGTGAGTGGCTAACACAAGGCCAGCCAGTGTGCAAGCCTTGAATATGCACATGCACACCACCTTATGCCCGTGCCCCAGAGAGCAGCTTTGGAGTGTTTTGTTCTAGTTTGTCTAAGGTCCTTAAAGTCCCACTTTCATTCGGAATTTCTCCTGCCATTCCTATGTCTTCTTGTTCTTCTGTATCAAGTGCTCTAAATAGCCAAGGCAAGAAGAGATAATGAGTGAGATTAAGCCTTCCCTCAGGAAGTCCCGTGCTCTAGTAAGTGGCCGATAATGGCTGGGGATAAAGATAGGATCATATCAAAAAGGAAGGATAAAGATCCAGCCTTCTGCAACGGCCGGTCCTCTACACATGATCCAAAAATGAACTGTGCAGATTCAATACCAAAAGTTTGTGAGTCCACTTTGCCTGCCCATGCAGGGTCATTTAACTCTAACTGGGTAACAGGTTCCCAGATCTTTGGTTTGATGAGATTCTGGGTGTGTTCATGAGGGTGTTTCTGGAAAAGATTATCATTTACATTACAGTAGATCCACGATTATTTGTCTAAGTGACGCAGCCTACTAGGGGGTGGGTATCTTCCAACCAGTGGAAATCTTCGTAGAGCAAATTCGGCTCTGGTTGCCCAATTTCCCAAGTGTGGACATGACCCCCCCCCTCCACCCCACACCTTGTCTTTGGCCTATAACTGGCTTCTCCTGTGACTGCAGGCTGCATATTCTCAGACTGGAGAAAGACACGAGCTCTCCTAAGTGTCCAGATTGCTGACCAAAGCTCAGGGAACTTCCTACCTTCTACAGTACCATGAGGTAATTCCTATAAAGAATAAGTACACCAGGTACACAGGCACACACATGTACATAGACTCACACAAAGACACTTTTGTCAAACTGTGATGCTCGGAGCTAGCAGCCACAGGAAGAGGGGAAAGAAAGGACTATGGTCATTCCCTTTGAAGGCTGTTTAAGCTGCCATACCCCACCCTTTGTAGGTAGATCTGTTGGCACACACATGTCCCTTTGTTTGGATTCCCAGGGAGCTGATATGTTCCCAGTTGCTTTTGGTCATGGTGTTTATCACAGCAATAGGAAAGCAAACTATGACAAGCAGTCAGTGCTCTGACCCCTGTGGCCACTACCCCCATCCCTACCTCAAGCACCACCTCTCCAGCCCCAGTTACAACTCTCTGCTAGTTGTGCTGCGTGAGGCAAAGCTTTACGGTATGGAATTTTCTATTTGTAGCTTCAAAAATGCTCAGATTTAGAGTTTTGCAGTTTGGAACTGGGGACGCTCAAACTATAATAAAGAAAAGTAACTCCCTGACTCACTGATGCTTAACTAGTAAAGAGTCAGACATTACAAAATTCCTTAGTATACATGCATATACATGAACACACAGAGATAGGCAGACAGACAGATACACACACACACACACACACACACACACACACAAAGACAAGCACATACACACATTCATACACACTCTCACACACACTCCAAGTCATCAGCATAGGAATGGTGGTAACATTTTAGGAGGCAGTTCTGGCCATGAGGTAGCCGATTTGCTGAAATGGCGTTTGAGAAGGGATCCGGCTCCCTCTGGTCACACAAACTGAAGTCACTTCCACACTGCTGTGCAGTCTAGTCTAACTAAGAAAGAAAATTCACTTGAAAAAGAAAAGTGAAGCCTAACAGTAAAACCAAGCATTCCTCATCTTAAAAGAAAAAAAAAAGTAGTAAACCCAGAACTTAGCCAATTTCATCATTCCTTTTTAAAATATAAATGAATGAATGAATGAATGAATGAATGAATGAATGAATGAATGAATGAATGCTTTGTGTAGCTCAGGTTGTTGAGGATGACCCTGAACTTCTGATCCTCCTGCTTCCACCTCTTGGACATGCCCAGTTCATGCCGTGCTGGGCAACCACTCCGCCCACAGAGCCCTCTCAGCTCTCACATCCCTCATTGATACCGAAACTTTCTGCGTATCCCATGCTGACCTCAAACTCACGGTGCTCCCTCTCAACCTTCTGAAGGCTAGGATTATAAAAACGCACCACAAACTTCAGCTTCCAGTCACTCTCTGACTGGGATACTCAGGCTGCATTATTGATGGACGTGTGCCAGAGGAGCCTGGACTCCTTGCAGCCGAGAGTGAGCCCATCAGGGAGAGTTGCATGATGGGTAAAATGGTACTGTGTAGGTGAGAGCTCTGCCACATCCTCATGGAGCAATGTTGGTTATGTTTGTTTGCTTGTTTAGCCTCTCTGTGCCTTGGTTTCCTCCTAAGTAAAACAACATAGCCCTGTTATACAGAATGACTCTGGTGACTAACATAACAAACAGCCAGTACTCCAGTGACACTTAGCTCACAGTTAGCTCTCAGTAAGAACTGGCTCTTCTCCTCTGGGCACCCTCCCAGGCAGGAGCCTCTGATAACACCATCACAACCAAAGGTCAGGACTTGAGTTGCCATCTCCAAAGCAACCTGACCTTTCTTTCTATGATATTCCAAGCTCCACACCACCTACTGTTACCAGTAACCAAAGCTGTCTTCCTGTTTCTAGTGGTCATGCCCTGTTTCACACCAGCCCCAGTTACATTAAAATAGAATGAATGCTTCCACAGAATTTCTTCTGAAAGAATGACTTGCAGGTTCCTTCACCCCCAAGCCCATTGAACCTCAAAGACTTCCCCCTATACAGTGGCCCTTAAGCGGATATCCATGTGTATAAGTAACACATGAGAGTCTGTCTGGCTTGGGACTGTAGCTCAGGTTGATAGAGCGATTGCCTGTGGTACACAAGGCCCTGGGTTCAATCCCCAGCACCCAACAGACTGGTATGGATGTGCACACCCATCAGTCCAGCTCTAGGGACATCAAAGTTCATTTGAACACATTTGAGGTTGGCCAGTTTGAGGTCAGCCTGGGATATATTAGACACTGAAACACACACATACACACACCTAAAGGAGATTCTGTAGGTCTGGGTGTTCCCAGACCCTACATTTAGAGCAGCTTCAAGGACAATGTTGATGAAGCCACTCCTGGAAATATATGGGCAGAGGTTACCCAGACCTTTTTCTGAGAAGAAGTGCCTCTTGGGGCTCAAAGCATTTAGCCAACATCATAATGATCAAATGACAGAGAAGAGGCTCAAAACCAGCCTGTACTCCATCTTTGAGTTTGCTGATCAAGACTGAAGTGGAGATCCTTCACAGAGTGGAAAACAAGATGTCTGTGGGGTGTGTGTGTGTGTGTGTGTGTGTGTGTGTGTGTGTGTGTGTGTATCGGGGGGATTTCTTCATTTACAGAGAAGACAAGGTTGGCCATCTTCCAAGACTAGAGATAGCAGGATGAGAACCGGGTTCCCAGATTTCTCTCCAGACACCAGAAAATTTAAACTGCTATATAGTAAACTGCACACATTTCTGGGTGCAGTGTGATCATTTAATGTGTGCATAATGCCCTGTGTAGTAAGCACATCAAGACTATTCACATTTGTCCAATCCCCGCATTATTGATGCCAGGAACCTCCCAACAAGTAAGCTCACTGGAACTGTGCACTGCACACTGGAATTCCCTCCTACTATGCAACTCTGTGTTGGTGCCTGTTACCCATCCTAAGCTCCAAGGGCAGGATTCTCTGTTTCCATCCCTCCCCTGGGCATCCTTACCTCGCAAAGCAGCTGGATCAGACCTGAGTGAGCTAACTTAAATCAGTGACAGAGAGGTCTTCTAGAGCCAACGTTGGTGCAGAGACGATGGCTCAGCTGGTTAAGTGTTTGATGGGAAAGAATGAGGACCAAGGTTCCATTCGAAGAGCCCACGTTATAAAAGCAAGCGAGCAAACAAACAAGCACCTCTAGTCTCAGTCCTGGGAAGGCAGGGGCCTTTTCCTGAGGCTTACTGGTCAGTTGGCATTGCCAAATCAGTGGGCTCAAGGCTAATGGGAAGCCATGTTTAAATTAAATTGAATTAAATTTTTAAAAAAAGATTTTAAAAAGCCAAGGTGGGCAGCATCTAAGAAATGACAGCTTCTAGGTCCATGTATAAAGACCTACACACACACACACACACGCACACACACACCAAAAAAACAAACAAGCAAACAAACAAAACACTACAGACTTAACCCTTACGGTAAAATTCATGTTGGCCACTATGGATGTCACCTGACTGGTCCCAAAGACTGGACTCATCTTCCTCCACCTACTCTGACTTTTTATTTTTGATTAACTACCAAAGCACTTACTAGCCAGAGGAATGCTATGTAGAGCAAGCTGACCCAAACCTATGATTCTCCTGCTTCCTCTTCATTAGTGCTGGAACCCCAGGTGTGTTCTGCCACAACTGCCTTAGACAAAGCCATTTTAGTGTCTGTTGCAAAGTACGAGTCTGAAAGATATCACGTACCTCTCACCATCTGCCGGGGATGTTTTCACCTTGCGTTCCCAGCTAACAGGCTGATACCTCTGCAAAGGTTCCCAGATCATCCTCATAGCTGGCACAAGTTCACCTTGTGTTCTTCTTCCCTCTCCCCCAACCCCTACCCAGCGCTGAGGACTAAACCCAAAACCTTGCACTTTCTAGAGAAGTGTTCTGCTACTGAGCTAAATCCCCAGCCCACGTGTTGAATCCTGTCTTTTATCAGCATGCCTGGAACAGATGGATTCTTCAAAAGCCAAGCAGGCCACTTTCTCGCTTCAAGCACCCCAACAACATCCCATCAGCTATGTTCCCTGTCCTAGCCTTCCTCTTAAAGCCTCACCATAAAGCTAAAAGCTGTGAGATGAGGGCTCCATATGCCTCAGGTACACCCGCCTTTTATCCCTTCCTTCAGGTTGCCCCACTGTTAAGGAGAAGGTTTTTGCCTCCCGTTATTCTGATCATCCCTCCAAGCTGTCCCTAGCTCACCTTCGTCATCCTTGGTCCCCAGCTTCTTTCAGCACCTAAGAGTGTGGACTGTCCCCTGGAATGACCTGATTCCCACGCTGTCAATCAAAACCCGCCCCTCCCTGAGACTCACCATTTCCTTTTATCTGCTGGCACAGTAAGTCCTTTTAAATACTGATGGAAACACACCCTCAGTGAGAGGATGAATGGAGGAAAAGCTCCCACTCCAATAGCCTCCATAGCCAAAGCACATCTACCTGTCAGCATATCCCGACTCCTTATGGGCATCATCTGCTGGAACCTGCATCCTCCCAGGGCCTTTCTGTTTCCCTGGAGCACACGCTACCTTCTAACACCCCTGCCAACATCAGGATATTCAATAAAGTTTTATTGAAACATAGCTATGCATAGTGAATCATACACTACTAAGCCTTCACACTGTAAAAGTGCAGTTGAGGGGTTATTTTGGAGATCTTGTGGCTTGCTGAGCTGGAAACACTGTCTCTATCCCTTCCCCCAACAGAGTGTCTACCTGCCCTGCTGTAGAGCATTTGTGGACACAGTAAAATGTTTCTTGTTTGTGATTTGTTCCCTCCCATCTACAAGTAAGAGAGCTCTGGTTCATCAAAATATTTCAAACTCAGGCCAGCAAGAGGGCTCAGTGGGCAGAGATATATATTTTTAAATATCATACTCTTCAGGCAATGCCCCATAGGCGCTATGTGCTTGATAATCATTTTTTAATGGAAGAATGAATGGCAATGCCCAGTGGGAGATACAGTACTATCGTCCCTAGGGCCATGAGGTTCCAGTATTCCCAGCAGCATTAAGCAAAGTTGTATGGAAAGACCCAGGTCTTTCTACCACAGATGGTGAGTCTGTGTTTAGACAAACAACTATAGCACCTCTGCTGTGTCTGGCCTTGTCAGCCCATCTCAGCCTCTTTTCTTCAGGGAGCTGTGACAAGGACTTCATGAGATGCTGACACCAGCAGTACCTTAGATAAGAAAATATTTATATGTTTGTATTTGAAAAGAAAAAAAAAACTATCATGGTTTGAGTCTACAACACCCCCACCCCTGACTCAGATTTTGATGCTTGGACCTCAACTGGTGCCACGACTTCGGCTTTCGAAACCTTCAAGAGGCAGAGCCTAACCGGAGGAAGTGCATTCCTGGAAAGGTTCTGGACATGGGCATATTATCTCTGGCTACTTCCTACCCCTACTCCCACCCCCTGCTTTCCTTGCACGCCATGATGGGAACAGCCTGTGCCCCATGCTCCTCCCTCCCTGCTCTGATCCACCTGCTGGAACTGTCAGAACCATCTGAAACCGAGATACAAAGTGACCCTCTCCTCCTCAGTTTGCTTGTCAGGGAGTGGATCAGGGGGACACAAAAGTGATTAAACATTAGTAACCTAGTTAGGCTTCATAACCATTTTTCCAAAGAAGGACCACTGATATCTCATTATCCATGCTGAGCTCTGAGGCAGAGAGGGGCCAAGAGATTAATCCAGCCCACGCAAGCACAATGGGGTAGGGCTTTGTGCCATGGGTTCAACTGTGGCTCTCAATTCCCACTGAGCAGCAAACATTGCCTGTTCAGACACAAAGCAGGCATAGGAAGCCCAGTCGGCCACATTCAGCAAACACAGTGAATCAGAAGGTCAGACCTGCTTCCAGAAACACCCACACCCCCTCCAGCTTCTACAGCTGCTTGGACAGTGAAATAGAAGGCCCAGGAGTCGCTTCATGTCTCTTCCCTAAAGCCAGGGTCCCTCAGAATCGTAACCACTTGAGACCCAAAATGGAGACTCACAAACCTTCTGTGGTAACAGCCCAATCCAGTCAGAGCCCGGCTGCCCACACTGTTTCCAGCCAACCACAGTTGTCAAGCACAGGAGCCACAGCCAGGTTGTCCAGACCAGACATAAGGAGATTCCCTATCCCTGGGCTGGAGAAGGCAGCCTCAAGCCTACCTACTCCTGTCTCTTTCCCCAGAGAATATGCAGATAGGACGCTCTGAAAATGCTTTTCACAACTCAGTTAGCAGGATCAATTAATTATTCACGGCCCTGCTTCTCTGCAAACTCATAGACTGTCACTGTCAGCAAGAGGGTTTCTGGACCCTGCCCAACAGCCCTGCTCAAACTGCCAGGCGGCCTAGTGTGGGTTCTACGTTCTTTACAACCTCCGAAGCCTACCTTTCCCTGCCCAGCTCAGAACAGGGCTCAGGGCAAACAGGAAGTCCGGGGACAAATAGGAAGTCCCCAGGGAAGACAACCTAGGCATGGTCTGCCCTAGCCTACCTGACTCACTCAGATCTGGGGCAAAGTGTCTAACTCTATGCAATCCAAGTGGGAAATGGGGCTCAGAAATTCTGTCCCTCTGCCAGGCTGGGGTTGGGTCCCACAGTACAGAACCACACAGGCCGTGAAAATTCTGAGTTCTACAGAAGAGGGAGGTGTTGGGAGGGCGGCCCAGACTCACTGTCCGTCTGCAGAATTTGAAGTTGGAGACACTTGAGACTTGGCAAAAGTTATCAGTGCTTTCTGTGGGAAAATGCAAGACTGTCTTCAGAAACATTTCCTCATCCCAGGGAGAAAACGGCTAGTCCTCAACCTTGAAAATAGGGACAGACTCTGAAGTGGGACCCTTCAAAAGCTCTGGGTGCCAGGGCTGAGACAATGAATTAACCACATGATAAGTTTAAAACTGCCCACACACTGTACAGCCTCCTGAAGTCAGAGGCCCCATTCCTAGTAAGATGAAGCTTGGATTTAATACAACTCTGGAGCAAAGGAATATGGTTTGATGCAAAAGAAATTCCTGCCTCACATAAAACTCATTCTAGGTAGAACTTAAAAAATTTATTCACTAAACATGTTCTCTCCACCCCTCCCTTATCCCTGGACCATCACTATCTACTGTAAAGTAAGCACTTTACAGTATGCAACGCATGTTTGGGCATGTGCTCAAAAATACAATGTCCACTCACTTCATCTCTCCACATAACCCTCTGCAATAGGTAGGTCCCATACACCCATTTTCCTGATAAAGCAGCTGAGTTCCTGTGAATAACGTCTCTACAGTCTCACAGATGGTAAGTGGCAGAGCCAGGACTTGAACCTAGGCCGTCCAGTTGCAAAGACCTTGTGCTTCTCACTATCCACTCCATTGCACCGTGTGTTCCAACTGAGATGAACAGACATATTGTGGCATGGTATAAAAACGACACTCGTGCTTTCTTTCACACACACACATACACACACACACACACACACACACACACACACACACACACATACAGGGAAGTTCTTCTGAGCTCAGGCACAACTTATTCTACCCAGACTGAGTCCTTCTCTGTACATCACTTCCTGCATCCACACACCGACCTTACAACAGCTGTGTCAAGACTCACATGACTGGGTGTCAGAGCAGTAACTAAAAACCACATGGTATGTGGCCAGCTTGATACTATCATCTTATCTCTCTCTCCCTGCATAGTTCTATCTGTTTGTCTGTCAAACATTTCATGTAGCCCAGGCTGGCCTCAAACTCAAGTTGCAGTCAAGAATGATCTTGACCTTCACATCCTCCTGCCTCCACTCCAGATACTAAAATTCCAAACATGTGCTGCCATGCCCAGTGTATGCCTTTCCCTGAGCTTTATTCATGCTAGGCAAGCACTCTACTAACTGACTCATATATTCAGCCCATCACTATTATCACCCTCAACATCAGTATCAATGTTCTACATACCAGGCTCTAAGAACTCTGTCTCAAAATGCAATCAGAATATTTAAGAAACTGAAAGAAAACCATGTAGCAAGAGTTGACTCTAAAGAATCTAAAGGATGTTGGATCACACACACACACACACACACACACACACACACACACACACACACACACACACTTTTGATGGCACTGAGGATGGAACTCACAGAATTACACATTCTGGGCAAGTAAGTGTTCTACCATAGTGCTACACCTTGCCTTGAGCCCATGAAAGCAGGGCTACATAGTTTCTGCCTCATAAAATCTTTGAAGGAAATAAAAGCATTTTCTGAGCACTTACTATTTGCTACTATCTCAGCACTTTGCCCTGCTGCATCATGGGAAGACAGGATGCCAGCATAGCAAGCTTCCACCCATGCTATAGCCAATCCCTGGATGATGGTACCAGGCTGGGGTGGGCAGAACACCACTATCAAATACAAATACCAAGAAGATCTGGGTCTGATGGCACAGGCTTACCACCCTAGCTATTCCGGAGACTGAGGCAGCAAGATTGCAAGTCTGAGACCAATCTTAGCTACAGAGTGAGTTCAAGGCTAGCATGGGCTACATGAGATAATATCTCAAGAAGAAGAAGGTGGAAGAGGAGGAGAAGGACAAAGAGGAGGAAGAGGACAAGGATAAGGAGGAAGAGGAAGGAGAAGAAGAAAAGGAAAAATAACTGCCATGTATTATTAATCTCATCACATGCCAAGTTGTTAATGTTACCAACATCTGGATGTTGCTCAGTGGTAGCGTGGTTGCCTAAATCGCATGAATGAAGCCCTGGGTTGTATCTGCAGTACTGCAGGAAGGAAGAACGAGAAGAAAAAAAGAGAGAAAGAGAAATGAGGGGAGACAAAAAAGGAAGGAAGAGAAGGGAGAAAGAATGAAAGAGGGGAAAAGAGAAAGAAAAGAGAAGCATAAGAGAGTAAAGGGCACAGGACCTTTTGATGCAGGAATGAAAGATGGAAGGTCTGTGCTGGTGAGGTCACTCTGCAGGGGAGGTGAGGACCCCAAAATGCCAGTTCCGAAGGAAGAATGGTTTTGTTGGAGGATGTGTGCAGCAGACTCCCAAGAAACTCCGTAGAACTTCAAGGTACATGATGGTCTGTTCACAGTTACCTCTCAGTCTCCTAATTTTTCAAGATGTTTAACAAAACAAGAGGCTAATTTTTTATCAAAACAAATATAGGAATCTCACTGAAAAACTTGAACTCCAGTGTCCTGAGCTATGAGGGGCTTTCATAAATTAAAACTATATCATTTGGATCCCGATTCACCCATTTTTGCTTTTTTTTTTAGGATTCCCCCTGTCCTATTTTAGTTTATCCACAACAACCTGTTTTAAAAGGAAAAAACTGGCCTCTCACCTTTACTACTTTCATCTTCTATGTTTCCAATCAAAAGCTAACTTGCTTTGAAAATGGGCTATGAATTTGCCTCTTGGAACCTGGTTCACCTCGCCTGTCGGGCTGGGATATGAAGTGTTCCCATTGCCACTGAATTATATCTAAAAGGTTTCTGTCGTTTCTTCTTTGATATAAGAGTGATATAGACTGTATTCTTTTTGTTGTTTGATTTTTGAGATGGGGCTCATGTAACTCCGTGGTGGTTTGGGTGAGAATGGCTGTAGAGGTTTATACATTTAAATATTTTGTCTCCAGCTGGTGGAACTGTTAGGGAAGGATTAGGAGGTGTGGCCTTGTTGAAGGAGTGTGTCCTTGGGGGTGAGCTTTGAGGTTTCAGACTCCAGTGTGCCCTTTCTCACGCCTATTTGCATAAGCTCTAAACTGTTCCCATAGCCATGTGTTAGCCATGCCTTTGCTCCACCATCATGGACTCTAACCTTCTAAAACCATAAACCCAAATTAAATACTTTCTTTAATAAGTTGAGTTGGTCGTAGCGTTTAATCACAGCAATAGAAAAGTAAGCAAGACATCCCCCAACTAACTATGTATCCAAAAATAAGCTTGAGGTTCTCATCCTCTTGTCTCTTCTGCTCAAGTGCTACGATCACGGGCATGTGCTACCATGCCTTCATTATGCAGGGTTAGAGACAAAACCCAAGGCTATATGAATGTTAGGCAAGCACTGCACCTACTGAGCCAGATTCCCCAACCTTAGAATCTTTATCAGTCTTATCAGTTTGCATTTCTAATGTGACTGTCTTCCTGAATGAAATGGCCAACACTTTGCTATTCCCTGAGTGAGTCCAGAAGATTTCACCTTTTGAAATAGATTAGTTTACTCTGAGATGAAGGTAATTGTCGATTTTATGAGGGCATCTCAGAACATCTAGAGTATGGTCTCTTCTGTACTGTATTTTGTTTTCTGAGACAAGGTCTTTACATAATCCAAACTACCCTCAAATTCCACGTGTAGCAGAGGTTGTTGGTCCTGACCTGCTACCTCTACCACCCAGGTGTTAGAACTGCAAGCATGCATTACCACATCCTGCTTAGAAAGTAGGGCTCATAAAGAAGAGGTCATAGGGTTAATGAGATAGCTCAGAAAGTAAAGGTACTTGCCACCAAGCCTGGTAACCCAGGTTCAATTCCCAGAACTTAAGTTAGAACAGCTGCAACCATTGGACTGAGCACAGGGACCCCAATGGATGAGCTAGAGTAAGGACTGAAGGAACTGAAAGGGTCTGCAACCCCATGGGGAGAACAACGATATCAACCAGAGCAAACCCTTCAGAATTCCCAGGGACTAAAACACCAACCAATGAGCACACATGGAGAGACCCATGGCCCCAGGTGCATATGCAGCAGAGGACAGCATTTTCTGGCATCAATGGGAGGAGAGGCCTTTGGTCCAGTGAAGGTTCATTTTCCCAGTGTAGGGGAACGCCAAGGTGCTGAGGTTGGAGTGGGTGGTTGGGAGTGGGAGCACCTTCATGGAAGCAAGGGGAGGTGGAGGGGAGATGGGAGTAGGGGAAAAGGGAATAATATTTGAAATGTAAATACAGAGAATATCCAATAAAAATAATTTAAAAAGAAAAACAAATCAAAAAAGAAAAAAACATTAGAACACTTGCAAGTTGTCCTTTGATTTTCATGTGTGCCCTGGTGTTTATTCTGTCTCCCCTCTCCCTCTCTATCTCTCCCTCTCCCTCTCTCTCCCCCCCTCACACACACACACACCACACACACACACCACACACACACATCACACACACCACACACACTGCACACCCCACACACACCACACATATACACATACAAACCACACACACCACACACACACACACACACACACACACACCACACCTTTATAAGGAGTTCCCAGGTTTAATAAACTATAAAGCTGGAGTTAGGAAGCAAAGCCACTCAGACTGAAGAGTTAAGTATTTCATATCTAAAAAATCCACATTCACAGTCCTAACCCCATGTTAAAAACTACAACTGAACTTACCAACATAGAGTTATGTGTAACAGATTATGGCTAAAGTGGGATTCATGCAGACTTTCAGCCCCCAAATCCATATTTTACACCCTACAAAAATAACATCAGCATGCATATACTCCTGCAATACAGGTGAAGTCTGCTTATTGCAAGCAGCAGGACCTGGGGCCAGGCTTCTTTAACAGCCAGGATGTTATTCGGATGGGGAGGGATGTCTGGAAGACAGAGCTGACAGGCCTCTTTAACAAGCCCCAGAAAGAATATGAAGTCATTGTATTTAGCCAGCGCCAAGCAAATCTGAAAGACGATGGATCGAAGGGAATCCTTGTCCCAACCCTGTCAGCAGCTGTGGCTGCAGAAATGGGTCAGTAAATAGAAAGTGACTAGGGTTCAGAAAGTGAGGCAGATCCTGGGAAGCTAAACAATGCTGACACTGCACAGAAAGCCCAGTCCTCAGATGGAGGCCAGAGCTCTAATGTTCGGCGGCCCACAACATATGCAGTCCCTCAAGGGACACTCCAGCGCGGCATCTCAATGTAAAATGACACATGCCATTGCAAGCTAGAGATCTTATGGGGGAGGCAGGGCTGTGTTCATCTGCTTCCCAGCAAGGATTCCAGAACAGCTAGGGATAAAGAGAAGTCACTCAAAGCAGAAAGTGATGGGGATTGGAAAGGAAGAAAGGAAGGGGGGGCTAATTCTGCCAGACTTGTTTTGCTGAGTAAAGATAACAGCTTTCTGGACCATATGACTTCAGCATAGAAAATTAAATGATGGCATCGTTTCCCAAAGTCGTTAACGTCAGGTGCTCCCAGCAGCCTTAAAGGAACTGAACAGTAACCAACTAATACACCCCAGTTGACAAATTCCTGTTCTACAACACTAAGTATGGACATAGGCCTCCTCTTGGAACCTCAACCTGAGAACCTATCACCGACCTCCACCCCTCGGTGTGAAAGTAAGGTTTTAAAGTCAAAACTCATCTACAAACCAGCCATTTAGAAAAGGGAAAGAAAGCAAAACAGTAAGTACATTGATTTTGCTCATAGATACTTATCTAACTACTACTTGTGTATTCATCAACGACACATATGCAAGTGCTCAGGGCAGAGCTGGAAAGAGGACTCAGCAGACAAAGCTGCATACCACCATTCCTGATGACCCTGAGTCCCATCCTGGGGACTTACATGGTGAAAGGGGGCAGTTAACTCTTGCAAGTTGTATTCTGAGCCCTGCACTCGATTCTCCCTCCCTCCCTCCGCCCCCCCAAACACACAATAAATAAATAAGTAAATTCTAATGTAGTAATTTCTTAATGAATTGTTCATAGAAACACTATTTTTAATGACCACCAACTAGGGTCAGCTAAAGGACCATGAGCAGGCAGCTGGGAGGTCTAGGGCTAGCTGAGCCTGGAGGTATAAGGTTAGCTGAGCCTGGAGGTCTAGGGCTAGCTGAGCCTGGAGGTCTAGGGTTTGCTGAGCCTGAAGGTCTAGGGCTAGCTGAGCCTGGAGGTCTAGGGCTAGCTGAGCCTGGAGGTCTAGGGTTTGCTGAGCCTGGAGGTCTAGGGCTAGCTGAGCCTGGAGCAGCTCCAGGTTGCATGCCCAGCACTGAAAAGGGAAGTAAATACAAGTTAGAACTATAATACACCTTCACAATCAAGGCAGCTTGCAGTCTAATCAGCTTCACAGAGAGTACCTCCGCAATCAAATTAAATTAGCTAGGCATCCTTCAGTGTGGCCCGGTACCAGCAGAGGCTAGTGTCTTTTGGACTATTTAAGGTTGCAATATTTTCCTCCAGCTGACATTGCATCTGTGTCTAAAGTGACACCCGTCTGAGAGACTGAAGGGCAGGGCCACTGTTCAAATTCAGCATCCCTGAGATGGCATACTTCTCTGTCACCAGCAGCTGCTACAGTGGACCTTGGCTAGCCATTCCACTCACGACAGCAGCTGGCAAAACACATGGCCTTCAACCTGCAGCCAAACCTCCACTGGACATTCAGGGAGGGAAAGGGCCAGGCCTGGCTTTCATTGCAATTCCCAGAGAATATGTGGTTAATTCTTTTTCTCTCTGTAAGCAGCTGGGTCTCCCTGAAATTTGAGTTTGTAATAATTGCTGTAATTATTATTTTAATACAAATCAGAAACTTATCAAAATATTACACTGTGGATGTTACTTCTCTTTCCCACTGTGGACGGATAGTGCCCGCCACTGACTGGCCCTGCCTAACTAGGTGAGGATGGGGGTCAGGGCTTCTCAGCACAGAGGGTTGCCAGGTCCAAGCGTGTGAATTCTGCCTTTAGCGGCTGTAAGTCACACTCTGGTTTACACCCCAGCTTGGTCCTGGCTTGGTGCTGCATCACAGTACTTCCATCCACACAATGGGCAGACGGGACCAACTTCTTAGTAGAGGGATTTTGCAGAATGTCTCCGAGAAACTGCTCTGCTAAAATCATCTACTGGAAATGTTGGTAAAGAGAACCCTGGCACATAAACACGGAGCATGTCGGGGTACATATGTAATCCCAGTGCCTAGGAGAAGTTGACAGGTGGATCCCAGGGTCTTGCTGGCCAGCCGGAGTTCTGAATCATAGAACTCAAGATTCAACAAGAGCAGAATACACCCAACATTGGCCATAGCCTCCACCCCAGCACAAACACACGTGCGACCCCCATACACACACACACACCCCTCTTATGGAGCTCAGAATTTTGACACGCAGGCTCCCAGGTCTTGCTGCCTGAGTTATGTTCTAGTGTTGCTTGCCTTGTAGCTTAGGGGAATTCTTTATTCTCCCCAGGCCTGTCTCTTGAGAGAAATACAATCAGGGGATAAAGTAGGAATTGGCACAGCGGCCACTTGATAAGGCTGTTGTAAAGGACTGAACGTGATAATCCCTGAGATTCCGCTTAGCATGGCACACACTGACTTCTCACTGGAAACCACAATTGGTGCATGTAATTGTGAGACTCACAAAAGCTGACGATTCCTGGAAGGTGTGGTCTCCAGTGGCTCGGCTGAAGGGGGTGGAGTCTGTAGGAGGCGGGGCCTCACTGGAACAAGCTAGGTGACCAGCAGCCAACCAGCCATCTTTCTGCTTCCAGGCTATCATGAGGTAGGTGGCTCCCTTTCCCACACTCTCCTGCCTCACCACAGGCTCTGTGAAGGAAACCAGCCAGGTATAGAAACTGTTTCAACCCCTGAGGCAAGAGTCAATCACCCCTGCCTTCCACGGGGCATTTGGCCCCAGTAAAGGGAAGTTGACTCACACAAACCCCAACTGTGGTTTCAAGTGACACAGATAAGCAGGGTGGCCGCAGGGCAAGCTGGAAGTCGAAGCAGAAAGGAAAGTCACACCTTCCTCAGGCAAACTGTCACCTTTCCAGAAACAAAGGCCAGAGTCCAGCAGTAGCAGGCACTCCAGAATAGATTAGGATTTGAAGTCACTGATTTGGGCTACCAACTCGATGTGTAGAAATCATCGACTTCTTTCATGTGAAGGAGGAAGAGGAGGAGGAGGAGGAGAAAGGGAGATGGGAGGTGATGGGAGGTGCTGTGTATCTCTCACCCACGGAGAGCCAGGGTTGCTCCTGGCTTCTGGCTTCCCCACTACTTCCCAGCATCCACTTTGGTCTGAGCATCATCTCCCCCCAACCACTCCCAATAAACAGCTGGCTTCCTCCAGATCCTTCTGCTGGCTGACAGTTATGAACCTTCGAAAAGCTCCAGCTGCCACCAGCTTCCTGGTGAGGGGGAAGTTAGTAACAGAAGCCAGGCCCACCTGCAAATCGCTCGGTGGTTGCTGGACCCCTTTCTTGCATGGTCCTCACCCACCTCAAACTGTCTTCTTTTCGCCTTCTACTTAAGAAGTGGGAAGCTAGGAGAGACCTAGGTGAGGGGCAGGCTCACATCAGACCCCGGAGTCAAGTCACCTTTGAGCCAAAGGGGCTCCCTGTGTCTTTGACACCAGCTGTCTCTTCCCAGCCAGAGATAAAAGGCTGCATGAATGAGAGGCAATGAATAGGCTTTTATTTCACACTGAACATCTGCAGAGCCTGGTTCTTCATGAAAAAAAAAAAAAAAAAAAAAAAACCAACAAACACAAAACAGCTAAAAGTCTGGCAAAGGGAAACAAAACAAAACAAAGCAAAAAAAAAAAAAAAAAGATTTCTCATCCCATCTCTCATTGATAAAACCTCATTTCACCAGTAAAGATGAAGATAGAAAGAGTATCTTTCACATCCCCAAAGAAAGGGTACTTAATGAGGTAACCACCATACTTCTTGATCCATCTAAGCGGATTTTAATGCTATCCTTAAATAATGTACACAGAGCTCTCCATTACAAAAGCTGTTGTTTATTTTATGAACGCCAGTGTGGTTGAGTGCTGAGCTGTTGTGAAGTGATCTCGCTGTCCCTGGGCTTTCCTCACTCCCTACCTCCCTCCTCATGAGATCACTGGACATCCTCAATGCCCTCTAGAGTTGCTGCTGGCATCTGCGTGGGATGTCTAGGCTCTCTTACCGTGGACTCTGAACCGCATGCAGTCGTGGTTCTGGGTTAAGTTAATGCAGCCGTTTACCAGTCTGTCCGGGGACTCATTCATCACACCTGATTTCACGTTCAATACTCAGCAGACCAAACAGAGGACAAGGATTCAACAGGAAGCATGAATCCCAGAGACTCACAGGTAGGGCTGGAAACTAAATGGAGGAGGACGGGCCAGGGAGTCCTCCATGGGAGTCTGTACAAAAGCAACAGAGCCCAGAAAGCCCTCTACGAGAGCTTAGTTCACTCCCTTCCAACAGGCCCAGAGCATGGTTCCTCCCAGTGTCTGCCTTAAACCTTTTCCATTGGGACTTCAGAACAAAACTACACAGCTATGTATTCATATCTCTCTGTGTGATTCATGTACAAGGGGATAGGTGTGTTCGGAAGTAAGAGGACCACACCACGAGTTGTTCCTCACACACCATGATGTTAGACACAATCTCTCACTGGCCTGAGCTCACCTGTTAGGCTTGTCTGGCCAGTGAACCCCAGGGATTCAACCGTCTCTGCTTCCCCAGCAAACAACATCTGTTTGGATTGGGAGAGGAGTGTTTTTTTTTTTTTTTTTTTTTTTTTTTTTTTTTTTTTTTTTTTTTTGGGGGGGTTTGGTTTGGTTTGGCTTGTTTTATTTTTTTAAGGTGGATTCTGCAGATCAAAGTCGGGCCTTCATGCTTGTGTGATAAGCATTTTACACACTGAGCCATCTCCACGGCCTTAGCATAACTAGCATCAGAGCCGCCAGCAATCTTCAAACAGGTTAATGGACATTTACAAAATGTGTTACTTCCTTGACAGTCTTTCACTAAACTCAGCTGGGACCCAGTGAAAACTGGGTTTGGCACTGTGATGTTTATAGACTAGTAGAAAATTTCTTCCTACTTTCTTGCCATGTTATTTACGAGTAAGGCCACGCAAGCATTGAGGCTGACACTGATGGCCTGGTTAGATGTATATATTTTCCCTAACATGCATTAAATACAAAGCTATTAGTAGTGTTTTTAAAAGTGCCACACATGAAGTAGGGGAGCGGTGTACCAGCAAAGTCACCGATGCTGTTTCTTGGTCTGAGTGTGGGAGTCTTGGGTGTGCTAAGTTTGTGACCATTCACTAGACTGTACACAAAGAAAGGAGAAACCAAGTAAGAACACAGAGCAGTTAAATGAACATTAAAAAAAAATCTAAGAGCTTTGAAAATGTTATGCAGACGTGACTAGATGCAGCCCTTTGTCCACAGATATGACAGCTTTAGGTTTTTTTTTTTTTCCTTTTTCTGTGCTAGGAATGGAAAGCCAGGATATTGTGAAATTCAGCTCCATTCCCAGTCCTCAAACTTCTGCATGAGAGCTGTCACCCCTCCTGAAAGCCCTGGTGAATTGACGTCGTCCTCTGAAGCTTAGGCAGAACTCCTGCAGCCAGTTTGGAAACTCCTCTAGCAAAAAGCATCCTTCCAAAAATATATCCTCACCCCAAATTAAGCTAAATAAACACCAAACGTGATTAGAACACAACTGTCCCCCCAAACTCCACTCTCCCCCGACACACATTGTTCTCCCCAGTACCCTACGTGTTGCCTCCACTTCTGCTTGTGCACCCTCCTGTGCACCAACAGTGGCCAGTAGAACACAAGTCCCCCATTTTACACAGTGCCTGACTCACAGCGGGCACTCAGACAAGGAATCCATGCGGATATCTTGTGAACAAACATCCTCTAGTGAGTTTCATTCATTCACGCATTCACTCAGTGACTCAACCATCACAGAGAGAATGGATGAGAAGTTCCCTGGACCCCACTCTGAGACAGGAGCCTCAGCATCCATCTCTATGGGGTGTTCTTGTTTCTCTATTTACCAGATTTGATCTCTGTGACCCAAGGAAAGAATTGGGTTTATACTAGTCATCAGAGGAAGCTCTAGAAAGACCCAGAGGTGAAAGTCAGACATCTCTGATAGAGCTAGGACCCAAGCCAAGGGGTTCCAAAATGCTCTGCTGGTCCACTTGCCTTTTTCTTCAGCAACTCCCTCCCAACTTCCCACCACTGCAGTGTAAGGACATGTGGAACCCATAAGTAGATGGTGAGTGTGGGGGCAGGGATTCTAGCTATCCTGCTGCCACAAAGTGGAAACGTCACCAAACTGCAAAATGTGGGATTCTATTTTTATCTGTAATGTCCATCTTCTGAGTGATCTGGCCTTTGAGAGGATCTGTGTACTCTGGGGCTCCACTACCTCCATCATGCAGAGGGTACTTGAAAGACGTTGCAGTAATGACTAACGTGGCTACTCTCACAGATTTCTAGCAAACAGGTGGCAAACCAGTAAATGAGTTGTAAAAATTGATCTTGGGATCTAAGAATTGAAGGGTCCAGGCTCTGACCATTTCCAGCTTGGCCATTCATAACAAATAAAATGTGACATGGGGCTGCCATCCCTCGTGACATTTAAAAGAATTGCATTAGTCCACACAGCCTTATGGCACTTAATATATGGGTCAATTTGCAGTCCCATAAATGGATGGATGGATGCAAGGACAGACATAAGGGTAAATGGATGGATCATTCATGTGTATGTAGATGAATTGATAGTGGATGGATAGAAAAATAGATAGGCAATGTATGTATGTGTGGTTAAATGCATGGGTAGATGATGGATGGATGGATGGGTGGATGGATAGATGGTGGATGAATGGATGATGAATGGATGGATGGATGGATGGATGGATGGATGGATGGACGGATGAATGGATGGATGGGTGGATGGATAGATGGATATGTGGGTCTGTGTATGGATAGATGGATGGGTGAATGTATGTATGTATGTTTGTATATATAGAGAGGTGGGTGGATGGGTAGATGGATTAATAGGTAAGTGGATAGGTGGATGGATGGATGAAGAGATAAATGGATAAATGGATAGATTATGGAATGATGATGCATAGATAGGTGGATATATGTACAAAGGCAAAACAGCTATTGACAATGGGCCAGAGTTACTTTCACTACTAAGGACCATGAAGCCACGGAGTTTCAGTCAAGGACACTGAGTCCCAAATAAGTAAAGACAATGCCAGAGCCTGGCCTATATCACAAGCGGCACAGAATGCCTCTTAGGCTGCAATTGGCTGAGCATACTTACTATTCTGTAGGCTCAGCCTCTCAGCTACAGGATGAGGAGCTTGGACCTCAAGAGTAGAACAGACTAGCCCTTAGGCTACTTTGGGGGGGTTCTGAAATGGCAGGAGATTGGAAGGCTTCAGAGCCCCTTGGTGACACTAATTGTCACACCTCTTTTCCCTTTTTCTTGTATGCAAGAGGCCATCCCTTACCCAAACCTAGCAGAGAAGAATGTTCAGCTGGCAGACTGCTTGTGATTGATTCTAACCTTCCCTTGCCTCTTACACTCCTTCTCCAGGAGGGCTTGAAGCACCAGATGAATGGATTCATTTGTTATTCATTCGTTCATTCATTCATTCACGGACACATGGATGGGTGACCAGATGGATGGGCTGATAGATGAGTGGATGGATAGGTGAATAGATGTATTTAAGTATACAGGATAAAGGGAATGAAACAGGGCTAAATATTTACAACAGTGAATACATAGAGCCTCAGACACAGTCCTTGTAGTCACCACCCCTCAACTCCTACTTTGGACTCTTCTCAGAATCCTTCACCCAATTCATTGCACAAGGCTCTTATTTGTAACCAATAAAAATAGAGATGAGACACCAGCCTTCACTTGTAGGCTGGTGTGAGGATTCGGTAGGAGTGGAACTGTCTAGTCAGTCCACAGTTGTCTGATACAAGATAAACAGTCAAGAACACTCGTTCTTCTCCTTGGCACCGTCATTCTCACAGTTGCCATGTGATTGTGTCTTGGGTAGGGAACTGTTACAACAATGTCGACTTTACAGCCCAGGTTCACAGGGACGATCCCAAAACAGACACAAATATATCTTAGCTCCCTGTTTCATTAGCATCCCCTGACACATCAGCCCAGATAAGCCAGTGTCACCTGGCTGGGGCAAGCCAGATTTCAGCAGAAACAAATCCACGTCAGTGCCTTCAAGAGACCTGAGTGGATGGGGAAAAACTCTTAAAAGAATGAATTGAGAACGAGTTCCCATTGTTCCCCATCCAGTCAGGCATCTGTGCTTCTAGACTCTGGTTCTGGTTAGAGCCATTCTCCCTCCCCAATGGAACAGTGTCACCCACCTGCCTCTACCCCCCCACCTCCCTGTAACTTTTTGATCCATGATGGAAGGACGAACCAGCCACAAGGATCACAGGGGAACAGCCCAAGGAGTTTCCACAGACAAATAAGTAAGTAATGCCTGTTGCAAGAGGAAGGAAGTACCTGCATGAACTGCATGTTCACAGAGATAACTCTTGCTACAATGGCCCAGGCCCTGGGATCCTCCAACGATAACAGTTGGGCAGTTGAACTGGAGAGCAGAGAGGCGGGAACAGTGGTGGGGACATGAAAACCTTACACAATGTCCCCTGTCCCTCGTCCTGAATCCCAGGACTCCCTTTCTGGCACGACTAAAGCTAGTTACTCTGTAGTATGTTTCACTAAAGGCCACACCTCTTTCTTCCTCTTCTGGAGCCATAAAATCCTGTCTTCAAATGGGATGCAGAGCAAAATCTACAACATCATAGAAAGCAGGGTGAACTCAGTCTACACACCCAACACGGAAATGGAGGAACGAGTGTCCCATTGTGGCATACTGAACAGTTTATCAGACTCAGTAATTTTGTAAAAGTGTCAATTTTGGGCGCTCTCCTGATACAAACAAGGGGCAGACAAGTGGTATAAGGGATGTGTTCCTTTGTCAGATTACAGAAATCTTTGGCTGTCGTCCTTTTTACTTTCTTTTATTTCTCTGTGTGTATGTTAAAGCACCTCAATGGACTCTAAGGAAACAAAGTTTTGCCTCTGGGGCATTTTGTCGGGATCCCTGGAGCTATGGATGAAGGTCAGAAGGTGACCTCTGCAAGGCCTTAGACGCGAGAGAATGCTGATTAGACCGTTCAGAGCGTGGGCTGCCTGGGTTTAGACCTCAGCTCTGCAGCTAACAACTGTGCTGTTCACACTGTTCTGCAGGGATGTGGTTCTTCTCAAGAGTCTGCACCCCTTTAGGAATCTGTTAAAAGGGAGCAATGACTTTCAAGAAGCATATGGCTTCATGAGGGGGTTTGAAAACCTGTACAGATGAGGAGCTCAGAACTCTGGGCAGCACTGGGCAAGAAGCAGCCTGGGGTTGCTTCCCAGTTTCTTCATCTATACGAGCACAGCAGCAGCCTCATTCCATGGTCCTGGGAGTGTCCAGTGACATGGGAGATGGCATCTGTGGAACTCTTTTTCTATGTCTGATCTGCACTACAGCTAGTAATCATAAGACCAACAATTCCTAGTTGGGTCCCCTCAGTTTCAACTTTGTATGAAACACGTAGCAGAACATTTGCTTCCTGGAGTGGAGGTGTAGATAGATGAATAAAGTGATTCAGAGATGCAGACAGATAGATAGACTGACAGACATGCAAGCCAGCAGTCCTACACATGCACACACATGTACACACACTCACACACAGAGACACACATATACATACATATGCACACTGGGTAGGAATTTGGCAGAATAAGTTTCATGGATGTAAAACACCAAAATAGGGCCAGGCATACAGCCAATAATCAATGAATATTACTCTTTTTCTACCTCATTCTGTCCTGTTCCAAGGTTAGCCCACACCAAAAGACCCTCAGGCATTCTACTGCAGAAGTTCACTCAAAAGTAATTGAGTAACTCTGAAAAAGCAAATGTTTAATCCACTCTAGGCTTTCTTTCTGAGAAAGCAGCTGACAATGGGGCATTCTTTCTCCCTCTGCACACCACAGAGGTGGCTCCAAGTTGCAAAGAAGCAGAGAGGGACCTGCCCAGGCCATGGAGACAACTGGGATCTGACCCTTCGTACATCAGAGGATATCCTATTAACTCCAGGCATGGTGCGACACATCTGTCATCCCATCACTGAGGAGGTGGAGAGAGACAGTTTAGGAGCTTACGGGTGTGTCAGCCTGGTGGTGAGAGATCTCACTTCTCTTCTGACCCTTTGAATCTGTGTTTGCCACAGGTGGTAACTGGTCATGTATCCATTTCACTTTCCCCAGGCATTGCCTTTTGGAATGACGGGATGGGCTGGGGAGACGGCTCAGCAGTTAAACACACTGGCTACTCTCCCTGAGGTACTAAGTTCAATTCCCAGAACCCACATAGCAGCTCAAAATCCACGATAACTATAGATGTATGTGGTCTGATGCCCTCTTTGTTGTGCAGATGTAAACTCAGACACAATACTCATACATCTTGAAACATCCCAGCACTGAGGTGGTGGGGACAGACGGACACCGGAGCTCACTGGTGAGCCAGCCTGCTGGAGCCAGTGAGCTTCCGGCTCAGGGAGACTCCTGGTTTCAAAATTAAGCTTGACAGTGATAAAGGAGGCTTCCCAACATTGATCTTTGGCCTCTACACATGCACACATATATACACATATACCCAGATGCACCCAGCCACATGTCCACATGAACTTATACAGACACACACACACATATACACACCCATACACATACACACACACACACATACACACACACACACACACACACACACACACACACACACACACTTGAGCACACACATAGGTGGGGTCATGGGGAGAATAAAAAGAGAGAGAGATTTTAAAGAACCATCTGAAGGCTGAAGGAACCCCACCCTCCATAGTTATATAAGAGAAATCATAGATTGTCTGCACATAGATTTGCAACCCCCCTCATTGTTGGCAGTTCAGAGTACACAGGTAGAGTCTTATCACAGAGGTAGGCTTAAGGATAGTTTGCATTCTAAGTCACACACACACACACACACACACACACACACACACACTGATATCAACTTCTATGCTAACTTAGATCATTGTTTTTTTTTTTTTCCTGTTAAGAGAATGGATTAAGGTTAAACAGTTCCCAGAAAATAAGAATTTTAAGCCTCAGTTGACCTCCCTCCTGTTTGAAAATTAGGAAGCATTTTACCACCCAACCTTTGAAAGGATGTTTTAATGAACTAATAGCCTAGGGAGAATAGGAAAGTGACTACATACATGCATACATACATATCCATGAAATGTCCTACTTCTTAAATGCTCTGAAACTCAAATTTCCCAAGCATAGCCATGACGTAATGAGTGTAAAATTCTAAACCTGCTTCATCTGACAGGTCACAGTTAAAATGCAGGCACGAATCATGTACAAAATCACCTTTAGGCCATGTATATAAAATATATATAGCATACAAATGAATTGTTCAGGCCAGGTGTGGTTGTGCATAGCTGTAATCTCAGGAGCGTCATGATTTAGACATTAGTCTGAGCCACACAGCAAGACAAAAAAGAAGAAGGATGAGGAGGAGAAACAGGAGGAGCAAAAGAAAGAAATAAGAGAGAAAGGAGAGAGAGAAAGAAAATAATAATTTTGTTTAATTATTTTGTGTGTTTATACACCCACCCCATCTTTTTGTTTACATGCTAATATTCTGAAGAATCTTTCAAAATCCAAAGTTTGAAACACTCCTTCACTCAAAGTATTTCAGATAACGGAGATCCAGCCTGTATTTATTATCTTATTATTGAATTAAATGACGACTCATTTATCTTATTTAGCGTTTCTGGTGTGTGGTAAAGCAGACGGCAGTATATCTGCAGCAGGATAAATACTGCTCACGGATGCACGCTTCTATATGCAACGTGCTGTGCTCCGCTCACACAAAATATAATGGAAGCGTGGAGGAAACAAACCAGCCAGCAAACACTCTGTTCTCTCTGCAAACATTAGGACGGGAAAGAAAGCTTTGCCTCCCTCTTCCTAAGACCCCGCTACTGTCTGAGAGAGTTATCTAAGTAATGTGAAGAATGAGGAATCTCTGCTAGAAAACATCAGCATTTCAAAGGGGGTCAGACCACATTTAAAAAAAAACAAAAACCTGACATTCTAGTGTAAGCCTGCAGCAGGTAAGGACACTAAAGAATTAGATTTCTTATAGGAATCTTACTAAGTACCTTGAGTGACACTGTATCTTAGGACACAGGTGACTGTGATGCTGGGACTCTGGGGATTTTAGCAAGAGAAAAGAAAAATATAGGTATGACATCCGTGGGCACGGCTTTCATTTCCTCCCAAGTCTATTAAAGAACTTCTGCTGGCTGATCTTTTTGACTGTCCCCTCACCCCCGACTACTTTTCCTCATCTCCAGCTCAGTGCTCTCTGCTTTATATTCAGAGACTCTATAGTAAAGTGCGTTTCTCACTGAGGCCCAGAGGAAACGCCCCACTACAGAACTCAGCTGTAATCTGCATCAAGCTAATACATAAAAGCTTAGAGAGGCTGAGAGGAAAGGGAGATAGTAGCAAACCTTTGCAGGGAAGCCCAGCTCAGCAGCATTCTGGCACACACCCTCTGCCCCTTCCCCAGTGCTCCTTCCTGTATTAAGTGCCTCCAATGCCCAGTCACAGGTACAATCTCTGTCCCTAGATACTGCTCTCCAAACATAAAAGGTTCACAGTTCAGAAGTTGGGAGAGGGGAAAGCAGATAGGTCTGGATTAGGAAATACTCTAGCCATAACAGCTGCTGGACACCCCATGCCACACACCCACCCAAGCCATGACTATTCACCCTACCCTACCCCAGCCTGCCACAAAGCATGGCACAGAGGCAAACATCACTGATCAAGCATGTGCTTCCATGGTGTTTGCAGAAGCCATCTCAAAAAAAAAAAAACCACAGGGTGTGTCTGTGTGTGTGTGTGTGTATGTGTGTGTGTGTGTGGTGAACATGCATGTGTGTGCACGTGTGTGTGTGCGACTTCTGAATGCCAGCCTGAATCACTCCACAGCATCATGCATGCAGTAAGCCCAGGCAGGGTCCAGAAATGAACGGCATGTTTCAAGAACCTCCGTGGTTGTTAGCAGTCTGTGGCTCTCTCTGCCTGTATCCCAAGCTCCAGCTCTGATGGACTTTGGGAACAGCCTGCCCCCTTCTGGTCTCCTTGAGCTCCATGGAAGGGCAGGGGTTGGGGTGGGCACACCTTGAGGAGGACAAACAGACCCCTATCTGTAGCCATTCTGTGTACACAGCAGCTCCTGGGAGAAAAGAGGGAGAGAAGAAAGTGATGTGCGTGTGACAAAAGTCCAGGAGCAGCAACAAGACCGGACAGTTAAGAACTACCAGGAATGGGAAAGTGAAAGAAAAAAAGGATGAAATATGTATATGTACCAACATGGGAAGGTAAAGAAGTGGAGACACTGGAGGACATACCCAAAACCTCGGATAAAAAAGCAAGACTGCAGACAAGCTCCGACTGCTAGGACTGGAAATCTAAAAACAGGTTTTAAAAGGGAGGTGGCACCCTGCCACCCACCTTTTCCATTCCAAACCTGATGTGGCTGGGCTAGGACGCGAGAGATGACTCCTAGGTGAACACACATGGAGAGGTTGCACATCGATGCTCAGAACATCCGGGAGTTAGAAAGAAATCAGCAGTTGGTTTCTTTCCCTCCCTTCTCACTAATCTCAACAGGTGGTCTGTGTACCCTGAAATAAACTCCTGAACCCTGTTTGCAAGAGGTACAGCAAGTCTCCTGGTCCCCTCCCCGCTTTGTCTGTTTCTACCCTGAGCCAGAACTACATGCTCTTAGTCCCTCCCACCTCCCAGTATGTCTCCAATTTCAGAAAGAACATGTAATAGCATTTTTTTTTCAGTTGGAACACATGATCAACTCCAGGAGTTCAAATGCAGTGAGCGGGTCCCTTTGGCTGTAGACAAAAAAGACTTGGAGACACTGAGAATCCTCTGGTTCTCATTCACAAGCCTCACCACAGGTGAGGAGGGCAAGACTTTTCCCTGGTAGCTACAGAGCAGCCAAATGCTCTGTCAGATCAAGTCCTGAGACTGCTTCAGCCCACAGGCACAAAGAGCTGCGCTCAGGAATCAAGGGTCAAAACAATCCTGAAGAACGTAAGCAAAGCGGAACTCACTTCTGACAGGGCTGTGTAGCTGTGTCTAGGCAGACTTCAGCAAGGGCTGCCGGAGTGACAAGCAATCACAAGGACTGTTCCCTCCCTACAGATCCTAGAAACACTCCCCTGGAGGCTACTGTCCTTCAGATGCTGGGCAGTATCTCTGCAGGGAACTGGGATGATGAACAGAGTCACGTGGCATATCACACCAGACCAAAGACAGACAGACAGGATTCCCACGCAGATCACAGACCCTGTACAGTAGTTACGGGCTCAGATCTCCTGCCCACCTAGCTCAGGAAAAGGTGACACAGATACCCTCAAAGAAGTTGGGGATAGAGGAGGAGGACAAGTCTGTGCTCCACCTAGCCAGATGGTACTAATAGAGCTGGGGACGACAGTTTAAGAGCCCCGATTATCCACATCAAGAAAAGCAAAGCACACTGGGAGGTGTGGTGATAGTGTGGCCAGACAGTAAGTGCAACGGGTCACCCCTGTCAAGTCAGAGACATCCAGCTGGGACCAAAGGGCAGTACCCTGAAGCTGCAAATCCTGGAGGAGGTGAAGTCAGGGACAGCAAAAGACAGCAAGGTTAGGGGCTGAGGAAGTTGGGGACCGGAGAAGGTAGAAAACGAAGCAGACTCCCAGAGGGGAAAACAAGACCCAAAGTCAGACCAGGCATTCAGAACCCAGTGTTGATTTGGACACCAGGGACATGGTGGAGGACTTGACACACTCGTTCTAGATCTCTTCTCAGCCCACAGCAAGCAGCGCAGACCAAAGAGGCTACGTGGACAACTAACTACCCTTGAGCATCGGCTGAGGATCCGGTCACGATCCGATGCACGCACTCGAGTCGGGAGTGAAGCATCAACGCCCCCACCCAGAGAGCAAGTAGGATGCCCAGCAAGAGTGGTGGGGAACCAGGAACCCCTAGAAAGCGAGTCTCTTCTGGAGCTCACTTTCCAGACCCCCAAGGGGGCGGTCCTCAGACTCCGCACAGAGCAGCGCAGCTCAGTGCACGACCCTGCAGCTGCCCAGAGCAGCCAGGGCAGCCAGGGCAGTCAGAGGCAGCCAGAGGCAGCCAGAGGCAGTCAGGGCGCAGAGTCCCTTAGGATATCAGGACTTGGGTGGCCAAGACCAATGGGAGGCGTGGGTAGGGTCGCTCATTTGTATCTCTGTCCGCGCAGCTCGCGATCCCCTTCCCAAAGGGCACCTTACCCTCGCCCGGGAAGCTAGTGCCCCGCGGCTGGCAAGCGGCTGTGCGCGGGCTCCTCCGGGGCCGCCTTGCCGTGCTCCTCCTCCGCCGGCTCGGCCTCCAGGTCCTCCGCGGGCTGCGGGCAGATGGGCAGCCAGGTCCCTGCGCTCCCGGCGCGGGGCCGCGGGCTGCTGCTGCTGTTGCTGCTGCCGCTGCTGCTGTTGCTGTTGCTGCTGCTCCTCCTCGGAGGCTCCCGCCGCTGCCCCCGCGCGCCGCTGCTCTCCAGCCCCGGAGTCCAGGCTG
This sequence comes from Micromys minutus, assembly GCF_963924665.1. NCBI lineage: Eukaryota > Metazoa > Chordata > Mammalia > Rodentia > Muridae > Micromys > Micromys minutus. The sequence goes on from NC_137971.1 coordinate 79,323,381, forward strand.
CTGAAATTCCACACCACCAGCGTCTGCAGCAGCAGCACCATGAGCGCCGCCAGCAGCGCCGAGTGCGAGCGCCGCGCCAGCCTCCGAGCGCACGGCGCCGCCACCATCTTCCGCGGCGGCCCGGGGCGAGCCGGGTGCCGGGACACCCCGGTGCGCGCTCTATCCCGGGGGCTCCGCGCTCGGGCCCGGCCGTCGTCGCCCGGGCTCGCCGCTGCTCCTCCTCCTGCTCCTCTCCTCCACCACCTCCTCCTCCCTTTCCTCCTCTGCCGCCGCCGCCGCCGCCTCCACTGCCGCGGCGCGGAGTTTTCAGACGGGCAGGGACCCGGACGTCACCAGGAGGAGGGGAAGGCGGGAGGCGGGCGCGGGGAGGCCGCGGAGGGGGCGCGGCGCGCGCGCGCGGGGACACAGCTCGGGAAGGGAGCTGGTCCCGCGCGATTCCCTTCTCCGTGGGCCAGGGTCCCCAACCCACGCCCCAGGGCTCTAGGGTAAGCGTTGAGGGTACCAAGACTGGGGAAGGGGCCACCAGGGACGCGGGCCTTGAGCAGAGGGCGGGGCCTGGAGGAGGAGCCGAGGGCAGCGTGGGGAGGAGAAGGTGAGGGAGGGGGTGGGGGCGAAGGAAGCAGACAGACACCCCCCAGAACAGGCGTGGGAACAAGGTAAGGGTTCGAAAAGGCCGGTACAAGGCATAGAAAGAGGGAAAGTGGAGGATAGACAAGTCTACAGGGCAGCTTAGCTTGCAGAGGTCAGGAAAAGGGAAAGAAGGGTCCGGAGACCCTGTGTTCCAAGTGGCAGAAAACTGGAGGTGGAGTTGAAGGAGGCGCGGAGTTTGCCGTCCCGGGATCTTTGGCTGCTCTGAGAAAACCTTGGCAGGTGGAGATGGGAAAACACGTAGGAGTGTCACAGGTCCTGGCTCTTGTGCAGCCCGGGATTCCTGGATCACTGACTGAAACGATGGAGAGGAGGTTCTCAATGACTCTCCGAGGTTAATCAGCACAAGCACTGTGACTTCTGAGTCACCCCCCCACTCCTGGGCCAACCAAAGATTCAGGACTCACTGACTCACTTCTCTTGTCCCCAAGGACTCACAATCCAACATCCTCCAAATCCAGTTGGCAAGTGGATGCTTGGGTGGCTGAAGAAGTTTCCCAATGCCTGGCCACAAGCTGAAGGCGCCCATCCAGCCACAGAGCTTCCCTTTTAGCTCCTTTCTTTTCATCCAGCCATCCTGATGTCTGTGTGCACTATGTTCCTGTGCTATGTGCACTAGATTCAGAGCCGGGTGAGCCCAGCCTTGCTTTGTAAGGAGAATCGTTTTCCTGGGCTGATTGGTGACCTTGAGCCACCAGGATTGTCCCCTCTTGACCTTGGTCTGTGCTCGGTCCTCGGTGAGAGTCTGGAAAAAATAATCTCTCTGAATTCAAACTTCATCCAGCCCTCTCTGACTCAGTCTTACAGCCTTCCCCTTTTGATACATTGCACCTACGAATGTCTGCATGTGAATGGGACTGATGCCTACCCACCTCAGTGAGTAGGGGATTTACATCAAATTCTTGGCCTTTTGTCTCCTGCCCTTTTAAACATCACCCTAGATTTTAAAGAGAAGGCAGTGTATATGTACAGAATTTATAAGAGAACAAGACAAACAGTGGTAAGAAATGTTCACGTCCATCCACTGCACCAGCATGTTAGAGCACTGATGTGTCCGATGTGGGATCAGGTACAAGAATCCCAAGGTGACAAAGGGTGCCTCTTACAGTGAGCTTGGAGGCCAGAGGAGATGTAGATAGGTATGGAATCTCAAAAGAAAACATACTCAGTGTTCCTACAGAGATTTCCAACAGAGCCACGGGTTCATGAGAGTTCTACTGGAATAGGTGTGTCCTCAGCCATCCTGCTGCCCTGACAGTCTAAAGTCCACTCCAGAGCGCTGCCCCCCAGCTCTGCCGCCAGGCACAGAGGCATTTCCACTTCAAGAGTGAGACTGTAGAGGAGAGGCAGCTCCCTGGCTCACCAGTCCTCTCTTATCTGCATATCAGTTGGGAGTATTTATAGTTCATGTAATACAAACATCTGGTCTAACAATCTAAAAATAAGCCTTACTGGATGGTAGAACTAGTTATTGCAGACAACTGACTCCAGGCATGGCTTGATCCAGCAACCCGGAATAACTGCTACAGGATTTTCTCTTCCTTTCTCCTCTCTCTCTCCCAAAGGATCTCTTCACACTGGGACACCGCGAGAGGCCTAGATTCTGCGACTGAGACAATCTGTGACTTTAGTCCATCTGCAGTCCAGGATTCTTTTAGAAGATACAGAGAGATTTTTCTTACAGAGTAATTTATAGGTTCTACGTTACCCCTACACCAGTCACAAAGCCCAGGAAGTCAGACAAAGAAAATTAACCAGGGTTCCATGATTTACCTCTGACCTTGGGGTAAATCTATTATCTATAGCCATCCAGAAGTTCCATAGAGCCAGGTGGGTGGGAGCAGGTGGCTGTAAAAGAGTGGTTTCCCTTGTCTGTCCATGTAGTCTCCGCTGAGTTTCCCCCACCTTGGTCAAGTCGCGTCTCCTCACAGACTTCAGGGTTCTTAGTGCTAAGTGAGCAGCTAGTGGACATGTAAACACAGCCTCCAAGTCCCGCATTGGCTGTGTAGAATATTCCAGCCCCAGGCCACCTTGGTTTCAAGATCTCTTCTGCACATTGCCTATAAAGCAGCAATGACCTATGCTTCCTCCACATGACACAGTCAACAGCCGTCCTCCAGGGGCCAGGCTGTGATTCAGCTCCCTCAGGGCCCCAGTGCTTCAGCACCGAGGTTAAGGATCCCAGGCTCAAATCCCTGGAGAAACAGTTGTTTATCTTGACTCATAAAAGGCTACACAAGAAAGAGGTTCAGTCTCCCTGGGCAGATTAGAGATGACACAAATGGCTCATTTGATGGGTTTTGGGGGAAAAGTTACCTGAGATTATCTTCTGGCTTTAAGATAAGTAGCCCTCCAAACAATTTAGAGAGACTAGGGAGGTAAAGATGGAACAAAACAACAGAAAACTGGGAGCTAGTTCATCTTAGTATGGCTGGGAGATCCAGAGTGCGGGCACCCTAAATTTGCTCAACCACCAAGCAGTAATAACCTTTGTTCATTAAGAGCGACAGGGCTTTTCGTTTGCAGTTGGGCATAAAGAGGTGGGTGGCCTTGCTGGGAAAGAAAGAGGCCAGGGTCCTGCTTGAGACTTGCCAGTGGCTCTAGCCACCATATCTAGGGTCCCCAAGATTTCGAAGCTCAGTTTTTTTATTCCACAAAGATACATGAAACCCTATTACATTTGAGCATCCTGCTGGGCAAGCGAAATCTGGGAATGATGAAGATTCCCCAAGGAAGCTTTCTTTTTATATATGGTTCCCCAGTTCCTGTGCTATGCCTCCCAGGAGACAGAGCTCTGGGGAAGTTTCACCTGATTTGTGGGATTCTCAACCACCACCTCGAATGCCAAATCTTGTTTCCCTGTCCCTTCAAGGATGGGAAGGCTAATCTGTCACAGAGCATTTTGAGTTATTAGGTATGCCCAGTCCTGAGCTAGCGATTGCAAAGGAAATGGTTAGGATGGTTTTCACCCTCAAGGAGCCATCCAATAGGACAGAGGGACAAGAGAGGTCATTGACAGCAATTCCAGGGTCAGTGCAAAGAGCGAATGAGATGGAAGAGAACTAGATTGCCCAGGCTTACTGTGAGCAAACGCACATGCATGTTTGTGTTTGTGTGCATGAAAGCCAAAAGGGAACCTCAGAGATGGGTTTTTAGTGTGGTCGATTGCTGTTTATTTTTGTTTGATTTTTGGCCTGGAAGTTAAAAAAATAAATAAATAAAGCTAGGCTGCCCAGAACCAACTGCCTCCAGCTCCCCAGGGCTTTCTATCATTGGCAACGTCTTGCGTGGTTTCTGAAGAGCGAGCTCCTTCAGCAGCTGGCCTATTTCTCTAGCCCCTCTGCTGCATTTTAACTGAGTCTGTCAAGTATCCATGGTTAACTTCCATGCCTCAATGTCCTCATCTATAAAACGGGGTTTAAAATAATGGGAGCTTTACTGACACGTTCTCATAAGGATTTAATGAGCTAACTCATACAAATAACTTTTTGTACCCAGACTGACCAACTCAACCGTGGTGGCACACACATTTGGAAGGTAGAGGCAGGGGAATTATCAGTCTGAAGCTAGTTTAGTGTACACAGCAAGACTCTTTCTATCAAAGGTAAATAACTAAAAGCATCCGAGAGGAGAAAGGTTGGTTATGGAAGGCTCCCTGGAGGAGGCTGTGTAACATTGGGACTTTGTGATACTCAGTATCTCCACAGGTAAATTTTTGCCTCATTTCTTTATGTCTGCTCTCTATGCTACTTGGTACAGTACAATGCCTTGGGTGAGATCTGGATGTGGAGTGAACATCCATCAAGTTTAGGATTCGGGGTAGATGAAATGAGCCAGGGGCAGTCTTCCTTCCACACAGAAGCAGGCACCGGTTGGGGCCAGGTACAGATCCAGGTTTAAAAACCATTCTCGGCAACATTTTCATTTCAGGATCTGTGAGCAGGATGCCCAACATCTTTGACCCTCCGTATTGTGAAGCAGAAAAGTTAAAAAAAAAAAAAAGACTCGTGTCTTCCAGGGGACATAAAAATGGTGACACTGTACGAAGGAGCGTGTCATCTATTTCTTGTGAAATGGAGGGATTATCCAGTGGAGGGCAGAAAGATTGTTAGCTGGGTCACTACCTGATCACCAAGTAAAAAAATTCCTATTCTTTCCAGATCTTCCTGCCACGGGGTTCTGGAGAACTGGAGTTTTGCATGCCTCCTTCTGAATTTAAATAAACTTCAGACTAACAGTCAAATTTAGTGAGGTATATGGTTTCCGTTTTAATCTCAATCGCATGTCTGTTTCTTGTTTTTATAGTTGGTTTTTACCCAAATGCTACCAATTGACCTTACTTTGCTCTTCAAAAGAATTTTTTAAACTCCTCCTGAGTTTCACTTCTGCATCCACGCAGACGTTGGAAGCAGGTGGCTCACCTGCCTGTGCTTGACGATGTGCGACTTCTGCACAGAATACCTCCGCCCCCAGGACCCCTGGCTGTCTTCAGCAAATACCATGAGTCAGAGGGGTTCTGAGAAGCAGGGTCATAGAAGCCCCTCCAGAGTGTGGGCTGTGGGTAGATGTGCTCTGTCCTTCACCCCATCCCACCCAAGGGAAGTGAGCGGCCTTGTCAGCCCCACAGGCAGGCAGACAGATCAACAGCTGAGCATAGATGTGTTTCCAGGATCTCTCTTATCAGCAGAGGGCGCTCTGGTTAGCAAATAACTTTGCTGTGACCAGTTTTCTTGCGTGCAAGGTCTGGAGAGAGCAAGAAACCAGGTTGCTAGTGGGATTTCCAGGAAAAAAGGCTCATGGATTTGCAAGCACCAATAGTTATGGGAGGCTAAAGGGAAGACGATGGAAGAAAGATACCCCAGGTAAGGACAGCAAGAAACTGTCCGTGACTGAGAGACTGCTTTTTCTGGAACTAGCACTTGGTGCTGTGAAGTCTCAGAGCCTCAAGAACAATCTGGTGATGCTCTGATGGGTAAAAAGGGGAACAAATGGCTCCTGCTCCAAATCTCAAACTAGACTTATGGAGACATTTTCTTTAAAAAAAAAAACAAAAACAAAAAAACAAATGCAATAGTGCCAAATTTGGCTCCTACAGGTATGCCAGTGAGCTCAACCAGATGCCAGCATCTTTCCCTGACATCAGAGCCCAGGGCACTGAAAATCAACATCTCTCCAGGAATCCTCTAGGCCTCCAGTGTCAGCTTGGGATTGCCGTTGTCATGGCATCCAGACTTGTGCACAGAGCAACTACAAGGGTGTCTGGTTCTTAGACACCATTGGACTATCCTGCCCCTGTGATATAAGCCAGTCTAAGTTTTCCTACCTATTTTGTTCTTCTGCAATACCTGTCTAATACAACCAAGAATGATGATGGGCAGTGAGAAAAGATGATAGTTAGCTCTTGCTAGTGGTTAATCTTTGCATCGCACACTTCAACACATCACATTCTGTGAACGCAGAATGGGAACAGCCTTCATTCTCCGTGGAAACTCATGGGATAACTCATAGAGGACTGCTATTGCTGTGGACCTTGTACCCAGTGAGACAGGTGCATCCGGACAAGGAGGTAAATTTGCAAACAAGCATCATTAGAGACCACTGAGGACAAAAAAAGACCAGGACAATTAGGAGAGGTACTGGAGTGAGTAGGGTAGGCCATGTCCCCACCAGCCACAGGAAAGACCTCATGAGGATATGGCCTTAGAATAGTCCATGCCTTTTCCTCCATATGCAATTTTTACAGAAATCTGACTCCTTTTATGCCTCCAAAATCCACCATAGACTGAACAAATGATTGCAGATCTATTTTTTTTTTTATGTATAAAAACTCTCTTGGGACTTACAAGTGAAGGTTATTGCTATGTTCTTTGGATTTCTGTGGTTGGGATTTTCTCAAGCAGTGGTTAATAAAATCTAACTACTTGTGGGGACATAACAAGACTTATAGAATTGTTTGGGTAAATTATACAGAGGAAGATAAAATATACAATTTTAGGTTTGGAAAGGTACTCAGACCATAAAGTGTTTGCTAGACAATTGTTAGAATCTGAGTTTGAGCCCAGCACCCAGGTAAAAAGGGGACATGGTGATGTTTTTTGTGGTAAATATTTTTAAAATGTAAAATGTCACCATGTCATACTACCACTGGCTACTCTCTTGCCCCTGTTGCGATTTCACTACCATGGTTAGCCTCATATAGTTTCCATGGCGGGTCACTGCTGTAACAGCCCCATGCAATGACCACCTATCTCATGGCTTTCTTGCTGCGGATTCTGCTCAATCAAAATTCCCAGTAATCCAGCAAAATCAAATTCTAGAAGCTTGTAATTTCTCAATCAGATTTATATCAGTAAATTCTCACCCCAAAAAACATCCACACAATAAACTCAGAGCCAAATGATATAAATTGCCCACCTAGATAAGAAAAAACTATTCTGTAATAATTCATCCCTTATAAAATATTCATAGCTACCTATAGCTATTTAAAGCCACACAGATCCGGGTCGTCCTTCTCTTCCTCCATCTTGGTTCTTCCCTTTCCCTCTTTCCTACCTCTCCTGCCTCTCAAAATCTCTGCACCCGCCTTTCTTTTTCACTGACCAATCACAGGCCTTTCCTTAGCTTGTGCCTGTCCTCACCTGCATATAAGCAACCCATTCTGGATGTATGTCCAGAATCACAGCTAGCACCAGCAAGGTAGATCCCTAGGATTTACTGGCAATCCAGTTTAACTTAATCAGTGAGTTCTAGGGCAGTGAGAGGCCCCATCTCAAAACAAAACAAAACGAAAATAAGGTAGAAACTGAAGAAAACAGCAAAGATTGTCTTTTTACCTGAACATGTGTGCACACACACATTCACATGTTGCAGGGCATTTGATCACACCATGAACCCCGAGATTGCATACACTTTTAATTTCTCATCTGGAATACAGACACACCCTTAGTACACACCTTTAATTCCAAACAATGAAGATAAAGTTAGTTTGCAGAAGGAAGCACCCATGTTTAAAAGTGATGTCTAACTGAGTGGCAGACAAGGTGATGAATCAGACGTACACATGCATACTCACATACACATATATGCACACAAACATACAAGTGCATATACACACAAGCACATACATATACACACATGCACAAACACTCATGCAAACACAGGAACAGATGCACATGCACACACACATATGCATACTTATTGTACTATCTTACCGACAAAGAACAGGAAGCACCTGGTACATTAGACTTTAGTCCCGATTCATCTGGACACCTGTCTATCTGATTTACTACACCTGCCTCAGCTACTCCAAAGTCCCTTTTGACACAGATGCTGTTGCTCTGACCTGTATCATTCTATGGTCAAACTCAGTTCTGTAAACCCAAAGTTGCTTTCCCACCTAATTTACAGCCTCTGCTCTGTACCCCCAAATCAGCTCATTCTGCACCTACTGCTGTTGCCCTGGGAGACCCTGGAATCTCTTATACCCAATGACCCCATTCCAAATGGCTTCAAGAAAATGGGAATTTTCTGGAAAGTTCCTTAGTGTGTCAGCATCCACTCACTGCCTATCAATTCTCATCCCTCCCTTCCTGTTTGCTGATGTACTCTGATCTTTTTGGATTGACAGTGTGCCCTAGCCAAAAGCAATGGCTATCAGTGTTCTAGTTAGAAGTGATGTGGGAAAGGATGGCAGGAACCAGTGATAAAACTTCCAAGAGACACTTCCAGGTAAAGGCTTTAGATACACTAGGGTCAGTAGTCCCTCAGCGCTTCTCACTTCCTTTCTAACTGAAGTGCAGCGTGTGAAGTGGGAATTTCAGTAGCCGCTCTGTAACCACGAGGGTACAGGTGGTAAACCAGACAGACAGAAGCATCCCGGAGTTCACTGTACCTGTCCCACCCCCTCTTTCCTCACAATGCTCTTCATGTATGTCTCTTCATCACACACCGGAAGGATGTGCACCCCACAGCATTGCCCTATTTGTTCATCTGCCTTTGTTCAGATGCCTGTGTCCCTCGAGACTCCTCTCCTGATTGTGCTGGTGGACTTAGTAGCTGGGCCAGCACCGCCAACCACCTTGACTTTGTGCCTATCTCTCCCGTAGCATAAACTCCCCATGTTGCACATTCTGTGTAGTCAGGCTTCCTCCATCTTGGGCATTGCTGTATTTCCTGCTAACCACTTGGCACACTGGAAGCCCTCTATCACAGTCCAGAGACACAGCTAAGGGTGAATGTTGTCCTGGTTTGGGTCATCAGTCAGAGTTAACAGGAATGAATGTCACAAGAAGGAGAGCCTGTGTTCACCATGGAATGAGGTGTCAACAGACAGGAGGGTTGCACCTGCCATGGGTGCCAGGCATAGGCTGTGGTTGAGGACATGACTCAAGATGCGAAACACCCAGCTGCAGATGTCACATTCTCACAGTGAAATGTCCTAGTTGCTCTTCTCATTGCAGTGACCAACTAGTAAGAGCGGTGTAAGGGACGAATCATCACACCATGGTGAGGAAGCCATGACAACAGGCTGTATGAATCTCATCCACAACCAGGCAGGGTGGGACTATAAAACCTCAAGGTCGGGCCCCCAGTGACCCACTTATTCCAACCAGGCTCCATTTCTTAAAGGTCCCACTACCTTCCCAAACAGTGCCACTAGACGGGAAGCCAAGTGTTCAAACACATGAGACTGTAGTGGACAGTTCATAATCAAACTCTGGGCAAGTTTTTATGTCTATGCCTCTCTGCCTATGCAAAGCTGGGAGCACACCGAATCCTCCTTACCAGGGGATTTAAAGGAATGAATGAATAGTTAAAGCCAAGCTCCTGTTGTTGCCTCTCACGAAGACTGAAAGCTATGAGAAAAACAATGAGACCTTGATAAAATAAATACATATATATTTGAAGAAATCAATACACTTGTTTTTCATAGTAAGTAGATAAATAGAAATAAGAATGAGAAGAGACTTGGAAAAAACCCCTGAGAGCAACCCGCAAACTCAATTCCCCGGATTTGTGAGAGGCAGAGATACCTAAACAGAAAGCAAGTAGCCGGTTCTTTTAATCAAAGTCTATTATGCACACAGACAGAGGGAAAACCTCAACAAACACAATAAAAAGGACTTTTATTAAGCTAAATTTTTTGTGATACCAATGAAGTGATTTTAGAAACGTTTTATATTTTTTTTAACAGCATAAAATCTGAGACATACAATCTGTCTTACACAATTTGTCCTTAACATTGCTTAATGGACTGAGCAGTTTGCAGTGTGTGTGTGTGTGTGTGTGTGTGTGTGTGTGTGTGTGTGTGTGTGTGTGAGAGAGAGAGAGAGAGAGAGAGAGAGAGAGAGAGAGAGAGAGAGAGAGAGAGAATGATTAAAATGTCATGACTCTGACAGAGAGTTAGGAGGAACATGGGAGCCACTGGAAGGTGGAGAACCAATAATAATGTGTAAATACAATGCTCACATGAAATTTCAAAACAGTAACTTAATTAAAGGCCAAAATAAAAGCATATTTATATAAAAATCTGTGGGGGTAGAGAAGGAGGCCACTATGCTATGGATAAGAGTGGCCTAAACAGCTTCTCACCCCAGCCTAACACTAGAGATATATGAAGAAACTATGGCAGAGGAGAGAAATAAATGCAAAGCCTTTTCTGAGTGTTGTTTGTTTGTTTCTTTGTGTGTTTTCTTATCATGATGCAGGAAAGCCTTGTAATTGTAAAGCAGCCTTCTGGAAAGCTTTTTAAGAAACACCATATGAACTCCCCACAAATCTAATTTAGGACAAAAGCAACATTGTTACCTCAAAAAATAAGGTAATAGAAATCTCAGGTCTGAAGGAAAGCAGGAGAGGAGGAGCTGTCTGCAACTTTATGGTGGGCCTGTCAACTGGCTGTCTAACTGCCTAATTTCTTCAAAGAAATATAAAAAATAAAGGCTCAAGACAAGGAAAAATACTGCGAAAACAAGTCAGTAAAAAGAGAAGCAATATTCAGCCTTGAAAAAGTCCCTCCTTCAGAGATAAGCCTAGTTGCATCTCGCTGCCTATAAACAAGAGGTTCCCACTGTTGTTTGAATCTTTCTGAATCCCACACAGGGCTCTCAGAGCCGACTGCATGACACATTCGTCTGGGTGAGGTTTGAAAGCTGCTGATATTCCAGCTCGAACTCTGGCAGTTCCTATGCATTTGGCCCAGGCTGTCAGGGAAGTGGCTTCAGCACACAAGCCAGGACCTGCAGCATAGGAAGGCTGAGATCTGAAATTCAAGGTCCAGGTCTGGGCCTGGAGACAAAATTCAGTGGCAGAGTAGCTGTTTAATAACAAATTAATCTGGCATATGTAAGACTATGGCTCCTATTTCTAATACAACACACACACACACACACACACACACACACACATATACACACTCTGTTCCAGTGCAGATGGAAAGTCCTTTTACTTATGAATAGAAACAAACTTCTTAACTAAAGGAAAAATGTGCAATGACCATTCAGCGACTACTCCAAGAATGTCAACTTGAGTCTAACACTGGTTTGAGGTAGAGACAGTCTCAGTGAAAGCCATGATGTTGATATTTTAAAGAGGAAGCCCAGAAGCCACTTGGCCATGTGACAGCCGTTTCTAACAAGACATGGAGGAAAATATTCACAAGAAAAAAATTGCTTGAATATAATAAAGGCCGTTAAGCCAAACTCTGTTGAAAATGGCAAAATTACAATCTTTAAATAATCATAGAAGTTCTTGTAAATTCGCCAAGGAAATGACCAGTGTAAGCAATGGAGAAACCACAGCTCTCTGATCTTCTGTGCTGACAGCTTGCTTGTATAATAAGAAACTCAACGGACTCTTAGAACAAGAAGGAAGCAGGGAGGGAGGGAGGGAGGGAAGAAGCGAGGGAAGGAGGGACTAGAAACTGTATTTGTTGGAACACTAGAAACAGCATAATTAAGAGGCTGCAATACTAATAACCTTCCTCTCTACCAACTGCGGTGCCCTTGAAGTGGGTATGGAGGGAAAGCGGTGCCCTAGCAGAACTAGACATGAGGTATAATTTAGGGAGACAAGTAAGGGGAGTTCAGAAGCATTATGAAACAAACTTCTAAAAATAATCCTCAAAGTATCGTTGCATGTTGTTCAAATGAAAATAAATATTGTTGTCTTGAGTAGAAAGATATTTTAAAAAGTAGAAGTATTTTTAAAAACAACTGTCAAACAATCTTGAAACTCTAGTATCTGGCTAATATAAAAAACTCAGATGACCACAGATGCTGGAGAGGATGTGGAGAAAGAGGAGCACTCCTCCACTGTTGGTGGGGTTGTAAACTGGTACAACCACTCTGGAAATCAGTCTGGAGATTCCTCAGAAAAATGGACATAGTACTATCTGAAGACCCAATTATTCCACTTCTGGGCATATACCCCAGAGATGCTACAACATACAACAAGGATACATGCACCACAATGTTCATAGCAGCTCTATTTATAATAGCCAGAAGCTGGAAAGAACCCAGATGTCCTTCAGTAGATGAATGGATACAAAAATTGTGGTATATTTACACAATGGAGTACTACTCAGCTACTAGAAACAATGACTTTATGAAATTCCTAGGAAAATGGATGTATCTAGAGAATATCATCCTGAGTGAGGTAACCCAGCCACAAAAGAACTCACATGATATGCAGTCACTGATAATTGGATACTAGTCCCAGAAAGCTCTGAATACCCCCAGAAACAACTCACAGATCATATGAAACTCAAAAAACGAAAGACCAAAATGTGGAAGTCTCAGTCCTTCTTAGAAAAAGCAAAAACAAAAACATGTGTATAGCATCCACACAGAGTGAGGTACACCTAGACCTTAAATGATAAATAACTCAAGAGCTAAGAAGATAGCCTTGTGGCATTTTTTGGTATTTCAAAACATTATTTTTAATGTATACACACCAAGAAAACTTTGACTATTTCTATGTCATGTTTGGTTTTACATGTACTTTTTGCTTATGATAACTAGTAAGATTTCAATGCATACTATCAAACTTTTAAAAAATTAAGTACTGACAAAAATATATTCATGTAGTTTTATGCCAAAATGCTTTAAAAAATCTGTACATATATCTTTTTTTTAAAAAAATAAAGGTGTAAAGGAAAAAAAACTATAGTATCAATTTAAATATTGATATTTATTTTTAATGGTGAAGAGGGGAAGTGGGTTACTGAATTTATAAAATGCAATACACTGGAATAAACCATGTTAATATTTACATGCATGTGTAAAAATGTACATTTAAAATGTAACTTTGTATATATCAAAATGCATTTATTTTGCTATATGTTATATTAATATGTATTACATATATTGATAAACATCAGAAATATGCATGCTATGTATTATATAACTATTTGATATACTATCTATTAATATGGAACAGAATGTATCATGCTACATATTAAATATGTATTACTTATTACCATGCATCAGAAAACATTGTGCTGCATATTATATTGATACATAGAATACTATGCATTATGTTGTACTATGTATCATATTAATATGAATCAGAATATATTATGAAGTCAAATATAACCTATCAATATGGCATCATGGGTTAAGAATTAGGAAAAACTAGAACTCTGTAAGAGGACTCAAAGGCAGTCTTTGAATCAAGCAAAGAAATTTTTTTTTTCTGAGTATATTACCAACTGATTTTCCATCAGAAGAACAGGATGCTGGACTGTGTAAAACAATTCCAGATACACTAAAGCTTGGCTGTTATAAGATATTAGACTGGCATTTTTAGAAGAAGCAGAACTTGGAGTGAAGGGTCTTTGGAAATAGGTTGTGACTGGGAGTAGAAGAGGCCTGGGAGGCTTGAGCAAGGAGAAGGTGACAGGCCAGGAGAAGATGAGAAAAATGCACAGCAGGCTGAAAACATGGCTGACATTGTGTTTGCCATTGGCTCCTTGCTGTAACAAATACAACAAAGAAAGGGATTGTTTGAGCTCACATTTTGAGGTGTGGCCCACCGTGCTGGGAAAGGCATGGAGACAGCTGGTCACATTGTGTCTGCAGTCAGCAGACAGATAGAAATGTGGTACGGTCCAGAAGCCCAGCCTGTAGGATTGTGCCACCCACACCTACGGTGGGTCTTCCCTCTTCAACTCAACCTAGAAACTCACTGACAGAGTCTTGAGGAGGTGCGTCTCTGTGGGGAGGTGCGTCTCCATGGTGAGTCTAAGCCCCATTAAGTTGCCCTCATGATAAATCATCACAGACACAGAGCCACACCATCCAACTCCATAAAAGAATTAAGTTCTGATTTGTGAGAATGAGTAGACATGTCCAAAAAAAAAAAAAAATCAGCATTCTAAAGATAAAATCCAGGCACAAAAGATCCGGGTCTGAGTGGCTTTATTTATCCAAGATATCCAGAGCAGGCAGCCTAGGGAGGCTGACATACAGCAATGGTTGCAGATGTTGGAGAAAGGAAGGAGGAAGGGGAGGCAATTGCTGATGGACATGTAGTTTTGTGCAGGGAGGATGATTTTATAGGTTGTAAAATGAAATTGTTGTGATGGTTTATAACTGTAATATAAGAAAGCAGATGAATCTTTATCATATGTAAATTATGTCTCAATCAAGCCATTAAATATGGATGCTATCCACCCCACATTTGTTTCGTAACCGTCAATATGTAGAACACAGCGTATTGCTCTTGAAGATGCAGGTGTCTCTTCACTAGAATTGGTGCATATCCTTTCCAAAAGGTCAAGTCTCAGAAATCTAAATGGGATGCCAGTGAGCTGCCACTGTCTGAAATTTCAGGTTACATCTGTCTACCCCAGTCTAAGAGGTTAGACTGGTAATTAAATGCGCCATCCCCAATGACAGTCATTCTGGTTCCAAAACAGTCCTTATAAGTCCTTCTTGCATAAAGTAGCTTGATGTTCCTTAACTGTAAGATGAGCAGAGAGTATTGTAAGGATGGGACGAAGCACCTCAGTAATAATGGCAATCTCAGGCACACGATAATAAATGTACTGGTTATAAGTAAGGATGAGAAGGTGTGGACAGCAATCTTAGGAGATGAGTATTTTTATTTTTTATTTCTCTCTCTCTCCATATATATATATATATATATATGTATATATGTATGTATGTATATATGTATGTGTATGTATGTATGTATATGTATGTATGTATATACATATGTTAAGTTTTCACATAGCAAATGATTATGTAATGTTCCACTATTTCTAGAAAGACAGGAAGGTGTTGGCTGCTAGAAAAGTCATTTGTAAACTAAAGAGAAAGAGTGCCAAGGGTAGACAGAGAGGACAGAATGACACCTGAAGAGCTCCAACAGTGCTCCCTCCCCAGGTCCTTTCTAGCACAGAAGAAGTGCCTCTGAGAAGCTGGCTTTGACAGGAACATCTGTGCAGCGTCGTACCTTACAACACTGCTAAGGGAGGAGACCACTGGCATCCAGTGTGACCAGAATATTCTGGCTCAGAAAAGAAATTGCTTGTGTTTGGGAGGGAAGTGTGCTTCTCTATAGGAAGTTAATGTTTGTTTAAAGTTCAAGATCTGAAGGGATCTTTGAGGATGTTAAAATGACCCATGCCTTGATCTGGGCAAAGGTACATCCTGAGAGTTAGTTGAGCTGCACAGAGGGTGTGCAAGTCTTACACAGCTGTCATAGCACATCTGTGTGTTTACAAATTCATCACTCTGAATATTTATGTACCTCATCTATATCTGTAACTCCATTTACCATATCTATCATGGTTATCTACTATGTATGTATTGTTTATCTATCTATCTATCTATCTATCTATCTATCTATCTATCTATCTATCTATCTTCATCTATGTATGTATCCCTCTATCTATTATCTGTCTATCCATCCATCCATCCATCCATCCATCCATCCATCCATCCATCTAACTATCTATCTATCTATCTATCTATCTATCTATCTATCTATCTATCTATCTATCTCCATCTATGTATATATGTATTCCTCTATCTATTATCTGTCTATCTATCTATCTATCTATCTATCTATCTATCTATCTATCTATCTATCTATCTATATTCACCTGTCCATCTATCTACCTGTCTTCTATTTATATCTACCTATGTATGTATCTATCATCCCTCCATTCATCTTTTATCTATTTATCTACCTATTTATCCATTTATCTAAGAATGTAAAGTAATGAAACACTCCCCATTAATATGAAAAAAACTTTACTTGAAGACTGTTACCACATCATCTTTATACCATAGAAAAACCAGATACACTCCACATTTGAACAGTATTAATTGGAACATTTTTGTAACAATGAAAATTCAGTGAATCTGTAAAAACGTGGACAATGTTATGTTATGGAATGAAAGTTTAAAAGACAACTCTATTCCGGGAGACGTAATATTTGCATATACTTCACAAACATGATTATACTAAAATATGCATGGGACAATGACAAGAGGAGAATGACCCCAGATTGTAGCATCGTCTTTGGTCTCTGCATGATTCTGTTTGTTCTTTCATCATCTCTTCATTTAGAAGACATGAGTTTAATTTTCACAAGTGTGTAAACAGCCTTAATACATTGGCGTCTGCAGGAGAAGGCAGCACTGGAGCAAGCCTCACTCTCCCTGTGATTGATAGCATGGGATGCTTGCGATTGCAGCCTTGGTGTCTGATGCTGGGCTCTCTGCTTTAAGGGCAGTCATCCACACAGCTAAAACCAATTTTCTAAGGAGATCACCATCAGGTTTGGCATTACAGCTCAGTTGCAGACGCCGGACTTACAGTTTTTAGATGTGCCTCCTGGCCAGAAAATAGGCAACTCTGTCCTATCAATTAAAGATTTCTCCTCATTGTGGAAAGGAACTTTTCAGGTATCTTATGCTTCCAGAAACTCTTAGAGAATCAGGACTATACAGAAGTGCTACAACCTTGGAGTTTTCATCTCCCAAGATGAAATCTTCTCAACATGCATAATTCAGAGAAGGCTCTTTGATAGGACCCAAGAAGCAAAGATCCACATTTTGGGTGAGTGGATGGGGCTTACAGAAATTTCGACTTGATATTTGAACAAGCTTGTCTAATAAAGATGCCAGTGAACACAGTATTCCATATCTCATTGCATCTCTCCCTTAGTCGTCTTTTTACTAAGTATTTATTGAGAGGCAGTTGCTGCACCAAACTCCATTGTTTCTAAGCATACACAGGATACTGGCAATAACTTCCACCCTGCTTGCCAGATTTCATCAGTTTGGAGTGGTGGTTTTGAGTCATCCACTCTTTCCA
Source organism: Micromys minutus (assembly GCF_963924665.1). Taxonomy (NCBI): domain Eukaryota; kingdom Metazoa; phylum Chordata; class Mammalia; order Rodentia; family Muridae; genus Micromys; species Micromys minutus. Next base: position 79,340,358 of record NC_137971.1, read on the forward strand.
CTGTACCTAAACTCAATGAACAGATCAGTGATCAATTGGTAATGTCTGCCATGATCGTATGCCGTGAGGAATGGAGGTAGAAATGCCGTGCAATTGTAATACTTGTGGTACTGCTTCGGACAGACTAAGGACAGTCACTTTAGCCTGGGCCAGTGCTCTACTGCTCACAGTTTGACAGAACCAGATTCCCTCCATCATGTCACCTCTGGAGAGGTACCAACAGGGGAGAGAAACAACAGTGCACGTTTTGTGGCTTCCTGCTCCAGTTTCCAGCATTTACAGTCCTCTTTATACAGGGCAAATCACATTATATTTAGGATAGCCTTTTGATGGCATTGTGTCTTTCCAAGGATGTCTATTTCCATCGCCTCTCCACACTTCAGGACCTAGGTTTGGAGAGGTTAAGTAACTTTTTAAAGTCCCCAAATCAGTCACTCTTCAAACCAATGAGCCACTCCAGGCCTACTATGGAACAAAATGAGATGAAACAGTACTCTCTTTCAGCGGGTCACACAATCAGTTCTACTAAGTTTTGATAATTACTTCAGTTTAATGGGTCCTAGGGCGATACACTCAACCCAGTTTACTTATTCTGACAAACTGAGGCCAAGTCTATTTTACTTTCTGCCCACTAGACATGTAGAATAGTTGGTGTCTTTTGGCAAGTGTAGGATTCATCTCACCCAGACAGCAAAAATGGATGTTTTCTACCCTGTCCACAAATGCATACTTTGTAGATAAGCCTTAGCCAATATATATCACCTTCTCTCCTAACTCTCTTTTTAAAATTTTCAGCCTGGTTCAAATGTCTATAATTATTTGGTAGACTAGACATAATCCTGTAAAATGGCATATAATCACAAATGTTCTGTGTGCCAACCAATGTTCTCCTAATGGATCCAGCTGCATTGTTACCTTATGGGTTCACACTGTGTCCACAGAGAGACATCACAGTGAATCTGGTCAAACACACACACACACACACACACACACACACACACACACACACACACACACACAAACCCTAAGAAATGCAAGGCGGGGCTGAGACTCTACCCTTGTAAAAACATAGTCAGACCCCAAAGGCTATTGCTTCCACTCCAGGTGAATGCTGTCAACAGTTCTCACTGCTTACCAACTTTCCAGTCTGTTTTCACTGTGGAGAAGCAGAGGCTGAAAGGGAAGGCACATATTTGGTGGGAGAGTCCTGCCAGGAGGTAAGGAAGGGAGGTAGGGAGGAGGAAGCCATTTGCTACTGGGGAAACAAGAGATCAGCAGAGTTCAGGAACATTAGAGACGTAAGAGTATTGCTGCTTCGAATATGCCCCAGGGCAGGAGAGTAGGGGGAGACTGCTGTCAAGGAAAACAATTGTCTGTTACTTCAAGTCTGTCCACATATGGACAGGGTAACGTTTGGTGACTCAATGAAGCCCTAAACACAAAGTTTTGGGATAGAAGGTAACAACCAGGGAACCTGTGAGAAACACATGAACCCAGGTGGGTGGGTGTGAACAGAGCCACAGTTGCTCAGTGGCCACCTCTGTTCATTTCCTCTTTAAAGCAAAGAGCTTCACTGAGGCACAGGGACCATGATTCATCTACATTAAGAGTACAGTTTAATAATTTACTGAGTGGTGTGATCATCCAGCATAATCTACTAAGGAAACATTTTCATTACCCACAAGCACATACCTATTCACAGTTAGTCCCCATTTCTATTTTGACTCCTGAGTAACAGTGAATATATATATACCCATCCTATAGTATCCTTGAGGCATTTGTTCCAGGACCCTCTAGGGTAGCAAACAAAGAAACAAACCTGAAGACATGCAAGCCTCTCATATAAAATGTCATAGCGTTCGGATAGAACCTCCTCAGGTATACGGTGCACTTTGAATATTCTCTATTGGATGGAGGAGATGGGTCCATGGATAATGTGCTTGTTGTGCAAACACAGAGAGCTGAGATCAGATCCTCCTGTAAAAATGATGAGTACATTGGTGCATGTTAACAACCCTAGTGCCAGGGCCTTAGGTAGGGATGAGTGGATCCTGGGAACTAACTGGTCAGCTGGTCTAGTTCAAACAGTAAGCTTAAAGTTCAGTGAGAACTTAGGCCTCAAAGAAAATAAGGTATGGAGTGATTGGAAGCCACATGACATCAACCTTGGGCCTTGACAGTCACAGCAATGAGTGAGCTTACCTGCTCAAACACAGGCACAAAATATTCTTTAGATTACTAATGCCCTGTTAACAATTGCTATATTGCCACTGTTGTTTTCCTTTTTACTTATTTAATTTAAAACTATTGTTATCTAAGTTTGTCTGACCCTGAACAGGTAGGGAAAGAGATTCTAACTCCATGGCACAGATGATGTAGAAGGTGTGATAGACAGTAACCACAGATGACTTATCCTTGAAGACCCAACCTCAAGCACACATTTTCTCTAGCCGTGTTCTGCCTCTGGTAATTTCTAGAAACATCTACAAGAGTGTCGCCACCTGGGGGCGAACTCTCAGAACTGGAGATGGGGAAAGAGGTAACCCGAATTCTCTGCCTCTGGTTTTGTCCTTTCTGGACATTTTGCGTAAATGAAAGCATGTAGCATATGGCCTTAAGCACTTATCTCTTTTTTAATGACTCATGCGCCGATGTTAGAAAGCAAAAAGAGCAGTTAGGACTCCTAACTTATTAGGAGTTGGGAACCTTCGTACAATGTGGTTAATAGCTTCATTGTAACTGACAATTAAATGCCTGTGCTTGGCCTGGAGTCTCACCTTCAACATGCATTCCTTCTCCTGTGATTTGGAGATGTGTTTTAAAGGTGCACATCTTGCAATGTACTGTCCGTGTTTGACTAAGAGACTTGAAGTCCAGTAAACTACCACACCAGCATTGAAATCTATGTGTCTGGCTTAGGAATCCATGTACTTTAGCATGTATGAGAATTTCTGGTGGTCTTGGGAACTGTAGAGGTCAGTCTTTGGGAGTAACTGATATTCAGAAGAATCCTAGTTCTTGATCTAGGTTGCCAACCCCCTCTTTTATTTTACTTTTAGAATATTCTTATGTGTATGAGTGAAGTGGAAACTTACGGGTTCTTTGGAAAGTCAGCTGTGTTGGATGATGTTTTGCTAAAGCAGACACACGAACGAATGCTTCACTGAAGTAGACACAGGTGAACGGATGCTTCAATAAAGCAAGCATGTGACAGAACATGTGATAAAAGATTCTTTGCTGACAACATGGATGCATTGGTCCGCCTTACACAGCATGGTTGACCTCATTTTTAGGGAGGAGCACCATAGACAGAAACACACCAAAAAAACTTTTGGTGGCAGCTTCTTGCTGCTACCGGAGACTCGGGCCAATCGGCAGAATGAAGTCAGCTGAGACAGATTCATATGCTGAGGCAAAACACAAGGTAAGTCAAGAGAGAGGTAGGTGTTCCCTCAGCTCCTTGAAGACAATTCTTCGGTAGCTTCAGTTATCTGTTACCATAGCCTCTACAAGCATGTGTTTTCAAGAGCTAAACTACATGCTTGTAGTTAAAGCTGTATTGTGTAGATTATTGGAATCTAGCAGTGGTTCTGTTCTTAATGTGTGTCATCAGGTTTTCAACCCTTGTCTCAAATTAAAGAAAACTTTGAAAAGTTTAGCAAGATAGAATAGAACCCAAGACATTCCTGATACAGGTTGATGCCACATGGAAGCCCCTCATTCAAGGGGTTCTCTTGTACCTTGGGGGATCTGTCATAGAAGTAAAAGTAGATACTCAATATGAGGGCCTGGATCTCCTCCCTATTGCCTATAGCAGTGTCTCAAATTCACCATCTGAAAGGTATTATCTTAGATTCCTGTGGATTGTCAATGACCAGAGAACCCAGAAATATGTAAACAAAATGGATTGTATCCTACACATAAAACTGTGCAACCAGATGCTAGATGATGTTCCCAGGATCCATCCACCTTTAACACAATATGTTGACCTTCCCCTCTGTCTTCATCACACTGTACCTCTAAGAAAATGGTGGGACACATTTTCAGTTATGTTCTTGGTAGACAGAGGGGCTGATACTGCTTCTATGTGTAACAAATCTTGCTGTAGTCTGTTTGTCAGCTTGGGAAACCCTTGAGTAGATGTCAACCCAGGACACTTTGGTTACTAGTTTGATTGAGAGTTGTAGACGATGTACAGTAGAAATGGCCCATGCTGCCACCGTCTCTTCTATCTTTATTGCAAGCTTGGCTTCTCAATGCAGTTTGACTGTGATTGGAGTGTTATATGAACCCTCAATTACAGGTACAATACTTAAAGTTTGAGAGATTTAGGCAGAGGAAATTTGATGGACAGAGCATGTTAGAAATTAGGTGTCGAGAAAATGGTTTAGTCAGCAAAGTACTGACCTTGCAAGCTTGAAAACTGGAGTCTGATCCCTGTAAGGAGTGGTGGCTCACACTTGTAACCCCAGTACTGGGGATCCCTAGAGTTCACTGGTTTAGCCTAATTGGTCAGCTTTTGTCCAATGAGAGATCGTATCTCTCTGAAGATAGCCTCCCTAAAGATGATAGCCAAGATTGTCTTCTGGCTTCCATGCATATATGGACAAACACGTCCATCAGCATGCACATGAACACACATGCACATACATGCATGCAGCCACAGGTACTTGAGAATGTATTCAGTAAAAGGAGAAGGGAGAGGTAGCGGCAGAAGGGCACATGGACAAAAACAAAGAAGAACCAGAAAAACATGGAGCAAAACCTGAAGAGAGATTGTATTTAAAAAGGTGTGAGGGAGGGAAGAGAAAGAAAGGAAAGAAGGGATGGAGGGGGGAAGAAAGAAGAGGAGGAGGGAGCTGGTGGAAGGAAAGGAGAGAAATCAGTAAGAGAGTTTGTAAGAGATGGAAACAAAAAAGTGCAGAAAAGGAGAAAAAGAAAGAGAAGGAGAGAGAAGAGAGAGATGGGATGAGGAAGAGGAGGAGGAAGAGGAGGATGAACACAAGCAGGGGTAATTCAGTTTTTTGGATTTTTTAACCTGATCTCCATTAGCATGTGTCCCAGCTTGTGTCCCAGCTGGGACTTTGAGCACCACGAGATGTTTCAAAGATCTCTGGCCTCTACCCACTAGGCCTCAGTGGCACCTCCACCCACAGCTGTACCAACTCCAGACAGCTTAGAAATTCCTCCTGTGGGCAAAATTACCCTTCATCAGGAAGCACCTAGTGAAAGGGTCCTTGTCCTTCTAAGTCTGCCTCAGCTCCGTCTGTACCCCAGGAGAATGAGGTGCCTGTTGCAAAGATTGCTTATGCTCTTTTCCATTGTCCCTGATGGTAATTTAACACGTTACTTTTATATTAAAACAAATGTAGATATATTATAGAATAGAATCCAAATTTAAGACTGGAAAGAAATTTCATGTCTGAGATGAGGTGATATTGGCTACATTCCCAGAACCCTTGGCAGATATACATTCACATCTCTCAGCCTTGGAGAGAGCTAATAATAGCTACCAATTATTGAGTGCTGACCAGGGGCCAGGAAGTCTCTGGACAATCACCCATCTGATCCTTATAGTCTTTCATTTTTTTTTTTTTGGATGAGGTGACTGAGGCCCAGGAAGGTCCCCAAAACTAATTGTGGGACCAGTAGCTGCTCAGCGACAGGGAGATGTGTTGGAACTAGTCTGTTCTTTCTGGAGATGTATCTCAAAGTACTTCTGGAAATATTTGTGGAAAAGTGAGCAAGAAACATTGCCAAAGCCAACACTCTACAGCTATCTGGTAGGAGGACTCACGAGAGAGACCACGAGAAAGGGTTCTATAAAATTAAACTGGGCATCGTGGTACATGACTGTAATCCCAGCACTTAAGAGACAGAGGTGGGAAAACCAGAATTTGAAAATCACCGTCAATGATTCAATGATTCCATTCTATGGCATTTGATTGCCACAGACATAGAAAACCAATTTAGGGGTTACTTAAATTGGACCTGGACCCCAAGCAATAGGACCTCAAGGACCAGGATTCAAGACTAGATCTGCTATTGTCTGTGTGTTTTCTTATCACTCTAGGATTAGGTTTCAGGACAATCAACATTATGATGAATTTCAGAGTCTGAAGGTGTAGGGTCCACCATCGGAGTCCAAGAATTCCCAGCATGGAACAAGGCTCAAAACATAACAATCATTGACCAAGCCCATCATCCTAGAATCTCCTGGGTGGTTTGAAAAGGAATTTTGAGGCAGAATCTTGTTGTGTGTGTGTGTGTGTGTGTGTGTGTGTGCCCAATACATATGCCCTGCTACCCTAAACTTGCAATATATGTTATGTCAGCCACAAAATTGCAATCCTCCTGTATTAGTTTCCCAAATGCTGGGATTATAGTTATCTGCCATTGTCTTGGCTCATTCCTTATTTTCATATCTAAAATTATCACAAGGAGATAAGAAGGCAGGCAATATGGCTCAGTGGGCAATGGGGCTTACTGTACAAGACCAGTGGCCTAGGTTCCCAGAGCACACTTAAAAGAAGAAGAAAAAAAAAGTGACTCCATAGAGCTGTTCTCTAACCTCCATGCACACACCATTGTACACACATGTACACATATACTGATAAATAAATAAACAAACAAACAAATAAATAATAAGTAAAGACCTCAGGGTCTGAGCCCTTCCTGAAGATCTTTATAGTTGCTGGAGGAGGCGTGGTTTTCTTCAGGGGTGTAGTCACTTGTAAAGTGCCCATGCTCCTTTAAATACACTCTTAGTTATGTTCCAATGAGCAACTCCTATGAAACTCACTGGGTCACACAGGAAAAGACACGAATGTAGAAGAGGGACCAGGTAGGAAGAGAAAGAGAACCAGAGAGAGGAATGGGGTGAATGTGATCAGAATATATTATATATAAGCTCAGACATGTCATAATAAGCCCCATTATTGTGAATAATTAATATATGCTAATATATAACAGGAGCAAGGAACCCAGGTCTAGGGACTGGGGATGCCATATTTAATATTAGCCAACTAGAAGGCATATAGGGGAGAAAAACATTCATGCCATTATTTCATCCCCAGAGTTACCTTTAGAGCCATGAGTGAGTTCCTCTGCATTCTTCTCTCTTTTGGGACTGAAGTGTTGAACTTTCTCACAGCATAGTCTTCAAGCATCTTTCAAGCACCCATTGCTTCCATCCCTGAAGAACCTGAAATATCTCATCTTGCCACTTTTGAGTTGCAGAGCTTGGCTTGTGTGACACACACAGGTTGCTTACCATGAGTGACAAAAATTCATAGAGCTTTCCTTTGTCAGCTATATTTACTCACTGGATACAATTCGTAATCACCCATTGCAGGGGTTATCTGTCATGGTTAAGCATGATCTAAAGTTCCACTTACCAGGAAGGGCACCCGTGGCTTCCACCAAATGAGCATGTGTGGTGTGTCTACATTTCACAGGCACTGTCTGAAGCATCCTTACCTGCCCTTCCATACTGATGATTCTGTGATGCCCTGAAATGCAGAGATCTTAGAGTGGGATGGGGATTATGGTAGAAAAGAAGGTAAAGATTAAATTAGAGGAAAGAGGGAAATGCTCTGCTCTCAGGTCCCTCAACTCCCTGTACAGCATTCTGACAGCAGTTTCTAAGACCAACTAGATTATATGGCTGAGACTTCTGTAACAAAATAGAACAATGTGAATAGCTTCACCAGGAGCCACTGGCAAAGTTGTAGAGGCTGCAAGTCTAAAATGAAGGTCTTGGCAGAGTTTGCACTGCTTAGCATTGAGCGGAAGGATTCTTTTTTTTTTTTTTTTTTTTTTTTTTTTTTTTTTTTTGGCATGTCAATGGAATCACCTAGTCTTTTGGAGTTACTGTAATAAAATATGGTGAGACAGGTGTCTTAACAACAACAGAAGGTTATTTCTCACAGTTCTGAAGGCTGAGAATTCAAGGGTCAAAATATCAGTAGAAGGGAAGGGGAAGGAGAAAGGGAGAAAGGGAGAAAGGGAGAAAGGGAGAAAGGGAGAAAGGGAGAAAGGGAGAAAGGGAGAAAGGGAGAAAGGGAGGAAGGGAGAAAGAGAGGGGGGGACTCCCATCACACTTGAAGCTAATTTTGAGGGCACACAGACACTTAACAGATAGCATCACTAACTTTGCCCAACTTCCCACACTATTATAGAGTGTTATAAGAACACCCTCTCTACCGAATGAGGAACCATCCTAATACGCCCATTTTTATTTACTTCTTTTTTGTAAAATCAAGATTCTATCTGTAAATAGTGTCCTATTCTGATACCAGGGCATAGACATACAATATATGGTTTTGTGGTGTGAAATATTCAGTCCCAAACACTGGTCATGTGGGTGAGCAGCTTAGGTTTTTTTTCTTTTCCTGTCAGCCTTGTCTCATCTGTCCAGAACTCTTGTCTAGGAAGGAGCTATTGCCCAGTCTAGGCACCCTGGAGCTTTTATTCTTCTAAAATAACCACAGAATGCCCCTTCCCTTTCCAGCCTTGAGATTATGACTCTGTGTTGTTGAGTACAGCCATCCACCCCAACTAAAAGACTCCACATCAAGGCACTGAGAGCTGAGACCAAGCTGAGGGATGCGCTCACATCATCTGCTCTACTCAACACATCATCTGCTCTACTCAAACCATTCTTTGCAGTTTAAAGCAGAAGGCATGAGCACGGACTGGAAAGGTTCATGGTTGTGGCTGAGAAGTCTGAGAGCTTTAGTTTAAAAATAGGTAAGCTGAAATAAACACTGGTGGGGAGGGGTGGCACCAAAATAGAGTGGTAATTGATCTAATGCAACTTTTGCCTCAGATAACATCATTATTTGTGAAATTATGTCAGTGTTACCCCTGCCAAGTCAGCACTTACAGGACGAGGCTTCTAATTTAAGACACTCATCTTAGAAGACTGAAGACAGGAACTTAGCAGGCACAGGGTAGTCAGACTTGGAGAACTCTGGCTGGAGGATGGACTTTAGGAGCTTGAAGCACCAGGACAGACTCATTAAAAAAATCATGCAGCGCGATACACACATGTAAACCCAGCACCAGGAGGGAGAGATGGGGATATCCTAGAGCTCACTGGAAACCAGTCTATCTGAATCAAAGAACTCCAGGCCCATCAGAGACCCTGTTTTAGGTGGGGAGTAAGTGAGAAAGACACCCAATATTGACCTCTGGCCTCTGCAAATGCACCCATATGTGTCACGTTCATATGTATACCCACCTATGTGGACTCAAACATATAGTGTATGCACATATGAACAGACACACACACACACACACACACACACACACAGCCTACAAGCTGCCAACCAAAGTTTCATTTAGCCAGCAGCATCTTCTAATGGATGGAGAAGACGGGATTTGCTCAGGTATGTTGGGAGAACCTGCTGGGATTTCAAGCGTGGTGTGGTCTATGGATGCAGCTGCCAAGCAAACAGCAGCCCAAGAGCAGGCAGAGTTCTGAACCTGAAGGCAATACTAGTGCCTAGAACCTGACGCTGGAAGCCTGTCTCAGACCCAGTACGTAATCTGTCTAGAGCGGTCAGTCAAAGGTGGTCAGAGGTCTTAGTCTAGATGACTCTACTTATGCCAGTGAGCCATTAGAGAGGATATTGTTTTCTACAGTTTCCCTGATTGCTTATCTTTGTTGAGATAGGGGGACACAGCCTCTTACATGAGTGCTGCATTAAAAATCTATTTTTCTGCGATGTCCTGAGTCACCATAGGATCTGCCATCCAGAGGGAATTACTAAACATAGGTAGGTCCTTGACTCTTGGGCTAGAACTATGAGCCAATATCAACCTATTTTCCTTATAAAATTAATTACCCAACCTCCAGACATTTAATTTTAGTAACAAAGCCTAGACTGCTATACCATGCCATTAAGAGTGCTGATAACAGTGCTTGTATGATGCTAGTTGTGTCCAAAGAAAGCATAAGAAAGGAAGGACTATTCTATCAAACAATGTATTTTATACAAATGTATTCTTTCATGGAAGCTAAATACATTTTAAAATTGGCATTATACTCTTAAATAACTTAAAGAAATCTTCCACTTGAAAAAAAAATCCATAAATAAGACCAAGGAATTAGCTTCTCTACATTAGGTGAGGTCACATTGCAATGATTAAAATATTAAGTTATAAAGAGTAAAAGTTTGTGGCGTTTCATTGGTCTGGAGCTTCAGAACAGTATTAAGTGACTTGCTGCTTCAGACCACACTGGTAAGGGTATCACATCCTGTTAGGAGGATGTACTAGAGCAAAACACATCATAGGAACAGAAACTGTGAGAGAAAAAAAAGGGTGGGGTACCACAGTCTCCCTGGGACACAACTAGAGTGATTAAAAAACTCCCCAATAGGCAACACCACCTAAAAGTCTTCAGTAACCATAATTAGTTACTCCTTCTGAATGGAGCCAAATACATTGAACTTTGGAGCTCAGACCCAAATCCAAGCCATGTCCCACCAAACTTGCTTGGGGTTGGACTTAAGAAGCAGGACATTAAGCTGCTGTGTTCATTGTCTCCATGTCTGCAAACAATGAGCAGCAACTAAGACCATGTACAAAGTATGTGGCATGAAACAATTCATCCACAAACACAGGTCATGTGACCCAAGAGTGGCCAGAAGAGATGATAGCTCCACAGGCAGAGTGAATAAAATATCTGTACACATCTGTGATGCTAGAGCACAAAGATGAAGACAGGCACGTCCTTGGAAGTTTCAGGCCAGCTAGACTACCCAGTCAGTGAACTTCAGGTTCAGTGGCAGACCCTGTTTCAAGCAAGCAAGGAAGCAAGCCATCCATCCATCCATCAAGCAAACAGGTGTTAGATAATGACAGAGGAGGATGCTCAGTTTCAAACTCTATCTTCCACATGCATATGATATAGTGTACACACACACACACACACACACACACACACACACACACACACACGAATGCACATGAGATAGCAAGGACAGAAACAGAAGCCTGCTCCAGCTATTTGGGTACCTAAATCATGTTGGTCCCAAACAGAAAGAAAGGGGGTAGAGAATCAGTTTCATGGAAATCTGACTTGGACATAGCCCTGGAGTTGAGCCTCTTCTCATCTTCAGGCCCAGAGAGGGCAAAACATCTTGACAGACATTCTTCTCAAGACTGTGTGATCAAGGCTAAGAAGGTTCTTAGAGAAACTGAGCTTTTATATTAAGAGAATTCATCTTACCAAAGGCAAGGTGGTCAGCACTAGGGCAAACCCGAGGGAGAGGTGAACAATGCTTGGGCTTCTGCTAGACCACTGAGCAGCACCCAGATCATGTCCAGGGAGCCAGCTGATCACTGAAGCTCTTTTTCCCCATCACTCCCTAGGTTTCCTTCCAGAGCCGATGAGCCAAAGAGACTTGGTGTGTTATAGGCCAGAGGAGCAAGGCTACGATTAGCAGGCATTTAAACAATCCCTTATCATATTTTTGGTGCTTTCTCACTTTATATTTTTTAAGCTTTATTCAATTCTCAGCAACTCGATTTTAAAGGTCACTGTATTAACGGCAAAGATGAATCGAGGGATGAGGTCATTTTTCATCTGGGAAACTGTTTGGTGTCGTAGATGCTGATCTGGGCTTTCAAAGACCATTTTATTTCAGCATGGTCTTCTTGAGGTTGCCGGGAGACCTCTGCTCTTCCTTCTTGCAGGAAGCAGCCGTGTGTTCACATTTGTCTCCCTAGTATCTGAACCACAGGTACAGATGTACCATTTCACACCAGCTCAAAGCGCTGGGTGACTTCATTGTGTTCACGGCACCGAAATATCTGGGATTGTATAGCAAGAGACCAATTCTCTATTGCCATAATTTATGACAGAGGCCTGGGTAAGTCCCCAGACATGGATTTTCTATAAAATACTTCCTTGTGAAACTTTGTTACACCACAAAATGAAAAGAAGATGAGGGAGAAGAGAGGAGAGAAGGGGGGCAGCCAGAGGCCTGCAAGGTGGACATAAATCTCTGTGGGTACCGTTCCTATTCATCACATTTACTGTAAGGACAGGAATTTTATTTGATAGAAAAAGAATGAATCACAGTGGTTTTATAATCTAATACAAAGCTTGCCGGAAGCGGTTCCTCCCATCTTTCTGCTTCCTCTAGAGCCCCTCTGCATTTGGAAGGAAGAAAGATGGAAGAACACTTATCAGCCATAGAATATCACCACTGGGGCTTGTGTCAGAGGAAAGGGGTCTTTGACTTTATTCATCCAGATGCATAGTTTCATTATTCAAATTATGCTCTATGAGGTGATTGAGGAAGATATTGAAAGATAGTTGGGGGTGAAAGAACGAGAGAGAAGGAGGGAGGGAGTGGGATAGTTTTCAGCCAGGGCGGTGATGGCTAGAACCCCTCCCCGGCCCTTTTGCTTCTTATACCATGGGCATCTACCTAGGCTCTTTCACATGGTTGCTTATATTCACTTTGATCTCATCATTATCTATCTGAGGCTTTAAGACCCCAAACACAAGAGTCTGACTGTCTAAGAACATGTGGGAAATGGACTCTCACTCCTGGATGCCTGGGGATTCTATAGAGAACGTCTAAGGGATATCATTATGATTTGGTTGTTTTCTTTGTGTGATTGATGATGTTAGGGGTGGTGGTGACTCAGTGGTTGAATGCTTGTCAAGCATATGTAAGACCCTAAGTATAAGTGTACTTACAGGCACAGGTGTACACACACAGAAAGAGAGTGAAACCGAGATAGAGACAGGGAGAAAAAGAGAGCCAGGAGATAAATGCCTGTTATGGTTTTAATGGCGTTATCTTTGATGAGCATATGGGGATGAGGACTCTGAATAGGTGACAATTTATACACATGCTTTTCATTAAATATTGACAGCACCTCCTTTTTGCCAGGTACCTCACTCAAGGGATCTTATGTGGCATCACAAAAAATTTCCCATCAGGTTCTTGTATCTCATAGCTTTTTGAAAATAGATGTTCTTGGAGGATACCCTCTATCAAGAACAGCACTGAGCAGCCTTTCACATACAGTCTTTGCTTCAGGGAAAATGAATGTGCTCCCTCCACAGTCTTTTGGTTCATTCAAAATGACAATTGTTTTAATTGGGTTCCTTGTAGGAAGCTGAAACATCTCAAAACCAAACTCCTTTGTTTGGTTGGACAGAAGACATGGCATTACCTTTGGTGACTAAATTATAACTATTTGGGGAGAGTTAAGAAGTGGTCTATGGAGCTGGTTTTACATTGTTCAGTTGAAAGTTGGACTGTGGAGTGAATCCCAAGGCTGAATCAGGCCTCACAGAGATGGTTTGCAGTTTGAGCATTCGTGGAGAGGGATGGTGAGTGGAAAGCCATACATTAATATCTTGGAATACATCACAGAGCATCTCCTGGTCTAAATCCCTTCTTCACAAGGATGCAAGAAGTGAAAATGGAAAAATGGATGCAGGAAATCTTACATCAACTGGAAGTCTGAGTTTGATTCAGGCATGGCAGGAGTCGGCTATGCAAAGCATTTTATAGCATTCTGCTTCCTCTGTCCTCAGCTCTGCTTCTCTCTCTGGAAGCTTTTCACCTGAGCAGGCTCTCCTATGTGCACCTGAGCAGGCTCTCCTATGTGCACCTGAGCAGGCTCTCCTATGTGCACCTGAGCAGGCTCTCTTATGTGCACCTGAACAGGCTCTCCTATGTGCACCTGAACAGGCTCTCTTATGTGCACCTGAGCAGGCTCTCCTATGTGCACCTGAGCAGGCTCTCCTATGTGCACCTGAGCAGGCTCTCCTATGTGCACCTGAGCAGGCTCTCCTATGTGCACCTGAGCAGGCTCTCCTATGTGCACCTGAACAGGCTCTCCTATGTGCACCCACAACCTACACAGGGAAGCCAGATTAGCATATAGCGAAGGAAAGTCCAAATGTGGGGGTTGGTTTTGTCTGGGTCGTGCCTTCTCTCTTCCTGGACTTTAGATTGAAGGGCTTTACATGGGACAAGTGCCAATGGTCTCATGGACCATGGTGAGCCCACTAGTCAGGGTAGGGGCTGGTGTGATGTAGAAAGTATAAACGAAGGATTCTTAGAGGAAGGGACTGGGTGATGATGGAAACTCAGACTGTTATGTCTATCAGTGAAGCTCATCTGCCCATCCATTCATTCATTTACCCATCCAACTGTTTGTCTTCATATTCATTCTTCTGTCCATCCACCTATACACCCATCCCCCATCTTCACATCAATCTTTCTACCCACCCACCCAACTGTTCCTATATTTTCACATTTGTCCATCAGTCTACCCACTCATCTACTTGCTTCATGTCTGCCCTACGACCCACCTATCTTTATCCTTGCATCCATTCATTGTATCTGGCCATTCATTTATCAATGCATTTGCTCAGATATTTAGCTAGCCAGCAGCTTCTCCCATCTTTATTGTAGAAAACAATGAAGTGTCAGTGGTCAAAACATTTTCAAGAGCGAGAAACCTATTTTTTTAATAACATGAATAAATGAATTTCATTCTATTCTCATTTTACATGAGATGAAAAGTGGATCATAAAAAAAAAAAAGCAGCAAGTAATGTCAGACCTAGGATCTACACCTTGTTTCCTTAACTCCATTTATCTCAAAAGATGCTGTTCCATCTGCTAAGCAACGGGGGTTCCCAACAAGCTAGAGACACTGGAATTACTTACTAAACAAAACTGTGTCATGTAAGCTTGTGTTTATCTCTAGCTTGATTTTTGCTGCATGATTAAATCTACCTTTAAAAAAGGAAAATCTGCCTTTATTATAATGCCAAGTCTTAGAAAAAAATAAACACATATTTGATGTCAAAGTTGGGTATGTTCTTGTGGTGCTGAGCCCTAACATTTGCTAAGCTATTAAGAAACCCATGGAAATATTACCCTCCCCATAAAGGTGTCTCAGAACGTCTTTAAGAATCTTCATGATATTGGTGGGGAGAAGTAGAATTCAGGTCACCAGGGACAGTTTCTAGGAGAAATGCTTTAGTACAAACTAGCAAAGTCAAAGGAGAAGTGGGGTAAATTGCTCAAACATTTCCACAATTATTTAAATCACACATGTACACACACACACACACACACACACACACACACACACACACACACACACTCCACTGATTTTTAAATGGATACATCCCCATACTATAATGTCTACAATCCTTCCATTAACTTGTAACCCTGTCAGCCTTGCATTCCACATTTGCAGGGTCACAGACAAAGGATGCCTGGTGGGGCAAACTCCTTCCCCTAGGCTGGGACTGAAGAACGAAAGGTGGCATTGCTCAGACACCCACCATCCAATCGACTTGCTAACATTTCCATAGTCAGAAAGACTTTCTTCCACATGGAGCAGCTTTGGTTCGGGCCATGCATCTGAATTGGAAACGAATTCAATTTAGCTTGGTGTAATTGCTTATTTGATTCTCGACGATGACATGCAGTTAGGAGGGAAATTGACATTCTGTCATTTCTGTTCCAATGAACCGAATTCCAACAAGTTCCCTCCTCACTACTTTGTGGCAGCTGGACCACCTGCTCTTCTTCCAAAGGGAAATTAAAGAGCGCAGGGAGCAAGGAAATATAGGCTCCCAGGCCGGTGCCTTTTGAGGGTTCTGAAGCAGACGAACCAGGTAGCCAGCTAGAGATATGCCTGGACCTCCTTCTCCACAGACTAACAATAGCTCTCCTTTCAGAAGTGCTCTGTATGGATTTCTGCTTTAGAAATAGATATTCTCTCACTTGTCATCCAAAGATCATTTGTGCCCAAGGTCAAATGCTTAGAGAAAAATCTCAAATAATTCAGGAGTTTGGAGATGTCCCGAATACATCATCAAAGACCTTACAGTTTCAAATGCAAGAAAAAGTGTTTGCTAGACCATGGCTACCCAATGGCCTCTTCACCCGAGCATTTATAGGACCATAGAACCCTGAGTGATGTTTGCAAGCTGGCTGACAGGCCAGCAGGATCCTTAAATCTTAGGGATGAAAGAGGAAAATCCACAGGAGCTTAAGTAGAGGGTCCAAATGTCAATAGCCATGGAAACTAGACTTCCTGGGACATGTGGATTAGATAATCATCCTAAAGCATGCTTTTTAAAAAAAAGAGAAGAATGCGCAATTCTCCGTGGAGGGCACTTGCCTCTTTCTCTTCAGAGGACATATGGGAACACCACTAAGACAGTTTTGACTGCTTTAATGAGAGTGGTCCCCTATGTGGCATCTACTCAATGAAGGTCAGGGATGTTGATGTCCCATCGTATAATACGTAGGGTGGCTGCATATAAGACAAAATAACCTGGTCTCTCCCCACACCCCCTGTGTGTGTGTGTGTGTGTGTGTGTGTGTGTGTGTGTGTGTGTGTGTTTAGACTAGAGGGCAATGCTGGCTGCAATCCTTTAGGTGCTATCTCAGAACTTCCCAAGTGAGCCCCAGGTATCCATCCTACTCTGCCTCCGTATCACTTGTATTATAAGTGTACACTGCTGCAAGGTGTACTGCTACACCTTGGTTTGTTTTTAAATATGGATACTGGTGATTAAAACACAGATCTTCACATTTTCCAGGATTTACTGGCCAAGCAATCTCTCCAGTCCTTTCCCAAACACTTGATAGTGCTATGCTATGAGACCTGTGTTGGTACAAGGAGGTGTGGCAGATGAAACCCACCTAGGAGAAGGATGTTCTTGCTTACTATGAAGGCCATTTCCTGCTGATTGAGGAAGCCCACAGTGAGATGAAAGGTGGAAGTCTTATCTACAACCACAGATCTTGTCATGATTTTTCTAAGCTTACAGCCTCACTGGGTTCCTATTGCCTTTAGTGAAAGTCCAATATATGTAATACAGACTCAAGGCTCTGCGAGCAACTTTTAACTGCTGCAGCAAGGAGAAGGCTATAGGAAAGGATGAAAGATGACATTCCAAAAGAATCTCTAATTGTTATGCATAAGGACTATGGAGGAGTGGCAAAGGCACTCATATTTACACCCAAGGTAGGCTGTTACACAAGCATCCCTTCAGTAGTCACGGTTATTTAAAGAACATAGCTAATAGAAGGAGTGTGTGTTAGATGAGGATTCATTAGATTGGCTAACAGGATACTTTACTATTGGAGTAATCTAACAATGGTCATGGCACAGTGAAAGGCTGGGAATCAGGGTACTGCTGAGTCCATCAGGCTCAACCCACAGTAGTCCCAATCTGGAGCTAAGGAACTGGATGATTCCTCGAGAGTAGCTGGTTTCCAGTCCACATTGGAGGCATCAAGAAAATGATTCTAATATCAGGGAAAGGAATAATAGCACCAATAGGTTTCATGCGCTTTTCTGAGAGAGTGAGCAAGAATGAAAAACACCTCTTCCATGGCCTTTTATATGAGCTGTCAGAAGGTACTTCCCATATTGGTGGGGCTTCCTAGTTCAACTGAAACAATTAAGATGACCACCCAGACACACCAACAAGCCCAGCGGAGACTATCCTTACTGAGAGTCTATTTCCAAACAACTTGGAGTTGTGTTACATTGAAAACTATCTTAGTTATGGTTACTATTGCTGTAATAAAACGCCATGACTGAAAGGAACTTGGGGAGGAAAGGGCTATTTAAAATCACAGTTCCATTTAATAGTTCATTCTCAAAAGCAGTGATGGCAAGAACCCAAGTAGTGCAGGAACCTGGAGGCAGGAGGTGATGCAGAAGCCATAGAGGGGAGCTGCTTGCTTGCTTGCTCATCATGGCTTACTCAGCCTGCTTTCTTATAGAATCCAAGACAACCCTGGGGAACCACACAAGGAGATAGACTCTCCACAATAAATTACTAATTAAGAAAATGCCTTTTATCTGGATTTCAGGGTAGAAATTTTTAAATTGAGTTTCCCTTCTCTCTGATGACTGTAGCTTGTATCAAGTTGACATAAAACTAGTCAAAACAACAATTAAAGTGACCAGAACAATCCACAGATAGCAGTAGATGTCTGGGTTGTTTATAAGATACTCAGACACACAGCTAAAACAAGATAATAAATAAGGGGAAAGAAGATACCAGATAATCCTTCTCTTCCATCTTCCATTTGGAGTTGAAGGATTGCTGCTTGTTCAGCAGCTCTTGGGATTCTGGACAAAGATAGCTGGTGAATTGAGAGAAATTTGATCAATGGATTTATTTCACTCATCAGGAGTGATAAGTGTCATTTCTTTGAGCTCTCTGTGATTCAGATGTGATTCTAATGTCCTATCCCTTGAGATTGGACAAAGGGCATCTTTGTCCTATATGGGTCATTCACCACTCAGTTCTTTGTTAGTTCCTGAAACGCTTGACCTCTCTCAGGTTCTTTGAGCACCTTGCTACTGTCTCTTAATGACAAGTTCTTGCCTCAGGATGGTTCTAGTTCCTTACATTTCCTGTGCCTTCTTGCACACATCTATACATGGCCCATATTATCAGCAGTATCATCTTAGATGTGCCATTATTTCTAGAGAGATGTTCTTGTTTTTTCTTGACCAGGTGTGGTAGTTTGAATGGGAATGCCTTCTTCCATTGGCTCAGACATTTGAAGACTTGGTTCCTACTTGGTTGCACTGTCTAGGGAGGCTTAGGAGGTGCAGCTTTGTTGGAGGAAGTACATTACTAGGGAGTGGGATTTGAGGTTTCAAAGTCTATGACCCATTCCCAGTTCACTTTCTGCCTTGTAGAAATTTTTTAGACACACCAGCAGTATAATGACACAAGACTATTATATGATTTATAGCTTAGGCTTTCTCTTGGGCAATCTCCCAAGTACTCTAAACCCAATCCAACAACTAGCCTATGACCTACCATATGGCTGGCTCTATACTTTTCTCTGCTTCACTGTGGTCCATATCTGTTTTCTCTGTGTCTACCCTATGAATCTCCTGCATCTCATTTTTTTCTCCCAGCATCCTTCTCTCTATCAGAAGTTCTGCTCTCACTTCCTTCACAGTTATTGGCTGTCAGATCTTTATTATATCCAATCAGATGCAACTATAGATTTTCTCTAGGTTAGTAAGGAAGGACAAATATGAGGCTGATAATGGGTCATAGAAAGAACAATACCAAGATCCTTCTAGCATTTAGCTCTCTAGCACCACAAAATTAACAACTGAAAATACAGAGACACACCATCACACAGTGCTCAGTTTTATTTTCTATTTGTGTATATGTGTTTATGTATGCGTGTGTGTGCATGTGGGTAAATATAAACATGTGTGTGCATGCATGGGAAAGTCCAGGATGACAAGAAGTGTCTTTCTTAATCACTTTCTACCCTACTTTTTGAGACAAGATTTCTCATTGGATCTAGAACTTAGTGATTGACTAGTCTTCTTCTCCCTAGTTCTGCCTCCCCAGCAACAGGATTATAGCCTTCTATCGTAAGAGCCCACATTTGACACAGATGCTGCTGTATTTTCAAAAATAAGCACCCACCCCTGGAATTGATTAGCACTGAATGGCTGGGCCTCAGACTGCTCCATCTCTGAGACAGGAAAGCAAAATTCCTTCAGTGACAGAATAACCTCTCCAGGTGATGAGAGCCACCTTCTCATCAGCAGGCAATTCACACGTTTACCTATCAGCTAAGCTGCAATCTCAACAAATCAGGGACTTGGGGCTCTATTTCCCAGAGACCTGCTGGTATCTACCCAGGAGTCCAGCACACTTGGAAACTTACGGCCATTTGTCTCATGACTCTCAAAACAACTGGTTAAAAATGCTAATGAATTATTAAACGAGTCTTCCCTGGCTCTTTTGTCTTTGTCTGATTATGTTCCTACAAAGTAAATTCACCTCTCTAGGCTCCCCTCCTTTTATTTATAAAATGATATTATGCCTGGAATCTGCACAGTCTCACAGGACCATGCCTTAACATTTGTTTCCCAGTAATGGTGCTATTTGGGGAGGCCATGGACACTTTAGGAGACAGAACCAGGTGGGTGGAAGGATGTCACTGAAAGTTATAGTTTTGCCCTGGATCCTGCCATTCTCTTTACTTCATGGTCTACCATGCTGTCCCTGCCATGACTTGAGCTACTTCACTATGCTTTCCCCACCACGATGGAACAAAGCCTTTTGAAACCATGAGCCCAAATTAATCTTTCCTCTTGTAAGTTGTTTCTGTCAGGCAGTGTGGTCCTGAGAATATAAAAGTAATAATGCAAATGGGATCCAAATGACTGTGCCTGTCACCAGATACAAAGGTGGCAACGTACACAGTACCTAACACATAGCTACCATGTATGTGTGCATGCATTCATATCTGTATCTGTGCATGTGAGTCAGTATAAACCTCGTCCCACGATGCCCAACACTATGAAGATGAAGTAGAAACTTCAGGGTTCTTTGGAAATTTAGTTTTGTTGGGTGGTGTTTTGCTGAAAGAGTATTTTTTTGAGGCAGACACAGGTGAAGGAATGCTCTGGTAAAGCAAGCATGTGGAAGGACATGTGATGAGAATTCTTTGCTAATGACATGCATGTATTGGTCTGCCTTACATTGCATAGTTGAACTCTTTTTATCAGGACTCCATAGAGAGAAACACACTCCCTACCCCAAATTCCTGGTGGTATGCTGCAGCTTCTTGCTGAGTCTGCAGGCTTAGGCTGATTGGCAGAGAGTGATATGTCATCTAAGACAAATCATGTGCTGAGGCAAGACACACGGTGAAGAATGACCCTTGGAGGACATGTGATGTTTGGAGGGGGTATAATTAGGACTCAGCCGACTGTGAGAGGGGTTTGCTGGTAGAGCTTGCTGGGCAACACTTCATCTCAAGTCTTTCCTGATCTTCACTTCATTGAGAGAGGCACAGCTGAGAGCTTCTCCTAGTGTTCCTGTTGGTTCTGGGCCCTGCTGACCTGTAAACTGAACTGCTGATTTCCTGTAAACACAGATGGAATTTGCTCCAAAGAATCACTTCTAAACAGGTCCACTTCTCCCATATTCTTTCTTTTCCACTGTCCCTGGTGGGTGGTGGGCTAGAAGAGAGGTTAAAGCATTTAAGAACCATCACTAAAAGTAGGCCTTGAAAATGTAAAGTAACAGGAAGTTATAGAAATTACACCGAGAACAGCTCTCCCAGCATGGCTGCTCCAGGCCTGCCTTTACCTGCAGAAGCTGAGGAATCCCTTTTACTTTCAAGTGATCAGAGACTCCAGGGAGTTGAAAGGGAATTTCCTCTCCCGCCAGCTGACATCCTCTTCTCTTTCTCACTACCCAGGTACTTCCCAGAACTGAAGAGTAAACTAAAGGCAAAGTGAATGGAAGCCAGCTTGATGGCCCATTGAGCTGTTTATGACTTTAGTAAATAGATAGAAAAGAACAAGCAAAAGCCTACCAAACAAACCAAACCAAACAGACCCAGAGGTGCACACTGCAGAATACATCTGGGGGACACAGCTGTGTACCCCAACCTCCCATTAAACTTCCTTTCACTCTTTACTGTTGTCATAGTCACGTTTCACTGCAGAAGCTGGATACCAGCTTCCCTGCCTCCCCTGCAGTTAGACTAAAAACTCCTCTGTTAGTCAGGTCGCATGCCCCAGGCATCATTTTGGAAGCTGGTGCTGGTCACAGTGGAAGTAATTTTTGCACTGTTTCAAGGGTAGCAAGAAAGGAACAGAAGTCCTGGAAGAATGTTCAGGTCTTGGCATCACAAGGTCTTGAAGTCCACCACCACTAGGACAGTAGTCTCTCCAACTCACCCCCTTGTGAATCCTCCTTGATGTCAACTCAAAGACTGCACCAGTTTCTATTGCTGTTGCAGGATATGAACATGAGCTGCATTGCTTGTAGCAACAAACATGGCTCTCTCACTGTTCTGGGGTTTGGGATTCGCTGCTATCCTTGTGAGGTTTTAAGAGCTAAACTTCTTTGTTTTGGCTTCTGGTGGCCACCAGTATTCCTTGATTTGTGGTCTCACTCCCAGCTCCACCTCTGTATTCCTACTGCCTTCTATTCTGATATAGTAATAATCTGTCTCTGTCATCTCTGTCTTGACAGGATGTCACTGTACAGTGTATACTAATACAGTCTGGCCTCAAACCTGGGTCCTCCTGCTTCTCGCCCTTTTAATTTTAAATGTTTTAAATCTATTTAATCTATCTATCTGTCTATCTATCTATCTATCTATCTATCTATCTATCTATCTATCTATCTATCCATCCATCTCTATCTATCTATCTATCTATCTATCTATCTATCTATATCATCTATTTTGTGTGTGTGTCTGTGTGTGTATGTGTGTGTGAACATGTGCTGTGGGGTGCACATGGAGGTCAAAGGACAACTTATAGGAGTCAATTTAGTCTCTCTTTCTACCGTGAGGTCACCAGGAATGGCTGAAACTCAGGCTTTCAGGCTTGGTGGAATGCTTGCTTATACACTGAGCCATCTGGCCAGCCCTGCCTCAGCCTCCTGAGTGCTTGGGTTATGAGTATGTGCCACCACATGAGATTCTATCTCACCTTTACAAGGATGCTTGTTTGTTTGAGTTAGTGTTGACTTGGAGAATCCAGCTTAGCTTTCTGTACCCGAAATCTTTCACTCCACTGTATCACTCTATGAGACTCTGTTCTTCTGAGTAAGATTAATACCAAACATTTAGGCATTAAGCCCTGGGTTGTTCTGAGGACACCTTAACCCATCACATCTCCTCCGGGAGGTCCTGTGGGCTCACAAACAACTTCTTGTACATTTTCCCCAGCAGATACTAGGCAAAATTTCCTTCTGGGTTTTGTAACTAATAGCCTGACATTAAGCTCCACTCTGCCTATATTCTTCATCCCTAAAGAGAAGCAGGCTTCTGCAATGCAATCCTAGTTAGAGTCCAAACCTGCTCTCCGTAGGTACAGACGAGTCTCCACTTTCCACTGTCTACTTCACCTCTACCGTGTGTAAAACAATGACACCGTGTCAGCAGCTGTATGGTCAGGCAGCTCCTGTAAGTCAAAGCATGTCTCCTTGTCCAAAGAGAACATGGTTGCTACAAGGACCCAGCTGCAGAGAAAGGAGGAAGGCCGGCTGAGCCGTCAGCCTCAGGACATCAACTATTTATGAATTTGTTAAAAAATAAAAACCAGCTCTAACTCACACATAGGAACCTTTAGAAAAAAACACAAGCCCTTAGGATGCCTCTGAGAAAACAGTGGTGCCCTTTGGCCCTGTCTTCTCTTCAAGTGTCAGCCTTATTAGAGAGAAGATTCTTTCTAGAGGAAGCAGTTCATTCATATTTGTACCAAATGGCAATTCTACAAACATGTGAATCAGCAAAGTGTTACACACTGTCCTCAAAAGCCAGAGGAGGCAGGAGTGGGGAAATGTCAATAAAGTGTTCACCACTCAAGCATGATTTCTGGTGATCAAACTCAAGTCCCCATAAGAACAACAATACCAACCAACCAGAGCTCTCAGGGACTAAACCACTATCCAAAGAGTACAATGGACAAACCCATGGCCCCAGCTGCATATGATGGCCTTGTTGGGCATCAGTGAGAAGAAAAGCCCTTGGTCCTGCCAAGGCTTGATACCCTAGTGTAGGAAAATGCCAGGGTGGGGGGGCTGGAGGGGAGGGGGCACCCTCATAGAAGCAGGGGGAGAGGACAGGGGCTTATGGAGGAGAAACCGAGAAAGGGGATAACATTTGAAATGTAAATAAAAGAAATCCATTAAAAATAAATAAATGAATTTTTACAAATCTAGGCATGGTGGTGCATGCTTGTCATCTGCTGGGGAGGAGACAGGTGGATCCCTGGAACTTGTTTGGTACCACTGCCAATGAGCTATGTGTCTTTGAGAACTTAATCCAACCTCTGAGCTATATTTTTCCATCACCAAAAGATATTACTATGTTCCCTGTTTATCTTCTTACCTTCATGCTGACTTGTGAATGTGTAACATCTTAAGTTCCTTTACCTCTGCTGCCTGTTCCCTCTTGTCCTTGTTGCATTTGAGGACTATACCTCTCATCTTTCCTAGTTTCCATGATGTCCAAAGATTGACAGGTGTGCCCTGAATCTGTGTAAAGCTTCCTTCTTTTGATGGATATGATCTGTGTTTAATGATGAAAGGCTGACATTTGATGAGTTATCCCAGACATGGCACCAAATACTTTTGGTTCTATTCTACACACATTGAAAGCAATTCTTAGGTCACCTGTACCAGCTACCTGAGTTTTTTGAAGTTCCTGGTGGAAAATCTTACCATTCTTATGAGCCCCTCCCTGACTGCCATGAGATTGCTGTCATTTTTATCTGCTCCACACTGCCTCCTATAGGTGAGGGATAGATTGATTCCATTGGCTATGAGCCTGCAATGAACAAGGAGGTTCCTGTTGGAACAGATGACGCCAAACCCACCAACGACTATTGTTTCACTCACTGTCCCTAGAAATTTTCTAGAAATGGTCCTTACTTTTAACCCCTCTTTTCATGTAGCTTGTGACTTTTTAACACTCATTGGTGAGTTCTAGGAAGAGGGTAGACTAATCTAAATTTCAGATACGGTGCCGGGTTTTATAATGCTTTTTTCCCCCTTTCAGTTCTGGGCCCAAGAATGTAGATGGTCCAGAGTCACGGCTTTAGTGAGAAGGAGGATGAGGATGGATTTTATAATCAGTCTTTGGATGGGTTTAGAAAAAGACTCCACATATCAGCTCTGTGACCTTAGCTTAGTTCCCCATCTATTGAAGTGTGAGTTTTATCATCTGTAGAATGAGAAAAATACAAATATCTGCCTCCTAGAGGTAATTAAGGTTAGATTAAATAATGTGTATAAGAACATGCATTAGGTACAAAATAATAGCTACCATATTTTCTAAGGTATAAGATTTCTTTCTGGTGGTCCAACCTGCTAATACTAACTTTGCGTAAATGTGTTCCATCTCCCAGGTGTTTATCGAGAAGAGAATATTTAGTATTTAGGTTAGTATATATATTTATATATAAGAAAATGTGAAAAGAGACCTTTTAGGTTCTCATAGGAACAAAACGTTGATCGTTAGGTACATAAGAATATCAGTGTAGACCTGTGAGGAAGCAAGGGGTGTGAAGCTTAACTCATGGAATGGTGTGCCACTTACGATTTCTACACAAAGTGCATTTGTATGCAGACTACATGGAGATAAAGGTAGACATTGATGGGAAGGAGAGAATTCTAGGCTAGAAAGACCAGCAGGTTACAGAGCCACAGCATTTCCAGGTCAGCCAGAACTAGGTACCAGAGGTGTTGTTGATGATGCTGGTGAGTTGTGATGCTGAACGGGTGTTGATTAATTAACCCATCCCTAAGTTTCTCCCAAACTGATAATTTTTATTGTCAACTTTCACACTGTAGACATAATACATATTTTTTTTCATAAAAACAGCCCCAAAAGTTAATGCAGAATAAAATTACATAAGGAAAATATAAAAATCTCAGTCTTTTGATCCTCAGTCCCCTCCCCCCAGATGATCACTGGTATTGTCTGGCATGAAGTCTTTATCTGAACATTTGCATGCGTAGATATTTTTCTATCGTAGATAAATGGAACCAGGGTGCACACATTGTTCTGCAATTTGCTTTTTCTTATTCTAGCCCCATGTTTCTCACCAATCTTTCCACAGCACTTCATAGAGGTACGCTTTGCTTTTGTAATGACTTCCTACTCCCGAGAAGTACGGATGGAGTGTAATCTATTTAACTTTCTCATCATTAATGGGCATTTATATCCATCTGAATTTTCCCTCCTCCTGTGATTCATGGGCTCCAGTGGCTCTGCTAATGTCGGGCTTTACAACGCTGCAGTATAAATGACCGAGTTTCTCCTTCTCAGAATTTGTAAACGTCTTATCAACAACGGCATGGGGCGGACGTGTGAATTTTACAGATGTCATGTGCACAGGCTCAGCAATGCTGGTGCTTTGAAGGCAGATGTTGTTTGTCCTATAATTTCTGGGTCCAGAAGAGAATGTCCCTTGTTTGTTATCTCTGAGTCTTCCCCAACATCTTCTCTCATCTCCCAGGCATACAAAAAAAATGCCTGCTCCATTCCTATGGTTACAGTATTTCCTGTAATTTGACCCACCGATCATATTTGGTTGCTAGTAGAGTCTTTGTTAATTTGACACCAGGTCTGGATAAATCCTTAAATTATATCTCATGTTGATACAGCGATCATTTTGCGGTGTGTGTGTTGGGGGTGGTTGGGTAGAGACACCACTGGGTGTCTTCCTGAACCACCTTATTTTCTGATACATGAATCTTGAGATCACTGATTGAAATAGACTGATTGACCTGCGGGCCCCAGAGGTCCTCCTGTCTTCATCTCTGCAGGGCTAGAATGATAGGCATATGTTATCTTACTATGCCTTGATATAGGTTTTTGGGGACAGGAATCGAACTCAGCTCCTCATTCTAGTGTGGTAAGCACTTTACAGAATGAGTCACAACTATTTGTATTTGATTTCTTGCTTTCTCTATTTATAACCACTGCTGCCAATTCTTCCAGCTCTTGTTTCTTTTCTCTTTCCTTCCCTCCAAAATTCTAAGTTCCACCCTCTGTGGACAATCTATGTACCCTTGAGGCACAGTTACGATAGTAAACAGGACAGCTAGGAGATACGGGGAGGAGCACCTTGTCGTGGAGATTGAGATGAGGATT
Source organism: Micromys minutus (assembly GCF_963924665.1). Taxonomy (NCBI): domain Eukaryota; kingdom Metazoa; phylum Chordata; class Mammalia; order Rodentia; family Muridae; genus Micromys; species Micromys minutus. The sequence goes on from NC_137971.1 coordinate 79,367,053, forward strand.
CACAACTAAAGGTTTTCAAGGGGTCCCCTTCCACCTCACACCCAGGAGAGCCATCTTGTTGAGCATGTCCCACATAGCCCGCAGCACCACCTAGTTGATCTTAAGAGCTGTACCCACAACGATGTTGCTAAGGTCAGTCACTGTGTGCTCTTGGATAAGCATTTACACTAAATGTAACATTTTAGGGGTCAGTTCCACTAGCTGAGGAGGTACCAGCAGTTGATAGCTCCTGGATGAGGGGGGATATTTCTTTGGGAGGTGTTTAGTATTGTTATGTCACTCTTGCTTCAGTGGGTGGCTCTGTACCCATGCACACACACTAACTGCAGATACATGGAGGTCACATGCATCTCAGACAGAGTGGTCCATAACTGCCAGGGAGGGGCAGGAGTAGGAGAATCTTGGGTGAAGGTTTGATGCTCCCCTGCACCTCATCCTTCTGTGAAGGAACCTCAGCAAGCCCCACCTGAGTATCTCCTGCTCATGCACAGCTGCTATGATGAATTAGTGGGTTATTAAAAACAAAATGGCATAAAATTGGGAGGGAGAGATAAGCTAGAGAGACTGGGGGTGAGGGATGTATATAATATATATATATATATGTATATATATATAATCATATTTCACTGTATTTGAGATTCTCAAAGAATATTATGTATACATTTATGTATGCCTATAGTCCACTATTCTTGCCTCTCTGTGGCCACCATGATGTGAAGAACCCTGGACCACCACTTCTTTTTGCCTCCAGGACATTCTGCCTTATCCTGTGCCCATAGCAATGGAGCCAGAAGAGTGTAGACTGACACGTCTGAATCCATGGACCAAGACGACAAATATGTTTTACCTTCCTGAAGGACGGAGATTAAAAATAAGTTGTCCTTACCCAGTCAAACAACTGCAATTTGAGTCTATGGCTGGAAGAGATGAAGCCATACTAGGAAGATGACATCCATGCCTGTGGAGAGGATATCCCAGTGCAGAACACGGGAAGCCAGGCCCATGTATTTGAGATCCCTATCACACACTCTAAACATCTTATTCACCTCCTCCTAAGGTATTACTATATCCCACCCTGTCATTCTTAAACATTACTGTATGTTCCCCCCGCACCCCCCAGGAAGGTGAGAACCAGTGTCTGCTCTCCTACCACATGGTACCAACAGAACAACAATGTAAGGATTCCATCTAGGCCCAGTTTAGGGAGCCAGTGAGTCTTTCTAACAGCACAACGGGTGAGGAGTTGTTTATAGGAATGTGGGTGGTGTCCAAAACCATTGCAACATCAAAATATCTCACCCCAGTATGGGTGATGACTTCCCTGTAGCTTCACAGATGGAAACCCTCCCCCCCCCCCCAGTAAACCTTCCACCCTCCATACACTCTAGCATCTCCCAAGGTACATGCATCTCAGACAGTGGTAAGATAACTGTCAGCGATGGGCAGGGGTAGAGGAAACTTGGATGCGGGTTGAATGCCCCTCTGCCTCTCATCCTTCTATAAGAGAACCTTAGGAGGCCCCGTCTGAGTATCTCCTGTGTATGTACAGCAGCTCTGATGGATACAATAGTCTGTCTCTGCCCTGACTCCAGCATCCACACACCTCCAAAGATCTCGGGAGCAACCACATGCACAACGGCATCACCCAGAGTCCCTGGGATCTTGAAGGCTGTTCCTCTAAAACACAAAGGGCTCAAAACCGATAGGGCTTAACTCAACATGGCCAGGCCCGTGACTCTGCCTCACCAACGAAGTTCATGGACCATTCTAGAAACAGCCAGGTGGGTGCATGCTGGGAAGCAATGTCCAGTCTTCTGAAGAAGTCGCCCCTGTCTCCAGCACCCTGGGCTGTTTGAGAGAGTGGGTGACCGAGAAGGAAGGAAAACAACCTGAGATAGAAATAGATACTATGCACCACAATCTCATTAATGTCTAAAATTAGATTAGCATAATTAAAAATTTAAAAGCTAGATTAAAGCGTGTCCGCCTGGGATGGAGCTGCTGAGTAATGCTGAGCTCTCTCTGCCTTTTCCTTAACGGTTTGTGCTAATGGGCATCTCAAAGATGGCTGGGTTACATGTTGTCCTTTGTGAATTTTTAACTTATTATGAAACACATCCAGTTGGCCCTGAGAAGAAGGTGACTGTGACTCTCTAGAATGTCCATGCTCACTGAATCATTGGCTCCCTGCTTCACTGACATTTTGGTTCTTTGTAATGAAACCTCCAGGAGTCCTAGAAGGTAGATACACTAATGTGTGTCATTGCCATGACTAGCTTGCATGTCATTGATATTCCCATTGTGTAAGCAAAGCAGACGTTCAGAGGCATATAAGAATTGTCCCAAAGCCACAGATCTAGTTAATGGGGGAACTGAGGTACTAATTTTGTTCTCTTTGACCTCAAAACACCTATAATTCTTTTGATACCGTCTCTGAAGAACAAATTATCCTTGGGTTTCATGTAAGGTGTCGTGTGCATCATCAAAAGTAATCACCCCAAGAGTAGTACAGCCTGCAGCACAGGAGAAACTTGCCAGCTACATAGGAAGCTGGCCAATAGCTAGACTATGTGAAGAACTGTAGAAAGTAAAGACGGGACCCCAAACTTTCCAGTCCGTATTGGCTAATGAAGTAAGTAGATGGCTATTGAAAGCAGAAATGCAAATGGACACTAAATACTTAAAAAATGTGTTCAACATCCTTAGGTGTCAGGGAGATGCAGATTAAAATTGAGATTCCAACTCACCCAAGTCAGTATGGCTATTATCAAGAAAACAGATAGCAGAAATGCTAGCAAGATTTGGGGAACAGGGAAGATTAACTCACTGTTGGTGACGTGTTGGCCAGTGTGAAGGAAATCAGAAAGGAGACTTCCCAGACACTGAAATAGAACCATATAACCCATCCATACAACCCCTGGGCATATATCCTCAGGACTCCAAGTTAGCATAGCAAGAGATATGTGTACATCCATGTTTATTGCTGCACTGTTGGCAACAGCCACTGGGGAAGCCTAGATGTCCGTCAACCAGTAGATGGGTAAAGAAAGCACAGTACATGTGTACACTGGGGTTGTGTGCAACAGTAAAGGAAAATAAAGTCATGGCATGGAAGGATCGATGCAGGTGAGGGGGGCTTGGACTTGTTTCCTCTGAGCTGTAGACTGGTGGCCGGTCCCAGCCCAGACTGATACAGAAGCCCAGCAGCTCCATAGCATAGGACTGGAAATGGTTATGCCATGTGAAATAAGCCAAACTCACACAGGTAAATACCACATGTTTTCTCTTATATGTAGCATCTAGAGTTAAACTTGAATGTGTTGCGTGTGTGTGTGTGTGTGTGTGTGTGTGTGTTTATATGTGTACATGTGTATAATTTGTGTGTATGCGATTACAGGTAGAAGGGAGGAGGCAGTCCAAGAAAATAAAGGGTGACAGCAGACTCATGATTGCAGAATTTCTTTCCCTTTGATTTTGCTCCTTTTCTTCCATTGATGTCATTTGCTCCATATTAGAGTAGAATGGGACTGAGGGATGTGTTTCCTCATCAGAGTCATGAGGTCTTATTAACCCAGCTCTAATTCTGGTCCTGGAGCCAGGAAGTCTGTCCTCAGACACCAGGAGATTAGCTTCCCCAGGGTGAATATTATCTGTGACATCCTTGGCTGCCACAGCTCTTGTCCTGGGCTCAGGGAGGCTGTCCTTGCTCAGGGTGGATATCATGAGAAGGCATGGTGGGGGTTTCCTGGGATGAAGCTATTTCAATAGGTAGCCATTTTTCAGGGATTGACAATCCACAGCCTAGCAAGCTTCTCTCCAGAGTCCCCTGAGACCCACCCATAGTAAGAGCATTGTTTGAAAGAGTGGGCTCTAAACTTCACCTGCCTGGGCTAACACTGGAAGGATGCCCTGCTCAAGGTAACTTTTAAAAGATGCCATTGTTCTAACATGCAGGCTGAAAGCCACACCCAGATAAAGCCTGATGACTCCAGCTCCCATCAGAAGAACTGATTTTCAGAGCCTAGGAAGACACCTCCTAGGTGTGGAGCCCTAGTCAGAGGAGCGGAATGTGCCTCTAATCCCAGTACTGGGGATGCAGAGGCTGGAAGCTCCTGAAAGATTGATTGTTGCAAGTTAGCTGAGCTAAATCAATGGGCTTTGGGTTCTTTAGGAGATCCTGTCTCAAAAACAAAAAATAAAGATGAAGAAGTGGAGATATAGCTCAGGGGTTAAATGGTTTCTACTCTTAAAGAGGACTGGAGTTTGGATCCCAGCATCAATATCAGGTAGCTTATAACCTGTAACTCTGGCTTCAGCGCATCTGACAACCTCTTCTGGCCTCCCCAGACACTCAAACAGTGGCATACGTGTACACTCATACAAACACACACACAAAATCAATACACAAACAAAAAATAGTAAATATATATTTATGAATATGCATATATAACTGTAGAGTTGACTCAATAATTAAGAGCACTTGCTACTCTTTAAAAAAGGACTTGAGTTTGATTCTTGGTAGTCACATGGTTCACAAGCATCCGTAATTGTGGTTTCAGGGAACCCAGTATCCTCTTCTCTCCTGCACAGGGAACGTACATGCAGACAAAACACACAATAAAGAAACCTTAAACATAGATAAAGTGATCTATATTTAAAGACACCCAACATTGACATCTGGTCTCCATAGGCAACACACAACAGACACTTGCTTACACACACATGTACACACACTCAAAGTCACCATTAAAGACCTATTGTATGCTAGCCAACAATCTAGATAGTAAGACTGAGGCAATAAACAGTTTATATTCTAGAGAATGAAATATCAAAAACATATGTAAGTTTTAAAGAATGGATTAGCATCTCATTAGTAAGTTAAGGAATCCTATAACTAAAGTGTAGAAAGCAGGTGTTTGCAACAGTTCCCACAAGTAATCAAAGCGCCCCCTACAGGAGCCAAGGGAATGGAGACAACTCAAATCTCCACCAGCTAACTAGCAGTCACAAAATGTGGTCCATTTGCACCATGTGACTGGAAAAAGGAATGGTGTTGGGACACGCACTACAAGAGCTCCAAGAACAGCATGGAAAGAGAAAGAAGCAAGTAAAAAAGTCGAAGGTCATGTGGTGCCATTTGCATGAAATGTGGAATAGGGAAATCTATGAGATCAGAGCCAACTGGGAGCTGTCAGGGGCTGTGGGAGGAGGGTAGGGCAAGATGCATGACGGGTGCAAGCCTTCCCATACTGTGCATACTGTACATACTATACACACTACACACACTGCACACACTGCACACACTGCACACACTGGAAATCTTGGAACTGAATAGAGGTGGTGACTGTGTAACATCGGGAACACTTGAAATGATTTTATGTCACCTAGGTTTCACCTCGACTGTAAGAAGTAAACGCAGGATTGTGGGACAACTGTGTATAGTAGCAATTAGGATAAAAGAAATCGAGCTGTGACCAAGAATGGTGATTGGTGATATGGCCAGAGAGTCTACAGAGGGTGACACTAGCACATGCCATGAACCCACTGGGAAATGGCTGGAAAAAACATTCCATAGTAGGAAAGGGTACAAAGGAAGGCCCTGAGGTAGGAAGGAGTGAAGGGCTGGTGCAGTGGCAGCCATGAGAGCACTACAGCGGGTATGGGGAAGAAGCTGGCAGGAGCCAGCTCCAGGAGCTCACTTGGTGACCTGGTGTCTTGCACTAACTCTAGAGGAACACAGGTGTGATCAGATAGCATACATTGCTGTTTCTTTTTAGAAATGGAGAGCAAAGGCAGGCATAGTGGCTCCTTATTTAATCCCAGCACATCTGAGAATGAAACATCTGAGAATGACCACATGAGTTAGAGGCCAGCCTGGGCTATACTGTGAGATCCTGTCTCTTTAAATCTCCCCTGACAGAAATTTGCAGACATGAAGCTCACCTGGCATAAAATCACCTATTTTGAAGTGCACAGCCTAGCACTGTTTAGCTATCTACACCCATGGCTCACCAATCCCAGGACATTCTCACCACCACAAAAGGGGACCCTGAACCCAGCAAGAAGCTCTCCCTTGTCCCTCTCTTCCAACCAACCCTCCATCTGTTTTCTTCCTTTCTTTCTCTTTCTCCATCCTCCTTCTCTCCCTTTCTCTCTTCCTTCCTTCTTCCTGCTTGTCTGACTTTCTTTTCTTTCTCTCTCTTTCTTTCTTTTCTTCCTTTCTTGCTTCTTTCCTTTCGTTCTTCCTTGCTTTCTTCCTTTCTCTCTTTCTTTTCTTCCTTCCTTCCTTCCTTCCTTTCTTTCTTTCTGAACTTCACCCTTCTGGGTTGTTTTGTTTTTTTTTTGTTTGTTTTTTGTTTTGCTTTGTTTTTTTTAGCATGGCTAGAACCATCCCACACTTTGCTAGGCTTACCCACACTGGAGCACTATCAGCACACTCATTCTAATGGCTGAATACTGTTCTATTGTATGGATATGCTATAGTCTCTTTATCCACTCATCTGATGATAATCTTATGTTCCCTTCAACCTTTGTATGGAGTAGCCCTGGGGTGATGCAGTGTCTGCCACAAGAGCATTGCACTGGGGCTGGGACTTTTGTAAGGATTTTTGCTTGAACCCATCTCCAATTCCTTTTTGCAATTTACTTGGGATGCAAGTTATACACTCTAGAGTAAATGTATGCTTAAACAATTGATTACCTACTGTGCCTGCTCTGTTTTACAGTCCTGGGTACTGCTTTGTAACTTTCAGAGAACTTGTTGGATTGAGAGCAGGCTGGAGCTGGGGTGATGGCTCAGCTGTGAGACGTGCCCTCTGCCTTTTCAGAGGACCTGAGTTCGACTCCCAGCACCTACACCAATGACTCACAACCTGTGATTTTAGATCCAGGATATCTGATGCCTTCTGGCCTTCTCAGGGACATGTATGCACATGTGTGCATACCTACTCAGAAAATAAATAAAACATGAAAGAAGTGGGAGGAGGGGATGGTGGCCAGCACTTCTCTAGCTGGAGCAGAGGATGGAAGCCTGGCAGCTATGGGATGATTTTCAGTGAAAGGTGAGGACTGAGATTTTTGGGATAAGGTGCATTTGTAGGAAACATATTACCAGGCTGGAAATTCCTCCATGGGCTATTATTACTCCTAAAACAAAAATATCTTCTAGGCTACTCAGATCTATTTTCTTTGAAAATTTAAAAAAATACATACTGGAAAATCCCAAGGTCCTCTCACTCAGTGATAAATTCCTCACCGATCTCTTATGTATTCTTTCTTCATTGGAAAGGATACAATCATGGTTTCTGTGAGCAGGATCATAGTCCATGTCTGCTGCCTTGGTTACTTTTCATTGGACAATTAGGGGAGAGCAGTTTGGGTCTTATTTCCTGGGGCACAGCTGGAACAAGTCACCATGAGCCAGGATGGAACAACAGACAGTTTCAGAGGGTAGAAGCCAAACCCAAGGTTTGGAAAACCAAAATGCCTGGTGCCTGCTGTGTGGAAGCAGCTAATACTGTCTGTTGAGCTGCGTGCATGCCATGGGGTAAAAAGCTAGACTGTTGGACCTGTTATCCAGAGACTGCGTTCCCCCTGCTGCACCCTACAGGACATCACCACAGACCAAAGTAACTCAGATATGATTAGGCTACCCCAGATGTCTTAGGGTTTTACTACTATGAACAGATGCCATATCTAAGGCAATTCTTACAATGACAACATTTCATTGGGGCTGGCTAACAGGTTGAGAGATTCAGCCCAGTATCATCAAGTCAGGAGCATGGGAGCATCTAGGTAGGCATGATGCAGGAAGAGGCGAGAGTTCTATATTTTCATCTGAAGGCTGCTAGTGGAAGACTGACTTCCAGGCAGCTAGGGTGAGGGTCTTAAGCCCGCACCCATAGTGACACACCTACTTCAACAAGGCCATACCTCCTGATAGTGCCACTCCCTAGCTCAAACATATACAAACTATCACATCAGATTAGAACCCTTACATGGTCCTATACCCTCAGAATAGAAGGACTCTTGTTGGGTCCTTCTTTATAGCTTCCAGTGGTTCTGTTACTTGTCTTTGGGTTGCACAGTTACCATTTCTGTCATTGTCAAATGATATCTATTCCATGTCTTCTTTTCAAGGTTGCCTCTTCTACTAAGGACTCTTTGGCAACATTATCTCTTGAAGGCCTTACATCTTCCAAACACCTCATGTAAAAACAAGACTTCAATTTAGGATGCTGGGGAGTCATCACACACACACACACACACACACACACACACACACACACACACACACACACACCCCACACACACACATTGTGAAAGGCATACAATTTGGCCCATTATAACTTCCTATGGTTGGTTTTACAATATTACTTGTAATTGATAATACAGAGTGTATTATACTATGGGAAGACAAGTATCCTGGGATCTGATTGTCATACTGAATGTGCCACCTACAAGGGACCTCACAGTGAATATACTGTCTGCATGCATATGCCTTCCAGGTGTGTGAAGACCTGGACACTGGGTATGACCCAAGCTCCCTGAGTGTCCATTCCTTGCCAACAGATATTGGTGTAGAATGAAGGAGACCCAAGTTCAGTCCTTTAAACATGAGGGCAGGAGTCACAGGGCCAGCCTCTTTGCTTGTGTTATTCCTGTTCTCCCAGGCGCAGGCACTCTGTGGAATACAACCCATCGGTCACTCACCTGAAAGCAACAAAAGCTTCTATCTAAACCATTTCATGAGCTCAGGTCAAAGCTCGCCAAGTCTAGTTTCTCTACATTATCCCACTATCTCAAAGATGCCTGTGACTGGCTCTAAGGAAGGAATTTCAGAGCCTCCCTTCTGAGTGCTCTTAGGAATATATTTAGACTCACTTATGAGGCAGATGGGCTTTTCCTACGGTACCCTCACGGGGTCATTCACATCCTTCCAAGGAGGCTCTGGGGCTTCAGAATCAGTCATTTCATAACTTGTCTACCAGAGCAGAGAGTCTGGCTTGGAAGTATACTCTGTTTTACTAAATGGACACCTAAAACCTAACAGGAAAAGACTATCTTCTTTTCTGTTCTGCAGGGGAACCAACTAGTCCTCAGGCAATGTGCTTCTGTCTCAGCCTTGTATACATAACTAGGGCTGGAATTCAGGCTTTTCCAGAATCCTGCTCACATTTGAAACAAAAAAGCTGTTGGTGTTTGGTTAAGATGCTCCCCGGTTCCCGGGTCTGTTTCATGACCTCATTTGGCTCAACAATGGAAGCCTGTCTTCACACACATTGTGATCAGGGAAGTTGGGTATGAATGTGCACACCTGTAACCCCAGCAGCTAGGAGACAGAGACAAGAAGAACAAGAGCTGCAGGCAAGTCTAGGATACATGGTGAGACTTTGTCTCGAAAAACAAAACAAGAGGCTGTGGAGATGGTTCAGCTGTCAATGTGCTCACCCTGTAAGTGTAAAGAGGTGCAGGGTGGGCATGGTGGTTTGCCTGTAATCTCAGCCCCAGAAGCTGGAGTCAGAGGATTTCCCAGCACAATATCAGTAAGCTCTGGGTTCAACTGAGAAGCCTGCCTCAATGAGCAAAGTGGGTAAGTGATTGCAGATGAGTCCTGACATCTATTTTAGGCCTCTGACTTCACACACATTCTCTTGCATGCCCACCCAGACACAAGTGAGCTCAGAAGTTCAAGCATGCACGCACATACACGTGCACCCCCCCACGCACACACACTCAAGGAGGTGGGGCACAAAGACTGGTGTGCATACCCTTAGAACATTGCTCTTGATCTAGTGCTCAAGGAGAGGGACAATAAAGATTTCCAGGCCGACTCACAAACACAAATGCTCTGGAAGGAGGACACAGGATCCCTTACAATGTTTGAAAAATCATCTTTGGAGAAACACGGAAGTGACCAGCTTGTGAGCAAGTAAACTTTCAGGGGATTAGTCACATACACTATTCCTCAGGAGAATGTGTAAGGTCTTTGGGACCCAGACATAAAACCCAAACCAACACCCAGTTACCACATGTGTGTGTGTCCATGTCTGTGTGTGTATCTGTGTCTATGTGTATGTGTGTGTTTGCATATGAGATCGGGGGACAGATTGTGGTATAGTTTCTCAGAATCTGTTCACTTATGTTTTGAGTCCGTGTCTCTCACTGGCTTGAGGCTAAGCTTGCTGGCCAGTGAGTCCCAAGAGTCTGCTTGTGTCCTTTCCTAGAGCTCGCATGGCCAGTGTCTTATACAGGGTCTGATGATCAAACAAAGCAAGTGAATCACCTCCCCAGTTCTTAACTGTTGATGCCTGCATGGCAGACTTTCTAGAAACTGTGATAGGTTTTTGTTTTGGTTTTGTTGTTGTTTGTTTGTTTTCTTTTGTTGTTTCATTTTTTTTTGAGCTTCTTGCAATCAGCATACCAGTGAATAAGGAGTTTAAAGAGATATCTGCATATGCTCAGGAAGCAGGCACTAAGAAACATGAGGTGAGGAAGAGGATGCTTTGAAGAGGAAATGAAGGAAGGCACACAGGCAAATGGTACTCATCACAGAAACACTTCAGTCAATGCCAGAGCATACCTAGGCCTCCCTCCTCTTGGCAAGTGCTTTCTTCCAAAGCTGCCTGTAGCCAGGTGGGCCAGCTGGTCCTACTGCCATATGCCTGGTCCCTTCTCTTGTCTCCTTTTTTTGTAAAGCATCGTTGGGTGAAGTACAAAGCTCATGACTGCAGCTGTAAACTGACCTCTAGCTGCTCCCCTTTCTCCAGTGCCTGCACTGGCCTCTGTCCCTGCAGGCTTGGCCTTTCATCTTTGCTGGCACACTCTACCCCCCACATCTTGGTGGATCTGCATCTTTATCATTCTGGGGGGTGCCCTTCCAAGAATCCTCTCCAGACTGTTTGTATTGGGGTGGGAATTAATACTGTCAACTAGGCCGGACCTGGAACCACCCAGCAGCAAGCCTCCAGGCACACCCGTGAGGGATTAGCTAGATTACCTTAGCCTCCAGCACACCTTGAGGGATTATATGGTTAGTTGGAATGTGAAGATCACTAAAAATGTGGGTTGCATCAAATCTTGGACTGACACCTTTTAAACTCTTAGTGTGAAGAGGAAAAATGGAGCTGATTGCTGACTCAGGATGAACATGTCAGGCATTTTTGTCTCAGCAGCAAGAAAACGTACTGCTGTTTGCTTTTCTTCATTTCCACATGACCATGAAAACATAAAGTGCCACCGATGCCCTGTGTTTGGCTCCCCCAGTAGGATTTGAGCACTGTGGAAAAGAAGCAGCCCAAACACCTTGGGTCCAGGATGAAGCATTTGTTGGGAAGGAAGGAAAGGTTCCGTGGGTGGTAATCACCTCCAAGTTGAAGTTTGCCAGTCTCCCATCTCGCTCTCAAGAAAACAGTCCCTGCCTCTCCTCACTTCTCACCCCACTTAGTGGTGAATGATGCACCCTGCTGGTGAGGATGCTGCCAAGAGACTCTCCTAATTAGTGTTCTGATTATTCAAATTGAAGCCGTGATGGCTAACGGATGGTGTTCCCACAAAAACCTGCAGGAGAGCCAGGCCATTTGGCAGCCACAGCGTTCCCGAGGAAGCAGATCAATTTCCGTTTGATTTGTTTAAAAATAACAAATAAACAATGCAGATCCGCTTACAAGTTCCGGCCCTCCTCTGCCGAAGTTTTTTGGGGGGAAGGGGGCAATTTGAAATTGCCAGTTAAGAGAAGACAGGCAGATCCCATTCACAGCTCAATCGGATTCCCCTATAATCATAGCTAATAACTGTATTTTCCTAGTACTAAGCAATTCTGTTATTTTAAGGCTGACCACAGAGCCAGCTAGGCAATGTTTGAGGGGTCGGCCCCAGAGGATGGCTTAGGAAATGCCACAATGAAGTTTTTTTTTTTTTTTTTTTTTTTTTTTTTTTTTTTTTTTCCTCTCTCTTCTAATTTTATCCCTGATGACAAAAGACCTGATCATCCCCAGAGGGAGGGACTGAGGTGGAAATTAAGAATCTCGGAATCATCCCCTCTCCTCATCTTCCTACACATTGTCCCCTGAATGCAGAGGAACCAAGAAGTATTTCTTGTAAGGTCAGAACACAGAGGAGTTCTCCACCTCAGTTTGTTCTTATTCTGGGCTCTGCCTGGTCTCTGCTAGTCTTAGACTCCTAAACATTTTTCTTTCTCTGCTAAATTCCCCAAACACACCCCACTGCCATTACACCGTCCAGAATTCACCCAGGTGACGTGCATGGCTTTTTCCACTAACCCACAGCCCACCATCCTCTGTCCCATGTCTCCTGCATGCACAAGGTCAAAGGTATGGGCTCTGGCACAAGAATGCCCCATGCTGAGTGTCTCATGCTGAGTGTTACTTCTTCATGTATCTGCCATGTGACTTCAGGCCAGTTTTTTGACCTCTCTGGGTTACTTTTGCCAAGTCCAAGAAGGACTGGAGGCCCGTGTAAGAATTTTCCCTGTGACAGGGTTGGGACTGTAGGTCCATGGGTGTCTACTCAGTGAGGGCTGTAGCTGCCATTGGTAGGTGACTAGCACTGGCTTTTGACATCGATCTTCTTCAGGGTTGGTTTTCTTTGAGCACACCATTTCCCTTTCTGGGATTATTCTTTCTGCTCCCCATCCCATATCCTCTTATCTTTTGCTCTCAGTGGACATATCTCCATCTCCTAACATACTTCCAGACACTGTATGTTGAGCCAGGCCCCTCCTCTCCTTGGATTTTGTTATTTGTCTCTCTTACCAGGAACCCCAGAATGTCTCAGCTTCAGCACCATTGCGACCTGGACCAGATCGGTGCTACTTGTGGATGACTGACAGGTGCATTACGGACTGTTTTGTTACACCCTTGGCTGATACTCACTGGATGCCAGCAGTGTCTCTCCCACCCCTTCAGTTGAGATTGCTAAAACATGTCCTCAGACACATCCGACCTGTATGAAATCTCTTCAGAGAGAAAATGCTGACTCAACTAGAAACTCTTGGGGCAGAAAGCACATTTGCCTTGCTCTCAGCACCTCTGGTCTCTGAAACAGCAAGGCATGTCAGACTGCATCATAGAATAATGTTTTAACAAAGAACCACATGGGCAGAGGCCTTGAAGACCTTCACAAAGCTGAAATATTTTTATTCACGGTATCTGAGTCGTGACAGTGTCAAAGCACAGTACATGGCTCACATCTTTGAGGCGACATTGGTGTCAACAGAGAAGCTGTGCAGCCTGGGTGTCATGTAGAAGATATACCCAGTGTACCACATGCCCATATGTGGCACTTGATGACAATGGGTCGATTGTTCATACATTTTGACGTTTAAAACATTTCGTGGGCTGGAGGGATGGGTACCTGGTCAAGTTTGCTTCCTGCACAAGCCTAAGCACAGTGGTCCAGATCCCAGCATCCAGGGAAGAAGCAGAGTGTCCTGTAAACACCATAACTCAGCTCTGAGGGACTGGGTGACTTCTCTTGGCCGCTGTCCTTGTGTACACTCAGATACACACACACACACACACACACACACACACACACACACACTAAACAAATAAAACAAATCTAAGATAAGTTTGCAAAGAGTGCATTGCTTTTTCCTGAGAAGCTCCGTGTGAAGCGGTTGAATCTTCCATGTTCCTTGCAAGAGCACACATCACAGTGCCTGACCTGGGATCGAACCCTTCTCTGATTTGCTCTCAGGTTTTATTACTCTCATCACGATCATTTCCTCATGGCCCTAGACACAACAGATCGGACTACTTGTGTGCATGCTCTCTATACAGCCTGTGTTGAAGTGGCTGTGCCACACCCACGTCTGTCTTATGCAGCATCACTGTTCTTTTGTTGTGAAGAAGCACTAGGACCAAGGCAACTCTTACAAAGGAAAACATTTAATTGGGGGCCTTGCTTCTAGTTTCAGAGGGTTAGTCCATAATCAAAGAGCAACCATACAGACATAGTGCTAGACAATAATTGAGAGCTTTATATCATGATCCATGGGGGTGGGGGGAGAGGGAGAGAGAGGAAGAGACAGAGAGAGAGAGAGAGAAAGAGAGACAGAGAGACAGACAGAGACAGAGACACAGAGAGACAGAGAATCAGAGACAGAGACAGAGAAACAGACAGATGGACAAAGACACACACAGAGACACAAAGAGAGAGAAAGACAGAGAGATGAGAGAGACAGAGAGACGGAGAGCATCCTGAGTAACACATTTTCTTCAATGAGACCATAGATATTCCAAAAAGGCCACCCCCCAATCCTTCCCAAACAGTTTCCCAACTGGAGACTAGGCAGGCAAATGTATCAGCCAATAGGGGGTGCTTCTCATTCAAACCACCACAGTGTCTAAGTATACGTTTTAATGTCTGCACAATGCCAATAAGTCCCAGTGACCCACTTCGTAGAAAGTCATGTCTTTAAGGAACAAATTGATACATTTATTTGTACTCTTATGTCCACTGTGTGAATGAAGTGGAATTCTGGTCCTAGGAGCAAAGTACATCATGAGCTAACAATAAAAGGTCTCCTACTTAATATGTGTGACTGGGGAGCCTGTGTAGCAGAAAGAGCCAGGCCGGCACTGCCAGGACTGTTGTTAGGAAGCATCATCTTCAGAGTGCATCCACAACCCAGTGAATAGGCAACTGGGTGGTGCTTTCTATCTGTTCGGACAAGCCCTTTGGGTTCTGACTCACACTGGAGCTGTTCTCAGCCCTGGATGTTCTCAGAATTCACCAGAAATGTTTTTGAATGACAGGATGCCTGGAAGAGGAGATTATCTCCACCCACCAGCATGAAGGGCACTGGTAGGAAGGAGAAAGCCTTTGGCAGGTGTCAGGGTTTGAAAGCAGCATGTCCCCAGCAGGTTCACGTGCATGAAGTTGGCTCCTAGCCAGTGGCAATTTTGTGAGGCTGTGAAGCCATTCAGACGTGGGACTGGGTGGCATAAGTATGAAGATGGGGTTACAGCTGGGGTGGAAAAGCAAGCAGTTCTCCCAGTGCCTGCTTCCTGCTCTACAGAGATGGGCAAAGCCATGCTACAAACTCCAGCCATTGTAGACAGACCCCAGCCCCCCACCCCACCATGTGACTGTGACTGAAGTTACATCATCCTCCCTCCTTTAAATTGTTCTTGCTACATATTTGGTCCTAGGAAGTTGACAACATGAAAGATATAATTACAATTAATAATTTAGACATAAAATGATAATACAGAACTTTGTGTGTGTGTGTGTGTGTGTGTGTGTGAGAGAGAGAGAGAGAGAGAGAGAGAGAGAGAGAGAGAGAGAGAGAAAGAGAGAGAGAGAGAGAAGAAGTAGAAGAAGAAGAAGAAGAAGAAGAAGAAGAAGAAGAAGAAGAAGAAGAAGAAGAAGAAGAAGAAGAAGAAGAAGAAGAAGAAGAAGAAGAAGAAGAAGAGCAGGACATTGACTGAGAACCTACCCTGTGTCAGGAATCCACCAGATACCTGATAGATATAAGTTTGACTTTACTCTCACAGCAGCATAAGTATCACAATTCTACAGCTCACACATGCAGAACCTGGGGACCTTCTCTCTTCTCAAGACTTTTATGACCACACGAGGATGACTTTTGGAGCTGTTGCAGTCAGCTTGAGGCCATGTAACAACACCATTTTATTATTTTATAATAATAAAATCAAAATGTAGCAGCTTCACATTCTCATCAGGGAGAGAAAGGCTGAAGAAATAGGAACATGTAAAGCAGTACATGGCCACATGAGTGCACCAGAGGTGAGACATCCACCTTTCATTTCCATGAAAAGGTACTTGCTAAAGAACTCACCATACACCACTTGTACTGAGTTTTCAAATGTGCCCAATGCTACTGTGCATTGCTTAAGGACACAAATACACCACAGAAGTGTTCATGTCTGTGGGCTAGCTTCAAACATCCAATTCAAGATGGCAGGTGCAGATGTAGAGATAACAGTGTTGGGAGGATGTCCTATGCTTGTCTCCTAGTGCTGCGATTAAGTACCATGACAAATGCCACCTAAGAGAGAAAGGGTTTCTTTGGCTCACAGTTCCAGGTTGCGCCCCATCATTTCCGAGAAATCACAGGCAGGAACTGAAGTAGCTGGTCACATCACATCTACAGTTAAGATTCATGCATGCTGGTACTCAGCTTTCCCTCCTTTTCAGTCAGTCCAAGACCCAGCCTACCAAGTGATACCACCCACATTCAGACTGTATTTTCCTGTCTCAGTTAGGCCAGTTAATCTCCTACAGGCTAACCTAATAGTGACAACCTCTCATGGAAACTCTCTTCCCATGTATTTCTCTAGACTGTGAAACTATGAACTATGGCAGAGGTAGCTGGGAAGTCCTAGCCCCTGTTTTTTGTTGTTGTATTATTGTTGTTGGTTTTATTGTTTTGTTTTTCTTACACAAGAACATTGGTCACTTGTTCTTGATACTAGCAGAAATACTTCATGTATCTAAGTGACTGCAGATCAAGTCTGCACTGAGACTTCATGACTCCTGACACAGCACTGTTTACTAAACAACATGCCATTTCCAAAGCAGATCATTAGCCTTATTGGGTAAGGTAGGAAGAAAGGCAATACTGTATTGGATGACCCTTGAGTTGACTAATGTCCCAGCACACTTCCTGACATTGAAAAGTAATGGTGGCCACTTCCTTTGCAGAATAACCTCCAATAAGAGAAGAATTGGGTCTACACAACAGCCTTGCTCTGAAGCTTGTTGCTTTGGACCAGCAGTGGAAGAGACAAAGAAGAGGAAGAACAATGTGTTTTGAATATACCTCATTGTACTGATGGAACTATGGGAAGGCACAAAGGTGGAAGCTGTGGGTCATATGCCTCGGTCACAACTAGATAACCACAGCCATTCGAGGTGAACTTGAAAGAGTCACCATCATTGAAAGTCAACTCAGCAGGATCTAACTAATGGAAAGAACTAGCCTTCTGAGGTTATCCTTCAACATGACAATGATGTTCTTCAGAGAAAATTTAAAGGAGCATTTTTAGATCACTTCCCAACCTGGCCTTAAGTTTCTGTGCTGAAGCCATTATTTTGCCTCAGCCTCCCAAGTAGCTGGGACTAAAAAAACAAAACCAAGTTATGTTTTTATCTCATACTTTTCAATACCTCTGTTTCAAATGTATGTAATATATCTCATTTACGTACATGATTGTTCTAATACCAAGTAAGTCTTTACCTCTGGGGATCGGGACACACAAATACCTTTAAAGAAGGTATTTCTACCTTTACTTCTCAATGTGTGTGAGGTAATCTCTCACATGTTGAAAAAGACATATGAAAAGATGTATGCAAATATCATTTCTTTGACCTGTCACAGTAATTTACAAAGAGCTGCATTACCATTTCCTTTCTCATCTCCTCACTCCTTAGACAAAACGAGACATAGCTGCTTCTGGGGTTCCAACCGGCCACTGGTTCACTGTCCCTGTATAGCAGCTGTTTGAGGATCTTTCTAGCCTGGAATCCTGGAGTCTACGAAGATGTATGAGCCCAGCCTGGACATGTTACCAAAGATAACTACCCCTAGAGTAAGCAAGGAGTTGTCAGCAAAGCTACAAGATGCACCTTGATGCAGTTAGCATGACCAACTGCTCCTATTTCCTGGTACCATCCTGGTTTTAGAACTGAACATCCAATGTCCTAGGAAACCCCCAAGCCCAGAAATGACAGTCTTCATAGTTTTCAGGTTTAATGCAGAATGAAAATATGGCCTCCCTGTTTCAAAATGATTGAGAATTTTAATTAGACTAAATGAGATGCCTTGCTGAGCTGTGTCACTCACAAGTCCCACGTGCAGGAAGCCAGTCCTGGTCTGTGACCACAGGACTCCTGGGGGTCTCATTTCCAATATAGAGATTTGTAAAAGAAAAGGAGAGTTCCTCACCCACATACGCACTGTGGAGACAGCGGGTCCACTCAACTTGCTTCTACCCATCCTCCCCTCTGTTACTTCCCTCCAAACCCTGTAGTCTAGCGTATTCTCAAACATGAGTAAGAACAGTCATGCATATGCTACAGTTCCCAGGATGGACTTAAATCAGTGAGAACAGTCGATGGCTCAAAAATGTGCACCAATACAAAGGAAGTCCAGAAGTTCAGCAGAGGAGAGCCAAACTATGGCTGTCAGATAATGGGAAAACCAACCTTAAGAATTAAAGAATCAGTCCCCTTCAAAATGTGTCAGCTGATTGCTTTTCTTTTCAAGTGTTCTTTTTTTATGTTTATTAATTTGGTGTGTGGGGGGATGTGGAGGGTAGGGGGGACAACTTGTAGGAGTTGGTCCTCTCCTATGGCGTGAGTGCTAGGGACTGTTCATTCACAGGCTTGGTTTCAAGCATCTTCACTACTGAGTCACCTCTTGGACCCACAGGTTGGCTGCTGGATGCAGGTTTCTTGCTATGGCACTGTTTCTTTCCTTTTTGGATCCAGGTCACTATGTGGTTCTTCCATCATTTCCTCCTCTTTCATTATTTATCTTCTCTTTGTTCCCTGGTCATGTCCAGACGTCACCGGTAGGTACTTCTTTTCTGCCAGAAACCCAGCACAACAAAAGGTAGACTGATTGGAGTTTGTGGGCTAAGATCTTAAATTCCCACCAAGGTAGCAAGTTATCAAATGACCAAAGATCATCATTAAAATAAAAATATAAAAATAAAGCTGATGTGGACATCTTGAGTCACTCCTGCCTAAGGGACACTGTTCAAGGTATTCCACATGTAGCAATTTGTTTACCATTCGTTGCTGTATAAAATGGGCTCTATTGTTGTCTTATTACAGATAGTAAAGCTGAGGCTCAGAAGGGTGACAGCCATTCATCATGGAACCATCCACTCATAAGGTCTCCAAGAGAAGTCCTCACTATGGACTTCTGATAAGACATGAGGAGACCTGGGGAATTCTCAGCCACCTGCTGTGTAAGTAACCAGCAGAATGGAGTTACACCTCTGTGCAGGATGGCTTTCCTCACCTTGCCCTTGGACTCCAACTCTCTTCTCATTGCTTCTGTCTCTGAGGAGCTCCTGGTTGCTGGACAACCCAAAATTCCAGTGGTGCCAAGATGTCTCATTTCACCCTCTTGCCCATGCTTTGGTGTTTTCCTCTGCCTGGAAATTTACTGGTTTGTTCTAGGCCAGTATCCATCTATGCTCTGAGCCTCCTGAGGATGTTCAGAGGCGTGTCTCTGGGTAAGCCAAGGAGGATACACATCTCGTTAAGCTCCCTAGCACCAAGGTGTTTTTTCTTCTTAGTTTGCAATGTCTTCTTATAACCACTAGCTTAGCTGCCCTGCAGAACTAAACTGGCCAGTAATTTCTACCATTTTTTTCACTGCTGTAACAAAAGCATGTGGCAAGATTTTTTTTTATTTTGAAATGTTACAGATTATTGTGATGGTGAAGTCATGCTGGCAGAAGCTTGAGTTACCTGCTCACATGGGATCTGCAGTCAGGAAGCAGAGGGAGATGGCTGTTGCTGCTCAACTCATCATAAACTGTTAAAAATGATCACATGTGTACTTGCATTTATTTTCAACATCGCCAAGGTGTTGCAGGATATTATAATTGAAAAATTAGAAAAAAAGTCAAAAAACCACTCCCCCCAAAAATACCAAAACCAAAACAAAAAAAAAATATTGAAGATTATCCTCCTGTTCTAAAGACAACTAGAACATAGAGGTAAAGGCGCTATGTAGGTACCAGCTCAAATTCTTCATGTTCAAAGAACTATGTAGGACCTCACGAAGCCTATGGGATGGTGATACAAGCTTCGTACATTAATTAACTCAACCTAGGAACTCTCACACACATACCTAGTGGAGTCTCTCAGACAATTCTAGACCTAATTAAACAGACAATAATATTAACTATTATATTTTCCTTCTGAATGCCTCAAAAGAGGAGGGCGAGAGCCTGAGGGGTCTTGAAGCCAGAATCTGGTACACACTAAATAAGAGTTGTGCAGGATGTCTACCCAGACCTCTGAGCATCTCATTTGATTTCATGGTCACAGCAATAGGACAAGATTCACAGCCTCTCCATTTTACAGACAAGCACACTGGTGCTCAGGGAAGCAGAGTTCTCCACATTGAACCAAGGTGGTTCTGTCTGCACATGAGACCAGTTTATAGGTTCTCAGCAGTCATACCATGCAGCCTGTATGACTTCAGGAAGGCTAGAGCAGAGAGTGCTGGCACCATCGGGAAACCATGGGCAAACCCACAGATTATATAAAAGGCCAGATAACACAGGAGAGAGTGGGGATGGTGACCAGGATGATGGCAGAGTGTATGAATGATAAAAAGTTGTAATCTTGCATCGCCAAGCACCCCTACTCCACCAAAGTTTGATTACATCCCTCAAGGACCTGCAGCTTCTGCTAGATTTCCATTGCTAAAACATGTATCTTAAAGAGCCTTGTTAATGCAGTGGGTAGCACATAAGACATATCTCTGAACCTTACAGAACTTCTCAATGGCACCATCATTTGGCCTCAAGAAGCAATGGCAGGAATGGACTGATGGGCTTCAGGATTCATTCTGTCTGGAGATCCCTGACTTCCTTTATGTTTTGGGACAGCTGAGGATGGTCCTGCTAGGCTACAAAGTATTTAACCTAAAATAACAGTGATGTGTGCAGAGATCTGCACCCTGAGACGAAGCAAAGGACACAGGAGTGTTGAGGTGGTAAATTTGGGATGATGCCTTTTTAGGACCCCTCAAATTTCACTCCTGAAGCCAGACTAGACTGAAACCACAATTATCCTGGGTGCTTGCAAGCCAGATTTTTCTCACATAACGAGTGGATCTGAAACATCTACATGTTTGACCCTTGTGCTATGTCAAAAGCACCTCCAACTCAGGAAACATCTTTCCTCTAATGGCAGTAGCATGGCAGACAAGTCACAGCTAGAATTAGCCTGTTCCATACTGCCAGGAATTGCTAACAAACCGACTCTTTAAGTGGTATTCCTTTGTAGGCAATTGGCAGACTGGGAAGACAAATCCCTTGTGCCAAGTTTCTGCTCCCCATTGAAGGGTTACATGGTGATTTCACTTCTTGCATTCATGGGGAGCCCAGCAGGGGTGGGCCTGGAAGGGAGAAGATGGCATATAGTGTATGACTTCTGGCAGAGGAGGGGACCCACCATCAGGAAACTACCGAGAGATGAATCTGGAGATACATCGATGAGAAGGAGTTGGGACGGAAGAGTTTACTGAAGGCCAAATGCCAGAGCAGATGAATAAAAGAAACCAAGACAAAAAGGCAAGAGTATCTCTCCTCTCCTCTCCTCTCTTCTCCTCTCCTCTCTTCTCCTCTCCTCTCCTCTCCTCTCCTCTCCTCTCCTCTCCTCTCCTCTCCTCTCCTCTCCTCTCCTCCCTCCCTCTCTCCCTCCCTCCCCCACTCTCCCTCCCTCCCCCCAGTGTCTCTCTCTCTCTCTCTCTCTCTCTCTCTCTCTCTGTTTGTCTCTCTCTTCTCTCCCTCCCTCCCTCTCCTTCCCCCACCTCTCTCTTTCTCTTTCTCTTCACATATGCAAAAATGTTTGGAAGAAGACAAAGAGAAAACTCAGGAGGAGGCTATGCTGGAACAGAAGGGCTGAAACAGCCCATTGGTTGTGCAAGTTCGGCCCCTGGGATTCCACCCAGTGACTCATCAGCTACAGGCAGCTTTGGATTTCTTTGAAATCCAGATGTGTTAGTAGAGAAGACTGCAAATCTGGTGAACAGGATCTGGCGTCTCATTGTTTCCCTTTAGAATTTCCTTAAGAACGGGATTTGGGGTATATTTGGTAATTCCCTGTGGGTTTCCAGCCTCGCTAGCTTCTACTGGCAGCAGATGTCAAGTCTATTCTCTGGTGGAAAAGAGTTTTCAGACACTGGAACGTGGACTTCAGAGGCTCCGATTGGAATGGAGTTCGTAGCCAGCTAACGATTGGCTTTCAGGGTGTCTTGAAACCAGGCTGTGTGGAAATTTAATAGCACTGAGCCTCGCTTCTGTTAATCTATGCTGGTCCTCTGATCTCACTTTGCCAATGTGTGAGGTACAGGCTTGAAGGAAGCGACTTTCGTTCTCACTTTCCAGAGTCTCCTCTTGCCAGAATTCAGCTTTGTCAGGATCCAGAACAACTCTTAGAGGCCTGCCCAATGTCACATCTTTCCTTGCAATGATCTCTCCTCCCAGGTTCCCTCTACTCCCACCACACTAGCAACCCTGTTCCCACCTAGGGGCCTTTGAACTTTAATTCACTCTGCTTAAAATTTGCCTCCTCCAGATACAGGAAAGTTGCTCCATAAATCTCCAGCTCCTGCCTTGAACAGCCAATGAATTACTGTCTCGTTCCATATCAGTTTTTGCCTAAGCACTTATTTCTAGCTAATAAGAGATAAATTAAAGATAAATTAATACAAATCAAACTGAATTCAAGAGTGACTAAATGAACACAGTAAACATTGCTTCCTGATTTGTCTTACACCTCATCTGGTGCTTAGCAAAGAAGTGGGCTCTGTGAAGGCAGAAGTGTTGCCTGACTGCCACCACCTAATCCTCTAGGGATTTTGGGACAGAACCCCCAAATGTTACATCAATCAACACAAAAGTAATCAGGTGTAGGCATTGTGCTACCAGCCTTTCTCTTGCTCCAGCATAGGCTGGCAAAGTGATGCAGAGGAGAAGACATTTATTTTGGCTCAGAGTTTTACCCAGCGTCAGCTGATTCTCTGTCTCTGGGTCATGAGGCATCATAGCAGCAGGGCAATGCAAAATTGCTTACCTTAAGAGAGATCGGAAGTAAAGACAGATGGAGGCTAGGGGACATAGTATATTTGTTCAGAGTGTGACCTAGTGACCTACTTTCTCACACTAGCCTCCACCTCCTACTCTCCACCCCCTTTCAATCCTGCCATTAATATTAAAGACTTCATCAAAGGATTAATTCTTTGATTAGAACAGATTGCCCCAAGATCTAGGCACTTCCTCAAGGCATGTCAGCTTATACTAAGCCTTTTAATGCACAGTCCTTCCGGGGAAGCCTTCATATCCCACAAATGCCATAACAGGCACACAGGACATTTAAAATGCTGAGGTTGTATTGGGGTCTGAGGTGCGTGGTCAGTGGTGAGCTTGGCTAATGTTGATTCAGTTTCCTTTCCAACTTCAGCAGTAAATGCTCACATTGGTTCACAAGGAGAAGTCAGAGATAGCTGACAGATGCTAAGACCTCTTGGCAGGGTATTAATCTGAAGGTATTATACCTGCACCCCAATATGCCACAGCTTCCTTGAAGCCACTGAGAAACTAAATAGATTAGATTGACCTGTGGCCATTTCTATAAGGCATTTTTCTTAACTGCTAACTGATATAAGAAGACCCAGCCCCCTGTGCCATCTCTAGGCTGGTAGGTCTGGCCTGTGTAAGAAAAAGCAAGCCACAGGGGTGGGCAAGCCATTAAGGAACATTTCTCTGTTGGTTCTGCATCAAGTTTCTGCCTTGAGTTCCTTCCATGGCTTCCCTCAGTGATGGACTGCAATCTGCAAGGCAAATAAGCCCTCTTTCCCCAAGCTGTTTTTAGACAGTGTTTTATCACAGCACTGGAGAAAAGGACATGAGGATTCTACTTTCCCTCATACATGCTGCTTAACACCACAGGCCCTGAGGTCTACTGACAATGACCGAGTTTTCCTTAGTAGCGTCTGTGGAGGATCTTACAGAGTGTAATGTTGGAGGCTGGCAGGAGGAGTGCTTATCATGTGATTCAACCCATGGCACACATTGGCACATGCACTGTGTAAGCACACTGACAAACACAGGGACGTAAACTCACAGACACACACTCATAATGCAAGACATAAACGTGTGAACAATAGTGTATACATACAAGGCTGGTGCACACTCAGGGACCAGATTTCTTGGTCTAGAATCCAACCAAAGCTTCCTGTGCTTTCTGTGGTCTCTCCTCAAGGCAATGATGAAAGGCAGTGGGAAAAGGGACTCTATCAAGTAGGTAGGTTTTCCCTTTGTCTTTCATGGTATTTGCTCTTTTAACAAATCAAATGCTGGCTTGAGTTAGTGTTGAGATATATGGACTCTTGTTTTAGGCCATTCTGTTCTGCCCTTGCTGACCCATGTTGTTAGCAAAGAATTATTAATTTTAACTAAAAGTAGAACATGGTCCAGCTATGGCACCCCTGGACTCCTGGGTATATCATGACCAAAGAAATCAATCCACAGCAGAGAAGGCTGAGCACTGGGGTTTGTTGTGAGTCTATCTGCAGTAGCTTATAGTATAATCAGTTAAAATGCCCTTAAAGAGAATAAGAAAATGTGTATATATGCTTGATAGATTTCTGATTTTACACTCTCAGAAAAAATACCTCTCCAACATCGATGATCAAAGAATGAAGACGATTGTAGAATGTTCCCTTAATTTTTCCTTATTTGTGGTTACCTGTTGTCTAAGTTAGGGTTCCTGTTGCTGTGATGAGACACCATGGACAAAGGAACTTAGGGAAGGGAGGGTTTGCTTGGCTAACACTTCCACATCAGACTCTATCATCAAAGGAAGTCTGGACAGGCACTCAAACGACTCAGGAACGTGAAGGCTGATGAAGAAGCCATGGAGGAGTACAGCTCACTGGTTTGCTCCCCTTGGCTTGCTCAACCTGTTTTCTCATAGATCACAAGGATGGTGCCACCTACATTGATCGCTAATTAAGAAAATGCCTTTCATTTGGATTTTATGGAGTCATTTTCTTAATGAGGTTCCCTTCTCTCCGATGTCTTTAGTTTGTGTCAAGTTGACATCAAACTCGTTAATTTATCAAAGTGGAGCTCTGAAGACACCCTGCCTTCCACAGCAGGAGCATCTAGTGTTCCTGCATATACACACCCTGAGATAGAGTAGGATTCACCTCATCAAGGGAAAATATAAAGAATTGGATAAAATTTGTACAAAGGGAAGTAAAGTAAGCTCAGGAAGACAAAAACTGTATGTTTTCTTTGATACAGAAAACTTGAATTCAATATGCATGTCTTAGTTAGGATTTTACTGCTGTGAACACACCCTATGACAAAGGAAAGTCTTATAAAGGAAAACATTTAATTGGAACTGGCTTACAGGTTCTGAGGCTCAGTCCATTATCCTCAAGGCAGGAACGTAGCAGCATCCAGGCAGGCGTGGTGCAGGCAGAGCAGGAAGACTGACTTTCAGGACATTGGGATAGGGTCTTAATGCCCACACCTACAATAACACACCAACTCCAATAATAATAAATAGTACCATACCCTTGGCCAAGCATATCCAAACCATGACAATACTTAAAATAAAAGTAGGAATATATATTTCTACATGACAGTGGGAGGGGGGCTCCTTGAGAAGAAAGAGAGGTGGGGAACAAGAAAAGGTGCTGAGAGGGGATTATAATCAGAGTGCATTCTTGACATGTATTGAATATCATAATAAATTCACTATTCTGTGATACATTGTAAAACAGTGGTAATTGTTTATATGAGGGATTGCTTTCAGGAAAATTGTTCCCATTGCTGCCATGGACTTCACTCTGGGAAGAAACAGGTGACCAGAGAGGAAGAAGAATTAAGATAGGATAGGAGCACTCGACAACTGTCTCCAGTCTTCCATGGCTGAAGCTGGTATCTGCATTTAGAGGGCATCTTTTCTGAGTGTGAAAAGTCATCATAACTGATCTGACAAAGGAAGAGAGATTTAGATTCCCAGTATTTCAGTCTTTAGCCACCTTTCTCTGCCTCTGCCTCTTAGCTTGCCTTCGTGCTGGGAATGGTTTCAAATGGACTATTAAATGTGGGGTGACTTATCTCATTGTTGTGACTTCAATAAAATGTACATACCTACATCCATGTGCGCATGCTTCAGCTTGAATGTATTCAGGAAAGAGCTTCCCCTTTCTAATGACAATCAGCATGATGTCTTTTCCAGATTTGTTTGTAAAATCATCAAACTAGGGATGAAGTGAGACTTTCATGGGGAAGGGAAATGATTCTCATTAAACCCCAAAACTGTGTTCCTTGTCATTGGTCATGTAAACCAATGTACTTGATTTGAATTGCTGTATAAAGACAAAGAATTAGTTGTTGGCACAAATCTTGCCAGATAGATGGGCCTCCCCTCAACACAAGGTGCGTGTGCTTAGAGTTTTTCTCAGTCTCATAATTTAAAAAGGGTGATAAGTGGAATGTTGTGAATCAGCTGTGATTTTAAGGAGCAGAAGGGAACATTGGCTCTCCTGAAATAAACAACATAATCTGGAAGATTCCTCCAGCCTCCCAGCAGAATGAGAATAACATGGGTGGGGCTTATTGACTCAATGAAGGTCTGATGACGTCACTCAAGGGTCTGGGGACAAAGACGGGAAAGATACACTCATCTGTTTCAGCTTCAACAATTGATTGTGTAAATAAGCAAAGATCACAATGGGGTTGCTGTAATTTTCCACCTAGGGTTCTTACAGGTCACCTATGTAGAGACTCGGGGTCTTTTTGTGATTGGATGTAGTCTCTTTCATGTGCTTAAGACCATCACTTTAAGAAGGGTTCCTGGAGGAGCTGGGGAGATGGCTCAGTCAGTAAAATGTCAAATATACACGAGGACCTGAGACCCTATATAAAAGGCTGGGTACAGCAATGTACCATTGATCCCAACACTGGGGAGGTGGAGGCTGGAAACAGGAGGATGCTTGAGACTCACAGTCAGGCTAGCCAACTAGCACATGCCAAGTCCAGTGAGTGACTGAGAAAGAACTCCAGCATCAACCTCCAGACTCCACTCACACACACCTGCGCACATCCATTCCCACACACATATTTGACTCTGTGTGTCTGTGTGTTACGCCCCTGTGTACGTCAGTGTGCATGCACAATGGACGTGCCAGTGTGTGCTGTGGGCTGAAAGAATGAAATGACATTTTAGACAGTGCTGCTGCCAACCTCCAGCAGTGTGTGCAGGTGCCAGTTTCCAGCAGTGTGTGCAGCCTTCCTGACCGCAGAGAGGTCTGTGATGAAATGAAGGCCAGATCCCCGAGATCTGGCTGTGAACGAAGGTCACGGTGTCTGAGCAGGTGCAGGTCCATGGCCTTGCATCTGTAGGAAGCTGTCCACTGGGCTCTGGAAGCTTCTGAGTCATCCTGTAGAGCATTCATTCTACAGCACGGCTGAACTCTGCTGTCACTGTATGTGGCTAAGCTTCTCTGGAGCAAATAGGATTTGCAGGAAAGAAAGAGGCGGTCCTTGGCCACCCTCCCCCCCAGATCTCCCCATATGATTTAGCCACTTATTCAGCTATTTGCTTTATATTTTAGTTGTATTTGCAGATCAAATTCAGGACTGAAAGTGTGATAGGAAACAGTCTCCCACTGACTGACACCCTCAGTCCTTGCTGTCTATTTTTAGAAAGGAATCATACTTAATATTGGGACATTGTAAACTTAATATTCTTACAGCAAACCCCTAAAGGGTGTTTTCTCTGTCCCCCTGGACAGTGCCATTTCATATGGCATGCTGCCCCTTGAGTGACATACTTGTTCTGAATTTGACACCACAATAGAGACACTGGTGACACTGTTGTCTGTGGTGCCTATCATATGAAAGTCAGTCTCAGCTCTAAAGGCCACCTTATTATCTCCCTCGTGGGGTTAGGATAGGGTACAGTACCCTGTTGCAGATGAAGAAACCGAGGTGCAGAGACATGAGGAATGATGTCCAAGATCTCATAGGGGAATCTTTAGGGGGCTGTTTTCTTAATAAGTGGGCAATTCTGATCTCCACCATGAAATTTGACCCAAGATTCTTTGTGCAAACCTTAGCTAATTGGATGTGACTTTTTCTGCAGTATGGATTAGGTCCTGAAAGAAATCTACCCTAAACACAGTATCCTTTCTTTCTTTAGGCAATTCTACTTTTTGCGTGTGTGTACATTTGTATACATACATGTGCATATACACTTGAGTACCTGTAGAGAACAAAAAAGAGTTTTGGATGCCTGGAACATCAGAGGCCTGTGAGCCATCTGAAGTGGATCCTGGGGACTTGCATTCTGCAAGAATGGCAAGCATTTTTAACTATAGAGTCTTCTCTCCTTTTCCTGTTTCTCTGTCTCTCTTTCAGTCTCTATCTTTCTGTCTCTTTCTCTCTCCCTCTCCCTAGGAGAATAATATTCTGTTATTATTTCTGGAAAAATCTCTCTCTCTCTCTCTCTCTCTCTCTCTCTCTCTGTCTGTCTCCCAGTCTCTCCCTCTCTGTCCCTGCCTGTCTCTCTCTCTCTCCCCTCTCTCTTCTTTCCTTCTTTTTATTTCCTTTCTTCTCTGTTTCCTCTTTTTTTTCTTTCTCCCATTCTCTTTCTTCTTTCTTGTTCACCGCATAGCTTAGGCTGACCATATATTTGTGATCTCCTGGCATCGATCTCTGGAAAGAACCACAGCATGTACTTCATTTCTTGAGTAAAAACAGAGAATCAAGAAAGCAGTTGTATAGGATGTTCTTATTTCTGGATGTGATCCAGCCATGACTTAGGCTGTGACTCACGTATTTGACCTTACTTTAAATTCCTACAGCCTGTGGTTTAAGGCAACCATTGAGCCAAGCTCTCTTCCCGAGCATGGTTCCATGCCACCTAGTGATTGCATGAGGAATTTCGTGCTCAGCTCGGGGCTGAGAGACCTTGAGCACTGAGTGAGGAGCAAAACTATCAGGGTTAAATCAGGGGGACTCAGGCCACTGAGGAAGCCTGGGGTACAGTGCCCGCATCTGTCTCAAACATCAACGTTCTCAGTATTTGCACATCTAGATGACTGATGAAATTGTTTTCACCATACTTATGGCTGGATGGTTGTTGCTACAGCCACCACTGTAGCGTCATGTTAACAGAATATTATTATTTTTTCCAGAAAAACTATCTCTCTCTCTGAAAAAGTGCATGGATTAAGCATGCTTTGTAATTTGCCAAACCTAAATGATATCAGTGGATACTTTTCTTGTTTTAGTCACGGTTTTTTACTTCATGCTAGGCCTTGTGCTAAGACTTTTTCATAGAGCATCTCATCTGTTCGTTCTATGAGCAAGATCACATGATCCATGCGAGCAAGCTGGAGCTCAGTGACACTTTCCCAGCGTCTGTAGTGTGTGAGGGAGGTGAAAGCTGAATGCAGCAAAGGCCCCATCGAGCTACTGTGCCACACTGCTGATCTGGGTACCTCTCTCATCACAGCGAGCAAATACCCAGCAACAATCAACTTCATGGAGGAGGGTTCTGATTTTCTGTGAGAGTATAAGCAGGACTATGGCCTATGACTGTGGCAGAGAGATCACAGGGTAGCTCTTCACATTGCCAACGCAGAGAAAGAAGACATGTATTGTGAGGCTATAAAATCTGAAAGCCCACGCCTCAGTTGCCTATTTCTTGGGGCAAGTCTTTACCTCCTTAAAGTTGCAGAATCTTTCAAAACAGGTTCTAGAAGGCGACTTTATGCTTAAGCTGAAGCATATGAACAACATTTCATTTTTCAAATAACAACCCAGGCATGCGTATATACACATGTGTGCATGCACACAAGCTCACAACATCACAATATACATATACACACACATTTACATATACACACAGATTGGAAGATATATAGATATCATTTATTCAGCCCCATAACTTAAAAAGTGTTTGTATGTTCTCATAAAGATCAAAGGCTCACATACACCTAGAGCTGGAATTGTGTACAGGAGGTTGTGAGCTGTTTGATGTAGGTGATTGGAACCAAACTATCAGAGTGGTACATGTTCTTAACCATTGAGCCATCTCTCCAGATTCTGAGAAACTTTTTTAGAGAAAATACATCATCAGGGTTAAAATTTAGTCCTGTATGTAGGCAGGAGAGAGGGGAATGCCCTACTATTGCACATTGTAATATTAATAGGGTAGGCTCTAGGAAGGGTCAACTTTATGTTTTACATTAAAAACATACCGACAAGTTGAATCCTTTGAGACATTAAAAGGATGGCTCGTCATGATACAAAGGCTTTATCACTGGAACTCAAGGGAAATTCAATTTCGGAAAACAATTCCACCTGAGAGTACCATGTGCTAACCAACTGTACCACTAGAAGAGCTGACTTAACTTGATGGAATAATATTCTTTATCCCATGGTTTAGAAAGCACAACACTGATGTTAATGAACTAACTTCTGTCTCAGTTAGGTTTTATTGCTATGAGGAGATACCATGACCAAGCAACTCTTAAAAAGGGAACATTCTGGGGCTGGCTTATAGATTCAGAGTTTGGTGCTGGAGAAGGAGCTGAGAGTTCTATATCTTGATTCTCAGGCAGTAGAAGGAGACTGCCACATTGGGCATAGCTTGGGCAAAGGAAAGCTCAGAGCCTGCCCCCCACAGTGACATACTTTCTCCAACAAGGCTACACTTTCTAATAATAGCACCCCCTATGTACAGATATTCAAACACATGAATCTATGGGGTCCATTTCTATTCAAACTACCACACCACATATGAATTAAGTATAATAACTACTAAAATTACCATCTCCTCTTTTTGTAATAAATAAATAAATAAATAAATAAATAGGTAAACAAATATTATTATCATTTTACAAATCCACATGGAACTGTAAAGATTCTGGATACCTAAGACAGTCTTATGAAAAGAGGACAAATTTAGAGAACTCATATTATTTTTTGCTCAAAAATCCTTGCAATCTATGGCAACCCAAACTATGACATGGATACGGCAACAGATATGTGGACCCATGGGATGGAATGACAGTCTAGAAATACATTACCACCAATTGACCTTTGGCAGAGAGTCAAGTCCATTCAAGAGAAGAAAAGTTGATGCAAGTGGTGCTGAAATAGTTGGAATTACACATGCAAATGATCACAATCAGAACCCTACTCTATACTGCATAAAAATAAATTCATAATATACCACTGGCCTAACCTCAAGGGCTGAGGAGACGTTGAAGTGAGTAAAGCATTTGCTGGGAGGATTTGAGTTCAGATCTCCAGAACCCACACAAAGCCTGCTGTGGTAGCACGTGCCTGAAATTCGGCCACTCCTACCGTGAGATGAGAGGCAAAGGCTTAAGTACCTGTAGAAGCTGATTGGCCACCTTCACTGGTGTGTGTAGTGGTAAAAAAGATATTGTGTCTCAGAACAAGGTAGGAGATGTTTTCTTACCTCCACATATATGCTATGGTATGTGTGAATACCTGCACATGCTCTCTCTCTCTCTCTCTCTCTCTCTCTCTCTCTCTCTCTCTCTCTCTCTTTCTCTCTTTCTCTCTTTTTCTTCCTCTTTCTTTCTCACTCTGTCTGCCTCTCTCTTTACCTCTTCCTCCATCCCTCTCTCTGTGTCTATCTATCTGTCTGTCTATTTTTCTCTCTCCCTCCCCCCCCACATGTGCATGCCCGAGCGTGTGCACACACACACATTCAGGCACACTCAAATTAATACAGTTCTTTGGAGAAACTTAAGGATAAATGGTAATGATTTTGGATTTAAAGACCGACTCTTAGATATAATAGTGAAAGCACCTAACAAAACAAATAAAAAAGATGTGTGTGTGTGTGTGTGTGTGTGTGTGTGTGTGTGTGTTCATATGTACTAATGAGACTCTAGGCTTGAAGGAGAGAGAACAAGAGCTATAACATCTTAGAGCCCCATCACCTAGCATCATGAATATGCCTTCAGTATCGATAACTGGGAAAAGCAGCGGACAGCTTTCAGGGTATTGCTGCTGCTGTTTTAACACTAGGTCTTATAATCCAAAAATACAAGCTGCTTTCTCATTTGTTTAGGATGCTGGAACACAGAAAGATGAAGGACTTTATTTATGATCATATACCCTACTGCATGATGCCTGTGTACCTGGAGCCTGGGGCTGTGAGTTGACTTGCTTCTACCAAGAAGTGCTACTGGGATTCGTCTGTAATTTGTGATCATTCATATCCGGGTAGTGTCTACTTTCCTCTGCTCTGGGGGAAACTTCCTCCAGGATGGTGTGAACAGGGAAAGGGCTGCAAAGAGAATCCTGAAGTGATGAAGATACGTAATCAAATTGCTTTTAAGCATACTTCAGCACTTCAGGAGGATCCATTTATACATTAAGAATGAGTATGCTAATTGCAGCCATTCTTGTATATCCTTGAGGAATCTCTACCCGGCAAACCTCATTTGAATTGCTCTTTTCTTTCAACAAACATCCAGTCCTTGAGATGTTCTGATTTGGGACTGACTCTGAATCATCACTTTTTTTTTGGTGAAAAGAAGAAATTATTAAGGCAGAAGGAGAGTGGAGCACTTATGGAACACCTAGGAAATGCCTGGCAACAGAATCTTCATTCTCAACTGATGTAAAATGGAGATCAATTCATTAGCAGATTATCTCCATGCAGAAAATATGTAGAACCAGTTGTCCAATAGACTGAAAAGAGAGAGGAAGCAATAGTGTCTCACATAAAATCTTTAAATGCTTCGTCCCCAAAGTTTCCCTCCTTGCCAGTTGCTTAAGCACCTCCTCCTGCTACCCCGTACCCCACAACACAATGACACCTACTGTCTTTGACAACTCGACAGTCTCTCTGGATTATGAACATCGCTCAGGAGGGAGAAAAGTCAAATCAACTGAACAGAAGGGAGTAACTCTTTCTGCAGTACATTAATTCCCTGTGTGTTTGTATGTGTGTCTGTGCCTATGGTGTGGAGTGGTGTGTGTGTGTGTGTGTGTGTGTGTGTGTGTGTGTGTTTGTGTGTGTATGTGTGTTTGTGTGTATGTGTGTGCCTATTGTCTGGTATGTGTGTGCATGTGGTGTGTTTGGCTATATGTGTGCTTGTAGGGTATGTGTGTTTGTGTGTGTGTCACAGTAAATATTAAAAATATTAGAGTACTAGACCCAGCTGTTACTCTGCCACACGGTCTGTGAGCCACCCTCTCATAGCTATCTCTCTTTTATAAGCCCTTTCCATGAGGTTCCCTAGGTAGTTAGTTAGGTAGTTAGTTACCATGCCTGTCACATCTCATTCCGTCCTCCACACACACCGTCCTCCACAGCCCAGTAAAATCATGACTCAACAATCAACTATTTATCAAATAGATTTATATGTTAAGTTCTCAATCCACAATCCATCCACACAATAAGCTTACAACCAGTTGACAAAGATATAAACTACCCACCTAGAGAAGATAAATTGACTTATAGAAATCCATTCCTAGAACGCATACATATCTACCCATGGCTACTCAGAGCCATGTGGACAGAGATGAATCATCCTCATATTCCATGTTGAATTCCCCCCTTTCTCTTCTTCCTTGCCTTACAAATCTTTGTCCCCACCCCACTCTCTACTATCCAATCATGTATCTGCATGACATCAAGTTTCTCTCCTTTCCAGTTGCTTAAGCTCCTCTTCCCTCTACCCCATACCCACAAAGCTATGGCACCTACTGTCTTTGAAAACTCAATAATCTCTGGATTATGAGCATCACTCAGAAAGAAGAAAGGTCAAATCAATTAAACAGAAGGAAGTAACTCTTTCTGCAGTATATTCACCCCCTGTATGTTTGTATGTGTGTCTGTGCTTGTGGTGGTGGTGGTGGTGGTGGTGGTGGTGGTGTGTGTGTGTGTGTATGTGTGCCTGTGGTGTGGTATGTATGTGCATGTGGTATGTGTATGGTTATGTGTGTGCCTGTGGGGTATGTGTGTTTGTGTGTGTGTGAGTGGTGTGAGGCTGTGGTGTGTGGTGTGTGTGTGGTTGTGGTATTATGTGCGTGCCTGTGGTGTGTCATGTGTCTATGTGTATATTCACATATTGTGTGTGTGGCCATGGTGTGTGTGTGTGTGTGTGTGTGTGTGTGTGTGTGTGTGTGTGTGTGAGAGAGAGAGAGAGAGAGAGAGAGAGAGAGAGAGAGACTATATCTGGTGTCACTTATATTATTTATTTTTTTCTTTGAAATGAATCTCAGAATTTCTCTCTCCTGTCATTGTGCTTTCTAGAAAATAAGGCTGCTGTGGTATGAAGAGGTCTGATCTAAGGTTACACAGCTTGTCAGTGGTGAATGTGGTGATGGGATTGGTGGATTCCAGTATTCACAATGCAGGAAATGTGTCCAGTAATGAAATCTTTGCATCCAGTGTATGGGACACTTGTTCTGTCTACTGCATTGGACTTTTTGCAGTGCTCCTTTGCAAGTGCTGACAAAACACATTCGAGAGGTTCCTATGTGGTTGGTAGTCTAACACAGTCAACAACTACCACCATGAACCAGATCCACTGGGCTGCGCATAAATAAAGTTTATTAGTACACAACAGGTGGAGTCCATGCTGCTTTCACACTTCATTGACGATGGTAAGTAGTTGTGATAGGGATTGATTATCCTCTGAGCCTAAAATATCTACAGCACAGACACCCATCATAATAACATGACAATACAACTGACTAAACAAGACCCAAACAGTGACAACACTAACAGGGAATCTAAATCTAACATGTACCATTGCTAAACAAAGAACTACAGGCAACTGATGATGGCTGAGAGAGGGAGAGTTAGTCTCCCTTGGCGATGAGCCCCCAATACAAGGGGTCAGCCCTAAAATCTTACACATACAGGCAACGCTGAACAGGCACAGCAGATTGCTTTTGTGTATTTATGCGTATAGATATGTAACAATAGTAATCCAAGAAGAAGAGGCCATGAACTTGAGAGGAGGTAGGGGAGGAAGTGGAAGGGGTTAAAGGGAGGTAAAGAGGTAAAGAAAGGGGCAAAATGGTGTAATTACATTTTATTTAAAATGTAAAAAAGAAAAAAAAAACAAGAGAAAGAAAGAAGAGGCATGCCTATTGACAAATGTTACAGAAATTGAAAACTCGAGAATTAAGGAAATAGAAAGTCATATATAACTTCCAACTGGTAGATCACTGCTGTGCAAACACTCACAAGTCATCGGCATCCTTGGCACGCCTGTGAGGACTTGAAAAAAAGCAGTAAAGTCAGCAACTACATGAAGTGCAAGCTCTTAGGTGTGATGGTGAATTGTGACCCAAACAGTATAAAAATGCTAAGTGTGGAATGAGGGAGAATCAGAAAGATAAAAATAATTAGTAGCAATGAGGCTCAGCTTTCAATGACTATGTGCCTGGCCGAGGGGGCACAAGGTTGTTCCTGACAGGCTCATTCTGTAACCACTGCCTCAGAAGCAGGCAGATGGGACATCACAATAAATGAGTCACCTGGTGTCAGGCAGCTGGCGGCCTTGAAGAAGGATGGATTGGGCTGGTGAGAGAGATCCCGACACTTGTGTTGCGGATCCATTAATGTCAGCCACAGGTTAATTCTGAGCAATTTCCAGGTGATCCAATAATTCATTAAGCGGACGAAAACAAATCTTTGGAAAATCGAGCTGGTGACAGATAGAAAGCTCATGATTTATTGTCCGAGGAGGAATAAATGTCTCCTGTCCCATTCTTCAGTCTGGTGTGCAGAAGAGCAAGGTGCTGGGAGTTGGCAGTATAGGCGCCTCTTCTCTGTGTGCTTGCTCGTCCTCTGAGCTGCTTCATCAGTATGAGCAAGAAGACTTGAACACTGGGGTCAGGCAAGACTCAGTCTAGTACCAGCTCTGTGCACAGTTAGCTTCCATTGTGTGTGTGTGTGTGTCTGTGTGTGTCTGTGTGTGTGTGTGTGTGTGTGTGTGTGTGTGTGTGTGTGTGGTATACCTCTTTGCCGAGGCCTGAGCAGAACACCCATTGCACTGATTTATTATCCTCTGTCTCATTTTTTTTTTTTTTTTGATACAGGTCTTTGAATGTGGAACTGGATGGTGGTCAAGAAGTCTGGGTGATGCTTCTGTCTATGAATCTACAGGGTTTGGTTTATAGGGATGTGCATGGTCGTGCCTAACGATTGACAACAAGGGTTCTGGAACCTGAACTCAGGTGGTCAGGCTTGCATAGCCAGTGTGCTCACACCCTGGGTCATCTGTGCAGCCCCAGGGCTCCCATCAGCCTCCTGCACTCAGGACAAGAACGTCCCAGGATCCACATGGACATTCAAGGACAGCAGCAAAGCTTTCCAACACACAGCCATTGGGAGAAAGCAGGATTCAGGGGGTTGTTCTGTGAACAAGTAGGAAAGGGTTTCCAGTAAGTTAGAAATAACAAAAAACACAAAGAACGGTAAAGTCAGAAACTTCCTTCCAAGTGGCCAGGAGGAGGCTGCATAGCTCGAAGGTCAGAATCATGCTTAGAAAATAAGGTCATGATTACTTTGTTTGAAGCTTGAATAAAGTAGGTTCTAGGCTTAAACCTGCTACAGACATGGGCATGAACCCAGTCTCAATGGGAGGTTGCTTTTCTCTAACTCCTGTGTTAGCTGCCCTATTCTTTTCATCCCATGTCGACAGAATTTTTACATACCGGAATGGCACGACATTCAGGCTGCTTATTGTCCCTTTTCTGCACATTTCCAGTTTCCGTAGGAAGGTATTGTATCACAGATACAGCAGCTGAAAGTGTCTTAAAGCCACAGAGATCTCTGAAAGGGTTTACCATGGGCTACTGTTGTCCAACATGGATCCCTGCTCTGATTATGTGCATTTGGAGCATATCCACTGGAGGCCTGCTAGACAGGCCTTAGCTGGGGTGCACAGACACTGACACCTTCGAGAGGAACCCTGAGCTTTGTATTCCCAATGCATGAATTAGAAGCCTTGAACTCCATCTCTGTCTTTGAACAGTTGAGATTAGTCTTTTTTAAAAAACGATAAGGTGCTTAGGAGTCCATACAGCGTAACCCAACCCACTGGAGTAAGGCTCCCACAGCCACTGGTATTTCTCATCAGAGGATGACAGGCTCCTCGGCAGTGAAGCTGAACTTATGAGGCCTCCTGGGGGGATGTATGTGCCAATGCCACACAAGATGATATAACTCACTTTCAAGTGGAAACTTCAGAGTTTTTGCTTCTGCCATCTGTCTCATTTTCTCTTCCTCTCTGGCTCATAAATGGCATACCATGGTTGGCGCTCTTTCTTTAACTTGTATCTTAAAGTGAAAAGAAGCTGCAGGGGCAAAACTGCAGCAGAGAGGTGACCAGAAAAATTATAAGACCAAGGGATAAGACTAAACTTAGTTTAGTTGGGAGCTACTGAAACTTGGGGAATGTGTAGAGGAATTTTAATCCAGCAACATGCCTGCTGTAGCAATAGATCATGTCCAAAGACTTTCTAGGTCTATGTGATCCAGCTGGAATATGACACATCCTTAGTACACACCTTTAAGTGCTAACAATGAAGATAAGGTTTGTTTGCAGAAGGAATCAGTCATGTTTGAAAATGCTGTTTAATTCAGAGGCAGATGAATGTGAATCAGAAAGATCTGACAGAATGAGGCAGGGATAGGATCTGCCCCACTCTCTTGAGAACAGCAGAAGAAAGCAGTACAGGGAGAGAAAGAAGGAGCTAGAACTGTGTGTGTTTGTGCGTGTGTGTGTCTCTCTATGTGTGTGTCTCTGTGTGTGTGTGTGTGTCTCGGCAGCTTTCCTAGGACAGGTTTATAGAGACATGTTGCAAAGAAGACAAAATAGACACAGGTGAAGACAGAACGAGCCAGAGAAATGAGAAGGAGCCAAAAGATTAGAACATAATGTTAAAATTAGTATGAAGCCAGGCAGAATCCAAGAGAAGCCAGATTGAATAAGTTAGCTTGGAAAATTAGATTATATGGAGGCTAGAAGCCTCAGATAGTTAGAATAGAGAAAGAATCCCTCTGGCCACAGCTCAGGCGGTGTATTTCCACAGCTTGGGTATGGCTCTCATCTCTTCATCTGAGGAAATAAAAGTAATTTTCTGGGATGCTCATTAAAGAGCATAAGCTCAAGAAAGCTAGCTAATACAAAGTGGGAGGAGTCGTTGAGTAAAGAGCTGGTTATGAAAGAGTTAGAAAAGAGATTTGTGTTATAGACAGAGATTCACTTGGAAGCCAAACTCTTCAAGATTAACCCTATAAAATATTGTCCCTTTTCATTGTGCTGATTCAGGAGGGCTTGATTTACTGGTTATGTGTTTGCTTTGGAGGTGCCATGGATCAGATTCGTAGGTTCATGCAGACACTCTCCAATGAGCATCACTGAGCCTCAGCCTGATTACACTCAGCTATGCTGCCCCATTCACTTACACACAGCCAGGCCTTCATTGTTCTGAATCCAATGATTCTGCCTGTTTCCCTGTCTTAAGTTGTTTTGGAACATTTTCTACACTTGAGCCCTGTTGCTTTCCAATGGTGACCACAAGAAACTCGAGAAGAGTACGGAAACCTCATGTATGCCCGTGGACCTGAACATGCACAGCGTCATTTAATTATGGTGCTAATCAATGTATAATTTTTCTCACTTTACAACTGAGAAAACTAAGGATCAAAGACATTAAGCCACTTCCCCTAACTGTAGGTAGAAAATGAACACAGAAAAAAAGACATTTATCTGCATTTCCTGATATTCTTTAGTGGCATAAACATGACTTAAGTAGAAGATAAAGTCAAAGAGACTAAATGGCAGACAGAGATACTACTCTGGTAGCACACTGGTCTGGCATGCCGAAGGCCTGTGTTCAATTCCCAGTGCCGCATAAAGCCAGGTGTGATGGTTCTTGTCCTTCATCTCAGCACTGGAGAAGTAGAGGCAGGAGGATCAGGATCGTATCAAGTCAGCCTTTGACACATAGTGAATTCCAGGTTAGCCTGAGCTACTTCATACCTTCTCTTGGAAAGACAAATAAAGGAGGTGGAAATGGCATCAATAGTCTACACAGAAGTATTGGCTTGTGCAACTCCCTGTGGGAATGTGTTGGGAATAGAAATGAAGAGGAAGACCATGTAGAGAAAACATAAAAAAGTCAAACATAGAGGGTGGATCCTCGGTACTCAAGCTAACACCCTGCATGACACTGGAAAAGAAAGTAGTGAGAAGGGAGGATAGGAAATCTCCATTTCTATTTTGGTAGGTTTCTCCTTTCCTTCAAAGTGATAAAAGCAACAGCTTTTGTTTAAGCCCCTAAACAAACTGTTTACTCTCCTCCCTCATGCAAGCAAGGCAAAACTGAGAAGAGAGAGGTGGTACTCTGTGCATGGTAATGTTGTCTTCAGCCTGTTTTATTAGCGATGCTACAGAGGTATTTCATTAATTACTGCTGACATATGTTTGTGCTAATGGTGAGCTCTTACTCATATCTGAACCCTCATCTGCCTTGAGAGCATCTCAAATGCAAATCAATCTCCTAACCTGAGAAAGCACAAGGAAAGATTACAAGAAAGCACAGAACAGTTAAGTTTGGCAAGTCCCAAGTTAGCTTAGCTCCTTGGTTTCTAACATGGAGAGAGCATGCTCCTCCATCCACGTCTGGAGATGTCTTTATCAAACCAAGATGTGTGGAACAGGGTACTGCTGCCACTGGGTGGGTAGAGTCTAGGGAACATTACCACAGTTGATGACAAGGACCTTCCTCAGAAGGAAGGAATCCAGGAATCTGTAATGCTAAGACTGAAAAATCTGGCCTTGGTCACTCCTTCAGCTTTGATTAGTATCCAGAGAAGAACCACGGATGGGAGCAGATCTTACTCAAGGTCACACAGCAAGTTACAGGGGGAATGAGACTGCAGGTAGTCTGCTCTGACTACGAATGTGAACATCTGACTCCCAGATCGTAGATCAGACCCTTACTAACTGGTGAGTCCTAGTCTCTCTTGGCTCTTTGTGCCCCACTGACATCATTTACAAAGTAGGCATAGGGGTCATTTCTACCAATAGACCTGTAGCACTGGATGGCCTGGGATTGGCTTCTGGGTAAACCAGGCTAGCCTCAAACTCATAGAGACGACCTGGCTCTGCCACCTGAATGTTGGGATTAAAGGCATGTGCCACCACCACCACCTCTCCATCAGTAAATCTTCAGGGATGGTCTAATAGTATAAAATAAACACATGACTTACCATAGAGTGTTACTCAGTTCTTTAAATTTTTAAATACACATTTTCTTACCAGTAGGACTGGAAGAAAACTAAGGTTTAATTATAGAGATTACTGACCTAAGGCAGTCACTTCTATACCAACAGTCAGTCCAGTCTCTGTCCCCTGACCAGGAAATTTTTGAATCAAGGTGTAAAATTGATTCTAACTGCTAACTGATTAGTCACCATAACTTCTGACAAAAAGATGGGTGTCTCAGGATGGAGCCTCTTTCTTCTTTAGCCTGATAACCCCAACACTAGCTTCTATAGAAACAGACAGAAGGCGTGGTGGGCTGATGGACGGTTGACCCCTTCTGCCAGCTCCGAAGACATCCAAGTCCAAACCCACAGAGGATCTGAGAAAAGGGGAAAGGACTCTACACATGTGTAAGGCAATGATCTTAGAGCAGGAGGATAGTCTTTGGGTATCAGCCAGGCTTTCGTATCTCTGTGACAAATACTCAAGAATATCAATGCAAGGAAGAACGTTGTATTTGGGACCAGGCTTTCGGGAGGTTCAGTACATGTCTGCTTGAGTAAAATCTCAATGTGGCAGGAATAGATACTGGATTTTCCATCACTTTGAATGCTGTAAAAAACAAGGTTTTATGGTTTATACCTGTAATGAGTCATTTATACCTTTGGAAGTCACAGGGACAAAGATATCCATTTTGCTGTTCAAATCGCCCCACAAAACA
Organism: Micromys minutus; assembly: GCF_963924665.1. Classification (NCBI taxonomy): domain Eukaryota; kingdom Metazoa; phylum Chordata; class Mammalia; order Rodentia; family Muridae; genus Micromys; species Micromys minutus. The sequence goes on from NC_137971.1 coordinate 79,407,822, forward strand.
TCCGTGCAGCTGCATTCATTATTTTTATCAGCATGGATTCTGTACATAGACTCATGATGTCATCATTTTATTAAGTCTTCTATTTATGGACATGTCTGCAACTGCCAGGTTGGAATATACACCGATATAGTTTTATTTTAATATTATATTGCCTTTTTTAGTAGTTGTGACTGTAGGTAGTGTGGTCTTTAGTTTGAGACAGGAATATGTTATCAACATTGATCACAAAAGAAGCCATTGGCTCAGGTAAAATGACAATTCTTGGCCTGGAGTCCCAAAAGAACTCTCCTCATCACTGCAGAGGAATGGACATAGTCTGCCAACCAGCCAAGGGGAGTAGTGAGGAAGCCATTTATCCTGTGCTTAAAGCTTTTGGGTGAAAAGGAAGAAAATTGTCACCTGTGATAAAGTCAACTACCCCATTACCAGAAGGTCTCCCAGGATGGAGGAACTAGGCTGGGAAATGAGCAAGGAGACTGTGGGGGTGAAGCCGAGAAACTAGAGCAGACAAGATGTTGGGAGAAAAGAAAAGGACAGAGGGAAAGAAAGAGAGAGGGGGGGGAGAGAGAGAGAGAGAGAGAGAGAGAGAGAGAGAGAGAGAGAGAGAGAGGGAGGGAGGGAGGGAGGGTGAAGAGAGAGAGAAAGGGAAGAGGGATGGGAAAGGAGAAAAAAGGAGAGGAGGAGAGGGAGATAGAAGACAAAAGAAAGAGGAGGAAAGGGGAGAGAGGAGGAAACCACAGAGCAGGACTGTCTGCCATTATGTCTGTCTAGGAAGCAGGAAGGTGCAGCCTCACTGAAACTTCTAGTCTTCCCTGATGACCTCCAACAAAGAACAGTTCCAAAGGCTCTGTGGAGAGGTGCAGGAGCCAGTGATGTGGCAGCAGCCTTCTCATGCAGGCCGGGCCATAAATTCAGTTCCCAGCAAGTAGCAGGTTGCTGTATTTCCTAAACCTCATCTTCATTAAAAATAAAAAAGCAGGTATGAGAACCACTTTGGTAAAGGTGATGACAGAAAATATAATTTTCAACTGAGTGAAGTTCTCCTGCTCCTAGCTCTTAATGACACTTAATGACAGCTGGGGATCTCTTGATAGCACAGTGGTTGGTGATAGAGGATGAAGCCTCTGCTGCCCAGACAACCAAAATTTGCATCTTTCTGGAAATTCTTCAGGATCTAAGACATGTCTCCAGGACAAAGGCAGATTCAGATTTCTAATTTCCAGAGGACCAAGGATTATAGAGTCAAGGTGTGTGATGATTGCAGGAAAGAGATGATGGGGTGCTAGAATTCAGCAAGATCTCGGGGAACAGTTCTTACTGGTATCTCTACATCTTTTCCACTTACTGTTTCCAGACCCAGGAATAGAGGAACAGCTCAGGGCTTTCTTTAGTGATCACTTCCACCCTCCTGTGCTGACCACAGTGCTTGGTATTTATTGAAAGCTTGCAGTGGGAGGCCCTATGTTCTGTGCTTTCCACAGAGAACTCGGGGTTCTATGAATACAAGTAGCATCTTTCATTAATGGAAAGTATACACAGCTCCTCTTAAAATCTGGTGGTGCCCCTGCATGGGTGGCTGAGATAGGAGAGTTGTGTAGTCTAGAGAATGATATAAGATAGTGGTGCTTTGGGCTATAAATAAGTGAAATTATTAACTATAGCAAAACAAAGTAAGGGAATGTGTATGTGCATGTGGGCATATGTTTGTGAACTACATGTATGCAGGAGCCCAAAACTTCAGAAGAGGCCCCTGATCCCCAGAACTGCTGTTATAAATCATGCTAAGTCTCTTTCTTTCATTCTCTGTGTGAGTATATATGATCACATAGTGTTTCTTGGATGTCTCACAGCAGCTTGAGGTTTTTAAGTTTTATCCACTATTGTTTTAAATGGCAGACTATCCTTTAGATAGCAGAATCATAGCCCCGCTGTGTGTATATCTCTTCTCTCATTCATCACTTAGCAGACATTCACTGTCCCACCTCGCTTCTGTGAATAGTGCCATAACAAACGTGGAAGTGAGGTGTCCTTGCAAGCAACTGAAGTTTGTCTTAGAACTCGAGTTCCCACTAGCTTGATTGCTGGAGCTTACAGAGCTTTCTCGTTAACTCTTCAGGAGTTTCCATAAGCTACTCCATGGTGACTGAGCCACTTTTCCTTCCTGTCCATGGTCATGAAGGATTCCATTCCCCACTATCAGATCAGTCAGTGAAATGTCACTACAGAAGGGCCACAGAAACCTAATCTACAGTCCTTCTAAAAATGGTGCTTCATTATTTACTACTCCAGTGTTTATGGAGGTGTGATTGAGTCCAGTGACCACAAATAACAGAATAAACAGACACACAGATAGATAGAGCTAGTTTCGTGTGCATTTCATGTTCCTGGCAACCAGTAAGTAAGGTAGGCACCCTTGAGCCTACTAAACAAATTGTAGCCATTGACAGTCCCAAGTTGACAGAATCTAGATTCACCTGAAAGGACAACCTCTGGGCATGCCTATGAGGTTGTTTTGAGACTGGTCTAACTGTGGAAAGAAGACCCACCCAAAATTAGGTTGGCAGCAATGGATAAGCTGGAAGACCAGCATGCACTGCTGTTTCTCAAGTGTGTACATCATGTGACCAGCATCCTCGAGTTCCTGCTGCCACTCTTTCCCCACAGTATAGACTGCATCCCCATACTGTGAGCCAAAATAAGCTCTTTCTTCTCTTCCCTTCTCTTCCCTTCCCTTCCCTTCCCTTCCCTTCCCTTCCCTTCCTTTCCCTTCCTTCCTTCTTTCCTTCCTTCTTTCTTTCCTTCCTTCCTTCCTTCCTTCCTTCCTTCCTTCCTTCCTTCCTTTCTTCCTTTATTCCTTGCTTGCTTTTGTCAGATATCTTGTCTATGCAAATAGACAAATAACCAATACAGAGATGAATAGGCCAATACTATGAGATGCTAAACCATCTACACACTTACATTGACCTGTATTCAAACACCAGTTGTCACAACTAGCAGCCAAACTCTGCAGGGGAGAGCCATGTGGAGGACTGAATTGAGTCCAACAGAACATTCAGAATCACTGACATTTTAACTAAAGTAGATCTTTCCTAGTTCTTTCCCTTGCCAGAAAGAGGTAAACTCTCAACTGATTGGCACAGAATACACACCCACAAAATGTTCTAGAAACAGTGTCTTGCTGCATCGAAGAAGACAACATTCACTCCAGCATGCTGAGAGAAGCAAGCAAAAGTTCAAGTAGTTGTTTTCAATTTAGGAGAGAAAATGAATCATCAGTAAGTACAACGTCTACATCTTGAGCATTTTATCAATTTCCTTTTTTCTGTTGACAAAGCATAGTTTTAAAAAATTAGTTAGCAGGGTGCTTTCATGACTTTTGAAATTTGAGACTTTAATGCGAATTTTTTGTGCTGTTCTGAGAATTTAATAGGACTTTTCACAGTCCTTTTCTCCTAATTCATCTTAATGAAAAAGTCTGGCAGTTTGGTTTAGTTTTTCTGATGAGCAGATGCTCAGTGTAAGGTTGCAGATTCTGTATCTGCCACACGTCTCCCAGGACCTTGTGGGTATCCTGAATCTTCTCAGAAACGACTCGACTCCTGCATCCTACTGTGTCTCTGAAGATTCCCAGTCTTCCATGCCTACAGTCCACCCCGGGTCTGCTAAATTCTCATTAAGCCCCCGACTCTGTGGATCCCAGGGCAGATGTGCATTGTAGGACTCTGAGTCCAACATCCATAAAACACTCATATGAACAGCAGCAGTCAGGCTGGAAAGCTTTTGGTGATGGGTGATTTCTGTCTAGCACATGACTAAAAATCGAGTTTTAGGGTACTGAGGAGATGGTTTAATAGGTAAAATGTTTGGCAAGCAAGCATGAATACCTGAGTTTAGATCCCTGACACAGTCATGGTTGTCTGTGCCTATGATCCTAGCACATGGGAGACAAGACAAGAGTACTCCTAAAACTCATTGTCCAGCCAGTCTAACCATACTGATAAATTTGGGGATTAGTGAGACCTAGTCTCAAAATCATAAAGTGGAGACTAATTCATGAAACACATGAGTGACCTCTGGCCTCCATATATGTACATATACTCATGTGTGCACATACCCAAACACAGTCATATATACCCCCAACACACACAAACACATGCACGTGCGCACAAGTTTTAGACATGGGTGAACTTATTGGCCACACCCAGTTCTTCCCAGATGCCTCTCTGTGACTTCCCTCTCTCTCCTGCTTCTTTCACCCCATCCCTGGTTATCCATTTCTGTCTTACTGTACCTCTATTCTTAAAGCTCATTATCCAAATTATTTTTTTCTAAAAAAAGACAGAGTGCTCTAAAGAACATTTTTCATGCCAGTTGCAAAAATAACATCTCTCCCTCTTTCTCTATGGAAGGAAGCTCACTGGAGAGAAGCTCAGGATAGTGTCAGCCAGGTTCTAAAAATCAAGCCTGTGGAGGTGAGTCAAAAAATACCATCGAATCAAGAACAATGGGCCTTCGAACCTTTGTCTTCACTTCCCATTAGCCCATGAGGATTGTTCGAGTTGGTTATTTTTTTTCTTCAAAAAGAATATAGCTGCAGTTTCCAGCCATAAATGCTGTCTCTTTCAAACAAAGATGGCCAATTCCCATTACACAGCAGAGTCTGTTGAATAGCCCACCCTCGGCAGTTTATTCTTAATACTCAGTTCCCAGTAGCAATTACTGTTGGGAAGACCAGCTTCCGCTGCCCCAAGCATTCCTCTCAGCTCTGACCAGTGCTGAACTCCTCATCACAGTGACCACTGGCCTGTTTTGTTACTTGATTACAATGTTTCATTCAGTCTCCATCTTGAACCAACCAGGCAGGGGCAATTTTCACCCCCATTTCACAGATGAGAAACTGAAGGCAAAAGCATTGAAACCAAGGTGACTTAGATGCAGAATCTATGTTTTCAAAAATACCCCTGTCTCTGACTTCAAAAGCAGCAATGCCAGGTGACCCCAGAGTTTGGCTGTCCAACTTAGAATTATTGTGATTCCCAGGCCTTGGGCTAATCTCCCTAGATCCATCCAGTGTCAGCCTAAATACAACCTCATATGCCAGTTTCCTCTAACCCCACAGCGAGGCATTCCTGCTACCCTGTGATCTCCCTTTCCTGACTGCTGTTTGCCAACCGAAGCTGAAACCGCTAAGTAATTATTTGTGCAATGACTTCAAATATGTCTTTTTAACTATGAGTGACGGTTGTTTGACTTGTAGTTTGGCCTCAACAAATATTTGCTCGGAGCCTGCACATATGAGAGTAAAGCCAGAAGAGCCTAAAAATAACTCGGGGTAGAACACATTTCTCAGACTGGAAATTGCCAACATTTGGGGCTGGGCAGTTCTTTGTGGAGAATGGGGCTTTGTTCTCAGTGTGGAGTTGGAAGAGTGACCGTGGTGGTCAATCTGTCAGGTCGACAGGATCTAGAATCATCTAAGAGACAAACCCGATCATTTGTGTTAGTTTCTAGATCGGGTTCATTGGATTGAGATGGCCCACCCTATATCGGGTTCATTGGATTGAGATGGCCCACCCTCAATGAGGATGACACAGTCCCTGGGGTAGGTTCCTGGGTTGGATGAGTTGAGTACCTGCCTTCATTTCTCTTTGCTTTCTGACTGCAGACACGTGACCAGCTGCCTCGAGCTCATGTTGCCGCGCTGCCTGCCATGCTGGACAGCCCTCTCACAATGTGAGCCCACCCAACTCTTCCCTTTAAGCTGCTTTTGTGATGTGTCTGGTCTCCACAACAAGAAAAACGGTCATTGTTTTGCTCTTTTTGTTTGTTTCTGTTGTTTGTTTGAGATACAGGATGACTCTGTAGCTCAGTCTGGTTTCGAACTCATAATCCTCGTGCCTGCGTGTGGGGATGACAAGTGTGAGCCACCACACCTAGCATGAAAGAGTGTTCCTAAAGCTTTATTTTTGCAAATGTATCTCTAGGCACCCCGTTCCCATCTGTATTTGTGAGCAGCCATCTGGAAGACAGACTGGGTCATTGGAATTCCCTAGCCTGGCATTTAAAAGTCAAAACTCTCCTTGAATAAATGAATAACTGAAATGGTTTCTTGGACCCCTGGATCATGAGGACACACTTGCCATTATTTATTAAAGGGCACATTTGTTTCTCACCTAATCCTGTCCACTTGTGGACAAGATAGTTGGACAAAGTCTTTAGTCTCCAAAGGTGCTGAGGGCTCTTGGCTTCTATACTTGCTTTTAACTCTAAACTGAATGCCAAATATTCAGAATGCTGTCTCCTCATTTCTGCTTTTCCTCATGCCAGAAGATGTGTTTCGGGGAAGAAATATCATCAGTGGTCTTACCCAGCACTGGGCTCTGCAGGGTACAATACTAACTTGCTAGTCAAGATGTTCTCAGTGCAATCAAGGTAGCATGACTGTTACGGAGGTAACCAACTGCATTCTGATTGGCTCTGAGACCTGCTCCTCGGGAATAAATTCATGCCTGATTTAAAGCTCTTGTCTGGGGAGGAGACAGGATCTGGGAAGATCCACCTCTTGTTTGGTAAATGGACATATTGTCTAACCACCTTCTAAATAGTTCTGTTTATATCCACAGATTAGTGCTGCTTTTGCCTTAGAGAAGCTTTTTAGATAGTGAATAATAGTTAATGCAGACATTCCTAACTGGTCAAAAGGCTAAGAGTAAGCGGCTGCTGAGTGTTCAGCCCTGTGTTTAAGGTCATCTGTGTCAATCACTCCAGCCATGACTCAGGTACATTGAAGAAGAGGATAATGGAAGAAATGCATTGATGAGAACTGGGGGATAAGGAAAAGCACTGTAAAATACTGTCTTCTGGTCATGGCAGAGTGGCTGCACAACAACTATGGTTCTCTGATATATGCAAGGAAAGTGCTCTAACTTGAGCCACACCCCAGTCCAGGGTGATGGTTTCTGTTTCTTTATTTCCTTCTGGGTTATGGCTGATGCTCTGATAGACTTGATTATTGCTTCAGGGCAGTAGATATGGCCAGGAGATTTTATTTTCTATTCACTACATCCCAGGGCAGCGCCGAGGTGGTAGACACCTCCACCTCAGGGCAGAGCTGAGAATTCTGTATGTCTGTTTCAAGGAGTGCCATGGGAGACATGATACCTATGGAGCTCAAGAGAAGCCCTGAGAAGGAACTTAAAACTGCTCTTGCTGTGGCTTCCCCTCCTCCCCAACTAGTTCATAATATTAAGAAAGACATAAATGTGCATGGACAAAAGCTGGTGCCATCAACAGAAAAGAACTTGTTACCTGAGAGTGGTCTTGAGAGGTGTGTGTTCTTGGAGAGACCTGTTTGCTTCCTGATGGGATTAGTGCAGGCAAAGCAGGCTCTTAAAGGATCACACACACACAGGAATGCAAGTATGCGTATGCATGTATATGTGTGTGTTTATATATGCTGGTGTGTATTATGTAATGCATGTATGTATGGTGTGCATACATATGTATGTTTTCATGTATGGGTACATGTGTATATGTATACATGTATATTTGCAAATATGTTTATATAAATGTTTATACTTATGTATATATAGATACATAATCATTTTTGTTTGTGTTTTGAGACAAGGTCTTATTATGTAGTTTTGGCTATGTAGAACAAGCTAGCCTCAAACTCCCGCATGTCGACCTGCCTCTGCATCCCAAGTGTTGACACTTGCCAGGCGCACACTGACCCTCCACAATAATTTCAGTGTAGATGTTACATGTGGAAGAAAGCACACTGCATTTGTTGGGATTGTTTCCTATCACATGTGCTGCCCATGTTCTTTTGTCCTTCTGACAATTTCTGTTTTGTCCAAGCCAGCTTATGTCCCAGTTGTGGGGAACTGGGGGTGGGTGACAAAAGAAAAGGACTTATACCAAGTGCTGCTTTTATTGATTTCTCATTTGCAGACTAGAATCTGTGATGGACACAGCATCTTTAGGGGCAATTGTTCCTTTCTTGGCTTTCAGGTACCTGGAGAGAAGAACTTTTAGTTTTTTCACTTAAGAAACCATTCTGTGGAGTCTTGGGTTAGTTTATGGGTGTGCTTCTGAGGACAGCAAGTGGCGGCAGGGTGAAGCAATCTGTAGAATCCATCTGGGACTGTGTTAGTTTGAGTTCTATTGTTGTGAGGAGACACCATGACCACAGCAACTCTTACAAAGGAAAACATTTAATTTGGAGCTGGCTTATAGTTTCAAGTTTTTAGTCCATTATTGTAATGGCAGGAGACATGGCGGTAGGCAGGCAGACATGGTGCTGGAGAAGGAGCTGAGAGTTCTACATCTTAATTTGTAGGCAGTAGAAGGAGACTTCATGCCACATTGGTGGTAGCTTGAGAATAGGAGACCTCAAAGTTCATCTCTAGTGACACATTTCCTCCAGTAAGACCACATCTCCTAACAGTGCCTCTCTTGATGGGCCAACCATCCAAACTCATGAGTCTGTGGGGTCCATTTCTATTCAAACCACCGCAAAGGCCCAGATCATTTATGCCTCTACTTCCTTATTGTTCTGTCAACCTTTAAGCTAGGGGTTCTAAAATCATTAGTATGTACTTACAGGCTGCCTGTGTGTTTGTCTCTGTGTCTATGTGGCCAGGACCTATTTGACAGTTACACAGAGCTTATGGATACCTTCACAGTCTAGTCATTTTATTTTAAAATGCATTCATTTAAAAAAACCCTAATAACATTGGAAAATATCTATCAAAATATGTAATACTATGTATGTGAAAGGTAATAAATGGCTTATTTATCAATACATGGAATAAAAAGGCATAATGGTGACTTGGAGGATTTCCTAATTTTGAAATGGTGACATGTGTAAGTGATATTTTGAAACATCTACACCTGTAACATAATAATTATCTGTGACTTTCACCAGAGACACAGTCACGGCAGCAGTCACTGTTGTGACTTGTTCCTTCATTCCTAATGAAAGGCAGATCAGATTTCATACAGAACTGGTGAGAGCCAATGACAGAAGAGTATGTCACCCTTCCCCTCTGAGCTCATAGCTGTATTAGTTGAGTTCTCTAGAGCAACAAAATAACACACACACACACACACACACACACACGCACACACAAACACACAGTGGCTTACAGACTGTGGTCTGGCCAGTCCAACAATGGCTGTCTACCAAAGGAAATTCCAAGAATGTAGTAGTTCTTCCGTCTACACGGCTGAATGTTTCAACTGGTTTTGAGTATGTGCTAGAATTCCAGAGAAGTAGCCTTTAATGCCAGTTAAGGAATGGACTTGTCAGTGAGAACAAAAGTAAGCAGGCAATGTGAGCTAGCTTTCTTCTTCTACGTCCTCTACAGAGGCTGATGCTTCAAATGATTTAATGAAGAAGAAATACCTCACAGGTGTACCCAGCCATTTGGAGTTCAGTTAATTTCAGATGTGGTCAAGTTGACAACCAAGAACCATCTGAATACCACTGGTGGACCAGGCTAGAAACTCAATTTTAATAGCAGAGTGAACATGAGACAATGTATAAACAAAAAAAAAAATTATTTCTCATAGTTCAGGAAGCTGGAAGTAGAAAATCAAAGTGCCAGCAGATTTTGGGGTTACTGAGAACAATGTCATGGTTCTTAAATGGGGCCATCTTGCTGGGCCTTCAGATGGTGGAAGGTAAAAGACCTGCTCTGGGGTTTAAAGATATCAATACCATTCAGAAAATTGATAGTGCACCTTCCAGAGGGTCTACCTTGGAAACGTAAATTTCTTGGAAGCATGGGGAAAGCGTGGGTGGATACAGACATCCAATCATAACACTTCATACTCACTGGGCTCAGATCGGCCATCAACCTTCCTTCACCAGACATAATCAATGTCACACTTGTCATCTCAGTTAACGTGACCCTACAAAGGCTGAGGTCAGAGAACTTGAGGTCACCTTGACTCCCGTTCCCTTCACCTACACTTAGCCAATACACAAGGCCTGTCAACTCTGATCACCAAACAGACTCATACTTCTCCTTGACTAGGATGACACATGCCTGTTCTTCACCTAGCACGTGCCCCCTTCTCTCACCTTCCCATCATTTCACTGACTGCATACAGGGACACCCATACCAGACTGGTTCTCAACTTATGATATAGTCAATGTCGACTTTAACTGGTGATTCCTGCCCACCTCCTAAGCATGTTAGAATCACAGAGGTTTGGCACCAAGCCCAGGTCACATGACACCCCCAAATTTGTCCCCTAGGTGATTCTAGATGCCCTCGGGTAGGCCAACAGCATGAGCAATCATGCCATTCATTCTAAGCCTTGTCTTTCCTCTGCTCCCAGCACTTGTTCTGGTGTCCAAAGCAGCAATAGATGCATGGAAAACTCATAACTTCTGTGTGTAGTCTGCCTCCTTCGAGAAGGGAATCAATCATACAGTGCAGTACATGCCCAGACTGGAGGACAAGAACTCAGTCACTTACTGTCTGTTTATCAAGGGCATGGGTGAATCATCCAGTGTCTACAAAGCTTTTGCCTACTTCAAAGCTGACTCAGAAGCCTCCCTCAGGGCCTCCCTCTGGAGTCATTGGGTCACCTCACTCATTCAGGAGCCAATATGCCGGCCATTCATTGAGTGGACAATGGTGACACAGGGCCCTCCAGCTGACCTGCTTCCCTTCATGCTGGGGCACAGCCCTCCTCATCAGCACAGGCATTTGAGCAGAACCATGGTGGCCAGTGACACTGCCTCCTTTCACATGCCTCGGCTCAGCTTGCACAGGTTAAATATGCTTAGGAAAAATCTATTTATCAATAGAATATTTGCACAAGCTTTACTCATACTGTGAGCATCAACACAAAGCTATTCCTGTGCTTGTCTACCTGTTTGGTAGGCCCAGACATTTCTAGAAAGACTGCTGACGTCATTTAGGCTAGGTATATCTGGCACACAGAAAATGAAAACCAGCCATGAATGGATGTAATTAGGTTTATTAAGTTTTTCTAGCTTTCTTGGATTATATTGACATTATCTGTGGCACTTCCCAAGGTTGCTGTGAGAACAGAAGGACTTGGGGAGCAACAGAAACAGACTCTGGTGCAGGAATCCTGCAGTAAGTGTAGGTCTTTGTCCCAGTGGACAGCATTGCCATTCAAATACCTGTTTAGCCCGTTTAACACACTGCAGTACTTCCAGCAAACAGTTCTGTGAGATGGTCAGCCAGCAGTAATCATGACAACACTTACTAGTTACTGAGAAGTTAATCAAATGCCAAGCTTGGGGGTGTTTTTTTTAAAATGCACTGTCCAATTTGCAGAGACAAAGACAATTTGCAAGATAGGGAAGTGGTAGTACGGGACTCAGAGAGGTTGAGTAAGCTACCCAAGGTCACCCAGCAAAGAAGTGGAAGAGAGATGAAGTTGAGCCCTTCCACACTGAGACTCTTGACTGTTTTATGGTGACAGGATTCACTCTTTGTTCTAGAAAGGGGAAATGGTGAAATGGTAAGGCAGGTGAGCGGAGTCACCGGAATCAAAGCTGATGCAGGGGCATGGCTATGATGCAGGCTAGGGTTTGCATGCTTGACTAAAACACTAGGGAATGACACCATGGCAGCTCAGATGAGCCTCTGAGTGTAACCTGAGTGTGCATTCATTTAGTGTTGTCAAACAAACCTGTGCTCCTCATATGTGGTCTCGACTGAGTCTCAGGTGGAGGAAATCTCATCAGCTGAACCCCAAGCTTTAGCAGGAGGTCAAGCGAGTTGGCATAGTCCAGGTGTTGCCGGGGCCTGAAGGGAAGCTCAGTGGCATCTTCTAGATCAAAGGCTGAAAATGGCCCAATGTGCATTTCCTCCTAGCTTAGGATTTTATTTCCAGGAGATGTCATATGTACCCATCTGTGGGGAAAGGCATGTGGGTGGAAGGCATGGGGTTAATATTCTGTCTTTGGGTTTATGGGCTTTATTGATTTGCCTGGAGTCAAAGTCTGCCCTTTGACCTGTTCCCACAGGCAGGTTTGCTGAAACCAAAGAGGCCGGCAGCTGTTTGCAGCGGATCTTTGCAGAAGACACAGATGCCCTTGGGGAGGCAAGAGGTAGGCAGGTGGGAGGATGGAGGTAGAAACTGCCCTTCCTGCCAGACAGTAATTCACCTGCTCACACCAGCTGCTTTCCAGCTGTCACCAAATCTTTCCTAGGGTAACTCCTCCCACTCCCTCCAGCTGCCTGTTTCTCCCAGCACCTTGGATACTGCCCCACCAAGGCTGCCATCTTAGATTCCCAGCTCACCCCTCCTTTTGCTCTTGCTTTATTCTAGTATCTCATATGAACTAATAGAGCTTCCTTTAATAAAACCACTGTAAAAGGTATGTTATATCAGAAAATTGTGGCATACCTAGGCTATAGTAATACTAATAAACACCTTTGCTTATTTTAAATAGTTTTTTTCATGGTCTTCTGAGCCCTCCCTGTTTTAACCCTTGCAATTCAGTTCCTTTGTCCCTCTCCCTCTTCCGCATGGTGCTACATCACATGATGTTCTTCAAGCTTTTGGGGAATGCATAGTCACTCTCCTGTTCGCTTGAAGAGCTTGACCAAAATGTCTCTGGGGATGGTGGTATTAGAGATGAGCACCACCACATTGGAGGTAAAAGTGCTTGCTATGAAAACCCCAAAGCTTGAGTTTGATCCCCAGAACTCATGGAAAAGGGTGGATGACGTGGTACTTGTCTGTAATTCTGGGACTCCTGTGAGGAGATGGGAAAACCACCCAGAGGCTTGTGAGCCAGTCTGCCTGTAATGCTTAATAGAGCAAATAGAAAAGTCCTTGTCACACACTCAGTAACTGACTCCTCAAGTTGTCCTCTGACATTCACATGTGAACACATTTGCACATACATACACACACACACACACACACACACACACACACACACTCCATTGTCTTCCTCGTGAGGCCCTTGCTGACTCCCTCTTCTGCAGTCTAAATTAGACACATGTGTTACACTTATTCTTTCCAACATTCCTCAACTTTATAAGCTTATACCTGTGACTTTTGTTTACCAGATCTTCCCAGCTGAGTGTATGGACCACAGGGGCAGCGAGTCTTCTGTCTTGTTCATCACTCCGTCTCCTGTGCTCAGAAGCTTGAACTGATCCTATAAATATGTATGCCATTCTTCTGAAGTCACAGTCCTATGCTAGGTGCAGGAGATACACAAAGACAAGGCACCATCTGTGGAAAAGAGCTGGACAAACAGACCTCTACTGAAGCATGCATATGATAATTTAAAGAAACAAGACTGGATACACCTTGCAGTAGCTACTATCCTCTAAACAAAAGTCAAGATTCAGATTGGCAGGGGAGCTGGCTTAGACGACGAGTAATAATGTCCACCAAGGGTGGATTTTGGTTTTCTTAGAGCACTTCCCTCTGTGAGAGGAAAGTGGCGGCCCTCTGTTGGATCCTGGGCTGTGGAAACCATTGCTCGCTCTAGCTGCGCCTGCTGCTGCTCACTCAGAGATCATACGTTGGCAGCGATTATGCAGAGCATCCAAGGCGGTCTTGTTTCTCAGACTATTCTCGAGAAAAAAAGACTGCATTAATAATTTGTTTTCTTGGTATGGGCCATTGCAAAATGATATTCCAGCCCTAGCATGCTATTTCCTTTCCTCATTTACATTTGCTGCTGCTTTAATTATGCTTTTCAGGCAGAATACTTATTAATTTTATAGACCTACCTGAAAATTAAATTGGATAAATTCCTTGTGCTTGGTGCCTTGAAACGTGTTTGGTTTTTTTTTTTTTCCTCCAAGGTGTTGCCAGAGCCCACTTTGGTCCTGTGCAATTTGGCTCTTCTGTAACTTCATTTGCAAAGATGTTTAAAGGATGCTCACCAGCTTTGAGCAAGAGAAACATTATAGAGTGGAGCCCATCTCAGGGCAAAAGAGAATGATGATGATGATGATCATGATCATGATGAACACAAAGACAAAGAAGAAGCAGGCAAAGATGAAGACAAAGAAGAGAGAGGAGGAGGTGATCAAATATCTCATTTTCTTACTGGGTCAGGAGCAACCCACATTCTCATAGTATTCACAAGCAAACTGAATAAGAATCAGGGTAAGAATGATTCTAGGTAAAACCATGGAACCCAAGAGGGCTCCAGGAATAGGGTAGCAAAACCTGGAGCCTAGAGCTCCACCAGGACAGGAAACAGCATAGGATTCTGCACAATTGCTGCACTGCCTAGCCCAGTGCCTGGCATGCAGACACTCAGTAATCAGTTGATGAGTTGAAATAAAGTAAAATCAACCAGGCCTAGTGTGGCAAAAATGCTGAGTGTTGTCACCTGCTCATGATGGCGAATTTTGGTTGTCAATTTGATATGCCCAAAAGGAAGGAACCACAGTTGAAGACTCACCTCATCTGGTCAGTGTATGGCATGTCTCTGGGGACATTTTCTTAGTTGTTAATTGATACAGGGGGACCCAGTCCTCTGTGGGTAGTACCATCACTAGAGGATCTGGACTGCCTAAGAAAGTTTGCTGAAAGAGAGGCTGAAAGGAAGCCAGTGGACAGAAATCTTCTGTGGCTTCTGCTTAAAAGCTCCCGACTTACTGAAATTCCTGCCTGACCTCTATCAATAAAGAACTGGAATTCATTTAGACTCACACGACAAAAAGTGGAACTGGGTCTCTTTCTTTATTGGTTCTTCCTCCCTCCCTCCTTTTCTCCCTTGCTTCCTTCTTTCCACTTTCTTTTCTTCTTCTTCTGTTTGTTTTGGAAAGGTCTCACTTTGAAGCCCCAGGACTCTGTTTGTAGTCCAGGTGGACTTGAACTCACAGAGAAGCTACCTCTCCTGTTTCTGCCTCCTCAGTGCTGGGATTAATGATGTGTGTGCCTCCCCATGCCAATCCCTGATTTAGTTTTTTTAAAACATCTTGAAAACAAGTAAAGGCTCATAACCAACAAGTAAAATCACCTGGCCATTGATTTTACTAATGAGTTTATAAACTTTCATGTTTCTTTTTTCTGGTGCCAGAATGTAGCAAAAGGCCTTACATACACTGGGCTAGGCAGGTACTCTTCCATGGGTGACATCCACGGATGCTATTAAAAACTTATGGGGAGAATAAAAACTGTCTCGTGGCAACTTGTGAAAAAATTAAGGGCAAAATACTTTCAACTTTCAAGTTTTGTAAAAAGAGAAAAGTTCATAACAATACTTGCTAGAGATATTGAAAAAAATTTACAGTATGTTATTCTCTTGGAATGATTGATTAATTGATGATATTTTGATAATATTTTAAAACAATAAAAATTAGAATATATCATTTTCAAGAAGTCTATTAGTAACATCAATAAAAAACCCAACAATTTTAATTCACTATGTTAAAAGAATAAGAAAAATACCCGTATAACTATTTTAGTAGATGCAAAGAAAACTTCTAATAAAAGTCAACATATACTCACAATGAAAATCTATAGCAGTTCAGGATTGGAAAAAGTATAATTGGTGTGATGTAAGACGGCTCTGAAAGGCTCACAGCTAAAGGTTGCACATATTTGTAGAAGATGGAAAACAGTTTCAACAAAGGAGGTGGGGAACTCTTCCCAGAGCTGGTCCTCAGCTTTGTCTCAGAGTTGCAGCCATTTTAGTAAGCCAAAAGAGGAAAATGAAATATAAAGAAGGATATTTAATGTCAGAACTAACACCACCTCCATTTATAGATGAAGTGATTATATAAACAACATACTAAGCAATCTACAAGGCATAGCTAAAATCAGTACAATGGGTCAACACGATTTCACGGTGTAGAGTTCTACCCACAAGCATCATTTTGCAGTTTTACACATTGACAATAAATAATGTTAGAGAAAGAAATTAAAAAATTCACTAGGCCTCAAAATCATGCCATAATTTGGCATTAATTTAAACAAAATATGTATGAAACCTTTAGACAGGGAAATCTTTCAATAAAAGGACATCAAATAAATAGTGAAACATGCCACATTCACAGTACATATTTAATCTCAAAACACACAAGAAAACAGCCATTTATTACCTTTCCGTGACTCACATGCACATATCTGCATAAGCTGCATCCTTTCTAACAGACAAAAGAACTATCCAACCTACAGCTGTTAAATATTGTTGCTTTGGCCCAGAGTGGAGGGGTATTTATGAAAGAATGAATCCCTCCTTGTATCTGATAGTTTAGGTCAACTTGCTATAAACTCAAGTCATCAGGGAGGAAGGAGCCTCAGTTGAGAAAATGTCTCCATTAGATCTTATAGGCAGGTCTGTAGGGCAGTTCTACAACTAGTGATTGATGGGGAAGCCTGTTGGTGGTGGTGCCATCCCTGGACTGCTGGTCTTGGGTTCTATAAGAAGGTAGGCTGAGCAATTCATGAAGAGCAAGCCAGTAAGCAGCACACCTCCATGGCTTCAGTATCAGTTCCTGACTCCAGGTCCCTGTCACATTTGAGATCTTACTTTGACTCCCTTTGATGATGAACTGTAATGTGTAAGGTGAATAAACCCTTTCGCCCCAAGTTGCCTTGATAACAGTGTTTATATGAGGCAACAGAAATCCTTACTAAGACTGTATCTCTGAGCTGCAAAAGCAGTTAATGTCACCTGCTGACGCCTTCTACATTATGAAGCAAAGTTCTACATGGTACAGATGTCATCTTCAGACTTTCCTTTGAAGATTTAATGAACTTCTTCTCAAGCATATATCTTCTCTTATGTTTGCAGTTTCTTCTTTTCAGAACACTTTTCCTTTCTTGTTACTGGCCTGTCAGAAAAACCTGAGGTCTTGGCTTAGTACTATCCTTGGAAATTGATTTCTCTGGCAAGTGTGCATGCTCCATGTACACCTTAATGTGCACATCTCCCATCACACTCAGTTTACAGGGGATTTCCAATGCCCTGGTGCCAATAGTTAACCAAGGCTTACAGAAAATACAGGGTTTGGGTTATCTTAGCTTCATACTCTAGCAAAAAGGGATCACTCACAAGGGATGTATATATATATATATATATATATATATATATATATATATATATATATATATATATATATATCTGCGGAACACACAAGGCATGATTTACAGGGGTCTTTGTTGTAATCAGTCTTTTGGGGAGTGCACCTCATTTATGCACTGAGATCCCTAAAATGTTGGCAGGTGTGCAGTGTCTCCCAAGGCTCCATTTTATCCATCTACTGTGAGAATAGAATGTTGACCTAATTCTCAGAAGCAATGAACACAAATGTAAGCCAAAGTTCCCTCTTCTACACCTTTTGATGGGGTTGCTCACTACATTTAGGGTTGGTCTCCCCTCTTCAAATCATGTCTTCAAGAAAGTCTTTCACAAGAGTGTCCAGCAGCCTGCTTTAGTTTATTCCAAATTAGTGAGGTGGGCAACCAAGCTTCACCATTGTAGTCACTGGGGTTATGGGAGAAATGCCATTGCAGGAGGCAAAGCAAGCGTGCTTGGGGACATGGGGAAGTATCTTTATTTTGTTTTACAAAATACAGCAGTATTTTGCTACTTCTGTGAGCATGGAACTATTTCAAGGTATTTTTTAATGTTAGCATAAAAAATATTACCCAGATCAAAATGACAATTTTCTTTTTTTGAAAACCAAAAAAAAAAAAAAAAAAAAAAAAAAAAAAAAATTGTCATCTCAAAATGCATATGTAATCTCAAAGGTTTCCAAATAGACAAGGTGATCTTGCAAAAGGGTACAGCGAAGCTGGGTATGGCAATGGACCTTTGTGACACAGAACTGGGGAGGCTGAGACAAAGGATCAAGAATTCAAGGCCATCCTGGGCTACATAGTGAAGCCCTATTTCAAAACAAAGCAACATGACATATAGTGTCGAAAGGTCTTGCATATTTTGAACTTAAGACTGTAGTGGTCAGAACAATATGTCACTGATTTAAAGATAGACATTAAGACCAAGGGATAAAATTACTCAAAAGTAAGTTAGTACAAATGTAGTCTGAAAGTTTAGTTAGGTTAGTGTGAATGTGTGTGTGCACATCCATGCGCACCCATGTGTTAATGTGCATATACTTGGATATGGAACTCAGAGAACCACTTTGTGAGTTGGCTTTCTTCTTTATATGGCCTCCAGGGATAAAACTCAGGTCATCAGACTTTATGAGTTAAGTACCTTACTTGCTAAACCATCTTCATGGCCCTGGTCAGAGGATTTTGACAACAATGACAAGACCCATTAATAGGGAAATAATAGTTTTTCCAAGAAATGGTGCCTGGAAAATTGGTTATCCACATGAAAGACTATGAAGTACCTACTTAATATCACAAATAGCTCAGAGTATCAGAGGTCAAAAATGTAAGACCTGAGTCTGGGGAGGTGGCTCAGTGGGTAAGAACCTTTGCTACAGAAACATGAAGTTTGAATCCCCATTACCCACATTTTAAAAAACCAAATATCTGGTGGTAGCTACATATACACCTATGACTCTGGTGCTATTGTGGATGGAGACAGGTGAATAAAAGTTTGATGGCCACCTGTAGCTTCACATTCTTCAATCGATCCTGTCTCAAGCGAATATGATGGAGAGGAACAGAACGAGATCCTAATGTCCTCTTCTGGCCTCTGCATGTGTGTGTGGCCTCATAATCCCATACACTTGTGTGCATACAATATACATGTACACATATACATATAACACAAACACACACACACACACACACACACACACACACACACACACACACACACAAACTCAGACATTGTAAGACATAAGTCAATAAAAACCTTAAGGGAAAGCATGCAACAAGTTTCATGACAACTCACCAGTGAATTTCTTTGGCTATAGCCCTAAGACATGAGCATCAAAAGACAAAATAGTAGACAAACCTGACTTTATGAAAAATTTAGATATTGTGCACCAAAAGTGAAAAAGTAAATGAAAGTGGGAGAGAGTATTTGTGAATCACGCATCTGGTAAAGGATCAATAGGAAAAACTTGGAGAGGCCTCACAAACTCACCACCACTAACAACTAACTTAAGAACTGGGACAGAATCAAGCAGCCATTTCTCCAAAGGAGATGGCTAAAATGTGGATATATTATCATAAAGCATTAGGGAAATGCAAATTAAATCTAGCAAGATACTACTTCATGGCCCTCAGTTAGAGTACTCTCAGGACTGCTCAGTAGAAAGTCATTAATGTGAACAGGTAACTAGAATATGTGTATTGTGCTATTGTTGGATGTGTAAAATAGGAAGACCAAGATAGAAAAAGGTGATTTCTCAAATATAAAAACAGAATTACTAGCTGGTGAAGTATATTAATAGATAGAAACACTGATAAGTCTAATGGCCTGAGTAGGATCCCCAGAATCCACACGTTAGAGGTGAAAACAGACCTGCACACAGACACCATAGCTTGTACACACACACACACACACACACACACACACACACACACACAATTGACTATTAGCTTTAACATACAAAAAATTTTATTCTGACACATACTACAACATGGATGATCCTTGGAGACATCGAGTTAAGTGAAACAAGCCAGTTACAAAAAGACATTGGTGACCCCACAGAACAAATTTTAGAGACAGGATGTAGAGTGGGGCGGATGAGTAGGGAAGTGGGGATCGCCTACTGGGGACAGTTTTAATTTTGCAGAAGGGAGAGTTCTGGAGACAGAAGTTGCTGATGGCTCTAGGACATAGTGGATATATGTGGCATCAGTGATGTGCTCACAATAGCCTTGAGATGGCAACTTTTATATGTGCTTACTTCATGAAAAGTATTATATTGATGTTGGCAAAGTAAAAACTGTCAATTTGACAAAAATAGATGAAGAGAAGAAGTAACACTAAGTATATCCCTGGGCTGGGGTTGAGACCTGGGGAAGGATGGGTAGGGCTGGGACTCGGTAAGTAGAGTCCCAGCATGTAAGAAGCCCTGGGTCTCATTTCTGCACTGTACAAACTGGTTGTGGTGGTGTGTGCCTATAAGCCCACTATCCCAGAGGCAGGGGCAGGAAGATCTGAAGTTCAAGGTTACCTTTGACTATATAGCAAATTTGAGGCCAACGTGGACTACGTGCAACCTTGTCTCAAGTACTTTTCAATATATTTGATCACATAGTTAAAAATGATGGGCTGCAGTGAATAGAAAACATACTACCTTAGAATATCACCAAGAGTAACTGCATTTGTAGGTATCAACCCTCACCCATGTTAACACAAGGATCAACTAGGGAGGCACAGCTGGGTGTGAGTGGCTGCTTGGATCTTCCAAGAGGCAAACAGAGGATTCTGATGAGAATGTGCTATAGCAAAGAGGAAAGATGAGGAGGGGGGCTGATTATGCTGTATAAGTTTTCTTAAAAAACTGTGCCCATGACATTTGGAGAATAAGACTTTTCTTCCATCAACCTTACTACTAAACTTTGTAGGTCAGGAATGGCTGGAATTCTGCTCCACTGGCCAGTGTCTTTGGAGAAGCTTTTAGAACTGAATCACACAGGAGTGAGGAGAGGAGAAGCGGCAGGAAGAGGAGATAAGGAGGGAGGGGAGGGCTTCAGGAGGAGTACAGAAGGTGGGGCAGGAGGAGGAGGAAGAGCTGCAGATGGAGGAGGGTGTTAGCAAATACACACACAGGTAATCCATGGTGCTGGGCGCCATTCTAAGTAGGGCTCAGGTGACTAATCTTCACAATTCTTCCTTGAGATAAGTATATTAAGCCCAGTTTAGAAATAAACTGAAGAAGGCTCAGAGGGGTGAAATGATTGCACAGGGAGACACAGAAGATGCTGAGGTCATGCTGGTTCTGACCAAGCCTCCTTTTTGCTGCTTGCGTGAGCTAAGGAGAAAGGTGCTCCCAAGTACCAGACATCTTGATCAGAATCCTTCATGGTTGTCTCTGGCTTCTTTCTTCGCTTCTCCAGAGCTGGTGTGTATTCCTTAATATGGAGAACTAGGTGGGCGGTGGGCAGCTAAATGGGGAGCAAAAACAGTGTAAAATGCGGATGGATACCAGACTATAGAAAAGCAGAGAGTAGCATGCACACACCATGAAATAGGTCGGCCCAACAGAAAGGGTAAAACAGCCCCAAACTGGACTCAAAACTCGCTACTTATAACATTTTTTGAAATGTCAGTGTTACAGTAAAAATTGAAATTTGCACAATTAAGAGCTCCGGGGTCTGGAGAAGGGCGTGTCTCCAACCCTGTGTTAGCCTCACTATATTCGAGGGGAAAGAATGCAGCTGCCATGTTTTCTGTGCCCCTGTGTACCCGCTGCTGTCAGGATGAACCCGGGTCTTAATCCAAAATACTTTTTTCTAAAGGAAAATGAAAGTATCTTGAAATTCACTCAAGAAAGGAATTATTAAAACTCTACACTTACTTAAAAAAAAAATCCACCCTCAGTGGAAATTCATAAAAACACTCTTAAATGAGATGTTCGAATATAGGCAGAGCCCTGAAGCTCCACCAAGTGGCATTGTGGAGATGGAGGGAGGTTTGTCTTCCCATAGTGACATCTGTTTATAACTCAGACTTCCAGAACTCAGATGCAGATGAAGCCTGCCCGCCAACAGCCATACCGAAGAGACATAAGTGAGAATTACTGCAATTAAGGCAGTCTCTAAGGAAATTAGACTGGCCCATTAATTACAATGCCTTAAAGGGAAAGCAGCCCCAATGAAAACGCAATAAATTAAAATATCAAAAAGAAAATTAGCGAGAAGATGCAAGTTCCATCAAGACACAGTCTCTGAGGGGCTGATTGGGATAAGAGAAGAGACAGCAGAGTGGGAATCCACAGGACACAGCAGCCAGCACCATATTCTCCCTCCACCCGTCCCTCCCCCTTCCTTCTCTCTTTCTTGCTTTTTTTCTTTCCCTCCCCTTTCCTTCCCTCCGCTCTCTCCTTTCTTCCCTCTGTCCTCTCCTTTCTCTACCTCCTTCTCTCTTTCTCCTGTCCAATCCAGTATTCTTTTTTTTCTTTTTTCTTTCCCTCCCCTTTCTTCCCTCCCTTCTCTCCTTTCTTCCCTCTGTCATCTCCTTTCTCTACCTCCTTCTTCCCTTTCTTTCACCTCTCCAATCCACTATTCATTTCCCCTGTTGAGCGTCCTTTCTGTCTCCCTCTCCTCCTCTGGGGAAGCTGTTTACAATGCTGCAATACTCGGCCAGCGCCAATGATTCTTAATCATTTATCAATTCCTGCGATCATTTATTTACTATCACTCTAAGAGTATGTCGTTACTTTAGATACTTCAGCCCCATTTAAACAAAAGACTCAGTAAAATCAGTGTTTCTCTGTATGTCCTTTCCCTTTCAGACATTAACAAGGATGCATGGCCGTACAACAAACATGATTGGCTGGGTTTGATTTAGGACTTCCTGTTGGGAGGCGGCACTTCCTGTTGTGAGATCCACAGCCAAGCCAGGTGTAGAAGTCTTCTTCCGATAGCAGATTTGGCCTTATTCCCTACTGTGGGAATCTGGACAGCTTCAGCTCCTCCACCTGTACACTGGATATCATATATTTGCAAATATATTTGCGAATAGTTGACTTGAGGACCCAATGTTTTGCACATGTCCTGACGGCCTCCATGACCACACCTTCAGTCTCCCTGCCCAGCCTCTTCAGTCTCTGAGAGGCTTGACTGCCCAATTCTATCTTTATTTTACACCGGTCAGATCTAGCCACGTGCCACTTGGCTTCCATGGTGGTATGGAAGGTCAGGCCCCCCCCCCCCCTTTAGAAGCAGATAGTAAGCCCTTTGACAAATAGACAATATTTCTTAATTCGTTGCACCAGACCCGTGGCAGAATTTTCACAACACCTCCTGCCTCTCCATCGGTTTCTCAACCCAGTCAGAACCCGAGGCGGAACCACGGTGGGCTCTGCTGCGGGTGCAGGGCATGAGTTGGCACACGGGTTCTGTAGAACAGCCTTGGCTTTCAGTAGCGCCTCTTGCTGGCACGTTTGCTAGCTCTGTCACTGTTTCCCATCTGTGTTTCTATTTTGCCTGCAAGAATAGCGTTATTGATCGTTAATTCTCGTTCCCATCTTTGGCATTGAGAGGTGATACTATCCCCACTTTAATGCTTCTTGTGTTCTGCTAATTACAGGATTAAAATGGATGGGGGTGACAGGACACATCGTTTCCACAGAATCACAGGGAAAGACATGAAGTGTCTTTTATTTAAATGGTTTGGGGTAATGTGTCCTGAGGGCCCATTCACCAGAGTCTGAGGTCCACGAACACAGATGGCAAACACCCTCTCAGCAGACTTAATTCCACGGGAGCCGAGCAAGGAAGTCTGTACTTGAGCATTTTTATTTGGAATTCCTGAAGGCAGCTAGAGGTTTCTTAATGAGGCTGATTTTTTATTTTACAGCAATTATATCTGATGACTTTTTCTTCTCTTGTTTGGAAATACATTTGAGAAGGTCTTGAAAGACAGCGTGTGAGAGAGGCTGTAGCCAGATGTGTAGAGTTCATTAGAAAAATGAAGTCTCTCTTGCCCTGCTGTAAAGACCAGGGAAAGTCTCACTGTTGCATGTTCTCTTAGTTCAATAAGTAATTAAAATCACAGCCAGCACTAACAGGGCAGTTTCTCCCGATCTTATCTGCTGCTTAGAACTCTGGGTAAGGGAAAGAGACAGGAGAAAGGGAGGAGATTCTGCAAGGCTTGCAGGGGCCCGAGGAGCAGCATCTTCTTCACCTTTGTGGATCTTCTCAGGCCTGAAGCTTCTGCCACCCGATAGGCATCTCCTGAATGTCCTGGCACAAATCAACAGTTTTCATTAAAACGTTTTTATTGAATTTTAATCATATGCAAAGGGCACACACCTGCAGCGTGCACTTGGATGAACTGTTACAAATTCAAAATCACCTGTAAAACCACAGCCTCAGCCAAACACAGAAATACAAAAACCCAGATGTCCTCCCACACCCCGTTCCAGCACAGCAGCCTAACGTGACAAGAACAATGGAATGGATTGGCCACACTCTTGTTTACTTAAGTGTCACTGACAGACATTCATCATTTTCAAGTACAGAGCTAAGATAGTCTTAAGTCTCTCTCTCTCTCTCTCTCTCTCTCTCTCTCTCTCTCTCTCTCTCTCTCTCTCTCTGTATGTGCTGTGTTGGGCTTGTTTGAGTGTATATATATGTGTCTGTGTGTATGTATGTTATTCAGAACAGGGTGTATATACACATGTGCTTCTAAATGCCAGAGTAGATGTTGGGTGTTCTGTACTTTCCTTGTTCTGTCTTGCATATCCTTTCTACCCTCCATCTTCTCCTCACTGCCCCCCCCCATGTCTGTGTCTGTCTGTCTGTCTCTGCCTTATTCTTTTAGAACAGGGTGTTTCACTAAACCTGAAATCAGGATGGTACCATCCCTCCTGTTTCCACATCCCAGTGATGGCATTGTGTGAGTACCGGTTATCCAAATTTGGGTCTGGAAGCTTAGGCAGCCAAAGCTCTTACCCAGCCAACCCTGCATCCCTGAATCCCCGCATCCCTGGTTTAGGTAATAAATGCCTTGAGGTAAGTCCAGGAGACAGCTTATGAGGGTTTGGAAGATGAAAGCTTTACTCGATGGCTGTGGCTATATGAAAGGATGGAGATGAGGCTTACAGAGCAGGAAGGACAGGCTGGGAATAACCACAGTGATAAGATGCCTATGTGCAGATCCCATTTCGAAACTTAGAAAAGCCTGAAAAGTGGACAGGCCACTAACAAGATGAGGAATACACATTCTCAGAGAAGGGACAGGCCTGCCGCCACCCCGGTGCTCTCTACAGAACCTCCAGACTCCCCAAGTGTTCTGTCTCCAGACACACACCTGGGAATTACTCAATGGCCCCAGTGTCAAACAGGGCTTCTATCTGCCACTCAGCTCCCATGCCTTCTATATTTCTGCTGAAGTTTGGATCTTGTTTGCATGTGTTCAGGTCCTGAAAGTTTGTGTGGCAGGGTTCTTTGTGTGGCACACAGCATCTGTAACTTCAGAATAGGAATGGGGAGGAACAGAGGCAGGTGCATTCCAGTAGCTCCCAGGCTAGTCAGTCTAGATGAAACAGTGACTCCAGGTTCAGGGAGAGACTCTATCTCAAAACCCAAGGTGAAGAGTGATACTGCATGTTTACAGCTAACTTCCATGTACATGAACACAAGCAAGCACACCCACATGAACATGTACATCCACATGCACACCACATACACAGTTGTACGTATGTGCATGTCACACACACTTAAACAATCAAACACCCCTCTCCCAGATAAGTGCATATTTTCGTTTACTACAAATAAGGAGTTAATGAGCTGAGATAATGCTCATTCTTGTTTAGCATTTTATACTCATGGTCCTATACTTGGAATATAGTAGGCACTCAATAAATGCTCACAGCTTGGAGCTTATGGATGTGTGAAAAAAAATTGAACAAGTTAGTGAATCTCACCTAAATATCATTAAAAAGACTCCATATCCTGAAGGCACCCTCATTTCCTAGAGTACTCTGTTGTCAGATGTCCTGAAACCCAGGACATGGTTGTCTTTCAAACTGACTCACAAAGTCCTCAGGCTGCTGTGAGCCCCGCCCACTCTGCCTAACACGTGTCTTTAAGTTTTTCCACTGGACTTCCATCCTCCTCCACTACAAGCGGGCATTGTTGATTTCCTTTAATTAAGGCTGGAGGGATGGCTTCCTGAGCGGGTGATAGATTTAGGAGTTCAGCATCTCATCTGTGCGGTTCACATTTCACTCAGAAATGGGGCAGATTCATTAGAAGTACGGCCAGACAGCTTCTACTTTGGTTGCTTGTTTGCCTACATTTAATGAATGAATAAATAACATGCCTATTCATTATCAACTTTTGAGTGGAAATAATTGTGTTCCCTCATTTACTGGAATAATGTCCCTTTCTCGTGGAGCACCTTCTGCCGCCATCAGCACAGCGCTTCCCTCTTCCAGAGCTTGCATATGCATCAGGCTCACCTTTGAGAGCAGCCATTGCTCTCAAAAGTCCTCCAGGGCCTCGTTCTGTGCACATGCATGGAGAATGCTCACTTATGGAAGGAGACCCTGGGACCCTCAGTAGCAAATGAGTCTAGTAGCCCCATTAATTTTGGAATACACACCTGGGGTGCCTGGGGTGCTTTAATGTAATTACTACTAAGAAAGTTGAAATCCCTATGTACTTTGCCCACAAAAAGCATTTTACAGATAAGAAACGTTCATGCCCTGACCATGTGCCTAACCTTGCTCATGTAAAGTAGGAGAACCATCATGGTGACTTCTGGTGGCTGGGAGATGTGACTCCTGAGCCATCCCCACTCATTCCTAAAGCATTAGCAAACATCGGCCAAGCACCTGTTCTGGGCAGGGATTGAGGATAACTGGACGCCTCCCCGAGATCCTTTCTTTGGATAAAAGGTATTTTTTTTCCACTGGTGTGATAAAAGTCATTTAAGGAAGGGGGTTTTGTTTCTTTGTTTTTGTTTGATTCTTTGAGGGGTTTTTGTTTTGTTTTGTTTTGTTTTGTAGCTTACAGTCTGAGGGAGTAGCTCATACCATAGGGGAGGTTTGGTATCAGAGTCACAGAGTCAGAGTGTGGCAGCTGGTTGAGTTACATCTCAGGAAGCAGAGAAGGTGAAGTCTGATGATCAGCTCCATCTTTCTTCTTGATGCAGTCCACTGCCTCAGCCCAGGGAACGGTGCTGCCCACATTTAGTGTGAGCGTGTTAATCTCGCTTTACCTAATCAATAGCTCCTCACACGTGTGTCCAGAGGCTCGTCTCCTAGGTGAGTCTAGAGTTTGTCCAGTTGACAGTCATTACTGACTACCATGGATGCCCACCCAACATCTTTTATGTCTCTTGAGAACTTTATTCCTTTCACAGAGATCTGCAAATAATACAGCACAGTGGTGGTTCCATGTCTAGGATCCTGAGATCTCACTTTCCTCAGGATCCAGTTCTAAGTCCTTTGCTTGGCTCCATGGCTCTATTTTATGCTGCTAGGTCCTCATCCTTCATGGGACCCTGTGTGTGGTCTGGTCCTTGTGAACTTTAAAGTAATGTCTCTCTCCTCTTTATCCCATGCTGTCGCCATCTGTCCCACTCATGAAAATATAGGCAGTTTCCTGAATCTTTCAGGATTTTCATCGCTAGGCTGTTGCCCACACATCCCTGCTACCCACCTCCAAGACTACACTACACTCTTTAAAATGTTAGTTAAAGGGTGCCACCACTTGAATGTGAAATGTCCCCTTACAGGCTTATGTCTTTGAACACTGTTTCCAGATAGAGGGGTGCTGTCTGGGGAGGTTGTGGGGCCCATGCTGGTGGTTCATAGGCCACATTTGTTTCAAGTTTATGTCTTCTAAGATATGAATAAGTCATGTG
This sequence comes from Micromys minutus, assembly GCF_963924665.1. Classification (NCBI taxonomy): domain Eukaryota; kingdom Metazoa; phylum Chordata; class Mammalia; order Rodentia; family Muridae; genus Micromys; species Micromys minutus. The sequence continues at coordinate 79,435,273 of NC_137971.1, forward strand.
TCAGCGCTCCTGATGCCACGAACCTAGTTATTCTAGTTGCTCTGCCTTCTCTGTCATGATGGGCTGTACCTTCTGAACTGTGAGCCAGAGCCCCTCCTGTTGTTGGCTCTTTAAGCTATCCTGTCATAGAGCTGAGGGCAGCAGCTAACATGGGAGGGTACCCATTCAAATCCTCAGTGTCCTTTAGATTTCTGATAGGAGATAGAGGGATGTGATAGGGACTGGTAGGGAGTGGGGAAAAACTCATGTTTAAAACAGAGTACTCATCTTTAAAACAGAGTAGCTACCACCCAGGAACATCCAGTTTCTCTATTCACCAGAAGAGAATGTGGCCCCTGTTTACATATCCATAGAGTTTTAAAACAGGATTTAACCCAGGCTTTTGGTTCTAAATCTTCCACTATTTAAAATGTAATACACTTCTTTTTACCATAGATTTTTAAATGTACAGATTAATAGATGTGGGTCCTGAGCTCTCTGTGTAATTCTGTCTGATGACCCTTGGTTTCAGTTCAGGTAGACAGTAGCAGCATACCTCCCTAGTAATGCAACCTGTCCTTTGAGTTAATATCAGGACTTGTGGCTCAGCCAAGAGCTAAAGAAATCAAACTCACTGTACCTCCAGACGTTAGTATTGATGATCAGTGGAGGCAGAACATGTGTGCAAATGGATGAAGACAGATTTGTCTTTCTATTTCTATGTTTGTAACTCATAGCCACTCTAGAAAATAAACTGGGGAAGTTGCTGTATCTTTTTAATGGTGAGAAAAAGAATGAGTTTGTTTAAGCTAGCCTTCAACTTGGCTCTAAGGAGAGCTGGCACCAACCCACGAAAGGCAATTTTAGAGAGGACATTCAGCCCTACTGCCTAAAAATACCTATTCCTGGATGGATGGGCTGGACACTCCCAACATCAGTACCTTTAATGGGCTACATCTTAGAGCATTTTCTTCTAGGGCATCCCTGCTAGCTTGCTCTCCCTGAAAGCTCCTGAAGATAAATACAGAGACAATCAATTCTCTTTTCATTGACACCAGCACTTGCTGTATCATTTCAGACAACGTTCTTCTCAGAAGCCAGCTGCCTCAGATGTCCAGAGAGAATTGGGGGTGGACCTTGATGGCTGAGGTCTCCATCTTTGGGAAATAAAATTAAGTAACTTCCTATCCCTAGAATGGGTCAGGGCCAGGGAGGGGGCTCATCTGGGAGAATGCTTGCCTGATTTTTATGTTCATAAATCTCTGGGTTATTATCAACAGCATAGGAAATGATTGTGATGGGATAAGCCAATGTTTTCAGCACTCGGGGAGTGGAGACAGGAAGATCAGAAGTTCAAAATTGTCCAGCTATATAAGAGCTTAGAAGCCAATTCTGGAGCTATTGGGACCCTTCTCAAAACAACAGAACCCTCAAACCTGTCCCCTCCCAACCCAAGGCATGTCAGAAATACAAGCAAGAAGAGGTGAGCCAAGATTCCAGCTGGGTAAAGTATTAGAAGGGCCAAAGCTCACATCTGTCTGAAGGGGCAGTTATTGTTCGATGCCAGCTAACTGGTACCAAGTGGGAGGAACAGCCCAGAGTTACCACATCAACTAAAAATTTAAAGCTAAGCCAGAAAGCCATGATTTTATATTAAAAGCCCCAATGGCTTAAATGTTGGCAGCTAAATCATTTAAGCAAACAAAATCAGCACTGGTAACAGAAAACATTGACCTTGGATAGATTTAACACATCCCCAACCTAATCCTCCCAAGGATAGGAATGAAAGCTGATTGGCTAAGACACATCAGATGCCCACCCGCCTTGTGATAGTTTCCTGAGTCCAAGTGGGGGAAATTAAACAAAAGCAACATATGTCTGCCACAAGGCACAAACCCAAAAGCCTAATACCGTCTAGACTGCCTACTGGTTTTGCTTTTGTTGTTGTTACTTGTTTTTATATTTATTTATTTATTCTTATTATTTAACCAGCCCCATGCATCGTTTATTTTGAAATGTCTAGAGTTGAAAAGCTGCCATAAAGCTATTGTGAGCAGACTTCCCCTCACTCATGGGATTGTGCTTTCTCAGAGAGGAGGCTCCTAAGGGAAAGCATGTGCAAGCAGCATCCAACCTCTAAGCCACACATCCATCAGGTCTACCCAAGGAGACTCGTTCACTCCTGGGTAATCCTGACTTCTTAGATACTGGTTCTTGTTTGTTTTCCTCTCTCCAAATCATACATATTTCATCCACGGCCGCTTTTCCACATCAGCAGAATCTACTCACCAGCACCAGATTCCTCTCACGCCCCGGGCTCCTTCCCGATTAACTCTATTTATGTAATTTATTTTGGCTGCCTGTTTCCCATTTGGGAGATCGATACAGATTTAAATGAGAAGTGAGCGTATTTGCAGCTACTTCAAGTGTTGATCAAACACAGGGCGGCTGCTCTGGGTCTGTGTGGGAGGAATGTGCTAAGTTCCAGAGAGATGGAGGAGGGTAAGAAAGAGAGAGGGGGAGAAAAAAAAACATAAAGAACAAACAATAGAAAGAGAGAGAGATACATAAGGAAGTAGTACAAGAAAGGAGGGAAGTTCAGAAAGAATAAAGAAAAGGAAGGAAAGGGGTGAGGGTGGAGGAAGAGGAAGGACTGAGGACAAAGAGAAGAGGGAATAAAATGAAGGATAAGGAAAATAAATGACAGAGCCAGTTTTCTAGTCCCAGAGCCTGGGTGGCAAATACCAGGCATTTGAGTTTATGTGTGCAGAAACATCTGCGTGCTGAGACCTGACCAGAAGCAAGCCAAGTGGTGGCTCCCACCTCCAGCAGAATGATTCTGCTGGTTCACATGCACACAGCTTCTAGCTACCCTCATTTCTCATAGCAGGTAGAAACCTGCTGCCCGAGTCTGCATCTGCCAGAACATGGGTGCCCTTTGTCTAGTGAATGCTGCGATTCGGGATACTACCTGAGTTTCAGAGCTCTCTCCTTAGCAGACAGAGGGTTTAGCCCCCCAGAATTAGGCCTGATTGCATATAGTTGCTGATATGAGGCAGAGAATTCCTTTGTTTTTGCTCAGGAACAGCATCTCCTTAGCATGATACCCAGACCGTCGCCTGTTATTTTTCAAAGAGCAGGAGGCTGATGCGGTAACCAAGAGACCTGGCACACATGTCAACGGGGTTGGGATTCAGAAAGCCACTGTCATGGTTAGGTCCTGCCTGGTTGAGTCAGAGCTGAGGATGGTGTCCCAGTCTGTGGAGAAAGCTGTAGGTTAAATCAGTCTGCAGAATCTGCTGGTTCTCCATCTGGTTCCCACATCAGTTACAGGCAAAAAATAAGTTGTGATAGAACGGATACATCTATATTTTAAAGAAATAAGAGAATACGAGAGACTTCATATAAACTCAGGCTGGGAGAAATCCTGCCATCTACATAGAGTTGAGAAGTTGGAAAAGCCAGCAACAGAATGAGCTCAGACTGGAACGTGCAAGCTTCACTAGTACAGTAGCTTGAGTCCAAGCTCTCTGAACCCACAAAAATTAAACAAACAAATAAATCCAGCTATTGGTCTTTTCTCTAAGATCCCAGCACCAGGGAAGCTGATGCCGACAGATTCCTCAGACCATAAGAAATGGGTGAAAGGGAGGAAGGGCATCAGAGACGAGGAAGAAAGCGACAACTGCCTTTAGTGGAGCTTTAGAGGGAACAGAAGGACATAGGCTGATGCAATGCAAGCATGGTTGAGTCCAGGTGCTGCTTGGTGGGAGCCAGACAGGCCTGTGTGTTCTGACATGGAGGAACAGCCACGGCGTCATCATAAGCAAACCCAAGAGAGTAACAGCAAGCACAGAGAGCATGCTTGCTCTGCGGCCCCGAGAATGAGTGTTAACCTCTGAGTGAGTTCATCTTTGCAGGTGAAGTCTGGCAAGTGTGGATGGAGGACTCCACAGTTTCTAAGGCAGGGAGATGGCCTTGCAATTTGAGCACGATGCTCTCCACACAAAACACCAGGGGCAGCGGTAAGACAGGGAAAGTGGAGACAGGCAGATTCCTGGAGCGTGCTGGCCAGCCAGACTAGCCTGCTTGCAAAGTCTCCAGGCAGTGAGAGACCCTCTCTCCAAAACAAGAGAGGCATGGGGTTCATGAGGAACAAGCTAAGCTTGTTTTGCACATGGGCACGTACATGCACTCTTGCATGCATTTGAATACACGCTCCTGCACTCGAGCGCACACATACACACACACACACACACACACACACACACACACACACACAAACCAGACATTGTTCTTTCTTTGTGTTTCAGCTAAAACTCTTTGGGGGAAATTTGCAAGCAGCTGAGGTCATCAGGTTACTGGGACTCACTTCTTTGAGTGAATGTAAATCAACTTGGCTTATTATGATGTGAACTGAGCATGCCCAGAATCATTCTGCTCGGCCATCTTTTCATCATGACTACACTCTGTGTGTTCCATGACTTGGGAGTGAATATGCCCAGACACGGGTTCACCATCTCTTATTCTGAACTCTTGATCGTGACCTTTAACTGAGCCTGCTCGCTCTAATGCATCTTTAATATGCATAGCTCAGGCATGCCTAAGCTGGCAGTTTCTTCTGCTTTAGCAGGGAGGCAGCGCAAGCAGCCTCTGGGTGACTTACTTCTGGGCAGGTCTCAGCTTGAAGACATCTGCATGAAATGTTCCTGCAAAACTCAATGTACTTGGTATTTGCCAACTGAATTGTGGAGAGCTGGAAAGCAGGTTTGACTGTTTCTTTTCTGCGTTCTTTCTACACAGTAAAAAAGGGGCCAGTATAACTCTGGCATAGGGTACAACGCACTTCTTCACCTCTTTATTCAGAGAGCATCACTCTGGAAGAGCCCCAGTGTTCCCCTTACTTAACGCAGTGATGTCTCACCATGGTTTCTCTTTAGCTTTGCTTGCTGGCTTTGGGCAAGCCAGGAGCTCCGTGCTCTTGCACCTGAGGGTTCTGAAACTGGGCTGACTGGGTTCCCTATTCCCTTTCAGCATTTAGGATTTCCAAGCTAATTAACCCCATGGTGCCTCAGCTGCTCAACTGTCAACTGAGAAAATTATCGAGGAAATTAAATGAATTAAGCCTAGAAAATGCTTAGAGCTGGCCCTAGTAATCTTTTCATAATCTCTTCACAGACATTAGCTATTAATCTTCACAGCATTGATTCCATGTTTCCTCTCAGAGACAACACAAGACTTACCCATGGACCCAGATGCCCCTAGCTTTTAAACAAGAAAATCAAGGTGGGTGGGTGTTCGTTGGAGCATGTTTTATTTTTGTTGTTGTTATTGTTTGGTTTGTGTGTGTGTGTGTGCGCGTGTGTGTGTCTGTCTGTCTGTGATTTGTATGTCTTAGTCCATGTATTGTTTGAAAGAGTGTGTATTATGTGCGTATGGTGTGTGTTTGTATGTGTGTGGTATGTGTGCATGCACCTATGGTGTTTGAGTGCTATGCATGGTGTATGTGTACATGTGTATGTGCATGTTGCATGGCATATGTTCATATGTGCATGGTCTATGTGTGCTATGTGTAGTGTATGTGTACAGGTGTATGTACTACGGGGAGCGGTGTGTGCCTTATGTGGTTTGCTAGACTGACGGTGGGAATTAATAGAGGAGACTCATTATTTTATCATAATACTTTTATTATTGAGAGTTTTTAGCTAATGGTGTTGATATTTAGTAATTAGAAATCTTGGGGCTATGATAGTTATTTGAACATTGAAAGGGATAGGGTTGGTGGGGGAAAAGTGTCTTCCACTATTTGGGCCATGCCTAAAGTTTTTCCTTCCCTCCAAGATTTTCCTACTCCAACAAGTAAAGGGTTAATGCCTTGTTTCAAATAGGGACACTTTCAGACCCCTTACCCATTGGCTGTGCCTGTGAACATAGTCTCTCACTACGGCATTACCTGCACAAGGGTAGTTTTTCCTCTCTCTGTATTTCTGTCTCTCTCTGTGTCTGTCTATCTGTCTGTTTCTCCCCCTCACCCCCATGCATCTCTAATCAAAATAGTCTGGATTCTTAGAATTTGGAACTTGTTGCCTTCTCCCCTATCTTAATACCCAGGACAGTGATATTCAAATTACTCTCTACTTGGATCTGGCATGGTAAAACACGAGACCTTTGAATGACTAATAAAAGCTTATGGAACTTAACTATCACCCATTCTTTCTTTGCTGCAACCTACAAGGTATCTTCCTAAAATTCAATGCTCGGGATCTCAGAATAACACCAGGCAATAATTACTCGCTTTGTAATACATTATAATTTCTAGGTCTGGCTGTGTGGCTAGAAGCCAAGCCCAAGTCTGTACAAGTTAGAAGAGAATAAAGTGTCCTTGGCTTCAGATAAATAGTGGTGCCAATAACAGACACTCATGTATTGCATCCTTGGAGCTTAGAAGGAAAGAAGCAAGCAGGAGCATTAGACAGCAGGCTTAGAAGGTAAACCACGTGCCTCTAAATTGGCTCTTTAAGAGGTGGAGCAATGGATGGCCATGGGAAGGTTCAGCAAAGGCAAACAAGAAAAAAATGAAAACGGAAGCAGTGCTTCAGGGTTGATAGTTCCCACAGGCTTCAGGGGACACTGTGAGAACCCATTCTACAGATGAGAAAACAGGCAAAGAAAGAGTCTTCTTCCCCCAGCCTCAGGAGCGATGTTGTTCAGTAGGCACACAGGTATAGTAGGTGCCTGGTTACTCTAGTCCACATGAATCCACAGGAGACACCTGTCTCTATCTGGCACAGTCATTTCCAGGTACAGGTCTCCAGCACGAGTGGAAACCGTGTTCATTTGCAGCCCTCTCCAAATCAGCCTATTTCTAGGTAAATGAACTTCTGGTTCACAAGCCTCAGTGAATCTTCAGCTGACCAGTTGCTCGTTGGCTTTGCAAGACCTTTTTTCTTCCTGCCAGCCTGTATCCTGCCCTGTCCTGGCTGCTTTGGCCACTCATTTCCATTGCCTGTGCAGGATGTGAGAAAGAGGAAACCTCGGTGTCCATTCTGAGACAAGAGGCTGAGTTGAACAGGGGTAAGGAGAGTAGTCAGTGCTGATGTTTACCGGAGGGATGCGCTGTGATTATTGTTACCCAAGACAGTGATTCTCACATCTTGTTTGTTTGTTCTATCTCCAGTCCATCTCCTGGGTTAGCATTACTGGATTTTGAAGATGTCTTTGACCCAGAAAGGGTCAGACTATCTACTGTTCTAGGGTCTCTGAATCAGCTATGCAGTGGTAATAGCAAATCTTCCCCTGCGGGATTCTTAGGATTATTTAATTGAACACTGTCTATACTATCTCTAAGTCAGAGTTGGGAGTGTAGAAAGTAGAGTCCCCCATTCCTCATCACTCCACAAATATATGTTTGGATTCTGCACCCAGGCCTATGAAACAGGCTCTGGAGATGATAAACAAATTTTTTCTTTTTAATGTTCCATGAAAACCTGCACTTCCCAGCAAACTCACAATGTATTCACCAAAGACAAATATTTGTGTTTTTATACCTTTCGAAATAAAATTTATGAAACTATTTTGAAAACCATCCATGGAAAACTTGAGAGAGATAAAGGGGAAGAGATGAACCCAAATAAAAAGTTAATTGATTTTCAAGAGTAAATATAAAATATTATTCGATGGCCTTAGGGAGGTCCAGAGTCACTGGGAGTATTTGATAGGGTGGCCGGTATGATAGCAGGGGCACAGGAGCACACACATGATGGAAGCCACGGTCCATGGAGCTTATGCCTTGGGAACAAAAAAGGCTAATGTGTAAGTTGGAAATGGCCAGTCAGAGGCAGAGGTCACCAAGTGCTGACGGATCATCAGACATCTCTAAAGAGCCAGAACCAACGAGCGTTCAAATCTAAATACACAAGCCACCTTTTATGAAACAAATGAGAAAACCAATGGAAAGATAACAAAAGAAATCCTCACAAAGAGGCAATTCGGAGAAAACAAACACAGATACCTCTGCATTATGTCAACAGACATCTGTTGTAGAGGAACACCTGACCCAGGGTTTGTACCCTGCTTTTGACCCCTTACTTCCCAAATAACGCACACACAACCTTTATATTTACAATAAGCCTTAGATAATACAATATCAGGACAGCTTCTGTGCCATTAGAATCTACTTTTCTATAGATAACCCGAGCTATTATTTATTACTTACTATGTTTCATCTGGGCTGCTCTTAACTCTGATAGTATAGCTCTCAGGGCCATGTTTTCTCGACTCCTAACCCATGGTGACTTCCCCTTCCTCCTGCATTTTAATCTTCCTTGTGATCCTTTTCAGACCCTAAGCTGAGGAAACCTCAACCCCACCTATGTCTCTCTGCCCAGCTATTAGCTTTTGGCATCTTTATTTACTAATCAGAAATAACTTTGTGTCAAGGTGTGTGTGTGGACTCTCTCATCTCTAGGACACACGCACACTTAGCATTGCAATAGATGACAAAGGACAAACCTCAACAATTCCCCCTTTTAATCCAATAAAACCTCATTTAAAAATTTTTTTGCTTACTCTTTTCTCATACAATATACCCTAACAGCAGTTTCTCCTCCCTTCACTCCTCCCAGTTCCCTCTCCTCCCCTGAGATACACTCTTTCCTCACACTTCCATGCCCCAACACCCCCATACCCACACCTCCACTCAGAAAACAGGGGCTCTCTTAGAGACAGCAACTGAACACAGTACACGATACAATAAGATCATGCACAAACCCTTACATCAAGGATGGGCAGGGCAAACCAGTCGATGGAAAAGGATCCCAAGAGGAGGCAAAAAAGTCACAGACACCGCCAGTCTCACTGTCAGAAGTCCCCTCACCCACAAGCCCCAATCCATCTATCATAACATAAATGCAGAGAAACTGGAACAGGCTCATGCGGGCTCAGTAACTGCCACTTCAGGCTCTGTGAGCCCCCATGCACCCTGTTTAGTTGATCACAGGGGAAATACTCTCCTGGTGTCCTGGTCTTTAACACCTCTGGCTCTCACAATTCCTCTTCCCCATCTTCCAAGGGGTTCCCTAAGATCTGAGGGGAGGGACACAGTGGGGATTTCCAACCTGAACTCTCTATCTGCCTAACTTAACATCTTTTATAAACAGAAAGAGAGAAATAAAGGCCCAACGTTTCACTCTGGAGGATGAGATAGTGCTTTGTACCAGGGTTATGAAACAGGAGAAAGATGGTAGATGGTAAGAAGCTTAAACTTGGAAGCCACACCCTTCTTTCTGAAAGGAGGATGAACTGGCAGCAGCACCCAGATAATCTTCTAGGTAGGCTCTGGCCAATTTAAACATCACCTATTAATTTCTACTAGGTATTTGTGCCACGCGAAATTTCACATGTCCAACGTGGAGGCTATTGGGTTTGTGAGAAGAATTAGTAAGTTGGAGATTGTACGGGTCTCTGTCAGCAAGCTAACATAGATGTGCATTGTAGAAAATGGAAGTTTGTGTGGTGAACATACAGAAAGCGGGATGGATGGAGCAAGAGACAGTACTGAGCGAAGAAAGCACCAGGTAAGCTTTAAGTATGATGTTATGCACGCTGATTGAAAAGTTAAAAAAATCAAAGTGGTTGTGTTTCTCACATTTGCCTGCATGTAACAACCACACAAGAAGATACACTAGTAGCCAAGTAAGACTATTGTTGGCTACTAGATGGCATGTCGTGGATTGGGAAGTATGACTAATTCATCTCTGTGTCCCCGAGATCCAATAAACCAATAGTTAATCAATTAAAAAGATAAGGAAATAGTAGCTCACACAGAGAGAATGAGGTGCAATTTTTAGATGCAAAACAGGACAGGGAATATTGGGGCTGCAGAGAGCTCAGACAGTCTGGGATAAAGGCTCTCATGCAAGGAGGGGGTGGGGCTGGAGCCAGGTTACAGAGTCACTCTGTGTCATACTAAGCAATCTGGATGTATCCCAAGGGCAATAGAGAGCCACTGAAGAATCGTAAACAGCCTGACTGTCTGTAATCTTGCTCTAAAGTCCAATGGCAAAGTAAGCCAATGAGCTGACTCAGAGGCTCGGCCGTTCATTTGTATTCCTGAACGTGTGTATCAAGTGTTAATGAAATAGACTGTTGGCATCTTAAAGCCCAAATCGTGGATCTCATTTTTTTTTTGTCCTGCTTTTAAATCAATTGTGAGATAATCACAGTTTCTACAGCAGAAGCATACAGGGCCGAGCATGGAGTCACATGCCCTAACATGTGACCTCTGGCTAGGTCACCTGTACAGTGGCAGGGAGTTATCTTCCTTCCTTGTCAGAAACAATAGAACAGGCTCTTCTGGCAGCCAGTGACTACGGGACCACCTTTATAATAGTCCTGCAAGAGGTATTGTTTACCTGGAATGGAAGGTCCTATTGGGACTCGAGGACAGGAAGAACGTATGCATGGCTCAGGAGTCACAGTCCCTCCCAGTGGGGAAGGCTATTGCACCAGCTCCTATCTGTGGCTGCAAGGGTAGGAACCTGCTTGATTACATCTTAGGGACCATGACATGGAGAGCTTAAGCTGCAAGGAGGGCTAGCCTTAACCCTCAGAGACTGCCTCCTTCCTCCACTGAGGGTCTTCCTTTTAGAAGTTTCACAGCCTCTCCAGACAATGCCATCTGCTGGGTAACAAGAGAGAAAAAAAAAATCCTTGTTTGGGGGGTAGGGTGGGGTAGCTAGGGCATCTCACACTCAAATGGAAACCAAAATATAGACAAAGCTGTTTAGTAATTTGGCTAAGGCCACTAAGGCTTAGCAGATGCTCAGGCTGAGGTGAGGCAGGAGATTTTGTTAAAGGGATAAGGATCTGGACGCATACCGCACAGCATTACTTTTATATCCCAACTCTGAGGAGAGTAGCACAGCAATGAAGAAGCCAATAAATATTGTCCTCCTGGCAACCCAGAATCCAAAGCCAATTACTCCCGAGGGTCACTGGAATGCATGCAGGTTTGGTTTGATCTGAATCTTTAGAATGTTGTACTAGCATTCCACTTTAAGTACAAACATCCTGAAAATGTTATCAGAAATGACAGAAATTTTCTTTCTTGTGAGAGGTTGAAAGAAAATTTTCATTGGAGCTGAGTGGCAGCGACTTAGGCAAGACAAGGCTCTCCCACGCCCCACAGTCCTCACTCCTCCTTAATACACCTAACTTCCTTCTCTCCTTTCTGCTGGCCACCTCCCCTTAGTGGTTTAATGCCGTGACCCATCATAAGTACCCCACAGGCCAGTTGCTGAAAAGATGGCCTGTCCTTTCTTCAGACTGCAGTTCTGAACCATCTCGGAACTTAATAAAAAATGAAGATCTTTCCAGTGACGGATCTCCTGGTACCCAGCTCTCATTGGCTATTTCCTCATTGGTCTCAATCCCTTGATTTATGCAATTGCCAAGTGGCACATGAGAAAATCTCCTCCAAGTGTGAGCCTCAGAGTCATGTCTTTAGAAGCAGAGCGTGAGGCTTGCCTCTTCCAATAACTCTCAGTCATTCAAACCTAATTACCAAATGATTTTTAATCATTGTAAAATAAATTCACTCTTCACGTCTGGAAATGTTAAAGCCCTAATTTAACAGCAACAACCAAAAAAAAAAAAAAAAAAAAAAAAAAAAAACTCTTTAATGGATTTTCACTAAGAAACAGAACATGGCCCATGTTGTCAGCTGTTCAATAATTTAACTGCAAATGAAGTGTGCAAAATACAATATTTGTGTCATAAACCACTGGGCTTGTCACAGAATCTTTTTCTGAAGAGCCACACTCTGGGTGACATGATATGGGGGCTGTGGAGCTTTTGGGTGGAGGTGTAGAGGCTCCACTCTCTGAAAGAGAGGAAGTTATGCTTCAGCCAATAACAAAAGCAAGTGGTGACAGTCACTCTGGATTCCTCTGTCTGGGGGCAGTGGATGATGCGACCCCTCTGACCTGATGATGCAGGTCATGTGACTCTTTCCCTATGTCATGAAATGTATCTTTGACTAGCTCTACAGGATCTAATTATCTGCAGGATTTAATTATATTTTGATTGCTCTTAACTATGGTAGAGAGGTCAATACCCTACCTTACAAAGATGCCCATGTCTAGGGGCTGGGGAGGTTGTTCAGTGGGTAACATGCTTGTCACACATGCATGAGGACCAGAGTTCAGATCCCTGGTAGCCACATTAAAGAAAAAGGTACAGCAGTAAGCACCTGTAATCCTGCACTAGGGAGGTAGGGACCTCTCTGATGTTCATTAGGCAGCCAGACTGACCGAATCACTGAACTCCAGGCTCTATGTGGAATCTATCCTATGCCTTCTTAGATGTTCATATATAGATGTTTATACATAATCCACGGCTTTGAACTACTGGATGCCAGTAACAACCTTGGTCTGCTCCTGACAACAAAAAAGTTGCTTCCGGGGAAGAGAAAGCACAATTGCCCCAGCTTAGAGCCATTGGCTTAGTTGGATCAATGGACATTGGCATTAAATTAGGAGTTCTCTTAAAAAGACAGCTTCAAGGCCCTCGAAACTCGGCAATAAAAAGCTGGAGTTAAATTCCTTTCACGCTAAGGCTGGGTCTGCATGGTAGGAACTGAGACCTCCTGCCCACAACCAGTGACGAGCCGAAACCTGGCATCCAGTGCTTTTCCATATGCCATGTTGAGAGTAGGTTTTCTATCTCAACTCATGGCTTCAGATGGCTGATGCCCTCATCTTGTCCTTAGTAGCCATCTCATGAGAGACTTTGAGTCGGAATGACACTTGACCTCCTGGGTTCTCAACCTTTGGAAACAGAGGTAGTAAATGTTTGAATCTTAATCTACTGAATTGAAGGTGTTTTTATAGAGCAATAGATGGTTAATACACACCGAGTGACATGCTTAGGGAAGAATCAAGTTCTCTAGACTGGCTGCGTCTTGGAGCACACGATAGAGAGAGAAGATAGAGATACAAGGTAGGAAATGGGGAAAGCAGGGAAAGTCAGTTTAAATGCACGCTCACTGGGAGTGACTTGTCAGGCTGGTGGTGGGCATAGCTTAGAGAGGTCACAGCTAGGAAAGGGTGAGAATCACTTCTCTCTTCCAGCAGAAGTCATAGCAGCTTCCAGCACTGTGAAAGCTAGCCAGAAGGGGGTGAAGCTTCCAGGTCAGTATCAGCTTAACCAGTGTCTTCCAGAAACAGCAGGGTAACTTCATGTGTTATGTCCTTATGGGAGTTTTGTCATCATTTAGCTCAAATCCAGCAGGGAAATAGAAGGTGGCCATGAAATCCCATTCCTAGCCACAGAGCTATTGATGGTCAATATCTGCCGGGGAGGCAGCTTTGTTTGTTTGTTTTTTTGTTTTTGTTTTGTTTGTTTGTTTTGTTTTTAGGAACATTGCTCCTGGTAAGTTGACCTTGTTCCAGTGGGATGCCCCACATCTATGAATATATGGGTTTGGTGGGGAAAAATAATAGGAAATATGATGACACAAAATTGGACACCAAAAGGGTAGGAAAGAGGAAGCTGGATTTTCAAGAAAATGGAGGAGGGTGAATGTTATCAAAACAAATTGCATGTAATTCTAAAGTAATTAATAAGGAAGAAAGTGGGAAAACTACATGCTCATGAGTTTGAATTTCATTCCAGAGGGACCTGGAAGCCAAATTTAGAAGGAACCAGCCAACAAACTATGGGGCAACATGGCCTACCTGCCTCTAGTGAGCACAAGTGTGAGAGTACCACTCTTCTTCCCCACAGCCTCCTGCGGTGTTAGCATAAAGGACAGGCACAGGGCAGAAGAGAAGGCTTTAATTTCCTCCAGCCATCCAGCTGCTTAGCCCAACCCTCTGCCATTCTCTTTTCTGTTTCCACTCAGAACATAAATATGCACTCTTAGACACACACACCAACACAGACACACATGCACACACAGGGACATACCCACATACACACACACACACACACACACACACACACACACACACACACACAAACATACAGACACACCTGCACAAACTCACATTCACACACATACTCATGAACACACCACACAGACACATACAGAAGTTTTTTTTAACTCCAAAGGCAGTTTTCTCATGAGCTATGTTTTCTTGGTTTCTATGTTTGCTGGTGTAGAAAGGCTGTTTCTCCAACTTCTGGAATTCTTAGTCTGTTTCTCTGCATTGAACGCCTTCTCCATCACCTCCAGGCTGGGCACGGGTAAATTTCAGTCTACTCTGGGTAGCTTACTACCTGAGGACTGGGAGGATTGTTCAGTATTGATCTATTTATGCAATAATTTTCCCACATAGAGAGCTGAACCCTAAAATGTATCCTTACTCTCCCTCCCTCCTTCATTCCCTCTTTTCTCCCTTCCTTCCCCCTTACCCCCCTGTATGTGTGTGTGTCAATCTTTTCCCTTAGGAATGCTATTCCCCTGGATTTGAAACAGTGCCTGTCACTGTGACCTGGAGCCTACTAATTCAGCTAGGTTAGTCAGCTAGCAAGACTTTGGGGATCTTCTTGCTTTTCATTTTGATTACTAGGATCAAAGGATAGGCTGTCATTTCTGGTCTTTTTATGGATCTTGAGACTCAAACTCAAGGTACAGAAGGTATGTGACAAACTGAGCTGTCTGGCAGTCCAGGATCCATATAGTTTTTATCTCCAAAGATGGAGTATATCTAAGAAATGCTATATATTGAACAAATGAATAAATAAAAGATCACCGAACTGTTGCTGGCGTTCATGTTTGAAGAAATGCAGACTTCTCTGTAGTTAACTAGACAGATAGTTTATTGTGGAAGGTTTCTGAAAAAAAGTAAGCCTGGTATGCAGACACCTTTTCTTAGCCAATGGATGTATATACCTTGTAGCCAAGCTGGGCACAAGCATGTATATAGCACTACTAGGTCTTGCTCTCCTCCACAAATCACCAGCCTAGCTTCACAACAGAGCACGAGGCATCATCCTCACTTTGAAACATGGTCTACTTTCACTGACTCATGGACAGAACCCCTTTCCCAGCAATGTATCCACTCTTGCCTGTCTAAGAGGACAAACATAGCTGTACATATGTGCATAACCCTGGTCATTTCAAACCATGTTGTACTTGTTAACTCTTTGCAAACTCTTAATCATTTGTTGTTGAATCATTTTGGGGTGGGGAACTGGGCTAGTCTTCGAGACACAATAGGTCAGAGCTGAAGGCTCTTAGCTCTGTGAATAATATCAGTGCAAAGCAGTGAATAAACTTGACAGAGGGCAGCAAGTCAGTCCTTTGGCCAAATTCAGCTTCTAGTACACTATTAAGTCACTGTACTTTAGATGCTTATATTAGTCCCTATGGAATATCTTCCATTTCACTTCCTAGATGGTTGTACCTTAAACATTTCCCACATATCATAATCAGGGGTTGGAGTGCCGATCCCCAATGTAGAAGACAAAAGGGTTGCTTAGGTGAAGGCTGGGGGAAAAGGCATATTGTGTAAAAAGTTTTTGTTTTGCTTTGTATTGAGACAGGGTCGCATATATCCCAGGCTGGCCTCAAATCGGTATATAACAGAAGAAGAGCTTAAATTCCTGATCCTCCTGCCTCTACCTCCCCAGTTCTGTGGTTAAAGGAGTGTGCTACTACACCCGGCGCATGAAGGCTGGAGTGGAACTCGGGGCTTCTGCGTCTGGTATGCATCAACTCTAAGCTGAGTTAACTGCACAGGATGGGATATGCCAGGTAATGGCCTTCCTCTGTATCTCCCTCCAGGGAATATGTACCAGGTCCGTGTTGGCCTCAGAGGCTGAAGCCCTAGCATAACCACTCACAGCTCCCCTGATTCGTGTGTGCAAGGTTTCAGGCGCACGAATATTCCCTGCCTTGTGACTGCTCACTTGGGACCGCCCCCTGCTGGATCACCAGGGCTGTCTGTAGTGGGGCGTGTCAGCCTTTACTTAATCACGAGGCTCCTCTCTTCTCCCAGCAGCCCATCAGCTGGAGTGCGCTGCTACTTCTTGCCAAGAGCCCTCTTACCCATCAGGGGAAGATAATGCCTAGCAATCATTTTGGCTTTTCCAGACTTAATGTTCTCTCCCTGCTCAGGTCCTTCCTGCCCCACTGAAAAGTGTGGGGATGCTATTTTAAGACACCCTTTAGTACCAAAATATCACTTTGAGGCACGCGTGTTCTTCCTTCCAATAATCTCTTTTGTTTGAGGCAGAAAGGACTTATCAGGAGGGGTGAGGCATGGCTCCCTACTGGAAGCAAGGCGAGATACAACATGGAGTTCCTTTCAGGACCTCAGTGTATCCAACTCCAAATGCTGAAATGCTGTAGGCAGTTTGTCTTTCCCAGTCGTTCCTTTTCTTTACCCTAAACTGGGGACAAAGGGACAAAGGGCAGCACAGCAGGGACTGTGGGCCCTAGGGTGATTGAAACATGAGAGCAGAAAGAATAATCTGAGAATGAACAAGCATGACTCAGAAAGAGCCTAAGTAGGGATGAGCCAGAAGGAAGGCTGGGTACTGGAAAGTGGGTTGTGCACAGTGGCAAAGGGGAAACTGAGTCTACATCTGAAGGAGGAGTCTGGGGATACTATCTACATGGTAATAGCCAGGAGAAATAATTCTGGGCACAGTTCCTATTATCAGTCCTTCTAATCAAGAATAACTTACAAAATGCACACTATGGGCAAAGGCAATGGCATTCCATTTACAAGACCCAGTGATGGAAGAAAGATCTACAGCAAACTCTTGTTAAAATCAGAGATGTTATGATACTCGTCTGTCTCGTCAGAGCTCATGCATGGAAGAACTGTGGTTCAAACTCAGGTTGAAGTCTAGAACCCGAGCTTATTAATCCTGGTAGATTAGCTCTGCCTGGAAGTCTAATGCCACTGGCTGCCTACATTGGCTTTGGAGGAAGCAACTCCCACAGACAGCTGTCTAGATGGCGCTGATATTATAAATGGTATTATGAAAAAATAAGGATACGGCTTATAAATCAGGCAGAGGAAACTTATGATTCCTCTGGACACCCCAATCTATCTCCCTATAATTGCCTGTATATGAAATGCCTGTGTGAAGTTAGCCGACTATTCCCCGAGTCATCTGCGAAGGTAAGATTGCAATTTTTAGTGACCCTTGTTACACAAACCAAAGCAATCTGTTCTACTTTGACGCCTTGGCACTCTGGGCTTGCTAAAGGGGTGGAGGCATTAATACCAAGACATTGGGGTGGCCTTCCTCTTCCAAAGAAAAGTTCTAAGGGGTAACTGGGATGCACCTTTGGTACAAAAGATAGCCCCAATCAACTATGCTATACGCGCAGCCACGGGGATACTTTAAAAGAAAACCACAGCTCCTTTCTCTTAAACCATCGTTAACCTTTCGTGCCAGAAACCATAATTAAAAATCAATTTTGTCTGTTTTGTAGTAAATCTGACAGAAATTCTATCTCTAATGGCAGAGCCAAGATAAATAGTATGTCAGGTAAACTCAGCGGGGAAATGACGTTTTCATTAGCGATGTACTGGGTGAGAAACTTCCATCATGATATAGCATTCTGGAAAGATCCAGGAAAACCAACCCTTCTATCCCCGACAGGGCAGCCTCTTCTGCTAATTAATAAGGGACACAGTGGGGATTAAATAAATACAACCCAAATTATTTAAGTGTGCCCTGCAGTGATTTTGTATGCATCTTGCACAGAGAAAATAAGTCTGGACTCAAAACAATAAACAGGCAGACATAACAAGATGACTGTAGCCCACTGCAGTCCAGAAAAATCTAATCTGCTCTTCTAACAGTGTGGCAATCTTTATTGTGACCATACAGGTCCCAATTCATCAGCTCATTTCAGCAAGCCATCCCAGCTAGTAATCAGTCACTTTCAGGGTAGCCTCAGAACAGGTATTGACTGTGTAGAACAGCAATTCATCCTGGACTCTGTCTCCCTCCATCAGGATTTTTTGGCAGTCTGTGAAGTAGGCTGGGAAAGAAAAATTTGGCTCATGCTTGCTGGATTCTCAGAGTGACTTGGTGGAAAGAGAAATAAGAGGGCAAGAAAATTCTCAGTGCCCAGCTAGAGGTAGAGACAGCATCATGTCCATCCTGCTAAACACCAGGAGTGCATCTAGTGGTTTATCCAGGGATGACAAGGCCATCATGGACTCCTACTGAAGGGGACTCCAGTGAAGGTTGCTTGCATTTACCTGAGACTTCAAATTATCTCCTTGCTTAAGTCCTGCATCAGGTCCAAGATAGAAGTACCATCATTGGCCACTCCTTCGCAAATAGCCATGCATAGGCCAAGAAGTGACCCACATGACTTCTGGGATGGCCATCTAAACTTATAGTTCCCAAACTTTCTTAAAAACTAAGGAGAGAAGATTATAGATGGACCAGCAATTGAGTGCTTACTTCTCTTGCCGAGGATTTGAACATGGTTCCCAGAATCTACATGGAGGCTCACAACTGCTGGTAGCTTTAGCACCAGAAAATCTAACACCTCCTTCTGGCCTCAGGTCCCCCACACATGCATATGTATGTATGTGTGTGTACCTGTGTGCAAACACACAAAAGTAAAAAAATGCTGGTAAAATTCATAACACAAATTTATCTTTTAGGATGTCAACGTAATAGTAGTTTATACATTTAAGTATTTCAACAACCTTTGTCTTCATCTAGTTTGGAGACTAGTTCCCCACTCAAAAAGGAATACTCTACAGACTAAACAGTCCTTCTCCCTTCCAATCATCTCAAGAACCTAAGTCCACTTCATGTCCTTGTGAATATTTTTATTCAAATCTGTCAAACTCTAGCCTGGCTTATTTGTTGTTGTTGTTGCTATAACAGAATAAATAATGTTTCTTTATAAAACCTTTTTTTTTTTTATAAAACAAAGAGGTTTAACTTAGTTCTCAATTTAAAGGCTAAATACCAATCAAAGTATGGTCATACTTTCTATTCTGGAAACCCTAGTTGGTATTACAAGATGGAGGATATCAACATGACCTGTGCAAGAGGAGATGGTGTATCAAGGGGTCAGTCTTGCTCTGTCATAACAATCTGCTCTTGTGGAAAGTATCTCCTTCAGACCAGCATTAAAACCTCTCAAGCATAATGACCACTTCATTCTAATCACCTCCCCCACTTGTTCCCACCTCTTAGTAGTCACATCATCTCTGGACATTACCATTTTGGGGGACATATTCAACAATATTCACACCAAGGCAATTTGTGATCTGCACAATACAAGAAGACAGTCTTTGATTGAAGCTAGGGGAAGTACCTTGGAATTTTGTGGCTTCAACCTTTCTGAAATCTAAAAGATCCCTAGGGATCCTCTGGATCCCCGGGGACTATTTTGGGCTATTCTTAACAATACCTGCTATTAGAAGCTCTGCCACAGTGAATATTTTTTAAGGTAATTATTTTAAGCAGGATGTGGTAAGGTCTCTGTGCCTGCCTGAAAGGACAGCTGGGTACATTTTCAGTGGGAGGATAGGAGACAGAGATGGGGTATGCCAAAATACATGATTAGCACCCTTCTTGCTGATTCCTCCTCTTACACTGACCTCTATAGGCAGACAGGGAAGAGCTCTACAATTTGTGTCTCAGCCAAGGCAAACAAAGCTATGATTTGATTTTTACTACAGATTTGTAATTTTGACCCATGGATAATACAAGTGTCAAGAAAGCTATCCGAGGAAGGGTCCTGTGATATCCTTGTGAGTAACTCAGCTGGGGCTGGAGCTGGGGACACCATGAGTTTTCCAACTGCACTTAAGTGGGTGTCTGTACAGGTTTGAGGCAGATGCATGTGTGTGTAGGTTCATGCACATGTGTGTAAGTGCATGTGGCAGTTATAGGTGAGCTTCAGTGGTGTTCCTCAGGCATTGATCATCCAGTGTTTGGAGATAAAGTGTCTTGTTGGCTTGTGGCTTGTTGATTTGTTTAGAATGGCTTATCAGTCAGCGCCTTGGAGTCTGTCTGTCCACACTTATGCAACGCTGTGGTTGTGTGTGGCACCTTTCTTTGCTTTGTACATGGTGCTGAGGATCAAAATCAAAACAAGAGGAGGTCCTCTTGTGTGCATGACACGTGGATTTTACTGATTAAGATTTCTCCCCCGTGCCTACTTTCTACCTGTGTCCTAGCTAGTTTTATGTTTACTCAACATGAGGTAGAGTTATCTGGAAGGAAAAAAACCTTCAACGAGAGAAAACACTTCCATAAGACCCAGCTCTAAGGTCTTTTCTTAATTATTGATTCATGGGGGAAGGCCCAGACCTTTGTGGGTGGCACCATTCTTGGGTTGGTGGTCTTGGGTTCTATAGGAAAGCAGACTGAGCAAGCCATGATGAGCTAGTTAGTTAACAGCTCTCCCCCGAAGCCTCTGCATCCACTTCTGTCCAGACTCCTGTCCTGTTTGAGTTCCTGTCCTGACTTCCTTTGATGCTGAGCAGTGATGTGGAAGGGTAAGCTGAATAAACTCTTTTCTCCCCAACTCACTTTTGTCACGATGTTTTGTCACAGCAATAGTAACCCTAACTAAGACAGCCTGGAGTTATTGATAGTGACATGAAGTCATTGCTTGCAGTAACACACTTCACACTCCTTGAGTGAATGGCTCTGAAATCTGCCAAGTGTCTAATGATCCCTTTGGTTCTGCCCATTGCCTATAGGTAGGGCTGAAAGTAGACATGGGATCTAGATCTGAGTTGTAACAACTGTAATATCTCTCAGGGACTGCAAATGTGGTTTTTTTTTTTTTTTTTTTTTTTTTTTTTTTTTTTTTTTAACACATGGAAGCTTTCAGCTATAACAAATATCTGACAGCAATCAACTCAAAAAGGAGGAAAAGTTTATTTTGACACATGGTTTCAGAACATTTAGTCTATGATCTGATAGCTCCATAACCATGGCTCCAAGGTATCATGCACTGGCAACAATGGTAGATAGGAAATAGAGTAAGGAAAATAAGATGTACCCTTAATAGCACTCCCTGTTGACCTGCTTTTTACAGCTAGTTCTCAACTCCCAATGCCCCACTGAACTGGGAATCTAACCCGTATTAATCTGCTGGTGAAGTCAGAGCTCTCATGGTCTAATTGGCTTTCAAGGCCTCTGAATACTATTGCATTGTAGATAAAGTCTTCAACACATGAACCCTAGAGAACTAGTTCACATGTGCTTTTGTACATTTGTCCAAGAAGCCACAACATACTGAGGTCTGCCTGACTTAAAATGGCATGAATGACATTCAGATAGAGAACAAGAAGAAACAAGCAAGCACAAGAACAGAAGGAGAAATATGGTCCTTCTGCATTCACACTGGTGATAGACTCCTGGTCTCAAATGTAGCCCTTTCATATTCACACTGGTGATAGACTCCTGGCCTCTGGGGCTCTCAGGTTCTTTATTCCCTGACAGTTAGAGTTGTAACATCAGCCTCTGGATTCACAATGAAGCCATTGTATTAAAATTCATTTGGCCACAAATGTCAAAGGATCATATACAAATTGAACTGATTTGATACCAAGGAAGTTTATTGGGTTACAGAGCTGCAAAGCCCATGAAGTAATAGCCACAGGGGCACAGTGTTGTTGTGGTCTCCTCCATTCCTACAGGTCTCCTGTGTGAATTCTTCTGGACCAGCCCCATTTACAGACTCCCCACAAAGCTCTCAAGAGTTATGGCTCAGTAGGCTGGGAGATGGCTCAGTGTAAAAGCTCATCCTCTGTGAAAGCATGAGGACCTGGGTTTGAATCCACAGCACCCGTGTAAAAAGCTGGATATGGCTGTCTCTGGATTATAGCCATAGATCTGTAATGAGAAGGGGAACTGACAAGAGAATCGCCAGGGACTTCTTGGCTGTTAGCTTGGCTCTAGATTCACTAAGAAACCCTGCCTCTGGCTTCTGCCTATAAACTCTGGTATACAGGCATGCACATGCAAACACACACACACACACACACACACACACACACACACACACACTTACATAGAAGAGGGAGGGAGGGAGAAGAAAAACATCCTTTATACATATGACATTTTTGGAAAATTAAGAGACTTACACTTACTGAATGATTTGTGCCTCATATTCACCTATGATCCAAACACTGAGTCTCATTGGTTGAAACTCTACCCACTCTCAGAACTCACAGTGGAACCAGCCCCAGCTAAACCATAAGGACTAGGAACAAGCAGACAGATAGTCCCAATGGAACAGTGAGATGCTGTTAAGAGAAAATGGATGCTAGGCAGGCAGTAAGAGGGACCATCTGTCAATTCCCAGTCGCTAAAGAAACTCTTAAGTTAGTCTGGGCAGGTTTCTGTTTTTTTGTCACTAAACAGTGCTTGACTAAATATCTAGAAAAATGTGTCCAAGTGTCGTGGGGAAAATAAAGATGAGTAAGACAGATTTCATCTGTCAAGTACCTTCCATTTTACAAGGAAGATAAAACTGATGTGTATAAACAACATCACAACATCACAAGCAAAAGCTTGTTCCAAAGTGTAAGGATCATCAGCTCTCCAAAGACAGCACCAGGGGCTGAGGTGAAAAGGGGATGTGAGGGGTGTTGTTTGGCTGGAGGCTTAAGGACCTATTAGAACAGTAAGAATTGTAAGCTTTCAGACTGGTACATTTACAAGTAGGCAGGAGGAAGAATTCTAACTTAGAGATGGTGCCATTATATCTAGACATTGAAGAAGTCAGATTTAACTCAGTGCTCACCTAGCATGCTCGGAGGTGGGTACCCAGCCTTAGCACTGAATGAACTGAGCATCATGGCACATGTCTGTCAACCAGTTCTCAAGAGGAGGAGGCAGGAGGATCAGAAATTTACAGTCATCTTCTGCCAGACTAGAAAATGCAAGACCCTCTCTTAAAAAAAAGACATCAAGAAATACAAGAATTAGATAGAGTTTATTAAAGCAAAACCTAAATATTTCTCTTTGAATCAGCTTTAACAATATTGGGTTGCTCATGACACCTTTAAACATTTGTACCATGTACTTTGCTTACGCTAGTCCCTGACTCCCCTCTCAGCCTCTTTCCCCTCATGCTCTTGGTCCTTTATGTAATTTATTTTATGGCTCCTTTCACAAAGCATCTGACCTTTGGGGCATAAGGAGGGAGGACTTCCTTATTGTGGCTCACAGTTCAAAGGTACAGTCCATTACAACAGAGGAGATATGGTGGCAGGAACACGAGATAGCTGGTCACATGTTATACTGTTGAGAAGCAGAGCAAGCAAGATTAGGTGTATGAGAGAAGAACAAAAAGAAAAAAAAAAAAGAAGCAGAGGGTAATGGATGTTGGTTCTCAGCTCTCTTTTCATTTAGCTCAAGACTTAGCCCATGAGATAGTGCTGCCCACATTCAGGGTGTGTTTCCCCTCCTCAGTTAACCCTTTTTGTAAACGCCCTCACAGACCCACTAGAGGTGTGCTTCCTCAAGCCTATCATGACTATGCATTTTGTCAAAATCTGCTTTTATGTAATACATACAAACAAATGATTCATTTACATGATGTATGTGCACATGTACACACACACACACACACACACACACACACACCCACACATCTAGATCCCTCATATGAGAGATACATGTCTTTCCCTTTTCCTTTTTTAAAATGTTGGTCTCCATCTTGGCCCATCTCCTACAGATGACACAACTTCATTTGTTACAGTTTTCATTGCAAGTATTTCCATTTTCTTTATCCATGTGTGTGTTGATGGCCATCTGGACAGGTTCTAAATCTTGGCTTTTGTAAAGAATGCTCCAACAAACATGAATGCTCAGCCATTTTTATGCTATATTGGTATCTTAGTCAGGGTTTCTATTTCTGCACAAACATCATGACCAAGAAGCAAGTTGGGGAGGAAAGGGTTTACTCAGCCTACACTTCCACATTGCTGTTCATCACCAGAGGAAGTCAGGACTGGAACTCAAGCAGGTCAGGAAGCAGGAGCTGATGCAGAGGCCATGGAGAGATGTTACTTACTGTCTTGCTTCCCCTGGCTTGCTCAGCTTGCTTTCTTATAGAACCCAGGTATACCAGCCCAGGGATGGCACCACCCACAATGGGCTGGGCCCTCCCTCCTTGATCAATGCCTTACAGCTGGATATCATGAAGGCATTTCCTCAACTTAGGCTCATTTCTCTGTGATAACTCCAGCTTGTGTCAAGTTGACACAAAACCAGACAGTAGAGTTGGGTATGTCGCTTTATGAATATACTTACAAGTGAAATAGCTGGACACTAATCACCTCTTGAATATGTGGGGTGGAGAATGATAAAACACAGAATGTAATACACAGAAAGAAAAAATGGGGAGAAAAGAGGGTGAATAAAGTAAAAAAGACACAAGCAAAGATAGGGGGGAAAGTTTATTGCGAGACAAAGACATATAAAACAAATGTGGTTGTTAAAACCGGAAACCTATGTCATAACTGAGTTTGAAAAAAATGTAGGTATTATATTGTGGCTAGGGTAAGCATGCAAGCTCAGTGACAATTCAAAGCAAGTACACATCAAGTTGAAAGCTGTGGTTTAGCACAGAATACACTGGGCTGAAGAGACCTAGGGGCAAAAGACATTATATGAAAGACTTGGAGATGATGAAAAGAAAGACAAAGCTGTTCTACGGGGATCCAAATGGGATCCAATGCACTGATATGACACAGAGATCCAATGCCTTGATCCAATGCCTTGATCCAATACGGGTATTCTCCACAGGATCCAACATGAGAATCCAACATCAGAATTCTCCATAGAAATTTTTCATGCAGCTTCTAGATGGGTGTCTAAAACAAGGATCCTCCACAGGGATCCTACACACATGGGAAATCTTCCATGAGGATTCAACACAGGGCTCATTCATAGAAATCCAACATTGGGATCCAACACAGGAAGTTATGGATGGCATGATCAGGGATTGTCCTTGGGAGCATGACACTAATGTGACTGTCAACTTTTGGCTTATTCAAACAGATACTGAAGATCAGTTAGTTCTCTATCATGCAAAGCAAGAGATGTAGGGTGTGAAATTGAGAACAGGGGATTAGGAACGAGGAAGATATGGTTTGTTTTGAGACAACTATAAGGTAGAACAAAATAGATGAGCAAAGAGAAACTCTGATAGTTCTGCAGTGATTCCTTAGCCCTGTTCCAAATCTGACAAGGAGAGGAAGGTTTTAAAGCACATTAGAGGCACATCCACACCTGTATTTTTCTGAGACCCCATATTTGCTATGGGGTGCAAAATAGAAGCTTGGGCAAAGAACAATGGTAAGAAAATGTTTTCCAGACTCACAGAGGCACTTTAAGATGGGGTCTCTCACTGAAGAGGGAACTTGCCAATTGGACCAGATTGGCTTGCCAGCAAGCTCCTGAGGTCCATCTCTCTCCACCTTCCCAGATCAAGAATCACATGCACATGCAGACATGCCTGGATATTACATGGGTCCTGAGAATCAAAATCAGATTTTTTTGTAATCATATGGTAAGTGCTTTATTGGTCTGTCTTCCAGTGGTTTTTCTATTGTATATAAAGGTTTGGGTTCCAGTGCTCATTATTGTTAATGAGCTGAGGAAGGACTTATTTTATATTGTTCTGTCCTCTGTACATCATGGGTCAGGCCGTCCTTGACTGCAGTTACTCCTTCCTATCATGAGTCAGGACTCTCCTTAGCCTCAAAAACTCAACAAATTCTTACAGGTAGTGTCTGTCTCTGTGTCTCAGGAGAATCTCAACTGAAGACTAAGCGTGATCAGAACAATAGTACTTCCAACTCCTCCCTGTGTATTTGTATGTGAGAATCAAATGATAGTCTGTATTTGACAGGGACTGTAGACATGTCTGACAGTAGATTAAGACTGTTGTTCTTCTTCCTGTAGGTGTGGGCATCTCAACTGTATAGATGAATGTTTGCAGAATAGAGGGTGAAGTTGAGACTTGAAATATTTGAGAAAGAATGATTGAAGGACCACTCTTCTTGTTCCAGTAAAATGTCCTTCTTCAGTTTCTATGGTAATGGTATTTTGTTATGAAGCTACATCTGATCAATTTCTTATGGAGGATGTGTTGGCCAACACTCCTCAAGGAACAGACTCAATAAAATGGGCATATACAACAAAGGGGATTTATTGGGCAGGCATTGACATATAGACTGAATATTCCAACAATGACTGTCTGCCTCTGGAGAAGGTGACAACTGGTTATGTACATATTCACTGAGGGTGTGGATACCCCAACAGTCCAGTCTGGTGTTAGCACCCTCAGAAATTCCTGGAGAGATGCTACTCTGTAGGCCACATGCGAAGTTTGAAGAAACTACCTTTCTGTGTATCAAAGGACAGCAGTAGCAGCAACAGCAGTAACAGGACAGGTGTCTCCACCAGCAAGAAGGAAAGGCAGGAAGTCAGTCAGCACTGATTTCCCCTCAGAACTCTTTGCATGTGAGCCACCACCAGGCAGTACTGCCCTCTCTGGGGAATTGCATCTTAGTTGATTGAATCAAGTCAACCATCAAGATTAATCAACCTGTGAACTGAGAATATCATTGTGTTTATGGTTTATGGCTGATATCACCCACAGAGTAGAGATTGAACATAGGGATTTGGTTGATCAGGATTTGGCCTGTACACTAAGCCAAGACTTGTTACATTGCAAGGGAAAGGTGCACCATTCAAAATCACTTAAGCAAACATAGACTTAGAAGA
The DNA here is from genome assembly GCF_963924665.1 of Micromys minutus. Lineage (NCBI taxonomy): Eukaryota > Metazoa > Chordata > Mammalia > Rodentia > Muridae > Micromys > Micromys minutus. The sequence continues at coordinate 79,462,009 of NC_137971.1, forward strand.
ACATGAGAGATATCTTGAAGGAATGATGAAACCAAGTCAAAGCAAAGGGAGGACCTGGGAAAGCAGGAACCAAGACCATCTCTCCCTTTCTTGTTGTGGTTGTCTACTTCTACTCTTCACTCAGGAATGGACCTTCCAACATTTACTGTGTGGAGTCAATACACATATTTATTTTCTCAAAGCCAAGTCCAAAATTACTACTACAGGGCTTATTTAAGTTCAGATGCCTGTCCCTGGGCTAGTTAGCTTCTTCCAAGGCATATGAGGGTATTACAACTCATTATGGGACAGATGTGTACTCCTGAATACAGTAACACTGGCCAGAAGGGCAGAGTCATTTGCGCAAATGGTCTCTCAAAAGAAAAAGAAAAGCAGCCAGATATTATTGGTAGAAGAACATTTTCCAGGGTAGATGGCTGAAACCTCGGGAGAGAATGACACCCTTCTCTGATCAGTGAACACAAGACTCTTATCTCACTTTAAAATATTTAAAAAATGTCTGCACAGGGGAGTTGTCCATGTGAGTGAAGATGCTCCCAGAGGCCAGAAGAGGTTGTCAAATCCCACACTTAGAACTGGAGTTACAATTTGTGAGTCTTCTGATATAGGTGCTGGGAGAAGTAAGTGCTTCTCACCACAACGCCCATCCTTTTCACTTTTTTATTTTCTCTGTTTATTCATGTATTTGTTTCCTCTACCCTGGTTTCATTCATTCAGATATCACTCTGAGAGTATCTGTCATTTGCTGAGTTTAACATGGAGAAAAGCCCTCCTTCCTACAGCTGACATGCTTCTAAAACATCCTGCCATTTACTCAGCCTTTGCTATTGGTACTTTTCTCTACTGGAGAGGCACTCAGCCCATTCAGCCATGTGTAGATGCTCCTGGACCACTTCATGGCCCTAAGAGCTCCTGTTGAGAGACAGGCAGCCTTTAAAACACCAGGAAATGGACAAATATTGGGGATCATCCTAGTCCCTTACACACACACACACACACACACACACACACACACACACACACACACACATACACAGAGTGACTGTCAACTTCTGCAATATGAAACCAAAGGACAGAGAGCTAAGTCTTTCAGATCCTGCAATTCCCACTTACATCTTAGAAGGGAATCACAAACTAAACATTGCAGAAAACTCCAGACCCCTGAGCTCAAGCCAGTCCTAATGAGAACAGTTTCCCACTGTCCATTGGTCATATTTTTTAACCTTACTCTTTTAATCTCACGACAAGTACCAGTTACTAAGTACTTGCCCAGTGTGTGTATCTGAGCTTTTCAAATATTGCCCCAAACACTGTTTCTTGATTAGAACAGACCTTGTCTTGCAAAGGGTACCTAGCAATATTTGAAGCTATTTTGGTTGACACTCTGGAACAATTTGCAGCTGGTACCTATGGGGTAATGGCAATGGGTTCTGATAAAATCCCCCAGAGCCCAGGGAAGTTGAGAAGACAAAGAACAGCCCAGGCCCCAGTTTCGCTAAGACTAATAGTGGGAAATGCCAAGTTAATTCTTTTCATAGCTTGGTCACCATCACTACCATCACTATCACCACCATCATCACCATTGCCATAGTTACCATTATCATCATTGTTCTTGTTAGACCTCCGTTACTGTAATGAAAACACTGATGAAAAGGGGAGGAAGGGGTCATTTGGCTTATACTTCCAGGTGGCAGTCAATCACTGAGTGAAGTCAAGACAGAAACTGAATCATAAATCATGGGGCTTATTGGTTTAATCTTTAGTTTGTGCTCAGGGAGGTTTGTGTATACACCCCAGGCATTGTTCCTACCTAGTAATGGTGCTGGTCTCTTCATGGCAATCAGCATAAAGACAATATTTCAAAGATACGGCTATGAGTCAATCTGATTGTGGCAAGTCTTCAATTGAGATGTCCTCTTCCCAGGTCACTTCTAAGATTTTGGTAGGTTGGCAATAAAAACTAACCAGCATAATTATCATTGCTACCACCACTGCCACTGCCACCACCACCACCACCACTACCACCACCACCACCACCACCACCACCACCACCACCACCACCACCACCACCATTACCAAGCACTACCATCAGCACCACCATCTTGATTTTACAGGAGAGGAAACAAAGGCATGTGTAATTTGTTTGGGTAGCTGTACTGATATTTCTTTGATCTCTAAATTCTGTACCTCCAGCTGCTATTCCACAACTCTATCCAGGCCCTGGTTTCAGTACTTGAAACTTCAGGATGCTAACTCTGAGCTCACTGTGCAGAAATCTCCAGCTTGCTTCAGCATCGCAGATTTACCTAGTTTCATCTGAGAAACTGAAGATGTTACTTTGGCCGGAGCTGGGCATATCTTTAAATTGAATCCAGTTCTCCCTATTGAAACGTAATAACTTGAGAAGTAATCTGGTCTCTTCATTACCAGTGGTACATCCTGTTGTCAAAATCTCCTTTGAGCTGGTAGTTAAAGGCCCAGCCACACATTCTTAACGTTATTGTTGCTGGCTAAAATGCTTAGCAACAACACAAACATCACTCAGAATCAAATTATCAGATGTACCGACAAGATGCTTCTCGATTTAATAGTGTGGTAAATGATGGCTGGGAGATGTTCTTTGAAGCTGTGGAGGCAAATGTGAAAACTAATTCAATTCTCAAATGAATAAAAGTGAGAAACTGTGCTTATAAACCTGATATTACCAGACACAAGGCCAGTGCCTCCTGCTGCCTGGCGTCTGGAGGAGAGAGGAGAAGGAACTTATTTTATTTCTGATTATCAAGACTTAGACTTTGTGACCACACAAAGTTGACCTTGTGTACTGTGTTGAGGACCTCGGGAGGACTGGGTGCTCATTTGCAACCTGACAGGAATCCTTACTTAATCACCAGTCATTGCTGGAGGAAGAGCAGGACTCCTGAAGAAGCATCCAGAGCCTTAGGGAAATCAGACCTCTCTTTATTAGATGCAGAAAATGAGTAATAGATCTTCCTGGGAGAAGAGAGGAGGCAGGATGACCCAGGTCAGTGACCCCCTGGCAAATGGGCAAAGCCAGGGGTCCTCCATAAATGTTTCCTGGTACAAAAATGGGTAGGTTTGAAAGGAACTCAGAATATTACTATAATATGGATAGACATACACACACCCATACATTCACATATAGGATATGTGTACACATATGAAATGAACCAAAGTAAATTATACCCACATAAAATAAGTAACATATGCACTTGCATGCATGATGCGCGTGCACACGAACACACACACATATATGCATATACATATATATATATATATATATATATATATATATATATATATATATATTTGTGTTCACAAGCCTAATATATTCACTCACCTTGCTGCTGTAATGAAGGACATGTGGCTTTCCCAAGGCAACACAATTAATTGCAGGTTAGAGCCCAGCACCATGCTCAGCCTCATGTCCTACCATTTGGTTCCATGCTGGCATTAATTTCCTGAATTATTGTCAAGCATCATACATGCAGAGCCTTAGAACCCCAAGACCTCTGTCTGGTTGATGTTCCTTACAAGACCAGAGTGCTTTTAATTGGTCAACCAGGACAGCAGTCTAGGGTTGCTCACAATCCTCCTCAGGTTTATTAATTTGCTGAAATGATCTTTGGAACTCAGGTAAAAATTAGAGAGTGGCATAGTGTTTGAACAAAACCCTCCCATATCCTCCTGGATATCTCAAATTGCCATACATCATGGAAACTCATGCAAAGACAATGGTACATAAGTAATCACCAAACTACATTGTCCATGGTATAGGAGATGAAAAGTGTGCCTTTCTAATAAAGGAGCAATTGTGGTTTTGAAATGTTTTTGACATGCTGTAGGTTGAATTAATTCTTTCATGAGTATCAATTGCCTATAATTGCTATTTTATTGTAAAGGAAAAAACCAACCAAGATGAAACCCTCTGGGCTGTGGTCTGGAAGCTCTCCCTACCTCACCCCTGTGCAGTCACCCTGTACAGCTGAAATCAGGGTGCCCCACCCTCCCTACACATCAGTGTGCTCAGCAATCAGGAAGCTCTCTGAACGGTTGAGGTTTTGTTGAGTTTTATCAACAGACATGATCAGCTGGGTCTTTGCTCACATAACTAAGCCCAATGTCTAGCCCCTCTCTTCTCCCAGACAGAGGTCATGCAAAGCTGAAAACTCCAACGTTCCAAACAAGGGCTTACCAGTCCTCCTTAGAACTTCTCCAAGGGCTCACCATCATCACTTCATTAGCATAACCTCAGGCTGTTCATCATAAATAAATGAAGACACCCCTGTAATTCTAAAATTTCCAAAAAAAATTGAAATGGTTTTTATGGCACCTCTTTTCTTCACTAGGCCTGCGTTACTTTTCTGTTCCTTTACATCTGAGGAGAGGCGCTATAATTTGAACATTGGAATGTTGAAGGCTAAAGATCAACATTATAATATATTATCTTTATATCCCTCAATAGCTATTTACATCCACTTCTGTGTCTGACCACACAGCCTTTCATTTTCCCACAAAAGTGTTTGGAATGTCTTAACAGGTCACTGGCTTCCACCAATCTGAAAGCCAAGACTGTCCTTAGGTAGCCTCTGAGACCAATGGAAAACACCCCCCCTACTTTGCACCTGCCTGCTGATGTCTCCAGCTGAATCCATGTTCCTGGTTCCTGGTCATTCATACGACTTTTCTTACTCTTGTGGAACCCAAAGCTGTAATTTCTGTTAATAGAAGTGGGAAGCTGAGTTAGAATATTATCGGTGTAGTATAGACTACATCAGTGGCCCTGCATCCTCCAATAGACTAGATCAGTGACCCTGCATCCTCCAAAACAGTTCCATGCAGAATGCCCTGCAAACCAACAGTCATTACATTCTGAATATAGACAGGCATGCTTTGTTTTCTGCCTGGACATTATCTGCCATGGGAAAGGTAGCTGTGAGCCCAGTAGCACTTCCTGTACACACCTCCTTCCAATGATTCACGGAACACACATTAGATCTCTCTCTCTCTCTCTCTCTCTCTCTCTCTCTTTCTCTGTCTGTCTGTCTGTCTTTCTCCTTGTTGGATAAGCCACACAGTGACCACAGGATGGCTTTTTTTTTTCTGTCTCTGTGTTGGTCAACAGTTTCTAGACCCAGGGGACTTTGCCCTAACCACAAGGGACACTGTTATTTTTGGAGGTGATGCATCTGTGACTTGGAAAGGGACTGGTAGTGGCATCTAGTGAGGAGTGGCTGGGAGTACTACTAAATTGCTAATGCAGACCACATTTAGGGCAGCCCACAACACACAAGGCAACCCAGGACATGTAAGGCAACCCATAATATACAGGGCAGCCCCTAACACATTAGTTTCTCACAATGAAGGAGTTTCTGTTCCAAAACTATCAACAGAGTTGCAGCAGGGAAACCTGTTTTATATGCAGAGAGAAGACAATATGGCAATAAACTCAGTCTCCTTTTCTATCTGTTTTCTGGGTCCTCCTATAGGAGAGTTGGAGTGATCGTTGAAGTTTCTCAATAAGTGTTAATAAGCATTATTTTCAAAGGCCATCTTCTTCCTCTGGTTTCATCTGTCCTAGGATACAGCAAGGTCTCTTCCTTCCCTTGTATTACCTATGCACGCACTGACAATATTAGGCAGGGCAGTCTTGCTGGGCACAGGAGTGGGAGGAGGCTGTCTCTTGCTAACCATTGGAGCCTGGCTTTGAGTTCCTAACCAAGTGGACTCCACACTTACTCTGTAAGTTTTGGTATTGTTTGCTCACCAATATCTTGCTTAATGTGAGCATGAGGCATACATGAACATTGCTTCTTTCCTTCCAGGTCACTTCTTGGTTCTCACTCTCTGGGGAGAGAATGTTTCTCAGCACTCCTTCCCCCAAAAGCTTTCTTCCTAACAGTCTTGGCTCAGTCAGGCTCCCAGACACAGAATAGAGAAAGCCAGTAAGTTCTGAAAGTAAAACTTCTTTGGATCCTATCTCTGCTTTGAATGAGTGACAGCTAGCCAGGGGAGATAAATCCTCAGCCAACAGGAGCAGAAATGGCAGGAAGAAATTTTTAGAATGGAGCAGAAATTTTTTTCTTCTTTAACTAGTAGAAAATGAACAGCAAAAGAGACTACTGTTTTTTGTGCAAGAGGTAAGCTATGTAAGTAGTTACCAAAGGCTTGATTTCTCTTTATAAATGCAAAGAAAAATAATAATAATTTCTAAAGTGCTTCATTGATCAAAGAATAACTGTTGGCGACAAACATTTATTCACACCACAAAAGGCACATACTCCTTCCTCTTAACAACAATATTATCTTGTTTCAGTTAATAGTTATTGAACCATCTATGCTTAGGCAGTTTAAAAGCACTGTGAATATTTCATCTAATTTTGTCTTCACTTAAACTCTCAGCTGTCGGGTACAGCTAGCACCTTGATGTATAGATAAAACCGAGGGTCAGAGAGGTGAGGCTCCTTGCCCAACATCACACAGCCGACAGTGTCAGAGTAGGAATAGGAAACTGAGAATTGACTGGCTAAACAATCTCTCATTGTTGCTATGACTTGATTTAAAGTGTTTCCAAAAGCTTATTTTTAAAGGGCTTAGTCCCCACTAGTTCTCTTGAGGAGGGATTTGACTATGATAGGTGGAAGGGCTTGTTGGGAGATGTAGCCTAGTTAAAGGAACTGAATTACTGAAGATGTGGTGTGCGTGTGTGTGTGTGTGTGTGTGTGTGTGTGTGTGTGTGTGTGTGTGTTATAGGTTGGTGTCAAATATCTCCTTTAATCTTCCTGTTGGAAGTTTAGACTGGGTTTCTCACTTGCACCCAGCATTTGCTGACTCAGCTAATCTGTCAGGGGACTCTTGGGATTTCCAGTCTCAGCCTCCTGAGTGCAAGGATTTCAGGAGGAATGTCATGCTAGCCTGGAATTTATATAGGTAAGGTGGATCAGGACTCTGGTCTTCACACTTGCATGGCATAAGCTTTAACCACCAAGCCATCTCCCAGAATATCAGCAACCACTACTCCTACTCTCTTTTCTGTCTTTATGGATTTGCAAATGATATCTCTCATTTCCTTGGCTGAATGTTAGTTTTTTTATAGTGTTCATCAAAGCACAATGATGCTCAGATGCTAAGTTCAAGTTATTCATTTTCCTTATTCATTTTCCTTATGTTTTGGTATCGTATCTAGCAAGGTGTTGCTCATAAAACATCACAAATATATACTTCTAGTATTTGTCTATGAGTTTAGCGTGTGAACTTTTCCATTATGTGGATGGTACATTTGAGCTACTTTTTTATTACAGCATGATCAGAGAGTCTGGCTTCATTCACCCTTTTGACTCTGAACTTCCCACTATTACATAGATTACTGAAAAGATTCTTTCCCTATTAGATTATCTTAACATCTTAGTTTCAACTGTGTGTTCATGTAAGGGTCAGTTTTTAGATTTTAATTTTTGTTCTATTTATTTATCATCTACCTGTCTACCCATCTATCCATCATATATACATATACATTATATACACATACATACACACATACATATATACATATATAACATTATACATGCATATATGTATGACATCATCATATATATAGTGTCATATATATAGTGACACATAGAGTATCAGTCTGTCATCATCTATCTATGTCCCAGTATTCCATTGTCTTGATTACTCTGACATTTAAGTAGGTTTAAAAATCAAGACCTATAAACCCACCTTTGTTCCTTTCAAGCTCATTATGGCTATTCTGAATCATATAAATTTTAAAACCAGCTTGTCGATTTTATGAAAAATCATCTGGCAGAGATTTTGGGAAGAGTTGAGTTAAACTCACAAAGATGTTCAGATGACTGTCTATGCCTTACAACAGCCTGGGAATCTTTTGTAACTATTTGTTAACATGTAGCTGTTTCTTCTTCCTGGCTGTTGTACTGACTCCGCCTTTACTCAGCATATGCCCATAGGTGCAGTCTGCGAAGTTAAGATAGGCTAGCGTGAAGCTCAGTGTAGTTTTCCCAGTGACTTGCACCTTGCTGTGTTCCAATCTTAACCCCAAGTAAAGGGCTTTGCAAATAAAGACACAGGAATACCCTGTTCCTGCAGGCCTCTTGGCTGCTCCAATCAGTGGGGTTTTGTTTGTTTGTTTCTTTGTTTCCCCTGAAGGCTTACAGCACTGTCTACTGCAGTTGTGTTTCCAGCACAAGCTCCCTATAAGTTTTCCATAAGGCAGGTCCAAGAGGACCAAGACCTCCCAGTTCTCATTGCTCTTGGGATGTCTCATTTCTCCTCCATTTTCAAAGGACAGTGTTGGCTGGATGTGGACTTCTTTTGCTTGTTAACTTCCATCTAATTTTGAGAATTTTGTGCATTTGAATTCATAGTAGAAAGTCCTTCTTTTCGGCTTTTAGAGTTTATTATCCTGAGGATTCTAACAACTATGCTACTTTGAAGCCAATTTAAATAAAGTTCCTTTTCCTGTTCACTAAAGGTGTATTTTTCTGCTCCCTGGTGATTTTGTTTCATTTAATTTGCACCTGTATATGTGTGTGTGCCTTGCATGTGTGTGCATATATGAGTGTGTGCACATATGTGTATGTGTGTACAGTGTACATGCATGTGCGTGGGGGGAGATATGCATGTAGAGGCCTGAAGTGGGTACTTGTTTTCCTCCGAGGTCATTATCTACCTTGGTCTTTTGGAGTAGAGTCTCACCCTGAGCCTGGAGCTTGTGTTTATTGGTAGTGAGCATGGCCTAGCGACTCTTCTGTCCCTGCCCACCTCAATGGTGAGATAATGGGATAATAGCTCTTATGTTCATGCTAGAACCCAAGCTTCAGCATTTTAATTTGTTATTACTTTAAAATGTTTGATTATATCTTTCCTTTCCCTCAACTTCTCCCAGACTCTCCCCACAACCCTATCCACCCAACTTCATGTTCTTTCTCTCTCTCTTTAAAAATGACCCCCCCAAGAAAACATTTTTAAAAAGACAATTAGACAAAAAAAAGCCAAACCAAACCAAACCAAAAGCATGTGTGCAAGCACATACGCACGCTCACACACACACACACACACACACACACATACACACACACACACACATACACACACACAGAGTCTGTTTTGTGTTAGCCAAGTCCAACTCCTCCTGGTCACAGGGCCTGTTCTAAAGTATATCTGACAGACCCAGTGATAGACACACTATTGGAAAACAATTTATTTTCCTGTCTCCAGCAGATATCAGTCGCAAATAGCTTCCCGGTTAGGAAAGGACCTTTAGATCCACTTTCTTTCCTCTTCTGTGCTGGGATTTTGTCTTGTTTGAACCTATGCTGCTGCTGGTGTGTGTGTGTGTGTGTGTGTGTGTGTGTGTGTGTGTGTGTGTGCTTGTGTGTGGGGGTCTGTGTGTCTGTGTGTATATGTTGTCAGTCTCTGAAAGTTCCTGTGGGCATCAGTACTATTGTGTCTGGACTACATGGTCTCCTTAGCCAACCATCATCTGTGACTCTCACAATCTTTCTACCTCCCCTTCTGCAGAGCTCCTTAGGCCTTGTGGGCAGCGGTTGATGATGTCTCATTAGGACCAAGTGTTCTGAAGTCTCAGTCTCCGTACATTGTGTAGTTGTTGGCCTCTTTATAAATTAACGATTGCTGCAAGAAGGTTCTCTGATGAGGACTCAGCAGTGCTCTATGTGAGGCTATAGCAGCAATGTGTCCCTAGAAGTCATTTCGGTGTTTCTTTAGTAGAACAATAGGAATTACCTCTAGGCCCTATCTAGTCTCAGGTTCTTGGCCACTTTAACAGGGTAAGGCATGGGTTTCCTCTCATGGAGTGGGCCTTAGTCAGATAGTGGCTGATACTCCATAAAATGTGTTCCACTATCACACCAGTGAGCATACCTTGCAATCAGGATGCTTTGTGGGTTACAGGGTTTATTTATGGGTGATATTGATGTTTCTTTCTCCTGTTCCTGGAAAGTACTGCCCAGCACCATGAATGTTGGTCAGTAGGGGTAAAGCTTCCATTTGGACAGCAGGACTTTGAAGCAGCTGAGATGTTTACCAGCTGGCCTTTTGAAAATCTATATGGAAATCTACTCCCATAGAAGCACCATATAATGGGGAGACTGGAATAGCTGTTGGTTGCCAATAACTACAGTGGCCCAAATGTAGGGCTTTCCTGCACAGGATTTCTGCTTAATTTGAAGTGGGAAGATCTACTTCTACTCTGAATCGTTATGGTAGAAAGACACATCTTTAATCTGGGTCATACTTTCTGCTTGAAGCCTATGTAAGACATAGAAAATAAAGCTTTAAAACCTTTTTTCTTTACTTATATTTCAACTGTTATCTCCTTTCCCAGGTTCCCCTCTGGAATCCTTCTATCCCATTGCTCCTTCCCCTTCCTCTATGAGAGTGCTCCCTCACTCATCCACCCACTCCCCCCCCACCTCCCTGCCCTGGCATTCCCCATACACTGGGGCATCAAGCCTTACAGGACCAAGAGCCTCTCCTCCTGTTGATACCCAATAAGGCCATTCTCTGCTACATATGTGCCTGGAGCCATGGGTTCCTCCATCTGTATTTTTTAATTGGTGGTTTAGTCTCTGGGAGCTCTGGGGGGTCTGGTTGGTTGACATTGTTGTTCTTCCTAGAGGTCCCTTAAACATACAAGAAGCCTACAGAACTCAAAATCAACTGGACCAGAAATTCCTCCCACCACATAATAATCAAAACACCAAATGCACAAAACAAAGAAAGAATATTAAAAGAAGGAAGGGGAAAAAGTCAAGTAACATATAAAGGCAGACATTTCAGAATTACAGCAGACTTATCACCAGAGACTCTAAAAGCCAGAAGATCCTGAGCAGATGTCATATAGATCCTAAGAGCACATAAATGCCAGCACAGGCTACTATACCCAGCAGAATTCTCAAGTAGCATAGGTGGAGAAACCAAGTTATTCTATGGCAAAAATAAATTTACACAATATCTTTCCATAAATCCAGCCTTACAAAGGACAATAGATGGAATATTCCAATGCAAGGAGGGAAACTACACCCCAAGAAAAAGCAAGAAAGCAACCTTCTTTCAACAAAACAAAAGAGAAAGCTTTGATTCTTTCCCTGCTTGCTCATACCTGCTAGCAAGTCCACTTCTTCACTGGCTTTAGAGCAGATTTTAACTCCAGCATATACTGGGGACCAGCTGAGGTGTGCATCCTCCTGGACTGAGCAACTACTGTATTCTGGGACTTTCTGTTCATGGCCAGCCATTGTTGGATTAGTTGAAACATACAAAATCATTCTAATATATTATGATATGTATACAGACACATATTTATATGTTATATATATATATATATATATATATATATATATATATATATATATATATATGTATTAGGACGTAGAGGAAAACCTAATGTTCTACTAAAGGAACATAGAAATGATGATTTCTATGGACACACACATAGAGAGGGAGAGCATTATGTTACTGTAGAGAACTCTGACTAATACAGGGACAGTGCCCCAAGTAGATATCTTACAACACCAAGTAAAGACCCTCTTGCCAGAAATGAGTTACATCTTGTTAAGTCATTGGCCACAGAGGTCCCATAGACCCCACCACCAAGCATCGTAGGCTATTTCTAAGGTTATTATTTACTGTCCACAAGGCAAGGCTCTGTTGCTGAGGACAATACTCACTATGTCAACAAGTTACAGTCACCATGCTTACACAGTAATCTCCCTTACCTGCTGATCACTGTCCAACCTCTCCAGCCACTCCTGATATCAGCCTCTGTGTGCTTCATCCTTGTTGAGAATTGATGTCTTTGGTTCCATTAACATTTTCGAATCTTCTTCTAGGAGAAAGGTATATTCTGGGAAGCAGGTTGAACCAGGGTAGCATTTTAGCTAGGGCTAATGTTGCTTCTCACACAGGCAAGACACCCTTAAGCCCTCTGCAGAGTACTCTGTGAATTCAGTTTCTTCTCTTGGCCTCAAGCAGTTTCTGCATACATGGCGCCAGGTCAGTATTTCACGCAGAGTCAGGGCTGATCCTCTGCAGGTGTTCTGGGTTCCCTGTGAACTTGTCTCTTTTAATACTCTGCCCTGATGACTCTTGGTCCTTCATAAGCTCTCAAAAGTTTAAGGATTTCAGAGTGTCTTCAGCTCCAGGACTCAGTGCGTCCTGCATGGATTCTTTCTTTGAATGCCTCTTCTAGTAGCAGCAGGGACTCAGGCTCAGCTCCACATTGTCACTAGCAGGAGCCATAGGAGTTCTTTTCAGAGCCTGCACTCAGGCCGAGGGGGAATCATGGAGTCGATGCAGAAAAGGAATCACAGGAAGAGCCAGTGTGCAGCAGATTTGGCTCTGCTAGAAGTGGACAAGAAAAAAGAAAGAAAGAAAGAAAGAAAGAAAGAAAGAAAGAAAGAAAGAAAGAAAGAAAGAAAGAAAGAAAAACAAGCAATTGAGTCGGAATTTGGGACTGTGAACGATGTTCAAAGGAAAGAACAAGACCTACACAGGTATGTGCTTCCTAAGGAAAGCCACAATTACGACTCATAGCATTAAACATAGACACCATTCTGGTGGCCCTCACTCAAGTTACAACTAAGAAGAGCTAAGAAACCTATCCAGTCCTTTCCTTGTTCCTTTTTGATAAATTAAGTTTATAGGGTAACTCCATGGATGCCTTCTATGGGATTATAAGCTGGAAAGATAAAATCCAGGAATTATGAGGGATGTACAGGTCCATAGGGTGTGTTCTTTATCTACATCTGAGAAGAAAACAGCCTCACATTGTCAACTGCATTAATGATTCTCAGTTCTTTGCCAGCAAGAGGCTTCAACCAGACCCTATATAGGACTCCTCTCCCTCCCCTGGACTGTGATCTGGGGACAGCCACAGAGTGGTCTCACGTGTCTCTCATGCCTCAGGGGTTTCTGCTCTTTGCTGCCCGCTGCCATGAGTGTGCACAGCTATCTTTGCTTCTTTCCTGTCTGTGTTGCTAGATATGATGGTAAAACCAGCCTTTGTTACTCTATCACGTCTGAGGAACTGGTTATGGATGTTCAAAACAGAATTGGAGATAGACCGGGAGGCACAGGTGTCTTAGAGGCTCTCGCTCACCCGAAGTGTGGCTTCCAAGCAAGTTGATCCCAAGCAGAGATTTACTTGAAGGTTCCAGGTCCCAGTTCATCCTTGCATACATCAGGAAGCACAGTAGATGTTTTCTGGCAAAAGAGATCTGTGGTTCAAGTGGAAAGGCAGCTGAGCTTCAAGAATGTGGTTGAGGACACAAACTCCAGCAACTAAGCCGTCAGTGTGGAAACTGGCCTTCTTTCAAGCTTTCTCTCAGGATCTGAGGCAGCTAAAGGCTCTGGGAGCATTTGAGTAAGCCTTACCTATGTGAGGCATTTCTCTGCTTTTGAGAACATTTATAGTCTGTACCTTAGGTTGCCCTTGACCTGGCGGCTCCACCTTTTGAGCACTAGGATACAGGTGTGAGCTACTTCTTGTTGGAGGTAGTGAATATACATGCACGCGCATATACCTATGCATCCATCCATGAACACGTGTAGAGTGTGAAAGCAGGGGTAGGTTTGTGGGAGCAGAGGAAGAGGACGTCATGGGACATATGTGGCAGGAAGGCAGAGGACAAGAACAAGCTTCCTCTTGGCCTTGTTCTTACCGCAGTCCTACAGCCCTGAGCAACATGCGGGAGACACTGCAATGATGGCTTTCTTCTTGCTACCAGATGCCAAAGGTGACCGTATTCTCATGGACCATGCCCTTTCTGCCACATGGTGGTGTCCACAGAACCTGGCTTCTCACACCCTGTTCCTGGGAGTCCAACAAATGAATAGGGCATTCTCGAGCGTATAATTTCTTCTCCCAGTATCCTTTGCACCTGCACTGCCAGTGAGGCTGCCTGAGGTCATATTAACATGCTTGGTGGCATAAGTCTTTGCTATGAAAGCCACAGGTGATTTATTCTCAAGCAGGGGCAGGGGCTCAGAACTAATTCGGCTAGATTATACTGTGATTCTAGGGTAAAATGAACTAAAATCATACTACTACCTGGTAACCCTTACTGACACGGTACGACCTGGCAACCCGTATGCACACAGTACTACCTGGTAACTTCTACAGACTCAGTACTATCTGGTTACCCCTACACACAGAGAGAGAATACTGCCTGGCAACCCCTAGACACACAGTTCTGTCTGGCAATTTCTACACATACAGTACTACCTGGTAGCTTTTACATATATCATAGCGATCTTTGTCACATGACTCCATTAACTCTTAACAAATTAGCATAACTTGAAAGTATTTTTATTTTATTTTCTTGCATGCAAGTACATGTGTGTATATGTGTATACATATGTGTATTTGTGTGTGTGTGTCTGTGTGCGCACAGGTGTATGTGTATATGCATTTCAAGTTCAGAAGTCAACCCCGGAAGTCATTCATTTCCTGTCTTTTGAGATACGGTCTCTAACAGGCACCGGAGATTCAGTGGTGCCCTCTGCCTCCCCAGAACTAGGATTACAACTGTGCACAATTACCCTCAGCTTTTACATGAGTGCTTGGGCTCAAATTTAGTTCCTTGAGCTCCTGTGGCAAGCATTTTACTGACTGGGCCCCTCCCCAGTCCCTGCCACTCCATTTTCTAAATTGATGATAAAACTCACGTGGCTTCAGTGCTAAATCTAGGATTTTATGTCCTGAGTAATAAGCACTCATGGCACCCCAACATAAACTGTGCTTCTAACACTTTGAACTATTTTTTTTTATATCCAAAATTTAACTAACTTGTTTTCACTGGGAGATTCACGCAGGAGGCTTTTTTTTTCTTTCCTTGTTTTACAAAAACAACAAGGTATGATCTCTGACTCAGTAAAGTCCTCTGGCCCCATTGCAGCTGGCCAGATTATTTTCTACACCAGGGGGGAACTGCCAACAGTTCTCATCTATCTGTACCAGAAGAAAGGTGAGGGAGGTAACTTGTGAGCCTAATTACTTTGCTCGCTGTATATGACTCAGATCAAACACAGTTTTGTCCTCTCTTTCCCCTTTAGGGGAGAATTAATTAAGCTCTAATTACACTGACTGAAAAAAATAGAAGCTACAATAAAATTATTATTTTTTTTTAAAAAAAGCCATTAACAAGGTCTGTGCACAGAGCTCATTATGGCCCAGGGAATGAGGCTCATTTGGGTTTTATGGCCTTTTCCATTTACATTTTTATTAAACTCTTTCTTACCATCCTCAATATGTCTTCTCTGTGTGCCATTACCATCCTTAGAAATTTGAGGTGTGTTAGATTAGATACTCAGAGTTCCTTCACTGTCTCCACCTTCAGTGAAAGTGTGCCAGGTCCCATGGAGCCAATTCATCATCATCAACCCCCTGAAACTGTTGTAAAATTTCACACTAATTTCTTTTCCCCATCTGGAAGGTAGTCTAAGTGGCAGGGGTCTCTGGACTGGGCAGATTAGATATAAGCTAGAGTTTTCCTTCTGAGAAAGAAACTTGAAAAATTGATTCCAGTCAAGACCTCTCACTCTATACAAGGAATTAGACCCCTTCTGTTGGATGGAATCCAACTGTGTAGGGGAAGTTGTTCAGAAAACAGGAAGGCGATTTTTAGAAGGACAGAGTGATAAGGTCCTCTCCCCCAGGCCCCACCGTTACACAGATCACATGACACAGATCACATGACACAGGGCACATGACACGGGGCACATGACACAGGGAACAGCTGTAAAGATAAAATTATCACAGGGGGAGGCATGTCCTTCCTCTAGATGACATAGGGTAAAACAACTGTTCCCTCATGCAGGCCCCAGGTCCTTCCTACCACACACCACCCAGCTGCTGGGACAAGGATAGCCTTAAGGACTCTGACTGGGGTCTAGAACTGCTGACTCGGAGCAGACAGCAGCCATATCCTCAGATCTGCCTCTCACTTTCCACTCAGGAGATTCTAATAACGAAAAATGTGTAGAAACCATCCGGTTAAAATCTTGAGCCGAGATGGAAAACATACATTTTTAAAAAAGAAAAGGTACTCTGTGTCTCACATAACAAAAAAGCATGACAGACCCGCCTGAAAGACTGGAGATTTGGACTGTGGCAGCTCCTCATAGCAGAAGAAGGTGAAATCTTATTTATCTTAAAATTGGTGATGTAATTTTTAGACTTCATTCCAACTAAAACATATACACACATTAATGTGTAAAATGCATGCATATGTATACATATATGTCCTGGGTATTGGCTGCACCCAGAATCTCTGTTACAGGAGCATGTCCGGCCATATTCTCACAAGAGGATCTGGGGAACTTTTACAAACTCTCCACAAAGCACTGTTAGAGGTTGTGGGGTGGGGGCAGGACACTTACATCCTCAGTTCATCTGTGGGCTCTGAACTTCTGCTTCTCTTTGCTGGAATCTATTTTTGGATCCTGCCACCATGGGCACCATTTGCATGCCAAGCAAACCCACATTCAGCACCCTCTCCCACCCACTCTGACAAGAACTCCATCTATTTGTGCACCCTAATGGTTCTCTCTTGCAGAGGAATATCCTGGGGAGGAACGTGGATGTGATGATGTGCCTCGTACAAGTCCAATAAAATCCAGCTGTCAGATGTTTCAGGATCTTGCAATCTGGTTATCATTCAATATCACGCTGTTGTCATTATTCAATATCACACACACTTAATGAATTTACACAACTTACAAAGGCAATACATGCTGGGTGTTCATCGCTATTTCATTTTACTACATTTAATTATTGCTTGTTTTCCTGAAGCTGCCCATGTGTGCTTGTGGGAGCTCCGTGAACAAACCAGCTGCTACCGCAGGCCTTCCTCCATTCTGTGTATAATGGCTGCAGGTTGACCATGGCAGTGCTGTTCACATCAGGGATTAAATTCTGACAGCTGTCTGGACTTAAACATTTAACAGGGAACAGTTTACCCATGACACTGCAACTAAACTGTGTCACACCTGCAGCCACTAAAGTATGCATAACATAAAATTTAAATATATTTATAATATTCGAAATGTTTCTATCTAATTCAGCAAATAGATGACTCTGGTGGATGACTGAGTGACATACTAAGTAGTAGGTGTCATCTCTGTCTCACTTCTGTCTTGTCATTAGTATAGGAGAATGTGTCAGCCACATTCCTGTTGGAACTACACTTAAAATCAAGTGTGTACTGCAGCTAGATTTTGTCAGATCTGATTGTCCACATAAGATCTTTGAAAAAATCAAGAGCATCATTTTAAGAATCAATTGGCTATCGGGTTAACCACCATTATATAATCTGATTTGTAATTTTTCAAGGTTCATTTTATTCGAATTTATATGTGCAGGTGTGTATGTGCATGTATGCGCATGTGTGTCCAGGTGTCAAAAAAAAAAAAAGGCAAGAGAGACCATTATATCCCTAAACATGTAGCCAGTGGCTGTGAACCATCCAATGTACATGCTTGGAATTTGATTCTAGTTCTCACTGAGATCAGCAATCACTCTTAACCAATGAGCCATCTTTCCAGCCTCTGCTTACCTTACATTTTTGCTATGTCTGTGTGATACACCTGTTGTAACAGTAAAGTCTATAAAGACCTGACTGTGTAATTGTTAGTCATTTCATGGTCTAACACAAAGAGAGCATTTACGTTACACAATATGAACACATTTAACAGTAAACATGCATCCATAAACACACACACAGACTTTCTCACCTCATTACAGGTCATTTCTCTACTATCAGATGTAAAATTAAATCAATTTATCACATACAAAATTATTTTCTCATCTCTCCACCGTGTGTTGGACACTTGTGGATTATCATACAGACACTAATGTCCCTTTCTCTCATTAGGTCCTGAACCGTCATTAAAAAACACATTCCTTCCTCTGTGCCCAGTTTTATTGTTTGGATGGAGCTAACCTCATTTCCTAGTTGTAGGAAATGACTCTAACAGGCTTCAACTGAGAGGCTCAAAGTTCCTGACCAATGTCATTGGCCATTTAAGAGCTTAGCTCTACTTTCATAGTTGGGGGCTGGCAAAAGAGAAAGATGTGCTATGGAGACACACCAAGGGAGATTGTGGTTCAGTGTTCTAAATATTTGTGAGATAGAAACTTTTTTCAGCATTTTATTGATACAAAAGAGAACCAGAGCTAGAGAGGAAGAAGCCAACACACCCCAAGTATGAAGCAAATGCCATAGAAACAAAGAGAGACAAAAAAGTCTAAATCCTTTATAAATTATTTGTATGTTCAATGAAACCTGATCTAAAATCAAACTGCGCTGGTATTCAGGGACAAGATTAAATAAGTTCTTTTTGATTTTTTATGTTAATTAACTAATTATGTGTATATGCAGGAGCATGTGTGTGTGTGTGTGTGTGTGTGTGTGTGTGAGAGTTTGTGTGTGTGTATACGGGTGAATGTATGTGCACTTCCATGTGCACATAAAATTGTTTGCACAGGTGAACCATAGCATACGTGTGGAGCTCTCAGAACCATTTGTGCAAGCGGTTTTTGTCTATTTCTCATGTGGGTTATGGCATGGATTTCAGGTTGTGAGGCTCAGCAATCTGAGGGTGAAACAGGGCTTCTTTGCCTGCCCACTGTTGCTCCCTGCTGGCAACTGCATCTGTTTTGTTGTTGCTGCTGCTGCTGCCATTCTTTGATTATATGGGAACCCAGCTCCTCTGCCTTTTGATGTGGGATGAAAACCAGAAGCTCTCCAGGAGACTTACAGGCCTTTGTTGTCAGGTTGGGACTGCTGAGGCAACCAGCCTTGTTATCTGGATAGCAGACATTTTCTCAGCTTCTTCAGCCACGGTTGGGATACCTGGACCCTAGGTTTATTTAACAAAAATTATATGTGATAGATGTTTATATAGTATACAGATATATTAAATGCAAATATATTATATACATATAAATACACAACACACACATATATATGTGTATATATACATACACATATAGATGCATATATGTATATGTGTGTGTGTATATATATATATATATATGTATATATATATATATGCATACTATTGGTTCCTATAAAGTTTTCACAAAGGAAAAGATACTTAAACAATGCAAGCACAAGAGAAAAAACCAAATGCAGCTTGTGCTTAAAAGGGAACAGATGGCAGGATCATAGACACAGGGAAAGGCACTCTGTCCACAGAGCAGGATGAGGCCATCAGTAGCCAGTTATCAGATATCAAAATAGATGGCATCAGCCAGGGGAGAGGGCAGGTGCTGGGCACCAGGACAAACTGAGGTTAGTACGAGGCAGCAAAGGGTGATCTTTTATATTAAATTAAGAATTCTACTTAAAAGGCTAGGCACTCAGATAAAGGGGTCTCCACTGGATGTCACAGCAATGTGATGTGAAGAGCTATGGAATAGCTCAGTGGCTTTCAGCAAGCATTGGTGTGTGCACAGATGTGTGGAACAGATGGACTTTGGATGAGTAGCTTATCCCCTCTTCATGCAGCAAGCCTTGTCCTGGTTGTCTCTGCGTGTCTTCCTCCCCTCTGGACTATCAGGCCAAGGCAGCTTTATGTCCTGTCAATGGCTACAGCATGTTGTTATAAAATGTATGAAGCCTCCATTTATAGCTTGTCAGCAAGTGCTCCATAAGCCAAAGCAACCCACATGGTGTTCGGTTTCCTTTCTACTACTCTGATCAAACACTCTGACCAAAACCAACCTATACAGGAACACATTTGTTTGGCTTACAATTCCAGGTCACTGTCTCTCATTAAGGACAGCCAGAGCAAGACCTTGGGTGGAAGCTTGAAGCAGAAACCAAGGAGGAACTGTGTTGACTTTCTATTAGGTTAAGTCTCAGCTAGCTGTCTTATCCAACCCTGGAGCACCTGCCTAAGGAATGACACTGCCCACAATGGGCGCCACTAATCAATTAACAATTAATACAGACATTCTCACAAACTGATCTTATTTCGGCAACTTCTCAAATGAGACTTTCTGCAGGGATTCTAGGCTATACCAAGTTGATGATTAATAGTAACTAAGACACAAAGCCCAGTGCCCTTGGAGTCAGAACTCTGTGAGCCTGAGGCTATAGCACAGCAGTGGGAGGAACTGTGATGAAAAATTAAACCCACCACAGGCTTGAAAGATGAACTTAGCTAGATTTATAATGATATGAGGGCATGTCACAGAGGAAGAGGGTTAGTGTAAAACCCTGTTTTTCACACAGGAGGGAGAAAATAAGGACGAGAGCAGTGAAGTAAAAAAAAAAAAAATGCATCAGAGACCACTTTGGTGACTGATCATCATCATTAGTTTGACTGAGTTTAGAATCACCTGTATGATTGCAGCTTATCTCTAAGTGTTATCAGGACATAGCTGCAGGATTAATGTAGTGTAAATCCACCATGTGAGTATCACTGTATCAAGAACAAGGAAAGCTCAGTGGAAAAGAAGATTGAACAAAGCCAGCCAAGCACCACCATCCTCTGTTCTCCATTTCCTGCCTGCATTAACATGAATGGTCCCCTCCCCACACTCTTCCTTAGAGAGCAGGCTGAAGCCTCTGGACTGTGGGTCAAGACAATGTTTTTCTTCAAGTTGTTTCTGTTTGGCAATATTCTGGGAAGACCAGCTAGCCAACAGTGGAGGAGTTGATTTTTCCTGGTGTGAAAGGACAGTCAAATGAACAAACATGGCCATTTCTAAAAACAGCTTATCAAAGAGTAAGGCTGTGCATACAGTCAAAGTGCTCAGAAAGCTATAAACCAGTGGAAGTGTGAGGTCTGAGCTTAAGACATGATGTTCACTTGTTTCTAGAAAGATTTTCAGCTTTATGCGATTTTGAACCCAAATCAGCCAGCCCAAGACATGGTACTGTTTGCATTTGGAAGGTCTCTCTTGGCTGCATTCTTAGGGCCAGAGAAAGCATGTGGCAGTGACAGTGCAGAGTAGTCTGGGCCCTTGTCACATACACATTTCTCACATCTTGAAGGAGACTCTTTTCACTAGAACACACACCTTAGGCATGGACAAGACTGGTTCCCAAAAGACAGCAGGAACCGAAAGCTCTGCCTGTGCTGAATGCCAATGGCTACATAAATTTGCCTCTCTGAATCTGCAGGTGTGTGGTCCTCAGGGGCTAGGTCACTAATTATATGTCAGAGGACATTAGAGTTGGAAAGTGGTACATCAACACCAGCATGTGGTACCTGCAGAAAACCCCCATGAACTTTGGAGAGTGGCTCTCTACTCTGAATGGGGGTAATGTCCTGCTGGGAACTTCGGTCTTATAGGAGCTTGGGGCTTTCCACACAGCAATTAAATGATTTCCAAAGTGTGGAGGAGACCTGGCATTATTTTTCAAGCTCTGTGGGTATTTCTAATGTGGAGTTAAGTATTTTTAAAAAATGTTATTTTCAACTGTCCTGTTTATTCAGCATGGTGCTATGTTGGTCTGGTGATTCTTTTTTTAAAATTGACTGTGAAAATGTAAAATATGTTCATGTTCACTCCAAGTTCAGATTTCAAGAGTGTAACTTATGCTGAAGATCCAGAAATCATATTTTTATTGTTCTGAAAGTCCTCTAGCCACGAAACATGTAGGGCTCATCCTTTCCATCATAGGAAAGTTCAAATCTCCATTCTCAAGTCTTGGAAATAAGTTGGCAAATACACAGGTTACCGTGAGGAAAATATACAGATGTATTATTCACAAACCTGGGAGCCATATAAAAAGAAAGGGGGCTCAAAGAAACTTCAAGATGTAAAGTGGAAACTAAGGGTTCTTTGGAAAGCCAGTTGGATGGTGCTTTCCTGGGGCAGACACGTGAAGGAACTTTTGCTGAAGTGAACACAGAGGAAAAACTAAGGCAGAAGGATTATTTTGCTGAAGCAGACACAGGTGAAAAAATGTTCTGCTAAAGCAAGCACATGAAAGGACATGTGATGAAGGGTTCTTCACCAACGACAGGCATGTAGGTCCGCCTTACATTGCATGGTTGAGCTTCCTTTGCCGACACTCTGTAGAGAGAAACATGTCAAAAAACTTCTGGTGCTGTGCTGTAGTTTCTTGCCACTTCTGTGGACTCAGGCTGACCAGCAAAGTGATGTCAGCTGAGACAGACACACATGCTGAGGCTAGTCTCATGGAGGACACATGATGTTTGGAAGGCATGTAAATAGGACTCCACAGACTGAGGCTGAGCTTGGCCTGCTTGCATAGCTAAACACTTGTCCTTGAGTCTCCGCTGATCTTTGCTTGGCTGAGAGAGGTATAGCAGAATATTTCTCCTGGTGTTCCTCCAGGTTTTTCTCGCTGGCTCATATGGAAGCTGAGGCCTGGGTGTCTCTTCTAGGTTGTTAGCCCAACTCTACTGAACTGGACTGCTGGTGTATCAGTGAGGTGTTTGCAAGTAGATTGAGCTGCTGCTGCCTGCTAACCTATGAGACAACACAGACAGGAATTGTTCCAAAGAACCTTTCTAAACAGGTCCACTTCCCCCATATCCTTTCTTTCCCACTACCTCTGGTGGGTGGTGGGCTAGAAGGGAGGTTAAAGCATTTAAGAATCATTAAAAGTAGGCCTTGACAAAATTAAAGTTAAACAACTGTTTGACATTTAAATAAAATTTTGAGCTATTGAGAGAAACAGGGCTTAAGGCTATAGAATAAGGGGCTGATAAAAGAGATGTAAGAATGAGGGGAGAGAAATGTACCATGAACTGAGGGTGTCTTTTAATGAAGACCAAATTGTATTAGTAATTATCTTCAGAACTGCATGTGACATCCTGAGATAATCTCAGGATGGATGTAGATGAGGTAGATCTGAAGCCTCAGAGAAGATCCCTTTATATCTCCTGTCCCCCAGGAGAATGACATTTCAGTCTCCTGTCTGTAGTTCCTTCAAACAGCCATTTTGAAATATATTTGGGACATTTTCTATTTTGACCCACATCCCATTCATACCATTAAAAGTAATAACAATGATGATGGTGATGATGGCAATGGTGGTGGTCATAACAGGGAGAGGAATGATGGTGCTGATGGTGGTGGTGATATTGGCAATGGGGATGATGGTGATTGTGAAGGTGGTGGTGATGATGGTGGTAGTGGTGGTGGAGGAAATGATGACAGGGTCAGAACATCTTGAACAACTGTGCTTAGTCATGGGATGGTGCAAGTCGCTCTTTATTTTCAGGAATTTGTGCATATATTTTGATCTATGTGAACATTTTCTTTTAATGACAGGAGGGAACTGAGAACAGATATATTTTTGGATCAAATACATGCGACAAAAGACCACCATTATGAATCAGACATCATGATGTCTGCCTTCTCTTACTCTCACAAACTATTCCTGTCTTATATTTCTGGAAGACTACAGCTACCTTTTCCTGGGGGACTTTGAAGGCTCTGGGACTTTCCAGAGTTGTCTTAAGAACGTATGATTAAAGATGAGGTAATCTTGAGAATTTTATTTTTCATCTCAATGAGAAACCAATAGCAACAGACAGAAATTGTCACCCCACACACCATTATGTTCACAGCTATAAGACCATGGAGACTCACATATATCAAGGGTTTGCTCAATTCCACTAGGGTATTGGGGATAGAGTTAGGACTTGAGCTCAGATCTAAACATAAATTGACTAGCTGACTGCAAGGTAGAAAACTGACACATTGAATCATGATGGCAAACAACAGTGAAATTATTGACATTTCTTTTTATCTTTAGCTAATACTTATTTGACATTAGCTGCTCTGGACACTTAGGAAAGATTTCTTATTGAGAAATCTTTGTAAGGTTCCTAGGACATCAGCAAATCCAGTGATGTCACTGTCTAGAAACAACACTTGGAAAGAGGATTAAAAACATAGAGTTGGATGCTGTCCCAAAAGGAAAGTCTTCTTTGTCCAGACAAAGGTTTCTGGCATTATTTGTTTTCCACGAGGAGTGGAATCAGAATAAAAAGAATAAGGGTCTGGGTAATGCCACACCTTTCTGCCATGGCTGTTACTTCTTGAGGAAGAGTAGCTATTCTATGAGGCTATTACCTCATCCCTACCTCGACCCACATCTTCATCCACCACAAGCTAACTTAGGAATCTCCAAACAGTAAAAGATTATGTTGCCTTCATTTCCTGGCAGGAAAGTCATGGATGGTCACATGAGTTTCTTTGAAAAGTTGACATCAACTTGGTAGTCTTGCCAATGAGCAGTAGAGTGTAGTCTGCTTGTCTGTCTTTGTTCTACCCTGATTTCTGCCCATGCTATGAGTTCATCTAGTTGCAACTCTACTTTTTAATTTTTCTACACTCCGAAATGCAGCATTGATAAATTAACCTCTATTATAAGCCTCATTTTCCCATAATCAAGTGATTAATTAGTTAGAAACCCTCAGATTTTTCTGGAAGAACCTAGTGAACACACTTGACCAGCCTCTAAGAAAGCTGGTATTCATGACAGAGGTATAGACACAGTTCTGTGACAAGCCACATTTACAATAATATTTTTGAGAGGCATGAGAGATATAACATCCCAGAAAGGAAGTTTTAGGCAAAGGGGTGAAGTCATTCTATGATGAAGGGATTGTTGATGATTTACTCAGCAGATGATTCTGTTATCTGTTATTGGAATGAAGTGTCAAAATATTTCTTTTTTCTTAAGCATATTAGTGGTTGTGAAATTTTTCCTATTGAAAATACCAGGCCCTGATTGTTATCTAAGCAAACAACTCTAAAGTGTCTGGAATGTATGGGAGCCAATAATGTTTGGCTACTGTGACGTTCATTCGGCCTAATGGGTTTCTTCCTGAGACATTAATGTCTTTTCTGCATGCCTTGGCTACAGCAGAATTGAAAATGACTTACTTGTACCTGCGGGTCTCTTTCTTCTCTGTAGATGATGTGATAAGTGAGCCTGTAGCAATCCTCCTGTTAGGTTAACTCACCTCAAGTTGAGTAAGTGTCTCTTTGAGAACTCATTGTTTCCTGAGCATCCCACTTCCTCCTGCAGCCTTGTCAGAGCTTCTGAGTCTCTCCAATCTTGTAGTGTTTCAGAATTGTATCCCAGAATTCTCAAGTTCACATCTATGTTCACCCTTCAGGGATCAGCTGTGCATCTTTCTCTGATGATAGCTCATTCTTCACAGGCTCCCCTTAACAACACACATGGACCAAAACCTTCATACTCATAGGGCTAGAGAGATGGCTCAATGGTTAAGAACACTGATTGCTTTTACAGGGGATCTGGTTTCAATACCAAGCACTCTCACGGTGGTTCATAATTTTCTGTTACTCTAGTTTCAGGGATTCTGATATCTACTTCTGACCTCTAAGAGTATTAGGAACTCATATATTGCACAGCCATATATGCAGGCAAAATATCCATGCACATAAAATAAAACTGCAAACTTAAAAAAGGTTACTTAAAAATAGAATAGTCATAATTGAAAACAACTAAAATTTAATGGACATGTCTTTAAAGGGTTTCTTCATTTTGTGTACATACATACACACACACACACAGAAACATACACACACACACACACACACACACACACACAGTAATTAGAGGCAATAAGAGGGCACCAGATCTATAGGAGCTGGAGTTACACACTTGTGAAACCTCCTGTTAGAGGTGCTGGTACCTTTGCAAGGGCAGCAAGCACTCTTAACTATGAACTTATTCTTTAGCCCTGCTTTTTTAAAAACAACCCCCCCCCCAAAAAAAAACAACATGAAACAAAGTTTCATGCATCCCAAGCTGGTCTTGAAGTCAATATACAGCAAGAAAGACCTTGAGTTTCTCAATTCTTCTGGCTTTACCTCCTGAATGCTGGGCTATGGGCACCACTTCACCCAATTTACACAGTGCTGAAAGTGACTCTCAAGGCTTCGTTACACTAGGCAAACACTATCAACGGAGATACATCCTCAGGTTCAGTTCTATAAACATTTAACTGTGTTGACAATGTAAGTATACTTAAGTTCTTCCTATCTTCTGGAAAGGAGAATCTAATGAGGGTGATACATGAATATGCAAAATGCCATCAAGTCCTTCACTTGCACAAGGCCTGGACAAGATTGGGCCCATCAACATTGTGTTCTAGGAATGGAATGGGATTATGAGACCCCACCTTATTTTGGGTATTCATACGCAGTTAATGATTACTGCAAGAGGGGAACATTTTCCTCCTTAGCCACTGCAAAGATGCCCATGCTCCTGTGAGCAACCCTAATGAAACTCACCGATTGACTTTTTAAAAAGAAAAAAACTTGAAAATAGAAAAACGATTAGCTGGGAAGCAGAATGAGGTTAGCAGGGGACCAGAGAGGAAGACAAGAGTGTACTTGGAATGTATTATGTACATGTATGAAAATATACTCAATTCCATTATGTGCAATTAATATATACTAATAAAAAAGAAAACCATGAGAGCTGGCGTTGACCTCAGTCCCATGCATATAAAGCTCTCAGTGACCTTGATGGAAAGGCTTGAGTGAATGAACTGGGTGGTGCAGGGAGTGAGGATGTGGGAAGTACAGCCACAATGGAGGCATTTAAATACTGAAAAGAAAAATACTTAGACAGCCATGTGGTGCTCATCAATTGAAAGTTGGCTAAAGACTTGTTTGTAGACCAGAAACAACCTCCAGTATTTGGCAGGAAAAAGAAAAAGATTCCAAGCCTGATGTTCTGGTTCTGAGTCTGTGATTCTGAGACAGTTCTCAGAATCTGTATTTCAGGGTTCTTAGCGATCTCAACACAGCAGATGGTCTGCCTGTCTCGCACGTGATCGTCCACATGCGGGCTGGTAGAACAGGCTCTGGGATCTGGCTCGTCAAGGCTGGGTCCAAACTCTGGTGCTGTCGTTTGATTTAAGCACACCGAGTCTTGAGATGCTCACCTGTCAAAGAGGCTAGTGATTGTGGATTTAAGGGTGCAAGAGAACATGTTTTTGAAATTCTGACCATGCCCTGGTCCAGTGGAAGTGTTGACTTTATTTCTCCCTACTTCTTACCAACTCCCTGCTCAGAGCTCAGTGGAAGGAGAGGGAGCCTTGAAAGTTGACACCTGGGATCCACTCCTGTTCTATGTCGCCTGCCAGTGGTAGTGACTGCATCATCTTTTTAAAGCCACTAAATCAGAGCAAATTTCTGCTCTCATTGGAAAAGGGATGGGCAGGAGCTTCAGGAACAGATTGCGTGTGTGCGTGTGTGTGTGTGTGTGTGTTTCTGTGTGTGTGGTGTGTGTGTGTGTGTGTGTCTGTGTGTGTGTGTGTGTGTGTATGTGCGCGCGCGTGCGCGTGCGCATGCCTGCTTTCTTACAAAGAGAAAGAAAGAAAGCCTTGAGCACAGGGCCTGGATGACTACACACATAAGTGTGAAGTCAGCTTGTTAGTCAGCCCTCTGCCTCCACTTCCCTTTCGGGTGTTATGTCTCATGTATATATGGCTATAAGCCCCTCCTCTCTTTTCAGATACCCTATGAAGAAACAATCTCATATGTATGCAATGTGCTTAGAAGAGAAAGCATTCTAATTAATGGCATAAATCAGGAGTCCCTAGGGTTGGTGGGAGGCTTTGATTTACAGATTTGGTAAGACTCCTTCAGGTTTTACCAATGTGTGTTTTATCTGACTTTCTGTTCCCAGATGTCCCCATCTGTGTTCTGTACACCCTATGTCTAGCTCACTTAGGAACTCCCAGCAGCTATGCTTGCCTGGACAAGACCTGTACAAGATCAAGCCAATCAACATTCTAGTCCAGATACTCTTCAGTTCCCTCTTCTTATTGAAAAGCTAATGGCAGGTTATGGATACCTAGAGGAGAGCCATTCTTCTCTGAGTGTCTGACCACTGGCAGGCTTTCCATGTTCCAGTGGAAAGCTAACTCCCACCACAACATGAACATATGGGCAGCATTAACTCAACTCAATAATGAAATAGGAAGAATAATATTTTTGGGACAGTTGGAGATTTCACATCACTGTTTATATGTACGTACTTCTCAATGAAGAAACACTATGATTAAAATGTACATTCTTTAAATTACAAAGCAATTAAAAACAAGAAAAACTTAAGTGGTTGTACTGGCTGGTTTTGTGTCAACTTGACACAAGCTGGAGTTATCACAGAGAAAGGAGCCCCCATTGAGGAAATAACTCCATGAGATCCAGCTGTAAGACATTTTCTCAAATAGTGATCAAGGGAGGAGGGCCCAGTGGTGCCATCCCTGGGCTGGTAGACCTGGGTTCTCTAAGAAAGCAGGCTGAGCAAGCCAGGGGAAGCAAGCCAATAAGAAACATCCCTCCATGGCCTCTGCATCAGCTCCTGCTTCCTGACTTGCTTGAGTTCCAGTCCTGACTACCTTGGTAATGAACAGCAGTGTGGAAGTGTAAGATGAATAAACCCTTTCCTCCCCAACTTGCTTCTTGGTCCTGATGTTTTGTGCAGGAATAGAAACCCTGACTAAGATAATGATAAAAACCATCTGCTTACATAGGTGTGTGTATCAACATTGAAGAGAGTTGTTGATGTTCTGGGGAGCCTTGGAGTCAAGGAGACATGAACTCCAGTCTGGTTACAAAACCTGAAGTCAGTCTGCAGGTATTCAGACCTTTCCTCAAGCCATCCTTAACTCTCTGCTTTCAATTCATTTGTTAATGAGGTTCTCAGATGCACAAAATAAAATAAAATAAAAAGCACAAAAAGCTCACAAGTTTTCTGAGCCCAGCAAGCTATTACCAGGATAATAATAAAACCTAAGAGAGGAAATATAAGGGAAGATAATAAAACAGGAAAGGAAAATCAGATATTAAATTTGCCCTGCTGTCTGTAGCCAATCTAATGAGACAGTTTGTGAATAGTTTGGCTACCAGTCCAGAAGGAAGGATGATTATATCTCACATGATTGAGCTATTAGGGTGTCCAGTCACCTTTCTAATTTCCCCAGTGATGTAAACGCAAAGGAGATTGCTTGACTTCCTTCCCTTCTTTCCATTATTCCTTTTTTCTCCTTTGATTCTTCCATTCCTTCTTTCCTTTCTCCTTTCCTTCCTTTCTCCCGTCACTTTTTCCTTCTTTACTTCCGTTTTGAGACAGGGTCTCATGTATCCTAGCCTGATCTCATATGTATCTGAACATACCTTTAACTCCTGGTCATTCTGCCTCCAGCACCCTCACCCTGGTTCTGGAATGACTGTTTTGCATCAGCAAACCTAATTTTATGAAGCACTGAGGATAGAACCCAGAGCTTTCTGTGTGCTAGATAGCCAATCACTTCACCAACTAAGCTACATCACCAACCCAAGTAAATATTCTTGTCTAATGTAGTCAAGTCTAGTCTATCCTGTCTTGTTCTATTTGTCTGCTCTGCTCTGTTTTATTCTAGCCTTTTCCCATTTCCTGACCCTTACAGAACTTCCCATTATAGAAGCTGTTCACAGCTTCAGACACATGGCTGCCATCCAGATGAGCACACCTAAAGGCACATTTGGGTCTTGTCACTCTGAAGGTGCAATGCTAGGGACTGCTTGCTGCATGACTAATTTTAAATGTTGGTTTGATATGCAGATGATGTCTCCCCATGACAGCTGGGGAAGAGCTGCTGGTTTGTTTGCCTCAAAAGGACATAGCTGCACTGCTGTTCCTGCTGAGTTACCAACACTGGTTTACTTCTGTTTAGAGCTCTGATACACTGAATTTGATTGTCAGTGCTTCAAGAAAGGCCACAGCAAGTGAGCATAATCCCTGTGTGATGAAGAGAAGACGGTGTTCCTTCTAATGGAAAAACTGGAGAGACTATCATGGCCTCCGCCTTCCTGGTCCTCATCTTACTTACTAACTCCAAGATAAGTTCCTTTTTGCATGAATCCAGACATGTATCTTGGGCATTGGGGAAATGGTTATACTTTTTTCTATCTACCTTCTTGCTCAGACATCTATGTGCAGGGTGCAATGGGAAGAGGCTTTCATGGTAGCCCTTATCCAGAGCCTCTAAGTCTCTGCATATTACATAATAAATAAAAGTTTTTCATTAATCCATCACCAGAGACATGTAAATACTTTGATTAGAAAAATGCCTTCTTTTACTGTGTATGAGGAAGATTCTTGTGGAAGGAGAGAGCAGTCACTAGAAGCCCCGTCTCTCTCATTAACAGGCTTAGTGGAGGAAGGAGAAGAAAGTTGAACTGAGATATTCAGAGAGGAGCACAGATGGGGAGGACATAGAGAAATAGGGCAAAGATATTTCTCAATGACCTCACAGCCAGAGGCTTCAATGGGAGCAAGTATGTCTGATCTTTTGGTTTGGATGTGTGGCCATCACATAAGTATCCTCTGCTGCTTTTAAAGATGAAAGGAGACTGAGACTAAACCATGTCTCACAGAAACTTTAGGCAGGGAAAAGACTGAGGTACCACCATTCAAGATTGGGGCTTGCAGGAGAAAAACCCTAGCACCGAGTAATGTCAGAAGGGAAGAGAACAGATTGCTGGTCTGCAATGTATCTCTACCAGCCGCCGGGAGATGGGAAAGAACTCTGTTCCCATCATCCACAGGAGTGAAAGTCAAGACTTACAAGTTGATATGCTGTTATTATTAATAATAGTAAATGCTTAAATGTTTATGCCTTGTGCCAATCAGTATTGCAAGTTCTTGATAATATATTAGCATTTAAAAACACTGACCTTTTATTATGCGATAAATATAGATTTACATTTCAGGAAATTATAGACAAAGCTGTTATACTCTTTGTCTGCTGATTATAGGTATAGCCAAACTCTAAAACAACAGCATAACCAGGAAGCTGTCATCGGAACAGTCAAGTTACAGAATATTTCCAACACCACAAGGATGTCTCCTGTTCCTTTAGACAGTTACACCCACTTCCCACGCATCCAAAATTTATCTCAACCCTGATTGTCAATAACAAGTTTACATCCCTAGAATTTTCAATGTCAAGAATCCAATCTAAATAGAACATGCAATATGTAATGTTTTGAGATTTTCTTTCTCCACTCAGCACCGTACTCTAGAGATCTGTCCAAATTTTGCATTCACCAACAGTTGTCTCTTTTTCATCATCTAATACTAATTGATCATAGTATTCCATGAGATAGTGTAGGGTTAGGTCCCCTAGGCAAGCACCAAAATGGCAATACTGATGACAATGTTTTAGGTTAGCAGCAAGGAAACAGAAGACTAAAGCATTTCTTAGAAGTTGTTAACAGCTGTCTGAACATTGCTAAACCTCAACTGACAGAACCCCATCTGTTTGAGAAAGTTCCCAAGCTAACTGCATGGCTTTTGTAGCCTTTGAGCAACCTCCTGTCAATCACTCTTATAAGTGCCATGAAGCTTTTGAAGCCATTGCTGTTCTCTACTGTCATCGTTGTCATCGTCGTCGTCATCATCATCATCATCATCATCATCACCATCATCATCAACCTCATCAGTTACTATTATTAAACTGTTCTTCTCTCCCTGGGGAATGACAGGCAATGTTTGGTAGTTTTATACTGTGCCTACTTACATTTGGTGTGAAACCCAGAAAGGATACCTGAGGCCTCCTATGGGGACCTGGTTCCACCCACAAACAAAAATTGGTGACTTGTTCCTGTTGCATTAGGAAACATTTGTCTTTGATGGCTTCTTCTGTCTGTCATATCTGATTCTGACATCATCACAGATTCCAAGTTTGTCGCTCAGTGTTTCTCTGTCTCATGCCTCTTCACCTCTCCCCACTGACTGGGGTACTTCTTCTATTAGAACTGCCTGCTCCATTTCAGTTTTTCTCTGGTCAGAAAGTCATGCTGGCATGCCACAAAATTTCTCATACCCTCCTGGGCGCTCATGACCTAGTTGGGAAGCCTGTGCCTTGTGATCTGGGCTGTGTCTTGATGGACCTCAGTCCACTTGGGGATACCTCTGAATGGGGTTTCTGTCAGGTGGTTCCCTACCCTTCATTGGCTCACTGTTCCCTCCTTCTGCATTTGACCTGTAATCCACACCTTCTTGGGTTTGAGTATGCTTGTAATAACTTCCTGGTAGCACACTGGTTCTCAGCCTTCCTAATGTGACCTTTTAATACAGTTTAATTTCATTTAATTTAGTTTCTCATGTTGTGGTGATCCCCCAACCATAAAATTTTGTAGCTACTTTACAGCTGTAATTTTGCTGCTGTTGTGAATCAAACTGTAATGCAGGGTATCTAATAAACTACCCCTGCCAAAGGGCCATTCTTCCCCCAGAAGGGTCACAGCCCACAGAGTTGCTGTTCTGGCTGGTCTCCTACTTAAAGTTCCCACTGATAGGACTTGGAAGGAAGACTTCCTGTTTTCTACCTACTTTTGCCCAATTCGGGGATTTCTTTTCTGTCACGCCTATTCCAGGAATTTTTCATCTCATTCACCCTGGGGTCCTCTGAGTTCAAGCCTGACTCTACCACCTGTCTTAGTTGTCTTCTCAAATCTCTTCTCTCTCTTGGATTCCATGGTGCCAGTAAACCTCACTATCTTGGGTTTTTACTTGGCCTCAGTAGATCTTGATAATCACTCTCAATGGACAAAAGGTGGCACACTGGATTTCCAAATTCTCACAGACTGTGACAATTTCTGCCACCACATAAATCCATGATCCAAACTCCCCTTAACTCTAAGACCTCTTTGCTCTCTACTTTTAGCCCTCCCTCCGATAAGACTCAAAGAGATTGAATGTCTTTTGGATGTGGACAACATTAAAGGATTCTCACATGCTATTCTACATCACTGAAAGCACTGACTATGAATATGAGATTTGGCCTGCCTACTCCAACCCCGAGCAGGTTTGCTGAAACGTTTCCTCCAAAGCTTCTGTCCTGAGTCAGACTGTCCATCTGACTGTAACGAAGAGAAAGCAAACAAAATAGAACAACCAAGAAGAGACCAGATTGCATCTGAGAGCAGCTAAGAGGTAAACTACTTCCAAGAGATAAGAATACCAAAGTGTAATTGCAAATGTTTGACTCTCTAACACTGACCCTACCTCCAAGCCTGGTTTTGCTTATTATCTTTAAAACTTCTGTTAAAATGTATCTTTTTTTAATGTCAGGATTTTAAAACTTAGTGGTGGTATAGTTAATAAATAAATCTGTTCTCAAGGCATGGTGGCACATGCCTTTAAGCCTAGCACTTGAGAGGCAGAAACAAGCAGAAGCAGTTGTATCTCAGTTGAGTTCAAGGTTAGCCTATCTACAGAGTGAGTTCCAGGATATCCAGGGCAACAGAGGGAAACCCTGTTTCAAACACACAGACTAATTAACTAACTAATGAAAAAAGGTTAGCTTGAATCTTTCAGCAAAGGGCTGATATTTGAAAAATCTATTTATAAATAATCTTAATTTGCTACAGAACACTATATCTTAAACTTGGATTTAACTCTTGTTTATGGGAAATAAAACTAGCCACATATGTTGTTGATTAAGATTTAGAAATTTCCTAAGTTACAAATGTCTATTCAGGCTAACAGAAACTGACTTTAGAACATAACCCCTTTTGTTATCAGTAATCTTGTTAAACTTTAGCTATTGGGAGGATCTGATATTCTGTAAAAATACACTATAAAAGGATCAGAAAAAAGGAAGTTCCCAGTCTCTCTATGTACTGTATGTATGTTTTAAAGTTCATTTTGATACAGAATTCTCTTCAATTCAAAATTTATATACTTTTGGGCTCAAGCTTTAATTTTATAAAGCTACCAACTTACTGTAAATAAGATATCAAGACATACAAGATAATCAGGACATATAAAAATGGTCAATTTATAAATGATCAAATTCTTCAATGTGCTTCAACCTGGGTTTGTAGTCATGCTAAGTACAAATGTGGTTCATTTACAGGGACACATGTTAGCCATCTGTATATGCTATCAAAGTTAAGCCTGACTTAAGTAACAAAATGAAGTTTGCTTAATGTAAAATAATATTCAAAATTAGGTACTAGGTAATGTCCCTCAAACCTCTCAGAGATCTGCTGAACACAGAATTTAAGGTGTTTAGTGGAGGGATAAACAGAACAGGTCAGAAAGGGATTTCCGTGATAGAAATACCAGCTTTTGGCAGCAGCCCTGAGGCCACCTCCAAGGAGGATGAAGCACCAAAAGATTCCACCTGAAGCCTGCTTCAAATGTGACACCACCAGTCACTGGATGAGACTGCCCTTCACCTTACCCCTGCCAGAATCCTCCTCAAACTGTACACAGGCAGACACTAGAGGGGATGACCACCCCTCTTTGCCTCACCAAGGTAGGTCCAAGTTTTCTCCACAGAGACATCTCTCCGATCTTCTGGGCCTGGCGTCCAAGGGCAGATGCTAGTCTGAGAGATTGACACCTAACAAAACCATTGATGTTACCATACAGGTGCCTGAGGTGACTGTCCACATACTGGGCAAGTCTGTCATTTTTAATGAATACAGAGGCAACTTGATCTACAGTTTCTGCTCACTCTAATAAAACTTATTCTCCTCAGATCTCTGTGATGGATTGACAGCCAGTCCCACCAGCCTAGGGCTGCAGGTAAATCTCCTCTGGGGCCACCTGTTCATTTACTGACCCCTCTTTATGCCTAGTTACCCAATTTTGTATGTTATTGGGCAGGTATAACATGACTTGTTTTTCCTCCTAACTTGAGGACCAAACCCCTCTGGTTTAGCTTTCTTTCAAATACAAATTAAATATAGTTTCTGTTTTTTTTTTCTTTTTTAAATTGGCTATTTTATTTATTTACATTTCAAATGTTGTCCTCATTCCTGGTTTCTCCCCTGCAAATTCACCACCGAATACCCGCTCCCTCTACCTCTATGAGAATGCTCCCCCCCCCCCACCTTCACCTCACCACCCTAGCATCCCCCTATGCTGGTTGGTTGATTGCAATATATGGGATTGCAAACCCTTTCAGGTCCTTAAGTCCTTCCTCCATCTCCTCCATTGGGGTCTCCATGCTAGCCTGATGGTTGGCTGAGAAAGTCCATACCTGTATCAGCCAGACACTTGCAGAGCCCCTCAGGGGACAGCTATACCAGGTTCCTGTCAGCAAGCACTTCTTGGCATCAGCAATAGGTTTGGCATCTGCAGATGAAATGGATTCCTAGATGGGAGAGTCTCTGGTTGGCCTTTCCTTCAGTCTCTGTTCCACTCTGTCCCTGCATTTCCTCTAGACAGGAACAACTCTGGGTTATAATTTTTGAGATGGGTGGGTAGTCCCATCCCTCATTCCTATCCTTTTGCTTTCCTGACATCTAGGACTATCTATCGACTACCCCAGTTCTCCATTCCCACTGCTAAACACCTTTTTTATTTACTGGATATTTTATGTATTCACATTTCAAATCCCCCCCTCTTTCATGCCCCCCACTGCTTCTATGAAGATGCTCCTACTGTCACCCACCTACTCCCACTTCCTCGCCCTCATCCCCTATGCTGGGGAAATGAGCCTTCACAGCTATTAAAAACAATGACTTCATGAAATCCTTAGGCAAATGGATGGAACTAGAAAATATTATCCTGAGTGAGGTAACCCAGTCACAAAAGATCACACACTATATCCACTCACTGATAAGTGGATCATAGCCCCAAAGCACAGAATACCCAAGAAACAATTCAGAAACCATATGAAACTCAAGAAGAAGGAAGACCAAAATGTGGATACTTCAGTCCTTCTTAAAAAAAAGAACAAAATACTCACAGGAGGAAATACAGGGACAAAGAGTGGAGCTACATACCTTTTATATCCAGTAAATAAATTATTCCACCCATGTAAAAAACATTTCAGAGATACTTTGACAGATACATTTTTTTCTGGTCAGAGTTAAAAAGTTGGCTTTTACATTAAAGTACACCCCGACTTTACAATAACGTTGGTTGCAAAGGATGGACATGGTGCTTGCTGATGAAACAAATTTGAAAGCTTTAAAGTCAAGCTTAAATTATGCGAGTCTCTTAACTGAAAATGCATCGAAACTGAGACTTAATTACCTGCCAGCCTAAATTGGTTTCATGTATAAAAGTCAGGCCCTTGCTTTTTCCTAGAGCTAACAGGCTTCCTACTGAGATAGGTAAACCCACAAGAAATGTTTCATTAAAAAAAGAACCAAACCAACTCACAGCTACAATGTTGTTGTTACTGATTTAAGAATTGCTATCTGATATCCTTTATGCTCCAATTATGATTTTAAGAGAGCTTGGTTTTCAATGACTATTCTCAATAATTAAGAAACCGTGCCTCATAGCAAATGATTAAATGTATCCAGAATAAAAAGAAAGAAAGTTTTTTTTGCGAGTTGTAAAGGTTTAAGAAAGTAATTTAAGTATATAAAAATGTGACTTAAACATGATACATATGATGTCAACATTTCAAAGTTTGACATGTTAATCGATATTAGTGGAGTTCTGATAACTTACTATATTAATCTAGTCTTGGTAACAGTTTATAAGCATTGACAACTAAAGCTTTTATTTTTATTTTCTTGTACATACATCTCAACTACTCCTCCCATTTATCCTCCCCCTACTCCTTCCCTCCCCCAGATCTATTTCTCTTCTATTTTAATTCAGAATGAGCAGGTGTCGTTAAAAAATGACATCCCAGGTTTCAGTACCAATGTTAGAAAAAAGATGAAGAAAGTGGGGGGAGAAGGGTATGTGGCCCATAAAGGTGCAGTGAGGTCTGGAGGTGAGGGGGGTGCCTCTGGGGGATTCATGTTGGAAATCCCTTCCTCCTAATGGACCAGTATAGAATAGAGTTTATTTAGGTCATGGCAGAATTAAGAGGATAGTAGAGGCAGAGAGAGAGAGAGAGAGAGAGAGAGAGAGAGAGAGAGAGAGAGAGAGAGAGAGAGAGAAGAGAATAGAGGAGTAGAGAAGTAGAGGCTGGCCAAGAGCACGTGGAGAGAGGTGGGAAGGGAAGGGGAGAAGGAGGGGTAGTGGTGGGACAGCAAGAACAAGAGAGAGCAAGAGAGAGAGAGGAGAGGGCAAGCAGCCCCTTTTATAGTGTCACACCACTGGGGCAGAGTATATCTGCTTATTGCCAGGTAACTGAGGGGTGGAGTTTACAGAATCCCAACAGCAGGCCTCCCAGGGATATCAACTTAACAGGAACACAGTGGCATAACAAAATACATTAAGACTATGCACAAATCCTTATCTTAGTAGAAGATAAAGGGTCCTAAGAGCCAGAAAAAAAGAGTCAGAGACGCCTCCCCACATACAAACACACACACACACACACACACACACACACACACACACACACTCCCACTGTTAGGAGTCCTACAAGAACACCAAGCTAATAACCATAATCCGTACACAGAAGATGTAACACAGACCCATGCAGGCTCCGTGACTGTCACTTTGGTCTCTGTGAGTCCCTATGGACCTTGTTTAGTAGATCCTGTGGGCTGTGTCTTTCTTGTCATTAACCCCTCTGGCTCCTACAATTTCTCCCTCCCTCTTTTACAGTGTTCCCCAAACTCCAAGGGGGAGGAACCCAGTGGAGATCTCCAATTTGGGCTCTTTCTCCACCTAATGTTTACCTGTAGATCTGCTCTCATCAGATGCCAGAGAAAGCCTCTCGAATGAGACACTAGGCATGCAGGCTAGGCACTGACCTCTGGGTATAGCAGAATATTGTTAGAAAACATTTTATTGACTTTTTTCTATCTTAGGTCTCTGGGCTATCTAGTCTCTGATTTGAGGTCATCTAGAAAGTGTCTAACTATAAAAAATAATAATAGTTAGACTGATAACATAGTCACAAGCTCAAAATATTCAAATCCCCTCTGGTTGTTTTATTTTCTATATACAGACTTTAAAGGTGCATCTCACTGTGCTGGGAAAGTCTCCGTTCACTCTATTTCTAGCCAGTCCTCTGCTCCAGAGCAAAGACTGTTCATGCTTTTATTCTAAAACCATCTTTTGGACCCTCAAGTTCTTCTCTTCCTGTGTTCTCTTTCCTGCTAGGAAATTTCTGTCTTATTGCAGATGAATATTCACACTCCTATCATGTTGATAACTTTTCAGCCTTTATTTTTGTGCTCTGGATCAAAGATGTGCATTTGCTGAAGCTGTTTACAGATGTTTAACTGCTTCTTTTACAATAAATGTTTCAGAACAGATTATAGACAGTGGTCCTGCTGATATATGTAAAGATAATTATCTACCTAAACTCCTTAACTTCACCTTCTGTCCCTAGTCTGTATCTGTCTCAGTAGATTTCTAATCAGCTGACAGACACTATCCAGGAATTAACGTCAGTTTCATAATTGCTTCAGAACTAGCTCATCTCACTAGCCTTGGTGGTCCTATAAAACCAGAGGGCACCTTGAATTTCTGACTACTAAGATAGGAGGCGCTTGTCTCTTAATGAAGAATGCTGTCATTGTGTAAGAAGATCTGGCCACATGGAAAAGTAGATTAAAAGCTTACATAAGTCGGCATGTAGACTTCACCTTGTGGGAGATGATTCCAATACTAGAAACCTGTCAGCTCACAGCTTATATCCCTGCTTCCAAACAGCATTCTTAGCCTTCCTTTCCCAACAACCCAACTCAGAAGAAAGCAGACTGAGAGGATTCCCATTGCCTTTTAACTACCATCACCCTGGTAAAGGCCTGGAATGTTAGGTTCCCAAAGCAGGCCCCAAACTGGCAATGGTTGGTTGGTTG
The DNA here is from genome assembly GCF_963924665.1 of Micromys minutus. Classification (NCBI taxonomy): domain Eukaryota; kingdom Metazoa; phylum Chordata; class Mammalia; order Rodentia; family Muridae; genus Micromys; species Micromys minutus. The sequence continues at coordinate 79,500,785 of NC_137971.1, forward strand.
GTTGGTTGGTTGGTTAGTTGGTTTTTCAATGAGCACAGCACTCTAGAGATCTGTCCAAATTTTGCCTTCACCAACAGTTTTCTGTTTTTTATCAATAAATAGTATTCCATGATATAGGTGTAGTTAGATCCTCAAAGTAGGTTGTGTCTTAGGAGAACAGCTTAACCCTCACCTGAGCTGAGTTTTGCCAAAAAACAGAAATCTAAAGTGTTTCTCAGAAGCCATTAAATGCTAGCTGAATACTGCTAAGTTCAACTGTCAGCACCTCATCTGTCTGAGAAAATCTCCAAGCTACCTTCATAGCTTTTCCAGTTCTTAAGCAGCCTCTTTCTGTGGCACACACATAGAAAACCCAACTGGCTTTTACAGCTACTGTCTGAGGCGGCTAAACAGATTTTGTTTGTTTGTTTGTTTTGCTATTGTTTTATTAAACTATTTTCTCTACACTGGCTGTGTTCTGTGATCTCTTGCTATACCTGCTTCCATGTAGTACCACACTTTAGCCATTTGGAATTATGAATCAAAATATCAACATTTCTTGATAGAGTTTACTTATGTAAACATCCATTTTTCATTTACTGATATAAGCGTCAAGTTGCTAGGTTATAGGTTATTTGCATGCTTCATGATTTAGGGAACTGCCAAACTGTTTTCAGAGAGGCCATGGCTCTTCACAGTCCCATGGGCAATGTGATCCAGTTTCCTAGCATCGTCACCAGCATTGATCAGATTAAGAATTGCAGGTCATATGCTATCCTTGAGACAAAGCATTGAGATACCTAGAAAATTCTCATGGAAACTCTAGATGAAGAATTACTGCTTACTTGATTCCAGAATGGATAGACTTGTAATTCTGTGAGCATTCAGAAAGAGCAGACCACAGAGCAAACTGAGTTCTAAGGAGGACAGAGAATTCAGGAGAGAGTATAGTCCTTTTTAGTTTCACAAAGAGTGCTACAGAAAGAACTCTGGGGCCCTACAGCAAAGTGACAAGAACAGAGAGGGACATGACTCTGTGGGGGGGTGAACTAATTAGTCTTTGTCAACTTGACACAAACTAGAGTCACCTGAGAAGAGAGAACCTCAACTGAAGAATTGCCTCTATCAGATGGCATGTGGGCAGGTCTATGGGGGTGTTTTTCTGATTAATGGTTAATGTGGGAAGACCCGGGCTACTGAGGGTGGTTCTTCCACTGGAGAGATGGTTCTAGTGCATAAGGAAGTAGACTGAGCAAGCTGAGTGGATCAAACCACAGGAATCAAACCAGTGATCAGCATTCCTTCATAGCTTCTGTTTCAGCTCTTGCCTCTACGTTCCTGTCATGGCTTCCCTCAATGATGGAGATGCTGGGTGGTAGCCAGTAAGGCAAGTAAGTCCCCTTCTCCCCAAGTTGATTTTGGTTCTTTTTTTAGCACAGCAAGAGGAAAGTAAGTAGGACAGTAAGTCACTACTTGTCATGAGTTCACTTTCCAGAACCCACAGGAAAGCCAGCAGAGTGACACACCTGAAATCTCAGTGTTGGGCAAAATGAGACAGGAAGATCTTCATGTTTCACTAGTCAGCTGTGGTCACATGGTCATCGATATTCAGGTTCACTGAGAGACCCCACTTCAAAAAATGTGGTTGAATGTGATTGAGGAAGAACTCAACGTCCATCTCTGACACACTATACACACTGCACACACACACACATACACACACACACACACACACACACACACACTGAAAGAAACTCAAAGAAAACTTCAAGAGCTCTGAAAATACAAACACAAATTTAGACTGGTCCTCTGCAGGCTATTCAACTTACCATTTGTGGAATCCTTGCAACTAATAGCACAGAAAGCATGAAGCTTCATCATGCAGCCCCATAGTGCAGTGTGGTCTCTCAGGTTCCCAGACCTTTCCCTCATCACTGTACCCTGCATCAGTGGCCACCGTCATTCCCTAAGACCCAGACCCTGGTCACTGTAGTGTGGATTCTTTGTCCATTAGTCCTTCTCCATTCCATCAGAAAACCCTTCATCTAGGTGTCCCACATTTTCTCTCCACTTCAGTCCCTACACTGTGGTTCAGAATTTTTATTCTTTCAGAGAGAAAGTGTTCTGAACAAACCCTCCAAAAGAAGGGGGTGGGGTGGGGTAAAGCAATTGAGTATAAGTCAGAAAGAAGAAAGCGCCACAGAATGTTCCAATTAGAGGATATTAAGATTACAACTGCTTTCCTAACAGATTATAGATGGACTAGGGAGCCTGCTAATCACACCATCACAATTCTAGGACATCTCAATGATATATGTACTATTTCTAGCCTCTTTAAAAATGAGAGAAACGAGGCTGGCAAGAAAGTTCAGGGCTAAAGACACTGGCAATCAAGCCGGATGATCCAAGTTTCATCCCCAGGACCCACACAGTGGAGGGAGACAACCAACTTGAATGCTGTTCTCTGACCTCCACTTGCAATCATGTATGATGTGGCCCACACAACTTTATTATCTCTCTCTCTCTCTCTCTCTCTCTCTCTCTCTCTCTCTCTCTCTCTCTCTCTCTCTCTCTCTCTCTCTCTCTCTCTCTCTCACACACACACACACATATATGCACACAAATAAATGTTTTTTTCAATGAGAAAAGGATATTTGAGAGTACATGACATGTCCAACTTAATGGCTCTTTAAGCAAGGAGCCAATCTTCAAACTCAAGCAGTCTGATTTCAGGACTCATGTGTACTTTATATCAGCTCAGACACTGTGGTCAGGGTAAATCACTGTTTCAGGGTGGCTTGCCCTATGCATAGACATTGTCTGAGCTCTGAGCTCTGGGAGATATGTGGTCTCCTTGACTCTAGTGTCAAAGAGTGCCCACACCTTTAAGTGCCCACACCTGGTCTGGACACTGATTTGAGCAAGGTAACTAACCATGCGTAACTCAGTTCTTAACATATACAGAGGGGTTCACATTATGATGGCTGGACCCAAAAATGTTCAGCCTTTGATGGTGCAAAAGTGACACACTGGTATATTTCAAATTTTGAATTACATTCTGTTTTCTAGTGAGATGAAGTATGAACCATTTTCATGATGTTGGGCACTGGATCATGATAGTGAAGAACTGATTCTCCACCACCCTGCACTGTGTTGATAAACTCCAGTGTTAAGCCAGTTTGGTATATAAAACACATTTTGAGCTTACAGTGTTTCTAACTTAGGATGGGTTCAGCAGAACATGACCTCATCACCAGTCAAGGGGCACCTGAGTTTGAGCAAAAGGGGAACAAGCTACATAGGAAAATGTCTTGTAGACTTCCATTTCTAGTCAGACTGAAACCAATCTTCCACCTCAAAACAGGTACAAATGCAGAGGGTAGGGAATGACTGTTTCCAAATCAATGGGACTTCAAAAATCCCCAGTGGTATGCAGATCTCTAGAAAGTGTTTTCCCAAAGCTAATGGCATAGGATTCAGCTTCCATAGCTCAAAAGGCACATGGAGAAAATGCTAAGCCTTGGGCTGCCCCAGTATGAAACATTAGACAGAATAGAGACTCCAAGAGCAGCACGTCAGTATGAAGGTAACTCAGGGACGCACAACATGTACCGTTCCCGGGTCTCAAGGAAAATGTTTCAGTGATTAACAAGACAGAAATCACCGCCTAGGAAAACTCCAGGGATCACAAATGGTTGCAACACAAGCTCATGCCTTCAATGTGTTTATAAACCCCAGATCATTAATCAGTGTATCCCATTTGCAAGCTTCAGAGTGAGCTGCCCAATCGGCTTCTAAAGCCCAGGTGGTCAGGCCCATACATATATAGACAATGCTAATTGGTGTCGGTAAGATTTTAGACACAGACACACACTCAGACACACTCACACACACACACATTTATACACTTACATGTATATGTATATGTGTATGTGTGTATGTATGTATATATATATATTGCAAACATAATACCCACAGATACATATATATATATGTATATATGTATATTTATGTAAATAGTACATTAATTTGAGAAGATGTGTGTGGAATGATAGGATGATTAGAGCAGAACATGGATATAATGTAAACTGATTGTCCTCATGTATGAAATTCTCCAAAATATCAATAGCAATAAAAAAAATCAAGAGGTGCAAACATTAATTTTCATGTTGTACATATTTTAGCCCACCTAAAAATGAAAATTCTAAACAGAGAATGAAGAACATTGAGATAGTGCAAAGCATTTACAATAGCTGGAGAAGATGAAGCTCACAGACATCAGGAATTCTGAAGGTGGGAATGAAAACCAGCAGACAGAATAAATGCTAATGTCCTTCTGTAGCAGCTAAAAATAAATGCATATAGAAAATGCAAATAAAAAATACTAAAAGCTTTTCTGAATAATTTTATTTAGACATCTTTATGTGTATTCGTGTGGTGGGTATATGAGTATGAATACAGATGCCTGTGGAAGCCAGAAGGGGGCATCAGATCTCTCGGAGCTGGAGGGTTCGAGCCTTTTGACATAGGTGCTGGGAACTAAGCCCTGGTCCTCTACAAGAACAGCAAGTGCTCCTAACTATTCAGTCATCTCTCCCACCTCACTCCTGAAAGTAACGAAAAGAAATAAAATCAAGATTATATTTAGAAAACATGCAAAGTGTTCATGAATGAATATTGACCAAGAATAATCCATGACTTTAAAAGAGTGAGATTAGTACCAGGCATTGTAGGGCATGCTTTATTCCATAAATTAGCACTAGGCATTGCAGGGCATGTATGCCTTATGCCATAGATTAAGACCAGACATTGCAGGGCATGCTTTATGCCAGAGGAGAATTGAGTAATGTATTTAAGAGACTTGAGGAGAAAGAACATCAAAGATTTTTATATCCAGTAAAAAAAAAAAAAAAAAAAAAAAAAAAAAAAAAAAAGATTTTTAAGTACAAAGGGCAGAGATAAACTTTTTGCACTACATGAACTCAAGCAATATTATTCCTGCAAGCCCCTTCTGAGTAATCCACTATAGAATGAGTTTCAGACAACAAATTAATTGCAGGGTCAGTGACATAATGGCCACTAATGAACATCAAATAAATAGCTACAGGGACAAATAGAACATAGGGAAAATGAAGAGAAACAGACAATACTGTGAAATGGCTGATAGGTATGTAATATTGCAGTTTTGTGTGAATAACACAAATATAACTATTGAGAGTAGAATATCTTTATAATGTTAAAGTTCATAGGTTCATATACTTAAAATGGGTAATTTTGTTAAACATATTTTTTTCTCAATAAACTTAACAAAGGAGTGTGTTGAAATGGAAACTTTGGCTTCTTTAAAAAGCCATTTGCGTTAGTTATTGTTTTGCTGGGGCAAACGTGTGAAGGAGTCTTTTCCTGAAGCAGACACAAGTGGAAGGATGCTTTGCTAAGGCAACCACGTGAAAGGACGTGGTTTTCCTTACATTGGATAACTGAGCTCTGTTTGTTGTGACTCCATAGAGAGAAACACATCTAAAAACTTCTGATGGTGTTCTGGTAGCTTCTTGCTACTTTTTCGGACTCAGGCCAATTGGCATTATGATGTCAGCTGATACAGACGCATGTGACGTTTTGCTAAGACAGACTCATGTGCTGAGGCAAGACACTTGGTGAGGCAAGACCAGTTGAGGATGAGTCATGTTTGGAGGGAGTATAAATAGGAGGTAACAGACACTAATGGAGGCTTGCTTGCATAGCTAGCTTTGCAATACTTCTTGGTCTCCCATCTTTGCTGATCTTCGCTTTGTTGAAAGAAGCATGACAAAGAACTTCCCCTGGCATCCCTGCTGGTCCTCAACCCTCCTTCTGACTCATGCTGATTCTGCTGAGGCCTGGCTGTTTCTGCCACCATGGCTGATTCATGTTTGCTATCCCTACACTACTGAACTGGCCTGCTGGTGTATCCGTGAAGTGTTTGTGAATGAACTGAGCTACCGCTGCTGATTTCTGAGAACTGAACTGCTGATTTCCAGACAAAGCAAATGGGATTTCCTCCAAAGAACAATTTCTAATCAGGTTCACTTTCCCATATCCTAATAACCTCTTTTCCACTACCTCTGGCAGGTGGTGGGCTAGAAGGGAGGTTAACGCATTTAAGGACCCATTTTAAAAGTAGGTTTAAAAAAAAATTCTAAGTAACAGTGTGTGAAGGGCATCCTGTTAGTAACTCTCACTGCTGTGACAAAACATGGAGAAAAGCAACCTCAGGAGGAGGAGGAACTTATTTTCACACATGGTTTAAGAACGGATATAGTCCACAATGCTAGCCAGAGAATGAGGCAGCTGATTGCAGAAGATCTTCAGGCAGGCAGGAAACAGAGAAAATATAGAAAATGGAGCCAGGCTACACAATCTCAAAGGCCTACCCCACAGTAGCCCTCTTCCTCCAGCAAGGTTTTACCTTCAAAAGCTTCCATGGTCTTTCTGAATAGCAGCATTGGCTAAGAAACAAGTGTTCGAACACTGGATCTTATGGGGGGGTACGCCACATTGAAAACACAAGCATATGGTAAAAACTGTCACTGTTTTCATTAACAATCGTGGAGGTGATTTCTTCTTATCATTATCCAGAGAGATGTCCAAAAGCAGGAGAGTCACAGAAGCAAACATAAACTGGCTAGAAGGGAGCAAGATGAGCTTTGATAGTAATAATAATGATGATAATAATTGCATTGTATTAAAATTCAAATATCTTTAAGCCTATGATTTTATAATGATGCTTAAAAAATGGTCACCTTCTGGGCATTTCAGGAAACCAGTTCATTATCTTGAAAACTGGAAAACAAATTAAATCAACCACATATTTTCTCATTCCCTTTGTGAATATCAGAGTGATCACACAGCGGATGAAATTATTATTATTAAAGCATTATGAAAGCGCATTATGAAAGCATTATTGATGGACAATAAAGACCAAATAACAATGTTAGGGCATCATAGTGCTCAGCTGAATGAAAGTCCCTCAAAGTCTCACTCCTTAATCTCTAGATCAGGCAATGAAACCCTACATGACAGAAAAGGGACCTTCATACCTGTTTACATCCTGCAAGAGGGGCAGTCCAGCCAGCGGCAGAATGTATGCTTAGCATACATCAGACCCTGAGTTTGATTCTCAGCACATACCACAGACTGATGTGGGAAAGTTTCTTGAATGTTCTGGTGGGACTAGATTGACTTGAAGAGCCTTACAGAGGAGGTAGAAACTGGGATAATAATGGAAGCAGGCATTGAGGAAGCTAGGCTGCTGTCTTTGAAGATGGAAGAAAGAGCAAGAGAAAAGTGATGTAGCTCCAGATTCTAGAAAAGGACAGAAACACATTTCTTACTAGAAACTCTAAAGATAACAGGAGGCCACGCAGTCCTCATTTCAGGCAGTGGGACAATCTTGAGCTTAGGAGAATGATTCATTTTAACTTAAACTACATGGTTTGTTGCAACTCATCACCAACAGCTACTGATACTGAAATATCAGATTCTGTAAACACACACACATACATACAACATGCTTGCACATACACAAGCATATGAAAGTGTGTACATATGTGTATGTGCATGTGTATGCATCTGCTTGTATAGGTGCATGTGCGTGCATGACTTTGGGTGTGCATGTGCACATGTGTGTGTATCTGTGTGTGTGTGTGTGTATGTGTGTGTGTTGGCTAGAAGAAAACAAGATGGATTTCTATGCTGCTACTACTACAACTAAATAATAATGATAATGATAATAACAATAATAATAATTGCACCAACTGTTAAGCATCAGCTGTAACTGATTTGAGACAATGAGACTCATCTGGGCATTTCATGGATTCTCTTGTCTTGTCAAACTCCACCTATGTCTGGCCTCTCCACTAAGTCTATAAATCTGTCATAGGAGCCTTGAGTTTGCTTCTAATTCTAAAAAATACAGAGCATTCTGGACTGTACCAAGAACAAACATGTAGATTCCCCAGACTGTGGAAAAATCTGTAAGCTAAATAGCTTGGGTTCTGCATCAGGTAATTTATAAGAAAAAGAAGGGGTAAAGAGATGCTTAAACTCTATATAAAGTTTTAAGATTTGTGCAAATTCAGTGTCTATGATCCAGATATATACATTTTCTGGTAAACTGTGTAAAGATAACTCAAGGAAGCAGTTACTGAATTAGAAACAAACTGAAACAAGATGGCGAGTGTTTGGGGGAAAGACGTGAAGGACCAGAAAGAACAGGACCGCACTTAGGAGTAGCTGGCAAACAGTTTTTGTGGTTGTCCTCATTGTCTTTGTTTTTTGAGATAGGCCTTCTATATCCAGGATGGTTTGGAAATTCCCATATAGCTGAGGTGGACATTGAACTCCTGGTACTCCTGCCTTGATCTCCTGAGGGTTGGTGTTACAGGCATGAACCACTACGCTCAGCTCAAAGATTTTGTTTTTATTTTTTTTCCCTCGGATGATGTTCATCTTATAGAAATTAAATATGCCCATACAGTTGATTGTTGTGATTTTTCTGTATCTGTGTCTTTAAGTCTACTGTTATTTTGTTTAATAAAACAGGAGTCTTAAAAACAACCATAATAAACTAGCAAGCATTATTTAGATTAAAAGGGGTTGACAAGTTTATTATAAAAATATAATCATTGGTTTTAAAGCTCAATAAACAGTTTCAGCAGCAAGTTAAACATACATGAAAAAAGAATTAGGGAATTGGGAGGCAAGACATACCAAAAGAGCAGCTGGGGAACACAGCAGATGGATGAAGGCTCTCTGACATCTAATCAGCACAGTGCTGAGCACACATATGTGCACTTTGCACGGAGTCCACCAACATGATGCCACTAGACTCTGCCTGAGGTTCCTTATCGAAGGTCCATGAACATCCTGAGTGCTATTCCTGCATCTACAAAGCTTCCCTGTCACGCAGAAAGAAAGGCTTTTTAACACATTCCTACCGTCACTCCTAGAGGAGCCTGTCTTTGGATTGCACCTTGTCACTTACTTGATACCTTTACAATTTTCTGTATGAGTTGCTGGTTTCATAAAAAGAAGACGTTTAATGAATTTTGGGGCCGGGATTTGAACAGAACTTCCAACAATTTTCGAAATGCTCTAAATATCCTTGTGTTGCTTTGTAAAACACTTTTTACGTGAAGTGGCATTCTCAGCATTGACAATTCATAAAATCAAAAAAAGAGATTAACTCTGAAAAATGCCGGAGATGCCCAGTATCTTGTAGTATCAAATAATCAGTCAAAATTTAATTTCAAAATAGAAATAAATGAGCAATCCATCTCATTAGCATACAAATTTTCCTTGGCCTTTAACAAACGGTAAAATCATACATATACCACAAGATTATTTTAAAATAAATTTCTTTATGGCTGTCAATGTTTAATTATAGAGTTCTATTTTATATACTTGCATAAACAGGGTCATGTAAAAACTTTTTAAATGAAAAGGAGTTTTGAATGAAAAATTTTAAAAAGCCTTGCTCCAATATATCAGTGAGATTGGAGAACATAAAATACCGAGTTTTTTTTTTAATTTAGAAAATAACAAATTACCTTCAAAAGATTCAGAGTTCAACCTCTAGCTGCCTTCATTAGCAGCACTAGAATAAAAACCACTCTGGAGGTTTAGTTCCTGAAGTGGGAAGAGGACAGGAAACCATTTCTAAGAGGTGAGGCGTCAGTTCTTAAATTAATCTCTGTGGGTCTTACAGGCAATCTCTTCCAGCCTCTCACACCTACGAGAAGAAGAAAAGAAGACGAGAAGATGAAAGAAAAAGATCAGGAAAGGTGGGGGAGTTACCTGCTAATTAAAGACTACAGGTTTGTTTTTTTATTCTTGTCTGGGTTTATACGTACAGAAGCCATGCACACAAGGTACCCACACAATGCAGCCGTCCCTCACAGGATCCACTGCACAGGGCACTAACACGGTGCTGCTATCATGGACAGGGGACCAGTTTAGCCACCACCCACACACGCCATCACTGGCAATTCCATTCACCTATCTAGACGCTGTGCATTCAGATAGAAGCCAATGACCCTGAAGAGCATGATGTTCACATTAGGGAAGTTTAACAAGCACTGCTCTGTTTTGATAATAAAATAAGACCTGAAGTTACCATGTTACACAATCAGGAACACATCATGTTTTCTGACCTGAATTCCTGTACCTGTCACCAGCCTCTATCCTGTATATGTAATTATGGGTGTCCTCCTACTGGGTCCTGCCACTTGTGTTGACTCTCTGATTATTGTCAAACTAAAGATCACTAGGCAGCCAACAGCAGCTGAGTTCAAGGTATACAGATAACTCCTATCAGGAACAGTAATGAAGCTGTAGGGGGACAGCCCCTTCTATGTTGTTTAAAGGTAGGATAATGTTCCATAGCCCTGGCTAGGTTTGAACTTTCGATCATCCCGCCTTGGCCTCCTGAGTTCCGGCCCTGCAGTTATATACCACTGTGCCCACTTCCTATAAACATCTGTAATACACTGGCCCCACCGGCCAGCTGCCATCTAACCTCTTTCTGATAGAAGTTAACCCCAGACTCACTTTTGAAGGTCTGTCTCTAGACTCCAGAACCAATGTGAGCTACTCCTCTCTATTTCTAGGTCAGAGGCTGGAAATAATAATGACTTCAGAATCTTTCCATAATTAGGAATATTTTTCAATGACTCCGATTGCTCTGATCCTTGCCCCAGGTTACTTCACCATCCCTACCACTCCCAGTACTCCCCAGTAGACCTCTCACTTGGGAGCATAGTAATGGGGACGTTAATGCCAGCCTTTTCTTTGCAAACAAGGAGGGGTCTCTAGGTGGCTGTTTCAATCCCAAACACAAGACCTCCTCACAGCTCCCGCTTCAGGGTGGGCTCATCATCAACCTGCATAAAGCATGGAGCATAGACTCTTCTGGAAACTGCCCTTTCCTTCCAGTATGATGAAGAACAGCTGGTGGGTCCTTCAGCTAAAGACAGGGAAAGTCTGCTATGGTGGTTTCTTTTACTCCACCAGGACTTAACCTCAGCCTCCTGCCAGAGCCAGATGGTTGCTTCCACTAACAAGGTTCATGAATAAAAATGGGAAATGTAACACTGGTCCCGAATCAGAAGCCCCGTGCTCTGCCTCCTTGCTCCTCTTGCTCATCTGTCTGTGCAGAGAACTAAGCAAGAATCATCACCAAGCAGAAGCATTGCTGTGTCATCACCCAGCCTCCCTCCAGCAGGCAGAATTCAGTTCCAAGAAAAAGGGTAGGTTAGGAAGTGAGAACAGCAACCCTTTAAGAGCTGTGGTCACACACATACACACACACACACACACACACACAGAGAGAGAGAGAGAGAGAGAGAGAGAGAGAGAGAGAGAGAGATTCACACAGGCATATACACATACATACATATATGCACAAATGTACATATATAGGCACATAAACACACACACACACACATCTACATATATGCATACTCACAAAACCCAAACAGTCACATACACACAATACACATCTGTACATGCACACACACACACACACACACACACACACACACAGAGAGAGAGAGAGAGAGAGAGAGAGAGAGAGAGAGAGAGAGAGAGAGGAGAGAGAGAGATGTGTCACGGTTTGGGTTTTTCTGTCCTGTTCTAACAAGTCAGAGAGTTGGCAGCTTCACTGGAGCACTGGTCTCACAGTGTGGCCCCACAGCAGCAGTTCTAAATGGTCTCTGGAAACCTACCTTCTTGAGGTATCTCTTCTGACCTGGAGACCCAGAAACAGGGAGATAGGGCTTAGTAATACATGCTATAAATGCCTTCCAGGTGACTTTAGTAACATGTTTTAGAAGTACCAAAATAGGGATGAGGAGTGTGGGCTTGCAAGCATAAGAGCCCAAGTTCTACTCTAATAACCCATTGTGAAAATTAGAAAAAAAACAACACAAAACAGCAACAATGCAAAACCCTGTGATCCCACGGCTGGGGTGGCAGAGGCAGATGATCCCTGAGTCATGGCATCTGACACAAGCACACACACCCTCAAAAGCACAGCCAGATGTACAGAAGCAGAGGATGCTTTACCCTCAGGAAAAACACCCAAATACAGAGAACACACCCACAGAGCACCCACCCAGTCTTCCATGGTTCTGAACGTTAACTGTGGAAAGTTGTTCAAGTGAAAGCAAAGCCAGGAAAACAGTGGATCCAGAAGGTGGATCTAAATGCTTCCAAGAAAATCAGAGGTACTTTGTAATGTGTTTTATTGTAGAAACAAAAGCAGAGATATATAAACTATTTGACAAGGACTCAGCAAAGTCGGAATCATGCACGGCTAAGAGAAAGTTACACCAAGGGACAAGATAAAAGGAAAAGTGCAGAGGTTAAAAAAAAAAAATCACCTGAGCAGAATTAAAATCCCATTTAAAGTTGCAGCGCTCTCCGGCGATAGCGTGGAGGGATGGAATCAGGAAAGCTGGAGGAGGAAAAGCTGGACCAGAGTGGAAAATACAAATGAGAGAACAAACACACAAGCAGAGGGCATGAGCCATTGCTGGTGCCGAAATGTGAATGACATCATCGAAACAGTAATCAAAGACATGACTGAAGACAACTCCCTTCGGCTGAGTTTCTGAACTCGCTGGCCCTAAATGATTCTCATGGAGTTATTATTCTCAGTGACAAACGTCATCTAGAACTTTAATTTCAACAGGGCATTTGGGGGATGGAGGTACTTTGTGCATTTTGAGGGTATTATACCGCTATTCTATTCAGTATGGGAGAAATAAAGAGAGGGAGAGAAAGTTGGAGACAACTTAAAATATCCCTCCAATGGTTCCTGACAGCAACTCTTTAGCATGGCCCTTCCTGCATTCACAAAATGAGCTTTGCTATTAAGGGACAAGGGTCTGTCGTCCAACATGCTTGCCCTAGAAGAACAGCTACAGAGGAGTAAGAGGCAGGAACATAGAATGCTACATATGTATGGAATGGCGAAAGAGTAACTCAAAGATTACTTTTCCTAAACACCCGTTTACATTTTTCCCAATGTAAAAATCACATTATAAGTTTCATTGTAAAAATTATAATAACCCCTTCCCTTAATATTAATCAGGATTTGATGCCTGATGTTGAAGTCTGATTTATGATCTCCCCCCACCCCCATTGACACAGGGACTCAATGTCTTGGCTGTTCTGGAACTTACTCTGTGCACAAGACTAGCCTTGAGTTCACTCGCCTGTTTCTGTCACCCAGCATGTGCCATTAATGCCCAGTTCTTAATGGGAGGATCTTTAAAAGATCTATTTTACTGTTACTTATGCATATGTACATGCATGCAGTACCCATATAGACCATAAGAGGGCGCGATATTCCCCCCAGAGCTGGCGTTCTAGGTGAGTGTAAGTGACCAGACATGGGGAACCAAGCTCAAGTCCTCTGCAAGAGCAATAGGTGGCCTTAACTCCTAACACATCTCTCCAGCCACCTATGGTGAAAAATTTGTACAAATATTCTTTTGTAATTTCTAATTTTTAACCTGTGCACCTGTTTTTCATGTATTAAAAGCCGTGCATAATTAACACTGAAAGCTACTAGATGCTTTGCCTCAGGCTACTGTTTGTTGCTTTCTTGTTCTCATTCCTCCTTTCACCCCCATAATAAATAAAGTCTGTGGATTCAGATATCCACAAATTCATTTCTAAAGAAAAAGATTAATATTCCTACCAGAGTTCCATTTACAAACCCCATTATTCATTTTTAATTGGCTCCATTTGGATCCAATCCCCATGACCTGGAAGAATGGAAATTTATGGCAGGCCAACCTTGAGGTTGTGTTTGGTAGCTGAGACGTGATTCCACTCAACTTCACCTAAAATACATGGTTGTGGCTTTTAAAAATATATACATATACATACACTAAAAATCACATTGCATTGCATGAATATGTGATGGTTCATACTTCTTGTCAGCTTGATTGGATTTCGAATCATAGGAGACATACCTCTGGCCATGCAGTAAAGCTGTGTCCTAAAGAGGTTTAAGTGGAGAGGGAAGACTTATCCCGAATATGGGTAGCACCAAGCCACTGGCAGACAGAATAAAAGGGGAAAACAAAGGCGGAAGACAGATTAGCATCAGCATCCATCCCTTTGCTTCCTGATTTGCAACACAATGTGACCAGTATCCCCACACTCCCTCCACCATGCCTTGGATAATTGTATCTCCTCAAACCAGGAGTCAAAACAAACTCTTAATTTCTAACAATGGGGTTTGCCACAGTAGCAAGAAAAGCAATTAATGCAACCTGCAATTATTATCCGAAAACAAAAGCAACAAAATAACACTTTTAAAAAGCAAGATGTAAAATAAAAAATTTACACAATCATAGTTCAAAAAATAAGTCTTTTAAAGCATGGGATAAAAGAGGATGCTTTTTCCTAGAAGATGACAATCAGTGTTGAGCCTTCAAAACTATTGAAAACTATTGCAACTCCGCATCCAAGAAAGGCTAGGTACCTCACACTAATGCCAAACTTCCATGTAGTTTCCTCAAGTGTGCCACACAGATGGCACTCTCTCATTAGAGACACCCTTGGGACTGGCAGCTGTCTGAACTAGATGCCCTGACTAGTTCAGAACATGTGTAGAACTGAGGTTTTCACCTTGAGCACCATAATCTCTGCTATATTCCAAGTTCAAGAAAGGTTGAGCATCTTTCCTTAGCTTTCTGATTGATCTCTCCCAGATGGGCCTAAAGACCATTCCATAAGTGGTAGCAGACACATTCGCAACACCAGTTCCAGCCAGAATTTAGTGTATAGAGTTAGCCAATTCAGCAGGAGCCCAGAGTTGAGATCATTGTCTCTGCTCTCGGAGTCTCCATTGATTTTTCCACAATCAATGACCAAGACAGGGTCAGCTCATGAAAACCTGGAAGGCTTCGGTTTATCAAAGGCTGTCACTCCAGGCAGTGGCTGCTTTTGTCGGTGGCGAATGTGCCATAAATGATGACAGAACAGAGCAGTGGCTTTGCTATTGTCGTTCAGGCAGCATTCAAACAAACAAAAAATTTTTTTAATTAAAAATGCACCCAAATCCTCTCACCCGATGGCTCCCGCCTTTGACACAGGAAGGTGAGATGTGACCTTCTGAGAGGGAAGATTGATCACACTTCAATGATGTGTATTTTTACCAGATCTGAAAGAAGGAGATTGGAGATGGTTAATAAGCAAACATTTGGACTTTTCTCATGTGGAGTGCCTGGAATTTTCCAATTAGTTGCTTGGTGAGGCTTAGGCTAAGTACTCTGGGCAGAGTCAAATCAACTTCCTGTGCTGGGAATAGATATGAGGCTCAGACCACCCACAAAAGAGTGTATGCTGCTCTGGTTATTGTGATTGGCTTAGGGAGGGTTATACAACTTCCGTTGAGCCACCAAGATCCTTTAAGGTAAGGATGGAAGAGGCCCAGCTTCATTACAATGAGACTTGAACTGAGACCTAGTGACTACATGTCATTGTCCTGCCACAGTGAGTCCAAGGAGAAAGCCAACAAGGAAGAAGACATTTTCAAAAATGAAGGCAGACTCCATCTGATGACACCTATGTCTGGCACCCACGCTTCATGGCTGGGTGTTTAGGAAACTTGTGCTTCATTTTTCCAACACCTAAAACAGACAAGAGTTCTATTCCAAATCCTCCATAAGCCTGTTTTGACTTTGGAAACCTGTGTGTGTGTGTGTGTGTGTGTGTGTATGTGTGTGTGTGTGTGTGTGTGTGTGTGTGTGTGTGTATGTATGTATGTGTATATGTACTTGCGCACCCACATTCATGTGTTTTACAGAGCTTTAATCAGTTAAATGTCTTTCAACCATCAAGTTTGACTTCTTAATGCAAAACAGGGACATAAAAAATTGGGTTAAATGTAATTACAGTTCTGAAACTATGGATTTCATAATTGCAAAAATTCCTGATATGAGCTTTATATCTGATCTAGCTAACTCAAATGTCCCGAGGCTAGACTTTAAGATTCTTTTTACCGGAGTGAAGATTTCAAAATAATTTGCAACTGACCTAAGGTTAGCATTTCATAAAACAGGAGTGTTTTAATAGAATTGGAATAAAATACAGTGAGACATAATCTTTAACCAAAGAAAATCCTCTCTTAGAGAAGATCCTTGTCAATCTTTCTTGCCATGTGCATATTGCTCTTCATTTCTGGGCCGACTCTGTCATCTCCTGCTCAATGAAGAGTCAGCTTTTCCTAATGGAAAACCTCGATGGTGTTTCTTAAAGATTGTTTAACTTACTTTTTAGTTATATGTGTGTAGGTTGAAGACAATCATCTGCAGAAGTCAGTAGAGGGCATTGGAAACCCTTGGAGCTGGAGATATAGTAATTATGAACCACCCAATGTGGAGGCTGGGAACCCTGGGATTTTTGCAAGTGTCATCTGCGCTCTTAACCTCCGAGCCACCTCCCCAGGTCCAAGTATTTGTTTTTAGTAGGTAATCAAGTTTCTTTTGTTTACTTTAACCCTGTGTTAGCTTTATTCCTGTCAGCTGAATTTTGAGTCAGAGTCTTGCTATGTAGTTGAGGCTGACCTTGAACTCATGACACTCCTGTCTTAGCCCCGAAGTACTGGGACACTGGGTGTGGATCTTTCAGCCAACTGTTATCTTAACTTTTCGTAGGGTGCTTATTTCCATTATTCAAGGCTTCTGCCTTCCAGATTTTAGCTAAGTGATCAAGTATTTGTCCTTAGTAAAGCAGAAGTGTCTGCCTTCTTTACAGTATTATGTTACAAGTTTTACAAGTATAAGTAGATTTTAAATATTTTCTTTTCGCACATGTGTGTGTCTGTGTGTGTGCAGGCATACCTGTGTGTGCAAGTATGCATGTGTATGTGTGCATGTGCATGTGGTATGCACGTTTTACTGTGCAAATGTAGAAGACAGAAGGCAACTTGCAGAAGCTGGTTCTCTTCTACCGTGTGGGTCCTGGGGATTAAACTCAGATGTCATGCTTAGGGTCAAGTGCCTTTATCCACTGAGCTACCTTGTCTCATCAGCCATTAAATCCCCATTTCTCAGACCTCCTTTCTGAGAGACAATCCTTGCAAGATACTGTCATTTCTTTTTCTACCCTCTACTCCTAGTGCTCCATGTTTTATTAAATAAAAGTTCAGCTTCAGGTCAGTATTTCACACAAGAGTGCATTTTATGATATGTAAATTCTTGTGTTGGGTCTATGTAGTTAACCCTTATATGACTGCAGCATTGAAAGTTGGATTCAGTATCCTGAGCAATGACTAGATTTTTTTTTCTCCTGCTCTTACTTAGGCTCTTCTTTAGTTTTAGTGTGTTCTCTGAAGACTCTTCCTTTGATGATCTCAGTATTTCTTGGATCTTTCCTTCATGTGGCAGCCTCTCTCTCTCTCTCTCTCTCTCTCTCTCTCTCTCTCTCTCTCTCTCTCTCTCTCTCTCTCTCTCTCTCTGTTATTGCTCTGTGAATTGGGAGAGGACCTGAGCTAGATAATTCAAGATCACAAAGTCAATTTTTTTTCATTTAAGTTTTAATTCTGTCACTCATTGCTACTATTTAGTTTTTAATGTTGCCAATCATATTTTAATTTCCACGGTTTCTTTTGTATTATTAAAACATTCCTTTTAATCCCTCCAGGTTTGTGTACCCACAGTGTGTTCACTTAGTCCTGAAACTAGTAATTAGCATTCAGTCAAGCCATCTTCTATGTCTTGCATTAAGTTTGAGCAGGGTTTAAGATCACAGTCTGCTCAGTATCGTGTCTCTCTTTCATGACATTTACCGCCCTCAGATAGTTCATGATGGGGCTGTTTATAAAGGAAAGTGAAGGCAGGCTCCTGACCTCCATCCAGTATGGAAGCGATTTAATGGGCCGCATGCAGCAGCCACTAGCCTTTTCTGTTGATCCTCTTTTCAATTTAAATTAATCCAGATGAAATTAAATTATAATTCAGTTTCCTCACTTCACTGGCCATGTTTCAAGAGTCCAGCACAGAAACTATGGTATTGGGCAAGACAGAGTTACAGAGAACATCTATTACCAGGGACTGTTCTGTTGAATAGTGTTGGTTTAGACTGATTTATTTTGGCAGCCAAAATGGTTCTTCTACATATATGTGGCAGCTTCCTTAAGTGGAGAAGAACCACATCTAAGTGGACATTAGACATGCTGTGAGGGACAGCTTCAAGGGACATAGCTGCTCTACCCCAATTGTGCTCAGAGCAAGTTTCTAGGAGCAGATAACCAGGTTTCTGTCCTTAGCCACTGTGGGGCTAATCTTGGTTCTCAAACTAACATTCTTAGTAAGATGAGCTCTTAGTTGAAGAATTGCCTTCATCAGAGAGACCTGTTTGCATGCTTGTGTGGAATTTTCTTAGCTATTAATCAATGTAGGAGGAAGCATCACACAGGAGATGTGGTTATAGAAGAAAGCTAAGCATGAGCCTGAGAGAAAGCAAGAGGAAGCCAGTAAACAGCATTCTAAATGGTGTCTGCCTCAGTTCCTACCTCCAGATTCCTGCATTGACTCTGCAGTGAATGACTATTACTTATTGAAGTGTCCATGAGTATAGTGCAGCAGTTCTGAAAGGCAGGTTGGACCCCTGGAGCTCACTGGCTAGTCAGTCTATGAGCTATGGTTCTAGTGAGAGACTGCATTGAAAAATAAAGTAAAATACAGCTGAGGAAGACACCTAATGTTGACCTCTGGCCTCTAGAAATGTACACACACACACACACACACACACACACACATGCATGCACGCACGCATGCATACACACATGCATGAAAGGAAATCTGAGGCCTATGTAATCATACATTTTATATCTGAATAATATTCATATCAGGAAGTGACTTCATTGCAAGTTAGTTGCAAAGCCAGAACAAAGTGTGTATACTTACTGGTTTTGTGTCAACTAGACCCAAGCTGGAGTTATCACAGAGAAAGGAGCCTCAGTTGAGGAAATGCCTCCATGAGATCCAGCTGTAAGGCCGTTTCTCAACTAGTGATCAAGGGGAGAGGGCCCAGCCCATTGTGGGTGATGCCATCTCTGGGCTGGTAGACCTGAGTTCTATAAGAAAGCAGGCTGATCAAGCCAAGGGAAGCAAACTAGTAAGTAGCATTCATTCCTCCATGACCCTTGTATCAGCTCCTGCTTCCTGACCTTCTTGAGTTCCAGTTCTGCCTTTATTTTTTTATTTTTTTATTTTTTTGGTGAACAGCAATGTGGAAATTGTAAGCTGAATAAACTCTTTCCTCCCCAACTTGCTTCTGGATCATGATGTTTTGTGCAGGAATAGAAACCCTGACTAAGACAGTGGGACAAAGGTATCCATGAACCAGATTTGGTAAAATGGACTCAAGGCTCAGAAGAGCACAGCACTGCCCAGCACAGTAGCTACCCTCGACTCATCAGTGTGTAGCTTTTCTGCATTCTCACCCATGCTTAGTAGAATTTTTCTGTATTGCAAGTACTTGTGGGTCACTCTTGTGCCTGGTACCTGAACAAAATCATTGGCTCAGCAAGGTAGACTAGGGTGGAATTCGTTCTTTGGTGTGTTAGAGCCTTACCAGATGACAAACTTCCATTTTTTGGAGGCTATGAGTTCAAATTGCATAGTACTGGTTCTGATGCCCCTGTACCTCACCCAACTGTAACAAATCGTGGTTGTGATTTTGCAATAAAGGGAAATCTCATAATGAGACAGGAAGCCAGAGAGCAGGAAGTGCTAGTAATAGTCTTTAATGACAACTCTCTTGTCACTAATGAGTGTTGGTTTATGGGGCAGGCAGACTGTGTTGGGAACCCTGATTTTTTGTTGAGATGGTAGAAACCCTGGGAATGGTGAATGAGATGGTAGGTAGCTTCCTAGACAGTGAACTAGGGACCTTTGCCAACAGCACCACACTGCCCCTTTGGGCACTGGCCACACCTCACGTCCCTCCCTGGTAAGTAGACATAACCGCAGGTCACGTAAGCTAGGCAGAGGCTATAGGCAAAGCAGGACCACCCCCAAATATGTAGACAATGTATTCCCAAGCCCTCCAGCCAAGCCAATAGAAAGTACTGGTTGTCAGACTCCAAACTAAACCATTTCAAAACTGTATATCTATCTATCTATCTATCTATATATATATATATATATATATATATATATATATATATATATATATGAATGAGCTTGGGTCAAAAGTAAAGAGATGCATGTAAGAATCATTCCTCTGCCTGAGATCCTTTGTTCTAAAGAGCTAATAGCACTGCCCATTGGGAAGAGATTTTCTCTCCCGAGGCTTTTTGCATCCCATACTGAAGCCTCTCCTTGCCTGTGGTGGAAACTTGTGACCTGCTGAACCCAGACACAGAAAAAGCAAGTCTATGAGACCCAGCAGCGAAGCTGTGGTGGAGCTGGGTTTTCTCCCTGTTCACCTGAACTTGAGAACGCCAGCCCCAGAGGTGGCAGAGGCTTCCCTTTCTCCAGTCAGAGAGCTGTGTGGGATTTCTGGCACTAGGTCGCACATTCATTGATAATTTTATTAGTTCTATCTAAAAGTCTCATGCCAGAGACTCAACTACCTTCTACTGGGCTCAGTGTTTGTGTTTGTGTGTGAGTGGTACCCATATGTACAAGTGTGTATAGAGGATAGTGGGCCACATTGGGTTACTCATGGGCTGTCTATCTTATTTACTGCAACAGTCTCTCACTGCCTGATGTATCCCCATGTAGGCTAGGCTGGCCAGCCAGTGAGCCTAAAGATCTCCCTGTCTCTTCCTCCTCAGTGTTGGTTTTGTGAGTGACATCACTACACACAGCTTTTTTTAGATCAATTCCGAAGATTAAACTCAGGCCCTTATGCTCAGAAGACAAGCACAATACAGATGGAGCTAACTTCCCAACCCTAAACAGTGCTCTTGAAGCTCTCACGACCTCATACCATCAGCCAAGCACCAAACACATAGCTGAACTTACTTCACATGTGTTTCTGGATAAAATACCTTTAACCAGGGGTTCTGAACATTCCTAATGCTGCAACCCTTTAATATAGTTCCTCATGTTGTGGTCACCCCTGGCCCTAAAATTAATTCATTGCTACTTTATAACTGTGATTTTGCTACTATTATGAATTGTTACATAAATATCCGATATATAGGATACAGAATATGTGGCCTGACCTCTAAAGGGGTCCAGATTCACAGGTTGATGCTAGAGGAAGACATTTACCACATCTAAACCATAGCAATAGCTCTTACCTAATCCTCTCATAACCGAGGAAGGACTCATAGTCCTAAAAGAGATTCTCAACAGAAGCCAATGCAACCAAGGGGTCTTCCTCTCAAACCACATTTTTTTTTTGCTTCAAACCATACAAAATTAACTCATTACAATAGTGGGAAGAAGTCCAGAAACACTACCATTCCTTCTCATGATTAGCTGGGACACTGCAGGGCTAGAGGCCTGTGAGAACTATGCTTTGCTGTACCCTCAGAGAGTTCTGGGGTGGGGATACACTGACCATTTAAGGTCTCCTCCCATCCCTAATTGCAAAGATTGCAACCTGCTTTCAGTAAAGTAAAGCAGGTTAATTAATTGTTCTTCAATGTTTTTGAGACTTTGGAAAAGTGACCTAAGGTTAATAGTTCATAATCCTCATTTGCAGTTCTATTTGAGATTCTAGAAGCTTAGTGTGCTTCTGGATTGGAGAGAGATCAAGACCCTGAAAATGTGCTGTGTACCCCATAGCCATGGCTGGCTGCAGTAGGTGATCTACTTCCCTATAAACTCAAGCATGGGGTTCTGAGCAAGGTTTATTAAAAACAGCAATAACAACAACAACAACAACAACAACACTATTAAGTTCTTCTTTCTATGGGATTCAGGATAAACTACTCCAAACCTCAAGCCTGATGTCTTAGTTAAGGTTTTACTGCTGTGCACAGACACCATGACCAAGGTAACTCCTATAAGGACAACATTTAATTGAGGTTGGCTTAAAGGATTCAGAGGTTCAGTCCACTATCGTCAAGGTGGGAGCATGGCAGCATCCAGGCAGGCATGATGCAGGAGAAGGAGCTGAGCGACTTACCTCTTGTTCCAAAGGCAAACAGGAGAAAGACTGTCATCTTCAAGCAGCTGGGAGGAAGCTTTCAAAGCCCACACTCACAGTGACATACTTCCTCCAACAAGGCCACACATCCAAATAGTTCTATTCCCTGAACCAAGCATATTCAAACCACCATACCTGGTCTCATAGGTTATGACTTTTCTAGGCACACTCTTAAGGCCTATGGACATCTCTTCCAGTGGGAGAAGTTTGTTTCTGCAGCTCACAAAGTCTGAGTGAGCTTGGAGACCAAAATCTCTAGTGGAGACATAGATTATAACTTCTCAGTACAGGAAAAGAAGTTGACCTGAGCAGGATCAAACTCATTGAAAAGGTAGACACTCCTGTAGCTACAGTATCAGGAAGAAATGAGAACATGAGCATGTCACCCCTTATTTAAGGTACAGACACTTCTTAGAAACCTACAGTATACACTTGGTTCTTTCCATGGCACTAGAAAACCAGATACCAAGAGAAGCCTGACTTTTCACTTATGCTGGTGAGCAGTTAATACACAGAGACACATGTGTATAACTCACTTTTTCAGACCATTTTTTTCTCTGAGATTTCTTCTCTTTAGAGATTCCTGGTTTCTTCTTCTAGAAATCAGTCAAGATTCAAAGATGAAAAGGGATGCCAAGAGGTCAGAGGGTCTCAAGAACCTAAACAGAAGACAGATGCTTCAAGTGAAGTTTCAGATATCAGAACACCAGGCTATCATCCTCTGCACACCAAAATTGAATTCATACCAAAGGGACTACTATAGTGTACATCCTGGTCCAGCTGGACTAGTAATCACCTTAGGCAATCGGTATACAGGAAGGCAGATATTTATAGGGCATTCTCTAGGGTAGAGGTGCTAGAAGAAATAAAAGATTGATCTTCCAAAATCTATCCACATAAATCAATTGTAATGGAATCATAGCCATTATAATGAAAAGCTCTGATCCAGAGTGTATACTGTGTGTCAAGACAAGTGATTTATTGATATCCCTTTATTTCATTTCTTCAGTGAGCCTAGTAGGTTCTGCAACTATGGTTATCTCCTATCTAAAAGATGAAAAGAGGCTCAGGATAGTTAAGTCATTGATTCAGGATCGCCTAGTGGTAACATCTAAATTCTATTAGAGGATGAGTGCCCCCTCCCCATTCCCTTTGGTATTCTGTTCTCTGTTGAGGGTTCTGAGTAGGAAGTTAAACAGAAAGCTGAAATAACTTCCTCTTCCAACTTCCAGCCACTCCCAGAGTGGGCTAAAAAGCACAGAAGCAGATGGCTGTTGGGTGGTGGTGTATAAATTCCCTTCAAATGTATATCCTGAATATACAAAACAAATTAGCGTGATCAGAAAGCCAGTATGCTTTAAAAAAAGAAAGAGAGAGGTTCTTTGGCATCCAAGATCTTTATCATTGTGTACGGGGGACCATATGGATGCTATCAATTTGCCTAGGGATGGCAAGAAAAAGGAAGGGGAGAACACACAAAACCTTAAGGAAACACTGAGCATGTGTGGACATTTAGAACAGGAGTCCAGCTCTTCTCTTGGCAACTGATTTGCCTGAGTGGGCTGTTGGAACTTATTTTTGTAACAGCTCTTTGACAATGTCATTCACATGCTACACAGTTTTCATATATAAAATTTATAGTTCAGTGGTGTTTGTACTTTTTTCAGACATGTGCAACTCTAACCACAGCCAATTTTAGAACATTTCATGACCTCAAAATAAAGCCCTGTATCCGATCACCCGCCATTTCCTTACCCTATGGAACCAACAAACTACGTTGTGTCTAAATGAATTTCATCATAAAATGGATTTTTTTTTTTTGCAACTGACTTCATTTATTTAGCATATATTTCTGGGTCTATGGCTTGAGATTTTAATGACTTTTGAACAGTCTCTCTCCCCTCCTTCATCTCTCTCTCTCTCTCTCTCTCTCTCTCTCTCTCTCTCTCTCTCTCTCTCTCTCTCTCAGCTACTTTAGCAAAACTCTAAATCAATGACTAGCGCCTTCTTTTGACATGATGAAGGCATTCTGTCTGGCTCAGGTATGCTGATTTGATTTACAGAATTTAGGTCACCACCCAAATATTTGAATCTCTTCTTTCTTCATCTTAGTCTTTTAGGGAACTGGGAATATTCTATTCTTAGGAATAAAGTCAATTACTTCAGGTATCTAAAGTATCTGTCTGTGGAGTGGGGTCTAGGTCTGTGGAAACTTGTACCTCCAATCTCTCTGCAAACAGCTTGAAGGGCATGCTTACTGATGAAAATCCCACATATTTTGTACTGTTTTTTTTTTTTTACAATATGTGAAGAGAAAGTATTAGAAATGTAGAGATAATAAATATATTAGATAGATAGATAGATAGATAGATAGATAGATAGATAGATGGATGGATGGATGGATGGATGGATGGATGGATGGATGGATGGATAGATAGATAAATGGATGGCTGGATGGATGGATAGACGGATAGATGAATGGATAGATAGAATATAAAGAAAATAGCAGATTTTACTTGATGCAACAGAGGTAACAAGTCACGAACAAATGATGTTGCTTAAGGACCTGTAAGTGAATTGGGGGTAACAGGCATTGCTGGTGTAAGAGGGCTCTGTCTACTTAAAGGGAGGCAGATTAATAACTGTAAGTGACAAATAAATGTGTGAACACACACACCTCACAAATGCACACACAAATTACCACAAACAAAAACTTGTGAATTAAAAATATTAAACATTCCACAGCATTTGTGGTACTAGCATACCAGTGGACATATGTTGTCAGACAGCAGTGATTGTAACTCACAAGTTCACAGTCAAACAAACCTATTGCTCCCTAGTGTGTATAGGACATTCCAGTACTGTAAAAGCTAGCCAGAGATGAAGGTTTTGGAAGCAACTTGATTGTTCCATGTTCTATGACTCTAGCATACGTGTTATCTTCAACAATACAGTCTTGCCATCAAGTTCTAGAGGAGAGTCAAGAGTATTTGCAATAATTAAGACAAATCTACAATATGGAGCTCATGCCTGGTTCTTAACTAGATAAATAAACCTTTGACTAGCTAGGCCAGCCATAGCTTCTTGAAGATAATCTAATACTACTATTCGTCTATGAGTTTATGGTAATAAACTGCCCCCTAAGTTCTTATCTTTATAGCACAAATGAGTGTATATCTCAACCCTCATCAAGAAGCTTATTTTTGCAATAAATGATGATTAATACAGAGACCCACAATTAGTCATTGTGCAGAGAATAAGCGGGTGACAACTACTCAGCTTTTAAAAGGATATTTATATCAGACCCTTTTCTCTCAAGGCTCAGAGATCATCTCAGAAGAGAAACAGCAAGATTTTAAGAGCCAGATATAATGGGTGCCTGAAGTTAAACAGTGTTTACAAGACTGACAAGGTCATGCACCAAACCAGAATAATATCAAGCCAGCCAAAATCCTGGCTCAGGTGGAGGGGGGATGTTGATGAAGTCACACCTCTAGCTAAAGAACTGTTAGCAACTGATAGCTTCTGGAAAAGGAAAAGTCAATTTTCTTCAGAGGTGTGGTACCTGGGAAGATACTTATGTGCCTTTAGATGGTGTTACACCAATACACATATATCCATCACTAAGTGGAATCAGGGGTTTTAAGAACAGAACACATCACAGGGCTACATCAGGTCTTCTCATATATATTACGGCTTTCAGCTTAGTATTTTTATGAGACTCCTGAGTGTAAAAATGGGGTCTCTGATTTGTGTGCCTTCTTTTGGAGTTCTTTGCCTTCTGTTGGTTTGCCTTGCCCAACTTAGATGTGATTGGTTTTGTTTTTATCTTAGTATATTTTACCTTATTTTGTTATTTCTTTAAGGTCCTGCTCTTTTCTAATGAGAGACAGAAAGGGGGTGAATCCAGACGGGAGGGAAGGGACTGGGAGGAGTAGAGGCATGCGAAACTGTAATCAGGATACATTGTATGGGGAAAGAATCTATTTTAATAAAAGGGAGAAAAACGGCCCATCAGGTTAGGAGGGAAAAGTAGTGGGAGTTATAGGGAGGAAATTGTGGGGGAGAGAATGGGAGGTAAACTTGATCAAAACACACATAGGCCTGTATAAAATTTTTAGACATTGTTTAAAACTTTCAAAAAAAATAAAAGATAAATTGTTTAAAAATTTAAGAAAGTATTGCTAACTCTGCAGGATATTTTGAGATTAAAGTGTTTAGGAACTAGTTATTACAACAATAGTTAATGCCATTTCCAAATCATCAGCATGTGTACATTAAGCCACTATCATATAATGTGTTACTTGTCTAATTGCCCAACACCCTAGCAAATTATGCAAGATATTAAAACTCTACCTTAATAGATGAGAAACCTTGTTTAGCAAGGTTAAATGACTTCCTCTAAACCTCTTAGCTTACAGGTTGTTAAATTAAGGGTTAACACAAGACTTGCTTATAATAAGGGGCTCACATCTAACATTGCAGATATTCATTGCTAATGGAAGAGAAAAGGTTCAAATTCAAGAACATGAAAAGAGACATTATTCATCTGTAAGCCGGCAAGCCATTTTTTGAAAGTCATGCAAACACTGTAAAATTTAAAATAGGTAATTTCACATTTTGATGGCACAGTTTGAAATAAAGCACTATCAAATCTATGACTTAAATACCAGTGTAAGGACAAGAGACAATGTCTAGACATCTGGTATACTGGGTCTAATACTGTCTGCTATTCAACCATCTACCCAGAGGAGAAATGAGGTTTTAGGAAGAAACTCTATTCAATGTCTGGTACAAAGGGCTTTCAGTACATAAATTCATGTTCCAGAAACAATCTTGTGACATCTCAGCTGCAAGTATGCTGTTCTTTGCCTAACAACAAACACTGGAATTTTCCAGTTTCTGATCCTTAGATTTTTGCACCATCAGTATAATTTGAATCTTTACAAATCAAACCCTGTTTTCAAACGCAATTGAGGAACTCACCTTTAAAAGAATCCCATCTTGAATCTTCAAGAAAATGGAAGACTGGTGTTGTAACTGAACAGCTAATCCTGGAATTATCTATTTTGTAAATTCAGAATTTAATCCACACCTTTGACAGAACAACCTTTATACTCCAGAAACCAATTGAAATTCAAGTTTGTGCCTGGGTCTTGTGGGCATTCCTTATCACTTTTGCTGATAAGCATTTAATATATTCATTAACAAAAATAATTGTTGTCACAGTTAACTACATTAGCACCTTTTAATTGAATTAGAAATTAGATGGGGTCATGAATATTTCACTAGGATTCACTGCTAGCCTTCCCAATTTCCGTCTTGAAAACCAAAACCAAAACTAAAAAAACCCATCACCAGGTGTAAATAGGTGGGTTTGCAATGCTCATATCCTTGCATTTTCTCAGAATTTTGTCACAAAAGTCATCTTACTGTCAAAAATGAATTTTTGACTTTCAAGCTGTTCCTTTACACTTTAACCGATGAGACAAGGCATTCTGTGTTTAAAAAGAAAACTTACTCAACATAGCATAGGAATCTTCAATCTTGTCACATGCTAAGGAGCTAATTGGCTCTGAGCAGAATGGCCTAGTAAGGAATTTTCAGGAAGAGTCCCAGATTCTATATCACAGCACAACTGACATATGGTGCTAGAAGTTTCTAGGGGAATTGCACCTTTCCTGTGAATTGTACACTGATTGGTGCAGTTTCTGTTCTCTAGTAAACAGAGGCTAGTAGCTTGCACATCTGACCTCTGTTATGACAAAACAATTTCTGTGCAGCCAAATTACAACCTTACTTACAGGGCAATTGACCCATTTGCAAATAACTACTGGGAATTATGGAGCTTCAATGGTGAGCCCTATCTCTTGTGTTAGAGTCTTCTCTGGCTCTTAATCTTACGTATATAAAAGTGAATCATACTTCTTCAGTGTGATGTGGGGAGATACACATTGTTATGTTTTGTTTTAGTTTTTTTCTAAGACATAGTTTCTTTGTGTAGACCAGGCTGGCCTCTGCCTCCTGAGTGCAAGGATTAAAGGCATCGAGTCACCATCACCACCCATTGCTAAGTAAATGAAGGGCACAGCCAGATGAGAGTTCTTTGTTTTTAGTGAGATGGCACAGTTGGATAAAAGTTCCTTTGTTGTTAGTAATGTGGTAGTGATTCTCTTCATATTTATTCTACAAGATGTAACGGTCCCTGTTTATTTGGCATTCTCTGGGCAAATATTCTTGAGGAGTAGAGTTGAGTCATATGCTAAGCATGTTTCTAGATTTTGTCTATTTCATTTGTTTGTTTGTTTATGAGAATTCTCCACTTTACTCCACCACCACCAGAGTCTTTCACCCCTGGTATCTGGAAATGAGCATTTGTTGGAGAAAGGACCAACATCGAAGGATATCAATGCCATCCTTGGTTTATTTAGATGCCAACAGCATCTGTTCCCACTTATGAGAAGACAAAATGTCTCTAGATACTTCAAAGGCCGCCTGGGGCAAAGCTGCCTGCACTCAGAGATATTACACTGCAGGAAATATACTCTTCTAGTGAAATTAATCAAAAGAGCTTTGGTCAACATTAATGTTGTATCTTCTGGGATGAGCCCCTGCCCCTGTTTACAGAATAGACCCCTCAACTCCTTGTCTCACTGTGTTTGCTCATCTGTCTTGTCTAATGAACTCAAGAGTTCCCCAGGGCAAGCTTCAGCTACCTCAGTGTCTATTATGGGTACATACAAAAGGCTAGTGGACAGAGCAGAACAAATTGGTTCCAATCTACTGAGCCAGAAAGTCTGGGCTCTGGCAAATAATGCTAGTAGCTCACACATACTGGAGTAGCAGTGGGACTTCTTGAAGAGGGGCCAGAGACTCATGTGTGCGCAAAAGGCCAAAACCTAAGTCATATTGTTTTCTTATGTCTTTTCAAAGGAAAGATAAAGCATAACCTTTCATGTTCATTTTGTCAATAAAGAAATGAGGCTTAGTGAGGAAGAATTCAACCACAGATGCGCTACAAGTATTGGATGGGCATAACTTCAATCCCAGTTATGAATCACCTGAAGGTCTCCTGTGCAATAAAGAACAAAGACTGTGGTAACTTCTCTCCACCCATGCAGGATCCTGGAGGCTTCTGTGATGCTAAAGTTTCTTTGTCAAATTGACTAGATTTGGAATGATCTATGATGCACACTTATGGGCATGCCTGTGAGAATGTATCCAGAGATTACTGAAAAGGAAAGACTTATCCCTAAAGACCTGGGAGATACCATCCTCTGAGTTGTATACATGAACTGAATAAAAAGGAGGCAAGGCAGGAGGCTAGGTGAACACTCATCCCTTTTTCTTGGTTTCCAGTCCACACTGCTATCTAAGCTGTTGTCACTGCCACCTCCTCTACCCTGGGCTACATGTCTCTGGACCATAAGCTGAGACAATCCCTTGCTCCTTTATGTTGTTGCCCTTTGGTTGGGTATTTCATCACATCAACAAGAAAGGTAATTTATGTAATACCCCACTCCAGCTGAAAAGTACTTTCTTGATGAATTTGTCATCTCATGTATAAGATCAGAGCACAGGGGTGGTTCCCCAAGGTCAGGAGCAAAATGGAAATGGATGACTGGCTTGAAGAACTAATCCATTATGGACCCAAATGGAAGGCACTGAGCACTTTTCACTGTACTGAAAAGGTCAACTTGGAGGCAGCTGGACCCACAGTAAGACCTTTTGGCAATTTCAGAAAGTTCAGCATGCAGCCTGAGGGCAATGAAGAGGCCAAGTCCCACCCCACTTCCGCCCTTTTGTCCACCTCCAGCTCACACACCAGCTGGCAGCAGGCTCACTCCACTGTGCATCAGCCGCACAGGTCAGAGGTCCTGGGCATAGGAAGGGAGCATCCTCCACATCCCACCCAAGAGCTCATCCCTGGCCAGAGCAGCTGCTCTCTGTTTCAGAGATTCTAATAATCACTATCAGTGTGCCCAGGGGACATGGGGCTTGAACATCAGGGCTCTTAAGGTCAACTCCTTCCTCTTTTGTTGGTTACTGTGGTTACTATAGAATCCTTTACAGGAGTCTTTAGAAGTTCCTTGTGGTGAAGCTCAAATTAATAAAGCTCTTTGTACTCAGAGGGTTCCTATGTTGTTTGTAAGGTGGTGGCCATTGCCTTCATATTTGTTCTGCATAGAAACTACCCATGTAACTGAAACAACCTGTTTACCTTGAACTTAGATGGGGGCCTAGATGCTCATTTAACTGAGTATAGGACCCCTGGAGTCTTGGCTGTGGGTGGGTGTTTTCCCATCATAATCATGCAAATATGTGTGCATTTGTTATCTCTGTGTATATAGAAGAGGGTGGGTCGAGAAAAGTCTAAACTCTACGTACATCTTTTGTGGTGGAGATTTCTTTACTAGATTTCTCCAACCAGACAGCATGGGACTAGAGGTCAAGGGTTGGATTTTGTCTATTCTGAAATCCCATTAGCACTTCTTACAGTCTCCCAGTGTGATGTAGCTGTTTGGGCCAATGCTCATTGAAAAGCCTTCTCTGTTCATTTCACAAATTTGAACTTCCAACTGGTGGGTCACGTAAGTTCCTTTCCATGACTGGTATATAAGTGGGTGCATACATGTATTTATAATGAGACAAGGAAAAAAACTGAAAAAATTAGATTCAGTGTGGGAATCTATAAAGACTACGAACACTGAGTCAGAGCAGTGGATTCAAATCCTGCTGCTGTGGTTCACTGTTTATACTTGCAGTCAGACAGGATCTCGGTCGACTGACTCCTTAAATAAACATTCTTGTGCACCTGCTGTTTATTAGGTGCTTTCTGAGCCTTGGGGACACTACAGGAAACATGCCTCTTGTAGGACAACTACTGTAAGTCAGAGATGTTGTCGTGGAGAGATGGGAAGTAGATCAGGGAGCAATGGCATGAGGGTCCCACGTGGTACATGGAACCAGAGAAGGTATTGAGAGAAATCATTCCTAAGCTAGAGTAAAAGAAAAACCCTCAGGCAGGCAAAAGGCTGTGTCTCGAAGAAAGAATAAGTGTGGCACATTAGGAGAACTGAAATAAAATAGGACAATGACTCTGAACATAAAGGAGACAAGGAGGCTGTGTGCATGTGTGTGCACGGGAGTCCGAGAGGATGTGTAAGTTTATCTGCGATGCTCTTAGAACTACAAATATGGGCAAACCTATTTGAACGAGTGAGTATACATGCATGGTGTTCAGAAATATGTGCATAGCTAGGTGTGTGTGAGTTTGAGTCTGTGTATGCATGCAGTCATATGAGTGTGAATGGGAGCGTCTAAATGTACATTAATGTGCATGCCTTTAACAGTTTGTATGAGTGTTTGTGCATGTTTCTGTCTGTCTGTCTATCTGTGGAACTATGAAAGTTCATATAAAGATCTGAGTGACAGTGTGTGTGTGTGTTTGTGCTCTCGAGCACACATGCACTCACATGCACCAAAACCAACAACTTAATTCAAATACATGATAATCACCAATAGAGTGTGTGCATCTTTGGATCTTTTCAGAATTCAAATCTTACATTTTCCTTTGAATCAAACAGCTGATATCTTGTGTGTAAAACACATGTTTGTCATTAGTTTGATGCCACCAACACTGGAGAAGTAGGAAACAAAGTGTCCTTCCAAGTGTTGCCAGCAGTGTGAAAATAAGCTACCATAAACAGGTGAGTGAGAATAAAAGCAATTCACACGTCATGGTGTTTGGTGCAGCCACGTTCCTATAAAAGAATGAAAGAGTTTATAAACTTGGTATAAAGTGATGTCTGGCTGTGCAGAGTGGATTTCTGAGTAGGGGATGTGGACTTTTATTTAACCATCCCTTAAGAAATACTCATATATGACTAATATTTATCAGGTTCTCACCATTCCTCAGATGCTGTGCTGAGCACCCTGACCCTCCTAATTGACCAGCAGTGCTCACAGTATGTTAATAACAATTAACATGCTTTGCCTTACATTTCAAGGCAGGGCTTTGTCTGCAGTGGTCTCTTTACTGCTAAGTCAGCAGCACAGACAGCAAGTGTTTTCCTCACATTCATTCCATGACCTCTGTGAGTCTAACCCACAGTGGATAGAAAATATTCACAAAAACCGTGTTACTGCTGAGTGTGTACAGATGCCCCTTGCTGCGGTTCTCTCAAAAACAGAGCTCAGTGACCACATCCAAAGCACCGACATTGCACCAGCCATACTGAGTGATTATTCGTGATTCCAAGTGCACAGGAAGAGAAGGTACAGTTATATGGAAATATTAGGCTATTTTGCCTAAGAGACTTGAGCATCAACAGAGTTTTGTAGCCATGAGTATTGGTAGGGCTTCTATGACCAATCTCTTCCACCTGGTTAACCAAAGTTGACTGGTTATTTAAACTTTGCATATCAAAACCTGAATAGAAAAATAGAGTTCCTCTGGCAGTAATCCCCTCTTCCCTCTCCTAAGCCTGTTCTGGGGTTTGGAGTAATCCCTCATCCCACTTGCCCTGGGTATGACTCTGATAGGCTATTAGGAACATGATGTACTCACTTCCATCCCAATGAGAGCCTGAGATAGAACTGACCTGGGTTATTGCAGGTGAGTCGGGCAGTCAGTGGGAAAGGCAGTGTAATACAGACAAATGGAAGATAGTAAGTCTGAAGCCAGTGAACCGAGAAAGAGAGAGAAGAACAGATCCTAAATAAAAAGTCATGAGTCCCTTTAGCCTGGAAAGGGATTTAAAGGTTACCATTCAAAACAATTTCAAAGCTTCCAGAGGACCTTAGCACTCTGTATGGTAGGAGCACACTTTGGAAGCAGAGATCCTATGTCCAGGCTTGGGCTGTTACTTCTTAATTGACAGAAGCCAAATGGGAGCTGGTCACTCTATCCCTCCGGACTAGGCTGGGACAGAGCTTTGATGTTGGTAGAGAATGGATGCTGCTCTCACACCCAGAGCAAGGTGCTAAGGACTACAGAAATGTATACCCAAGGATGTCAAACAAGAAGGAGCAAAGAGTGGGAAAGAAAGTGAGCTTTAGGATCTGAGCAGAACATCTTCTGATAGATGGAAATTCTGGGAAAGGAGGTAAAGTGGGCATCAGCTGCAATCATCAGGTGGAGCTGGATGCACTAGAAAGAATTAAGATGTAAAGATCCAGCCAAGGACAGATGGCAGCCTGGGGAAGTCTACTGGGGCAATTCTCTGTGTATCCATGCTTTCATTCCAAGATGTTTCCCGCATCACAGTGCTATGTGGTCAGGAAGAGAATGTGCTAGGGTCAAGTGGACTTGGGGCTGGGTTGTTCATTGTCTAATGAACCCAAGCTTGCTTGAGCAAGTGGCTTTGTAGTTCATTCACCCTCGGGTTTATTCACCCCAATCTCCAAAATGTCGGGTAAAAATATGGTTGAGAATAGATCATTTATGAACTTAAACTAGCCCTTCTTCCACCATGATGGTCTATAGATGTGTATAGCTATTGCTGGAGACATGGTAGAAGCATCTGGGTGGAAGATTATGTGTTAAAAGAAGCCAGATGGAGCAGATGATCCTAGATCAAAGGTATTCCTGACTTGAGAATCACTGAACTTGATAATAGCTGAACCTACTACAAAAAACATTTCTTAGTCCCAAGGGCTACCTTCATCAATAACTTCTAACTTGATAAGAATTGAAGAAGCCAAGTCACAGATGCTAAAGTATCATATCCCTGGCCATCCAACCAGAGAGTAAAAGAGTTAGGACCATAGCATGCGATCTCACAAACTTATCTTTACCTCATTCTAGCAAAGAGCCTCTTTCTGATTAGACCTTGACTTTTGATCTCAATTTTTTCTCTGGATCTTTTATTCCAGTTCCAGGAAGAATCTATTTATTGAGAATACCCTACCTTTACTATTGTGACACCTGCTCTGCCTTCAGCAAGACACCCGAGAGTATTCTTAGCCCCCATCCAGCCTTCTACTTCTCGGTTCTTTGCCTATAAATACTCACATCTTGATTTGGAGTTCAGCCCAATCTCTGTGCTGCTGCAAAGGCCCAGTGTATTAATGACAATCCTTTTTTGTTATGCCTTTATTAAGCGTCCCAAATACTCTTCATTTCATACTGTTTCAAATGGCATCAAGCTTAAGTTAAGACTTACAGAGCAGATTTCCTGACAATTCATTGGAACACCCCCAGTGTGTGTGTGTGTGTGTGTGTGTGTGTGTGTGTGTGTGTGTGTGTGTGTGTGTGGTATATTCACCTGAGGTCATCCTCAGGTTTTGTCTTTTAGGCACAATCCATCTTTCGTTCTAGAGACAGCGTCTCTTGTTGGCTTGGCTAGGGTTACTACCCAGTGAAACCCAGGATTTACTTGTTTTTAATTCTAACTCCCAAGAGATGGGCACATAAAATCACACCTGGATTCTTTTTTCTTTTTCTTTTTTTTTTTTTTTTTTGTATGTACGTTAACTAGTGTTGAACACAACTCTTCATATTTATACAGAATCACTTTACCAACTGAGCTATCTCTCCAGTCCACTCTAGCTTTCTCCTAATGGTTTATCAGACTAATTCTCTGTGCTAGCCCACATTACCATGGATCATAAGCTATTGGGACAATTTAGAGACTTCAAATGATGGCCATTAGAACTAGAGAGACTTTCTGCAGCAGAGGTTGTAGAAGGGGGTGAAACAGAGCCAGGAGGAATGAATAACTGTGCAGAAAAGTTTGGAAGGGCACAAAGCTGTGGGGGAAAACTCCTCCTCAGTAAGCTGGGGAAAACCACTGAAGAATCAGATGGTTGCAGGGAGCTTTGCACAAAGTCAGTTCTGTCACCATTAATAGGTGGGACCAGTGGATGCTGGTGTACTGATGTTGCCTAGACTGTAGTGAATCTCAGTTATTTCCCTCTCATGGGTAACTTGTTCCAGAGAGGTAAGATGCCATTTTCTTAGAGAGGGCACAGGGTCGAACAAGTTCAGTTCACACAGTTCTCAAGAATGTTTCTATTAGGCTAAGGAAGATTCAGGAGGCTTCGAGCAGGAAAGAGATTTCAAGGTGACCTTGTAGAAGGAGCCAGCATTATGAAATGTTTTTGATCAAGTGGAACAAGATAAGCTGTTCATGTTGTGGAAGGGTTCAAAGCCCTGGACACCAGACAAAATAAGAAAATTCAATTTCTGCCATAAGATTGTGCTTTTTTTCCCCCCCTGCCATTTAGAAGAATACATACATCCATTCTCCTTCTCCTGTAATGAAAATACAGCATTCCTTGGTGGTAACTCAGACACAAACTGGATTGTAAAGGCAGGCGTGTGCTGCATGGGGGAGACTGACTGTAGATATTTGGAAACAAGATCTCTGTAGCTGTTTGCGGACTTGTGAGCAAGCTCAAACATGACAAGGCTGGGAACCAAGGACTAACCCAGGGCTATTTCAATATGCTTACATTTTATCCTGAGGTGACTGCAGAATCCCCTGACATGGGGATCTAACACAGTGCTGTCCCTGAATTGACGATAACAGCCTATCACTGCACCATCCTAGATGGTGGCCACTATCCCCAGGTGGTTATTAAGTTCTTGAAATATGGGCTGTAGCAACATAGAAACTATTACAAATTTTAGTGCACTTACAATAGCCAAAATGGCTACGGTGGGCTAGTGCCATTGTCACAGGGTAGCACGGCTCTAGACAGGCTTGGATTCAGTCTCAACTGCTGGCTGGTGCTGTGACTCTGGGCAGGTGTCTTATTCTCTCTGGCTTCCTTCTCCAATTCTCCTCTGGGGAAAAATAGGATAGTGACGTCTACACGCTAGGATGTCTGTGGAAATGTGTTGGTAATGCAGACAAGCACAGAACATGTGGGTTTATTAAATCTTAGCTGTGACTACCAAGTCATGAGCACATCTTGCAGCTTCAGAGTTGGTTTGTAGAGTGAAGTTGTGGGATGAGGAGACTCCTCTGTACCCCGTGGACAAAAGACAACAGAATTCAGACTCAGAAAGACAGGGGTTCTGCACAAGTCGGGCAGCAGAGCAAAAGACTAATCCCACCACTCTGGCATCTTGTCACCAGGCAATAGGCAGATGAGCAGAGCCACATGCTGCCTCTTGATACCTCACAGCCACATCTTCTATGAATGGCAGCCATGACAGGAAGAAGAAAAGAGGACTATACATAGAGAGACAAGAAAAGAAAAGAGAGGAAGGACCAGACAGCAATGTACTCTCAGGAAAGATGTAGAAAGAAGGGGACATTGAAACATGGGTATCAAAAACCAGAGGGACATCTGGAACACACACAGTGATGATGTCACAGAAAGGGAAGATGGGATAGATGTAGGGACAGGACACAGAGACCAGGACTGATATATAGAGAAACAGACAAGGCAATGGGGCAGGATGGAGGCAGATAAATACAAGTCTCTGCCCACAGGCTGAAGGAGATGCAGAACAACACGCGGCTGTGACACAGAAGAATGGAGTGATGTGTAGACGCAAAGGAACCAGGAGTCAGCGGCAACATACACAGCAGGGGAGGAGGCATGTCCATAGGAAAGATACAAGTGGAGAGCCAGAGAGCACCTCACCATTAAGAGAAACCAGCTAGGAAAATTCATCGAGGCACGGCAAGTCTGTGTGGAGAGAGGTAGCATGGTGGGCACTCGGTGGCACTCGAGCTGTTTAAATGCTCCCTAATGTAAGAGTGGGCATCACGCCACCGAGGCTAAGGAGAGGAGTGCACGGGCAGAGAACCTGCATAGTGATGTTGATGGGCAGGTCCTTGGGGCCCAGTCACACTCAGCACAGAGCTGGCGAGGAGCAGTCTGTATTGATGGAGCTTTGACCCAGCCCCCCTCCCCCACTTGCATTCTTTCTCCAGAGTCATTAATCTTAGAGGACAGCTTGCTCTTTTCTCAGATATCTGCAAGGGTCAGCTTAGGAGCCTCTGAGGAGATACAGGCTCAGAATGTCATTTGTCAGCTGGGAGTCAGAAGGTGACATGAGCCCAGTCCCTCCTGGCCTTTCCCTTCCTTCAGGAAGCAAAGCTGCCTTTACCATCTTCCTGAGGCAGACTTCCCTTCTACCATGCTCTTCTCTTTGCTTATCAGCAAAGGGTTGCTAAGAACAGGAAGTCCAGGCCACTGGTGGAAATTGGACAGGTAATGTTAAAAGGTAAAAGTAAAAGATCAAAATAAAGAGAGACCCTGCACCCTATATGTAGTGCCTCCCCCCGACCCCCTGAAACCCATCTCTACCTTGGCTACAGGAAGGCTCTCCCTGGAGGTTTATACAAATGCTGAGCCCCGGGCTCATGTCCAGAGCATGGCATACAATTGCCATGGGATGGGGCGGAAACATTATGCCTTAAGACCTTCTGCTGGGACCTGACTAGTAGACAAGATTAGCTGTGCTAGACCTGCTCTCCCTGAATTCTTGTCATCACTGGGGTCTGATGCCTCCTCTGAGCAGTTTTCCCTAATAGCTCTCCTTCCTTGTCAACTTTCCCAAATACTGGGTAATTTTCTGCTGGGATTTGAATGTGATACCTGCATTTAAACACTTAGTTCCCAGTGGCTGTTGTTTGAGAATGCTGTTTTGATTTAAGAAGAAATGGGGGCAGTTCTTACAGCTTTGTCCATATCTTCTTCCTTTGTATGGTCATCCAGCTTCCTGCTCCTGTCACCACGCTTTGTCTACCCGCTACCTTGTCTTCTCTGCTGTGGTGGTGGGCTGTAAGCCCTACTACACCTTTCCTTCGTCAGGGTGTTTTATTCTAGCAAAAGACAGTAGCTAAGAGCCAGGGGTGTCCAGCTGAGATGGCTGCAAGAGGCGGCTGTGGGAGGACACACTTGGAATCCCAGCATCAGGAGATTAAGGCAGGAGATCAAGAGTGAGACTCTTGTCTCCAAAAGCAAAGCAAACCAAACCAACTGAACAAAGCATCACAGCATTGATGAGAATCCTAGGTTTTCACAGCATGAAGCCATCCATAGCCAGTGGCCCCCAAACTTGCTGTTAACTATCTGTGCTTCCTCTTCCTCTCCTAGAAGATTGCGAATAATGTTTCTAAGAATCCTGATAAAGATTCAAGGAGGTGGCAAATGCAGCATGCTCAGAAAATTCTTAGTATGGCCACTATTCTCTCTCTCTCTCTCTCTCTCTCTCTCTCTCTCTCTCTCTCTCTCTCTCTCTCTCTCTCTCTCCTCTCCCTCTCCCTCTATCTCTCTGTTTCTCATCGCCTCTCCCTTCACTGTAGGCTGCTGCTACAGTTTGTGTCTGAAATAACCCCTTCTGGCTTATGTTGTGAGTATGATCAGTGCCAAACTGGTGGTGAGATTTAGAGAGGCTAAAGGTAGGACCTTGCCAGCAGAAGGAGGTCACTAAGAGAAAGCCTCTGGCCAGCATATGTTTCCTGTTCCTGTCTCTCTGCTTTACCTGGTTACTGCGATTCGAGGAGGAGTCCCTGCTACATGCTTTCATAGCCATGAACTCTGCCACACCTGGATCACCTGAAACCAGGAGCCACCATAAACCCATCTTCCTTTCAGTTGTGCCTGCCAAGTCTCTTGGTCTTGGTGTCAGCGAAAGAAGTAATGCAGCCCCGTTAAAATGAAGTTCATCTTTGCTGTCCCCACTTACAAAGCCCAGGAGAATGAATGACCCCCACAGAGACCTAGTGTAAGGGGTATGTATGTGTAGAACGGTAAGTGGGAGACATCAACCCACTGAAGGACATATTGTAGAACATAAAGGAGTGTCAGTAAGAAAGAGAGGAATTCTACCAGTGGGAAAGGATTGGGGTTTAGAATAGAGATGCAGAGCTAAGAGTAGTTCATGTATCACCTGGAGCAGTGGAGAAAGATGAGTAGGGAGGCAGCAGGAAGGGATCCCTGGAGGGAACCAGAAAGATGGAGTAGTTGATTTTCTGCCCACAAAGAGACACTAACCCAGGTGCAGTCCACATTGTTCTGTCCTTAGGTCTTGCTCAGGGCCTATAGCCTTTGTGTCTGGAGCCACTTGAGTAAGATGGGTCCGTCATCTGTCTCCTCTAATCTGGATTTGAGACTCAATTCTTAGTCTCTGTCTGTGGGACCCTAGGCAGGAATTTGGTTCTCTCTAAAAATGGTGGTTACAGAATGCTACCCAAATCTACAAGCCAGCTGGTTAGGGTAGAATATGGGTACCACTGGCAGCTTGATGGTGTTTATATGGTAAGGCTTCATCTGTGCTGTACATGCTATAGGTACCTCCCAGGTGAAACGGGAGCTAGGAAGCTAAAAAACATCTTAAAATGATAATGGTTGCAGTCGGGGAGCAAAATCTACAAGGAAGAAGAGAAGGACAGAGGGAAGCAAGGAGGGACAGCTACTCACTCAACCTCCCTGAAACTAAAGGGTGTTCATGTGTGATGCTGTCACTAGCAACACCAGGCAAATCCAAGGCAACTCAGATGTAATTAGTTACCCTAACAGAGGATCTGAAAGTATCTTTTCATTCAGGCTAGCTGCAGTGGAGCATTCCTATAATTTTGACACATAGAAGACATGGGCAGGAGCATCAGGAGTTCAAGTTTATCCTTACTACACAGTAAGCAGGAGGCCAGCCTGGGCTACATGAGGCTGTCTTAAAAACCAACACAGTCAAATAAATAGATAAAATAAAAAACTTTCAAAAAGAAAACAGAAACATAGATTCAAGCTACAACCCAATTGAGTTCGGCTTTCATATAGGACTTTCTGGTTGTTGAACAGAAGCCAAGACTGGCTAAGACCTTTAACCAATAAAGATGACTTGAGCCCCCAGGAAGGAGTGAGTCTGCATTACACAGCATTCTCTCTTCATATGTCCCTGTCACTTACTCATTGCTTCAGTGACTGGCTCAGTTTGGGCTCTGTTCACCTGTGAGCAGGATCCCAGACTGAGGCAGAAGCCGGATTCTGAATGGCAGATGTCAGAGGTTTACAGAAGATGCTTGGCTGGATTCTGACCCAGCCATTTGAAGGAGGCATATGCTTGGTGGCACAGTCTAATCCCAGAGAAAGCTTTCTGATAGAAAGATTCATGATAGCTATCCAGGTTGCAGACACAAGGCCTTAACTTCCAATTCTGAGACCCTTCAGTACCTGCCTCTTACCTGCCACACAGCACTGCCTTGGGGCTTTGGTCAGACAGATTTACCGCACATTATCAACAGATGAATGTCACAGCTGGTCCCTGTGCCTCAGGGGAGAAGGAAGGAAGGGTAATTCAGAATGGAGGCAGTAAGGTCTTTTTCTAGCTTCTGGTGTAGGCAGCTGACAGATACGGGATCTGTCTGGGGGTAGGGGAAAGCTGCAGCCACAGGATGAAGATGGTACAGAGACCTGCATGGGTGGTTGAGGCAACAAAGAGTTAGATCTCTGCACCAAAGGGCAAAATTCTGAGCATACCTCCCTTGCTACTAATCCCTCCCTGGGCAGGAGGGGGGTGTTTTAGATTGTCCCTATTCTAGGAAGAAATGACATGGCAACCTTGCAGCCAAAATGCATTCCCTCACTGCAGGGCCCCTGACTTGCTACTATGGAGCCATGAAAACACAGATTCTCTGAGGACACTCAGGAGAAGGGCAGAGTTGTT
This sequence comes from Micromys minutus, assembly GCF_963924665.1. Classification (NCBI taxonomy): domain Eukaryota; kingdom Metazoa; phylum Chordata; class Mammalia; order Rodentia; family Muridae; genus Micromys; species Micromys minutus. Next base: position 79,541,565 of record NC_137971.1, read on the forward strand.
AGGAGCATAAATTCTGCTTTACTTCCCTCAAGTTAAAATTGGGAAAATGCTGCTCAAATATTCAGAAACAGTTGTAAAAGTGATGTGACAATGACTACCTAGATTCAACACTTCACATTTTGTTATGATTGCTTCATATATTCATCCATCCATCCATCATCTATCTATCCATATCCATCCATCCGTTTGACTGACCAATCACCCATCTACCCATCCATCTACTTATCATATATCTGTCTGTCTGTCTGTCTATCTACCTCTCCATTTATCTATCTATCCATCTATCTCTATATGATATCTTTCTAGCCATCTATGCAAATATATATCTAGTATCTAACTGCCCACCTGTATATTAAAGCAATATCCTATCTATCCATGCATTTGTCTAAAATAGTCTATCTCTCTATCTAATCTATTGATCCATTTTTACTATTTTTATGTTTTAATAAATTTATCTACATCCATTCACCTTTCCAACTATCCAGGTATCTAGTATCCATCCCATCCATTATTCATCCACCTACCTATCCATACATAACATCTTTCTATCAGTTCTATCAGTAAATACATCTATGATGTCTAGAATAACACTATACATCTCATATAATATAATACTAGTCTGTTATTCCTAGGATAGTAGTATCTATCTATTTATGTTTTTTACCTATCATATCTATGTATAGGTATATGTAAACCATGTGTATTTTCAAACTATTTAAATTTGAAGACATTGTGGCTCTTCACCTCTGAATACGTGTCTTTAGAAAAAGGCAAATAATTTATACAGTTCCATTATCAATCACATCTAAGAATATATGTATTCCAAAACACTTAATATTCAAATTCTAATTTCCTCATGTATCCCAAGAATGCTTACAATTATTTTAAATATTTATTTATTTAATTTGTATATGCATATGTGTGTGCCTGATTGAGTTTATGTGTCACATATGCCCACAGAGGCCAGAGTAGGCTATTAGATTCCCTAGAATTGGAGTTACAGGAGGTTGCCAGCCTACATGTGGGTGATGGGAACTGAACCCAGGCTCTCTGTAAAATCAAAGAATGTTTCACTGAGCCATTTCTCCAATTTCTTAAAACTTCTTGAAATATAAGAACAAGGAAGAATGGGGGCTAGAGAGATGGCTCAGCACTTGGGAGAACGTGATGCTCTTCCAGGAACTAAATTCTGGTTCCCAGCATGCACACATGCACCCTTTCATGCATGCACACATGCACCCATGCATGCTCGCACAAACACACAAAGAAAAACATTAAGGAGAGTAATTAAGGGTTGAGAATGGTCATATTAGCAGTAAAGAATGGGTGGAGGGGGACATGGTGCGTGACAAGGTTTATCTTTGGTTTTATTCTTTGATATCTATCTAGTCACCCACCATCCCTTAAACTAAAAAATTTCTTTTTTGCCATATTATTACCTGGAGATTCTAGCTGCTCTGAGTCTTGTCAAGTGTACATATTTTAAGGGGCAAATCAGTGTGAGATATAAGATAATAATCAGGTAGAAATATAATGCATCTATAAGAAGACATCATACTTAAGTCACTGCAGAGTGATCGTTTGTAAGAATTTAGAGATTACTGAGTGAACAGAGTAGGGCTAGTGATGTTGCTCAGAGATAAAGAACACTTGATGCTCTTGTAGAAGACCTGGGTTCAGTTCTGTTTTCCGATTCCATATGGTTGTTACCAGCCATCTGGGATGAATTCCCCCTTTTGTTGCTTCTGTGAAACCACACACACACACACACACACACACACACACACACACACAAACACACACAGTGCACAGACATGCAGACCAAACACATATACACATAAAATAGAAATACATAAGTACATCTTTAAAATGTGCAATCTACCTCAGTCAGACTCAGCTTCTCGTCCCCCCTCACAGGTCTTCTATACTTTAATTTATTTATTTATTGCACATGGAATTTCATGAGACAGAACGTCTCTCACCAAGAAAGTGACCAGCTGGTTTGGGATTCTCTCCAAAGTATCATTGGGTGTACAGTATGCATAATGTAAGCATTCCCTACATCAGAAATTGGGACATACAGTCTGCGAGACATGAGTGCCTTTGAGGACAGTGAGAAAGGCTGTTTAAAGATGAAACTCCCCCAGAAAAGCTTAGATGGGAGCTGACAACTGCAGTGGGGGCTCACTCTCGAGTCTCCCACACAAGTGGCATTTAGTGTTTGTCTCTCTGTTTCTCACACACAGGACGTGTCTGTCGATGGGTGTGTTTGATTGGTGCTTTGTAAGAGATGGGGGGAAGGGAGATATGTACAAACCCAGAAGTGCCTCTGTTTGTGGGAAACACAGGATTTCCAGGTAGAAATGAGCCTGATGCAAAGAGAATTATTAAAGAAGCTAGGCAGATAATATGGGAGATTCTGGATTTTCTCTGCTCCAGACTTCCACTGAAATAACCAGAGAACCAGTCTAGCAGGATGCTTTTGGTAACCAAGGAAATGCCAACATTTATAAATGTTAAATAGCATTTCTTTGTTAAATTCATCTATTCTTTTGCAACATTTACATGTACCTGTGTGATTGAGTATGCACACATGCCGCCACACGCTTGTGGTGGTCAGAGGATGACCATTCGTAGTTTATTTTCTCCTTGTATCATGTGTGTTCTGGGCAACAAACTGAGGTGGTCAGCATGTGATATGATCTTGGAGACAAGCACATATCTCAGCTGAGACATCTTACCAGCCCATAAACTTTATCAAAATTAAAAAATAATTACAACCAATAGAGTCCAAGCTATAAAAACCATACAACTGACCTGCCAACCTTGAGAGTAACCAATAGCACACTCTGAAGGAGAGCCAGGCCTCTGACTGGAGCTGTGAATTCGTGGTTTGAGAGATCAGTTCCCCAGAAAGGAGTCAGTAAACATTAATAGAATGAATAAATGAAACAACCCTATATGAGTCACAGGTAAAGCAATGCATACATCTACTTTACATTTAAATCACACACACACACACACACACACACACACACACACACACACACACACACACACACACGGTTTATCCAAGACTATTCAGTCAGCATACAGGGTCATAGATTGGTCCTATGATCCTATCAATATTCACGATGAAGTGAATCATGCCATTTAAAGAACAGTATCTATGAGAAAAATCTGAGATTGGTGGCATTTGTAAGTGTTATAGGAATTAGGCAGATGTTCCTGTACTTGACCTCAGGATCCAGTTCTTTGCTAAGGACTTGGCAAAGCTGCTCCTAATGTGGCCAAGAGAGCCAACCAAAACTATCTTGAGTGACTTCAACATTTTCATATATCCTGTCAAGCCTTACTATTGCTTTTATTTTGAAGCTCTAAGCTTCATTTCTGAAGTCTCAAAACAATATGGGTGCCGTGCCCTTCAAGACATTCTAGACATGATTAAAATTTAGATCCTTCCTTACTCAACCAGAGTAGTACTCTGGCTGAAATTCTGTTCTTCTCTACATATGAATATTTCACACAGAATTATTATTTTTCTTCTCTGGAATCCACTAAAGTCTGCTGACTATGTTTGGATGAGAAGAGTTAATAAACGGGCTTCCTGTTGCATAGAGAAACATTCACACCCTTCCTTTGTTGCTCTCACACCATTTCCTATTTTTTCAGATCTGGAAGGTCTAGAAAAATTACAGGCATCCTGCATGCACTGCTCCTGATCAGTGGAGTGTTGAGTATGTGGAATACAGTTGACTGAGGATAGGTAATATACAACTAGCACCTACACACCAACAGACTCATGGAATGACCATGAGGTCACAGGTACACCAGCCTAATAGATTCATTAGACACAGATGTCCATTACATGTTGCTGGGTTTTCTCAAGGGTATTATGGGACATCCTACTCCCTTGATTTCATGGGCACATGACTTGCTCTGTTTGATGAAGTGCGAGCATAAAAAATTCACATCAGTGTTGAGTGGAGACCATTAGAACTGAAGGGTGGCTTTGCTGTGCATGCTTTTCTTCTGTGATGCTGGCACATTCCAGGTAGAGTCACCGTATACTGAGTCCTGGAGACAGAAGCAGGTTTCACAGCTGACTCTGATAGATCATTCCCTAACTATGGCTTGGTTTCCATGTGGGTCCCAAACAACTGGAATGGGGACTGTCCCAAAAGCTGTTGCCTGTCTGTGGGGTATGCCTTATCTGACCTCAGTGGGAGAGGAGGTGCCTAGACTTGTGAAGACTTGATGTACCAGGGTAGGGGGATACCTGGTGGGGGGGATCTGTCAGAGGAGAAGGGAAGGGGGATGGAAGGAAGAATTTTGGAAGTGCGTGACCAAGAGGAGGGAAGTGCATAGGATGTAAAGTGACTAAGTAAATATAAATACATACATACATACATACATACCAAAAAAAGAGAAGAGAAATAGAGATGCTTGTTATCACAACAAAACTTAGCTCATCCTGACTGACAGCATATTTATCACACATACAAAAAATTTATTTTACCAAGGGCTGTGACTCAGTTTGTAGAATGCTTGTCTATTTTGCATGAATCCCTGGGTTTGAACACCACCCCCCTCCGAAATCCAATGAGCCAGATGCGGTAACATATGCTTGCAGTCCCTGCACTCTGGAAGTGGGGGCAGGACAGCGAGAAGTTCAAAGTCATCACAGGCTATAGAGATCCAGAAATGTCGAAACTAGAGAATCTGTCTCAATAGTTATAAGAAGATTTGTTTAATAAATTCTTTGCTTATTTAGCTGTTGTAAAATACATGTGGCAGTTACTGTACAGTACAGGAGAGTTTCTTTCTCTGCACCATTCGGAAGAGACAGGAGTTTGCATAGGTTAAGCATGTGCTTGACCATGGAGATACAGCTATAGCCCCATGATAAGCATTTACATCAAAGGGAAACAGTTAAAGCCCCGCTATCAAACAGGACTTATGATTACCTTGATACAAATATGTGCCTGGAAAATTATAGGGTTGACATTTGAGCATTCTGGATGAGTGGAGCTTAGATGTTTTAAGTTGCTATTATTGGGATTTCTTGATAGTTCAGGGGAAAGGAAACCCTGAGGGTCACAGATCCAACATCTAGCCACACAGTATTGGTGGTCAGTAAGAACTGGGGTTTTGAACAAATGTCTGTGCCTGTGTCTATCCCTAAACTACATAATTACTGTGCTATGTTGTATGTCGCCCATTTGCAGATAGGGCAAGGCTTCTGGATTTTTTTTTTTCTTTGAAAGCCAGAAGAAAGCAAAAAAAAAAAAAAAAAAAAAAAAAAAAAAAAAAAAAAAAAAAAAAAAAAGACCAAAACCAAAGCTCTGCCCTTTCAAATGCTTGAAGCTAGCCAAGCTCCCTGGGTTTGCTTTGACAGGCTGTCTTCCCTTCAAAACGAAGAGAGGCAGCAATGGACAGAAATAAAGGCCAGCTGTTCAGTGAAGCAAGATACCTGTGCACATGCTCAGGAAGGCGCCTGTTATTTCAGGAGCCCCAGAGTCTGCCGCCCCACACCTGCCTTGACACATTCCGGATGCATCAGCCTGTGCTGACATTAACCCGAGAGAGGGAGGATCTGGCTAAATTGCATGTTTTTATACAGACTTAAGAAAATGTGAGGTTTGTGGTAGGAATGTACTGATACCATCATTAATCAGCAAGCAAGGTGGGCGAGTGTGGGGATGAAAAGGAAGGCTCTGGTGTTGGGGATGCCAGAGGTCACAAGCACCAAGGAGATCATTTTTGCAAACATTCTTTTGATCCTTAAAGTTTTAGATCAAGTTTGTTTGTACAAAGAACCAATTCAGGCATTGCCAAGGCCCTTGTTCATTCATTCGCTCCCTCACTCATTCATTCATTGATCTGAAAACCACATTGTGTTAAGTTTGTTTGAAACTGGGATTTGAAGATAAGGAACAAAATACGATGTATTGGATTTTGGTGGTGGTTGTTTTTTTTTATTTTATTAAGATCATCTCACTATGCAGACCAGGCTGGTCTTGGACTCACAGAGATCCACCTGCCTCTGCCTCCCAAGCACTGAGATTAAAGTTATATTCTACCATGCCTCAAAATATTTTGAGTCAAGGGCTGGAGAGATGGTTCAGTTTGCAAAGTATTTGCTGTACAAACTTGAGGGCAGACATCTGATTTCCTGGGGCCTATGTATATAAAGCTGGGTAGGGTGGCATGTGCTTATGAGCCTGGTGTCATGGACAGGTGAGTCCCTAGGGTTGCAGACTGGATAGCCAGCCTGGACTAACTGGTGAATTCCAGACCACACTTCTAGACTGTCTTTCAAACCAAAGTACTATAACAAAATGAATACCAATAAACAAAAGCAACAAGATGAATGGTCCCTGAGGGATGACATTTTGTAGCTGGACTCTTCATGCCTGTGTACAGTATGTTCTGATTGTCCCTCCCCCCCCATCACCCTCTCAACCATATCAACACTCCCCCATCAAAACCAGCCCTCTTACCAGGCTCATGACTTTTGGTGTGCTTTTGGGAGTCTAATGGAGCCAATCCACAGGGGTGCAGCCTGGGTTGGTCAAGTCAGTGGAAAGGTTGAAGTTTGGGAGACACAGCAGAAAAACAAACACTTCGCCAGTCTCTCCCCAGAAGTGTTGGCAGGAAGTTCTCCCCAGTGGGCTTCCTGGGTGTAGAATAAGTAGCAAAGCTGATGAGAGGGACCCCTTCAGGGTCCGAGAACCCTGGTTTTAAACCTCGGCTCTTCCTTCCCAAGAGTGTGTACTTAAGATACCCAGGAATCCTCCAAGAGCCACATCTGTAGAGCTGGTCAAAATAAGGACTATGTGGACAGTTGTCATAAACTCCATTACTGGCGCATGCTGTTGGACTTGGGTGTTGGTATGCTACCTGAAAGGATGTTGTTATGTGGAATATGAAAAGAACAGTATGACACTATTGGTCTGTGGTGACCTGGGTTGATTTTTTCCAGTCTCTCGGGAAAAGCACATATTTCTGTGGATTATTCATGGTCTCCCATTGGGCTTTCCCAAAGACCAAACGTAAAGTGAAGTTCATTTATGGTTACCAGAGATGGTTAAATTTCTATGGGAGACCAATTTATATTCTTGGTTTTGTCCCTAGGTTTTACCTAGCTGTATTCAATCCTAAATTCACATATGGAATCTCTGGGAATCTTGTGAAAAGATAGCTGTTGGAGACTGGGGGATGGGTTGGTGGGTAAAGTGCCCACAACACAAGTGTTTTTTTTTTTTTTTTTTTTTTTTTTTTTTTTTTTTTTTTGTTAGTTAGTTAGTTTTGTTTTGTTTTTATTCTCATTGCTAGAGAGGTAGACACAAGTATATCCCTGGGGCTCACTGGCCACACAGGTTTATATACATGGAGAAATACCAAGATCAGAAGAGACTTTGACTCAAAAACTAATGCCCACATACATGCATGGGAAAACACACAAACACACACACACTCACACACACAGGTAGCTTCAGATTAGGTAAAACCGTGGATCCTGTGATTCAAATTATGCCTCCACGACTTTCCCATTCTACTGGTCCATCCACCTGCTCTCCAGCAAAAAGTCTCCCTCAGCCACTTTCTTCTAGCATTTGAGTGGCCTCAATCCCAGAATAAGAGTACAACTCGGTGCCTCGTGCTCCAGGGGCCAGGAGAACAAAGACATATACCTCAATGTACCTGTACTCAATCAGTTTGTTTTTCTGAAGAAAATAAGAACCTGGCCATTCATCTCCCTTAAATTCTTCCAAGAATGAAACTGCACCTGGTCACTTCACATTAGACATTAGGGGATAACAGCATATCGAGGAAAGATGATTCAAGTTCATTGGCTCCTCGGCGTCTGGCTTTGGTGCTTGGAGTCACATCCTTTGGATTCTGAGACCCACTTCCTCGTTTGTAGTTAACAACTGTTAAGTTGATGGCTCTGCTTCTTATTTATTTATTTATTTACTTTGAACTTGACTGTGTCTCCTTAGGCTTAGAGAGTGAGCTCATTTTTTTCCTCATAAATTTAATTGCTGACATAAAAGGAAAATACTCTGATGTAATTGAACAAGAGGATGTTTACAACCCTCTTCAAGTCATCCAGTTGCTGGCACACAAAATTTATGACAGCTAGTAAGGAAAGTGGGAATAAAAAGGGTGGTGGGGGAGACCAAGCCAGATGTAACTGAGGAACGGCTGGGTGGATGGATGAGTTAGCATCCTGATGCTCAGAGACTCTGCCTCATACACTGTGGTACTCAGTCGGGCCACTTTTTGGAAACTATTTAACTGGATAATGAAGATTTTCTTAATAAATGCCTAATCTTGGCAGAAATAGACTCCCAAAGAAAACTTTATGAATTCCAAAGATGGTGTCATGCTAAAGACTTGCTGGAGCTATTTTCAGAGAAAATCAAACTGCTGGTGGTGGTGGTTTTTGTTTTGATACAGGGTCTCATTTGTCTCATGCTTGTCTTGAACTTGCTCTGAAGCTTAGGACAACTTATTTCTGAGCCTTAACCTCCTGTTTCCATCTCCCAGATGCTTGAATTATAGGCATACACTATCAAGCCTGGTTTATACAATACTGGTTAGTAAATGCAGGACTTAGTGCATACTAGATTGGTACTCCACCAACTGAGATACATCTTCAGGCCTGATGTTGTTGAAGTTTTAAAAATCATTGTCCAGGAGTCTAGCATTGGTCCCTGAAAGGGCTCAAGTCTTCTGGAAAAAGAGGCTCCCATGTTTTGATCCAACCCCAGATAAATGGATACAGATGTTCCTTGAACTTGATCAACTAGCCTCTCAGTATGAATGCAAAATTGATTGGGCCAAATCAGAGCCCATGCCAGTGAAGGCTGGCTGCACGCAGAAATAAAATCAGCCACCTCCCATTTACTTAGAAGTCTCCAGCTTAAAATACACTGGAGGAAAATGTGTGCTTCACTTTAGAGCAAGAGCCAAATTGCACAGCGACAAAATTATTCCCATCAGCGTGACAGCCTCAGCCAATCGTTCCCTTTTTAATGTGCTGAAAGGAGGCAACTTGGCATCATTAAAATAGGAATTTTTTTTTCCTCCAGAAATACATCATGAAGTAGGGAGGAACTAGAAACAGAAGAGACCCATGCTTCAGTCTAATCCCGAGACTGGACCTTTTGAGTTGTCTGCTCTGTGTATAACACCAACACTGCCTTTTTAAAAATGGTCTTGGGGTAGCATGGATGTGGGTGATTTCCTTTTAACTCAGCTCCAATATTTCCAGAAGCAACTCTTTAGCTGACTGACTGTCTTTTTTAATTTCTACCTTCTATATTGGTTGATTAGCTGTCAGAGGCCATTGGTGTCACATGCTTTCATCCTGAATTTCCATGTGGCCTATGTTTGCCCTTGCCTCTCATTCTCTAAGGAAGCTCTAGAAGCAATGGTTCACTTAGACAGCCTGTGTAAGGGATGTCTGGTCCCAAGCAGCGGCCAGATGTGTCCATCTCTCTGCCAGACTCTGAAGAAAGATTCATGCACGGCCCCCAACATCAGCAAGATTCTCGCCTAGCCTCACCCTCTCAAATTCCGTGTCTTGTGCCCTCTCACATGCACTACACATTGCCACCCTCTCTGCTGAGAGGTGACAGTGTGTATTTCTTTCCGTGCTGGGTCTCATTTTATCCCGTTGGGGGACGTCATCCTTGGTAATTAGGCTTTGCTGTCTCTGCTTGTTTCTAGCATGTGTCTAAGATTTTCTTTCCCAATTTCTTTTTTAAATCCAGTGATTTAATGTCTCTTCCCAGAAGATGACTTAAAGAGAAAAGGAATAAATTCTTCAAACATCTATAAGAACACATAACTCCACTTTTATTTCGGAGAAAATTGGTCACCATTGATTTCGAGGATGAAAGTTGCACAGATGAAGGGAAGCATATTGTTCAATCAAAGCGCAGTGACGCTGGGGTGATCAAAGGTTCACCTCACGTGTCGGCTCACATCTACTGGTGATATTCTCTGACATGCTGTGGTGCGAAGGAGTCAGACTGGTTGACAGAATTTCATGGAAGGAATCTGAAATGTTGGCTGTGGACTTGATGGGGAGACATGACCAACCACCCATCCGCTTTTTAAAATGCTAACTCTTGTATAAGACAATTCACATTTCCCCCTATTACTCTACCAGATATAATTGCACTGTCATTCTGAGAAAAAGCCAAAATTCCCAAGGCAAAGTATCAAGTGGCTTTTCTCCCTCAAGCAGTCCTTTCTGCCAAAGACTCGATCACGCATGCCAGCTCTGATTGATTAACCCTTGCCAGGACAGCTAGACCAAGCTCTAGGATTGATTAGTAATGTCTTCCATAGATGCAAGGTAGTCATGAGTCCACATAAACACAGCTTTGCCCAACATGCTATGTATTCCACTTAGAAAGACATTAAGACAATAAAGGCATTGAAGACATCTCATAGGACAAGTTATTCTCACATCAGCTAGAAGAGAAGTAGGTGGGTATCATCAAATGTCATCAACCTTGCTCTCAAATGTCAGCAAGCTTGCTTCTAAGTGTAGAGATTGCACCTTCTCCCTGCTCCCATAGAATGTTTTCCAAAACACTGAACTCTTAGTAGCAAACTCAGAAAGGAACTAGGGTTCATCACAACCTGAGTCCAGACAATGGGCATCTCGGTCCATTTTCTGTTGCTACTGGACAAGACTGTGGACACTGCACCATGTGCTATATTAGTATTTCCTTGTATATTTGAAATTTATTCTCATTAGACAAAATCTCATTTAAGAAATGTCACAGAGATATGCCAACAATGTAAGACATCAAGACAAAATGATAACTCAGAAACGTGTGAATTACCCTGCACACCTACAATTTTATAAGCTCTCAAATATAGGACCCATGGCCAGTTGCTTTTCTTTGAAGAAAAGTTACTTCTGGAAGAAAACATATTATCCTAAAATGACCTCAATCTGTGCTAGCTGTGGGTATTTATAAAGGCCTCATGACAGATTGGTAAACAAGAAAATTTAACACACTCTTAGCTATCTTTCCTGGGAGTGTGGCCTTGGCATGGCAAGAATTGCTTCATAAAATAAAATCTATAAAGTCAGTTGACAACATACTGTACAAAGGGCTTGCATTTACCATCAACAAACAGATATGCAAAACTGTGCTAAAGCAACAAAAATGAAAAGAACTAAAACCTTGCTCACACTCTCATTCTATTATCTATCATCCATCTATCATTTATCTATCTATCATCTATCATTCATGTATCTATCATCTCTCATTTATCCATCTATTTATCTACCTACCCATATCCATCCATCTATCTATTCATCTATCCATCCATTCATTTCTCTTCTATTTATCATCTCTCCATCGATCTATCATCTGTCTATCATCTATCTATCATCCATCCATCCACCCATCCATCTATCCATCTATCTGTCTGTTTATCCACCCACCCACTCACCCATCATTTATCTACTATCTATCTGTTTATCTATCTATCTATCTGTCTGTCTGTCTGTCTATCTATCTATCTATCTATCTATCTATCTATCTATCATCTATCTATCTAGTGTGTGTGTGTGTGTGTGTGTGTGTGTGTGTGTGTGTGTGTGTGTGTATTTTGTGTGTGTGTGTTCCCTCCTTTTGCCATGTGCATCATAGAGATTGAACTCGAGTTGTTTGGTTTGGCTCTTTTTAATATAAAAGTGAAGTCAGTAGTGCCTCTAGTGAGGAGGACCCTGTAACATCCTGTGCCTTTGCCTGGGTAATCACACTTCATTATTGTTTGTTGAATCATTTACACATGTGTTACATGCATTTCTGTGTTTTGTTCAATTTTTGGATAGAAGAAGTTTGCCAAGCTGTGTGAGTTACTGTTAGTGACTTGGAGTAAAACTTCTAGTTGAGGCATTGTTTGTGATCTCTGAAGCTAGTGGGTCTTAGATTTTGGGTAGAGGCAAGTTTGATTCACCCAGTACAACTGCATGGTGTTTCAAAAAGTGACCTTTGCTACCTAGAAAAACATCATGAAAATGTATATAGAAAGTGTAGGTGAAAGTATGTTTTGAAATACAAATATAAAGAATCCTTATTCTGGGTTGGAGAGATGACTCAGCAGTTGAGAACATTGGCTGTTCTTCCACAAGACCTGGGTTCAGTTTTCAGCACCCACATAGCAGCTGACAGCTGCCTATAACCCCACTTCCAGCAAATATGATACCCTATTTTGGCCCCTGGATTTCTGCATGCACATGATGTTCATGCATATATGTGTACACATTTAATTAATTAATTTAAATTTCTCATCATTAAAATGTAATCTTAGGAATCTGGGGAGACAGGGAAAAGCACATTGTGCAGACATAAGGACCTGAGTTTGGATACTTAAAAGCCCTGTTTTGAAACAACCAAACAGCTGGGCTCTGTTACTTGCTAGCCAGGCTGAAAAACAGTCATCTCCAAGTTCAGTGAGAGATCCCCATCTAAGGGAGATAAGGTAGATAAAATACCAAACCCGATTATCTGCTCTGGCCTCCACACACAAAATGCACATACCACCCTCACAAATTAAAATTAAAAATTAAAAAGCTATATTTTAGTATAAAATGCATATGTAACTAAGCAACAAATTCAGGATAATTATTATATACGAGACAATGCTAGCTATATTTCACAACTAAATAAAAGATGGCTAAGAAAGCCTGGATAATGGGGAAATCTAATTACGAAGAAATGGCGAGCATTCCTAATGGGGCTGACTATGAGCACACAGGATGCTTCATAATGAAAAAGTGACTGGCCCAGGATGTCTTACATGGCACATACCTCAGAGACCTGTCTGCAGAATTGTGTCTGGAAAGATCTTTACAAATTGCCCAGTGTTTTCCTATTTTCGTACAGAGAGTGAGGAAAGAAGGAAGAGTTTGATCTCCCCACAGGGAAGGTTGACCCCAAAGATTTAGAGATAAAGAAAAATAATAGAGTTGTCAAAAATGATTCTGTGCTCCCCGTGGGCTTGATAGATATTTGTCAACTCTTGTCAGGGTGGGTTGTCGCTACAACTTTTAGTTTTCTCTGGAAAACAAGAAGGTACTGGCTCCACAATATGTACTTAAATCATTAGGCAAGAAGGAGATGAGGGAGAAGGCTCAGTGATTGTCTTCCAAATACAAGGATGACATGAGTTCAGTCCCTAAAACCTACAATATAAAACTGGGCATCCTGGTGTAATCCCAGTGCTGGGGAACTGGAGAAAGTGGGATCTCCAGAGCTTTCAGGCCAATCAGACTTGACTATGAGAAATTCCATATTTAAAAAACAAGGAAGGCAGATAGCACCTAAGGAATAGTACCAGATGTTGCCCTCTAACTTCTATCTAGACACACATGAACATGCATGCACATGTACACACATACACACAAACTACAAGAGAGGGAGTTATGGTAGATCCTACTAGGGCTTCATGAGAAAGATCTAATATTGGTAATGATGTGCTATGGTGGATTATTGATGTATTGTTTCAGATATTTCAGTAAGGAAGAAAGAAGGTGGTATGTAGATTCACATTATGGAGCAGTGAAATGAAATGTATATGTAATTTACTCAGCAACTATAGCCAGAGAAGGTTATGTCTTAGAGAAGTGTAAACTACTTTTTTTATTTGATGTCTTTGAAGAACAATATGACACAATAATTACCACTGGTGGTGCAGGACAAATTTTAGATGGAAATGTTAATGATACAAAACAAGCTGGGACAGATGAGACCATCGGTGTCACTGAGCAAAGTAGCTGTGTTGACCCACAGATGGTCTTAAGCCTTATTAATAACATCTCCCAAAATCAAAATATATAGGTGACAGTTATCTCTGCGGTGACAGTAGGAGGTTATTGACATTCCCTCATGAAAAGAGGTGAGGAGGGCTAGGAGATATTCCTGATCCTAGTAACCACTGCCTCCTTCCCCTGCTACTCCTGGACTGGGAGGGCATGGCAGATATACAGGAGATGGGAGGTTGACTGCAGTTGGATTCCTCAGCAGAGCAGAATTAGGAGTCATCCACACTGAAGTGGGACCTAGGGTTCTGCTGCCCCACAACTGCCCGTGTTCCTATAAGTAACCCCATCAAACTTACTGGCTCACCAGGTGGACTCCTGTGGAAGTCTGTCTTTGCTGTGCTCTGCCCTCTCTATGCAGAATGCATAGACTTTCTCTATATCTATTCAGAAGCCATGCAAGAAGCAGCTCTCTGGGCGACCGATAGCCCACTCAAAGGAACATAATCTGAGTCACCACACTTTGTACGTGAACAATGAAAACTTAGATCGGAGTACAGACAAGAAGGTGATACTGCCCAGGGTGATCTATGGTGAATTCTGCAGTGGGGACAATTCTACAGACCTGGGACAAGTAGCTTGTCATAGGAAAGCAGGAAGGCCTTCAAGCACAAATTTGCTGCCCTTGTTTTTCTGAGCTCCCCTAGAGGCAAAGACAGAGGCTTTTGTCTTATAGGATGTGTTCTCAAAGAAGGCTGTTCCATTCTCAAGTGAGAAGAAGCTGATTCTTGGTGGGTGGGGGATTAGAATCCTTTTTATATAAAAACACATACACACAGAGAGAGACACACATACACACCTCTGTGAGCATACACAAACATGCACACAGTAACTTCGAATACTGAAACTCCAAAAAGGAACAATTATTAAATACAAAGATTCTTAGGACACAGAAGGTTGTAGACAAGAGAAAGTAATCATGCCATCTCAAGTTTGATGATGAATGAATACTCTGATGTTCAGAGCTACCTGACAGGTGCACCAGAACTTTAGGAAAGAGGCTAGACAGAGCAGGACAGTTTTAATGTGCCATTTAATAAAAAAAAAAAAAGAAGAAGAAGAAGAAGAATATGAGAGCAGAACTCCCATCTCTAAGAGCCTCATTTACCCATGTCCCCATGAAACAGACAGTTTGGCACTGAAGCAGGTGTTGTGCTTGGTCAGAATTACTCCGCTGGGATCCTCAGTCAGGGGCTTGTGCTCTCTGTAGTGGGAGGAGACAGAGCATCCAGAGAGATTCGCCATCTGCAGAAGTGTGTTGAGGGGCTAGGAAAAGAAAGAGAATAATATGGATCAGGAATAGTCATTCTTTCTAATTTTCCAGCCATTATTCTAGCCCAAGGTTGGACTCTTCTGGTTGCTAAAATCTACCCAGAAAGCTGAGGAGAGAAAGCAGAAAACACTCAAAAGAAAATGGAGAAGCAGGGTGTGACAGTGGGTGTCTGTAATCTCTAGCACTCCAGAGACAGAGGGCAAGAAGATCTAGAGCTTGAAGCTTGACTGGAGTACACAGAGAGGTCCTATCCAAAAGACAGTAAAAGGCAAGAGAGAGCAGGAGAAGAAAGGAAGGTGTGGAGGGGGGAAAAGAGAAGTGCAAAGGAGACAAGAAGGGAAGGGGAGAGGAGAGAGAGGAGGAGAGGGGAGTATATAGAAGGAGAAAAGAGGGGAGTGGAGAGAAGGAAAGCAGAAGGAAGAAGAAAAGAGCAAATGGGGAAAGGAGTAAAGGGGAGAAGAGACTGGTGGGGAGGGGAAGAGAGTTCAGGGGAGGAGAAGGGTCTGGAGGGATGGGAAAGGAAGAGGTGGGAGGAGAGGGGAAGGGAGAAAGAGAGCAAGTAAGTGAAAGGTGCTAAGGTTTTATTTATCATCTAATCATTCCAGGATATTGCCTCACCAAGGTAGTTCCACAATTTTCCTTAGGGTTACCCATTTCTTCAGCCACTTACTGAATGCCCCTTCCATGCCAGGCAGCATCCTGAGCCCTGGGGAAAAACGTACCTGGTGATAAACATGAGCCTTGTCCCCAATTCCAGGGCAGAGTTTTACTATCAGAGAGGTACGAACTCTCATAGGTTCCCACATCTTCATTTTAATAAAATTTCTCTCCCTCCACTCATTAGCAGAGTGTGGTAGGGGTATATTTTCTGACTGTGTCATATGTGTGAGTTCCTCCTTTGGCAGCTTTTTAATCCTTGTCTGAGGGCAGTCAGGACTAAATGAAATTATGAGGACGAAAAAAGAAAATGCAAAAAAAAAAAGTTTTAATTTGCTAACTCTGATCTGCCTGCTGTGATTTTATCACTGGCTTGGCAGCTTGTCACTTGTGGTTGCTAGGCAACCCTGAACAGGAAGGCAAACATGTCAGCCTGTGTTTTCTGTCCTGTTGTTTGAGTCTCTCAGAGAGTCTGGGGCTGAAGGCTGGTGTCACCCAACTCTGAACAGAGGCCTGGGATGCCCCATGATTTCCAGGTGTGCACCCCTCTGCCAACATCTCCCTGGTTTCCACTCAAAGCTGCTTTCTCAGGGAGTTCTTGGTAAAACTGCAGCCCTTACTCAATGCCCTAGCTGTGGTCTTATCAACCCCTGCTCCAGTCTTCCTGAACCCTGAGGATGGGCTCATCAGAGAGCAGGGTGAGAGTTGGGGGAAGAAGAAACAGGCTGCTTGCCTTCACTGTCTAGTGGGACCTTCCTTCTCATACTGTCGTCCTTCCTGTTCATATGCTCACAAGGAGCCAGTCAGACAGTCTGGGTCTGTTTGACTTGTGCAAGCCATGTGCTTCAGGCATGTTGCTCAGCCTGTCTCTCTCTGTCTCTCCATCCTGGAGAAAAGAGTATTGTCACGTGGGGATATCACGTAGTTCCCAGGATGCTGTTAGGGTCTTACTGAGAGGAAGTCACGCAAACATGTTGACTTATCTCCTAAGATGTTTGGAGAAGGAGTTAGAACTGCACATTTAGCGTCCCTGCCCCTACCCCCAACCAGGCGTCTTAGAGAACTCCGCAGCATTTGTGGGTCTCAGGAGCTAAAAAGGAAGCTAGCTAAAGGTCCCCAGCATGTCCCCATTGTCCGAGTTAGAAATGAAACTCCAAAGGCCAGGGATATGTGTCCAAAGCTGCATTACAGAGACTGAAACAGGGCCTGAGTTGCCACTGTGAAACTTGACCTGCACGGGGTAAGTAGAATTCGATGTTGAGCACAGCTTGAATGCGAAGGATACTGGGTTTGTCCCGGGTACTCGGAGCAGTGCTCAAAGGACACAGGCTCTCAGAAAAACCGACTGTTTTCTAGGGAGACAGCATGTACTCTAGGCAGTCAGGATCACGGTAGCTGCCTGGGCTTCACCTTCAGGAGAATCTACCTGCTTTACTATGGTTTCTAAATACTCCTTTCCTCTTCTGCCTATTGTCCTCAATTAGCTCACTTCCTCCACGCCACCATCTTACTTGTCTTCCTGCTGATCCTCAGACCTGAGAGCACTGTGGTATGAGCTTCTGCAACCATGCACGCACAACGCCCTTCTTGGTTTGTGTTATGCCATCTCTGGGGTAAAGTTATTACTTATCGACACCTTCCTCAAACTGCCCATCTAGCAGTGTAGCCCTTGTCCATCCCTGTGGTTTATTTATTTACATGAAAGCATCAGCCGTTCATCCTCTCACTGTGAGTTTCCATCAGGAGGGAAACTTGGGTTCCTGTTTATCTTCCTAGTGCTTGAAGGAGGCCTGGCACCTGAAGTGATGGATAAAATGCAGGCACATTCCCCTGGAGGTGTTAGAGAACCCTCTCAGCTTCAAGGGAAGCCCATTGTATAAAAGCCACAGTGTGAGGTTCTTTCTGCCAGCTCTTCCCCACTTTTCCTAACTCTCTATCCCTCAGGAGGCAGTTGCAAAGGTAGCCAGCCTCCTTTTGGAATTCCTGCCCTTACCTCTTCATGGGGTGTGGGCATGTAGGTGAGAGGTGGAACAAGGGGTTGTATTCAGTTTTTTTTTGTTTGTTTGTTGTTTACCACTATGACAACATGCCTGACAAAAGCAAGCTATGCAGAGAGGGCTTTTTTTTTTTTTTTTTTTTTTTTTTTTTGGCTCACAGTCTGCAGGTGTCATCTGTCACAGCAGGAGAGGGAGAGAGCAAAGCAGCCTGCAGTCAAGTAGACAGGACTGAGTCCTGCGACTGCTGCTGCTGTTTGTAGCATCCCAATGTTGTTTTACACCCCTTACATGGATTACTTGGTTTGCTCTAGCCTTTCGGCAGTTGTTGTTACCTGTAGTATTATTCAACATGGGAAACTGAGGCACAAAAAGAGCCCACTGGAGGGGAATCTCACAGAATTTAAAGCTGGGCAGACCAACTCTCAAACTCGTGGTTGGGAAGTGAGGGAAGGAAGTTCCCTCTGTGCTGAGCCTTGCAAAGTCACAGTGCCCTCTGCTCAGCTCCGCTTTCTCTGCCAGGTGAGCCCAATGCTATGCCCACGTTCTTCTAAAATAGCTTCTGCATTCTGCGTGCTCAATAAGCCCGACTCCCCAGGGCACCTAGCCCTGAGGTCACAAGGAGCAGCTTTTATGTTCTAAAGCTGTTTCACACATAAAGCCAAGTATGTGAGGGCAGCTGCCAGGGGCTCCCTCCAAGGCTGAACTTCCAAAAAAACGAGGTCAGCCTTTGCCTGCATCCTAACCAGGCTTAACAGAAGGTGGAGTTGGGCAATCCTGAGGGCATTTTCACTTCTCAAAAGTGAAACAGAGGAAACAGAAGGCATAGCCCTCAATCCTCCCCCTTACAGTAGTTACCAAGGCAGAGGTGGTTGGTGTGCTCAGGACATGATGGCCCCGGTGTTTAGAATAATGGCCCGGTCGTTTTTCTTGCAGTCCATTCCAGCATGAGCCCAGATAGAATTGTTGTGGAATTGTGACATAATGGGCAAATGATTCTTCTGCCCTTGGTTGTGGCTAGTTGTAGTGACACAAGGAAGCAAGGTTCCCAGGACAATCTGCAATGCCTTCTCCAAACAGAATGACCCCAAATGGCCGGAAGAAGCAGTGTGAAGGGACAGCAGCTCATCATCCGTGCATTGGGACCCAACTGACAACCGTGCTAGTCGGAGGGAAGATGTTGAGGGAGGGATGGGTTCTGTGCATCCACAGTGAAGGGAAACAATCTCAGATTATCTTATGCCTTCTCAGCTTCAAGAAAAAGCAGAGGAAAAGACAGCCCTGGAGACTTAAATATAGGTGATATTATCCAGAGCCCAAGAATCTGAATTCCTTTTGATGCTGTCACCAGGAACAGAAAAACAGCTTCTATATTTTCTAATGACTGCTCCCCTAAGAGGTCACATACTGTATGAGTGGGGTGGGTCATACACAAGAACAGACATACAACTGAGATTCAATGGACAGAATGTGGTGAAGAGGGTTGTCTTAGTTACTGTTCTATTGCTGTAAAAATAATGCATGACCAAAGAAACTTATAGAATGAAGAATATAATTGAGGGCATGGTTTCAGCTCCAGAGAGTGAGTCTATGGCCGTCATGTCAAGGAACATGGCAGCAGGCAGGTAGGCAGAGTGCCAGAGCAGTAGCTGAGAACTCACGTCTGATCTACAAGTTTCAGGCTGTAAGTGTAAGGGGAGGACACTAAATAAGATTGATCTTGGCATGGAATTTTAAAAACCTCAAAACCTGCCCCCCAGTGATACACTGACTTCAATAAGGCCACACCTTCTAATTCTTCCCAAACAGTTCCATTAACTGGGGAGTAAACATTCAAATAGATGAGCTTATGAGCACCATTCAAACTGCCATATTGTTTATATTCTTTAATGGTCATAGAAGTGATTAAGAACCAAATTAATCCAGAAAGCATATTTATAATACATTAAAATAAAATACATATATCATAAATTAAAATAAATGAGCTTAAAACCCAACAGACTATCAAGTAAAAGTGGGGCTGTACACACACAAATGGCTCATCATATCTACCCAATGGGATGCTATTTAGGAGGGAAAACTCAAAAACTTCAGAGTATACATAACATGAATGTCTTAGTCAGCTTTGTATGGCTAAGATAGAAAAATACCTGGCTCAACAATTTAACAAGCACAAAAATTTATTTTTGGCTCACAGTTTCGAAGCTCTTATTCCGTGGTCATTTGGCTTTGTGAGTACATGGCATAGAAAACTGCTTACTTCCTGGTGATCAAGGGTGAAGAGGATGGAGGAGGGGAGAGGGAGAGGTGCTAGGGTCACAGTATCCTTTCTTCAAGGGCATGTTGCTAATAACCTGATTCCTCCTGGTAGGCACCGTTCAACATCACTACCATCAGTGGGAAGCCAAGCCTTCAACATATGAACCTTTGGGGATAATATTCCAGATAAAACCACAACAAGGGCTTGATCTCAGTAACAGTGGCTGAGTGATATACTCAACAGAAAAAAAATGTATAATGCAATCCTATCTATTTGAAATTCCAAAGCCAAAAGAAAAGGAAACACAACTGCATAGGCAAACATTACTGGGTGGCAACACCATGAAGAGAACTGAGGGAACCATGTCAGAAGTGTGGTTATAGCAGAAGGGAAAAGATAGGAGACATATCCAGATGATGTCCTGTGTGTGTGTGTGTGTGTGTGTGTGTGTGTGTGTGTGTGTGTGTGTGTCCCTTTGGCTTATATCACAGTGAATTTGAAAAAACAGAGGGAGTGGGGAGAGACATAAAAAGAAAAATCCAAACTGCCCATTGATATCAGCAAACATTCACCCATATTTTGCATCCAAAGACTGTAAATTTAAATAATCAGCAGCTCTTTAACAATGGATTAACACAGATGTTAAGCCCTGTAGCTGTGGTTTGCACTAGGGCAGTGAGAGATTCTGTTCTCTAGGCAAAAGCAGCACGTGGTCCAGAGAGTTCTAGAGAGCTGTTTGGCAGTTTGTGTCGGGAACACTGAAAAATGCCTGCATCTAGGGAAAATGGCTCAAAACTCCAATAAAAAGTTTTATGCACACAATCGTGGTCATTTTACTGTTGTCATAATAGTGAGAAATTTAGGAAGATTATGGGAGCAACTAAATCATGATGGATACAATGGGGCATTATCCAGCACTTAATGATGATTGCAGAGATTGCCATTATCCTGGGGAAATGCTTATGTGGGATTATTTAGTGAGAAAAGGCAAAGCAGAAACTCCATCCCGCAATGACCCCGCCCACTTACACTGGAAAGAAATGCAACAGCAGCAATAGTCACTGCTGTGGAGGCCCAATCACCCCCTCCCCCCATATTTTTTCAATTTCCTAAAGTGTGCAGTTATTGTTTTTACAGTGGGGAGGGAAGTGGGGGGATTTAATAAAGAATAAAAGTCTAGTTTGACTCATGTTTCATGTGGGTTTTCTTTAATTTCCTTGTGCCTCAGTTCCAACCTAGACAGACAGGAATAAGAATGACATGTTTCTCATAAGGTGTGATGACAACCACGCTATTAGATGGTCCCTGGCACTGAGGGAGAACACACATCCACAGATTTAGCTGAGCAGAGGATGGTACTGCCTGAGGACCACCGCATCCACTGGAATACCGTCTGAGATGATCTGCATGGATGGGGACAATGAAGACAGAAAGGGGCCTGAGTAAGAAGAGCTCCCCATTGTGAGCATCTATGGTTCCGGTTCCTAAGACGTCCTGTCCATCACTGTGTGGGCTGTCACAGCTGATTGTCTTTGGCCAACAACAGGTAGACTAGGCTACAGTAACTTCGAAAAGCAATCACCCCTCCAGGAACTGTATTTACCCCTCATGGTCCCATTATCCTGGGGCCACTTTGCACAGTGGGAGGGAGATAAACAGACACCACAAATAAAGAAAGAGCTTGAGAGGTATCCTTGCTCTGTCCAGGGCTGAGAAAGGATCATGGAGTTTACAGAGCCCTACCGTATTCCTAAAATGTTTGTGT
This sequence comes from Micromys minutus, assembly GCF_963924665.1. Lineage (NCBI taxonomy): Eukaryota > Metazoa > Chordata > Mammalia > Rodentia > Muridae > Micromys > Micromys minutus. The sequence goes on from NC_137971.1 coordinate 79,563,378, forward strand.
TCCTTCTTCTCAACCCAGTCCTGCTGCCTGCCTTGCCTTTGTATGGTGACCACCCTATGTTGTCCAAAACACACAGATAGCATTGTAACTCTGGAGAGCTTCTGCGATGGGTGGAAACAACCCCTGGGGAAGAAGCCTGGCTGTATCCTCTAAGATTAAATATATCCTAAGCCCATGATCCAGTGTTTCCACTTGTGGCTACATGTTCAGGAGAAAGGAGTATTTATGTTCACCCAAACGCAGAACTTAAAAAGGTTTAAGATGGCTTTATTAATAACGAGCAGAAAGTGTGACCTTTATGCTCATCAGCTGAAAAATGGATAAGTCTATTATAGCAATATTCACTCAATGGGATTTTATATAGCAGTAAAAAAATTAATAAAATATGGCTGTAGTCAACAGCCTGGACCCATCCCTTATATTAACAGCAAGGAGAGAAAAGCAGACAGAAAACACACCATGTGAGTCTGTTCAACAGCCTGGACCCACCCATCCCTTATAGTAACAGTGAGGAGAGAAAGCAGACTGAAAACACACCATGTGGGGTCTGTTCAAAACTGTTTCCCAGATCATGCTGAATTTATTGCATTGTTGATCAATCAATCCGTTCATTGTTTCATTGACTGAGACTGAGTATCCCTATATGGCCTAGCTGACCAGAAACTGGGAAACTTACAATCCTCCTGACTTGGTGTCTGGCTGACCTTCTTACTTTATGATGGTGTAAAAGACTTATGATTCAATTTGAAATTTGAAATTATGATTTAAAAAAATAATTTGTGCATTTCTCTATCCTGCTCTGTCTCTCTGTCTCTCTCTGTCTCTGTCTCTGTCTCTCTCTCTCTCTCTCTCTGTGTGTGTGTGTGTGTGTGTGTGTGTGTATGTGTGTGTAGAGTGTATACATTTGGCACTGCATGCATTGCATGTGGATATCGGAAGACAACTTGTGAGAACTTGTTCTCTCCTCTCACCAGATGGGTTCCAAGGACTAGACTCACATGGTCTTTTCAGCGTTGCTGACAAATTTTTTTTCTTTTTTGCCCTCTGAAGTACCTCATTGGCCCAAATTGTGAATTTTGATTACTTCCTCTGCCAGTGATTCTTAATCCATTGTGTGATCCTCTTATGATACAAAGTAGCAGCAATGAACCACAGCTCACAGCTAAAGCACATGTGGCAGGAAACCACACTCTGCAGCTGAAGCCATTGTGCTCAGCTGATTTGTGAATTCACAGCACCTACTACTCACCATTTCGAGGTTACAGTGGATTGACTGAGACATAACCCTGCAGTGAGATAAGGGACATCTGGGTATAAAGTTCAAATCACTCCAAGGAACCTTAGAATGCTAGAAGTCACATGGTGTGTTTTTCTCTGAGTGTGTTGGAGAGGTTATGTGTATGCTAGCTACCAAGAGGTGAGGGAGAGACTTCTGTATCGATACAGATGGTCTAACCACAGCACTGAATGGAGTGGAATCTTTACAGGCCTGATATATAAAATTTCATTAGGCTTTACACTTTAAGAATGCTCCCAGGGGATGGGCTGTAGTTCAGTAGATGAGGTGGATGCTGTACAAGCATCAGCACCCAAATTCAGATACTTAGAGCACAACCATGACACAGTGCTCCTGCATCAAGATGAGAGGCAGAGCCAGGGGCATCCCCAGATGCTCATGTACCAGCTAGTCTGGCCTGTGAAGCATGAAACAACCAAGACTGCATCTCAAGCAAGTTGAAAAGTTCTCCACCTTCAGGCACGTGCTGTGGTATGCAGGAACCAGTATTCACCCACACGAACACGCATACCCACAGTAAGAAGTAAATATGTGCATTGTTCTATAAATAAATACAATAAAATTGTAGAATAAATCCTTCTAGCTGGGTCATTAAGGATACAAGGATGCTAAGAATCAACATAACCAATCCCTTCATGTCAGTCCATAGATAAGATTATCTTTGAAATCAGCTCTGAAGCCTAGGTACCAAGTAAATTCTTTTCCTCCAAATATCTATCCCAAGGCTGGTGTAAATACCTGCCCGAGATTGGTATTGTACCCCAACACTGCATCCTTGTGTGTCTGACTGTCCCTCTGGACTGCATAGTTCAGGTTCAGAGTCTGCATCATGTGTCTCCTTCCTCTAGATCCCCGCAGGGGACCTGTCTTAGAGCAGACACACTATCAGCAAGACAAATGAAGGGATGCTCAAGAGAATGAGTAAACAAGGCAAATGTAAATCCGACCTTCCAGAAATGCTGCCAGTGTGCTGCGACTCTGCAGACGTGACGGGAGCCAGTGGTTCCCAAACCTGGGAGATCTTGCCGACCCCTGAGGTCAACCGGCAATAGCCAGAGATATTTGAGATGATCTCAGCCAATGATCTCAGCCAGCTGGGTGACAATATTGCCCTTGGGATGATGCTAACTCCCTATAAGAGGCAGGGCTGCACTCCTTTTTCTATATTGCAGCACAATCATCATATAACACAAGATATTAATGGTACCCGGGCTGGGAAGTCCTGGTGTGAAACGCAAGAATAAAGCTGGTGCCTCCCACAAGAGGAATCTACTTAGTAGCTGTGTGGCTTTGGGGTAAAAATGTCAGAGCCTCTTTGAATTTTCTTGTGGGTCCAAGTAAGGATGATGTCTACCTGTTACTTGTGACAGAAAAGACTAAGCAAGCGGAGCTATGAGGAATCGCCTGACACTGACACACACAGCGTCCCACTCAGTGACACTTGGTTCTGTTCTGTCCCCAACCTTCACATTTCTAACCCCTTCCCCAGAGTCACAAGATGGGCAGTCTTTAATAAGAGAAACAGCTGTGAGGCTGCCTCTGCTGTTATGGCTACTAAAGAGCAAGGAGGCCCGGGAGAATGTGTCTTGTTTGCCAGGTACATTAATAGACTCTACTCCTAACAAAATGCATTATTAAAAGATAGGTCGCAGGACCACACCTAATCCCCATGTAATGGTCGGTCCCTCCCCATCACAGGTGCCCTTGATGCTTGGATCAGAAAGTCTGCTTCTCCTGGCTTTTGTCCTCATCTCCAATCCTTCACACTGGGCCCCAAGGAATGGGCAGAGCAATACTCACAGCCCTAATCCTGTGTTAGAGTGGCAGAGACACTGTGAGGGAGGATAAGTCTTGAATTTCACAATCAAGAAGTGGGAGTTCCCAGAGACTCTATCCAAACCTGCTCACTCTTCTCGGTGAGTGCGTGCTCGCATGTGTGTGTGTGTGTGTGTGTGTGTGTGTGTGTGTGTGTGTGTGTGTACATGTTCTCTGCTAAGTTTGATTGTTCACAGTCCTGAGATCTCAGACCACAGAGACTGTTGACATCTGCGTTTCTACTATTCACACTGAACAGGGCAGGGAACCCCTGACTTGCAGGTGCAGGCTGTTTCTCTTTATTTGTCAAATAAGGTAACTGGTAACCTGAGGTAGATGCCAACCACCTGGAAGAAGAATCAGATGCCTATTGATGCTTGGCTCCATCTCGCCCTCAGAAACATGACTGGCCAAATTTTTCAACTATGGCCCCATTCTAACTGAGCAAATCTTTGTCCAGCTCACAAGCCACCAGCACAAACATGGTCCATTTTTTCTCATCTGACAGCACAGAAGACAAAGCCTTTGACCCTCTGTCCTCTCACTGTGTTTTCATCCATTCTGTTTTCAAAGAACACAGCTTCAAAGGTGTGTGTGTGTGTGTATGTGTGTGTGTGTGTGTGTGTGTGTGTGTCTGAGCGCTTACTCTTTCTATACTCTTCTCTCTATCTTTATATACTTTCACCTAATTGCCCCCAAGTGGCCCTATCTAAGCACCTGTGGCTATCCTATTTGTAAATACTGCATGAGTTTCTCTGAGCCCAAGCTTTAGCTTCCTGGAGTGTGTGCCATTAATAACCACCTCCTTCATCTTTAAATGCTTAGTTCTTCCCTTCTTAGCTCTGATGTGATAACATTAACAGACTTGACTGCCAACTGCACTGGACTTGAGGGTACTCAGAAGATCACAGAGGAATGCACCTGCGGTTGCCCGTGAGGTTGATTCCAGAAAAGTGCAGATCCCAGAGTCTTTGGCATTTTCAGGAGGTACTGAAAACACATGCAGCCTGAGGAGGCGGGTCACTGGCAGTTGGAGCCATTTCCTGTCCTAATTCTGGTGTGCTTTTCTCTCTGTTTCTTGTCTGTCATGATGTGGGCTGCTGTGTCCTATCATACTCCCGCTGCTATGATGGGCAGGCCCCTCTGAAACTATGAACCTTCCTCCCTTAAGTTACCTGTGGTAGGCAGTTAGTTCTCAGAGATAAGTGTAGAGAGGGGATACTGAAGCACCCTCCTTTTCCTCCTCACTGGGCAACCCTTGGCTGCCGTTTCCTGTCCTTTGACTCTCTGCTTCTGCTCAACCTAAGACATTTAGTGTCTCATGCTCAGTCCTAGTAAAACTCTAACTTCATTTCTCATCTGCTGAATGAATCTTACCCATCCTCAGGGCTCCAGATCCATCCAGATGCTTGGATTTCCGGGTCTCAGATCCACCTTGATCTCCAGACTGCTCGGCTGGTCTCAGTCCCCTCTCCAGTGCCTGTTAATGTTAAACTGAACAGCTTTGAGAAGGCTTCATGTCAGGACTTTCTCCTATTGAGGTTCTTCGAGAGAACACAACCAGCTTGTTTCTCAAGTCAGAATCCTACCCACCATGCATTGTAACCTACCCATCAGCTCCCACAGAGCAATATACAAAGCATGCCTGCTTCTGTGTATGTCCTACACAGTCAAGGTCAGTGGTTCCCTGTAATCTTCATCCCCACCCCCCAGACCTCTGTGAAGCCCTGTTTTCTATTTTAGGCACATGTGGCTATGCTATGTTTGTTCAAAAGTCAACCCATATAAAATATGTACATTCCTACCCCATACTATAGGTTCCATTCCTACATGTTATTGTAACTAAGCTTAGCGATTGGTGTGGTGTCCTTTGCACAACCAAACAACATAGTGACCTTTGTGTTTGCACAGGTGTTACCATGTGTTCCATTTTGTTCTTCTCTCTCTACCTCTCATCTCTTCCCATAGTATACTAGATGAGAACTTCTACCTTATGCTGGTGCTTAGTATTATGTTATATAGATATAAAATTGTATTCAATCAGTCATCTGTTCTAGACACTTAGGTTGTTTCCTGTCATGTGCTGCCTCACATAATCCCATGATGCCCTTGTCTCTAGAGTTGTCTTATGTATGTCATTATCTGCAGATAAAAAGTTACCCACAGTAGGATTCTGAGTCGAAGGGAACATGGAAAAGGCGGCATCACTGTGGGAGCTGGGGTGGGTGACTTTTAAATGTAAAGTTGGTTGCTGCCCTGTGCAAAGCTCTCCTGTGGCTTCAATTGCAGATCTGTGGAATTTCAAGGGCTCCATCTGGCCCTCAGAACATGCTTTTACTAGACTGTGTCACTCAGATTGTTTATATCTCTAGAAGATTCTAATTCCTTTTGTCTTTACAATGATTTAGCTTGCTACGGGCACAATATTCTTTTTTTTAATTCTTTCTTTTCAGATTAGCTTAAAGATCACTGCCTCCAAAAGAATTCTATGACATCCCACACTCCTAACATCACCCCAGCTTAATCTCTTCTTCATTTCCTCAGTAATTCTGTTTCTTTCTATACCCTGCTACTAGAATGTTGCCAAATACTCTAATGCCTATATTAAATAGACAAATGAGGCAAATGCATGCATGATAAAGAGTGGCTACTTTATGCACTGTTGAGAATGCAAGTTAGATTAGCCTGCAAAAGTTCCTCAAAAAAAATTAAAAATAAAATTATTAAAACTCTAATAATCTGACTACTGGGCATATATCCAGAGGACATAAAATCAGTTTGTCAAAAAGGTATCTGATTCCTATTTCTTGCAAAAGTATCTACAATACACAAGATACAGAGTTCCTCTACATGTATCAACTGATGAATAGATGGAAGAAATGTCCTATGCATCTACAGCTATGTATCCCTCTCTCTCTCTCCACATTTATGGAGAAAATATTACATATATGTGATTCAGCAAGAAATTATTTAGCCATGAAAAGATGAACTGTAGTGATTGGAAAACACATGGATGATTGTGTATGTGAGGTTGCCTTAAGAGAAGTAAGCAAGAAATAGAGCAATAGATACTGAATGGTATCTCTCTGTTGTGATACCTAAAAATACCAATCTTATGGGAAAAAGTAGGATGGTGATTGTCAAAGGCTGGAAGCAGGAATGTCACAGAAGAAAGAGGGGAGAAGTAAGGTAATAAGTGTATAACTACAGTTACCTAGAGAAATGGTGTTATCCATAGTAGAGTGGCTACAATTAGCAAATAACTGTACATAATTCAAAGAAAAGAGTGTGAACGGTATCATTGCAAAAAAATGAGCAATGTCATATCAGGTGACAGGTATGCTAAATACTCTGATGTGATTACTACCCATAGATGTATCATAGCAGATGTTGGTAAGACCCTCTCATGAAGGGCCCAAGTTCAAATCCCTAGGACTTATATAAAAAGCAAGGCATGGACGTGTGAACCTGTAGTCCTAAAACTGTGAGGGAGCAGCAACAAGAGTGTCATTGGACCTCACTAACTGCCAGCCCAGCTCCAGAACCAGGGAGAGACCCTGTCACCAGAGAATAAGGTAGAGGAGAGTAATAGAGTCTAAAACCTGAAGGACCTCCCTCTGGTCATCAAAGGTATGCACAGGTATGTACAAACACCCACACACATATTCACATGCACAGCATATATATATGTATATATATATCCATATATATATATATAGAGAGAGAGATAGATAGATAGATAGATATAGATAGATAAAGATAACACACACACATATATCAACAGCATACCCCATGAATGCATATAGTTATTATGTACTAACCAAAGTGAAATAAAATGTTAACACAAAGACTATAGGACACCTTATGGCAATAACTACTTCACAGGCATCAGCATCTAAACATACCGCTCTCAAGTGTCCTTCCCCACCTATACTTTTATGTGAGGTGATGTCATGGGCTGTCATATGTTGACATTCTGGTTAGCAATGAATTGCAAGTGCGGCAGTGGGCCTGCACAACCTAGTGATGCTCTGATTGTTTTAGTCTCTGTAAATACAATCTAGAGTGTCCTCACAATGACAGAATTGCCTAAAGTCTAGCACCTCTCAGAAGTCCCGCCCATTGTTAAGCAGTGCGGGACTGTACAGAATTTTGCTTCTTGGCAAACTTATCTTGGACTATTATTTAAGCATTTTCCAGGAAGTGAACTTTCTTCACAAACCCTATTTTCTGAACCAATTCAAGACAACTTACCATAATGAGATTCCAAATATTGTATTCACCGGTTCCAAATATTGTGATCATTTAGTTCGCTATTTATATTTTTGTTATTTGGATGAACTCAGCAAAAAGTATCCTTAAGTGTGGACATGCATTCCTTTGAGATGTTCTAAAACTGGCTTTACTTTTCTAAAATGGTAAGACCACTTTAAGTTACCAGATACATTTTATCAAAACTTGTCAGAAAGAGTGCAGTGCCTTAAAACCTTCTAGCTGCTTACCAATCAATATTTATAAGCTTTGGTGTATTTTCAGTATTTACTAATTTAGTAGGTAAAATTTAAAAATTGTTGTTTGAAGGGTCTGAGAATATGAAATACCTGCCACACAAGCACAAAGACTGGAGTCTGGATCTCCAGAATTCTCATGGAAAGCCAGCATGGTGATACACAGCTGCAAGCCCAGCGTTAGAAAATGGAGACAAGGGAACTACTGGGGCTCTATGGCCAGAGCAATTGGTGATCTCCAGATCAAGTGAGGGTCCCTGATTATAAAGATTAGGTAGAAATGGATTGATAGAGACATCTTGACATTCACCTCTTACCTGAATATGTACACACAGGCACATGTACCCCTCATTTACACATGTGCTCATGCAAGAACATGCACATGTATGTGTGTACACACATGCATGCATGTACACACACACACTCAGAGGGAAGGGAATGGAGAGAGGAGAAGGTATGGAAGGGGAGGGAGAAGGAGAGATTTCTGTTGCATATATATACATATATATGTAGATAGATAAATAGTTATGTAATATAATTCAAATGTTATCCCCTTTCCCAGTTTCCCCTCCAAAACACCCTATTTCATCCCCCCTGCTTCTATGAGGGTATTCCTCTACCCACCCACCCCCTTCTACCTCCCCACCCTGATATTCCCCTACAATGGGCATCGAGACTTGACAGGACCAAGGGCTTCTCCTCCCATTGATGCCCAACAGGCCATCTTTTGCTACATATGCAGCTGGAGCCATGAGTCTGTCCATGTATACTCTTTGAATAGTGGTTTAGTCCCTGGGAGCTCTGGTTGGTTGGTATTGCTGTTCTTATGGAGTTGCAACCCCTTCAGCTTCTTCAATCCTTTCTCCATCTCCTCCATTGGGTACCCTGTTCTCAGTTCAATGGTTGGCTTCAAGTATCCACCTCTGTATCTGTCATGATCTGGCAGAGCCTCTCAGGAGAAGCTATCTCAGGCTCCTGTCAGCATGCACTTCTTGGCATCAGCAATATTGTCTGTTTTTGGAGGTTGTATATGGGCTGGATCTCCAGGTGAGGCAGTCTCTGGAGGGACTTTGTTTCAGTCTCTGCTTCAAACTTGGTCTCCGTATTTCCTCCTGTGAATATTTTTGTTACTCAATCTGAGAAGGACTGAAGCATTTGGTCTTCCTTCATGATCTCCATGTTGTCTATGAATTGTATCTTGGGTATTTCGAGCTTTTGGGCTAATATCTCCTTATCAGTGAATGCATACTGTGGGTGGTTTTTTTTTTTTTTTTTTTTTTTTTTTTTTGTGATTGGGTTACTTCCCTCAGGATGATATTTTCTAGATCGATCCATTTGCCTAAAAATTTCATAAAGTCATTGTTTCTAATAGCTGAGTAGTACTCCATAGTGTAAATATACCACATTTTCTGTATCCATTCCTCTGTTGAAGGACATATGGATTCTTTCCATCTTCTGGCTATTATAAATAAGGCTGCTATGAACATGGTGGAGCTTGTGTTCTTGTTAAATGTTGGAGTGTCTTTTGGGTATATGCCCAGGAGTGGCATTGCTGGGTCCTCAGGTAGTACTATGTCAAATTATCTGAAGAACCTCCAAAATGATTTTCAGAGTGGTCGTACTAGCCTGCAATCCCACCAACAATGGAGAAGTGTTCATAACTAATGAAATGGAGTGATTTTCTGGATCCTGTAAAATGACTACTATCACTCTATCTGTGAGCCCTTGCACAGGCTGGAGACATTTGGGCTGGGTATATAGGAGCACTGGTCCTTAGGCAATCTGGCTGAGACTTTTATTGCTGCATGAGTATTACTTTCTCTCTACTCAGAGGAACCAAGCTTACGTCTTCCTGGAAACAGTGCAGTTTCCAGGAAGTGCATTGCACTTCTTTTTTTCCACCTAGGATGTGGTTCCTGGCATTGCTCCTGTTTTCAAGAGCATGGCCAGTACTCTCACATCATCAATGGATAGGGTCTACCACAACAGTTCCACATGAAAGCCTTTCTTCTGCATCTTCTTGACCCATGCTTCTGTTTGCAGAACCTCTCCATTAGGAATGAAACGCAGGCATGGCGTAGGTACCAGCAAAGTAGCATAATCTCTCTTTTCTGTCCTGTTCCTGGTAACCTTTAAGTGAATCTGAAATTTTTCGATAATTGTCTTCCCAAACTAGGTATTTTATCCGATATCAAATTAGCATGTTATAAAGGGCGTTGCACAAATAGCTGGCATCGATTCACATGACTTAACAATTCAGCAAGCTGAGGACTCTACACTATTGATTCATGCTAACAAAACGAGGGGGTACAGCTAATCTTTATAACGCATGCTGGGTAGAATGACATTTACAAATGCAGACAGATGGAAGCCAATTGGACTTAATTCTTTAAGGATTAAACTGATGGAGGCAATTAGACCTGAAGAGACAAGCAGTCTCACTGCTGGGAATTGAGACTCAGACTTTGGGGTCCAGGTCTCAGTTACCCACTTCCTTGGCTAACCATGGCTTCCTGCTGTCCTTCTGACCAGCTACTGGTATGAAGTTTCCCATGACTACCCATGTTAATTAAATTGGTTTCTTTTTCCTTTTTCTTTTTTCTTTCTGTTTTTTTTTTTTTTTTTTTTTTTTTTTTTTTTTTTTTTTTTTTTTGTGCATGCTATTACTTCTATTTGCCTCTTTGACTTTTAATAACAACCTCTCTGAAGGAGCCTGGGTTTAAGATCATCCCAGGTTGAGGCTGTCCCTATGGAATACCAGATGAGCCCAGTAAAGGACGTGCTGGGACAGAATACAAATATTCTCTTTGTATCTGAGTCTATGCTGGAATTAGACACAATGAGTCTGCAAAGGCCTGGAAACTCTCAGAATTGAATTTTTTTTCTCCCAGCTTAAAAAAAAAAAATAATCAGGCTTGCCTCCAAGGTCTTAGTCTCCTAGAACAACTCTGCTTCCATGTCCAAGTAGTTCTAAGGCTGGGCTGATAAACATCATCCAAAGAACAGAAAATCCAGGTGATAACCCTCTAGGTAACTTGCAGCATCTTAAAACCCCCGATGCCTCTGCTTATCAGAAAAGCAGACACTGGGAAGCAAGGGGCGTTTGTAGTCATGGAGAGTCACAGAGAGCTCCGTGTGCCGAAATCAAATCCTGCCAACAGTCACTTCTCACCTAGTCAGGGCACCACACAAGCTATTTTCAGTTAGTTTTGAGAATTTCATACATGAAAACTGTATTTACTTCATTTCTAACCCCTCTCTCTCCCTTTAACTCTTCCAGGGCCCCCACTACCTCTCACGTTCATGACCCCTTCTAATTATTCTTGTATTATGCATACATGTAGGTATGTGACTACAACCTGCTAAGCCTATTTAGCATCTCTTATATTTACATGTGTTTAGGGCTAATGCTTTAGGATTAAATAACCTATTAGGGACCTCATCCTGAGAAAAGACCAATTCTCTCCCAATAACCATTAATTGCCTACAGCTCTTCATCTAGAAGTGGGGCCTTGTGAAATTTTTTTCCATTTATGTTGGCATGACAACTGGTATTATCATTGTACAGGTCATGTAAGTGGCCATATTGTTGAGATTTCATGGGTACAGAGTCTCTGCCATGTCTATAAAATACTACCTCATACTCCGTGTCTTTTTATGGACCCTCTTTCCTGAGTCATAGTATAGGGGTGGTGTAGCAGATGTATCAGCTGACATTGGACACCCTATGTTCAGTTGTCAATTTCTATATTGCTCTCTGTCTGCTGTAACACTAAGCTTCTTTGATAAGGGGTGAAATCTATACTCTGCATGTATAAGAATAAGCATTACTGTGTAGTTAAGTTTATACTGGTGTAAGAAAGTGGCAATAGCAGATTTTCCTCTAGGGTCCATGACCTCAACAGCAATGCATACTGGGATGGGTTTGAATTCTCTCCTATTGAATGGGTTGTAAGTCCACTGGTATCCATAAGATAAAAGTGCTATTCTTGTGCCCCTGGTGCTATCTGGTCACTGTCGTGGTTCACAGGCTTTACAGGTTAGTAGAAATTGTAGTTGCTTTCCTCCCCTGGAAGCTTGCATAGCATAATGTGAGTTAGTTCTCAGGGAGGAGATTTTCTGATCACTTCCAACTCTGTTTCTCCAAACTCTGTGTCCAAAGTATGTGGTGTCTTCACCAATGGGGTCTCACCTTCAATTTCTGGGAAGCAACTAACAGCAATTCCTGTATTGGTTGGGATGCCTCTTAGACCATCCTCCAACCCCATGCCAGCTCTAGACCCACAACTTACAGGGAGATTTTCCATGAATAGCATGGGGAATTCTTTTAGTTAGTCTATGGTTCTTGAAAGGAGTATTATCACCCCAAGTGGCATAATGTCATTTAGCACACACACACACAAACACACACACACACACACACACACACACACACACACACACATATACACAGACACATACACAGACACACACACAGACACACACACTCACACACACACACTAGAGTGGTCTATATTTTACTGTTTGAAGGTACTTGCTTTTTCTCCTCATCTTTCTATGACATTCTAGAATGTTTTGGCTACCTGTTATGCAACTGACTTTTAGAAACCTTGAGAAAACACCCAAAGAAACCCTTCAGGGGAATGAAATTGTAGAGGTCCCGGGATCAACATTTTTATGATAAGAAAGTCTCTTTTTATTGAAAGTAAGAAATGGTACAAACAAAAACCTTGAATTACCCCAGAAGATGGAGACTGAGGTCTGGTTTCCTGGAATACAAGCATTGTTTAAGGAGCTAGAAATCCCCCAGCAGACTTGAATTCACCCAGGTTGACTTCTTGTTAATTTCTTGATGCTTCTTGATATTTTTGCATGCTAGGCAGCAGTCTACCACCACCACTGAACTATATTTTCCACCTTTTTGGCCAACATGTTTAATTTTGAGACAGAATGCTCATTAAATTGCCCAGGCTGGCCTTGAACTCAAAGTAGAATAACTGGCTTCTATTAGTCTCAGGCCCTGCCATCTCTGCTACTTTTAAACCTCAGAATAACTGAGGTGAACATAGAAGTAAATGTTTTTTAGTTAAAACAGTGAGCAATGTATAAAAAGTTATTTCAAGTAATTTAATATCTGAACTTTGGGAGTAAACCTCCTTTCTTCTAATGGACGTTGGAGTTTAGAACAAATCATTACACAGAGATCTTGACGGTCATAGTCTTTCTGGCTTTCAGACCAACTGTATGATACATGTTTCCTTGTCAAGATCTTAGATAGCTTTGGCTCCTTTAATCTTCTACCAGGGACAGGTCCTAGTACATGATCCTGATTGTCCAGAGTGGATGCTCTCTGACACTCACAAGTCCTTCTGTTTGCAATCACGGTCTGCACCCTCTTCAGATCATGTGCATAGGAACTGGAAAGGCTAGCCTGCCTGAGCAGACATGTATACACACAAGCCACACAACCAGATGGGATGCTTGGGGCTGGGAATTTTCTTTAGATAGCTCTTTGTCAGAACTGAATTCAACATTCCAGCTCAAAAGGCTGCAAAGACTTCTTGTTAACACTGCTGCTTCACAAGCATGTACACACTCTGCTGATTTGGAAAGACATGAGAGATGTCCATGGGTTACAGCCTCTACTCAAAACATGAATCATCTCCAGTGTAACCGATGTCTAGTATTTTCTTTTTCCTTTCATGTCTTGAATAATTATAAATTCACAGCTTCATGGAGGAGTGGAGCTCATGTTTGGATTTCTTTTTTTTTTTGTTCAAGTTCCAGAGCCGATTTTTGTTCAGATTTCTGATCCAGGAATTCCACGGAGTCATTCAAAGTTCACCTACCCCATAGCAAGTAGCCCTTCAACTTCATTTTGTCTGCTTAGCATTCAGCAAGAGCAATATGCTGCAAATTTTACTGGAGCCACAGGTCTTTGGATACATTCAACATTCCATATAAGCAATATGCCTCAAAATGTACCCCTGGTTAATAGGTGCATAGCCTCAGAAAGGAGAACTAGAGGCTAGCCCAGGTTATCTTTTAAATACATCCCTGGTGTATCACCCAGATATAGAACTTTTAAGCTCCCCAATTAAAATCTGAGTTTGAATCAAAATATTAAAGGCAATTTTGTGTTGTGTCTGTCCTGGCTCAACTTAAATGCACACATTTTGGGTTTGATGTCAAGGAATGGACAAACAGGGACCAGTCCAGTGCAAACAGAAACCGAACCAGGGGCTTCGAGAAATATCAAGTGCTACCAAATGCAAGCAAAATTCTCTGAGCTAGAACCTCAGCAGTGTTTGTACTGATAGATATGCAGCTCACAGGGCAGACAGTCATAAATGTTTACTTGCTGAACTCATTAGATAAGTTGAGCTAAAATGACTACTAATAGACACAAACAGATTGGGGCATAAGGTCTGCACACTCGGAGTTTCTGACAGAATAATGAAGCAAAAATAAACAAGGACACATGGAATCTGCATAATGTAATTGATACTGATTGAATACATTTTTAAACATTGCATCCAGAATACAATGAAACTCCTTTTAGGAATTTAATTAATACAATTTAAAACTTTATGTCAAATTAATTCAGGCACACATTCAAAGCAATCAGCAACAGTTCAGGTCACTTCTGGGCATGTGTACGAAATATTAATTTAAGCTATATGTAACATATATAATGTTATTCCCTGAGCTTGTGCAATGGAAATAATCATTTTTAAAAAAGGATTTACTGTGTGTACGTGTGTGCATGTGTATATGTATGTGTCTGTACTTGTGTGTGTGTGTGTGTTTGTGTCTGTGTGTGAGTGGGAGTTTGTGTCTGTCTGTGTGCCTAAAAGGTGAGAAGGGGTCCATCCAGTCCCTTGGCCTGCTCAGTGTTGCCTCTGGGATCCCGATGTTGGTTCTCTGATAGAGCAATGGGCTCTCAACACATTCCAGTCACTTCTGTAGCTCAGAAAATACTCTTTTAAATTCAAACGAATGAATCATTAAAGTAGCAAATTAAAACAAAAAATAAACATCTAGAACTTTACAAAGCAAATGTCCCTCTCTTAAATAATGTGCTAGCGGAAGAGGAAAAATTATCAGGTGGAAATGCATTAGCCAGGGAGACAGGGGACAAAACTGTGACTGTCCAGGGTCATAGCCTTAACTGCATGGTTACCATGCAAGGGGGATGAGAAGTATAATGAGACGTGCCAGTGAAAGCTTCTCAAAGGCAGTGAGGGAAAATAAGGAAAGAAACAGAGGTCGGGGTTGTCAGTGATGGAGTTAGGATGGATGGATGGATGGATGGATAAAAAAAATCAATATGCTAATTATGCAAATCTGAAAGCTGCCTTTCTTCTAAGTATGAATGTTTAAAAATAGTCATGAAAATGTTTACTGAGCACTTAGCATGTGCCTGGTATTGGCTAATTATGAACAGGACCCAGACAGATGACTCAGCAGGTGAAGGCTCTTGCCACGGAGCCTTAAGGCCAGATCAATCCCTCGCACCCTCACAGTGGAAGGAGAGAAATAACAGGATAGTTGTGCTCTGCTTTACCATGCATGCACATCAATCATGTGCACACCTATACATAAATGCACTCCCAAATAAATTCCACTATCAACAACCCTACAAAAGCAGAAACATTACCCCTGGCTGACAGTGAAGGGACAGAGGGAGTAGACTCAGGTCACCCAAGAGGCAGGGTAGGAATTAGAATATCGTTAATAATGTTCCACCAAAGCTTCTTGCCAATGGGGAAACAGGAAAAATTTTTTTAAAAATGCAGCACATAAAAATAAGTTGTGAAATGCTATGTGAATAGCCATGTGCTAAAGAGTGTGGACAACTTAATGACACTGGTGGCTTTATAGGTAGAGATGAGTCAGACTGACCTACCAGAAATCTGACTATGTCAATGACTTGGAACAAACCTAAATGATTATATCAAAACAACATGAAGGATCTGGGTGTGGCAAACACTTGAAATCTCAGCCCTCAGGAGGAGCCATAAAACCAGCCTGGAATATATATATTCCTGGAAGGCCAGGCTGAGCCACAAAATAAAACCTATGTCTAGAAGAAGAGAGGAGAGGAGCAGAGGGGAGAAAGGGGGAAGAGGGGAGAGAAGAGGAGAGGGAAGAAAAATCTAAAGACAGTTCTAGGCCTAATTTATTCTAAATCTAAATTTTTAATTCAAAATCTTAAAAAAAAAACTCTCAAGATGCATGAGTATTTCAGAAAAAAAAATAAAAAGAAAAAATATGTCCTAATTTAATCAGTGATGTTGGATTAAATCTACTTCTGAGACTTGGTAACAATAGCTGAGGAGAGAGAAAGCGTCAAGCCAATATTGTTTATTGATGCAGATACACACAGGCTGAGGGAACTCCAGCAGACCCAGTTCAGCTGTGCTGTGAAGAATAATTCTCCATGACCAAATAGATTTTATTCCAAGAAACCAAGGTAGATTTAATAACAAGCATCGTTTAATATTCAGAAGCCTGTGAGAATAATTAATCATATCAGCGGGTCAAAAGCCAAAATCAACCATCAAGTATCAAAAATTTTAAAATAAAATTCAATGTCCATCCCTGTAATAGTTTTCTTTTATAATGCCAAAACTCAAACCGGAAGAGATAGTTCTGTCTGTAAAATCCTTGATTTTCAAGTGTAAGCACCTGACTTTGATGCACAGAGCTCATGAGAAGGGCTGGTGCAGGTGAGGGATACTGTAATGGCTTTATTGGGGACATGGAGAGGGACAGATACCTGGGACTTGCTAACCAGTTCAGCCTAATCTACAAGGTCCAGGACAGTGAGACACCTTGTCCCAAACAATAATACAGAGTGTCTGAGGAACATGTTGAGTTTGTCTTCTGGTCTTCACTTGTGTGTGCACCTGCACACATAAATATCATGACACTCTAATACTCCCCCCACCAGGAAATAATGTCCTATACAGCCTCCACACAAATACTGTCCAGTACACAAATACTGACCCTCACAAATACTTCACACACAAATACCCCCACAAAAATACCCCTCACATAAAAACTGCACACAAAATATCACAAACACAAATACTTCCCTCACACAAATAACACTCCCATTGCCCACAAATACTTCTCTCTCTACAAACTCCACACCCACACATAACTACTCCCCATATACCACCTCACATACAAATAGTATAGACATTTCAAAACAGAGGATGCCTTTGCTAACATTGTAAAGGATCGCTCTTGCCTATCACCAGCTGACAGTGGGGCAAGTCATCAGACAACAGAAACACTCCTGCAAAGCTCCCGGATCACATGAAGCACCACCTCTCCGAGAGATCTGGACATTGAAGATAACAAGTAGAAAAGCAGATGCCATCTTGAAGCACTGGTACAGGCCTGTGTCTGGTTCTAGCCACATTGTGCCTATATACGGCCCCATGTGCTTTTTTGTGTTCTAAGAACAGTGTTACTCATCTCATGAAGCAAAGTGTGTTTACACAGGCAAACAGGAAGACTTGCTATCTTGATGGTGATGGGAGTCAGGAATAAATCACTTCGGTTTTAGTGTCAAGTGGAAATGGGATGAGTGGAAAACCTAGAAAACCCACTAACACAAACTGAGAAACAGTCACAACTCCCACGGAATTCAGAAATCCAGAGGATACGGATATGTACCTGTGTTGTGTGTGTGTGTGTGCGTGTGTGTAAATATATGCACACTTATATGTGTGGTGCACATTTATATTTGTGGATCCCCAAAAAGGGCATTTGGGTGTCATCCTCTATCACTCTCGGTATTGGATAGCCAGCTGTTTATGTGGGAGCTGGATCTGTACCCCTATTCTTCTGTGCTAAGGACTGTGAAGTGTGATATGCATTCAAACTGCTGAGCCATCTCTCCAGCCCATGAGTTATTTTAAATGGATAAATCAATTATCTGGCTCCAATCAATCTAAGAAAATCCACACCTTAATGTAATTATATTAACGTCTATAATCTCTGAAGTCTTCAAAGTATGTGATCAGGCTACCAAAATAATTTATATGACGTACACACATGACTTAGGGCATTTAAGTACATCAGCATATAACCACACCATCCTCATTCTTTCATTATTCTCCTCATTTACATTTCAGATGTTATTCCCTTCCCCCAATTCCATCCCTGCTCCCCTTCCCATTGCCTCCATGAAGGTGCTCGTTCTTCCAACCACCCTCTTCCACCTCAGAACCTTAGTGTCCCCTACGATGGAAAAATGAGTCTTCACTAGACCAAAGGACCCCCCTTCA
This sequence comes from Micromys minutus, assembly GCF_963924665.1. NCBI lineage: Eukaryota > Metazoa > Chordata > Mammalia > Rodentia > Muridae > Micromys > Micromys minutus. The sequence goes on from NC_137971.1 coordinate 79,581,302, forward strand.
CTGATGGCAGAAAATGCTATCCTCTGCTGCATATGTACCTGGGGCCATGGGCCTCTTCATGAGAACTCATCCGTTGGTGTTTCAGTTCCTGGGAGCTGTGGTGGGTTCAGTTACTTGATAATTTTGTTCTTCCCATGAAGCTCCTTCAGTCCTCTCTCTAGCTCCTTCATTGGGGTCCTCATGTTCAGTCTGATGGTTAGCAGCAAGCAGTCTCCTCTGTAGCAGTATGGCTCTGGCAGAACCTCTGAGGAGGCATCCATATCAGGTTTCTTCCAATAAGCACTACTTGGCATCAGCAATAGTGCTTGGGTTTACTGGCTGCATATGGGGTGGATCCGCAGATAATACAGTCTCTGGATGATCTTTTCTCTAATCCTTGTTTCTCTATTTGTCCCTTTATTTCCTCCCATGAGCATTTTGTTCTCCCTTCTAAGAAGGACTGAGGCATCTACCTTCAGGCTTCCCTTCTCTTTGAGATTCATAAGTTCTGTGAATTGTTTCTTGGGTATTCTGAGCTTTATGTGCTAGTATCCACTTGTAAGTGAGTACATACCATCAGTGTCCTTTTGTGACAGGGTTACCTCATTCAGGATGATAACTTCAAGTTCCATTCATTTGCCTAGGAATTTCATAAAGCCATTGTTTTGAATATCTGAGTTGTACTCTATTTTGTATATGTGCCACAATTTCTGTAGCCATTCCTCTGTTGAAGGACATCTGGGTTCTTTCCAGCTTCTGGCTATTATAAACAAGGCTGCTATGAACATTGTTGAACATTGTTAGGTTCTTGTTAGGTGTTGAAGCTTCTTTTGAGTATATGCCCAGGAGTGGTATAGCTGGGTCCTCAGGTAGTACTATGTCCAATTTTCTGAAGAACCACCAGACTGATTTCCAGAATGGTTGTACCAGTTTACAACTCCACCAACAATGGAGGACTGTTCCCCTTTCTCCACATCCTCACTAGCATTTGCTGTCACCTGAGTTTTTGATCTTAGCCATTCTGACTGGTATGAGGTGGAATCTCAGGGTTGTTTTGATTTGCATTCCCTAATGACTAAGGATGTTGAGCATTTCTTTAGGGGCTTCTCAGCCATTCAATATTCCTCAGTTGAAAATTCTTTGTTTAGCTCTGTAACCATCTTTTAGTAAGATTATTGAACTCTCTAGAGTCTAACTTCTTGAGTTCTTTGTATATATTAGATACTAGCTCTCTATCAGATGTAGGGTTGGTAAAGGTCTTTTCCCAGTCTGTTTGTTGCTGTTTTGTCTTTTTGACAGTGTCTTCTGCCTTACAGAAGCTTTGCAATTCCATGAGGTAGGTCCCATTTGTTGAGTCTTGATCTTAGAGCATAAGCCACTGGTGTTCTGTTCAGGAAAATTTTCCCTGTGCCTATGTGTTCTAAGCGCTTCCCTTCTTTCTGTTCTATTAGTTTCAGTGTACCTGGTTTTATGTGGAGGTCTATGATTCACTTGGACTTGAGCTTTGTACAAGGAGATAAGAAAGGATGGATTTGCATTCTTCTGTATGCTGACTGCCAGTAGAATCAGCACCATTTGTTGAAGAAGCTGTCTTTCTTTTTTTCATTGAATGTTTTTAGCTCCTTTGTCAAAGATCAAATGACCATAAGTGTGTGGATTCATTGCTTGGTAGTTCTATTCCATTGATCTACCTGCCTGTCTCTGTACAACTACCATGCAGTTTTTAATCACAATTGATCTGTAATACAGCTTGAAGTCAGGGATGCTGATTCCCCCAGAAGTTAGGTTTTATTATTATTGTTGTTGTTGAGAATAGATTTTACTATCCTGTTTTTCTTTATTCCAAATAAATTTGCAAATTGATCTGTCTAACTCTGTGAAGAATTGAGTTGATATTTTGATGGGGATTGCATTGAATCTGTAGACTGACTTAGGTAAGATGGCCATTTTTACTATGTTGATCTTTCCAATCCATGAGCATGGGATATCTTTTTACTTTCTGAGATCTTCTTTAATTTCCTTCTTTCAGAGACTTAAAGTTCTTGTCTTAAAGATCCTTCACTTGCTTGGCTAGGGTCACATCAAGGTATTTTATATTCTTTGTAACTATTGTAAATGATGTTGATTCTCTAATTTCTTCCTCAGCCTGTTTATCCTTTGAGTAGGCTACTAATTTGTTCGAGTTAGTTTTATATCTAGCCACTGTTCTGAAGTTGTATATCAGCTGTAAAAGTTTCCTGGTGGAATTTTTGGGGTCACTTAAGTATACTATCATATCATCTGCAAATAGTGATATTTTGACTTCTTCCTTTCCAATTTGTACCCATTCGACCTCTGTTTGCTCTCTGGTTGTTCTAGCTAGTACTTTCAGTGCTATATTGAATAGGTATGGGGAAAATAAGCAGCCTTGTCTAGACCCTGATTTTAATGGGATTGCTTCAAGTTTTTCACCATTTAGTTTGATGTTGGCTACTGGTTTGCTGTATATTGCTTTTACTATGTTTAGGTATGGACCTTGAATTCCTGATTTTCCAAAACTTTTAACATGAAGGGGTGTTGAATTTTGTCAAATGCTTTTTCAGCACCTAAAAGATGATTATGTTGTTATTTTGTTTTTTGTTTGTTTTTTTTTTTAGTTTGTTTATATTGTGGATTACCTGGGTGGATTTCTGTATATTGACCCACCCCTGCATTCCTGGGATGAAGCCTACTTGATCATGGTGAATGATCATTTTCATGTATTCTTGGATTCAGTTCACAAGAATTTTATTAAATATTTTTGCATCAATGTTCATGAGGGAAACTGGTCTAAAGTTTTCTTTCTTTGTAGGATATTTTTGTGGTTTAGGAATGAGCGTAATTGTGGCTTTGAAGAATGAGTTGGATAGTGTTCCCTCTTTTTCTATTTTGTGGAATAGTTTGGAGAGTATAAGTATTAAGTCTTCTATGAAAGTCTGATAGAATTTTGCACTAAATCCATCAGGTCCCAGGCTTTTATTGGTTGAAAGGCTTTTGATGATTGCTTCTATTTCTTTAGGGATTATGGTGCTGTTAAATGGTTTATATGATCCTTATTTGACTTTGGTAAATGGTATCTTTCTAGAAAATTGCCCATTTCCTCTAGATTTTTCAGTTTGGTTGAGTATAGGCCTTTCTAATAGGATCTGAATTTCCTGAACTGACCTCTTGAATTTCCACAGTTTCTGTTGTTATGTCTCCTGTTTCATTTTTGATTTTGTTAATTTGGATACTCTTTCTACACCCTCTAGTTAGTCTGGCTAAGGGTTTATCAATCTTGTTGTTTTTCTCAAAGAAACAGCTCTTGGTGTTGTTGATTCCTTGTATAGTTTTTTTTTGTTTTTATTTGGTTGGTTTCATCTCTGATTATTGATTATTTCCTGATATCTACTCCTCTAGGGTGTATCTGCTTCTTCTTGTTCTAGAGCTTTCGGTTGTGCTGTCAAGCTGTTATCTTATGCTCTCTCCAGTTTCCTTTTGGAGGCACTCGGAGCTATGAGTGTTCCTCTTAGCACTGCTTTTATCATTTCTCATAAGTTTGGGTATGTTGTGCCTCCATTCCATTCATTCTAAAATCTCCTTGATCTCTTTATTTCTTCCTTGACCAAGCTATCATTGAGTAGAACATTGTTTAGCTTTCATGTGTATGTGGGCTTTTTTGTTGTTTTTGTTGTTATTGAAGACCAGCCTTTGTCCATGGTGATTTGATAGGATGCATGGGAGTATTTCCATCTTCTTGTATCTGTTGAGGCCTGTTTTGTGACTGACTATATGGTCAGTTTTGGAGAAGGAACCATGATGTGCTGAGAAAAAAGTATATATTTTTGTTTTTGGATGAAATGTCCTGTAGATGACTGTATAACCAAGTCCATTTGGTTTATAACCTCTGCTTGTTTTGCTGTGTCTCTGGTTCAGTTTCTGTCTCCATGATCTGTCCACTGATGAGAGTGGGGTGTTGAAGTTTCCCACTATTATTGTGTGTAGTATAATATATGCTTTGTACTTTAATAGGATTTCTTTTGTAAATGTAGGTGCCCTTGTATTTGGATCATAAATGTTCAAGATTGATAGTTCATCTTGATAGATTTTTCCTGTGATGAATAAAAAGTGTCCTTCATTATTTTTTGATAACTTTTTGTTGAAAATCTATTTTATTTGATATTAGAATAGCTACTCTAGCTTGTTTCCTGGGCCCATTTGCTTGGAAGTTTTTTCCCCAGCCTTTTACTCTGAGATAGTGTCTGTCTTTGTCTCTGAGATGAGTTTTCTGTATCCAGCAAAATGCTGGATCCTGTTTACATATCCAGTCTGATAGTCTGATAGACTTAATTGGAGAATTGAGTCTATTAATGTTAAGAGAAATTATGGAATACTGATTTTTGTTTGTAATCTTAGTGTTTGAAAGGCAGAAGAGACATGGACACCCAAGGCTTGCTGTTCAGCTAGCCTAGACTCCAGAATCGAGACATGGATACCCAAGGTTTGCTGTTCAGCTAGCCTAGACTCCAGAGACCCTGTTTCAAAGCTGACATGATGGCTAATGCCCAAGTTACAACATGAAAGTTCTCTGGTGCCCACATACATGCACCTGGACTTCACAAACACATACACAAACATGTGCAAAGTAAATGTATGTTTTATACAGAAAATAACAGTCCAAAGATTATCCTGCTGAAGGTGGCAAAGTGGCTCAAAGGAAAAGAGCCCTTGCCACCAAGCCTGATGCCTGGAAGTTGATCTTTAAAACCCACATGGTGGAATGAGAGAACCAACTCCTGCACCTTGTCCACTGACATCCACATACATGTTGTTACATGTGTACAGTACAAACATACACGTGATTGAAGTGGAAACTTCATGGTTCTTTGTAAAGTCAGTGGGATGGTGTTTTGCTGGAGCAAGTGAATGAAAAAAGAAAACGTTTAGCTGAAGTAGAAACAGGTTGCAGGCTAAAGAAGACTTGTGAAGGAATGTTCAGCTTTAGCAGAACATCTTTTCACCTGTGTCCACTTCAGCTAAACAGTCCTTCACATGTTTGCCCCAGCAAAACACCATCCAACTGACTTTACAGGGAACCCTTAAGTTCCCACTTCACAAGGCTCATAAATAAAATGCTTGAAATGTTATCTTTCTAGTCAATTAATTATCATTCAAACAGAAGAAGAGGTCAATAGACTGCATAAAGAATCAGTTATGATAATGTACCTAGACAGCACTGTAATCTAACACAAACTCTACAGGGAATCTGTGTGTCTGTCTCTGTCTCACATACCCACACACCTTGCCAATGGGCATCTAACATATAGGTCAGCTTACTGCCCTTGACTGAGGCATTGGCAACCAAAGCCAACACACCGAGGAAAGCAGAACAACAGCACAAACTGGGATGTTAATGCTGACAAACAAGCGGCAGACAAGGTCTTTGCACATTTGCCAAGCTACACCTTCCCACCCACCACAGGCTGCCAGCAGAACTCCAGCAGGGTGTGAGTCATCTCCATGCAGGAGAATAAACAGAGGGACTCCCCAGGCTAACCAAAAACACTTCAACACCTCCATCATTCGCTGCTCTGTCTCCACATACAATTAGGGCATTGCACCTAACCTGGCCTCAGAGCCCTTGGACTTCCTGAGTCCCTCAAAGTCCCTGCTTTCCTCATCACCAATTTTCATCTCTTCCCTTCTCCAATATCACCCCTGACCTCTCGTACCTGAGTAAAGTGCCCACACCCTGTTCTGCCTCAGTGTCATGAGGTCTTTCAGGTATTTGGTCCTATCGTCCTAGATTCTACACTCAACCTGTCTGTTCAGCCACCAACATCCTATCTAACACACCTCAGCATGCCCAGTGCCTAGCTCTGAGCATTCGAACATCCACTCTTATCTTGTGCATGTCTCTCACAATGACTGAAGAGAAGAAACCATGACAAAATGAGCCTCTCCTCTAGCCAGGTTTATAACTTTTTCAAGCTGACTCCTGTACCTGAGATGCTTTTCTCAACCAATATCCCTGTGTTCAAATCCTAACACAGCAGAATGAGTTACTTACTTGATGATACACCTAGAAGTAACTTCTACCTCTTCCAATTCCTGAAAATTCTATGGCATTGGCTTCCATAGCAATCCGCCCTACTTAGACTCAGGGTTAGTTTCGGTCACATACCTCTATTTGATAATTAATTTTCATTGTCAACTTGATACAATCGTGGATCAACTGGGAAGAGTATCTCAAGAAATGCTCTAAATTAGTTCTACCTGTGGTCATGTCTGTGGGGAATGACCTCTATTGTGTTAACTGATGTAGGGAGATCCAGTCTCCCCCTGCCCCGTATTTGGGTCCTGAACTGTGTAAGAGTTCAGAAAGTGAGCTATGACCTCAAAGCGTGAACGTGCTTATTCCCCATTCTTTCTAACTATGGATATGATGTGACTAACAGTTCTAAGTTTCTGCTGCCTTGACTTCTAGAATGGGCTATAACTGGGAATCAGGAGTTAACATAAACCTTTCTCCCCTAACTTGCCTTTTGTCAGAGCAATTTATACTGGCAACAGAAATAAAAACACAACAGCCTCCCTACTGACCAGTACTCTATGATGCTGAAGAACTTGAGTCTCTGTCCTGGGTTCCTTCCCAATGTTAGTCCAGTGTTCACCCTCACTGACTGGACTACACAGGTCAAAAAGCAGAAACACAGGTAAAGACAACGTCTTGGGTATTACTTAAGCTCAGATATCCCACCACTACCATCTTTTATGGAACTTTTGTTCTAAATTAGTCCATCAGAAAATGTGTGCATTTTCTTGTTCCTATCTGGATAAACTTCATATGTGAACTGAAACAGGTGACAGCCATCTGGGTGCACATCACCCCTGTATATTCCTTCCTCAAGACATATCTCTGGAGAGAAGGGTTGGGGTGTGAACCCAACCAGGGCCCCATTGCACTTGCTCCCCTCTAACTTGTGGACCTCTCTGCACACTCTTTTCCTCTTCCTGCCTGGGCTGAGTCTTGGCGGCTCCTGCAGCAATGAGGGGAGCTATTTCAGGGAGACAGTTGATACTTGGCGAGTCCTCCTACAGACCAGCAATAGCTGTTCGACATGTTAAATGCCTCCCAGATGGAGATGCTTAGCATTTGTAGGAGGAATAATTTGGAGGAGAAAAATGCATTTGTCTTTTGGCATCCTGTGGATTGTGACACAGAAGATAGAGAACACCGTGGGACTTGCCATCCACATGTCAGGGTTTTCTTAGAATTTTGCAAGTGCTGGGTGACCGCACTGCTTCTTCCTTTGGGGCTATCAAGTTCTGAAAAGTGCCACAGCACAGGGAAAAGTGTAAAGAGATGAGTCTCTGAGGCTTCAGGGTTCCCAGAAAGAAACAACACAGGCTTAGCCTTCTGTCTACCGTTGGCAGATGCTGCAATCATGTGGACCAGAGGGTTGGGAATATGGTTCAGTTGTTATGTGTCTGCTGTGTTGTGTAAGGACCCAAGTATGATCCTCAGTACCCACAGCAGTGCAAATGAGAAAACAGACAGATTCTGAGGCTTTCTGGTCAACATGCCTAGCTCAATCGGTAAGCCCCAGGTTCCAGAGTAAGAGGGGGAGGGAGGGCTCAAAAATGAAAAGTTGACACCTCTTGAGGAACAATTACCAAGGTCAATCTTTACCCTCTGCATATATATACACAGGCATATGCACATGAACCTCAACACACATACCATTACAGACATATGCACATGGACATGCACTCTCCCATTCATACAGTGATATAGACCTCATAATTCTCCTTTTGAACGGCATTTGTTACATAGAGAGAAATTTGAGAAGTCTGTCAAATAAGCAGATACAGCTAAGGATCAAGACACATGGGTCCTAGCTGTGTTCTGCCTTGAGCTTCCTTTGTAGATAAAGCAAACATCCTAACCACCTTGCCTCAATTTCTCTCTGTGTCTGTAGTAGAGGGTGAGATTAAATAGCTTTTACATTCTTTTCTAACATAAGAGCTGTGCTATAGCCTGACTTCCATGGTTTGTAAAGGATGAAGGTAACATTATTGATGTGGAGGAATAGTGAGATTGTCCTTTACTGTGAGCTTCCCAATGCAAGAAAGAGAAAGCACTACTGAATTATTCATCATGTCCTACTATTCACAGTGGAGACAGCCGATATCCTTCATTAAAAAAGACTTGATTCTACAGCCCTTTTCCTGATTCATCCTCTTTATACCCACAGATCTCCAGGGTGCAAAGAGTCTCACAAGCATGCTTTCCCTTTGGGTATGCATTTGAAGTGCTCGTGTGGGGAATATGGGCAGAGCTTTTGTATGAGCTCAATTCCAAAACCCAGATACATTTTCTTTGCCATAATGAGGAATTTAGGCAGTCAAAGGGAGTTCCCAGAGGAAATCACCACCCATGGAAAGAAGCAGCAATCAAAACTAGCATTGGCAAGGATGTTTTCCACCCAGAGGACATAACACAAGCTTCTCACCCACAGCTTCCGATTTATTACATATACCAGATGACCCTCTTGTCTGCTTTGCATTGCAGAAGGTAGGGAACAAGTGACAACCCACTGCCAAGTCCACAGGAATCCTATTGTCATTTGATATGCTAAAGCCCACAGGGCTATTTCCAATTTGCATAGAAACTGCTAGACTGGTTTCCAGAGTGGTTGTACCAGCTTGCAATCCGACCAGCAATGGAAGAGTGTTTCACTTTTTCCATATCCTTGACAGTACCCTCTGTCATCTGTTGTTTTTTTTTTTGTTTTTTTTTTTTTTTGTTTTGTTTGTTTGTTTGTTTGGTTGGTTGGTTGGTTTTTTTGTTTTTTTGTTTTTTTTGGGTTTTTTTTTATTAAGCTTAGCCATTCTAACTTGTGTCAGGTAGAATCTCAAGGTTTTGATTTGCATTTTTTTGATTTCTAAGGATGTTGAACATTTCTTTAAGTGTTTCTTGACCATTTGAGATTCCTTAGTTAAGAACTCTCTGTTTGACTTTGTACCCCATTTTTAATAGGGTCATTTGGTTCTCTGGAGTCTATCTTCTTGAGTTCTTTATATATTTTGAATATTAGCCTTCTATCGTATGTAGGGTGGGTAAAAGTCTTTGCCCAATCTTCAGATTGTCATTTTGTCCTACTGAAAGTGTCTTTTGCCTTACAGAAGATTTTTAATTTTATGAGGTCCCATTTGTCAATTCTTGATCTTAGAATATAAGTCATTGATGTTCTGTTCAGGGAATTTGCCTCTGTGACTGTATATTTATGTTAAGTTGATACGTGATTGGACAGTGAAAAGGTAGGCAGGGAAAAGGGAGCAAAATGGAAGGAAAATGGGTATTGAGGGGGAAAATCAAGATGGAGCCAGGGAAAGCAGACTTAGATCCTGATGGCTCTCATCAGACTTAGGAAGATATAAATATGTAAAGAGATTATATAGGTCTTTATCTCAAAGTTTGTATCTTTGTCTATCGGATGCAATCTTAATGTGTGGAGGGTTTGTGAATTTAATATATAAGTCTCTATAAAAAGTTACTGGGCTTTGAAGTGATATTTGTGATGGGTGGTGGGATAAAGAAACACGCCAAGGCAGAAGCAGCAGGGCAGGTGGAGTGAACCACCTGGGAAGGGAGTCTTGTGGAGAGTGTAGCTCGTGGACCAAGTGACAGAGTCTGTGTGCTCAGCTAGATACTAAAAGCGGCACCCGCAGAATGAGACCACTGTGGCTGATAAAGAGATGAACCAATCTTACTTAATATTTACTACATTTGACAATGTGTTCAAGGTCCTTTCCCACTTTATCTTCTATTAGAGTCATCATATCTGGTTTTATGTGGAGGTCTTTGATCCACTTGAAGTTGAGCTTAGAACAAGAAGATAAGGATGGGTCAATTTGCATTCCTCTATATGCTGACAATCAGTTAAACCAGCACCATTTGTTGAAAATGCTGTCTATTTTCCACTGGATGGTTTTAACTCCTTTGTCAAAGATCAAGTGACCATAGGTTCATTTCTGGGTCTTGAATTCAATTCCATTGATCTACCTGTCTGTCTCTGTACCAATACCATGTGGTTTTTATCACTATTGCTCTGTAGTATAGCTTGAGATCAGGGATGGTGATTCCCCCAGAAGTTCTTTTATTGTTAAGAATGGTTTTTGATATCCTGGGTTTTTTAGTTCTACCTGAAGACTCAGCTATACCACTCCTGGGCATATACCCAAAAGATGCTCCAATATATAACAAAGACACATATTCCACCATGTTTATAGCAGCCTTATTTATAATAGCCAGAAGCTGGAAAAAAACCCCAGATGTCCTTCAACAGAGGAATGGATACAGAAATTATGGTAAATTTGCACTATGGAGTACTACTCAGCTATTAAAACTAATTATTTCATGAAATTTGAGGGAAAATGAAGGAACTTGAAAATATCATCCTGAAGAAGGTAACTCAGTCACAAAAGAGCATAAATGGTATGTACTTACTGATAAGTGGATTTAGGAAAAAATGAAAGCTCAGAATACCCACAACACAAATCACCGTCCATATGAAACTCAAGAAGAAAGAAGATCACACCAAAGTGTGGATGCTACAGTCCTACTCAGTGGGGAGAAGGGAATAACCTCTGGGAAGTAGATGGAAAGAGAGACCTTGGAGGGATAGAGGAGAGGGATGAAAAAAGGGGTCCAGTTCAGATTTTAGAGAAGATGAGGGAGAAGAACAAAGTAGGTGGGTAACAGGGGGAAAGGAAGATCTGGGAGTAGACATGAGAAAGTCCCAGATTCCAGGGACCCAAGAGGTTCTTAGGACCCAACAGGGTGGACATTAGCCAAAATACCTAACAAAGGGGAAACAGAACCTGTAGAAATCATATCCAGCGGATAAGCACAGCCCCCAGTTGAGGGATGGGGCCACCCAACCACCTCAAAAATGTTAATTCAGAATTCCTTCTGTCAAAAGGAAATGCAGAGACAAAGAGTGGAGTAGAAATTGAAGGAAAGACCATACAGAGACTGCCACACCTAGGGATCCATCTGCTAACACCAAACCCAGACAATATTGCTGATGCCAAGAAGTAATTACTGACAGGAGCCTGCTGTAGCTGTCCCCTGAGAGGCTCTGCCAGATGTGGCTGAACAAGCCAAACATTGGACTGAGCATGGGGACCCCAATGGGGAAGTTAGGGCAAGGACTGTAGGAGCTGAAGGGGTTTGCAACCTCACAGGAAAAACAACAATATCAACTAACCAGAACCCCCAAAGCTCCCAGGGACTAAACCACCAACTACCAACCACCAAAGAGTACACAGGGGGTACCCATAGCTACAGCTGGACATGTAGCAGAGGATGGCCTTATGTGGCATCACTTGGAAGAGAACCCCTTGGTCCTGTGGAGGCTTGATGACCCAGGATAGGGGAATGATAGACTGCTGAGGCAGAAGTGGGTGGGGAAGCATCCCTATAAAGTCAGGGAAAGGAGGAGGAGATAGGGGATTTGTAGAGGGGAAACTTGGAAGGGAGATAACATTTGAAATGTAAATAAATAAAATAACCAATAATAATAATAATAATAATAATAATAACCTCACTGGAGCCTATGAGCTTGGCTTTCTACCGCTCTGCTGATTGTGTCTATGAAGGTTGGTTTTAATTGTTAACTTGACACAATCTAGAATCATCTGTAAGTGATTCTTAGTGAGGGACTGTCTAGATCTGGTGAGCTTGTGGACATGTCTGTGAGAGATTTTCATCAGTTGGGTTAGTTATGGTAGACTCACCTCCAAGCTGGATGCCATTGTTCCATACACTGGTCAGAACTGTGTGAAGTGAAGAACAGGAGTCGAGCAGTAAGCATGCATGCATTTTATTCTTTTGTGTATGAGCCTGTCTTTTGTTCTGAGACCAGCCTGCTCTACATATCAAGTTCCAAGACAGCCAGATCTTCACAGTGAAACCCTTTCAAAAAACAAATGACAACAGAGACAGAGGCAATTAGGGGTCTGGGGTATAATCCTGCATAACGATAACCCCTGAATTCCAGGGGCTAAGGCAGGAAGGTCTTTAGTTCAAAGCCAGCCTTGGCACTGCATCAAGGGCCTACCTCAAACAATAAAAAATAATGTAAGGATGGTAAGTGGATGGATGCAGATACTACTAGCTGGTTTAGGACCCTATCCCGGCTTCCTGGCAGTGATGACTATAACCCAGAAGTGTAAAATAAAATGAAATCAAGCCCCCATTCCTAAGTTGCTTTTTTTTTTTTTTTTTTTTTTGGTCAGAGTGTTTTTCAAAGCAACTGGAAAGGAAACTAGAGCCCTTGTTTATTTAAAGAGAAGGGTTTTTCTTTTAATCAACTAAAAAGAATTCCTCAGAATTCCCTAGTTCACCATAAAGTCAGACAGCAATAAGGCATTTTTAAGGCTGTGTGGATTTCCATGTTTGCTGCCTTATGTCAGTCCTCAAGGGCAGCCATGTTGAGTCTCAGCACTAAAAATCTTGGTCAATACACAGAATGATCCTAGAATCTTTCCATTTCAGTGATTGGCCAACGCTATCTCTCGGGACTCACTCCCTTAGCACGGGACTTGGAGAGTCTAACAGCCAACTCATTCCAACTGACCTGCAGGAAGTTCATGACAGAACTGTTATGTTGGAAAAATCTTTTCTTTCACTGGTTTTACTTTGAAAGCAAGGAATCACCTTGAGAAGCAGGAAACTCCCGAGGTGCTAGGGCAAATGGCAGTGTATTCAAACTCAAACCTATCTTTTACAAGGGGCTGAGCAATATGTGTATTTCCTAAGAAAGCTGTTTTTGAGTAAGTTGTGTGTCCACTGGAGGAGCCTGGTCACATTGTGCTCTTAAAAAAATACAAACCTGACAGCCTGTCATGAGGACTCACGCCTGCAATCTTAGCATTCAGAAAACAGCAGGACTACAGAAATCTGAAGGCAACCTGAATGGCAGAGAGAGAGAGAGAGAGAGAGAGAGAGAGAGAGAGAGAGAGAGAGAGAGAGAGAGAGAGAGAGAGAGAGAGAGAGACAGAGACAGAGAGAGACAGAGAGACAGAGAGAGACAGAGAGAGACAGAGACAGAGACACAGACAGACACAGACAGACACAGACAGACACAGAGACAGGCAGAGAGAGACAGACAGACAGATTCAGAGACACAAAGAGACACAGTAACACAGGGAGAGACACACAGAGAGACACAGAGAGACAGCGTGACAGACACAATCACAGACATAATCACAGACACAACCACAGACACAATCACAGACACAAACACAATCACAGACATAGACAGACACAATCACAGACACAGACACAATCACAGTCACAGACACAGATACAGTCATAGACACAGACACAGTCACAGACAGACACACAGACACAGTCACAGACACAGTTACAGATACAGTCATAGACACAGACACAGACACAGACACACACAGACACAGTCACAGACACAGTTACAGACACAGACACAGTCACAGACATAGACACAGAGACCAAGTCTGTGTGTCAAAAAATGTGGAATGAGGGCTTAGGAGCATGGCTCGTTTGATAGACTGCTTGCTTAGCATGTATGAAGCTCAGGGTTTGAGTTTAGCACCATATAAACTCTTGCTTGTAATCTAAGTACTCTTTAAAGTCAGAGAGAGGAGAATCGAAAGTTCAAGGTTATTCTCAGCTACTTGTGGAGTTCAAGGCCAACCTGGGATATCTGAAACCCTGCTTGAAGAACCATTCCAGATGTCCCTTGATGGAAACCAGTTCTTTCTGTAATTATGGTCATAACTCCAGCTTCCATGGGGAGTTTCTGTCAACCTTAGTGGCTGTTTTTCAACCTCACAGATATAAACACTGTGGTGGGTGTGTCTGTCTCCTTTGTCTTGGAGAAGACCATAAGGATGGCACTCAAGTTGAACAGCAGAGCTCTAAGAAAATATGTGTGAGTTCCCTGCCCTCAGGGTTAGGGACGTGCACAGGGACAAGACTGACAATGGATGGAACTTTATCTAGGGCAATGAGGAGGAGAGCTGGTCTCTTCATTTGGGACCTGCCACATTTCAACATCTTGGATGCCTTTTCTCACAAGGCTGTCAGTGTGTCTTGATGAAAACCCTCCAAGCACCTGTGTGGAAAGAGAGGCAAGCAGAGAGCCCAGAAGTTTCCTCATCCCTCCCAATTGCCCTCATCTGCAACATCCAATATCCCCTATTGTACTAAAATTTCTTGTTTATTATTCACAGGGCCCCAGTTCTGTGTGAGAATGGGGCACTGTCTAATTATATCAGGTGATGGAGACCATCTGTGGGGTCAAGAGCTCTGCATACAGTTTCTGGTTCTGGCCTTAAAATGCTCACAATGTGGGCTAGTGAGGTGACTCAGTGGTTGAAGACCCTGGTATACAAGCAAAGGGACCAGACTTTAGGTCCCAGAACACATATAAATTCCAGATGTGCATGGCAGTCTATTTGTAATTCCATGTAATTCAAATCTAGGAAGGCAGACGGCTATCAGGCCTAGCAGTCTCAGTGAACTCTGGCTTTGGTCAAGAGAGTCTGCCTCAGTGAATAAGGTGAAAAAGAAATCAAGAAAAAGTCTCAGAGTTCCACACTCATGTACACTTGTGTGAACCCTGATTTCACAGCACACACACACACACACACACACACACACACACACACTACATACACATGAAAAAAATTAAGAGGAAAAAAATGGCCAAAGTTGAACAATTTCTACTCTGAAATCACCTATAATTCATCTCTTTCCTCCTTCCCTTCCTTATTCCAGTCTTTTCTCTGTAATTCCAGTGGTGTTTAAGTAGGTATATTACTCAGGATTTCCTAGAAAAATAATCAGTAATACATGCAGGCTAATGGATTTATTGGATGGTTTTAGACCATGATATCTGGATAGTAGAGAAGTAGAGAACTCAGGAGCTTCTCAGTCTGGGAAACTGGGCACCTCTGCAGTCATAGTCTGAGGCTGAATGCCCAGAAACTTCATGGAGAGTGTGTAGTGTTAAGTTCACATGGAGAGGCCACAGAAGCTGGAGTCTGACATTGCCAGGTGACAGCAGCAGTGACAGGCACCACAATGACAGATGTGTTTGCTCAGGCAGAATGGATCTGGCGTGTGAGCTTCCTCTTCTTCCAATACTTTTCCTATCCAGGCCCTCAGCTGAGTGGATTGTTGCTGTTCATGGTTAGAGCTGCCCTCTCCACGCAGTTGCTGTCACACATGTCAGTCTCCTCTGGGAATGCCTTGGGAAACATGCACGGAGGTGTGTTCAGTGGTCCTAGACATCTCTCAACCAGGTCAAGCATCACAGTGGAGAAGAGAAATGCAAGTGATCTCTGTCTGCTTTGCCTCTTTCAAACCTGATGGGAGAGTTTCCTGAGGCAAAGGAAGTCCTTTGCTGAGCATCCAACAGAGGTTGAAGTGCAGCCACATTCCTTCACGATGATTCCCAGTGCCACTTTGACATTTGTCCCCATCCCCAAAGGAAGGGTCTGTGACCTAAAAGTGGTAAGTGCTGTAGATGTCTAGAGTTTGGAGTGTATCCCCTGAGAGGTGGCAGAGGGGTCTAGCGCATTTTTCAATGTTGTTTACTTTTTTCTCTCTCTCCCCACTTCTGTGTGTGTGTGTGTGTGTGTGTGTGTGTGTGTGTGTGTGTGTTCATGTTTATACATGGAGGTACATATGCATGTGCATGAGTGTGCACCAGAGTATAGAAGCCAGAGGCCAACCTTGAGTATCATAAGTAAGATGCTATCCACCTTGCCTTTTGAGACAGAGTCTCTCTTTGTGACAGATTGTTCACTGATCCAGCTCACGTGGCTCTCATGTAGACCCCAGAGATTGCCCAGTCTCTATATTCCCAGTCCCGTGATTATAGGTGCTATCACATCTGGCTTTGTATTTGGAATCTGAGGGTCAAATTCAGGTCCTTAGCCCTCTGTAGCAGATGATTTACTAACTGAACCATCTCTGTAGCCCTAATTTTATTACCTTTCAAAAATTATTGTTTTGGGTTACATGTATATGTTGAGTACCCTGTGCTATATTGATAGCCAAATAGAGTGGGAAATGATCTAACAGGGTAGTCAATGTTAACCTTCCTTAAACATTTTAGAAAGCATTGTGGCTCAATTAGTTTAATTTTATGCACCTTCCCTCAACACAGCCTAAGGCTGACTTAGTAGATGGCAGTGTGAATTTCATTCCATGCCTATGGGGTTCACATACACCAGTGGCCTGAGACAGTCTCTTATTTAGAGGGAGCAGTGATGGAGAACATGTTCAACTTCCTAGAAGTCACCAGGCCTCTAAGAAGCACAAATCCCTGCTCTGTACAAGCTTTACCACTGGATCTCTAAAGTTTGGACTTATTCCAGCGTGCTAGGGGCATACATAGCTACACCGGTGCCTGTGTTCCAGAAAGTGATACCTAATAGACAAAGCTACTGGCCCAGGTTTCCTGGTGCCTGTCAGGTCTCCACAATCAATATAAAGCTTGCATTCAGCTTAGTTTTGGAGATTATGTGTGAGAAGCAACCTCATTGTGGGCAGCACTTCTGTCATGCAGAGAGAAAACATAATTTTTGCTCACTCTGGACTCAGTGACCCATATCTCCCCATGATCTACTCTTGCAACTTTGTTTTAGGGCTGTCCGTCTTAGAGAAACAGAAATGGTTCAAAACTTTTGCAGACATTGTCTCTCATCTCACTAGGGTGTTCTCTTCCTCCTCTGCCCATAACTGCAAGATGCCAATCTTCAGTGGCTGCCTCAATGGAAGAGCTCTTTGGAGAGTATAAGCAATGCAAATGGGATGAGAAGCAATGACAATAACTGCTCTCATGGTTATGGTGGTCAGTCTCCCAATTCTGTGCCTAACACTGAATTAAGCAGTTTATGGATATTAACAATGATTATATCCAACCACACAGCTCGAGTATGGAGAACCTCTCTGTATCAATAAAGAAACTGAAGCCTAGAGATGGAAAACTAACTTCCTCCAGATCACACCCAGATCCATTCACCCCTAACGTTCAATTTCTCCCATGATTTAAGTGTTGTTAGGGGAGATTGACAGAGATGAACTTTGCTGAACTTCAGTAGGGATTCTGCAGTTCAAAAACTATTGTCCTCCAAAATCCCAAAGGGTGCTCTAGCTAACCAACAAATACCAGGGTTAGAATATTGCCTCAGGAAACTCTCCCATCAGGTTTGAAAGAGGCAAAGCAGACAGAGATCAGAGATCATTTGCATTTCACTTCTCCACTGTGATGCTTGACCTGGTTGAGAGATGTCTAGGACCACTGAACACACCTCCTGATTTTTGACAAAAAAGCTGTAAACATTCAATGGAAAAAGGACAGCCTATTCAACAAATGGTGCTGGTCCAACTGGCACTCAGCATGCAGAAGAATGAAAATAGACCCCTTCTTATCTCTTTTTACAAAGTTCAAGTGCAAGTGGATCAAAGATCTCCATGTTAAACCAGGTACCTTGAAACTATTAGAAGGGAAAGTAGGGAAAATCTTAGAACACATAGGCACAGGAGAAAATTTCCTGAACCGAACACCAATGGCTCGTGCTCTAAGGTCAAAGATTGACAAATGAAACTTAATGAGATTGCAAAGTTTCTGTAAGGCTAAGGACACGATCAAGAAAACAAAACGGCAGCCAACAGAGTGGGTGAAGATCTTCACCAACCCCACATCAGATAGAGGCCTGATATCCAAGGTATACAAAGAACTCAAGAAGGTAGACACCAGAGATTCAAACAACCCTATTTAAAAATGGGGTACAGAGCTAAACAAAAAGTTCTCAATTAAGGAATATTGAATGGCTGAGAAGCATCTAAGGAAGTGCTCGACATCATTAGCCATCAGGGAAATGCAAATCAAAACAACCCTAAGACTCTACCTCACACCAGTCAGATTGGCCAAGATCAAAAATTCAGATGACAGCAGATGCTGGCAAGGATGTGGAGAAAGAGGAACACTTCTCCACTGTTGGTGGGGTTATAAACTGGTACAACCACTCTAGAAATCAGTCTGGTGATTCCTCAGAAAACTGGACATAGTACTACCTGAAGACCCAGTTATTCCACTTCTGGGCATTTACCCCAGAGACGCTCCAACATACAACAAAGACACATGCACCACAATGTTCATAGCAGTCCTATTTATAATAGCTAGAAGCTGGAAAGAACCTAGATGTCCTTCAGTAGATGAATGGATACAAAAATTGTAGTACATTTACACAATGGAGTACTACTCAGCTATCAGAAACAATGACCTTATGAAATTCTTAAGAAAATGGATGCATCTAGAGAATATCCTGAGTGAGATAACCTAGTCACAAAAGAACAGACATAACATGCAGTTACTGATAATTGGATACTAACCCCAGAAAGCTTTGAACACCCCAGAAACAACTCACAGACTGTGTGAAGTTTAAGGGAAAAGAAAAGAAAAGAAAAAAACCATTATGTTTATTCCTTACACACCAAGAAAACTTTGACTAATTCCAGGTTACATCCTGTTTTACATGTACTTTATGCTCATTGTAACTAGTAAGATCTTAATGCACACTATCAAACCTTAAAAAAAAAAAAAAAAAAAAAAGGCCAAGCACTGACAAAAAATGTATTCCTATACTTTTGTGCAAAAATGCCTAAAATTTGTACATTTATCTTTGTTTTTTAAAAAAATAAAGTTCTTCAATAAAAAAAGAACATTAAGATCTCTCAAAAAATGCAGTAAGTGATCAAACAAAGGGGAAATAAACAATGTCAAACATATCTCCAAAAACCAGAGCAAACAGATGCTCAGAATACTTGTGGCATCATTTGTGAGAACTACAGCTTTGAAGCAGGGCACCAAGAAATGAGGTAGGGGTAGGGGAAGTGGCTCAGTCAGTAAAATGCTTTCCTTTCTAACAGTGGACCTAAAATTTATCCCTAGGACTCAAGTAAAAAAAAATTAGGCATAACACTACACACTTGCAATTCTAAGCCAGGAGCAGAGACAAGTGGATCCTTGAGGCTCACTGGCCATCTGGACTAGCCTACTTGACCCTCTTGAATGGTAAAATGCTCAATTTCCATAGATAGCTAGATAGCTAGCTAGCTAGATAGATAGATAGATGGATGGATGGATGGATGGATAGATGGATGGATGGATGGATGGATGGATGGTTGGGTGGGTGGGTGGGTGGATGGTTGGGTGGGTGGGTGGGTGGGTGGGTGGGTGGGTGGATGGATGGATGGATAGACAGACATACAGACAGACAAAGGTAAATGACCAGAGGTTGACATCTGGCTTCCATACACACACACACACACACACACACACACACACACACACACACATATATATATGCAAACAAATATGGACACACATTCAGCAGATTCATGGTAACAGCACTGATGGGTCCTCTCCATTCCCGATTTGAGCCATCTTCTAGTGTCTGAGGTTGGGGGAGTCGTCAAGCTTAAGGGGGTGAGCAACTGCTATCCCCCTTCCCCCACAGTGATTTTAACAATTCACTATTAAGGGAAGGTCTGTCCTTCACTCAGTGAGAATGCGTTTAGAACTAATCTGGTATTCTGCTTGTTCCATGCTTTTTATGCATGTCCGACTTCATCTTCAGTACATCTCTGGATTGAAATACCACCGTATTCTCTGCAATCTCAGCTCAGCTGGGTGCTCTGTTGAAGACCACATTGTGGGGATTATAACCCAGTTAGGACAAATATGTGTGTACCACAGTTAGACTCTCACCTTGAGATCAGAGGCCTTGAGCAAGCCTAACCTTCTCCTTGTAAGAAATATTCTGCTCTCTCTCTCTCTCTCTCTCTCTCTCTCTCTCTCTCTCTCTCTCTCTCTCTCTCTCTCTCTCTCTCATCCTCCTCCATGTGTTGCTGACTCTGGTTCACGTCCCACAGGAATGGCAAAAGAATCTTCTGAATTCTACAGGTTAAGGTGAGGAGTAAGAGAGAAGAGCTGAGCTTGTTTTTGTAGCATTTTAAATGCTTGGTGGAGAGAGTGAGTGGTCGTTCTGGTCTCATCTGGGTGATACTGCTTTAGAGCTTGAGTTATGTGGAAAATGAAAGACAGAACTGTACCAGGGACACCTTTGATGTCTCTTCTCAGCCTGTGATGTGACTCTGATGAACCATGTGACAAGTCTCAGATGGTAAGGTATACAGACAAAGCTAATGTATAGAGAGGACAGAGGGCAAGAACGTGGTTCCAAACATGTTTAAAAACAGAGAGTGGTTAATACCAGTTTCACAGAATCTAGACTCACCCACAATCTCAATAAAGAGGGTCTCTGTGAAGGAGGTTCTAGAGTAGGTTAACTGAGGTAGGAAGACCATAATAATTCTGCTCAGTGCTATCACACAGGCTGAGACCTCAGATTGAATAAAAAGGGGGAGGAAGGCAAAGACCAGCATCCATCTGATGTTGTGTGGAGACTATTTCACACCCCACCATCACACCTTCCCCACCATGACACACTGTGTCCTCACACTGCACGTGTAAAGAAACTCTTCCTTCCTTTTGTTATGTATTCTGTTAAGGAATGATACAAGTGGTATAAGACCCTACAAACATCTGAAACCCTAGTACTCAGGAGAATGAGGCAGGGTGATTTATGTCTGCAGACAACCTAAGATATATAGCAAGACTATCTCAAAAACAACCTACTCTCAAAAAAGTTGAGGAAGGTAAATTATACTTCAAGCTTAAATACTACATCCAGCTACCTACCTCTCTCTCATTCCTGAGCACTGTGCTCTGTCTCTCTGTCTCTGTGTTTGTGTCTGTCTGTCTGACTCTGTCTATCTCTGTCTCTGTCTGTATGTCTCTGTCTGTCTGTCTGTCTGTCTGTCTGTCTCTCTCTCTCTATCTATCTCTCTCTCTCTCTCTCTCTCTCTCTCTGTGTGTGTGTGTGTGTGTGTGTGTGTGTGTGTGTCTGGCCACATAGATGAGGCTGACCACAGACTCATAAGAAGTCTGCCTGCCTCTGTGTCCTAAATGCTAGGATCTCTTTATTATGGTGACAGTCAGTTTTAGACTTCACTGCAAGCCTACTCTGATTTTTTAGACCAGATCAAACCCCCATATTTTAAGTCTCCCTGTGAACAAACTTATCTCCTTCCCATTTCTCTGGTCAGGTTAGCATGTTCACATACATTTCTAAGTTTACTTGATAGCATTCATGCTCTCCCTTCGGCACCAAGTTTATAAAGGTAAGTCTGGGTGCCTTGGTTTTTATCATTGCTTGTGGTGTGCCTGGAAAAGTGCCATACACACAATATGAACTCAAGAAACAGTATCATGAATGTGTCACAGTATGAGAGACAGAGCAAGGTCTCTGAGAATGAGTGAAGAGATACTGGAGAGTCCTTGGAGACAGCCACAGGTGCCACTCCTGGGGCTGCCAGGCACAGCTACTGCACACAATCACTGCCTGAACTTTGTACAGGGAGCAAACTACACAGCTGTATTTGTGCAGGGCTTTAGTGTGGTCTAAGTCTCTTTTTATAAATGTGCTGTGTGTGCTTAAGGGTCACTGCAAGCCAGAAGTATATCAGCAGCACAAATGAAGGATAAAGGAGGACAGCAAAAAGTTGAAGAGGAAGGGAGATGGGGGCAGATCTGGGAGAAGATATCAGAAGAATTGGATGAATCTGGAAACAGTTAAGGCAAAGAGTTGAGGTTAATTATGGTCAAATATGTTGCATAAAAGTCTCAACAAATTAGTTAATTTGAAAGGTAGAGCCAACGAAACAACAGCAAAGGGTCCCTGGTGATGTAAGCACCCGCTCTCCCTCTTTACTCTTCAAAGCCATTCTCCAGTTACCTTATTGGTTCAAGTCCAATGTTCGTCACTGTCCAAAACCCACTCAGACCAGTAAGGAGGGATCATGAATGCAAGCTTTTAAACTCCAACTGTGTTTCTGGGTTACAGCCATGATCCATCACAGAAATGATCAGCTTCCTGCCTGGATAATGCTGTACAAGTTGCCTTCTGAAACCACCTCACTCATGTTCAAAGGAAAAGCCAGTTGCCTTTCCCTTGAGAAGTTCACATCCCTGAAGTGTGTGATAGACACCTCTAGCTGACTGTCATAGAGCCTTTGGCCAGATTCTTTGCCATGGTCTCAGTGTGACCTGATCTTGAAGCTCCCCATGAGCAAAGCAAGGATGAAGAGAATGTGGATCCTTTCAAGAGTCATTGGAAGTCCTTGCATAAAGGCCTCTAACCAGCTCACACCATTATGTCTCCTGACTTCTGCAGGCCATGAGATCCCTGAAAGTTAGACAGCACACTCTGATGAATGTGGACTTTTCAAACCTGCATCAACAAATGCATCAAAGGCGCCTGGGGATTCTCTGTGAAGAAAGTAATGGGATGTGCAACCAGTAAATATGTTCTCATGATTCCTCTAACCAGAGGCCTGCTGGCTTGGTTCAGAGGTAAAATAGCCTCAAGAAAGAATCCATGCATTTGTCAGAGGTTTTTTCTTCTTATTGCTTGACTTTGTCCATCACATCTACAGACTACAGGGAATGCACTCGTGCGCAAGTGTGTGTGCATGTGTGATGTAGGTAGCATCGATGCATTCAGGAATGGACCAGCACAATTACCCCTGTTACAAAGAGAGCAGAAACCAACCATAAGCCTCTCTGGCAAACTCTGTTAGCTCCTTGGCCATACTTGTGTCGTGACACATTCCACTTCTAAGGATTCTGGGAAAGCCAGAGTTTTAGGTGGGTACCAATCCACCCTGAGAAAAACCAGACTTTATTAAGGATGATATCAGAATTGGCAAGCAGTTTTGGTTCCAGAATTAACTTTCAATGCAAACTTCCCAACCTCTTCAGTGCTCTCTAAAATCCTTCCCATCAAGGTCTGATGGTTTGAATAAGAATGACCCTTATGGGCTCATACATTTGAATGCTTAGTCATCAGGGGTGGCACTACTTGAGAAGGATTAAGAGATATGGCCTTTGAGGTTTCAAAAGTGCAGGCTGGTCCAGGGGCTCACCTCTTTCTTTCTGATGCCTATGGGTGTAGATGTAGAACTCTCAGCTACTTCTCCAGCAACCTGTCTGCCTGCATGCCACCATGCTTCCTGCCATGATGATAATAGACTATACTTCTGAATTTGTAAGCAAACTCCCACTAAATGTTTTCTTTTATAAAAGTCGCCATGGTCATGGTGTCTCTTTACTACAATAGAGCCCTGACTAAGACAGAAGGGAAGGCCCCAACTTCCTGCCACAAACTTTCAGATCCATCAATAGTCTTAGCCAGTCCTTGACCTTATAATGATTCAAAACTAACTTATCACACAAGCTATGGCCACCAGCACAATACTGCTGTGCTGTTAGAGTATAACCAACTGCTTTCTGATTGTATTTGAAACCGGGTCAAAAGCTAAGAGTAGGAACATCTGATATATGCATGAATTATTAATCAGAGTTCTTAATGATTTTTTCCCAGTGGAAATAATGTATCGTGTGCCTTTATCAGTGACTAGAATGTGATTTGTGAAGCTGGTGGTTTAAATAAATAATTCTGTTCCAAGACATTCATCATCAAGGTTGTAAATGAAGCCTACTTGTATCTTGAAGAGAATAGAGATGAACAAACTGCTATAGCTCAAGAAGTCCCTGACATACATATCACCACTGCCCCTGCCCCTGCCCCTGCTCCTGCCCCTGCCCCTGCCCCTGCCCCTGCCCCTGCCCCTGCCCCGGCCCTGCTCATGTGTGTTTTCTCAAGGTCTATCTACCAAAGCTTTTCTAAAAGATCAGCTATGAATCTGTTTTCCAGGATCCTGACACTGCCATACCCAGGACCGGCTAAACTGAGCAGGAAGATATAGTATGGGGTCTCAGAAGAAAAGCTGGCAAGCTGGACCGAGATATGGTCATGTCTCTTGCTTGCTCTTGCAGTCAGGCTAATTTCCCTGACCTTCCTGGACCTTGTCTTCCACAAGTGACCACATGGGGGAAAAAATCAATACTTACTTGAAAAAACAGTTTTGCAAATTAAATAACTCTTACAAGGCATCTGGCAGCAGCATAGAACGTAAGGAAATTTATTCTTGTGGGCATCTGGATTAGTTACTCTTGTCTTTTGATAAAACACCATTGCAGAATAAAAGCAGCTTGTGGGAGAGAGAGTTGGTTCGGGTTATGGTTCCAAAAGGCTATGTGCCCCTCATTGCAGAGAGGCATGGTCATCATCAATAGGCATGGTGACAGAAGAAGGAAGTTCGGGGCTCAGAGAAGAAGGAGTAAAGAGATGGCTAAGTGGTTAATGTCACTGCCTACTCTTCCAGAGAGCCTGGATTGGTTCCCAGCTCCAGCACAGCAGCTTGCAAATACCTGTAACTCTCATTCTGGGAGGAGATCTGTCCTCTTCTGCCCTCTGCTGGTACTGAAGCCACAAGGCACACATTTACATACATACAGATAAAACACAAACAAAATCTTAAACCCGTCTAAGGGCTGTGATTACAGGCACAGCCCCCCCCCCCCCACACACACACATATACATTCTGGTGATGATCTCATCGTAGTTCTTACAGCAGATATAAGTTTATACAAAGCATCATCCCCTCCCTGCCTATGAAGCAGAAGGAGAAAACTGGAAGTGAGGTGAGATTACAAACTCTCAAAACCTTCCCCTAGTAAAGTAATTCATCTAGCAGGCCCCACCTCCCACCCCCACCCCATGCTCCTGGAAAACAGCACCACCAACCAAGGACAAGGGTTCAGATGCCTGAGCCTTTGGGAGACACTCTCACTAACACCATCAGAACATCCCTTTAAGACAACAGAGATGCAGACACAATTCTAACTTTAATCTAAATCTAGCAGAGCTGAGGCTCCAGTTTCAAGAGAAAATAACTTAATTTTGAATATCCACCATCACTCAAGCTTAAATCCCCTATGCCCCACTGGCATCTGTCTAACTTTTAGATAATTTACTTAACCTTGTTGGGGTTCTATTTTTTTTTTTTTTTTTTTTTTTTTTTGCCTACAAAATGGAAAGAAAACAACGCTTGTTGCATTTAGCTGATCATTCACTCAGCAAACGTGCCCATGTAATCTACTTGATAGATAGTGGTGATGCAAATCTTGGTAAGGCACGGGTCCTCTTCTACAGCGGTTAGGTGCTGGTGGATGAATGGGCAGTGAATGTAACTCAGAGCTCATCCATCTTTCACACTATAATGTTTGCACATCAATTTTTCCTCACATTTTCTTGGGTTTTGATCCTCCTTTTTTTCAAGGTAATATTTTCACTGTGAAACTCAGGCTGGTCTCCAATTTGCAATCTTCCAACCTCAAGCCTCCCACCCAAGGTCTGTAATTACCGGCACCCCTCCCCCCACATCCTACTCATCATGGTGATGATCTCATTTTAGTCCTCACAACTGATATAAGTTTATACAAAGCATCATCCCCTACCTGTCTTTGAGTTATGGGTCAATAAGGTCCCAGAGACAGGCTATTTCCATCTTGGTAGCTCATAATAAGTACATTATGAGACGTCATTGCTGAATGCACTATACACTTTGGTTGCAGGCTCCAGCGAGATGAGTGTTGAACTGACCAAGAAACCTCTTCCCTGCTGGTTAGCTTTCACAGTGACAGAAGGAGCAAGACAGATCACTGAGGGAGAAAAGACACCATTGATCTTACCCTGTGCTGGATCCTGCATGATATGAAGCAAACCTTTCAGGCAAGATCTGGGGGAGTGCTGGCATGACTTTTAAGGGGTAACTAATTACTCTATGACTGGATCTGAAGCCTGTTGCACAGGAGGCAATCCATGACTGGTACTGTAAACTTGGCCAAAAAAAAAAAAAAAAAAAAAAAAAAAAAAAAAACCCTCATAGCTTAGAGATGATAAAAAGTGAGTTTTGAGACCTGCTGTTCTTATTTTGTTATATGGTTATGTTGCCCCTTCTAAATGTTTATGTTTGTACTCACAGATCTGTGGTGATCTACAGCTTTGTCAGAGTAAAGCTCCTTTTTGCAGTGGTCACTGAACAATACAAAACCTTATAATTGACCCAAGAGCTGAGAGTAAGTGACTGTTGAGTGCTCTGCCCTAAATGAGACATGTATATCAACCCTTTACCTCAAGGCTCAGGGAGCATCATGATTAAGAGGGTAGAAAGAAGGTAAGAATCAGAGGGTAGGGAGAAGTGCTGTCATTGCATGGCTATTGAACACATGAATTATAGCAGCTGCTGTCATCTAGACAATCCCTACATAAGACCAGGCCAGTTATAATTTCAACATGGATTGGGGGTGGGTCATGAGCTATCACCCCTAGCTGAGGAGCTATTATCAGGTAATATCTGCTGGTAGAGGGTTTGGGTTTTTTGTTGTTGTTTTATTTTTGGGTTTTTTTTTTTTTTTTTGGAATTTGAGAGAAGTGGTCCATGATCCTGTGTAGATGGTTTATACCTTGTACACAGGGCAACAGTATCAAGATTTGGTAGAATATAAAAGACTTAGTGCAATCTAATGTTATTCAGAGACTCAAAAATGTATTATCTCTGGTGCCCTCCAAGCAATGCCTGTTGAGAACCATATTGGCCTGAGTTTTTTCCAGAGGCCTTGATGTCTGTAGGGGGATGCAGTTCCTTCTCTAAACCACGAACATGCTTTGTAGAGCTTGTATGGTCTGGAGCCAGGGCCTAGTGTGAACTTCAGCTTCTAATCCTGAGGACCCAACCCTTCTCACCCTAAGTGACTATGGTATCAGTCCTAAGGTCACTGTGTCCTCTTGAAATACCCTGTACAATTTCTGGATTGTCTTGTGACTGACTTTGTCCCATTGTACAATGGCCTCCTGTTGAATTTGTACCATTTCCTTCCCATAAATAGTATATAAAATGCTGCACATCTTAGTAAACTTGCTTGGCATAAGAAATAGCTTGCATAAAACCTTGTGATCCCAAACTTTTTACCTTTGTATCTTCCGATTTCCCGGTCAGGTCATCTCTCTCTCAGGACCCTGCCACTGAAGAACTGTTGGTCCGGGTCAAATGTCAGCCAAAAATCAAATAACATCTGAACCACAACCTTTCCCTCCAGCTGTCTTGTAGACACAGAGGTGACTTCCATTACCCTTCAGGAGAGCAGGAGAAATGCTCATGGAATACGCCATAACGGTGGAACAGGCACAAATAACCCCAGGCCACTGGACTGACAAAAGCTACTAGGAACCTTTAAGAGGCACAGCTGTACTTAATGCAGATGACTACACTGTACACACACACACACACACACACACACACACACACACACACACACAGAGCTATGGAATTTGTGTTTTTGTTAAATCCACTAACTCAGACTGCAGTGTATATCAGCAGAACCATCATAATATAGTTCATTATTTTGTATAATCACCATATTTTGATTTTAAAAGACTTTCACAGAATAAGAAAATTTAAACAACGACTCCTCGAAGTCGGATGTAGTCGTACACTCCTGTAATGCCAGCACTTGGAAGACAAGAAGGATCGGGAGTTCAAAGCCAGCCTAGGTTTCTGCCTCAGAACCAAAACAACAAGTAGACAAAAACAGAAACACCAGGAAAGTGAATAAACAATGAGTACAGCTACATTTATTGAATTATTAATTTATGTTGAACCGACTGCTAAGCAATTCAGTTGTCTGTCCCATAATATATCCCTTGCAGTCTGGTCCAAGCTTTCAAGCTGAGGACTCCAAGGTTCAGAGATGTGCAGTCTCTTCCCATGTTGCACACTCGTTAACTAACAGATCCAAAGTTCAAAACAAGGGCTGTCTGTGCTGCTGCTGGTAACGATGGATTATTATAAGCTTGATGCCTCCTCCATGTGTGAAGATGTGCACAGCCCTCGTTTCTCCTCTCAGCCTCTCAGCCCTGCCTAGGAACTTGTTCTGTATTTCTTAATTCTTTTATCATGTCCATCCTTGGCCATGTCATGGAAAAGAGCAACTTTCTTACAGTTAGGTCCTCGGCTGCTCTGCAGTATATTCAGGCTGTGCAGGGGAGTTTTGTTCCTCTCTGCCCTTGATGTCTCTCCTGTAGAGCAATCACAGGGAAGCTGAGCCTCTAAACCTAAAAGCCTTGGTTCCCATCTAGGTATCAGTCTTCCCTGATGCATAAACTTCTCTGTTTAAACTTCAAAAGCCATTCAACTTCTCTGAACCTTGGTGTTTTCATCTGTGAAGTGGGGGCATCGATTCCTATCCCCTCATTAGAAATACAGTAGTAGATGAAATGGTATACATTAAAAGGTGAAAGATGTGCAATTGCATATTACAGCACACACACAAACAGCCATTTCCCTCCTCCCGGCTTTGCATGGAGCTAACACATAGTTACCCTGACACCTGATCAGACAAGTCTCCCTTAACCACAGAGGGACATTGTCATTGTACCTACGGAGCCCCCAGGCACTCTGGGCACTCTGTCTTTCTTTAATTAGCATTTGTTTAACATATGTTATTTACTCCAAAAACATAAGGTTTCCCAGAGAAGCTGTCACATGGGTTTTCCTGTAGAGATACAAAGCACATTTGCCCTAGATTAAGAGAAAAATCAATGGACCAAAGGATTCCTTCCAAGGTCAGGTGCCTTAACCAGACTTTATTGGAGTTACTTATAGGAAGGAACATGAGTAACCCAGAAGCAGTGACATCACTGGGAAGTCCCTGGTGACTCACAGCTGGCTGATGAGTCGTACCCTCAGTACAGACAGTCCTTGAAACACTTTACCAGTTAATACTTCCCCTGGGCAACTTACTGATAGTTATGACCAAGTGGTCCCAGTCCTGGTCAGTCTTCCCCTGGCCTATGATTTCTGAGAGGAGAAGGTCCATGTGAGGCTTTCATGAGGGCTTTTGAGTTCTCTGAGTCCAACATGCCTCATGAGCTTCCACCTCCATCAGGGAATGGACCCAGTCACACACAGCACTAGCACAGTAACTAGAACTGTTCAGATTTAAGAAAGCAAAAGAACTGCCTAGAGGAAACAGACACAATGAAATACTTTATGATCTGTCCACAGAGCCAATCTGCTTTATACCACAGCAACTAAACGTCATAGCTGCAGTGGTCCAGCCTTCTTCACATGACCACTTGTAAAGGGTGTGTCCTGGAGAGCGCATCTTGTTCTCAGCTTGACTTTGTTATCCATATATCTCCACACTGGTATCAGTGAAGCAGATCTTGGGCAGAGCAGAATGGAGTGGTCGAGAGATGCAGCTCTAACTCTTCTGCACCCCGTACTGATCCTGCACCATGCACCGCATTGCTTCTCTGGAATAGGAGAGACAGATACCAATTTGTGTTTGAAGTTCTATTTCCTCCCACTTCCTGCCTATTAAGAGAAAAAGAGCTAGCTCTCGGTATCATTTTTAGAAGGCAGGGTTATAGTTTGTATTTTGTATCATTTTGACTGGCCACAAGGTGCCCACATATTCAATCAAACATACTGTGTGTGCCTGAGTGGGTGGGTCTAATTAGCTATTAATATGGAAATTGGTTGGTGGAGTGAGGCTTCATATACAGGGATTTGAATGTTTTTTGAAACCCAGAGTCCTACATAATGTAGGACTTACATATTAGTCTTATATAATGTCTCATTTATCTGAAAATAAAATTGGAAACAAATCATATCTTTAGTCAAACTTTTGAAAAGTGAGAAAGATATATACAATTCCAAACC
The DNA here is from genome assembly GCF_963924665.1 of Micromys minutus. NCBI lineage: Eukaryota > Metazoa > Chordata > Mammalia > Rodentia > Muridae > Micromys > Micromys minutus. Next base: position 79,611,096 of record NC_137971.1, read on the forward strand.
TACTCTTCCAAAGGACTGACTCATGCTCTCCAAAGTAACTGTACAGATTTCCATCCACTAACTAATTAACCAGAGTTGAAAGGCCAACTCTCCAGGTGTGAGCAAGGCCTTCTTAGTGTCCCGATTTAAGTTCAAGTTGGGGCTTTACACTTGAGCTGGGGCAGCTCTTCCATCTAAAGTCAGCTTCTAGCTCTCAGCTCAGAACTTCACCCTCCCCCCCACCAATTCTCCAGGTCTCCACCTGTTCACTGGAGGTCTGGAGATGCATATCTTCTATTGATCATCTTTTAATCATAAGACACCTGAGATAGCAATGTCAGAGAGAAGGGGTTTCTTTTGGCTTACCATGTAGAAGGTTCTCATTCATGGGCAGGAAGCTTTGTAAACAGAAGGGGCATGGAATGGAGGGAAATACCCACCTAAAGGTTAGGAACTGAAGAGAGGAGGGAACAGGTTCCCCTTTAAGGACAGCCTTCAATGGTATAAAGACTTTCCACTAAGCCCACATCTCCTAAAGGCTGTACCATCCACCAATTCCTGTTCTTTACCATGCAGGTCTTTGGGGGAGGGGAGCAGGAGACAAACCATAGTGCCCGATCTTTGTAATCATATGATATGATGCCTTAAAATAAATTAATTACTCCACATATAATGCATATAAGCATATACATATAAACACATCTGACTTCCACTGAAGAAAGCCATTATAGGAAGAATACAAATAAACCCAAAACAGAGAATACAAAAAAACAAAACAACAACAAGACCCCACAAGCTTATTTGATTTGTATGTGATCATTTAAAAAAAACTCTAAATTAGGAAGATAAGTGGGAAAACAGAAGAGCATCCTAAATGATATGAAAATAAATATTTGTGTTTAGGATAGTAGAACAAGAGTTTGCAAAAAATTCACCCTGAGGAAACAGTCTAACAGGACCCAAAGAGAGGAAGTTGGGACCTGTGAGATGATGCCACTGGTAAACTGTTTGGTGCATAAGGATAACGAACTCAGATTGGTCCTCAGAACCCACAGTGGAAGGACACCCAGAAGATTTCCTCTGACCTCTATAGATGAACTGTGGAAGGATCACACCCGTGCATAGGTGTGTGATGATGATGATGATGATGACAATGACGATGACAGCAACGACCGGGAAAAGGCATGGGTGGCGTGGGAATTTATTCACTTCATCATTTTCCCAGTAAAACTGGTGCGATAGATATTTGTCGTTGTCAACTTGACAATATATGGAGTGAACTTCAGCACAGAAGTGGAGGACACATCTATTAGAGATTTTCTTCAGTCAGACCTGTAGCTTGCAAGCAGAAGGCATGACTGGCTACTGGGGTCACCACAGGAAGGAGGACCAATCATTTTGTTTCTCCCAGGGCTGCAGGTCAGAAACATTTTAGTATCAGTTTCACCTTAGTTTGCTCTGACAGAAACCCAAAATTAAATATGTCCAGTGAAATTTTCTTTGAGGAGAAAGTATGCTAAAATGGTACTGGAATGTTCTAGAGTGCACCAGATGTCAAATAGTAGTAATCAAAAGGGTAATTGAATAGTAAGGACCAACTCCTGTGATTGATGTCATGAAATACGGAGAGTATCAGGGCAGAGGATGAGAAGCTCACTGAGCCCTCAAGACTCTTCCAACACCCTCATCTATAATTTGGTGAATCTGAGGTACACCTCAGAACTCTCAGTTATCAGGCTTGTAAACCCACCATTAAACTGGAAGCTGATGACTAAATAATATGATGGATAACTTAATCTCTGTCCTTGGGTCAAAGTTCACTGACACAATTAAATATTCCAGAATGTACATCCACTAGAAAACTTCCAAAAACTTCCTAAAAGGGCAGAGTGAAGGAGTGTTCACGGGACCTATTTAGTGTAGGATCTTAGTTTGTGTTTCACCTGAAGAATGGCTGCAGGTAGGAAACATGTTGAGAAACTCCCGGTTCTCCCTTGCTTATTAGAAGCTCTTTGAAGATAACAGTAAGGAGAAGACAGCATTTGCTAAGTCATGCAGCAAAATCACCAAGCAGTACAGTCGTCCTCCTTGATGGCACAACAAGTAATTAAAAATTCTCAGTGGATGTCCAAAACCCCAGATGAAAAGGAACTTACCTGTTCATTTTTCATCTGTACTTTGTGTTAGCTACTTTTCTCCCCGTTGAGTGGAACACCTGACAGAAATGCCATAAAGGACGTGAAGGACAAGGATTTATTTTGATTGAGAGCTTGAAAGAGTGAAGTCCATCACAGTGGGGAAGGAATCATGGCAAGGTTTGTGACAAGAAGACCCAACAGTTAGAACACCTTATACCAAGGTAGACCAGTAAGCAGAGAGCATTGGTGTTAGTACTCAGGCTGGACTATAAACCTGGAGGCCAAGTCAAAGTAACTCACTTCCTCCAGTGAGGATCTGCCTCCTAAAAGTTCCAGAATTTCCCAGAATAGTACTACTAGCTGGGGAAGCCGTGTTCATACAGAAGAACTCGTGGGGCCATATTTCTTACTTGAACTATAACAGCACATAACAATGCAGGCTTTCCTTTGGCACATTTGGATGGCTAGTCACTACCATTTGGAGCTATCATTGAGTAAAATAAATGCTTGTTTGAACAAAAACAGAGCAACCGTGGATGACTAAGATGGTGACTAAGTGGCTAATGAATGGACAGTGTACAACACACACCTTCAGGACAGAGGGCTGAGTCATGCCCTGTATGGGACAAGCAGAGCTGAACTGATTTCTTAGTACAGTAAGCAATTTGAAACTCATCAGTGGTTTATTTCTGGAATTTTCCACTTAGCATTTCCATACCATTGCTCATCATAGATAACTGAAATCATAGAAGACAGAACTTCGGATGGAGGAGGACTGCTGAATTTTACAAATGAAATCTCACCAAAGTAATTTCAGAAAGCCTCAATGTTTTCGACTTTCGGTCTCAAATACTCCTTTCTGAGCAAAACCGGAATTTTTCCAACCTTGGAGTTCATGTGGCAGAACCTTCTCCTAATGAATAAAGATTTCAGGGAACCAATCACTGAGCGAGGTGTAGGCGGGACTTCTGGGTCAGAGATGGGGGGAGGAAGAGGAGGCAGGAAAAGGTGACTTGCTTTTGTACTAGAAGAGCTTGGAGGTCCCCCCAACCCCCACCCCCTGAGTAGATGGCTGACCCACCACGATTCACCACATGAGGAGTTTAACTTAGAATGGCTTACAAAATTGGATGGTAGTTGCTGCGTCCAGCGATTGTGTTACCTGTTGGTTTTAAACTAAGTTTGTGTGGTGTTTTTCTTCAATTGGTGACTTAGCTGGGTTCCAGAGAGAAAGGTACTGTGACAGAGCATGGGTTTGCAAGAAGTGCACCCTAGCTATCCGTGTGAATTTGGAAATGTGGGTCTGGCATCGTAGCGACCCGCCATGAGAACTTAGCAAGTCAAGTGGAGAGATTGCAGAGTTCCAGATCAGAGAGGCTGCCCAGATGAGAACAGGCCAGGCCCAGTGGCCTGTCCGCCGGTGGTTGGCGTGCCCCCCCCCCCATGCAACATGCATATTACTGCTACAATTCCAGGAACAAGACGTTTCTGAGACCAAAGGAGTAATATGGCAGCAGAAGTTGTGTCATGTGTGCCGGTGAGTTCAAGGAGAGCATAGGATCCCAAGGAGTCCAAGTTGTTTTGTAGGGCTGAGGGTACTGAGCAGATGAACCGCCATGGACAAGAATACACAGCAGGTTGGTGAGAACAGGAGTTCTGAGGGCCAGGAAGACAGCTTGGTGGGCAAAATAGTTGCTGAGTACAAATGAGGATCCGAGGAAACTTTCCCAGCACCCGTAGAAAAAGCCAGATGCATCAGCAGACACAGAAAACCTCAGTGCTTAGAGGTCGGGATTGCCACGGATCCCAAGAACACAGCAGCCAGCTAGTCTCTCAAACACACATACCCCCCCTCGCTTGCGCGCGCGCACGCGCGCGCGCACACACACACACACACACACTAGCTCTAGAACATCTGCCTACTGCCCTGAACTGCACACCAATTTAATGTCTCAAACTTGAAATATCATTGTTCCTTGTCTCATGGAGAGACTTTGAAGTAGAGTCTGGTTTATGTTGGTCAACTCTAGGTTTCCTAGGTTGGGCCAGGACTTCTTAAAGTTTTCCCATTCCCTTTTCCCTCCAGCTATACAGATATATAAAATAGTATGCAAAACAAAACCTTTACTGATTGATAAACCATAAAGAAATTTATCTTGTTTTTGTGTTTGTACGTACATGTATGCATATGAGTAACAGTGCCCTCCAAAGGCTACAAGAGGACAGCATATCCCTTGGAGCTATAGTTGCGGGTAGCTGGGAACTCCCTGGGAACCAAACCCCAGTTCTCTGTGAGAGCAGCAAGCTCTCTTTAACTATCTTTCCCATGCAAAACAATATTTGAAATAATTCATTAGTATACATATAATTTTACCACCTACTAAAGAGGAAAGCAAATTTGCATGCTAATGAGATGGGTGTGCTTGTTTATTTTTACACGAAGAATTAAATCTTAGCTTAGTACAAGACCTGGAGAACCTTCCGTGATTTTTAGAGTTGATCTATATTTTGATTTTATAACTGTCAGTGCTGAGAATACCTCTTCACAGAAACATGCAGTTCAAAATGTCAGGAGCATGTTTAGGGGTATTTTAGAAATTGTGGAAATTCTAATGTAATCTTGAATCTGATTTCATTTAATTGTTTATTTATGAAATCATGTACTCAAAATTAGCATCTTTAAAAACCACACGCTGTCAGGGAAACTTTATGGCTGTTGCTTCCGGTGTTACTAGAAGACACACTCTCACAGCAGACTTCTGGATCCTCTGGCTCTTACAATTTCTCTGTCTCCTCTTTCGAATGTTTCCTGAACTGTGGGTGTGAGTTTTGTAGATAGATCCCCGGGACTAAGTGTCCCAACTCTGCATTTGATTGGCTGTAGCTTTCTCTGCTCCTCTCAGTCTGCTGCAAAGAGAAATTGCCTTGATGGGGTACATCTATTCAGATCCACCAACATGCTACCCAAACATGAGCTAAACAGTAGGCAAAGCCAAATAAGACAGGGAAAACCCCAGGAGTTCTGTCCCTTACACTAAGAACTATGGGTAAACAAGGAAAGCTCGGGGTAGAAAAAGTAGTCTTCCCAAGAGAACACCAGTTGGTTTTCCAGTGCCAGTCATTCCTGAAAACATCCAAACAAGTAACATTATATGGACCAATTATGTAATACTTAGGAATGTAAGTATGTACATGCATACATATATGCACGTAACAAGTGGTAAAAGAAAAAAAAAAGACCAAGAATTTCAAGGAAAGCAGGAAGGTTTCAGAAGGAGGAAGGGAAAGAGAGGAATGTTGGGATTATAATCCCCAAAATAAAATAGGCAAACAAAGCATTGGAGCACACTATTACTTGAAGATATACCCACTTGATAAATGCGGAGAAACAGTGGTAGGGAAATCTTGAAAGTCTTTTGTCTACAAACTGTTACGTTTCTATGAGAATAGAAAACTCTGAACGGACAGTATAAACTGCAATTCATAAAATAATCTCAAGTTGGAGGCTGGGTGGGTGTCTCAGGCAGGATTCTTTGATTGTGCACATAGCATGTGCAGTGCAGAACTGTGAGGTTGCACCATGCAACATGAGTAAGCACTACCTGAGACAGTCTAGGTTCACGATACACTTTTTTTGACTTGAGTTTTTATTGCATGCCCAAAGCTCACTGGCCTGCCATCACAGCTACATTAGTGAGCACCATGTCCAGTTTCAGGTTTTCCTGCCCATCCCCATAGCATGAGCTCATAATTCACAGTTTAAGGCCTGGCATATCTGATTCGTTTGCCCACAATATTTAGCACGGACACTCAGATCATCCTCCATTAAGCTTCTTCTATGCAGGTGCCTGCTAGGTGTGACATCATTATCAATGAGTGTTTGGCTTTCTCCCATTCAGCAGTCTTGATTACCTCATTTGAACTCATCATTTTAATCATCCAAACTATCTGCATGGATGTGGCCATAAATCTAGAAATTGTCATTCCCTGGTCAAAAAGGGTGGACACGTGACTCTAACCATGGGGAGACTCAGCAGTAGTGGGTGGGGAGGAGAAGGGAGGAAGATGGTGGAAGCTTAGTTGTCTGTTGTTGGTAAGTGAATAGCAAGAAATAAAAGATGTTATGGTTTCATCATTTTCTGTGTATTTGTTTTGTAACTACTCCCTCTAACTCGAAACATTCCCTTAAAGGAAGAAGGAAGAATTATATAAGTCTGGAGAAGTAACAAAACTTAAAAGGTTTAGGAAGCCAATCAAATTTGCAAGATTCACAACCCTTCTCCCGATATACAAATGGCAGGCAGAAACGCAGACGAGCTGGGGAGGAGCCATTACACAGGGTAGCAATGGGCAGTATATTTACAACTGAAGTGTAGTGTGGAATCCCAGGTCCTCTTGCTGTACTAGGGGCTTCCTGCTCTCTGTAGTGGTGATGGGGCATACAATGAAGAACAAGCCATCTGAAAGCAAACCATCCTAAATAGGATTCCTGGCTTGCTAACTCTTTGTGTCTGATCTGCGGTGGCACACTTCCTGGATAATTGTGGCCTACTTGGTGAGTGTAAGGATGCCCTCAAATGGCTAACAGTAAAGAAACAATAACATATTACTGTCCTTGAAGGTAGCATGCATGGCATGACATTATAAGCAAGTCGTGACAGCTGTTGGGTGAGTAATAAAACATGAGACTAAGGTAGAGCTGTCTGCTCAGAAAGCATTTGTCTGTGTGAGGGAGGAATTACAGTGGTAAGAAGCCATTCAGATGGTTATCTTTCATACTAGCCTCTGTTTGGTATAAAAAGTAGGAGAGGGCATGCAGGTATGGGCTTTCCATTCTCAACATCCAGTAGGATGCCAAGGAAAGAGCAAAAGCTGTATCCTGCTAAGGAAACATTCCTAGGAGCCAGAAACTTGGACCCTATAGGAAAAGTCAGACTCAGAAGAAGGAAGAGAGGCAGCACTTATAATAGACCCCTCTAAAGGAAAGGGAAAAATCCATGATTCAGCATGCAAATGGGGAGACTGAAAAATGACCTATCATGGGACACTGTGACAATCAGAGAATGCTTTGCCTCTGAGCTGCTTACATTGTGGAAGACTCTCAAACAAGGAATGAAAGCCTTTCACAGCTGGCTTATGTGGCTGAGGGACAAGAGGGTGCATGGGACATGTCAGTCCGAGTGCTGTGAAAACAGAGAAAGTGAGTAACTGACTACCCATCATTCTTTGATGAAAAGGCTATACAATCTGAGGCAATAGGAGGGAAGCAAATTCCTGAGAGACTGGCTCACAAGAGCCATTAGGAACACTAGATTATACACAGCTGAAAGTTTCATTAATATCAGCATCAAAAAGACAAAAAATGTAGGACCAAGGAGCTGTAGGATCAGGAGGAGCAGGCATGGAGCAAGAGTAGGGTCCAGGTGTGTCAAAATCCAAGAAATTTCACCCTGAGATAGGCAGGAATAGGATTGTTCCCTACACTGTCCTGACCTACACATCTCTGTGTATGTAGCACCTGTCCACCATCTCTGCCTCACTAGAGGAGTTCATATACCTGGTAGCCAGGTTAAAACTTCTTTCCTCTTATAAGGTCATGTTCATCAACATCTGGAATTCCTCCTCATACAAATAAATGTGGAAACCTCAGTACCCTGGCCCCAGTCACTTATGTATGTTCACACCAATACATAGTTCCTACTTCAGAGGTTTAAATAGTCCCACCAATGAACTTAACTAATTCTCTGAAGCTATTCCTGGGTATGTACATTCTTTGCTGGAACACTCACCACCCACCAGGGTCCTGCCTGAACCCACCTGCTGTAGCTAAGCTTCCTTCCCTCCAGTCTAGCCTCGTACACAATGGGCCTGGCCACCCTTAGGGAGAAGCAGACTCAGGAAGGTAAACAAATACAAGAGACATGAGCACAGCTGAAAGAATTGGGTGTGTAAGGGATGGTGCTCAATGTCTGGTATATTGAGTCTAATGGAAGGGTGTTCATGGGATATTTAAAAAACTTTTTGAGGCCTGGCAATGGTGGTACATGCCGTTAATTCAATACCCAGGAGGCAGAGGCAGGCTGATCTCTGAATTTGAGGTAAGCCTGGTCTATATAGTGAGTTCCAGGACACCCAGAGTTACATAGGGAAGACCTGTCTTGAAAAACAAACCAAGAAAGAAGGAAAGGGGGGAGGAAAGGGAAGGAAGGGAAAAGAAAAGAAAAGAAAAAAAGAAAAGAAAAGAAAAGAAATAAGTTTGATTTAGTAGAAGTCTCCAGACTAGTGTGCTGCTCTAATGGTTTTGCTAAGCCCCACTGCAGGATGTGACTCTTACCAAGTAGATAAAACCTTGGCAGACCCAGATGACTTAGACAAGTGTGTGAGTCAACTTCCTAAAGTGCTAAAACAGCCAAGTTTAGCAAGAGAGGACAAAGAAGGTAGGAAGTCTGTCTGTTGGGGACACTTGAAGGCAAATGAGTGATTTTGGTTGTCAGAGTTCTCAAGGAAAATGACAGCTGACAGAAAGCCAGATGCAGTGCTACTGAGATTCTGAAGGGCTATGAAGCCTTAGCCGAAGTTCCAGAAAGTCAGATATGGGGAAAGGGTATAGGTGAGAAGAAGGATGAGCAGTGAGTTTGTCAGAATATGCTGTGTACACTTCTCCCTTGTAAAAAAGATGCATGGGATAGACATTGTTAACCTAGCCTGGGCCTTTTCAGCATGACTGATTAAAGTAAAAGGCTCATCCTGTTTTCCTAGAGCCTGTCAGAGCTGGGAAGCTCATCCCAGCAGCAGGCACAGAAGGCTAGACCATGACCTTGTTCCCCTTTAGATCATTGTGTGTGGGGTGATGCACAGAGGAGAGGCAGCGGCAGCATCAACACCCAAGATGAGTAGGGCTGATGACTTGTGGGTGTGACTCCTGTCCTGTCTGTGATTCTGTATCCAACATTGCTCTTCTGACAAGGGTCTGAGTGACAGGACCATCTTAGGCTGTACTGAAGCTTGTTAATGTTCCTTTATAAACACATACAAGTGTTTTCTTAGCTTTTCAAAACCAATTCCCGTTTGCTTAGAACACACATCAGCAGGAATTGATAAATCCTGTTTACGTTCTATAAGATGATTTCATTATATAGTGGCAGCCCTAAAGTATCTTACAGATTTAGAAAAATCAGCTTTATGGGTATAAAAAAAATTACAGTGAGAGAACAAAAGATATCTGAAAGAAAATCTTAGTGCCAGGGGTGGGCCACTGCCCTATGAGTTGTTGACCATGGAGACCCTTTAAGTCCCACAAAACAGAAACGCTATTGTCACTACTGTTGGTTTCATACCATAACTATGTTGTAAGGTCATATCATTGAAGACACAGCACACTTTGGCTGTGTTACTTGTAGAAACCCATCTGATACTAAGCTAAAAACTCAATGTGGACTGGGTTTTGCCATATCAGAATGACTGTTGTCCTGCTCAGTTATGGACCTTGCATACTATACTGCTGTTAACTTTATCTTAGTCTGTAAAACCTCAAAGCCCATATGCCCTCTACAAAGGCACATTTTTTCCAATAAGCCTATACCGCCTAATTATTTAAATGGTTTTAATCTCTGGTGACTAAGCATTCAAATATATGAGCCTATGGAGACCATCCTTATTCAAACCACCACAACTACCAAAACACCATGTAGGATGTGTCTCACACCTCTTACATGGTGTGTGCAACAGTGGCACAACTGTTGTCGATAAAACTAACTACTTTCTGATTCACTTTCAGACCCATTCCATGGGAAGAAACCTATATCTAGTAGCACAATTCAGGGTACAGTCTGTGTTTCCAAATAGCATACTGAGACAGGAAAGTACAGGGAAAGCTTAAGAACCTAGGACTCAACTGAGCTTGATCTGTACATAATACTTCTCCTAACAATGAACTTATCTGAGTCAAGCTAGATTTGACTTTATTACCAACCATTAGTAACTTCCATTTTATGGTTAGTTTCCCTCTAGGAACTTAGAAGCTGGGTTCAAGATAGTTTGACCAATTTTTCATGTACACACAGCAAGGTAGGTTGTATCCTCCTTGTCAACTCTTAGGAAAAAATTTCTATTTACCATTGTACACCTGTGCATGTTTAAATATGCTTGCCATTAAAATCAAATGCATCATTGGAAAGAACACACACACACAGTGAACAAAAGCCTACATAACCTAAGTCTATCAACCAAGACATGAAGCCACCCAAACTCTTGGCAATTAAGTTTTCCTCTTAGACACCTAAAAGGAAACTCTGTCAAAATATTTTTTTTTGTTAGAAAGTTACCCTCCAGGAAAGTGATGTATATCTTGTAAAACTAATAAGAAGAAATGATTGTTGCGGCATAAGTCTAATGTTCACCTATACATGCAAGAAAATAATTAGACATTCCCTCTAAGGCTCTGGCAATGTTTTGGAAGAGGGATAGAAAGAATGCAAGCGAAAGAAGGGACAGAATATCATGTAGCAATTCCAGCTAAATTTAAAGAATCTCTCCTGGAGGGAGTAATAGTCTGACAAAACATACAGCTTAAGAAGATGAACTGTACGTGATCCACAAAGCCCTTTTCCAGGGTGCAAAGATTCTCTGACAAGTCAAGCCACCTGTAAATGATGTAGGGAGCTTAAGAACTGCTGCTTTTGTGAGTTGTTACTCATTCTGGAATAGATTTAGAAGATTCAGCTGCCATTGAGCTACCCATATTCCCATAAGCAACACTAATAAACCAATAAAGTCACTGGTTCACCAAGTGAGATAGTTTTTTTGTTCTTTTGGCATTTTATCTGAGATAAGTAGAAGTTAGTTTCCATCTCTGCAGAGTCAAATTATGTACCTGAAAGGCCTTCTTTAGCTTTCCTCATGACCACTTGAGTACTTGTGTTCCTACCACTTTAAGAAAATGTCACTTTAAAATAAGCTTCTGTTGTTGTGTGTGATGCTGGAGTTCCTGGGGCCAATGGACCATGGACTCAACTTATGAAAATGTGACAAGGAAAAGCTGTCTTCCCTTAAAAAACGAACAAAGGGATATGAGGAAAGAGAAATCCTGTCCACCGTTGGTGGGGGGTTGAACACTGTTTGGGGTGCCTATGTGTTCTAAGCTCTTCCCCACTTTCTCTTCTAACAGTTTCAGTGTACCTGGTTTTATGTGGAGATCTTTGATCCACTTGGACTTGAGCTTTGTACAAGGAGATAAGAAAGGATCAATTTTCATTCTTCTGCATGCTGACTGTCAGTTGAACCAGCACCACTTGTTGAAGAGGCTGTCCTTTTTCCATCGAATGTTTATAGCTTCTTTGTCAAAGATCAAGTGGCCATAGGTGTGTGGGTTCATTTCAGGGTCTTTTATTCTATTCCATTGTTCTACCTGTCTGTCTCTGAACCAATACCATGCAGTTTTTAATCACAATTGATCTGTATACAGCTTGAGGTCAGAAATGCTTATTCCCCCAGAAGTTTTTTTTTTTTTTTTTTTTTTTTTTTTTTGAGAATGGTTTTTGCTATTCTAGGTTTTTTATTATTCCAAATAAATTTTCAAATTTCTCTTTCTAATTCTATGAAGAATTGAGTTGGAATTTAGATAGGGATTGCATTGAATCTGTAGATTGCCTTAGGCAAGATGGTTATTTTTACAATGTTGATCCTTCCAATCCATGAGCATGGGAGACCTTTCTATCTTCTGAGGTCTTCTTTAATTTTCTTGTTCAGAGATTTGAAGTTTTTGTCATACAGATCCTTCACTTGCTTGGTTCAGGTCACACCAAGGTATTTTATATTATTTGTTGTTATTGTGAAGAGAGTCGATTCTCTAATTTCTTTCTCAGGCTGTTTATCCTTTGAATAGAGGAAAGCTAGTGATTTGCTTGATTTAATTTTATATCCATCCATTTTGCTGTAGGTGTTTATCAGCTATAAAAGTTCCCTGGTGGAATTTTTAGGGCCACTTAAGTATATTATTATATCATCTATAAATACTGATATTTTGACTTCTTCTTTCCAATTTGTATCCATTTGTTCTTTTTTTGTTGTCTTATTTCTCTGGCTAGTACTTCAAGCACTGTATTGAACAGAGAGAGTAGACAGCCTTGTCTAGTCCCTGATTTTAGTGGGATTGTTTCAAGTTTCTTACCATTTACTTTGATGCTGGCTACTGGTTTGCTGTATATTGCTTTTACTATGTTTAAGTAACACATGCCTTGAATGCCTGAACTTTCCAAGACTTTTGACATGAAGGGGTGGTGAATTTGGTCAAATGCTTTCTCAGCATCTAGAGAGATAATCATGTAGTTTGTTTTTTTGTTTTTTGGTTTTTGTTTTTGTTTTTTTGAGTTTGTTTATGGAGTGGATGACTTTGATGGATTTCTGTATATTGAACCATCCTTGCATCCCTGGGATGAAGCCTACCTGATCATGGGTAATGATCATTTGATATGTTCTTGGATTCAGTTTGCAAGAATATTATTGAGTATTTTTGCATTAATGTTCACGAGGGAAATTGGTTGAAAGTTCTGTTTCTTTGTGTGGTTTAGGAATGAGTATAATTGTGGCTTCCAAGTATTCCCTCTGTTTCTATTTTGTGAAAGAGTTTGGAGAGTATTAGTATTGGGTCTTCTATGAAGGTCTGATAGAAGTGTGCACTAAACCCCTCGGGTCTTGCGTGTTTTTGGTTGGGAGCTTTTTGATGACTGCTTCTATTTTCTTAGGGGTTATGGGGCTGTTTAAATGGTTTATCTGAGCCTGATTTAACTTTGGTATCTGGTATCTGTCTAGAAAATTGTCCATTTCCTTTAGATTTTCTAGTTTTGTTGAGTATAGGCTTTTGTAATAGGATCTGATGATTTCTTGATTTTCCTCAGTTTCTGTTGTTATGTCTCCTCTTTCATTTCTGATTTTCTCAATTTGGATACCCTGTGCCCTCTGGTTGGTCTGGCTAAGGGTTTATCAATCTTGTTGATTTTCTCAAAGAACCAGCTCTTGGTTTTGTTGGTTCTTTGTGTAGTTCTTTTTGTTTCTATGTGGTTGATTTCAGCTCTGAGTTTGATTATTTCCTGCCATCTACTCCTCTTGAGTGTAATGCTTCTTTTTGTTCTAGGGCTTTCAGTTGTACTGTCAAGTTGTTAGTGTATGCTCTCTTTAGTTTCTTTTTGCAGGTGCTCAGTGCTATGAGTTTTCCTTTTAGCACCACTTTCATTGTATCCCATAAGTTTGGGTATATTGTGCCTTCATTTTCATTAAATTCTAAGAAGTCTATTCCTTTTATTATTTCTTCCTTGATCAAGTTGTCATTGAGTAGAGCATTGTTTAGCATGTGGGCTTGTTGTTGAAGCAAGCCTTAGTCCATGGTAATCTGATAGAAGGCATGGAATTTTTTAGATCTTCTTGTATCTGTTGAGGCCTGTTTTATGATCAACTATATGGTTAATTTTGGAGAAGGTGTCATGAGGTCCCGAGAAGAAAGTATATTCTTTTTTATTTTAGGATGAAATAGTCTATAGATGAATATCAAATCCATTTGGTTCATAACTTGTGTTAGTTTCACTGTGTCTCTGATCAGTTTCTGCTTCCATGATTTGTCTATCGATGAGAGTCGAGTGTTGAAGTCTCCCATAATTATTGTGTGTGGTATAATATATTCTCTGAGCTTTAGTAGAGTTTCTTTTATGAATGTGGTTGCTCTTGTATTTGGAGCATAGATGCTCAGGATTGAGAGTTTCTCTTGATAGATTTTTTTTTTTTTTGTTTGTTTTGTTTTGTTCTGATGACTTTTGTTTTAAAATCTATTTTATTTTATATTAGTATGGCTAGTCCAGCTTGTTTCCTGAGCCCATTTGCTTGGAAATGTTTTTCCTAACCTTTTACCCTGAGGTAGTGCCTGTCTTTGTTGCTGAGATGAGTTTCCTGTATGTACCAAAATGCTGGATCCTGTTTATGTATCCAGTCTGATAGTCTATGTCTTTTTGTTGGAGAGTCCATTGATGTTAAGGAATATTAAGGAATAGTGATTATTGTTTCTTGCTGTTTTTGTTGTTAGAGGTAGACTTATGTTTGTGTGCTTTTCTTCTTTGGTGTTTGTTACAAGAGAATTAGTTTCCTCATTTTCCTAGGGTGAAGTTTCCCTCTTTGTGGAAGTGTTTCTCATCTATTATCCTTTGTAGGGCTGGGTTTGTGGACAGATATTGTATAAATTTATTTTTGTCCTAGAACATTTGGTTCCTCCATCTATGGTAATTGAGAGTTTTGCTGGATATAGTAACCTGAGCTGGCATTTGTGCTCTCTTAGGGTCTGTATGACATCAGCTCAGGATCTTCTAGCTTTCATAGTCTCTGTTGAAAAGTCTGGTGTAATTCTGATATGTCTACCTTTATATGTTACCTGTTATTTTTCTCTTACTGTTTTTAGTATTCTTTCTATGTTTTGAGCATTTGTTGTTTTGACTATTACATGTCGGGAAGAATTTTTTTTCTGGTCCAGTCTATTTGGGGTTCTGTAGACTTCTTGTATGCTTGTGGTCATCTCTTTGTTTAGGTTAGGGAAGTTTTCTTCTATAATTTTGTTGAAGATATTTACTGTGCCTTTTAGTTGATATTCTTTGCCCTCTTCTATACCTATTATTCTTATTGAGTCCTGGATTTCCTGGATGTTTTGGCTTAGAATCTTTTTGATTTATGCATTTTCTCTGACTGTTGTGTCAATGATTTCTATGTTGTCTTCTGTTCCAAGATTCTCTCCTCCATCTCTTGTACTCTGTTGGTGAGGCTAGCATCTATGACTCCCAATGTCTTTCCTAGGTTTTTCAACCTCGGGGTTGTCTCTTTTAGTTTTTTCTTCATTGTTTCTGTTTCTTTTTTTCAGTTCCTTCACCTGGTTGTTTGTGCTTTCCTTTAGCTCTTTATGTGATTTTTGTGTTTCCTTTTTAAGTGCTTCAACTTGTTTTAATGTATTCTCCTGGTTTTTCTTTTCTTCTTTAAGTGTGTTATTTATGTGCTTCTCAAAGATCTCCATCATCATTGTGAAATATGATTTTATGCCTAAATCTTGTTTATCTGGTGAGTTGGGATATCCACTATTTTCAGTGTGGGAAAACTGAGTTCTGATGTTGCCCGGTTGTCTTGATTTCCATTTCTTAGAGTCTTGCACTTGCCTCTTGCCATCTTGTTATGGGTGATACTAGGTAATCTTGTTGTCTCTTACTGGAACTTGTCTCTCTTGTGGGTCTGTGGGCCCATAAGCCCATGGTCTCCAGAGGAAGATTGTTTCTAGGTGTTCCTTTTTTAGGGTAGGTTATGAATTCTAATGTCAGAGCCCAGTCCTGATGTACCTGGGCCGGATCTGGCCTTGGGTCAGAAGTGTGCAGTCCCAGGCAATACCTCTGCCTGTGCCTTGAGAGTTCTGGGCAGCCTCTCCTGGGGTAGAATGTGGGCAGAAGAAGTTGACTCATCCTTCCACTTTTTCCTTAGAAAGCGCTCCTGCAGCTCTTTTGAGCTCCCAGGGACCTGTAGGCGGGTGGGCTGCCGGTCCTGATGAAACTGGGTAATTTATTTTAAAATGGGGTAAAACAGAACATACAAGTACTTAGCGTTGATCCTAGATACCATCTTAAAAATGAAATTCAGCCTTCTTATATAACCCAGAACCACCTAGTCAGAAATGGTATCATCTACAGGAGGCTGGAACCTCCCCTACCAGTCATCAATTAAGAAACATTCTTATGGAACTACCTATGGAAACCATTCTCTTAACTGAAGTTCCTTTCCCCCTACCTCTATCTTGTGGCAAATTGACAAAAACAATCGGCTTATTTTTGAGTTGTTGATCATAGGGACCTCAGGGGACACCCAAAACAGTGCAAGCTATTTCTATTATTTTGGGTTTCTCACCAAAGTTTAATAGGATCTTATTGCTATAGACACCAAATATTTAGTCACATGACATGGGCAGATCAAGGTGGGGCCCATGAGGTGGCTCAGTGGGCAAAGAGACTTAGTACCAAGGCTGATGACCTGAGATTGACTCCCATCTCCCATCCCCAAACCTGAAGAACTTACTCCTGTAGGTTATCCCCTGATCTTTTGCCTGCCATGGCATTCATGTGTACACATAAATAAATACATGTAGAAAAGGAATAAAGATGAAGCTGAGGGAGACACTTTTTTTTTTTTTTTTTTTGCTGGCTAGAGTCCATAATGGCAGAAGCTGATATGCATGCTGCTAGGGAAGAAACACCATCAACAATGTTACCCACCTTTGAACCCCGTGGGCTACAATAATGACCAACCTGGCAAAATGAGCGGATTGGTCCAATAATATCACGAATGTTATAGGAGGAATGAACTGCTCTCTGATTTTTTTTCTTCTTTGAGGCTTCCTCCAGGGAATCCGTGCCTGATACTCTGAACCTGATCAGAGCTAGTAGCTGGATAGAATATAGTCCCTAGGGTAGAAGACACTACTACTATTTTGTTAAATAGACATGTGATCTAACTGCCTTTCTAACTGCACATTTATACTCATGTATCCGTGCTGCCTCTAACCATCTTAATGCAAAATCCCGTAACTGGCCAACAAGCGGAGAATAGGTGAAGTCCTCAGCTCTGAATGGGACAGTTACATTATCTGCTTCTAGGCTCAGGGAACACCAAAAGGGAGAAAGAAGAAAGAAAGGGAGAAACAGAGGATGAGGAGGCAGGCATCTTCTATATATGGCAGATTCACACACAAGGCCCACAAGGAAGGGGAGGGACTTCCAAAATGGCTAGCAAAAGGGATGTCCATTGATTCAACAATGTAGCCGCTGATCTGTTGTCCACACTCCAGTAAATAACATCCCTCCCATGATTCTTCAGTAACCCTAATTAAGCTCAGTCACACACACACACACACACACACACACACACACACACACACACACACACACCACGAAAGCTATAAGGAGACTTGTTGTAAGAAGAAAGGTTTCATCAGAAGAAGGGGGAAGATAAGAGAGGTTGATGGAAAAGATGTAAAAAATGTCTAAAATTCACAATATATATTCATAAAGCTGTTAATGACTTTTTTTCTAAATTGGGAAAGAAAGAATAAGCCTACTTGCCCAATTATGCTTCTTTCTAACTGAAGCCAATCAGACCTTTATACCTAGAAATTTGAACACAAATTCATAACCTAGTTCCTCTTGCAGTCTCTAGGCCACTGGAGTGACTCCAGTCACTGTATTCCTGTCCACATCGCCTGGATGGCAGAATGGGCCCAGATCTGACCTGCCTGTAGCTTTCTGTCTCACTTCGTCTTGTTTCTCTATCACCTCTCATTTCTCTTTTCTAAATTCCCCCTCTTTTTTCTAAGCATGCTAATCTGTTTCCATGGCTTAACATTTTCCAACATGTCTTACAAAATAAAAATTGGAGCTCCTCATCTACCACAGAAAAGATGGGTCATGAGACTTAGTGCTCAAGCCAC
Source organism: Micromys minutus (assembly GCF_963924665.1). NCBI lineage: Eukaryota > Metazoa > Chordata > Mammalia > Rodentia > Muridae > Micromys > Micromys minutus. Next base: position 79,628,706 of record NC_137971.1, read on the forward strand.
ATGCTCTCCATACTTTGGAAACACCTCTGATCAGTTTCTGAAGAAGCTAAAATGTAGGAGACAGAATTAAACCTCCTGGCCTTCAATGCCTGCTTATGTTCGGGATACATTTCCCAAGTCAGCAAAAAGATAAGGGCTTGGGTGGAGTTGGCTTGTTTTAAGGTCAGCAGGTAAAAATTTGCTTCCTTTAAATTTCTAATTGTAAATCCCAATGGGATTAAGGGTCACCCTCAACAGACTCCTCACAAAGACCTAGAATCCTCATATATAAGCCTGCTGTCCTTGACCACCTGGTAGCTCCTCAACTTATTAGTACAGATGGACTTGAATCATTGGCTCCAGTACACATCTGAGAACCCGCTTCCTCCAAAAAGTAACAGCTGAAAATAACAGCAGCAACACGCCAACACATGTTATCTCTTTAATTTCAGAAAAAAAAAATCATTAAAGACCAGGCATCTGCAAAGATGTGGTAATGAGGAAGCCCACGAGGCAGAAGTACTGGATGCTTACAGCGCAGCCCCAACCAGAGTGTTCTAAAGACACCCATGCTCCACTTTCTTCCACTGGATAGCTTCTCTTAAGTGTCTTCAGGAAGCAAGGGCCCTGCCACCAAATTTGGGGCAATTTTGCTTCTAGAGTTGGCTATTTCATGAGACAGCATATGGACCCCAGGAAATCACACAAGCTCAGTCTGTGCTGTTCTATTTTAGAGACCGGAGGCTCCAATTTAAGAGTTTGAGACAAGTCCATTCTCAATATGATTTTTGATTGGAATGCTCCAACAAAAAGATAGGAGAAGTTGGCTATTCTGATTACTAAATCAGTCCAACCAGAAACTTGATCATCACAAGAAGCCTTCTAAAAGCCACTTGTGTTCATTTAAGGGTCAGGATTTCAGAAACACTGGGTACATCAGTCTATTAAGAGATGAGGTCATTTAATATAGAACAGGACAATCAACAAAAAGACTCAGACTCCTCTGACTGTTTATCAGTAGACATGGGTCCAAGTAATTCAGAAAAGTCCAATTATGTTCCCAATGTGAGTATCTTGGAACTATAAATCCCTGTGTTAGTTCATCCTAAGAAAATTTCCTGAAGAAGTCAGAAGGGTACTAGAGAATCCTTGAAACCCATTCCCAGATCAGGACATTAATCTGCCAAGAAGCCAAGGGCACTTTAGTTGTTCTGACATAGAAATCACTCCTGATGGAGGTTTGACATACTGCCATACCTACCAGAGCCTAGACCTATTGCCATACCCATCAAAATCGTATTAAGCCTTTCTCCTTTAAGTTGCTTTTTCAGGACATTTCATCGTAGCAACATAAAAAGTACCATCTTTAAACCTTTGTTTATTTACTTCTCTGTAATGGAGCATGTGTCCTGAGATGCCCCCATAGCCCTACAAATGCCAGTTTTTGTTTAGAGCTTATTTCTTCTCTTGCAGCCACAGAACTTTGATAGATTCTAAAAAAGCTCCTCACCCTCATGATCTCATCCCCTTCCTTCTTGCTATAAAATGCCTACAGGCATGTGAGCTCCATCTGAAGAAATGTCTCCAATTATGTTTCTTCACCCAAACATCTGCATGGCATTTCAGCCCACAGTTTCACACTTTCATTAATGGAGGTAGAGTCTTCAAATACATGCAAAGTTAAAAATAAAGAAGACTATTGGCTTTATCTCAACTACATGAAGAAGAAACAGAAGGCTTCTGAGATAAATGATCATACCCCAAGATATTAGAGCTCATATGATGTGCAGAAACAGAGAACCAGTTGTGTCTGTTTCTACTCTGAGAATTCAGTACTCACTGCCAGTTTTGGTGCCTCCAGACTGATGTTTTCAAGACTGTGTTGGAATATAAAGAACTGGTTCTAATCAGGGATCCACTGTGACTGTGCTATGTGATTTTGAGCAAGTTTCCTACCTGTTCCAGATTGATTTTAGCATCCACGAATTAAGGCCCTAGCAGCACCCTATTCTCATTAACTTGCCACATTGACCAATTCACAAAGTATCATTAGGGAAGAGGATGTAGGCTCAACAAAGTCAAGGGGCACTCTTTCATGGAGAGAGATGTAAGATATGTAGAGAAAGGAAGAAAGAAAGGAAGGAGGAAGGAAGGAAGGAAGGAAGGGGAAAAGAAGAGGGAAGGACAAAGAGAGTTTCTCACAGCATGAAAGGCTAAAATCAACCATATAGACCCAGAGATCCTTGTTTGGCACAAAACAAAGAAAGCAGATATTGGGAATCAAATTAAAGAACCAAAACAGAACATGAGAAAAATCTGTGGTGCATGGATTAAATGTGTCTGGCACTGAGTTCTGATAGTTATTATTTATCAGTTCAATTAAAGAACAAGTTTCCTAGTTTCAGTTCAAAGATATAACCACTATTCTATTCTCAAGTCCTATGAGATAAATGTTTTAACTGATCTAAACATCATGTTAGTCTTTCTGTGTCTGGTTTATATGATTTTACATAATGTTATCCATCCTGTCAGGATTTCATCTTTACTATGACTGTACTTGTGCGTGCATGCATGTGTGTGTGTGTGAGAGAGGGGGGGGGAGGGAGATTTTCATTATCCCATGTAAATATTACATAACTCATAAGCATGTATGTCATGAATCAATCAAAGATCATTTTTTAAAAGGAGATGAAATCAAAAGACCCCTGTGAGCACCAAGAGAGGTAAACAAAGAGAAAATGCTGTGATGGATGGGGAGCAGTGGACCTCATTGGTTGGCTCTGTTTCCTCACATGAGGATGCAGGGGGAGGTGGAACATGAAGATGCAGGGGGAGGTGGAACATGAGGATGCAGGGGGGGTGGAACATGAGGATGCAGGGGGGGTGGAACATGAGGATGCAGGGGGAGGTGGAACATGAGGATGCAGGGGGGGTGGAACATGAGGATGCATGGGGGGAGGTGGAACATGAGGATGCAGGGGGGGTGGAACATGAGGATGCAGGGGGGGTGGAACATGAGGATGCAGGGGGAGGTGGAACATGAGGATGCAGGGGGGGTGGAACATGAGGATGCAGGGGGGGTGGAACATGAGGATGCAGGGGGGGTGGAACATGAGGATGCAGGGGGGGTGGAACATGAGGATGCAGGGGGGGTGGAACATGAGGATGCAGGGTCGGGGAGTGGAACATGATTCTTTGGAAGCAAACAGGTCTCTGGAAACAGAGTCTTCAATGTATGGTAGATAACTCCCTGATATTGTGGTGCTCAAATTGGAAAGAGAATGAAACATGGAACCAAATGTTCTCAGGAGCTGGACCAGTTATCAGGAATTCCATCCATTTCTCAGCTGGAGTCACTCTGCATCTGACAGCTTACCCTTCAGGAATTCAGTGTATTATTCCTAGTCCTTTAGGGTCCAAGATGCTTTCTGTCTTTCTCTCTCTGTTTCTCTCTTTGTTTCTCTCTCTGTTTCTCTGTTTCTCTGTTTCTCTCTCTCTCTCTCTCTCTCTCTCTCTCTCTCTCTCTCTCTCTCTCTCTCTCTCCCTCTCCCTCTCCCTCTCCCTCTCCCTCTCCCTCTCCCTCTCCCTCTCTCAAGATTTATCTCTTGCTCTCACTCTCACTCTCACTCTCTCCTCTTCCTCCACATAAATCAACAGAGAGCCCTGCTCCATCCCAGGTGATAAATGAAACCCTTCCCTAAAGAGTTTGGCCCAAGCCCAAAGCAGCAGCTTGCTTGTCGATTTATTGTCCATTTAAATCATTCTTGCCTCTCCTGACAAAATGTTAATGACAAAATATAGGTGATCTTCCAAGAAATGGAAAAGCCATATTTTTGCAACTGGAAATGAGAAATGTATTATTAACAATGAGCATTAATTATATATTTGAATGCCCACATGGGAGGGGTGATAGGGCATAATTTGCAAAGTGGGTGGGGATGTGGAGGCCAAAACTTATCACGATCATTTTATTAAGCACTGATCCTATTTCCTGCAACTATGAATATTTCATTTGGAATATTTATTTCATCTTATTATTCAGCCATTGCTCCTCAGCTAAGCCCAGGTTTTAGACAAGTCTCTTTTTCCTGATCTTCTTTGTGAGAGAGTGATTCTCTTGCAGAAGTGATATATGGTTCTAAAAAAAAAATCATGAAAACAAATTAAAATCTACTCAGACCCTACAAAGATACATAAGCAATGGTGACCTAGGGATGCAAAGAACAGTAAACAGTTCTGTGGGCAAAGATGGGCATCTTCACTACTGCAGAAGTCTTCCTCATTCTTACAACAGAATCCCTGTCCCAAGTCTAGACAGTGCCCTGTCAGCCCTTCATCCTATGTCCTGATTGATTGTGCCAGTACTGCATGGATGCTACAAACATGTGCTTGAGGAACTGGATAGCTCACTGGATGCATAGACAAGCACAGACATACACATCAGACCCATACCACAAAGAAACCTGAGCTGAACATACAGGACTCACAATAGGCATATATGCAAACAAGTGATTAGTAATACTCAGATATGCACACTCACATAACTCACACTCCAGGACAAGTGGCCTTCTTCCTTGATGGCATGAATGACAGCTATGTTTGTATTTGTGTCCCTAGCCTACACATGAGACTAATCCTATAATTTCTCTATGATATGAATACTGTGACTACTTTCAGACAATGACCTCCTGCCACCTTTACAAGCTCACAACAAGCCAGTTTTAAGATGTGCGCTTTTGTACTTTCACGGGGGCTAAGAAAAAAGCCTTCAGAACACACACACTACTACAGGATTGAAAATGTAGACTAAAGGGCCAGAGAAGTGCTCAATAGTTAAAGCCTTTGCTGTGTTGGTTAGTTTTATCGTTTACCTTGACACAACCTACAATCACCTGAAAAAAAAAGTCTTAATAAGGTCTTATCTAGATTAGAGTGGCCTGTGTCTTTGGCTGGGGTGGGAGGTGTTGTCTTAATTGCTAATGAGCATGAGAAGACCTACACTGAGTGTGGGCAGCACCATTTCATGGGCTGTGCACTTGACTGCCCAAAAGTAGAGGAAGTGAGCTGAGTACTAGGAAGAACGATCCAGGTGTTCCTCTCTGCTCTTGACTATGATTTGATTACTTAAGTTTTTGTCTTGATTTCCTTGAAATAGCAGACTGGAATCAGGAATTGTAAACCATATAAACCCTTTCTTCCCCAAAGTTGCTTTTGGTCATAGTGTTTTACCCCAGCAACAGAAATGAAACCAGAACGCCACCTTGCAAGCATGAGGACTGGAGTTCAAAGCTTCTGAGCCACATAAAAGCTCAACGAGGGTGACAATGGGCTGACTGTAATCCCGGCATGACTGGGGTTACACATGAGATCCTTGGAGCAAGCTAGCTAGCTAGACTGACCATATTAGTGAGCATCAGGTTCACCCTGACACCATGAATAAGGTGGAGAACAGTGGAAGGAAATCCCTCAAGTCAACCGTAGGCCTCCATATTTGCATGCACACGTGCACACTCAAGTTGATGTGGACATGCATGCACACATCCACACTACACACATTTACACATGAGAAGACAAATAACATAGATGTCAAAGCTACTGCGTGTAGCCACTGCATATAAGACTGTTGCGCATCACTGGTATCCTACTTAGGGTTACAGTTACTGTGATAAAACATCATGACCAAAGTAGCTTGGGGAGGAAAAGGTTTATTTGCCTTATGCTTCAATTTTGTTCATCACTGAAAGAAATCAGGGCAGGAGCTCAAACATGGCAGGGACATAGAACAGGAGGGGAAGCAGAGACTATGGAGAAATGCTGCCTACTGACTTGCTCTTCATGGCTTACTTGGCCTGCTTTCTTATATAACCAGAACTACCAGGCCAGAGACAGCACCACTCACAATGGACTGAGCCTTCCCCCAATAATCACTAATTTAGAAAGTGCCCACCAGTAGTGGTTTTCAACTTTCTTAATGCTGTGACGATTCAATACATTTCCTCACGTTGTGGTGACCCCCCTCTCCATAAAATCATTTCCATTGCTACTTCATAAAAATAATTTTGCTATTGTTACCAATCATAATGTAAATATTTTTAAAGACAGAAATTTTCCAAAGAGGTCCTGACCCACGGGTTGAGAACCCCTGCTCTACAGGCTTGCCTTCAGCCCCATTTTATGGGGCATCTTCTCAACTGAGGTTCCTTCCTCTCTGATGACTTAAGCTTGTGTCAAGTTGACATAAAACTGGCCAGCAGAATTGGTACACTTAAGAAAGACAGTGCAGTCCTGCATTTAAGCAGCGGGTCCACATCTTGTGCCCACTGATGAATCACAGCTCATTTCATTCCCCAGTATTCATAGAAACTAAGTATATTTATTTTCTCTAGTCAGCGACAAGAGAAGTCAAGCCACTTACCCACACACACAGCTTGCAAGTGTGAGTAAGAACTAAACTCTCTGCCTCTAAGGCAGGAAAGTTTTCTCCTTGAATCTCAGGTAGCAATGACAAAGGCTTGGGACACTTTTCTTGCAGCTTCCTGCTAGTGTTCTGTGTGATGTTTTCTTAACTGTTATGTTTCTACCCATGTTGGGCTCCAGACCCCAAAGGCCTGGTTCTGAGTTCCCAAAGGTCTTTGAGCTTATAGGTTTTTAGAACTTTCCTTTCCCCCAAAGACACTTTCTGGTTTTGGAGTTTTGTTTTGGATGGGAAATAAACTCCTGTGTGAAAGGTGGGTAAGAAACTTTACAGAGGTTTTTTTTTTTTTTTTTTCTTTCTTTTTTTCTGGGACATAGTTTTCAATGAATGATCAAGGCCTCAGAGGTTTTAAGGTGATTACTAAGAACCCCTCATAAGACCATTCTTTACAACCTTAAATAAAGGGGATATGCAAATGAAATCATACAAAGCCCTTGGATTTGAGTATAAAGTTTAAAGGATTATTCCCCTTTCATACGGAGCATTTGGTGACATTCTCATGGAAAAACATTAAGGACAAAAAAAAAAAAAAAAAAAAAAAAAAAAAAAAAAAAAAAAAAAAAAAAACAGCAGGTTTTAAAGTTGTATGAAGTGTGCGATCATAATTAAGCAAATTATCTGGAAGTGTGGCAGGGCACAAGGGAAGGCTGAGGATAATACACAGAAATGCTAACAGCATTCGTTGCTAAATGGACACTTCCATTTTTCTATTCTTAGCAATCGATTTTTTTCTCCCAATTCTCCCCAGTTTAATAAAAAAGATAGTTGCCTTTGTCATGGATGGAAATAAACGGTTAAGAAACTATAACACATTAGAGGTCTAGTATTAAAATCTACAGGGAGGTCTAGCACCATAGACTTAAGAGGGAACTTGCAAAATACTAGTGTGTTTCTGCGTTTACTGATGCTAGACTAGACCACATTTTGTTTACTTCTTTCCTTTGCTCCTCTCCTTTCTGAGATAACAGAATATATGTGAAAAGCAAATGCTCTCAGAGGCCTGGCTTTTGAACACATCTCTCCTCTCCACCCTGGGAGACAGCGCCACCCTCTGTGTCAGGTGCATATTTATCACTTCTCCAGGCAACACTGTAGTTGTTCTTGATTGGGTACTCACTACTGCCACATTCCCTGTGTGCCTCATGGGTGTTCCATGGATGTGGAAAGGTTAAAGGAAAGACATTGTGCATTTTCTTACCAAAGCCTTATGCAAAACTGAAACCTCTCATCCATCCTATGCCCCAGCCAGATACAGCAGATAAAGAGAAATCCATGTGCACCATAAAGCATCCTGTATTCCTATGAAATCAATGGGTCTTCCCCCGCATCTCCCCAAACCCCCAGAAGCTATGGCATCGACAAAGAATCATCAGGTTCTGGTGAATTTACCACAAACATTGTTATCCTGGAAATAGCCATAAGGAAAACATAATTGTTTCTTTCAGACTTGGGATGAGATTTATACTCACTTGCTGGGCAGCACATTTTTCCAATCTGCCTTAATTCTATAGCAATGGAAACTTGATCTAAAAACAAAAACAAAAGGAAATATGATCTGTCCATTTATTTTCTAATGGTGCAGATTTCCTCCTTCAAGGCCAAAGCTATAGCTTAAATATTAAAATATATGTTCATCACGGTCCTTACCAGCACCTATTAAGCTGGGGATGAGGCAAGATTCCTAATTGATTGACAGTATATTTTTATTCAGTCTCTCTTAAAATAATGGTGCATAGAACTTTATGTCATTACTTTTTAATGATCTTAACCTAGCTAATAGCACAGTAATATTCAAAAAAGAAGGAGGGAATTATTTCCACATTTAATTTTTATTGCAAAAAATTGAGAGGAGCTCTCTTTATTTTTTTTCTTTTGTCTTTTGTCTTTTTTCTTTTCTTTTCTTTTCTTTCTTTCTTTCTTTCTTTTTTTTTTTTTTTTTGCAAGAGAAGCTGTCTGCTGCCTGTGACTGCATTAGCTCTGCCACATTACAGCTGAACTAATGGGTCAAAGCCAAGTGATTAGTCTCCTAAGCTTCCAAGCAGTGCCAAGCATCAACTGACTGGCTCCTGGAGACTTGGACATTTCAATGACTGCATGAGGTTTGCTTGGTTTCCCATCATGTCAGGCCCTTTCTACCTTCTAGATCACATGACCTGATGATTTGTGCTGCTTTTCATGTTTAGGCCACACAGACTAATCAGGAGAGAGGATAGTGCTACAGCCTTCTATAAAAGTATCCTCTACTTCAGCATATTTCAGGCTTGGTAGAGAGTGTGATGATGATCTGACGAGGCTTAGGCAGTCATTCATGGTTCATTCATGGGCTGTTCTGTTCATTCAGGAATTGTCCCAAACCTTTATGTTCCTTAAGGGCTGTTCCCATGGTGGAATTGGGTTTTGTTCCAATCATGCCAGTTTCCCAGTTTCAAGTTGCTCTGTGCATTTATGGAGGCCAGGGAGTAATTTTAGGATTGTTCTTCAAGTACAGCCCACCTTGTTTTTCAGAGAGGGGATATCATTGGCCTGGAATCCTTCAAGCAAGCTAGGCTGGATGGTCAACAAGCTCCAAGGATCTTCCTGTCTCTGCCACCCAAGCATTGGATAAGGCACAATTTCATAAACAATCTTATCTTCTTTAAAAAAAAAAAACTTAATCTTTGAGACATGTTCTTACTATGTACACTGGCTGGCCTAGAACTTGCTATGTAGACCAAACTGGCTTTGAAATCATAAAGATTCTACCCCCTCTTCCCTCCCAAATGTTGGGATTAAAGTAATGTGCCCAACTTTTTAACATGGATGTTGACTCAAGTTCTCAGCAAGCATGGTACCAACTGTGGCATCAATGTAGATGCAGGATGCCCTTGATTGAATGAAATAGAACAAACATCGTTAAGTTTGGAGGCTTAACCAAGTAACCAAGTACTTGGGAGGTAGTACAGAACAATTGATGAAAGTTTGAGGCCAGCCTGGTCTCCAAAACAAAGTCCAAGCCAACCAGGTGTACAAAGTGAGACCCTGTCTCAGAAAAGGGGTGGGGGAGTACAATTGACTTATTAAGGATACTTGCAGATGATGAAGAATAAAAGGTAATAACCCAATTTAAATAGTTGAATGCATTGTGCAATGCATCCCAAATGGTATTAATTTTCAAAAACAGGAGTATGTCCTTGGACTACAATGAGATTATAATGAGATGTCATCTCATTGATAGGATGGCTAAACTTAAAAAGACTGCCTTATGGAAATTTACAAGTTCAAAAGCCAATTTTAAAGTAGAAATTTGGACAGAAATACCCTGCATGGGTAGACAATGTTGTTCCCGGAAGGCATGGATTCTTAAATTAAAACAAAAATAAAACTCAACTCCAGTAACTAACAGGTACCTCTCGATTATGCAGAGACCCCAGGAGTACTCAAAACAATAGATGTTATTGCTGTTTCTCTTGGATACCTACCATAATTTTATTATAAGTACCCGTTGCTGAAGATACCACACACTTTGGCTGCAGGGCACAAAGATATAGACAGTTAATATTGAACTCAAGGACAGTTCCTACCTGCTGTCTGGCTTGCACAGAGAGGTGTCCTTTGGGTATTTTCCCAGAAGCCCACATGGCACCTTGCCCAGTACTAGACCCAACATGCTACAGTATACACCTGTCAGACAAGATACAGCAACTAATGAAACGGTGCTACAATTCCTATGGATGTATCCAACTGCTTTCTTCTTGGTTCTGAAGCCTTCTCAACAGGTGGAAATCCATTCCTAACATTGTAAAGCTGGTCAAAAGTCTACGTCTGGATTGACCATGTGCCCTGGAGGGAACCTATGTTAATTGTTTTGCTCTGTGGTCATGTTGTTAAACTGCTTTCCAAACATTTATGTTTATACCGACAGATACATTCTGCTCTTCGATTTCACTTCTCTTTGCAGCAGCTAGTGGCTAATGTGGAGACACTCAACTGCTCAAGGTTCTGAGACTGAGCGATCCCAAGTGCTCTTCAGTAAGTGGATCATTTGTGCCAATCATATGTGCATAGGGAACGCTGGGGAAGAGTAAGGGGAATGAAGGTAAGAACTGGAAAACACTGAGGAAAGCCGTGAAATGCTGTCTTTTGTTCAGGATATGGCCACTGCATACATGAATTCACAGGACCTGTGGTTCCCTGCACAAGGTCAAGTCGCTCAACACTGGTAAAGTGTGGATGGTAAAGAGTTCCTGGGGCACTGCTAATTAAGAAGCTATTGACAGTTGATGAAAACTGAAGGAGGGGAATTTACTTCTTCTTTTTGGCCTTTGGAAAAACTCAGTGGGATAACATTTTTAAAGGACATGAAATTGGGAGGGAGACACTTTGAAGGATCCCAGGGAGAGCTAGAAAGAGGAATGGGGTGTAAATGATCAAAATACCTTGTGTAAAGTTTATTTTTTGCAGAGAATAAAGCAAAACATTATTTTAAAAAGACTAACACAACAATAATTTGCAAAAGTGCAGAATAAGAATGAACTTCATAGATTTTTGTTTTGAATATAAAACAGAGTTCAAAAAGTTTCCTATAGAACTAAATCTACCCCTATGCTTTGAACTCAGCCCTCCATTCATAAGAAACCACCCCCCAAAGTGAATGGCAGTCTTACAGAAGATGTGTACCACATGAGCAGTAGCAGCCATATTGATTAACAGCCAAAGCTGGCACAAAGACCCAAGAATGCAAGCATCACTGAAGAAACTAGAGCATCTTCACCCAACTGAAAACTACTCAGTCAGCAAAGAAAAAAAGTCCTGGTCTCTGACTCAACAGATATTAATCTTGGGCACTAAGTGATGGGAGTCATGATGCAGGAGTAGAAGAAATAACAGGAATCTGTGAATATCAAACCACTAAAATCAAGCTATAATGGGAAATTTGTCAGAATAGCCAAGGTATCTGAGGATCATGGATCACAGGAATGGTCTAGGGCATTGTATAGGGTGACAGTCATGTCCGTTGGCTTGATAGGTACTTAGGTTTCAAAAGTATCTTCATCAGAATTCATTCAATGCTACATTTACAATTGCCCATTCCATTGCTTGTAAAATATATTTTAAAATATCTCTGGATTATTAGCTCTAAATAAGACATTTTTATCACCTTCTCCAAGGGTCAAGAAACACCATGGAAGAGAATACAGAAAAACATTTGACGGAGGACAGGGAGGTAAACAGGGATGTGATGAGTGGCACGATTAGAAGGTGTGGCCCTATTTGAGTATGTGTTTCACTGTGGGTATGGGCTATATGACCCACATCTTAGCTGCCAGGAATTGAGTATTCTCTTAGCAGCCTTCAGATGAAGATGTAGAACTCTCATCTCCTCCCACGCCATGCCTGCCTGGATGCTGCCATGTCTCTGCCTTGATGCTAATGGAATGAACTTATGAACCTGCAAGCCAGTCCCAATTAAATGTTGTCATTTATAAGAGTTTCCTTGGTCATGGTATCTGTTCAAAGCAGTAAAACCCTAACTAAGACAAGGGACAAGTCATCTCTGAACACAACAGAGGCATTGCATGCATGAGCTCTCTGTAGCCGAAAATATCTGCACGAGACTGTGCCCCTGAAAATATTATCATGGATGAAGAGGAGCCCACGGGAGTGAGGGCTGCTGGAAAAGTATTGGCTGTAGAGGCAAGGCCATCACCTGTTTCAGTAGTATTGTGATGTAGACAATGACAAATGTTCTGACTTCAGCAAATCACCTCCCACCCATGCACAGGCAAGACATAATTGTGTCCCCACACAATGGAAAGACATGAAAGTGGAAGAGGGTGTTGCTGAGAAGGAAGGAGGGGGCATATGAAAGAGAAAAGGGGGTGAAGAGATTATTAAAACTAATTTAAAGTAAAAAACTGAACTCTAGTAAATGATACATATATGAATATCGAAAAAAGCTATTTTGAAATATATCAATAATATTGGATGGATAGATGGATGGATGATGGATGGATGGATGGATGGATGGATGGATGGATGGATGGATGGACAGATGGATGGATGATCCAGACAGAATATAGACAGGAGAAGACAGGGAGTGAGTGTCAGTAAGCTCTTGGGTGAGGGTGTAAGCCTGCTAGCTGCTTCCACCACTGCCCCAAGACATCAGACTCCTGCTTCCAGTAGATATTTTTCAATAGAGAATCACACCAGGGAACTAACCAGAGTGCTTCCCTGCCTTCAGCTTCAGACTAGGGTTGTGCCATTGGTTTCCTTATTTCTGAGCCTTCTGATTACAGTGAGCCTACAAGATTCTCTGGCTCCCCAGTGTACTAATGTCCAATTTGGGATTCCCAGCCTCCAATTGTGAAACAAATCACTGGATACCTCATAATTATTAAAAAGGGTTACTGTCACGTGAGCATGAGTAGGACAATGTGTTCATAAGTTATCATCTTTTATCTCGTTTTCTAGTTTAGGAGTCATTTGCAGGCAAGGACACAGACTCAGGCAGGTTGCAAAATTTGCAAATGGAACACAGCCACTATGTACAGGGTAGTATCAACATTAAAAATATAGGGTGTCTGGTTTTAAATATGTTTTAATATGCCCTGAGATCAAGATATTTTTTCAGGTTCCTCCTCATTCCGTAATCCCAATTCTATAGGGGCAGGAATTATTGTTGATTATAGTCATTAAGTTTAAAGGGTTTGCTGAAAAAATTAAGTATAAGTTAATAAGTAGCTGATCCTGTCTCAGACAATCTGAAGTCCCAGCAGACTCCGGAGACATAGCACAAATGAAGCTAAACAAAGCTGGTGACACAGATCTGGGGAGAGAACCCAGCTGTTCCCAGGATCCTAGGATGAACTGATTCTGCGGTGGAAGCTAAATATTTTTCTGAGGCTGAATCAAGGGACATGCAGCAGTGGGAGGGGGGTCGGGGGCGGGGGCGGAGGCATTTGTTCTCAGAGTAAATGAGGGAATTATTTTTCTTGAATAGATTGGTAAGAATGTTTTGTACCTTAGTCAAGAAATGGCAGTTCAACAGTGAAGGGTATCTGCAGTAAACAGAAAGAAAAGAAAGTATTATTCAACTAGATCCATCCAGGGCACTGGCTAAAGGTGTGGGAACCAGGTGAAGCTCTGCTCAGAACTGAAAATTCAGCTCATGTGTTTCTTTTCATGTTAATCTCATAAATTATTGATTTAGAACTGGAAGAGTCCGGATAAATGGGGACACTAACTGGTCTTTCAGTTGGTATGGGGCTGAAATAGGTTAAGGTCTGGTTTCTAACAGAGGCTCACGGGTTTGACACACTTGGTGTTATTGCTTACACAGTTAACCTCCTTCAATTAGATCTCACACAGGTGATGTCAAACCATGGCAGTCTCCTCTTTTATAATCAGCATTTTGTAGCTTTCCAAAATGTTCAACACCATTCTCACTCCCTCCTTCCTATCTTCCTCCCTCCCTTTCTCTTTCCCTCTGCTACTTTTCTCTCATCTGTCCACCTCCTCTTTTGATCTTTCATCTCCATAGTACAGACCCATGGGGCAATTATTTTGCCTTACTTCATAAGAAAATAGAAGAGCAACTGAAGCACAGTGGGCATGACTTTGCCTTCCTTTTCTCCCATCAGGGTAGTAATAGAAATAGCAGGAGTGAGCTGTCAGTTGTCCGCAGGTCAGATTCTCCAGCAGAAGATTGCAAGCGTCCTAAGCTCAGCATTGCCCACTTTTGGCAGACTCAAGAAAAGAAAGTATCTTATTTTGACCACCATTTTGAGGCTCCTTGCCTTTATGAAATGGAAGGTGTTTCCTGGGCTCTCTAGATGCCCAGACTCCCCCAAAGCATTCCAGAATCTGGCAGATGTGAGAAGCTCACAGGGGAAAAGAGTTTCACTCTCTCAATCTCAGCAAAGTGCTGAGACCTGGGCCTTTGAGTCTTACCTATTCCTGACACTTGTTTGTTCTCTCTTTGTAGAAGGCATGTGCTTGGGATTTTCAGGTGGTCTGGGGGACACCTACCCTTTGTTCCTTAAAGGAAAGCTGGTGGATGCTGAGAAGGCAAAAGTGTGTACTTTCTGGTAAGGTTCATGAATCATGAACATGTTCTCATGAAAGTGCTTCATGGCCACCCTCCTCTGGCACAAGCTGCCACTTCCAAGCTCTCTAACCCATCCTGTGAGATCACCCACATGCCTATGAACCAATCAAAAGCCCTTCCTCCCCTCCTGCTAGTCCCTTTCCTAGATTCAGGACATGTAATTCTTAATTTTGCTCACTAGTTTAACCAGAAGCATCTGTGTGATCTCTGGATTGGGGCTATCCATCAGAACCTGTTAGGGCCATTTTATAGGGAAGATACAAACTTTGACTTATGAACCCATGGTAGCTATATATGTTTACACAAGGCCTGTGTTGATCAGCTTTTTGCCAACCTGGAACAAGATAGGGTCACCTAGGAAGAAAGAATCTCAACCGAGAAAAATGTTTCCACCAGATTTATCTGTATGTAAGCTTATAGAACATTTAATTATTGATTAAGTTTAGGTGAGCTCAGCTTACTGTGGGTGGTTGTTTCCCTGGAAAGGTGTCCTGGGGTGTATAAGAAAGCAGACTAAGCAAGCCATGAAGAGCAAATGAGTTAGCAGCATTTGGTCATGGTTTCTGCATGAGTTCCTGCTTTCAGGTTCCTGCCTTGATTCCTGCACTGACTTCCCTCCATGGTGAACTACAAATGGAAGCTGAAATAAATCATTTCCTTCCCAAGATGCTCTTAGTCATGGTATTTTATCATGGCAACAGAAAGGTAACTAAGAGAGGGTTTGCACAAAATTGGACCCATCCATTCTCAAACACGAGGAAGGGTGGGGTTCTTGGGGTCTAACACCATATTTATAACTTGTGTGAAAGCTTGGTAAAATACATTCCACAGACATCTATATGCACACATAGAAGCAAGAGCCATTTATTTATTTATCTATTTATTTATTTATATATGTATTTATGTATTATCTAGATACTAACAACTGAGTTAAGAATAACAATGCTGATACTTGTGACACAGGCATAAGATCACTGCTCTTCTCGGGCTCATGAGAGGTTCAGTTAAGTGTTTGTGAGGGAGAAATTGTGCTATTTGGAATTCATTGTGCCTCTTCCCAAACATGGTTACCAGTTCTTTGATGTTCCAAGGGCCTTACTCAAAAATAAACTAGGGCTGAGGAAGTGTCTTAGTTAGAAAACAAAAACACTTAGCAAGCAAGCGTGAGGGCCTGAGTTCAGTTCTTCAGCAACCACAGAAAAAGCTAGGATGTTGGCATGTTTCTATAATATTAGTTCTGGGGAGGGAGAGACAACAGGGCCTCTGGGGCTTGCTGGCAGCCAGTCTAGCTGAGCCAGGGAGTTGAGTTTCAGTGATAAGACCCTATCTTATAAAAAACAAGATAGATAGAAATTTAGGGAGACACTTAATGTTGACACACATGTACACACATGGGCATGTGTAAAACTAAACAAAAACAAACAAACAAACAAAAAGATTGAGTTCCTACATAAGAATAAAAAAAAAAAAAAAAAAAAAAAAAAAAAAGGAAGTGAATTGCAAATGGCCACCAGAATCTCTGCTCCAAGAAAATTGTGTTGCTTGTCTTTGCTTCCCCAAGCTCTTCATTTCCTGATTGTAGCTGATTCACCTTTATAATGTCCTTTCTAGCACTGCCGCAGGACAGCTCACAGACTCTTTAATTGAATATTGCCAACCAGGTAAAGTCACAAGGTGGAGGAGGGAGACATGCCTGTAGCCTGTTGGAATCTACAACGAGTACTTTATTGACTTCAAGGCTGCTTACTAAAAGAGATGATTTATACTAAATCCTAGCACATAATAAATGCTCAATAAACATTATGCCCTCTCGATCCCTCTTCCTCAGAAACACAATTTATTTTCTACCTGGTGATTAATTAGTAGAAAGTAAGTTGCAGAGCTGAATGATGTGCCATTCAGACCATGGACAGTTGGTTCATCATGAATAATGTAATGTCACATTTTGGACTATTTATATTCAGATGAACTATATGTAATGTGCCACCCATGCTAAAGAGGAACATTAATATTTAGCATTCCATACTAACCATGGTGATTAATTCGACCTTAACTTTGTGTCTTCTTTGCAGAATTCTCAGTCTCCTCTCTTTTCTCAAAGGGACACCATAAGACATTTTTGATAAATATATAAGCAGGCTTTACTTAGGCACTGCTAAAAGCAGTTGAATAGGATGTTTCAAGAGCCTTAAATGTTTCTACATAGCTGTTCATCCAGATGTCTTAGCTCTGAGACTACCCTAAACAGACATTCCAAAACATGACAAGATAGTGATGGTGGGGGCTCTTTATGCACAAATGTATAATGATAGATGATTGGTTGAATCATTCATTCATCATGTGGAACATTATTCAGTCATTAAGAATGATGTACACAAAACACTAACATCCCAGGAACATATTTCTGTCACAGATTAAGTAAAACTAATGAACACAGAATAAGGAACAGAAGGAAACACCAGAGAGCTCATAGTGACTGCAGTTTTTGTTTCCAACAAATTCTTCTGGTGTACAACATATTTGCTCATATCCTCTTCCTCAGCTGCCCATGTGTAATCCCCTCCTCTTGCAGTTGGTCTCAGCAATTGTGCTCATGATCATAAAGCCATCTATTTAAACATTTATTTACACCTTAGTCCTGTAAAACACTCTGCCTTAGTCACAAAAACATCTTGGCCATGAGTAAGAGTCAAAGCAACATTCAAAGACTATCAGAGTGTTAAGAGCAAGAAACCATACAACCCTCATCCCTCACTGGGGTACCTGAAGTTCAGTGAATGTTTTGAAGGAAAAACATACCTGTTGATTATTATTGTCAAGATTCTAAGAATGAATTTCCCCATTTGCTTTTGTGAAAGAATTCTTTATAAATAAGCTAAACATCTCTGACCCTAAACTCCAACTCCATGAGGCCAGAGTCCTTGTTTTCTACCCATGCTTGTGACTCTCACCCAAGTACAGGGCCATATGTCCCACCAACAGGAATGGAGTTTTTTCTATTTGAGTATTTTGCAACAGCTTTTGTTAACTCACATTTTCTCCATCATAATTTCTACTGTTCATCCTTGTTGTGTGGCAAGTTCTTAAATTCAAGAACAATGGGGACAGAAAGAATGGCAGTATATTGAGCATCTCTGACATGTTGTCTATGCCACCAACTCCTAATATCTTCTGTCTAATCCTGCTAACAACTTTCCTATCACTGTATTTGCTTTTCACACATGAGCTAAGGCATACACAAGAAGCTGTGGAAATTGCCAGAACTCTGTCTCACAGTTGTGTGGAAATAAACCAAATCTACTTTACTCCTCTTTTCTTCTAGGAATCACCTAGTTATTTGGATGATTATACCAAGTTCTATAGCACCCACACCCATTTGATTCAGGGTCTTATGTATTCCAGACTGGTCTTAAACTTACCTTGTTGCATAGGATGCACATAAACAAGATCCTCCTGTTTCTACCTCATGAATACTAAGATTACAGAATGGTTACCTCCATGTCCAGTTTTATGTGGTCCTGGGGCTTGAGCCCAGGACTTAAAGCACCATATTAATCAAACCAAAACCCCACTTTCCTGACAGATTTTTGGGAGGATACATAGCAAAGGTCTACATGTTTAAAGCAAGATATTAAGTGATTAAAACTGGTGTACCTTGATATCTGCTAACCACATCCATTCTTTTGCTTATACCAAAGCATCAGAACTTGACTTTGAGACTCTTGGCTCCCTGGTTAGACTCTGATTCATCTTGACCACATGCTCATTTCTGCTATTAGCACAGAAACTGGTAATCACTACAGACTCAGCAGTGAGCTATGAGCTATGTTGGGCCTTCTGTTTATTGGTTTTGAAGGCTGGGACCCCACTACATTCAAAGATCCATGCTTCTTTCTGCCAACCCTCACCAGGCTGCAGCTGTGCCAGGATATTCTAATCACTGGAGTTTAAATGCTTTCAGAGCCAGGCCCATCATTAACACACCCATATGTGTATAGTCAGAATCACACATAGAAGCATACATACTACTTTGCCATAGTTGAAGAATGAATGGAACTTGTATGAGAGCCAGCTACCTAAACTCAGAGACCACCAAGGGCAACAGTGCACTGACTTGGGAAGGGTGAGAAATGATTAACTTACCCTTAGAAAGAAAGACTGAAGGAAGAAAGGAGAAAAAAGAAAGGGAGGTGGTTTGGATGAGAATGCCACATAGACTCACATATTTGCATGCTCAGTCAATAATAAATCATTTGAGAAGGATAAGGGAATGTGGCCTTGTTGGTTGGAGTAAGTTTGTTGAAGAAAGTTTATCACTAGAAGCGTATTTCAAAAGCCCATTCTCTCTTTCTTCTCTCATTTCCTTTTCTCTCCTGCCTATGGATCGGGATTCAAACATCTCAGCTGAGTTTTAGCACTATGCTTGCTTGCATGCCTGCCCCTATGTTCCCACCATGAAATAATGGACTAAACCTCTAAAATTGTAAGCAAACACTTAATTAAATATTTTGTTTTATAAGTTGTCTTGGTCATAGTGTCTTTTTACATCAACAAAGTAGTAACTAAAACAGAAGTTGGTGCCTGGAACTGAGATATTGGCTGTGACAACCCTGACCATGATGCTGTGTGGAAGAATGTGGAAAACTTTCGGACTTTGGATTTTATAGGTGGTTGAATGCTTTATATCAGGGTTTTCTGGGCCACCCTAATAAGAGCATGGATGACAGTGCTACTGAGAGTGATGTGGACTATAGGGGTTCTGCTCAGGAAGTTTCAGAAAAGAAGAATATTAGCAGCTGGCCTAGAGATGTGGCTGCTTTTTGCCCTTGCCCTAAAAATTTACTGGAGAGTGAATTTAAGAGTTTGGACTAAAGATGTTGGCAGAGGAGATTTCGAGACAGTCTAGTATTGATAGTTTTACATGGTTATTAGTGATTACTTTTATAAAGATCTACAATGAAAAGGAGCAATTTGAGCAATGAAAGATGCAAAATGTACAGTTTGAAGAGAAAAAAAAGGAGTATTAGGAAGTGTAATGTTAGAGTCAAGTTTGTGCTCAAAGACATAAAGAGTTTAAAGAAAAGCCTGATTCAAAGTGGAATAAAGGGAGCAATACCCTCATGGCAAAATCCAACTCAGCTAAACTTCCAGACTGTAAAAATAAATTTAAGGAAAGTTTAAGCAATGAAAACAAACAACAACAACAAAAAAAAGACACAATCAGAAAGCTTATGCAAATGTAAGTCAATGAGGTGCCAAGGTTCTAGCCCTAGCAAGCAGAGGAACTTGGAGGCTTCAGCCACATGATTCTAGCTTTATATATATTCTTTTAAATATATATTCTTTATAGTAAGAAAAAAAAAGGGTTATAAAATTATCCTCAATTAAGGAAAACTGCTGAGGCCAGGCATTTGATATGGTAGTTCCTACATGAAAGCCAGAGATGTTACTGCTTGAAGTTGTGAAGGTGAAGCCTGGATCACATTGGAGATGAAAAGATGTTAGAGAGCTGAAGTCATGGGTTGTCTACCCAAGAGAGCAGCTACCAGGATGTGGAACCAACCTAAGAGAGAAAAGCATGTTTCAGACACCAAAGCTGAAAGGAGTGAAAGATGTAAAGAGAATTTTGACATTGGGCAAGGAAATATAGAATTTAGAGTTTCCCATACTGGTTTTAAATCTTGATTTGGTCAAGTATTTTCTCACTGTGTTCTCTTTCATCCCCTTTTGAATGTTACTGTATGTTTTGTGTTATTTTATGTTAGATCTGCTTTTTAATTTGAATTTACAGGTTGTTAGAGTCAAGAGATTACCTTGAAACTCATCAAGGCTTTGGACTTTTAAACAGACTTGAGGCTGTGAAAATATACGGAGACTCTTGAGTGGGCATCATGAATTCTGCATTATGATATGGATATAAGCCCATCGGGGCCAGGGTGTCAAATATGGGGATTTGAATGAGAACTATCTCCTTAGGCTCACATAGTTGAAGCTTAATGACTAATTGGTGAACCATTTGATGAGAACTAGGACTAAGAGTTGTGACCTTGTTGGAGTAGGTGTGACCTTGTTGGAAGAGCTGGACTTTGATAGTTCAAAAAACCTATGCCAGATGCCCCCTCTCTGTATGCCTCCGGACTGTGAATTGGGATGTAAAGCTCTCCACTACATTTTCAGCACCACACCTGCCTGCATGCTGCCACACTTCCCACAATGATGATAATAGACTAACCCTCTGAAACTGTAAAGCAAACCCTTAATTAAATGCTTTCCTTTATAAGTTTTTTTGGTTATGGTGTCTCTTCACAGCCATAGAACAGGAACTAATACAGAAGAAAGAAACATTATTTGAGAAAAAAAAAAAAAAAGGTCAGAATTTCATACAGTAAGAGAAAACACCAGAATAAACACCAGAGACAGCAGAATAAGGTGTAGAACCCCAAAACCATGTGAAGAGTCCTCTAGCTTCACCCCAAAGCACAGGGAGGCCATTGTTGTTCCCAAAGATGCTTAGTTTGTATTTATACAAAAATCTCTCTGCCAATGTGGGGAGGAAACTGGGAAGTAAGAAAAGGTGTGTGGCTCTTCCATCTGCCTGGTCCAAAGCAGCTTCTCTTGACTGATACTCACACATTTACTTCACCTTCTTGATGGAATCTTCTCTATCCTTGAAATCCTCTAGGTGCCTACAGTGTCCTATGCTGTCCCCACCTTAACCCATGTTACAAAGTGACCAGAATTTTAGGGGCTTGTGCTGTCAGCCAACACAAATGCCTATGAGTGGAGACAGGAATTGGTTCTTAAGGCGTGCTTTATTCAGAGTTGGTGATCTGAGAAGGCAGGAGCAGGGGGAAATCACCCCATGTAAAGATGCTCATGTGTTATTTCCAGTGGTTATACAGGATGGAGAACAAGGCAGCACTAATTTATGGCTCAATTAGTAAAGTGTTTGTTCAATGTGAGTACCTGAGTTTGACCCCCAGCAACCACACACAAAAGCTGGACATGGTGGCACGTGCTTATAATATCAGAAATGAGGAAATGAAGTCAAGTAGATCACTCACTCTGGCTGGCCAGCCAGGCTAGTCAAATTGGTGAGACCCCGGGCAATGATAGACATTTTCTCAAAGAACATGGCTCACATTAAAGCAATGGCTTCAGAGGAAAGATAACCAAGGCTTATCTCTGGCCTATACACACATATATGCATATTCACTTTTATGTGTACACTGCATATACATGCACATATATGAAGGCAAATAATTTTCAAAATCATTCAGCGACTCTAGTGATCAGCCTTGCTGCTTCAATCAGGTGTTAGCATCAGCCCTGGGACCCATGGTGCTGAGGCCCCTCTCCTTTCTCCCTCCTGCATTTCTTCATCAATGTTTTTGTGAACCTCTGGAGTCAGGCACTTGGGAACAGTACATTTGGTCAGTAACAGCTGCTGTCAGTCCTCCTTTTCTCTGGGTACCACCCTGAATAAGAAAGGTGTCAACTTAGAACAAGCAAACTGAGTGATGTTCTGCACTACACTAGAGACATGTATGTGCAAATTCCTTCCTGCAGTGTGAACATCTAATGTGTCCTTATAACACATGCTGCAAAAGTAATGCTGGGCCAGCTACAGGGCTCATTGGGTAAAGACACTTGTTGTTAAGCCTAATGACTTGAGTTTGATCCCCGGAACAATGTGGAAGAAGAGAACTAACTCCCAAAAGTTGTTATTTGATCTCTGCAAGTCTTAACAGTTTGTTTATGTGCATTTTCATTTAATTTTGTTTCCATGCAATATATTCTGATCACAGTTTCCCCCTCCCAAATCCTCCCAGATTCTCTGACCCAACTCTATGCCCTTTCTTTTTTCTCTCTCTTTGAAAAACAGATAAACAGAAAACATTGAGAAAACTAGATTTGTTTTATAAAGAAACACATACACACAGTCCCCCAGCCAAGGACCTGTCTGTCCCTCCTGCACCCTTTCAGCAGTACACTGAAAGTGTCCTTGTAGTTTCTGTCACATCACCGGTCTGCAAAGCTTCATGAAGGCAGAAATCATGTTTGTTTATACATATTTGTATCTGCATTGGCACCAATAAGTGTTGGTACATGGAGCCTTTCTACCCACATTTACAAAATGACATCTCTTGGAAAGCCTACTGTGCCCAGGTATCTTTCTAGCCCTGTCATGGGCATGAATTCATCAGATTCTTGCATTGACCCCTTTGTAGCATATTCTACAACCATCCACTTCTACCAGAAAAATAAAGAGACAGGCAAGGCTGGGTTAAAGGAGCCAGTGTGTGGCACCCTTGGGTTTCCTAGTCCCTGCTCCCAAGCATAGCACCGAAATAGATAATAAGAGGTGGGACGGATATCTCATAACCACCATTTAATTGTGTGAGCTAATGACTTGGAGCAGTGGGCAGCAGCACCCACTATGGTGAATACACTCACAGAAAGTGGTCACAGCAGTTCCTGCTGGATGTCATGATACATGTGTACTCTTCAACAGACTAACCTCTGCAAATTACCCACTGACAATAGCCAATGACAAAACCCATTGCTGTTCCCTTAGCAGCAATCAAACTAATGGGCAGGAAGTAACTAAGAATTACACTCTAGCTAAGCCAAAAAAAAAAAAAAAAAAAAAAATCCCTCAATCAACAGAATTAATTAAGTGCTTACTTCCTCTTCCAAATCCCAATCCCAATATATTTCTGGACTCAAGACCCTGCCAAAACTCTCAGGCAACCCTCCCCCAATCTTCTTTCTTCTTCTGCCCATATTTCCACACATTTATGTCTCCTCTTCACACACCACAACTCCACTGAGGTTGCTATGAGAAGGATAACTGTGGATGATGGTGCTGTCAAAATGGTGTCTCTGGTGATGTTTACCCCTTCATCTTCTTGAACACCATCCCTGTTAAGCACCTTGGACAGGGTTGCCTACACTGTAGTGCTCAGTGTACAAAGGGTCAAGTTTCCGAGGTTGGCTGTGTATTTCTCATCTCTCTAGAGCCAGGACTGGGGCATCACATCACCTCTTCCACCCCGAATCTTAACCCCGTGTGTGCTGCTCTGAGATTATGACCACATCTATCCCATTACCATCTTTGTATTATGCTCCATTTCTTTCATCTTCTCAAACAGCCCTGATTCTACATCTATGCCACAGGGAATGTAAAATTTGTTTTTGTCAGTTAGATTTATTTTTTGTAACATAATGGTCTTCAATTCCATTCATTTTCCTGAAAATGACAAGATTTTGTTATTTGTGGCAGGCTAGTACTCCACTATGAGTCACTTCTTTTCTTTTCTTTCTTTCTTCCTTTTTTTTTTTTTTTTTTTTTTTTTTTTGTTTTTGATCATGTTACAAACATTTAGGCTGATTCCACATCTCAGTAATTATGAAACAGCAGCAATAAACACGGGTAAACAAGTATCTTTGTAGAATGAGTGCCTTTTGGGTGAATAACCAGGAAAGCCTAGCTGAACTGTACTACCCTTATTCACTGTTGACTTCTCACAGTGGCATCCAGTAACAATAGTGGCTGACGTGACCTATGAGACCAATTTCATGTTTATTTGTTTGTTTTATTTTCTTTGTTCTAGCAAATAATTTCCTTTGAGGACACTAAGGTTCAATGCTTCAGAAGAGTCTTGGATCTCAAAGGTGGAGAGGTCCCTGGAGCTTCAATAAAGGAGTAGAGCGTGGGACTAAGATCTAGACGGCTGGCATCCAAAATTCTGGATGAAATTTCAGTTTATCACATCCCCAGCAGTATAAATCAGTGTGCCAACTCTGGAGAAATTGGAAGCCCAAAGGAGAGGGAAGAACAAATTGAATTGTGTGTGTGTGTGTGTGTGTGTGTGTGTGTGTGTGTGTGTGTGTGTGTGTGTGTAACCTGTTCTGGCCATAGCAACCACCTTTAGCCCAGTAGATTCCTGGCTTCAAGCCTCATCATGGTTGTGGTATAGATCTAAAGTTTCATGCAAATGGTCATGTACTGAGGACTTGGTCTCTGTAGTAGTTGGGGCTCTTTAGAGGAATAGAACTAATGAAATGAATACACACAGAGGAAGGGGGAATGGAGAGGAGAAGGGAAAAAGGGAGAGACAGGCAGAGATCATAGTCTTCAGTGCTCCATTGTCTAGAGATGGTACTATGGGAGGTTATTAGGACATGATGACTGTGATCTCATTGATGGATTAAGCCATTGATGGATTCATAGATAACAGGAACATGGTAGGAACTCTAGGATGTGGTAGGCTACACTGGGATAAACACTCAAAGGGCATATTTTTCCTACATCCCTTCTGTATCCTGCTCTCTTCACTCCTTTGTCATATGGTGAGCAGCTACATTCCACCTTCCAGTAGGATGCTTGGTCTCACTCCAGACCCAGAAACAGCAGAGCCAAGTGACCATTTACCAAAGCCTCAGATTCTAAGACTCAAGATAAACCTTTATTCCTTTCAAATAGCTTGCCTCAACGCTGACACACCACCTACAGTTCCCGACCCTGCAATACTGAGTAGGGCCACAAGACCAGAACCAGCTAGTGTAACACAGGTAAAACTCCTTTGTGGAACTTTGTGGTTGAAGCATTTATGAGTTAAGGTCAGATTCTCCTCCAGTGTCTTCCACCTTGGCTGAAAGCTGCTTGTCACATGTTCTCTAGCTCCGTAACATTCAGACTCTCCCTTGATGGCCACATGTACAGCTTTGTGACTTTTCTGAGTGATATATAAGCTACATGATCATGTAGCTAAACAACTAAATTCTGGGTAGGTCTGCTTCCACAGAACAGCTAAGCCTGCTTGGTTAATAGTTCTTCTCAAAGAGGATCCTTGTAGCAGGCACAGAGGTAAATAAGCTTCATCCCTATTTCAGCCCATCTTCCATGATTACCATCTTCCCTTTTCTTTATTCCCGTCTGTTCATACCTGAAAACAAAACTCCTTATTTTTATCTCTGAAGTCCAGAGATGACTTATCCAAGACCACCAAGCTCAAACTGTAGTACAGCCAAGCCACAAATCTGGCATGTTCAACTCAAGCACTCCAGCATGTTCCTTATCCCCTCAACACCACCTCCCAGATGCTTCCAACTCTGACATTAATGTTCTGAGCTTTCCATACCTTTCGATCACTCTAAGTGATGCAGTCCACGCTACATTAGCACACTAATTGCCAGCAGGGAACATTACCATGCTCTAATTACTAACAAGAAGGATTGTTAATCTGCTATCATTCTCAAAGGTGGTCTCAGGTCTCTTCTCAAGGTTGGGCATAAGAAAGGGGGCTGTGACATAAAAAAAAAAAAAAAAAAAAAAAAAAAACCTATTTGTTCATGTCCTACTGATAGCCACCCAGAAGATTCTCCCAGGGCTTGCTTTGGGGAATAAATCAAAATTCTACAGACCCTCAGAGGAAGGGGCTGGTGGAACCAGGCCTAAGGGACCAGCAGTGTAATGAGCTCTAGGTATAGAACTGACCATTGCTGTAGATGCTCACGGGTCCCTTCTGTGTGCTCCTTGAGTTATTCAGTGCCTTGACTTTTTGATCCTAGAATGAAGACAAAAGCAGTACCTATCTCATATCTTCATTAACTAATTTACTTATTCACGTTGCATCCTAATCACAACCTCCCCCCAACCTCCTGACAGCCCTTCCTCATTCCTCTCTTCTCTTCTCCTCTGAGAAGAGGGAGCCCATCCTGGGTATTATCCCAACCTTTCACATCAAGTCACTGCAGGACTATGAGCATCCTCTTCCACTAAGGTCAGTTAAGGTGGCACAGTTAGGGGAACAGGATCCACAGGCAGGCAACAGATTCAGGGATAGCCCCCACTCCAGTTGTTGGGAGACCCACATGAAGAACAAGCTGCACATCTGCTACATATGCAAGGGTGCTGGGTCCATGCTGTGCTTCCTCTTTGTTCACTGGTTCCATCTCTGGTGAACCCAACAAGGGTCCAGGTTAGTTGACCCTGTTGATCTTCTTGTGGAGTCCCTATCCCCTTTGGGTCCCTCAGTCCTTCCCCTGACTCTTCCACAAGGCTCCCTGAAATCCATCTAATGTGTGGCTGTGGGTCTCTGCCTCTGTTTCTATCAGCTGCTGAATGAAACCCCTCAGAAGACAGCTATGTTAGGTTCCTGTCTGTAAGCATAACAGAGTATCATTAATGGTGACCACAGGATGGGTCTCAAGTTGGACCAGTTACTGGCTCACCCTTACCCCAGTCTCTGCTCCATCCCTGTCCCTGCATTTCTTGTAGACAGGACAAATTTTGGGTTTAAAGCTTTGTGGATGGGTTGGTGTCTTTATTCCTCCATGGTGGATTCTGCCTGGCTACAGGAAGTGACCACTTCAGGCTCCATATTCCCCACTTCCTGGAGTCTCAGCTACAGTCACCCCCATAGGCTCCCTTGAGCCTCCCTTACCTTCACCCCAGGTCTCTGATGAGTCCTAGGGTACCTGACACAACTTCCTATCTCTCTCCATGCCCCCTCCGTATACCTGACACCCCCCACCGTGTTCCCCTCCCCACCCCATCTATCACCCAGTTCCCTCCATCCTTCCACCTCCAATATCTATCTTGTTTCCCCCTTTGGAGTAAGACTCAAGCATCTTCCTGTGGCTTGTAGTGCAATACCTAGCTCTTAAGATTGTCCTGGGAATTTGGCCATATGTGGCCCACCTGATTTCACGGTGAGACCTAACTACCATTGTATCTTCTAATGTTGTGACCAAAATAAGAAAATTCAGGCTCAGAAATACTATCTTGTCCAATGCTGTACAACCAGTAAGAAATAAGATGCAGACTTGAGTGTAAGGCTGCCAGAATTGTTTTGCTTTGAGAGAGGGTCTTGCTTTGTAAGCCAGGCTGATGTCCACACATGTGTAGGGATGTTCTTTTGACTGGAGGTCTGTGCACATGTGAGTAATGTGAAGAACATAGGCCAACCATAGATGTTGTTCTTCAGGTATTTCCCACCTGTAATTAGAGAAAGGGTCTCCTATTGGCCAGGACCTTACCAAGGAGCCTCTCCTAGCTGCTATGCACCACCACACACAACTTTCTTTTTGTTCTTTTATTTCACAGAAGTGTCTCATTTAGCATCATGTTTTTATAGATTCTCGGTCTAAATATGCTTACAGGTGTATATTTAAGGACATCTAAATACAATCACACTTGGAGCCAGGAAAAACAAAATTCTAAACATTCAAAAGAAAATTCTAGGGTTGGTGTTTGTAATGTATATCAGTATACATTAAATAAGTATATACTTATTGAACATTTATTATGTTCCCATAACAGTGTTCAGTCCTGGACTGTTACAGAGAAATAAGATGTGGACCTTGCCTTCAAGCCCCTTAGGATCTAAACAGGAAAGACTGATGCAAGTCTTCAGGGGCTGGTGCAGAATAAACACAATCACATAAAGGAGGGACACACAGGAAGGAGTTAGAAAAAGCAAAACCTAAAGCTAGGCTCAAAAAAATGCATAAACCCTGAATGTAGATTTAGGCGGAGGCATTGGAGATTCATAAACAGCCTCCACCTTGGCACAGAGGCACTACCAAAGCATGATACCCACAGACCAGACAGTTCTGCTCTAGCTTGGAAAGCATCAGAAGTGTCCTTGGATTTTAGGCTGTGTGTGTGTGTGTGTGTGTGTGTGTGTGTGTGTGTGAGAGAGAGAGAGAGAGAGAGAGAGAGAGAGAGAGAGAGAGAGAGAGAGAGTGTGTGTGTGTGTGTTGAGCATCAGGGGATGCAGGGAAGATTCACCAGGGTGCATTTAAAAGCATCCAATGCCAACTCCCTGCCCCAAACCAATTAAATCGCACACTGGAGGTGTTGTCTGGACACTGTTACAGTTTAAAGCTCAGAAGACCACTGAAACATCCTGCTAGACATCACATTATTGGTTAGTCAGCAGGAGCCTTGGGGATCTCAGGCTAGAGAAATGGAGGCTGAATAAAGAAAAAGGGTCCGATGCAAACCAACAACATTTTAGGAACTAAAATTGACCACTGTGATTGATAAGCTGTGGGAGTCGAGAAGGCAGGTGGAGAAGGGTGAGTGTGGGTGAGAGGATATGTTCTGGTTTCCATCCTCACACACACACACACACACACACACACACACACACACACACACACACGTTCAGTCACAAATTGTCACAGATTCTAGCAAGTCTGTCAGCAGTTGTCGATGCCTCTCCTTCCCCAGAGCAGTTATAGAGGGATGTCCACAGAGACTCCAATAATTCAGGAAGGCGGACCCTATGAAGCACTATCTTCTATATTCAGGGATTCATAATCGTTCTGATTGCCTCAAACCATCTTCAAGGAACTGCTGGGGCCCCCCTGGCCTGTGGAAGAGGTATGGCTAGGGAACTCCAGAGTCTGAGAGCAATCACTGTCTTGTTAGGGCATTATTTACTGTGATATAGAATTCTAGAAACTGTAGCCCAGGCTCACTGTTCACATGGTTGGGCAGGATGTGTAATGGGAATACCATTAATTTGATGGTTTTACAGGAGGTGATTTCCAATTTGAATTATTCTCAAGTTGTGAAACAAGTCTGAACCAGTTTATAAAACAGCAAGGAATCAATGCACTCCATGACCTTGGTTGTTTTTTTTTTTTTTTAATCCCAACACCATGAAGGAGAATTTCCCCCCTTCCAATACATTGTAGGAGTTAAAAAAAATAACAGCATCACCATCTTCCCACCCCCTTAGGCAAATTATCAAGATGAATGTTAGCACAAAGCTCTGCAGACATACCAGTGTTTACAGATGGGAGAGGGAGGAAGATGCTACTAGATAAATCATGCTGACAGTTCAATCAAAAAAAAAAAACCCTCAGAATATATTATTCATACCTCTTCTCAGAAGCTGAGAGGAAAACAGACACGGAGAGCCAAATATGGACCTGTGTGCTTTATTTACCCATAATAGTGATGGGAATTCCAGAGGTCCCTCTAGTTTGATAAAATCTGTGTGCTAACCTGACACAGCAGCCTCATTCAATGTTTGGCATTTCAACTCTTACTCAGCCAGTACTTGGCAAGGGACATAAGCAAGCCAAGGGATACCTGCTGCTTGAGAGATGAGTTTCAGTGGTGAGTGGGGTGGTCAGACAGATAGTGGGTGTAACAGTAGGCCGTGCTTCATGCCCTGGGAGCAACCAAGCACATGGAATTCTGAGAACCATCTTGAGAACCATCTAAGGGGCTACTTCCAATTGGGCACTGGGAAAGAATTGTATACAGGTGACATTTAAGTTGAATCCATAGGGTCAGTCTAGAGGGAGTTCTCATGGATGGATCTCATCAATGCAAAAGTGTCAGTCTAATGCAAAGGATGGCAGGCCTATAGTCCAATAAGCAAGGCAATGAAGGCTGGAAACCTGCCTGAAGATAAGCAAGGTCCAACCTAAGGATCTAAGAAGTGACTCTCCCTCCTGCAGTAGCCGTAAATGTCAATATCTCTGAGTTAGAGGTCGTGTCTCAGGACCCTTCATCAATCAGTGCCAGTATATCGACTGTCCTTGTATAGGCAAGTTTTGTATAGGCAACCAGAGCTGCTATGTGTTCCTGAGTTCAGCAGCAATTGTTATGACAGCACTTCAGAGTTCTTCAGGTCCTCTGACACTACCATTTCTTTTGGTCCTGCCTTGTTTGAGGGATGGGCTGATATAGGGGTTCCTCTCTGGCTGAGTTTTTAAAGTCACTTATTCTGTGAACTCTGAACAGTTGTGAGTCTATGCATTAACCCTCTCTCTCTCTCTCTCTCTCTCTCTCTCTCTCTCTGTGTGTGTGTGTGTGTGTGTGTGTGTGTGTGTGTGTGTGTGTATACAAGAAAGGACATTAAGTTTTGGGAAGGGGAGAAGTATTGAGGAGGGTTAGAGGAAGTTTTGGGTAGATATGATCAAAATGCATTTTATATATGTATGAATTTTCCACAGAACATATGGTCATAAATCATGAGTCTGTAATGACCACTATCCAAAAGCAACCTGTCAGCATCATGGCTGCTGAGTCCAATAGTCATGGATCAAAATACAAATACATGTGACCGTCACCTCCTGGAACCTCAGCGTCTGTGTCTGCAGGTAAACATCACAACTTTCCCTTGCCAGATTATGAACACACTCAGGACATGAATCAGGGACAGGTGGACACTAAGAGGGTAAGATAACTTATATTGTTGAGTTATCAATATTGGATTCACAATGTCTCAGTCCATGGAACAAAGTGGGTAATGCTATGAGCTAGGTATCAGAAGACTGAAGGTTGGATCTGGGCTCCCACTCAAATGGGAATAACTTTGGAGAGGGAACCCAGTCTTCTACACACACACACACACACACACACACACACACACACACACACACACACACGAGATTCAGTTTCTACATGCAACTTTGAGGGAGACACAGATTTCGATCACTCCTGGGTTTCATCCCATTCCACCATAGCAGGTGTCTTCCTTAATATATAATAGCTAACCCACAAACAGATGAATGGATGCAGAATGTATCATGCATCTATATATATAACAGAATATTATTTGCCCCTTAAAAAGAAGGAAATCATGTCATTTGTGATAACACAGCTAAACCTGAAGGGCATCTTAATAAGTGAAAAAGCCAGACACAAAATTATAAGACCACCTGACCTTAATTAGCTTTGGAAACTAAAATTAAACTCAGCCAGACATAGAGGCACACACTGAAGACAACCGTGCTTTCTTAGGAGGCTAAGGTGGGTAGATAACAAGTTTGGGGTCAACATTTCCTCATGGTGAGAACTATTTTGTGAGATAATGCATATGCTAATGAGACTGCCTTTTCCATTGCTTGATGTGTGCATGAGTCAATAACACCATACTGCACACTATAAATAGACACAAGTGAGACTTGTCAATTGTCAATAGAAAATTCTGTTGACGTTTTGGCTCTATTTCCTTTCTTCACAGTCTTATTATAAACTTTTCAATGATGCAGAGAAGTTGAAGTTTTTGTATAAGGACCAACACTGAGGTTTACATCTTTACCTTATGTGTCAAATCATACATGCTTTCAGGCATTAGCAAGCATTCTTTGGGCACTTATTACATGCCAAAGTATAAAATATACACACCCATTAGAAGTTTTGCATATATTAATCATTACCCCTGATAAATAGCAAGGAGGAAAAATCCCCACTTTTTAAAAGAGGAAACTGATGCTTTAAATAGTTGTAACAATGTGTGAGCCAGAACATTGGGAGTTCAGGCCCATCCTTAGTTAGATGGACGTGTGTGTGTGTGTGTGTGTGTGTGTGTGTGTGTGTGTGTGTGTGTGTGTCTGTGTGTGTGTGTGTCTCTCTGTGTGTGTGTGTGTCTCTCTGTGTGTGTGTGTGTCTCTCTGTGTGTGTGTGTGTGTGTGTGTGTGTGTGTGTGTGTCTGTGTGTGTCTGTGTGTGTGTGTCTGTGTGTGTGTGTGTCTGTGTGTGTGTCTCTCTGTGTGTGTGTGTGTCTCTCTGTGTGTGTGTGTGTGTGTGTCTGTGTGTGTCTGTGTGTGATTGTCAAGGTTATGGAGCTTGAGCTTTGAGCTGTAATGCTGTAGTTGAATACTCCTGATTGCTCTGTTATACTGTTCCTTGACTCGAGAAATGTGGGAGCTACTGGAATGCCCCAGAAATTGTGAGATTCTGCTGTTTCTGGAGAGTTGAAGACTCCAGTATCCAGTAGGAAGGGAGACTGAAGAGCCACCTCTGGGAGGTAGAAAGAGCTACAAGAAGGAATACATTGCTGAAGGAAGGCAGCCAATCAGAGATATCAACTCCAATGCTGTCTGTTGGGGCCCTTCCTCCCTCACCATGTATTTCTAATAATAATACAACTATTATTAGTGTGTGGCCTCAGACACTTTCCACCTTGTATGATCTGAATTGGTCCAATTAAGAGTTCTCTAAAAAGCACCATTAGGATGATTTATAGCCTGATTTTAGTTGCTATAGATTTCAAGTCAGACATATAGCTGGGGAGAGGAGACAAGTCCCCACTCATGTGGAATCTAGGCAAAGGCTTCAGTATCAATAAAGAAGTATGGCTGGCTAGGGAAACTCATATATTATTTTAAGTTTACAGCTACCACTTCTGCTTTGAGGTTGCTATAGCAACAAAGGGCATGAGGGTGGTGGGGCTCTGAGGATCTTGAGCTAGGGACCGACAGCTGATTGATAAGTCCCCCAAACACTGTTTAGACACTTCGGTGCTAGGAGCGAGATAACACTGGTTTGTTTAATAAAATACGTGTTGAGACACCAGTCATTTCTGCTGCCTGCCATTTCATCGTAATCGCTGTTGTTAAGGGGTTGTTAACAGCCTTCCAATAGAGCTGGGAAGCAGAGCCCATTAGGGAGCAAAGGAGCATTTTTCAGGGGACAGTTTGTGCAGGTGTGTGTGCCCAGGGCTGGATGTCTGATGAAATTTGATTTTGCGTAATAGGTTACTTCCCCCTTACCCATCAGGACTACCAGGGGTATGAGAAAGTGAGAAGTGTGGGCTAATCCAAAGGAACAACACCATTTTTTAGCTGCAAAGCACCCCATGCAAGGCCTCTGAAGCTCTGTCTTCTGAGACTCTGAGCTGACAGTATGGCAAAGGTGGTATCTGTGACCTGAGCAAGGCAAATGTTGTGCGTCCCTGTGTTCAGAGAGTCAGAAGTGTCCACAGAGATGTCACAGCCTCCAAGATGGCCACAGCTGTCCTCAAGAAAAGTTCAGCAGAAACCCCAAGCTTGCTGCTTGCTAGATTTGAAATTGAGAAAACTTTTTAAGTTCCCTGACGACCTGACTGAAAATAAACATTATTATTGTTTGGATGGAGAAGTGCTCTCCCTCCCCATAGCTAAAGGGGAGTGTTATAGCAGAGTGCTCCTGGTATAATGTTCATAGCTAGGGTTTTAAGGAAGTTTTCAGTTCATAAGGGCTCTGGCTTTATGGATGGGTTAATTAACGGGTAGATTCATTATTGGGTGATATTATTGGGGATTGTTGAGAACTATGAGGTGGGGCCTTATTGTAGGATGTAGGTCACGGTTGGTATCTTTGAAAGGCACATCTTGTTATAGCTCCTCTTCTCCTCCAGCCTCTCCTCTCAACTCCCTCTTCCACCATCTCCTCCTCTCTCCACCCCCACTACCTCCTTTCTGCCTCCCTGAGAAGAGTTTTTCTCTACCTCATTCTTTTACTATGTTCTTCCTGGTAACAAACCTGCTAATAACCATGGGCTTAGACTTCTAAAGCCACAATCTCGAGACAGACCTCCTCTTCTACACAATATCCCATGGGCTTTCATCCCTGAGATGAGAGATCTGACTAACTCAGGCTCACTGACCTCATCACCATAGGGGGACACTCTCACCCACTTCCACAGAGATGAACACATGTAGCCCTCATAGCCATGAAGACAGGCATAAGTTTTGGTTTTCATTCAAGAAACCCGAGGCTTCTCGAAATGGGAAGGACAGCATAGCTTCCATGGCCTGGAAAGGTGGCAGTGAGGGAATCTGTGAGTCGAATGGTAGAGAGGAGGTTCTTTTACATTAGCTGGCATAAAACCCACATTCCACAAGAGTTTTTACTGCTGACTGTAGTTGTCTTGGTTAGGGTTCCCATTGCTGTGAAGAGATACCATGACCAAGGCAACTCTTATAAAGGCAAACACTTAATTGAGGCTGGCTTATGGTTTCAGAGGTTTCAGTCCATTACCATAATAGGAAACAAGGCAGGTATAGTGCTAGAGAAGCCGCTGAGAGTTCTACACCTTGTTCTGAAGGCAGGCAGGAGAAGACTGTCTTCCAGGAAGGTAGGAGAAAGGTCTCAATGCCCACCCCCCAGTGACATATTTCCTCCAACATGCCCACACTTACTCTAAAAAGGCCACACCTCCTAATGGTGCCACTCAATCGCTGGGGACAAGCATATTAAACAGTAGTACACTTGATGTTGGTAGCAGTAGGTTGTATCACTACTATAGTTGGTGACTTAGTTATATCTGTGAGGGACAATGACACACATTTTATAGTAAGAATACTGAAAAGCTTCAATCAGCTTAGAGAGAAAAAATACCTGGCAAATCAATTTGGTGATAAACTGATTTTTATCTTGTTGTTTGCTGCTCCTGAGCTCCCCATTTACCACTGAGAATCCTTTGTGGAGCTGCATTCTTCATGGTGTCTACCACTGCCTCTCCGACACCCAATTCCCTATTCTATTGGTTTAGGACACAAGGATTTATCTAATGTCTCTCCAGGGGTTTAAGACTCTTCTTTTCTGGTATGTGAACTTGGTCACATGGCAGACTGACTGTGACTTTCAACCCCAGATCTGAGAACACTCAGACAAGCAGGCTCCAGCTGTCAGCTAGTGAAGACAGAGGTCTAGAGTCCCCTGCTCATTCTCTGATGGGCCCTAGATACAGCTTATTGAAAATGGACCATAATGATTTATCTCTTACAGTTTATCATGGTCACATTTGCCTTAGAACATAAGCAATCTCCAAGCAAGCAGCCAATGCTCATTATCCCTTATGATGACACCAATCCTGCCACCACCTGCTACAAGATAAGCATCCTTGTCTCAAATCTATACACTATAAAAGGAGGACATCAGAAAAAGTAATAGTCCACCATACAGAAAGCACTGCTGTGATGCAAACACATGTCTTCAGAACTCCAAAGGCACAGGTTCTGCTGTGGGGTTAGTTACTCAGGGCATCAAGTTTCTATTGGTAATTTTTGAATTCTGTATGTGATGAATAGGTTTTTCTCTATGTCATCTCTGAGCAAGAACTCTAGGTTTGGTTGGAACAACAGGATGCAACTTGCTGTTTCACTTAGGGTACGTTAATGCTCAGAAAGTTTTCCCAGGCATGGTTTCCCTCATTCACAGCAAAGGCACAATACATTGCCTTCTGACATGGGAGCCAGTGCACATTTGGGAGAGGCACTATTCTGCCCACTTTCTGGAGATCTTCCATTGGCACTGTCTATTCAATTTCTCATTTCCTTTTCCATTTATGTCTAATTATTCACAAATGCTTGTTGAGGTGCCACTGAAAGTCATGTGGTAGACACTGAGTGAGAGTGTTGAATGGGACAGGTGCATGACAAAAGGTTTGGGAAACTAATTTTTAATATTGTTTTATCATAGATCTCAATGATTAGAAAAGGGAGATGTAACATTCTGAAGGAGAAATATAAGACTCTGTGTAGATACCTATCCAGGACAAATAGCTGTTTTGCCAAAGAAGACCCTTAGAGACAAATGAAACTGGATAAAGCCAAAGAGAAACATTCTTAGAAAAGCAGGCAGCATGTGCAAAGGTCCTGAGGTACGACAGAGGATATGAGGTTGTAAAGAACAAAACTGTTAGGGATTAAGTAGAGGCTCTGGTGCTTGGAGGAGCTCAACATGTCTAGCTCCTTGCCTCCTTTCAGCTTTTCAACAGCAGTCTGGAGAGACAGG
The DNA here is from genome assembly GCF_963924665.1 of Micromys minutus. NCBI lineage: Eukaryota > Metazoa > Chordata > Mammalia > Rodentia > Muridae > Micromys > Micromys minutus. Next base: position 79,664,786 of record NC_137971.1, read on the forward strand.
GCCTGGATTGAACCTACAGGGTAGAAAATGTCAGGTCCATTAATATTTCCTAGAGACTTCACTCCCTGAGATGTTTATGGCTCATTTGTGTCTGTCATTATCATTATATGTAAGCTCACAACTGTTTCCCAGAATCCCTTTTCTTATACATATTTATTTATTTATGTTTATTTATGGTGTTTCCAGGTAGGGTTTCTCTGTGTAGCCTTGGCTGTCCTGGAACTCACTCTCTAGACCAAACTGGCCTCAAACTCAGGGATCTGCCTACCTCTGCCTCTTGAGTGCTGAGACTAACGGCATGTGCCGCTGCCACCTGGCAATGTTTCTATTTTTTTATGTTGTCATTTAGAAAGGAAATAAGGGGGATCTTGAAGGTTGGAATTAAGCTCCAGCCACAACCCTCTGCTTGTCAGTGTTTTATGGGCGAGGGACAGTAGTGTGTGTCTTCTGGAGACTCCAGGTCCTCTGCTTTATCTCCATGTTGTTACCTCAGTCTCCCAGACTGCAGGCTTTGATGAGCAGCTGCAGGCTCATGGAGACACCACCACACAGAGTTAAGGGCTCGGGGTGGTTTCCTTCAAGGCTCCTGCCCCACTGCTTTGCTGTTCCTGGAGCCTTGCATTCCCCACATGGCTCAGGGTTCCAGGTGGGTAGGGGGTGATAGCTTTGATGCTCACAATCACCTCTGCAAACCTTCTCCTTACAAATGCCCTGTGTAGGTATGTGAGGTCTAACTCTTATGATGCATCAATGTCCTTGTCACCATCATCATCTTCATCCTAATCATCATGATCATCGTCGGCATGGATGTCTTCATCGCCATTGTCACTGTCAACTTCTATATCATCTTCCTTTTCACCATCCCTGTCATCATCATTATCATCTTTATTGCTGTTATGATAACCATCATCATCATTATGGCTTGTTTCTCTTACTGAAGCATGAACAGCTAGATGAATGTTACAGAGAGGAGGAGAAGAGAGCAGTGGAGATGGGAGGGAAGGGGAAGGAAGGAGAGTAGAGACAGCAGAAGAGGCAGGATAGAGAGTATGGGGAAGGAGGTTGAAGGCCCACCCCATCACTCGATGATGAAGACCCATCATGACACCTAAAGCCTGATGCTCTCTATGCTCAGTCACTGACTTGCCACTTTCTAAATGTGACCTTAATCAAGTATCTCATCTCCCATTTCTTTATCTGACAAAGGAAAGGGCAGTGGTGCTCAGAAGTGTCCAGGATGCTAAGGATAGACACTCAGCATGTTGTCTAGAAGATGATGCCTTCTGTGTGGCTTCAGGGATGCCCAGGAGTCTGGCTTTTCAGCTCTGAATGAGGTGACATAGGAACTTACCTTTTATGAAGTTTTTGACAATTTCTTGTATCCAGCGTATTGTGCTCTTGTTCTGTTCTCCCATCATCCCTTGTATTCCCTCTCCCACAGCTCTTGGCCTTCTTCTTCTGCCAAACTTCAGCCTTTGTGACTCATTCTTGAATCAGTTTTGTATAGCATGCCTCGGCTGCTGTGTTCATGGCAGCAGCTACTATGTAATGTCAAGAAGACATTTTATAATGTCCTCTTCTCTGGTTTTTGGGGTCTTTCAACCCCTTCTTCTGTAGTGTTCTGTGGTCCTCTATGTGGGTGGCATTGTTATCCCATTCAGGACCGAGAGTTCAGCTGTTTCTCCTTCTATAGAAGTTGGGCTGTTTAACTATTCTGTTTCACATGCATACTTTCCTTGACCCTTTCTGCTTTTTAAGTTCTTCATACATGTATAAATATGGTTCCTTGCCACACTTTGTGCTTGTCTATCACTGGACTTTGCTGTTCCTCCACTTCTTGTCCTCTACTGACCTCCTAGTATAAAGAGAAGAAAAAGAAACCAGATTCCCATTCTCCCTACAATTCAAGGTAGATTCTGACTCTGTTTGGTTCTTTAAATGAGATGGGAAAATTCCTAGAGGGGAATTAGGAAGGATTCACTGCTCCTCTGAGAGACAAGTCACACTAACACGTTCCCTCCTCTTCTTTCCTGCTTTCAAATCACTGTGATGACAGGTAGTGTGGCAGTCATTTTTCCCTGCATGAAGATGAGATGTATTAGCATGGCAGGAGACCTAGATCCTCCATTGCAAGCCTGCATTAGTGAGCAATCCTTGAGACACATATGTTGGTTCATGCTCAAAGCCTCTTGGTATCAATAACCCGCTGCCTGCATGCCATTTTAAAGATGGTTTATTTTATTTTTTACCTATGTGTATGTGTGAGGGTGTGTGCCTGTGAATATGGGTATAGGTGAAAGCAAAAGGCATTCAACACCCTAGAGCTCAAGCCACCTGACACAGGTGCTGAGAACAGAACCCAGATCATTTGCAGGAACAGTGTGTTCTCCAAAGCACTGTAGCCCATAGAAATCATTTTTAGTAGATGTGGACTCCTTATTGCATCATTTGTACACACAGGCTCAAAAGGTTATAAAACGTCTCCCAGCCGTTAAGTTCTAGGAGTGGAATTTGGTCCATAGTCTGTATGGCCCCAGTGATGAGGCTGCACACAAATATCATTCCTCTGTAATCTGAGAATAAATCTCCTTAACAGAGCATCTCTTTTATAGATTTAAACTCCATGTTGATTTCAAACATGAGCCAGGACCCTCCATGGTCTCTCTGCCAGTCCTGGCCCTAAGGAGATCCTGCTTCAAAGACTCCTATGTCATCCTGAAGAGACCACCCAACTTAATAGTGTTCAGTACCTTCAAGTGCTTGAAATGCATGGGCCCTCTGACAGCACTCCTCCTCTCCCCCATCGTGTCTTATGTCCCCAAGGCTACAGAAGCCAAATCAATTTGAAAGCACCTAAATCAGAAGATCACGGGATTAGACAAACCTTGTCTTTTCACCTGTTGGGTGACTTCGGGAAAGATAAGAGGTTCATCTCTCTCTACCTCATTCTGAGTGCTGTGAAAGTCACAGGATGTGCGTTGTTAACATCTCACCATGGGACGAAATGTTAATGAGAAAACTCTTGGCCAAGAAGCTCATAAAATGTCTGACTTAGAGATACATGTGGAAGTAAGGGGTTCCTCTTTCCATGCCAAGTGTTAGACATTTCAGGCCTAGTGCTGGTGTGAGACAAACTGCCAGTAAGTACTACAAGTTAAAGCAGATTTGCAAACTGGCCACTGACTATTTCAGTAAAAGCAGCACACTGGGGTACCATTATATCCAGGGCAGCATGCTAAGTATCCAACTTTAAAGCTTTTAAAATAAAAACCTTTGTGTTTGACATGGGAAAAAAGAACCATGACTCAATGGAACATATCTGATGATGATGATGGTGGGGGGGAGGTGATGGTGGTGATGATGATGATGATGATGATGATGATGATGGTGGTGGTGGTGGTGGTGGTGGTGGTGGTGGTGATGGTGATGGAGCCCATGGCAGGTGTAGGACTGAGGAGATGGCTTAGACAGTAAAGCATTGCCACTAAAGCAGGAGGAGCTGATATTAGATTTCCTGCACCAATATAAAAAGGAAGCACTCTGGCACACCTGTAATCTTCTTGGAAGTGAGTGGCAACAGGAGCATCCCTGAAGCTCACTGGCTAGGCAAGCCAGATAAATCAGTGGGTTCCAGGTTTACTGAGACCTTGTCTCAAAAAAGAAAAAAGGTGGAGGACTGAGAAGACTTCGTATTAGAGGAGCTTGCACAAAGGCCTGAAGGCCTGAATCTGATGGACAGATCCCATCCCATATGGTGAGAAGAAACCCATCTTCTGATCTCTACATAGGCATGTGAGGCTGCATGACAGGTTTCTTTCTGCCTCCATGGACACACACACACACACACACACACACAGAGAGAGAGAGAGAGAGAGAGAGAGAGAGAGAGAGAGCGGGAGGGAGGGAGAGAAGAGAAGAGAAGAGAAGAGAAGAGAAGAGAAGGGGAAAGGGGAAGGGAAGGGAAGGGAAGGAAAGGAAAGGAAAGGAAAGGAAAGGAAAGGAAAGGAAAGGAAAGGAAAGGAAAGGAAAGGAAAGGAAAGGAAACAGAAGCATGAGGTTTTGTGGAGAACTCAGAGGAGGACACTGTAAGTCCAGGAAGGCTTTCAGAAGGAAGTTCCGCATTGACCGTAGTCAACAGGCTGTGAGTCCCTCTCTGGCCATTAGGACAGTCATGCTTATCAGAGCACCTACAAGAACAGCAGAAGAAACAGCCTGTGAGCACTGTGGGGAAGGGGTGGGGATGGAGACTCACACTCCTGTCTAGGTAACAGCTTCCCCAGCCCTTGCCTTTTGCCTGAGACTTCTTTGTCAACCTTACTTACACTTCTCTTTCTGAGTAGTAAACAAGCATCCTGTTCTTTAAACTCCCCTGAGTTCCATTTAGCAAAGAAAGATCTTCATAGTCCTTGCTCTGTGCATGGGCCAAAGTCACAGACAAGATTTGAATGAATTCCACATTTTCTTACAAGGCCGAGGAGAGGCTTTGCGGGGCTCTTAGGACAGACTGCCTTTAGTAAAGGATGCTCTCAGCTAGAGGCCTTCAGCTGTGCCAGCCTGGCCACACGCAGGGAGCCATGAAGGCAGTGGACAAGAACAAGGCTGTGTGCGGTAGTTCTGACATGAGTCCCTGGGGCTGGTGCATTTATAAAATATCAGAAGGTCACACGAGTCACTTTCAAATGACTACTGTGCTACTGAGGTGCTATTGTGCTCTATCTCAGAGTTTCGGATTGTCCAGTGCCAGTCTGTAAGGACACAGGAGTGTCAATCCTAAAAGGCTTTCCAAGGATTTTTTTCCGTATTGCCAATTAGCACCCCGCTGTGCAAGACAGGGGGAGGTGGGGCTGCCACTCTTGCGAAGCCTCTTTCACCAGTTAGTGAAAACCCACTACGCACTGAGTAATCCAGGAGCCGTGGTCAAACAGGGTGGCCCCAGATGCTGCCGAAGTTCTTGTACTGCTTAATGGAAGACAGGAGATGCTCACACAGGCCGGAAGCCATTCAGCTCTGTGTGTCAGTCACTGGGGTGTGACGGACAGAGCACCTTTTTGAAATGGACAATTGTCTCTAACTTGTGTGAAGGTGTGCAGAGGTCCAGTGAGGCCAGTATCCACCCCATGTGCAGCAAACGCAGAGTAGGCAGAGTGCTTCCCTCCCTGCTACTTCCTGGAGCGAGAAGCAGAGCCTGGCACGGTAGCCCACACCTACACCCTCAATGCTCAAAAAGCCTGTGCCAGATTTAGCTACACAGCAAGACCCTGTCTTTAAGGAAAACAACACACACACACACACACACACACACACACAACTGTAGCAATAAGGACATGTAAGAAGGGAAACAGGTAAAGGGCAAACTAAAAATATTTAGGACAACTCCTGCTAAGGAGGAGTTTCCAGTGTGGTGCTAAGGCATTGATGGGGGTGGGGGTGAATTTCCAGTGTGGTGCTAAGGAGGATGGGGAAAAGTGCTGCTGTCTAGGTCCAAGTATGGGGGTGCCTTTGAGGGTGTTTCTGAGAGAACAGACTGAGAACGGCTTGCCCTGAGTTTGAGTTTCTCCATATCCTGGCCTGGAGTCCTGTACTGAATTAAAGGGAGGCAATGTGCTCAGCCCCAGCCAGCACCAATCCCTCTGACTGGACTGTGGGTGCCGTGTGAGCAGCTGCCTCGTGTTCTTGTCACCACAGCTTCCAGCCAGAATGGACTTATTCTCGTACTGTGAGCCAAAATAAACTCTTCCTTCTTTCTTTAAGTTGCTTTGTGTGGGGTATTTGATCAGAGTCACACCACCAACAAAACCCAACAAGTTCAACTCCCTGGATGATTAGGGAACCCTAAGAAGGCTGACAGCACAAAAGACTTAGTGACTGCAAAGTTGTGTGTCGCAGGGGCTCCGAGTCCAGCAGTCTAACAGCTGGAAACTGACCGTGGATTTCTTAGGATGTCTTTTGAGAGAAATCAGGCTTCCCATAATAGGATCACTGCTGCCACCTGGGTCTTGACATTGTTCTAGTGCTCCAAGTCAATCAATTCCCTGGTATTCTCAGTCGGGGAAAGTCTTTGCAAAACCCTGCTTTTCCCCAGCACTATCCCTATAGCTAGGAGTGATGTTGTCAGAGATGTTCGACCTTCATCACCTGTTGGGAGCTCTCAGCTCTGAATCCCTCCCACTCTTGGAATGTGTCCCTGGACACGGGGCTGGTGGGAATGGGGAGGAGAGAGTCTTTCTTTGTTGGAGGTCAGTCTCACGGCATAATGACTCATTTTGTGTCTAACATATTACAAGAGCAATTGTGTGTTGTGTTTGCAGCAGGAACTAACTCCATATTATCACCACTGTGTGCCCTCATCACTGAAGCAGCATGGGGTTCACCATAGGTGTATGGGGGTGGGGAGGTGATGCAGTCGATAAAGTGCTCACTAAGCATGCATGGGACCTGACGAAATCAAGACATTGTGATGGGCACAGCTGTAATCCTACTCCTGGGGAGGCAAGGATGGAAATATACCTAAGGCTTGCTGGATAGCCATTAGCCAAACTGGCCACCTCCAGGTTCAGTGACAGACTGTCTCTTCAAATCTTAGCCAGAGAACAATTAGGGAAGCATTCAGTGTTGATCTCCACATGTGCACATGCAAATACATGCTCGTGTGCTCATGTGCACACACACACACACACACACACACACACACACACACACACGTGAACGATCACATGCACATAACTCACACACATATACAAAAACACCAAACATTCAAACAATTATTCTGTTTCCGAATGGTGCTAGTGCTCTCAGCCCCGTGGGTGTGGTGTTTGCTACTTAATTGACAACACGGAAAGATGAGAAAATGCAAACTTGCATCCCTGGTGCTGATGATCATCCCCTACCTACTGAGCAACTGGAGGATCAAACTTCACATCTGTCCACTTTGGGGCCTTTTGGTGCGCAGAGTCAACAAGATTTTATGATGTGTTCCAAAGTCAACAACCCAAGATCTTGCTCTGTCATTTCTCTGGCAAAGTCCAGTCTTCTAGATAGCCTAGAGAATGCACTGTTCTCTGGCTTCCTCCTGAGCCCCCAGCTGCACTGTGTAAGGGTACCTTCTGTCACCTCAGTCAGCTGTCAGTCTTGTCTCTGACACTCCTCAGTTCTGTTCAATGGAGTATTCACAGCTGCTTCCTAGGAGATAGAAACAACACCAGAACTCAGAAGTGTTTGGAGTATAACAGATGTTCAGTTAATAGTGAACGGAAGCAGCCGTGGCCCTGCCCAATCAATGACACACTATGGTAAGACCAGACAGGGATGGGAGGAAGAGAGAGAAAGAGATGTTAATCTTTCTCAGGCTATGTCAAATCCACTGCCTTCTCCCGCTGCAGGGAGCCATTGATGATCCCTGTCATCACCAAATGGCAGATTCCTCTGTCTTGGAATTTCAAGAATGAAGTCACTATAGACTATTCAACAGCCAATGGCTTCCAGAGGTGCTCATGTTCTTACACATATAGGAATAAGGCACCTCTTTAAATCCCCCTGCCAGCCTCAAACTCTCAACACTCACGCTAAATGCTGAGATTAAACAGTGTGCCATCACACCTGGAGACGGACAATGTCTGTGTGGACACTTTGTAGCTTAGGAACCAGTCAAGTGCCAAAAGCACTAATTAGTGACTACTCCCAAAATCTTTCCTTCTTTAAACTAGTTTAAAGAAAAATCGAAAGTCCCATAAACCCACACCCAAGCCTCAGTTAAATGATCAGCATGTGACCCTACCAGAACCAGGCAGCTTCTCCCCCTCCTGAATTTCTAGAATTTAGGCATTAGGTGGAGTTAAAAGCTGAGCTGGAAGGTTCTGTAAAGTCTCATCAATAGGACTGTGGGGCAGAGGAGCTGAGCAGAGGAAGGGGACCATCTAGATGGGGACAAAGCACAGGGGCTTCTGGCTCTTTGACACTGCCTTGAGCTCTTCATATCTGTTTTCTGAGATTTTCTTGGCACATTTATTACACCTCTCCATTCATCTGTCCTGCTTTGTGCATCTCTGACCCACAAACTACCCCACATTGCCTTTTTCTCCACCTAAAGACAGCCACCCCTACCTCTGCTTTTGAACTCCCCCAGGACCACACCAGACACTGCTAAACACACCGAATGGGGGATTTTGTCATTTAAAGATCTCTTCCTTACCACTCTGTGAGCAAATTGAAGTCTAGGCCTATGACTTTGTCCCTGGATCCCTCTCTAAGTCAGCACTAAGGGCACAGTAATGTTTAATAAATAGCTGTTGGGTCAAATTAGGAACAGTGTCATCTTCAGAATACAATCATGTTCGTATCGATTTGTGCTAAGCGTTGCACAGCACAGGAGTCCAGGCTGCCATAGTCGGCTTGCAGTTGCTCATCTATCACATGCACCAATCTCAAGGTGCTTTAAGGACTATTTTCATTTTTTTTTAAAAAGCACACTCTTCACTGTCTTAGGCTTTCCAAGTAGAGTAGGCAGATTGTCCAGCAAGCCCCAGGGATGTCTGTCTGCCTCTACGGTGCTAGGATTGCAAGCATGAACCATCATGGCTGCCTTTTAAAAAATATATATTTCATTCTTTGAAATTTCTAAACACTTACACAATGTGTGTTGACCAAATCCATCTGTGTCGATCCTGTCTCCCAATGCCATGACCTTGTTATTAATAACCCCCGAGTCCAATTACTGCTGCTTTAATGCATGTAAGTATGTGGCCACCCACTGGAGCATGAGAAACCTACAAGTGACCATGTCCCCAAAGGAGAGTGACCCTCCCTCCCTCAGCACCCATAAACTGCCAGTAGAACTTTGAATGGTGCTGGGGCTCAGGGGTCTCTCCACACTGCATACTAGTCTAAGTTTGCTCATGTCTTGTGTAGGCAATCACAGCGGTTGTGTGAACTAACATGCGCACCAACCATGACATTTTCAGAGGGCATTTCATAGCTCTCTTCAATATCCTATGGTTCTCACACTCACTCACTTCTAAAATACAGGTTTAAATGTTAAAGTTGCATTTTTATGCTTTTAAGGAAGGTTCTGTACTGACTGAGCTCTCTCTTCAGCCTCTATTTTTTTTTTTTTTTAATCAAACAAATGCTTGGATCCATCCTTCTGACTAATGGAGTAACACAGTTCAATGTGATGGTCCTCTCTCTCTCTGTCTCTCTGTCTCTCTGTCTCTCTGTCTCTCTCTCTCTTTCTCTCTCTCTCTCTCTCTCTCACACACACACACACATACACACATACACACCACACACACACATACATACCACACACACACATACACACACACCACACACACACACACACACACACACACACACACACACACACACACTGATAAGAACAATTAAGCAATTGGAAAGTCTCAGAGTTGAAATATGCAATATCTCACACAGACCCCTTCCTGTTTGCACAGCTTACTTCCTGGCTATGAGTGCTTACTTCCTGGCTATGAGTGCTTACTTCCTGGCTATGAGTGCTTACTTCCTGGCTATGAGTGCTTACTTCCTGGCTATGAGTGCTTACTTCCTGGCTATGAGTGCTTACTTCCTGGCTATGAGTGCTTACTTCCTGGCTATGAGTGCTTACTTCCTGGCTATGAGTGCTACTATGGGAGGTTCTGGAAATGTTAGTGGGGCAGTTAGAGGAAACAGGTCCCTGGGCCTTTCATGCTGACTCCTTTTGGTTTCTCTTTGCTTCCTGCCTATCTTCAAGCAAAGAACCCCCTCTGTCACAGACACCCACAACCATGATGATCCACCTGACCACATAGGTAAGAGATGGATAGCTGAAGCCTCTGAAACTGGCAATCCTAATAAATCATGCATCCTTTAAAGTTGTGACACATCCTGCCACAGGGATGGGAAAGTGCAGAGATCCTTCACAATGCCAGCTGACATTATGCTAGTTCCGATGTCTACATTCTAACAATAGTGTTCCCTTGCTAGCCTGGTCATTCTGCCCCTGCCCCATTCCTCCTCCCCCTTCATATGAAGCCAGTAGCACATGCAGAAGTGCAATGAAAAAGCCTATTGAGGTTTCTGACATTACAGAATGCTATTACAGGAAAAGCAAGGGATAATCCCCCTGGTAGTCTTTACAGATCAACAAACCAACACTTAGGCACTCTAATAAAAAAATCTGGCTGAGACTAGCTTAGCTCAGTAAATAGAGACAGTAGCAATTTGCCTGAGTTTTGTCCAAATATTTTTAAATGAAATAATAATAATAATAATAATAATAATAATAATAATAATAATAAATCATAAGCAATGCTGGAAACTGGACACCACTGGTGACGGTAGCTAGGTGCCTGGCTCTACAAATGTCAATTCCAAATGAGACAAAAACCTTAATAAGAAACTTGAAACACCAAGACCATTAGAGAGACAACAGATAGTTTTTTAAGATATAGGATCAGGTAAGAACTTTCAGAAAAGACTTCAGAGGCTGCAGATTGACAAATGGGATTGTGTGAAATGAAAACTTCTGTATAGCAAAGGAAATAACCGATGAAAGAGTCAGAGTCTACAAATGGAAGGGTCTCTTTGTTGGACAAGCACTAATAGAGAATTTTTATCCACAATATGTAAAAAAAAAAACAAAAAACAAAAAAACAACAACAAAAAAAAAAACAAAAAAACTCAACTAAAAATAAACGCCATAGTCTGAACAACCCAATCAATAAGTATACCAACAAAATAAACCAAGATGAAATGCAAATGGGCAGTTAACATAAAAACTGTTCAACCACCTTAGTCATCGGTCAATGCAAAATAAACTCACATTGAGGTTCCAGTTTATTCTGTATCTTCAAACTATCCTGAGAGACAATTCTTTTTATTTCATCAATTTCAGTGAAACTGATGCCTGTAGAAGGGTGTGATCTTGCCCTTTATAAAATACTGTCAAGGATGTGAAGGGAAGAGACCCATTGAAAAATGTTGGCCAGATACTGTGGGAATCAGTGTGGAAGGTCTTTACATAACTCTGAACAGAACAACCATGTGACCCAGCCTCACCACACCTGGGTATTTACCTCCAGGATTCAAAGCCAGCCTGTCATGGAGACAGCTGCACACACATGCATGTTTATAGCACCACTATTTATCACAGCCAAGTCATGGGATCAGCCTACATGTCCATATACAGATGAGTGAGTTCTTATTCAGTTGTCAACAAGAATAGAATTATGCAATTTGCTAGAAAATAGATGAAGTTCATCATATTAAACAAAATAAGTTGTGTGCTGAAAAATAGACAGGTGGGTCTTAGAATCTTTTTCTAAAATAAGCATTTTAAAAATATTTTACAAACATTTATTTTATGTGGATGTATGTGTGCATATATATATGTGTGTGTGTGTGTGTGTGTGTGTGTGTGTGTGTGTGTGTTTGTACATGTGAGGGTTTTGTGTGACTATGTTATGGCATATGAGGAGGTCAGAGAGCTACTTCCAGGAGTCAGTTTTCTCCTTTACCAGATGGCTTTAAGGAATCAAGCTTGGGGAAAAACACCTTTAACTACTGTCTGAGTTACTGTTCGACTGCTGTAAAGAGACATCATGACCGACTTAGGCCATGATCATCACAGCCAAAAACAGTAGGCATGGCACTGAAGCAGTAGCTCAGAGATTTACATCTTGTTCCATAAGCAGCAACAGAAAGCTCATTCCTGGTGACATACTTCCTCCAATAGGACTTCAACTAAGGCATACAAATATATAAAACTGTGGGGCCATTTTTATTCAAACCACTACATTCCCACTAAGCCATTGTGTGTGTATCTGTGTGTGTCTGTGTATGTCTCTGTGTGTCTGTGAGTGTGTGTCTGTGTGTGTTTGTGTGTGTTGTGTCTCTGTGTGTCTGTGAGTGTCTGGGAGTGTGTGTCTGTGTGTATTTGTGTAACAGAAGGAAGATTGAGGGAAATAGATTAAAGGACATATGAAAGGAGTAAGGACTAAGGGGAGTATGTGGGAGTGTCATGACTTTGGTTATGATGCACAGGAAATTGTCTTTATGGTATGCAACACAAGGTGCACTGAATATATATATATATATATATATATATATATATATATATATATATATATATATCCATGAAAATAAAACAATAAAATATATTGTACACTGTAATTCATTCCTTTGAGTGAGTACAAAAAACTTTCATGTATATACATGAAGAGTGAAATACACCATAGACTTTATGTTTATAAAAATATATGAAAGTTTGATTGTAACTGAAATTAGGTAATCTAAAATTAGATTCCTGACTTACTATGTGATTAATCTGTATGTTCTTCTTTCTAGGATGATAGTTTTGAATTTGAGTGCTCAGTAGAGCTTTTAAACTATTTTCTCACAATGCATAGCTTAGAATCTCCAGGTACAATATGGTACCACACCTACAGCACCTTTATAAACCTCTGTGGATAGTTTCAACAAAGAAGCTAGACAAAGAGCTATTGTCCCCATCAACACTTGAAAATGTAAGTCCTCTGTACTTATTAAACAATAAACCCTCACTTCTGAAAACATTTCTTAGACCCCCTGATTTATACAAGCAGAACTCTGGCATGATAGACAGGAGCAGATTGGGTGAAAGAACTATGATTTTTGGATAGCTAAGCAATTCCCTATGAGGTATTCGGCCCATCCACACAAGCCAGGCATTGCAGTGAGCAATCTTCTCATTGCAAATGAATGAGGCAACTTGCTCAGCCAAAGGAGTCAGAATGAAGGTTGCAAGCTGACATGCTGTTTATTCAGAGGTCTGGGGGATGTCTCATTGGTCCCCACAGTAGCATCTGTTAGGCCTGGTTTTCTTAAACCCTTTGACTCACTTCTTACACTTCTTGAGGGACCTCTTCTAAAATAGCAAAATGGTGCCAGCAGCCCTTCAAACAGAATAATCAAGATGTGCAGAGGCACGTTTAGGACTATATGCTCTACCATACCACTGGAGTAAAGAAAATAACCCTGAAAGGAGCTGCTGACTGAAATGGTAGAGTGACATCAACCCATCTGTGTCCACCTTTTCTATATGTCAGTTCAAAGACTGCAAGAAGATTTTCAGCATCCAAACTCTCAGATGCCACTATTTTTAATCTTATCTTGAACTTACATTTCTTTGACCTGTCTGCAGCAGATAAAAAAAAAAAAATTCTTCCTGCTCTATGTGGTGGATTGGTAGTATTTCAATACAATCACACAAGTAATTTTCATAGTATTATTTGGAAGGAGAGCTATGTCTGAGAAAGCTAATCTCACATCTCAAACACTGACCCCAGGCAATTTAATTGTGTTCTAGACTGAATACCAAAACATAGTAGTTGGACTGCTTGGGCAAGATCGCACCCTTCTACAAGCCACAGTTTCATCAGCACTGAAATTGATGAAATAAAGATTTGACTTTCAGGATAATTTGGAAGATACAGTAAGGTCATTGCAGCTCAGCAGATTGTCCTGTTTTTCTGCAGAAGATTGCATTGTAAATGTTTTAGGCTTTGCAGACCACATGGGGTCTCTGTTGCATATTCTCAGTTTTTATAACCCTTTAAAGCCACCACAAAAAAGGAACAATAAAACCAGTATCATGAACTCCCAGACCATACAGGAATCAGGGCTGGAACTGTAGTTTTCCATGGCTGACCAAGACTCTGTGCTCCAATAATGCAGGAACTAGCCATGTGTCACATATTCAGCACCAGGGACAGCACCAACTATATGGGTATTTGCTCAGTAAATATCTGAATGAATATCTTAGGTTAAAGGGCCTGGTTCGAAAGTAGACATATAAAAACAATGGTGCGTTTATTTACAATTGGTACTGTTGTTGCTCACATAGCTCCAAGACTGTGAAACAATATGAGATAATATGAAGGTATACATTCGGGTAGATTGAATACATTATCTAACCTATTTGGTAGAAAGGTAGGAAGATAGCTCAGTTAGTAAAGTGCTTACCACATCAGTACGAGGACATGAGTTCAGATCCCCAGCACTCACATGTAAAAACAAAGGAGGGAGTACGTGTCTAGCATCCCAGCATTGCAGAGGCAGAGTAGAGAGGTCTTTGGAGCTTGCTAGCCAGCTAGTTTTTGCCAAACAGTAAGAGACCCTATCTCTGAGAGGTCTCAAAAAATCAGGCGGATAAGGAATTAGGTAGGTCACTGACTTTAGTCTCTGCCCTCCGTATGTATGCATACACATGCCCCTGAACCTACCTGTGAACACAAACATTTACATATGTACAACACACATATAAATGCCCTCAATGCACTGTACACACAAACACACTCACATGTGTACAACACACACACATGTGCACTCTCAAATCTGGTGAATGTGTGGATAAGTGTGTTCAGGGAATCACTGTTTTAAGAATAAAAAGGTGGAAATTTTCTAAAAAAAAAAAAAAAAAACAGAAATGAAGGTGATAATTACCGGAATCCCCCAAGGGAAATGAAGATGGAGTTGTACATTTGTTTATGGTTTACAAGGTCATTCATCAAGACAAGGTTCTGCTCGCAAGAGAGGCTGCTTCTTTCTGATTCCTTGGGGTTGTGGAACTCGGTGGTGGGAATAGGACACTGGCATGTCTCCTTCAGGAGAATCAATTCCTTACCATTCTGAGTTTCAGTAACAATCTATGCCGACAAATTTGGACTTGAGCAACTAGTGAACGTGCGCACCTCTCATGCCTCGTCCAGACGTAAAAGGAGCAGGTTGTGCAGGCCATGGCAGCTCTGCAGCAAGAGCTCAACCACAGAAGCTGACTCTGCAGAGTGTGGCTGAGCCTGGAGCACGTCAGGACCTGAGCACCCCAGCTCAGTTGGGGATGACGGAGGAGGCACATGGATGGGAATAAAATAGTAGAAGTGGTAAACTCATGCCTGGAATGACACGGTGCGTCTTAGCTCATCTATCACACGAGGGATTTAGCAATTCTCTTTTGTCCCCACTATGTTCACTCCCCAGCACACACACAGAGCAGTGATAGCCAAGTTGGCATCAGGGCTTAAACTTAAGGTCAACCAGATCAGAAACTGAAATGTGACTTGATTTCTATGTACAAATTGTGAATGGTAACATCCTACCTGTGTATCTCTATCATAGTAATCCCTCATCTTTCTTACCAGATGAGGACCAGTTTCGATGATAGAGTCATACAGCCAAGACACTGGAGTTGCACCTTTCTGTCTTGACTGAACTGTGTGCTTTACCTTTAGAATGAATTATAAATGTCTACTACCTTCGGCTCATTTCCCAAGAACATATTTTATATGGACAGAGATTTTGAGTCTCTGAGAAAAAATTTGATACTCAGGCAAGAAAGATAGAGTTTTTTCTTTGGATAGGGAACCCTAATTATCATCCATCAAAGAAGCAGTTTCTCAGGCCTTACGTGGTGGTCCTGGATGACAGCAGCGCTAGGCCCATCACCAGGTCATTGGTGTCATCAGATCCAAGGATACAACCCAGGCTGCATACATTTGCTGCCATTAAGTATGACAGAGACACAGGCACACACCAAAGAGTAAACCAACACACCATATCCATTCCTTTACTGGAATATTCAGCTGTGTCTATTAAACGTAACTTCCTCTAGCTTTACTATGCTAGCTAGAGTATTTCAAGAGCAGATTCAGGCATTGGGTCTATTTCATCCAAGTCTTCCACACTGATCAATAGAAAGATGTATATGGTGCCTGTGTGTCTGGCTTTAGAAAAAGAAAAGTGAGCAAGCAAGCAATGACCTCAGTGAATAACAAACTATGCTTGGCTTTCTTGGTGTGCCTAAGAGGCCCTGGATAAACAAGCAGGTTTCAGTTTCTGATGGATTACTGCTGTCCAATTTAATATTTAATATTTTAATATTTAATCCTAAGGCTGTGTGTTCCTTAAGTTACAGAATATTAAAAAGTGAAGCTATTAAAAGCACTAAGTGTTTCGGTTCAGGAAGGCAGCAGAGTCTTCCCTAAGTGACAGGTGACTCTGGGTGTCTTGGCATATTTGTTTTTGAAAAACACAGATTTATTTTTGAAATATTTATTATTAATGCTGCCCGGTATTTATATCATATTTGGTCTTCTGTGGAGTACTCTGGCTGAATAACATCGTCTGTCTCTATGAACTCCACTGTCAGGCAAAAAAAAAAAAAAAAAAAAAAAAACTGGATTGTCTTTTTCCTTCTAACAGATAAAAACCAAGACCCTGGGAGATCAGCTTTTCCTAAGCTACAGGGTAAATCTTTTGGATTTGCTCACGTGAGCTGCAGGAAAGCATGGTCAAATCTCTGCTGCACAGTGTCAGAGCCCCATCCTTCCATCACTGGCTCATTCGCCCACTTTGACCTGCAGAGGGTGTTTGTGTGTGGGGAGGAGCAGGCTGGCTTTACTGGCTGAAGGCTTGCCTGCTGAGCTCCTGCAGGGTGAGCTCTCCCAGTTCTGGGGATGTGTGTTTACTTCCTGCCAGGGCTGTAGGACTCACTACAAACTTCAGAAGGTCTGAGACCAAGGTGTCAGCAGGGCTTTGTTCCTCCTGCAAGCATGGGGGCAGGGCTTCTAACTGCATTTTCCAACAAAAGGAGGCCAGCTGTGTTTCCTACCAATCACATCACTCTAGCCTCTGCTTCCATGATCACATCTGTCTTTTCCTCAATGACACCCCCCCACACTTGTGATTAAATCAGGTCTATCAGAATAATCCAGGACAACAGTCAAGTCCTTCAGTTTCATTGTGTGAGAGGCTGATGTTGTCATTGGAAATCTCACAGCCACAGGCAGCCATATCTGAAGCAGGGGCATGCTTGGAGACTGGGGACCTTCCTCCACTTACTACAGCCTATGAAGACATGGAAGATTGGATTAAGACCATTAGCTAGAGCTTGAGCTTCATTTAGAGGAAGCAGACACACAGACAATGATGACAAACTTGACGGCAGGTCTCAAGAGATGGTGGGTGGGCTGATGGACCTCCCGCCAAGACCAATGTGTGTGAGAATGAAACCCAGAGAAGATGCTTATCAACTATGAGATGTCCCCCAATCCTTAGGCCAGGCTCATATGTTTGAATACTTGATCCCGAGCTACTTGTCCTGTTTGTGAGAGTGTAGAAAATTTGGGGGATGGAGTCTAGATAGAGAAAGTGGAGTCACGGGGTGGGGAGGGGAGCACCAAGCCCCCTGCTTCCCACCTGCTGCCAGATATATGCATGTCACAAGCACCTACTGTCATGTGCTCCATGCCATGATGGACTGGACTTTCTGAAGTTGAGGGCTTGAATAAATCTTTCTTCCCTTAAGTTGTCCCTGTCAGGGATCCTGTCACATCGATTAGATAAGTACCTAATACAATGTTAGATAAGGCTTTTCTTAAAAGACAAGGGAAAGCAAACATACAGACAGTTCTTGCAAGTTGGCCCAGGGTGTGAAGATGCTCTAGGCAGGGCAATCCAGGGTGTGAAGATGCTCCAGACAGGAAGCATAATATATACAGAATGGAGGCCAACTGTCTAATGCACTTGGCTTCAGTGTTTACTTTCATCAGGCCGGTTTTGATTAAGGTACTTTGACTGACAGGTGGAAAAATAGGCTATATTAAATAACAGGAGTGGAAAGCTTGAAGTAGAATGCCTGAACCTCACCGAAGCCTTGATGTTTTCTAAAGGGTGCTTAATCCCCCCTGGTCTTTAATTTTGAAGTAGTTTAGTCTCTCAGTTTTCTCATCTGCCCAATGGAAATATCTGCAATTATCTTGTAGTACACAATCAAGGAACAATAAATTTTGGATTTTTTAAATTGTTTTATAGTGGTGTGGCATCTTGGTCTACTTGAGTTATATTTCCTGGGTAGGAACAGGATCTGTGCACCTCAGATCAACTGAAGACAGACAAAAGAAATGATTTCAAGTCAGGCCTGGTCTACCAACTGAGTTCTTTTCTGTGGGAGAATGGGTTGCTCAAAGGCATCTACATCATCTAAAAGCATGGGAGATGACATAGGAACACTGCACCCTTAGAGTCCCCTTGCAACTTGGGGGCAGATCCTCCTGAGAGCATCCTTTTCCCTTAGTAAGTGTTTACTGCTCATTAACCCCAGAAGGGAGCTTGCAAATATTCTAAGTTTCCTGAGCATGATGGGCCTCTTTCTTCCTTCAGGAGTGAATGCTTCCATCTGGAGGGAAAACACACACACACACACACACACACACACACACACAAGCTATAACAAAGACCATAGAGTGCATCATTTATAAACAACAGAAACATCCTGCTTACAGTGCTGGATGCTGGAAGTATAGGAAAAAGACATCAGAAGATCTGGTCTGAGGTAAGGGTTCAGGGTCTGCCTCTTCCTATATCTTCGAGAGGTGGGAGGGAAAACAAGCTCCCTTGAACCTCTTTGTATATGAACAGAAATCACTAGTCACACTTAAAAGGGCTCAGCACTTATGAACTATCACCCCCTAAATCCTACTCACTAAAGACCATTATATCAGAAATTAAATTTAGAGTTGGGGAGATGACTTAGTAGGTAAAACACTGACCATGCAAACATCAGGACCCATGTTTGTATGCACAGCACCCACTGAAAAAACAGATGCAGTTTTATTTTTTCACACATTTCTGTAATCCCAGAACTCTGGTGGAGATGGGAGGCATCTCTGCTCATGTAGAGTACAATCAATCAATCAATAAATAAATAAGGATTGAGAGGGAAGGAAGGAAGGGAGGGAGAGAGGGAGGAAGGGAGAGAAGAAGAAAAGGAGGGAGGGATATAGGAGAATCCCAGAAGTTCTTAGAGCCAGATAGCCTAGTACAAGCATCAAGAGCAATAAGAGACCCTGCCTGGAACAAGATTTAAGATGAAGCCTGACTTCTGACCTCTGTAACATGCCAAAGCATGAATGTTTTCTCAGTCACATGGGTGAACACATACAACAAAAGAAGAGAAGATAAAAGGAATGGAGAGATAGAAAGGAAGAAGAAAGAAAGGAAAGGAAAGGAAGAGAAAGAGAGAAGGGGTTATATTTCAATACATGAATTTTGGTGTCACAAAAATGTGGGCCAAAGAATGAAATCAATGATTGGACCCAAGCCAGCAGTACAGCAGATGACTGACTCCCCTCAGAGCCTAGGCCTGAAGGAGCTACCCCATATGCTTCCTTGAGAACTCCAATAGGACTTCTCTAGAATGTTATGTGAGATGCTGAAGATGCTTCACAGAGAACAAGTCGATGGTTGTTACACCCCAAAACTTCAAAGTGTGGGAAATTCCCACTGTCAGAATGTTGTGCTTCTCTAGTCTTGAAATAGCCAGGTGTGGTTATTCTTGGGAATGAGTGAACAGCTGTGATTTCTGCTCCTTCTGTTCCTCAGTTTTTCCTCACAGCACTGACAGTGTCTTGCAGATTAAAAGATGCAGCAGAGCTGGGTCCAGTCTTACTACTAATGACTGTCTACCCTTGGCCAAGTGACACAACCTTCCTTTACCCAGAAGCAAAATGGAAAGTGTTTAGCCAAACGTTTGGTAAGAGCTCTTCTAGATCTAAAACACTATGTTTTGTGGCAAGTTTAGAGTGCAAATAGGCATCAGCTACAAAGAGGATACCTAGGGTTATGCCAAAACTGACTTTGAGGTCTGACAAAGATGTCATTTCTCAGAGATTTATGCACAGGGTGACTTAAACTTCTTCCAGTCTCCACTACCAGAATACAAATAAAAGTTCCTCCATCATGGGCTTGTCCCAGAGCTCAGTGGTTGAGAACTTACCTCATGTTACACCCTTGATTCAATTTCCAGAGCAACAACAACAGAATCAAAAAGGGCCAATAAGAAGACTAAACAGGCTGCAGCTGCTCTGCTAGTGTAGAGTACAATCAATTAATCAATCAATCAATCAATAAGGATTGAGAGGGAAGGAAGGGAGGGAGAAAGGGAAGGAGGGAGGGAGAGAGGGAGGAAGGGAGAGAGGAAGAAAAAGAGGGAGGGAGAAAGGAAGGGAAGAAGAGAGGAAGAAAAGGAGGGAACGAGAAAGGAAAGGAGGGAGGGAAGAGGAAGGGAAGGAGAAAGAGACAGAGGGAGGGAGGGAGATGGACATTGGTGTTTCTGACTGAAATTCTAACTGTAAATCCCAGTGGCAGACTACTTTGAAATACATTTTCACTAAGTTTCATTGCTTTTATCTTGTCTCTATATCTGACTGTTTATTTGAGAGAGGGGCATGCCAATGTACCTGTGTGGAGACCTGAGTACAACCTGTGGGACTCATTTGTCACTTTCCAAAGATGGGTATGAATCCAGGTTGTCCTGCTTGGCAGCAAACACTTTTTTCTGCTGATGGCTTGGTTTTATGATTTTTAAGACACTGCATACTTATTAATAAAAAAGCCCAGAAAGATTTTAAATGAATGCTTCACAGTACCTAGAACAGTTAGACTGAAGAGAACAAGTTTCTCCAGTCAGTGTTAACTGCTGCTCCTTAGAGGAAGAGCTTTTTGGTTTTAGCCATTCCTTCAAGAAGCTTTCCTCCACAGTTTTAAATAATCTGCTTTGGTAGTTGTTTTCTGATTTGCCTATTTCCACTTTGTTAATCTCATTGGAAGATTCCTCCCCACCCAACAAGTATGATACACATGCTCCCACACACATGCATGCATACACACACATGCACACACAGAGAGATGTTTTGATAGGAAATCACATTTTTTACTAGATATAGCATTTGCAGGTGTGTTCCTTTGGTCTTAACACAACACAGTAAGTTTCCTCTTCATGGGGATTTAATATTTCTGCCATTTTTCCTTCTTTTAAATTATACATTACATTCTACACAATACCAGGGAAGTCTCCCAGAACCCCAAACAAATTCCAACAGAATAAAATCCATAAGTATGATATTAGTCCTTTTCTGTGAGCCTGTATAAACTATATGCACATGCGTGTTCATGGGTGTGCACATGTGAACACTGGTGTGTCAGCACATGTGTGTATATGTGAAGATCAGAGGAAATCAGGGTATTCCACAATCACTCTCCACCTTTCTTCTTGAGACAGGCTATCTCTCTGAATTTGAAGCTCAGACATTGGGTGAGAACAGCTGTCTGGCAAGGCTTTTCCTGCCTCACCCTCCCCTCCACAGACCCTAGGGCTGGCATCACAGATCCCGACACTTCTGACTTTTTATCCCATGTGTGGGGTTCTAATCTCCCGAGAACCTTGAAGCTTTTAAATTTTCTTCTTTACACCTCTAGCTTTGTAATTTAAGAATGCTGTACTTCAGTGTAGGTCTTTACATTTAAGTTACTGGGGACTCAAGGGCTCTGGATGGAATGAGTCTTTGTGTCCTTCACTTTGGGTCAACTGATACCTTTATCCTTCAATGGCCATGTGCCCACCAACTCTGTTTCTTCTCTCTGCAGTTCGTCAGTTTCAGATCAGCCCACTTTTTCTCCATCTCTGTTTGACTTCCATTTGTGTTTCCTGCAAACTTCCTGAAACTTTCCCTTCCACTCTGCTTCTGAATATAAGCCTTATCATTCACACTTTAAAATGCACAGGAGTTCTTTCTTGCCACTTTACAGCTCATTTTATACTGACTTTGTCACATTGCAAGAATTAACATTTAACATTTTCCCTTATCTCTGTGAAGACGGTCACATTCTGTGATCATGGATTTGAAGTTTCCTTTACATTTCCTATTTTCCATAAGCCCTTTCCTCTCCCTCTCCCTCCCCCACCCCTCCCATCTCTCTCCCTCTCCTTCTCCCTCTCTCTCTTCCTCTCCCTCTGTGTGTGTCTGTCTGTGTGCCTTTCTGTCTCTGTCTGTCTGTCTCTGTGTGTGTGTCTATGTTTGTCTGTGTCTGTCTCTCTCTGTCTTTGTATGTGTCTGTCTGTCTCTCTCTGTCTCTGTCTCTGTCTCTGTCTCTGTTTCTCTCTCTCTCTCTCTCTCTCTGTGTGTGTGTGTGTGTGTGTGTGTGTGTGTGTGTTCCATATGAAAGACCCTTCTCAAGCATCCGAATATCTCAAACACAGAGGCTCTGTAGCCAGATTTTATCATTCAAGAATGCCACCCATGTGGTTTGTATGTGAAATGTACCCTACATTTAATATAGCTTTGGGTATTAAAAGTAGGTCAATAGATGGGGAGATGCAATGACTCCCCATAGGCTCATAAATTAAAATGCTTGGACATTAGGGAATGGCACTATTTGACAGGGATTAGGAGATATGGCCTTGTTTGAGTAGGTGTGGCCTTGTTGGAGGAAGTGTCACTGGGGGTAGACTTTGGAGTTTCAAATGCTCAAGCCAGGCCCAGTGTCTCTCTCTTCCTGGATTCAAATATAGAACTCTTAGCTTCCATGTTTATCTGTGTGCTGCCATGTTCTCTGCCGTGATGATAATAGACTAAAGCTCTGGAACTATGTGCAGGCCCTAGTTAAATGCTTTCTTTTTATAAGAGTTGGTCATAGTGTCTCTTCAGCATAGAGCATTACCTAAGACAGGTGATAAGTGCTTGCTGCTCAAACATAAGAACCCGATTCAAAGCATTCTCACCAAAAGCCAAGTGAAGCATTGTATGCCTATAATCCCAGCGCCAGGGAGGCAGAGGCAAGTGGACCCCTGGTGTTTGGAGGGCAGTCAGTCTAGCTGAACTAGTAAGCTTCAGATACAATAAGAAATGTCTTTAAAATGATGGACAGACCAGAAAGTTGGTTCGGCAGACTAGAGGTGTCTGCTGGTAAACCTAACAACTTGAGTTCAGTCAGGGACACACATGATGGAAGAAGAGGACTGATTCTCACAAGTTATCTTATGACTTCCACACATATCCCTACACATCCAAATGTGCATAAAATAATAAACAGCAATGTAAAAGATAAATTAGGTAGAGTACTTGAAGAAGACGTCTGACATCAATCTTTGGTGCACATGCTCATGCACACACACACACACACACACACACACACACACACACACACACACACACACAGCCTAGATTCCTTAGCTGGTATAACTCTTTTGAGGTTATGGAACACCTGAGAGGTGGAACTTATGAAGAAGTAAGTTTTTAAAAAAAGATCCTTCCAAATATCTTGCCCCGTCACCTCCCTTGTTTCTTCTTCTCCATGACGGGCAGTGTCCACCACAAATTTCCACCTGATGCTCTGTTCCAACAGGGGCCCAGGATCACAGGGCTACAGGACCGTGGACTGAGTTCTTTGGAACCATGAGCTAAGAGAAGTCCTACTGCTTTGAAGTCTTTCTCTTGAGTACTTTGGTCTCAGCTCCATAAATCCCTAAGACCTAAAAATCTAAGACCCTGGGTCCAGCCATTCTATTGAGATAACCCAAATATTGGTATTTGTAGTTACTTCTTCCTGTTTTTTCTGGTCTTCATTTGGGGGAAGAGTTGTATGTCACCATTCTGGGAGTCCAGAGAAAGGTGGACCAGTGAGTAGCCTTGCCAGCCAGCACCCTGATACCCTGTAGTCTTTCCTTGTCAAGCCCCCGAACCTCTTGTTCACTGTGCTTGTTAATTTTGAACACAGGGCCACCCCACTTCCCTTCTTTTACATCACCCCATCTACCCTTTTCCTGATAACAGGGTGGCACTGGGTGCTTAGACACCTAACTATCAACTTATCCTCCTGGAACAAGTGAACCCCGTTTCTCACACCTACAATGAACAACACTTCATGAGGTTCTATTAGCAGAATTGCTCTAATACATTTTGGTCTTTCCCTTTACAGGACTTCAGATTTTTTTTTCTTCATCAATCAACTGCTTTACTTCATGTTTCATAACCCTTTATCATGGTTCCCAACTTTGTGGACACATCTACCACCACTGCTGTTCCCTCACTCTCCTTCCCTGTCTCTTCTGTCTCTTGTCCTATTTAACCCAGATCAGCTCATAAGCACCATTTAAGTGAGAGTCTCTCCAGAGGAGTAGAGATAAATGGATGTGCTAGGCTGCAGTGTTTAACCGGCATCCAGAGGGAGTTCCTTCCAACAATAGATTCTCCATGCATGTGATGCAAGGAAACACCCAGGAATTGTGCTCCCCTGATAAAGTCTCCCAAGAGCCTTCATTTTGCAGAGTAGTAAAGGTTATCCCAGGCCACTCTACATCCTGAAGGCCTAGATGACCTCATAGCTCTTACTCCAGAGTCCCCTACCATTCTCAAAGCTCACACCTTTCCTAAATGCTTAGGGAAGGGGATATTTTGTTATTCCTCGTCACTCTCACCCTGAAGAAAATACAAAGGAAAAATGTCTTTGAAATGGTGCTACTCTGCATCCAGGTGGCCAGGCTGACTTCCTATGCCTGCTACATCACTCTGTCTGTCTGTCTGTTTGTCTATCTGTCTGTCTGTCTGTCTGTCTGTCTGTCTGCTTATTTCTATAGTGAACATAGAAACTGATATCTTTCATGATACATATGAACATGAGAGGAAGACCTGCATCACAATCAGCCGAAACATCCCAGGAAGAAGGCACAGAGCATCTTGGATTTGCTCTTGGTTTCTGTACCCAAAGTAATTCCTAATCATTTCAGTAATGTCTATGAGTTTGTGTGGAATTATCTCATCCCATTTTTCAAACATGATATTAGAGGTCAGGTGGCTTTTTTGGAGTGTGAATTAGAAAGGGACCTCACCAAAGTTTAACGATGCTGATGGGCAGTGCCAACTCTGTGTTTACTACACATAGATTTTAAGATAGATTGATGACTATATAAACAGATGACAGATGATATATACTAATATGTATATACATATGAGGACATGTATGCTCCTTAGTCCTCATGTTTACAGATAGATTATAGATGATAAGTACTATTATATATATATATATATATATATATATATATATATATATATATATATGAACATATACACTCTCTAATCTTCCTTATTACTGGCAGATGATAGCTATTAATACATATACATATATAAACACATACCCAAGTACACAGATTAGCATATACACATGTGAACATGTACACATCTACACATACGGGCATATACACATATAACCTTGTGGCTCCTTTTGAAATGCAGAAACTAAGACTCAGAAAAGTTAAGAAGCATGCCCAAAGTCACACCGCTGAGACATGTCTATCTCTCCATCTTTTTCACCATAGTCTCCTCATGATGCTTTTGCTAAGTGGTGTCAAAGTAAAGCTAGGTGTGAAAACGGTGTAAAACACCCCCGCTGTCTGAATAAGCAGCAGTGGTAACGCCTACAATATAGATTGCTTCATAAGTAATGGCAGGGCTGGGAAGAACCTGCTGTACAAACATGAGGACCCGGGTCTGGATGTTCAGTGGGCGTAGCTGTGGGTACCTTATTCAGTATTGGGGAAGAAGAAATAGGAGGATCTCTTGGGTATACAGGCCAGCCAGCCTAGACAAGTAACAGGTGAGATCCCTGAGAGATACTGCCTCAAAAGGTGAGAAGGAGGGGCTCTGGAGAGATGGCTCAGTGGTTAAGAACCCTTCTATGCTTATAGAGGACCAAAGTTTGGTTCCCAGCATCCACATTAGGACACTCACAGCCACATGTAACTGTTGCTCTGAAGATGCTGACCTTCTTTCCTGGCCTCTAATGGCATACATGCAGGAACATGTATGCACGTGTAATATCACACACACACTCACATACACACATGCACACACACCTACATGTTCACTAGTTTATAGTTATTTTTACTTATTCCCTTTAATGTTCACAGAGTATTTTTTTTCTCTTTTGTTTTTTGCTTGTGATTTTTATGACCATGGAACCAGAATGGAAAGGAGAACCATCATGGTACGTTTTTTAAAGTGTGTTAGAAATTTGGAACTTTGGAGATTATTAGGACACTGTCTATGAGTTCCAAAGTCTCCATGTATATAACCACACATATCCACAGAGCATCCTGTTGCGTGGAGGCTTGTTCCAAAACCCTGGGTTGAAAGAGCCCTTGGTCTCAAGTATGTATTTTGTGTTATTTCTAGAGAAGTGGGGTGATGCATGCCTGTATGTTCATACATGTGTGTACATGCTTATATGTTCATGCTGTATACATGTGCCTGTATATGCATGCCTATGTGTGAATGCCTGTATATGCATGCCTGTGTGTGCATGTCTGTATGTGCTGGCCTGTGTGAACATACCTACATGTGCTTGTCTGTGTGTGCATGCCTGTGTATTCATGCTTGTGTGTATATGACTCTGTATGCTTGCCTGTGTGTGTATGTTTGTGTATGCATGTCTGTGTATGTATGTTTGTGTTCGCATGTCTGTATATACATGCTTGAGCATACATGCCTGTGTATACATGCATGTAGAGGCCAGAAGAGGATGTCAGGAACCTTGCCTTATCACTCTCCCACATTATTTCTTTGGAATAGTCTTTATTGAATCTCTTTCCACTGCCCAAGAGCTAGTCTTACAGGCACCTGCATGTCCAGGTTTTATGTATGTGATGGGGACTCTAACTTAGGTCTGCAGTTTGGCAGAACACACTTTCCCCACTGAGCCATCTCCCCACCCATCAATCCAGTGCATAGCTTTCATTGCTCTAAGCTACCTCTGGGGCCTCTCACATGCACTCCCAGAGATTCCCAGGAGGGTGTGGAGTGATTGGTCTTTCTGTGTTATTGGTATTCTGGAAGCCATACACTGAGGCCTGAAAACACATCATTGCCCTATGGTCTATATGTTCAGGAAGCAGAAACGATGTTCCTGCAATTAGAAATGAGATTTGCAATGGGCGTTGTGTGAACGGCGACAACAGCCTTTGGCTTTTTCTAATAAGATCAGCCGGCCAGGCTCTTCAAATTGGCTAAATTTATATTGCACACTAAACCCTGTGAATAAATAACAAGGGGATTCTTTTGTTGGCTTGAAATAATCCATACAAATTCCATCTTAATAACAGTCTGTCTATGGGCTGTGCGGGTGCCAGCGGGTAAGAGTCAGATCAGGGGACAGAGATGGGATGCCGGGTGTGGAGTCAGTAAGATGATGTTCATAGGCTACATCTCAGAGTGGAATTGATTGGGTAAAAATTTACACCCAGAGCCATCCTGCATGTGAGGTTTTTCTAGCCTTTCAGTGCCCAGAGATTAAGGTTCTGCCTCCCCAGAGTCCAGAATATGCCTTGAAATTTTAGCAAGGTATGTAGAGGGCTGGTACGGTGGATCAGCATGTGTCTAAAAACTAAACAAAGTAAGAGGGATGGCAACCCTTGCAGCCTATTAATATTGATTTGATGCAACATGCACCCCTTTCCACACTGAGGCAGAGGTACATATAACTTTAGGCATGGCTTGATCGGGAGGCTAACGTGGACCTAGTTAAGCCTTGCTGTCTGTGGATTCAACAAATGTAAACTGACTTACTAGCTAAAACTTGTTCCTCACCCCCAAAGTCAGTATAATGTCACTTTTATGGTCAGTTAGAAACATCTTCCTGGGCAGGATGGTAACAAGTTTGAGCAGATGAGGTCCAGCAAGGTCACACTCTGCCTTCATGTTCCATTTCCCCTTACATAATCATAAGCTTAAGTGGAAGGCCTTTGCGTGGCACATTAGCCAATGTTTTCTAGAGGGACAGAATTGAGAGAATGAATATATATTAAAAGTGATTCATCAGATTACCTGACAGGACGGACTGTTTTCACACCAGACAGGCTAAGACCCCAGTGGCTTCTCAGTCCATGAAACCAGATTTCTAAGAAGCCTAAATATAGTGCTGAATGACTGGAGAATTCCCAGTAAGCCAAGATCTCTGGTACAAATTGAACAGTCAAAGAAGCTGAGTTCCAGTGGCAGATATAGTAACAGTAGCAGCAGCACTGTGGATGCACCCATCAGCAAGAACTAAAGTTAGAAAAGCAGAAGCTTTTTCTTGGGGACTTCTTGATATCTGGGCCACTGGAGGAAGGTGCCATTTATCCTAGGGAAGGGGCTCCCTCCTCCTTAGCTTCCACTTAGTGCCATTGCAGACCAGCCAGAGGTCTGACTCTCAGCTGATTCAAAACCCAACCAATTTGACAGCCAAGATTAACCATCATACCTGGTCAATTTAATGTTTTTTTTAAAGTTAGTTCCCTTTGCTTTTTGCTGATGATTTAACTGTTCAAAATAGCCTCATCCCCAGAAGATTCCCTAGGATCCCTAAGCATGAAGAGTTGTGGTACTTTATGGTTAAATAAAACATGATAACAGTGTTCAGGTTTGAGCTGCAAGGCCCGTGTCCAATGTGAGTGAATTGACAGTAGGTAGTAAACAGGATGTTCTAAACAGAAACACACAAATGGAGCTGTGGATTGATTAGTTGGTAAAAGAAAAAAAAAAAATGTTACCAGAGGCTCCTAGAAATCTGACCAGGTAATTTCCCTCAGACCACATGATTCAGGATTCTTAAATACGGTGTTTGCAAGGACTTTCACAGGAGGTAACTGCTCTGAGAAATGATTTTTCTGTTTCCTAGAAATGTATAAGGGTGTGTGTGTGTGTGTGTGTGTGTGTGTGTGTGTTAGCAGAATTAAACAAAAACTGAGACTAGTCACCCAAAAAAGGTCGAAAGGAAGGGTAAAAATTAAACATTTCAGAATGCAATCTCTTCTAACAACTTTACCTTCTAAGCATGCAAATATTCTACAAAATTATAAAACAAAATTATAGTGAGAAATTTAAAACAATCTTTTCAAATATAGTAATATAGATGAACTAAACTAAGTTTGATGACTGATTGTGACAACATATAAAATTATGTTAAAATAAAATATAAACATAGTAATTATAACATATATATGCATGAATGTGTATGTATGTGCATATATATACCATTGGAATCCACCTGAGATTTAAAATAACAATAAAGATGCAGAAGAAATGGCTTCACATGTAAAACGCTTGCCACACATGCATAAGGACCAGAGTTTGGACCTCTAGAAATCCACAAAGAGGCCAGATGAATGTCACAGCCCACACTGGTCACCAGGGCTCAGGACACACCATGAATAGAATCAAAACACTCCAACCCTGAGACAAAGTGTCAACAGGAATGCGTGTTGACACACAGAGTCTTTGAAGAGATGAATGAAATGTGATGGGGGCTGGGGAGTGGATCAAACACTTACTATGTGAGTATGACATAGGCATTCAAATCTCTGAAACCTTTCATGAAATCTGGACGTGGTAATGTACTTCTTGTTAGCTTTCTGCTGCTGGGGAAAACACCATGACCAAAATGGGGTTATTTCCTCTTCCACTGACAGGTCACAGCCCATCACTGAAGGAAGTCAGGGCAGGAACTCAAGGAACCTGGAAGCAGGAGCCAAAGCACAGGCCATGAAGGAAGTCTGCCTAACGGCTTGTTTCTCCAGGATTTTCAGTTTGCTTTACCACATCCAAAAGCACTTGCCCAGGCGTGCCATTGCCCTCAGCAGGCTGGAATCTTCCACATGAAACATCAGTCAAGAAAATGACCCCACAGCCCAAGGAAATTTTCTCACCTGAGTTTCTTTTTTCTCAGATGACTGTAGTTTGTGTCAAGCTAACAAGAAACAAAACAAAACAAAAACAACGATAATAAAAAATAGCTAACACATCTGCACATCAGCAGTTCTGGCACGCCTACAGTAAAATGGGAACTGGAAACAGGAGAATCCCCAGAGGGTGGTAGTCTATCCACGTCCTGTTCAAATGGGTGTAAAGTAAGGGCTAAACACCTGAGAGTGTCTCCCAGTGTCCATACATGAGTGATTGCATGTGTGTCCTCACAATCACACACGTGCACATCCATATAACATACATATACACCAAAGGCAAGAATGAGTGGTTCTCACACACAGTAGAGTCTCATACAGTTTAAATGAATGAAATTGTGTCACTTGCAGGAAAATGGGGGCAAGTAAAACTCATCATGTAGAGGAAATTAGCCGGACTTAGTGAGACAACGAACACCCATTTTCCACCCTGGTGTGTGTGTGTGTGTGTGTGTGTGTGTGTTTATACTCTCAATATGAAACCAGGAGAATGAGAGAGAGAACAAGTTTCAGCAGCCTTCCTAAACACTGTCTACTCAGATCCCACTTCACCAGGAACATTTTCTCAAGGCCTTGGGCACATAGATCTATAGAATAGGTGTAAAAGCAGACACATGCTAACAATACCTCACAGATATACAGAATAGGTGTCTGAGACAGACATTGTGTACAAAGCAAACCTTTGCTAAAAACTAATCACAAATTTATTCTAAAGCAAGTGTTTAGTGTATAGTTTTACACTTTATTAATGAGTAGAAGAAATTTGCACACTCAAAGAGATGTGTTTGTGTATTTTACCTGAACAATTCACTCCTGGCTGGTTAGCTGAAGTCACAGAACACAGACCATCTTCACCAGTTTTCAGAGATGATCAATTTTTGATTCTATAATCATCAGTGCTGAGAATATCTTTCCCATAAATCCTTAAGAAAAATTGAAGAAGTATGTTTACAGCCATTTCAGAAGTTGTTGAAAATTTATCATAACCTCAAACCAAAACTCATTTAATTACGATTATGATACTGAAGTCAGCAACTGTAACAATCTTAAAAATCAAACCTTTTAACACCATGCAATCCAGAGATAAACTAATTTGATATGCATATCGCCAAGGAATGATGAAAAAAAAAAACACTAAAAGTCTAGGTTTTTTTTTTTTCCAATTGAACCAATTGTACTTATAGGATGGAAGCAGAAGGCATTTTAGGCCAATGAGAACCCAAGGTATCATAGTCTTAACTCTGAGTGGAGACATTCAGGTGCTGTCTGTTGGTGAAGTATGGTTTGGCAGTATGCACTCTGTATGACGTAACACTGATGTGTGTTCAGGAAAGTCATGTGACACAACCTGGGATTGATTTTGACTTAATTTGGTTGCTTGTTCAGAAACCTTTCACTGATGTTGAACTTTCTGCATCTCCACATTCAGCTATGTGATCCTATAAGCCAGCGCTTCCCAACCTATGGGTGGTCAAGACCTCTAGGTGGTTGAACGACACTTTTCAGGGTCAGCTATTGGAAACCTTAGATATTTATATTATGATTTATAACAGCAGCAAGAGTACAGCTATGAAGTAGCAACAAAATTATTTTATGGTTGGGGAGGTCATCACATGAGAAATGGTGTTTCAGAGCATTAGAAGGTTGAGAACAATGCCATATAAAGTTACAACCCAGAGTCAAAGATCTGTTGGAGGAAGGGGGAGGGTAATGTTGGAAACAAACAAGAAATGATATGTTTTCTCTATATGGTTTTCTCTCTGTGTATGTGTATCCTAAATATCTGTGTGTCCTATATGTCAATCTATAATTTATGTAATATATATGATATATAATATCAATATAATACAAAAGGTCTATGATAAGAATAGGAACTGAAAAGGCGGCCTGGCAGTTAAGCTGCTTCTTTCTCTTGAAGAGCACTGGAGTTCAGCTTGGTTCACAATGCCTGCATCTGGTTACACACAAGTCCTTGTAACTCCAGCTTCAGAGGATCTGTCGCCCTCTTCTGGTATCCACGGGCACTGCATCCATGTTTTCACACACACACACAAATAAAAATAAAATATTTCTAGAAGCTAATAATAAAAAAGTCTAAAGACTGCAGAGAAGACAGGAAGGTTTTTTCAAGACAGGTGAGCTTTACCCTATTGTGGCCGAGCACGTGTCAATTTAGCTGAATATTTTTAGCTTCATAAATCAGAGAATTTTCAAGCTGAGAGTGAGGGCTATTAATTGATTCATGGAGCATGAAGGACCAGGCAGGGGCCATACATCTCTTCATCACAAGGCTGCCGGAGGCTGTGCAGAGAAGTCTTTTAACTTCCTCGGCATCTAATTCAATTAAAGGATTACTAGTTTTGCTGAGCAGGACCCTGCAGATGAGAGTCTGAGTTCCGTTATCAATCCTGAGAACATGCAGGAGGTCAGGGGGCAGGAATGCTGACAGGACTGTGCACTCTCTGAACTCAGTGCACACAGGTCTGGAGCGAGCGTGGCTCAGACCGGCTGCTGCAGCGAAGGAAGTGTGGCCATTTTCATTCAGGGTTTTGAGCTGGTTTTGATGACATCAATAAAATTGTCTATAGAGAACTCAATAGTTCTTCCATTTCGTGGCCTCTTTTCAACACTGACAATGAGTCAGAGGTTTCTTCTAGGATTGATGAGATACGTCTTGGGTTACAGCCTTGAGGCAGAAGAAGCAGCTCAAAGAAGCAGTCACCACCGTGAGCTAAGAACACTCATGAAGAGCAGAGAGCACAGGCAGGAGGCCTGGAGCTGCCTTGGCCCTGGAATTATCATGCTGGCTGGAGAAAAGCACATTAAAAAGGAATCGAGGGAAGGGTTTAGACACAGCCTTGTCCTGTCTCCTGTAACACATCCAAGGACAGGAGCCACACGCTGCTTCCTGTCTCTGGTGCGTAGACCTACTCTGCTTTGGTCTCAGCCTGAGTTTTGCTCACCACTTATGTTCTAGGAGTTCAATTTGCTACTTCACATAAGCCTAGCAGACTAGCTGAGCAGATTTCAGGCAATCTAGATGGTAGACATGGTCACAGAGACCACAGAGGCAGAGGGGAAGGAGAACTTATGGGCTGTGGAGGCCATGGAGGAAGGGGTAGGGGTGGTGATAGCCAACAGCGATGCCTGGAAGTGTTGTGATGCTACAGCTGAGAACATGTCATTCTCTTAGATAAATGAAGGCAATCTGTAAGAAACCCCGAAGCCAAATGGCCCAGGAAGGGACCAGTATTCCCTCATGTGGGGGAAGGGCTAACTATGGAGGTGATCAATGTGGCAGAGGAGGATAGCATCTGGGCAGCTGCTGGGCTGATCAGCCACCATGAGGGTTTCTAATAGGGCTGGAGATGATGGGGACAGAGGTGGTTTTGGCCCTCACAAGTTGTATTTCAGGGGTCAGCACTAACAGGATCTCAGGAAGAGGACATATTGCCCTGATTTTAAAGTTCTGGGAAAGTTCTTTCTGTACTCAGTGTCACCCCTGTTATTTACCTTCTAATATTCAGCTGTCCTTGGATGTGTGTGTGTGTGTGTGTGTGTGTGTGTGTGTGTGTGTGTGTGTGTGTGTGAGGGAGAGAGAGGGGGGGGGTGGGGAGAGAAGGAGAAGAGCTAACCACATCTCTGGTTCCTATTAAAAACCATCATTTTAGTTTTTGTTTTGTTTTATTTTATTTTTTTTTTTTTTAAGGATAAAAAGGATGCAGCCTGGGGAGGCAGAGAGGTACCAAGTCAAAAATGTGGTGAAGCCTGATCATCACATTTATCTGGGCATAACGGTCTAAGCACTGGGCACAGGGCTCATTTGAAACAGTTGAGTCACCACCATGGCTTGCCAAAGTCTACTGCCAAGCTGCGCAGTCTCTGTTACGCTGGATTTAAGAGTCAATAGGGAGAAAATAGATGGAGAGAGAATGAGTCGGATGATGTCACTTCATCCCAGAGTCACATTATGCTGGTAGCTCCATCCAGCCCTTGACTCTTCAAGTGTGTGACCTGATAAATCCTCTTTACCCAGCTAACTGTAGGTTATATGCTGCCCTCCTGTGACCCCAGAGCCTGTATGAGGCTGTTAAGAGCATGTGATCTTTCTCTCCGTGACTGACTCAGAGCTCTGTGTCATGTGAACAGCCTAGCTATGGTGCTGGAGTGAACACTTCTAAAAGAGTACTGCCAGGTCCCACATTTTCCATCCTGGGAAGGAAGTCCATACCAAGGAACCTGCCTTCACTAGGACCACACATATCTCTCCAATTGAGCTCTCTGGCCACATAGGCTGCTTCAACTCCATGATCAGTGGCTAATTCCATATATAACATCCCAGCTTGCCCACCCTCCCAATGTCCTTTGCCTGCTAACAGGGAGTCTGTTCTCAGGCAGACTCACCTCCATAGCGTTTGTAAGCTAATCCCTTAAACGGAACTCTGCCGCTTATGCTTATCCAGAAGCTCTTTTGGAAGGAGGTTTGCATAATATCCAGCAGTATTAGTAAGAAAGAAATTCCCTTTGGTAATCAGTTCAGCAGGGACACTGGTTGTTTTTTTGCTCCTTTCTGTGGCTCATGAATCCGACCTGGAATTCCAGAGAAAGCTACCTTCGTTTTGTGATTTACCATTCACCAACAACTGCAGAGGTTTGCAAGTCTGAGGACTGAAAAATTGTCCCTCCAGCTCAATTCTTTCAGTGAGAGGGAACAGGAAATTACTCCAGGGAAGAGGGCTCTTTTATCTCCCAGCTGTAGATGCATTTAGAATGAAGGGATTAAGGAGGTCAGAGCATAGTCCTCCCCTGACTAAATGGGGTTGATTTATTGCTTGGCGCCTTTATAATTCTTTCTTAAGTAAAGGCATACAATAGTATTTAACAGCTTGTGTTTGGAATTCCCCAAGCATGAATTCAAAATGTGCCAACATCTCTCAGATGCGCATGCCTATGGGAAACGTACTGAACCATTTTGAACCTCAAACTCCTCTTCTATAAAATGGTTTGATAATGAATCTCCCTGGATGGGGTGCTTTTGAGAACTGCAGAGGATAATGAATAAAAGGCACTTGGTTCTTGGGCTTCATCAATGCTTCTTCTGAATAGTATGCCATTTTTATTTCTTCTCATACTCTATGAAATGGTGGTCACCAGACCCTGTGGTCTCCCTCCAAGAAGGTAGGTTCACAGTCTAGTCACAAAACTCAGGCAGCCCAGATGTCAAGAGCCTTTATTAGAGATGACTCAGGCTGACTGATGATTGACCAATGAGCTCAGGTGCCCTCCCTGAGGAAAAAGGCATTCAGGACTTCATGGCATTGTGACCTGTTTAAGTACCAGGAAGTTCAATACAGGAGATATTGACTCTGCTTGTTGATCTGAGGAAGCAGTTTGCTTTCTTTGCTCTCTCCCTTTGTTCTGACGTTTGCAAGTGTTAGAAGATGATGCTTCTCAACTTTTCATTCTGTCTCTGGTTTATCCCACCAGGTGAGTTGGTAAAGAATCAGGATGTGATTCCGCTGAGCACCAGCCAGAATGCTGTCTCCAAGCTAGAGGTGTGGAGGGAAGGATGTGGACCTGGAAACCCTGCTTATTGTCACCAATGAATCAGCCCTTAGGGGTCGAAGCACAGATCTGTAACTACAGAGTTCATGACAACAGGGCTGGGAAGGGACATAGTACCTTTGTATTCTGAAGACCAAGACTTCTGCTATGGTCATTCAAATGATAAATTTTAACACCTAGAAAAAGAAAAGGATGCAACAGAGTTGAGGTAGGGGATGGAACCACCTCCAGGAAGACTTCTGTCTCTCATCAAGAAAAAGCCCTCCATCTAGAGTTTCCCTCCCCCCCCCCCCACAGGAATCTATTGATAATGCAGTTAGTTTATTAGAGGTGGCTTGTGCACATACTGAGAAACAAGATGCTGCATTGGAGGATTAGTCCAAGGCAGAACCTCAGCTGGAGAGGCCACAACACTGTTTGTTATAGACCTAGGAGCTGTTGGCCACACGTGTGAGGGTTTCCTTAAAACACACGCTGAAGTGGGAGTAAGCTTGTTTAAAATGGAGATACTTGGAAGATCTTTAATATAAAAAGAATGTTTTTATTTATCCTTTTTTTATATTACATCTTGACCACAGTTCCCCTCCCTCTCCTCCCAATCCCCCTCCCCTACCTCACCCTCAAGCCACTCCTCTTCCTCTTCTCTTCAGAAGAGGGCAGGCCTCCCAAGGGTAGCAACCAAAAGTGGCATATCAAGATGCAGTAAGACTAGGCACCTCCCCTCCTATCAAGACTAAACAAAGCAACCCAGTATGAGGGAAAGTACACCAGATGCAGATAAAAGAATTAGAAACAGCTCCCTGCTACCACTGTGAGGAGTCCTACAACACAAAGATCACAACCTTAGCATAGATACAAAGGGTCTAGGTCAGACGCAGGGAGCCGGCACGCTTGACAATTCGATCTCTGTGAGCTCTATGATCCCAGGTTAGTTGCTTTTGTAGGTTTTCTTGTGATGTTCTTGGCCCATCTGCCTTCCTCCTCTTAAAGGAGGAAAATTGATGCATCAGATGACAGCCTGTTTTATTCCTCATATGTATTTATTCAACAAATGTTTATGCAAAATATACTTTGCTCAAACACAATACATATTATATTTATATTATAATCAATATATTATATGTATTATACAAGAAAGAGAAAGTATGTATCTGTAGGATCTCTATGCAGACCATGAAAGAACTGTACAATTAGATGTTCAATTATAGCACTGAGGAGATGCCTCAGTAGAGTAAAAGGAATTGAAGAAAGAAAAAAAAAAAAAAACAAAAAAACAAGGTCTGATCGCTCTTGCCTATAATCCCAGAGTTTCAGAACTAGAGAGCCAAAGATCAGAGAATCCCTGGGACTCTCTGGCCAGACCACTTGGCCAAATTGGCAAGGCTAAAGAAAGACACTGCCTCAAAAAAACAAGGTGGATGGCTCCAGAGGCACAATACCCAAGGTTGACCTCTGGCATCTTTGTGCACACTCATGCACAGATGCAGTACACATGTGTGCCCACAGAGAGACACAACATATTCACTGAAAATCATGACAAACACTCCCAAGAAGACTAAGGAGTACTCTACACGGAATATAAAAGAGCCTGCCCTAATCCAAAGGCACAGGTTTTCTTCAACAGGTCATGTTTGAGCATAACACTAATAAATGGGAATCGGGCAACAGGTGGCACAAACAGAGGAACCGGGCCCAAGGCAGAGAGTGTGGCATATTACAAGGCCCTGAGTGAGGCACAAGGATGAAAGCTGCTTGGTTGGAGATGGGAGAGTAGAGAAGAACCCTAGGGAGCCCCTGGGAACTGTAAGAGGCCCTGTCTTCCCTGGCCTAAATGTCTGTCAGGCCAGGATGCAGGTGCTGAGATGAAGTCAGGGTTGGCCCTGAGTGCCACGTTAGACACTATGGGAAAGTCTTTCTGGGGCCAATATGAAGAATGGGTTCCACAGACAAGAAAGAATTATTTATCAAAAACAACAACAACAACAAATAGTAAATTGGAGAAAAAGCCAACAATACTCGACCATCTAGTGAATGAAAAAGCAACACATCAATCTGCGATATGCTATGGAAAAGGGTCCCTCAAAAATTCATTAGCATGGGGACACCAAGGCCCATAAACTGTCTCTAGACTTCTCTTATTGCAGTAAACAACCATCTGACAGAAGCTACTTAAGGGAGAGAGGTTTTCTTGTTTGTTTGTTTTTGTAGCCCCCCCCCAATCACTTTTGGGAAGGACACCGATCCATTGTGGTAGGAAGGTTCTGGCAGCTTGGAAGCTTGGTTTGTAGAAGCAGGAGCTGGTGTTGAGTCACAATACAGCCACAGACAGGCAGTGGAGCCTGGGGCTGGAAATGGGACCAGGCTGTCACCCCTCAAGTTCAGCCCACTATGAGTCTTGGGGAGACATGTTGCACATTACAAAGAATTAGGATTATGGACATGGGATGTCTGCAGATGCCGTGTGGATATTTGACTTTGTCCAGAAGTCTAGGTGCTTCTATACACATAATTGCTCCTTTGAAGTTCACCTCCTCATCTAAGGAAAATGAGCCTGGAGGTGTATATATAAAGGACTTCTTAGCTCACTGTGTGCTAATTCCTACCCACTCTTAAAGAAATGATGAAAAATATAACCAACTAGTGTATTTATAATGCAATGGAGGACAGGTTCTTGTAATAGTAGTTCCTGGGTGCCTATGGTATGTGCGGAGTACTTCTATTTATTCTATTTTAATACACAATCCCAGGAAACACCCATTGTCATTGTATTCACAGATAGGAAAATTGAGGCTTCCCAGGTGAGTGGCAGAGCCAAGCCTACAGACCAAGCAAACTGAAATATACTAAAGAAAAATAAGTGTCCAAGGCAACATGTTTGTCACCAACATTCAGAAATGGTTAGAAAAAAAATAGCATGTAGCTTTAGATGTCTGGGTAGCTCTTCTTTGGTAGAGAAACAAAGAACATTGAGAATTCATGCAGGGTCCTATCCACCCCTGAGGATTTATAGCCAGTTAATGGTTGCTGGGGAAAACAGAGACTTTCTTTCCTGGTGTAGCCACTGGTAAGTTGTCCATATATTTTACCTATTCTCCCGTTAGTAGCCCTAATTTAAACCACGGGGTTTCAAAAAAGATATGAAAGTTCAAAAAGTACAAGCTTGGAAAAGAAAAGGAATCGGAGGTGTGAAAAGGACAAAAGAGGGTAATGGGGTGTGAACACATCATGTTCTATACATGCGTGAAAGTGATGAGACCCATCACCGTGTATAGCTACTATAGGCTAATAAAATTTAAATAGTTTTTAAAAATAAATGTGAGAGGCTGACAAGATGCCTCTATGGATACAAGCTCTTGCTATATGAGCTGATGACCTGAGTTTTATCCCTAGAAGCCAGAATGCTGGCCTCTGACATCCATGTGCCTTGGCATGCACATTCCCACAGCAAACACATTAAAATAAATTCAATTGAGTTTCTTAATGAGACCAATTGGTGAGCATGCACAGCCTG
Source organism: Micromys minutus (assembly GCF_963924665.1). Taxonomy (NCBI): domain Eukaryota; kingdom Metazoa; phylum Chordata; class Mammalia; order Rodentia; family Muridae; genus Micromys; species Micromys minutus. Next base: position 79,703,440 of record NC_137971.1, read on the forward strand.
TGGTAACCAGTTATCTACTGCAAGACATTTCACTCACAATCCTGGAAAGAAACCCAGCTGGACTATATGGAATAGGTCTTTCATGACTTTGAAATCCAAAGTTCCTATACACCTGTGGCAATGAGGCTCTTAGTGTAGTGTCTGATTCCCCTGAGACCTACCTGAATCAGCCTAGTTCACAGCTACTTCCTAATTTCCTAATTCTCTCCTACTGGGATGAGATACTCACCAAACCTCCTCAATGCTATATCCACAACTGTGGACTAGAAAAACCATTTTCTTTACAAAGTACCCAGCTGCTGGCATTTTATAATAGCTACATCATTGTACTAATATAAATGGATATGATTACTACATTTTAAAAGGAAAGAAACTGAATACTAAATAGAAAAGACACAATTCAAACACAGATGATTCTAACTTCTGAAAACTTCTAACCTCTATACCATGATTGATGTTCTAGAAGTAGATCAGTCTTTGAATTCAAGACCTTCTGAAGGTATATACTAAGACATTGTCTGGGAAAGAAAAATAAATAGCTGGACAGACAGATTAATGGATGGATGGATGGATGGATGGATGGATGGATGGATGGATGGATAGATAGATGGGTAGATGGATGGGTGGATGGATAGATAGATGGGTAGATGGATGGGTGGATGGATGGTTAGATGGATGAAAATATAGACAGATGATGCTTGTGGAGTAAATGAGTGTTTCAAAGCATTCAAGTTGTAGAAGCAGTAAATAGAAACTTTAGGATAGTGTAGTACAGACCCCAGGGGCTTTTTCAAGCCAATTCTTAGATGAAAATTCTTGCTACGAGCATTCTCCTTCTAGTGCAGGGAGCTGTATTCTTCCTCAAGAAGACTGGAGTAGTAGTGTAGATGCTGGTGGTAGTCATCTCCAAATTTGCTGTATACCATACCAAAGTCATAAGTTGATGATGATCCCTACGTTCATGTTCTACTTCACCAATATTAAATAGAGCTCCTAGTGGGGTCCAGCCCTTGGCACTTAATTTTTATAGCTTTCAAATTAATAGATTTTAATATGTGGTTTTCAAGCAGGTACCATTTTGGTTGGTTCTTTCCTCCCCACTCCTCTTCTTGCTCCCCTTTCCTTGTGACACCTCTATGCTGACTTCCATAGTGGTTGTCCTATTGTCCTTTAACCTGCTGTACTGTACTGTCTTTCTCTGTCCCTTCTCTTTAAGTCTCTTTTCCCCATAAGTATCACGGGACTCTTTCCAGTTTCCAGGCCTTTACCCGTATTTTCTCCCACCTGGATATGCATATTTATTAGAACAGGCTAGGATCTATATATGAAAGAGAGTATGTTTGTCTTTACGAATCTGGTTTACCTTGCTTAAAAATAACACTCTCCAGTTCTTTGCATTTCCCTATAATTTTCATAATTTGACTTTCATATGAATAAAATACCATTGTGCATATGTTCCATGTGTTCGTTATCTATTTATCTGTAGATGGACATGAGAATGGATCTATTTCCTAAAAATATTATGAATAAAGCAACATTGAATGAATTCCGATGTACGTGTGTCTCTGTAGCAAAACACAGCATTCTTGTGGTATATGCCAAGTAGTTGGTATATCTTGGGCATATGATAGTCCTATTTTTGCTTTTTGAAACACCTCCATGCTGACTTCCATAGTGGTTATCCTATCTTTTACTCTCACCAGCAGTGGATAAGGGTATATTCTTCTTGCTTACATCCTCATCAGAATTAGATGACATTTGTTTTCTTGATGGTGGAAAGTCTCACTAGTATTTCTTATAAGACACCCGGGTGATTCCAATATGTAGTCCAGAGGGGAATGCACTGGTTTGTTTACTCATCAAAAAGCAACAACAATGCTTTGGCCATCCTCTTTCCCCTTTCTCAGACACTAATTAAGAAACTCTGCGAAGGGTCCTAGGTATTTACACTATTGGTTTAATTTGACCAAAATTTCATGAGCCCCATACTTGGGAAAAAAAGAAAACCAACAAACAACTTTGATTCTTTGTGGCCCTAACACTAAAGTGAAGCAGAGAAGTGAGTGTATGGCATAGGTATCTAACAAAGGTGTACTACACAAGAACATATCATAGAGATGGGAAGGAGCTGGGGGAATAATGGACCATGAAGTTATTCTCTAGGCATTGAGAGAAAAAAAAAAACACCACAAAAGTTCAGAAGATGGAGAATAGAGGAAGCAAAAATGACTTAGCTTTTGTGGTTTTAACTATTTTGTTTTGAGGTAATTCAAAAGTCAGCTATATTTACAAGGACTAACACAAAGGGGCTGAAGATGTACCCAGTAAAAAAAGTATGTCAGGGATGGAAACACGGTTCCTAGCACCCAGGGAAAGCTAGGTAAACTATACCTCCTGGGCATGTGAAGGCACAGGCATCCCCAGAGCTTCCTGACCAGCAAGGGAAACCATACTGGTAATCTACAGCTTCAGTAAGATATCCTGCCCTGGAAAATAAGGTTGTAGGGGCTAGAGAGATGACTAAGTAATTTGTTGCTCCTGCTGAGGGCCAGAATCCTATTCCCAGAACAAAGGTTGGCCAGCTCACAACCACTAAGCTTCAGCTCCAGGGGATCTGATGCTTCCTGCTCCCTGGGGTACTGCATGCTCACAATTTCTCCACACATAAATATACATGATTAAGAATAAAATAAATATTATAAAAACATGGTGGACACTAATTTGGGAGGACACCTGACATTGAACTATGACCTCCACACACCCACCCATGTTCATGTGAACCCTCACACACACTGTACACATACCACACACATGTGTGCACAAGCACACACACACACACACACACACACACACACACACACACAGAAAGAGAGAGAGAGAGAGAGAGAGAGCAGAAAATAGCAGAAAAATCTCACCTATTCCCTCTTTATCTTCCCATATTATAACAATGTGAATAATTGTAGAGTGTGTTGAATCTGTTTGAGTATGTGCAATAGATTCTAAAAACAAAAAGTATGAAGTGTGCTACCAGGTGACTTTATCATGAAGATGGGCTAACACTCTATTTCAAATTATAGCAGGGGACTATCTTTAGCTGACCTTGGAAGGGTCATTTGTAGGAAAGAGGGGTCTAAGATAATCCCTGATAGACAGGATACATGTAAGTTGAACATCTGGTTAAGGAGCTCCAAAGACTCTTGACTGACAGGCAGCTGAATTGGTGAGTAGGGAGTTTCCCAGAGTATGTCTTAATCTTATTAAAGTTTAATGTAAAACTGCTTAAGCATTTTATCACAAATCTTAATTTCTTCTCTAGTAGGAGGTTGTGAATTACAACGTAAGAAAGTTTCTATCTCAAACCAGGTTTGGGATAATTTTTCTCTATCATAAACCTGGAAATGAAGTTTAAGCATGGCAGACCACCTCTGTTCAGGAAAGAAAGGACATGATGCTAAGAACAAAAGCCCTGGGGAGAGTGACCAAGATGAGGTCCTGGACAATGAAACAATAACATGAAAGTTTGAGCTCTGGGGTGATGAATATGACTTGACATTTGCTGTGCATTATTTTTGATTCAGACTCCGATTCCACCAAAAGTTCCCTTGATTATTATCAGGCCCATGGTTGACAAAGGTAAATACTGATTGATTGATTGATTGATTGAATGTATATTTTACTACTCACATAATCAAATAGTACTGGTTATATAAGTATAGATAGTTTAATCATGACCCCATATTATACGATACAAGGAGAACTAAATAATAACTATATTATATATGATGTGAAGATAGTTCAATCATGACTCCATATTCTATATAGTATGGGAATAATTAAATCATAATTGTGTAATATAAATGTATGAGGGTAGTTCAATCCTGGCTCCATATTATATACCAGGTAAGGATGGCTTAATCATGAGACATGTTATGAACTGACATATGGGGAGCCCATGCATTATGTCTTAAATCTAAAATATTCTTTACAGCCTCACATTTCTAGGGCTTGTTCCCCAGAGGGTCGTACTATTGTTTAACTGTGAAGTCTTCAAGAGGTGAGGCCTGGATGATTAATGTCACTAGGGACCCCTGGAGGTTTCATCTTGCCCTTGTTGCTCCACTTTAGGATCCACCATGGTGTGAAGTGCCTACACCCATACCAGCATCCATGAACTCTGTCATGCGCTCTTCACATGATAGAGGAAGACTCTGAAACCAAAATCCAAAACAAATTCTTCATCTTTTACACTGTTTCTTTGGGGTATTTTGTCATAGCAACAGATGAGTAACTAATACAGCATGTAAGAGTGCAGTGATAATAGAGTTAAACCATGAGAACATTTCAGACTTACACAAACAAGACAAATTCTCTTAAAAGATATACGACTGGGGATGGAGAAGCCAGTCAATAAAAATGCACTGTAACCATAAGGAACAAATGCCATGGTCACTGGGAGTTAGAAGCTAGAGGATATCATTACAAAGAAAACATGAATCTAGACATGAATCCCAGCTGTGGTGATAAGATCTATCTGAATATCCACAAAAGTCATAATATTGTACACAGTAAACCAATTGTTTCACATTTTTGCCACTAAAAACCTATCAGATAGGGGTGTGGTAACTGCATAGGAGTTGTATGCCAACGGATGTGCTACTGTGCCTTTCTTTTAAACTAGCCCCTGCCTTTACAATCGAGTTGGCCACCAGGCATAATACTTGAACCACAGTGTCTTTCATTCCTATCCCTCAGGCAATGTAAAGACACAACTTTTACAATCAAGATTCTCCCACAGTGTCAGAAATGGGAATGATATAATTTATTGTGAACCAGTCATATTCCTTCCTTCGCATAGATACAGAAATGGAAAGAGCTGACGGCAGAGTAAGAGAGAGGCATGTGAGAACAGGGGGAGGAGAGAGAAAGGAAAGAGAAAAGGCAGAGAGGGAGAGAGGGAGAGCAGAAGGGATGGGAAAAGGAGGGAAGGAGAAGGGAGGGAGGGAGTATTAATAATGCAGGCTGAATGTATTATATAATGGATTTCTAATTTCTAATCATCTCATCACCCGAGTCAAGCATGGTAATAACTCATCTATAATCCCAACACTCCAGATGCCGAGACAAGAGTCTCAAGTTGAGAGTAGCCTAGGCTAAGTAGCAAGATCCTGGGTTTTTCGTTGTTGTTGTTTGCTTATTTGCTTGTTTTTTATAAAAAGACAAGACCAACTCTGTCTTCCAGCTCACCACTGGTTTCTCTTAGCTCTCCCAGGCCTAACAGCGGATTCTCATGGATGCACCTGTTTAATCAACACAGGTCCTGTTTCTCAAACATAGACTTCAAATGAATCCATGTGTCTTGTCTGTAAGTTCAAGGCCTATCACCATTTGCTGGTGAGACTCCAGGAGACTGAACCTCTTCATGCCTCAGCTTCCTTGTCTGTAAAGCTAGGAACATGGAACCTTCCAAGAAGCCCTGGGGATGAAAGGAGCCAGATGCGGAGCAGCATCTGACATGTGATAGTGCCCGAGTGCTGTTGCTATTGTGATTTCTCACACGGCTTTATTGGGATCTGCCTAAATCCCCAATCTCATTCCAGACCTGCAATAGCTGTCAATGTTGGTGTTTCAGTGGAAACAAAACAAAACACAGAGAAGCATCGCATCCATTATAAGCACCTGAAGATGTCCCCAAACACACACACACACACACACACACACACACACACACACATGCAAGTCATCTTGAAATGAGAAATCTAACACAATACATCAAGAGTGTTGCTTTATTTCCTTAAATCCTGGTAAGATTTACTGTGAAATTATGCCACGGTGCCCAAAATAGAAACTCAAGGCCTTTAGAACCAAGACTAGCTGCTTTCCCCTTGAGGTGTGAACACAATGGAGACTCAAAGCTGACATTTTATATCTACTTTGTAATCTAGAGTTTACAGCACACTCTCCCGAATTCTATTTTACTTTCAAATGTACAACCTTTTGAGGCATGGTATCATTGCAATGCTATAGGTGGGGAAATGAAGACTCAGAGGCAACAATGTCACCCTGTCACTCGGATGCTTCATACTCACGGCCAGGGTGGAGGTCCTCCAGCTGAGATCCGAGTCTGTTCACAATAATAGCTATTGTGCCTACAAAGGAGTTCTCTGCAGAGAAATGTGGATGCGCCCATTCCTTCACCTCTCAGATTGTACCACCAACTTTCTTTGTCGCATCCCTGTACATCAGGTACTCTCAGAAGTGGGGGAAAGGTGAGTGAACCATCCTTACTGTGTAGAGAATGAGACCACGCCATCAATCATTTAGTTCTAGGGTGACCCTCAAGTGTGTGTACATGGGGAATCAGCCCCAAATAATTTTAACTTTAAAAGCTAGTTTTCTCGCCCATTAGCTGGTACTGCTTCTTAAGTTACTTCATTCCTAACCCCAGAATTTCAGAATCTTCATCAGGATGGGTGGCAGACTTTTACATGCTCTACACAGACAGACAATTGTTAGCAATGAGGGAGGAACACACAAACTTGCTTTTCCAGTGGAGGGGAAGGAATAAAAATAAGGGTTAACAAAAAGCAAGGTAACATTGTGCAAATGTGACACAAAAATAAAAAATTGTGTGTGTGTGTGTGTGTGTGTGTGTGTGTGTGTGTGTGTCTGTGTTGGATGTTGTATATTGTCTAAATTAGGGTTACTATTACTGTGATAAAGCACCAAGACCAAAGCAAAGTGTTTATGTAGTTTACATTTCCACACCATTGTTCACCATCAAAGGAAATCAGGACCAGGACTTGCAGGGCTGGGACCTGAAGGCAGGAGTTGTTGCAGAGGCCATAGGGTAATGCTGCTTGCTGGTTTGCTTGTCATAGTTTGGTCAGCCTGCTTTTTAAAGAACTCAGGACCCAGAAATGACACCACTCACAATGGGCTGGGCTCTCTCCCATAAATTACTAACTAGGAATATTACATACAGGGTTGCCTATAACCTGATCTTATGGAGACATTTTCTCAATGTTTCTTCCTCTCTCATGACTCTAACTTGTGTCAAGTTAACATAAAACTAGCCAGTACCAATATATAGATGTAATATATGAGTGTACATATATTAAAGCATATGTGTATGCCCATTATATATATATATATATATATATATATATATATATATATATATATATATATATATATATATATATATATATATATATATAAAATGTTATATATATATATAACACATATGTATAATATATATATATATATATATATATATATATAAGAATATATTAATACACACATATGTTCAGTGGTATGTGGTAAGTGGAACACACTTTGAACAGAAGTACTTATCAGGCTGTGATGGTTTGTATATGCTTGGCCCAGGGAGTGGCGCTATTAGAAGGTGTGTCCCTGGGAGCCTGGCCCAACCGCCAGCCGGAAAGGCGGCTCGTACAGGCTGAGCAACTGTGACCGGGAACAGATCTTAGGAACTTCTGTTCCCACCCGGAGACGACTTCAGGACGCAGAGCGGAGCCTAGTTCAACTGCCAGCCGGAAAGGCGGCTCGTACAGGGTGAGCAACTGGTGAGTGGGAGACCTAGGCTGCTGGGGAGCAGAGGGATCTCTGCGGAGTGCACACGGAAAGGGCACCCCCTGCCCTGACCTGCCCTGTCCTCCCCGATCCAGTGACCGGGAACAGATCTTAGGAACTTCTGTTCCCACCCGGAGATGACTTCAGGACACAGAGCAGAGCCTGGCCCACCTGCCAGCTGGAAAGGTGGATCGGAGAGGCTGAGCATCTGTGACCAGGAACAGATCTTAGAAACGTCTGCTCCCACCTGGAGGCGACATCAGGACTCAGAGCTGAGCCTGGCCCAGCTGCCACCCGGAACCTGGGCTGCCGAGGAGTAGAGAGATCTCTGCGGAGTGCACACGGAAAGTGTACCAGGGACACAGACCAGATACAAGAGAAAGGCAAGAACATATCACTGACAACAAAATGGCAAGAGGAAAGAGAAAGAGTATATCCCAAGGAAACCAAGACAATCTAGCAACACCAGAACCCAGCTCTCCGATAGTAGCAAACATCAGAATTCCAAACACTCCAGAGAAAGAAGACACAGACCTGAAATCATGCCTCAAGACGCTGATAGAGTTACTTAAACAAGAAAGGGAGGAAAAGCAAAAAGATTCAGAAGCTTTTAAAGAAGAAACAAGAAAAACACTCAAAGAACTCAAAGAACGAGAGGAAAACAGAACCAAAGAAATAAAGAAATGGAAGAGGGAAATTAAAACAGAAATTGAAACAATAAAGAAAGCGCTAAAAGAGATAACCCTAGAGTCAGAACACCAAATAAAAGAAATCAGGTGTCACATAAGCAAGCATTTCCAACAGATTACAAGAGATCGAGGAGAGAATCTCGGGGGCAGAAGACAACATTGCAAACATAGACAAAACAGCCAGAGAAGATGCAAAAAACAAAAAGCTCCTAACCCAAAATGTCCAGGAAATACAAGACACAATGAGAAGACCGAACCTAAGGATAATAGGAATAGAAGAGGGAGAAGAGTATCAACTAAGAGGCACAGTAAATATCTTCAACAAAATCATAGAAGAAAACTTCCCTACCCTCAAGAATGAGATGACCACGAGCATAAAAGAAGCCTTCAGAACTCCAAATAGGTTGGACCAGAAAAGAAATACCTCCCGACACATAATAGTAAAAACATCAAGTGCCCAAAGTAAAGAAAGAATACTAAAAGCAGTAAGGGAAAAAGGTCAGGTAACATATAAAGGCAGACCAAACAGACTCACACCCGATTTCTCAACAGAGACTATGAAAGCTAGAAGAGCCTGGACAGACATCATGCACTCATTAAGAGAGCACAAGTGCCAGCCCAAGCTGCTATACCCAGCAAAACTATCAATCACCATCAATGGAGAGACGAAGATATTTCAAGATAAATCAAAATTCACACAATATCTGACCACAAACCCAGCACTACAACGAATTATAGGTGGAAAACACAATACAAGGAGGGAAAATACAGCCTAGTAAAAAAAAGAAAACTCCTAAACAAGAAAACTAAAAGAAGAAAAAAACACAGACACAACTCAACCCAAAAAAGCAAAAATGGCAGGAAACAGAAACAATTATTCCTTGATATCTATTAACATAAATGGTCTCAACTCCCCAATAAAGAGACATAGACTATCAGACTGGATACATAAACAAAATCCAGCCTTTTGCTGCATACAGGAAACTCATCTCAGAAACAGAGACAGACACTATCTCAGAGTAAAAGGGTGGGAAAAAAACTTCCAAGCAAACAGCTCCAAGAAGCAAGCTGGAGTGGCTATTCTAATATCGAATAAAGTAAACTTCCAACCAAAAGTTATCAAAAAAGATAAAGAAGGACACTTTTTAGTCATTACCGGGGAAATCTGTCAGGAGGAACTCTCAATCCTTAACATATATGCTCCAAATAAAAAATCACCCACATTCATAAAAGAAACTCTACTAAAGCTCAAAAAATACATTTCACCCCACACAATAATAGTGGGAGACTTTAACACCCCACTCTCACCAATGGACAGATCAGGGAAACAGAAACTGAACAAGGACACTGCAAAACTAGCAGAGACTTTGAACCAACTAGAATTAATAGATATATACAGAACATACTATCCTAAAGTAAAAGAATACACCTTTTTCTCACCACCCCATGGCACTTTCTCAAAAATTAACCACATAATTGGACACAGAACGAGCCTTCATCAATATAAGAAGATTGAAATACTCCCATGCATCCTCTCAGATCACCATGGTCTACGGCTAGTCTTTAACAACAACAAAAACAACAAAATGCCCACATACACATGGAAACTAAACAACGCTCTGTTAAAGGATAGCAGGGTCAAAGAAGAAATAAAGAAAGAAATTAAGGACTTTCTAGAATTCAACGAAAATGATAACACAACATACCCAAACCTATGGGATGCAATGAAAGCAGTATTGAGAGGAAAACTCATTGCCCTAAGTGCTTCCAAGAAGAAACTGGAGAGAGCTCACATCAGAAACCTGACAGCACAGCTAAAAGCCCTAGAACAAAAGGAAGCAGATATACCGAAAAGGAGTAGACAGCAAGAAATAATCAAAATTAGGGCAGAAATAGACCAAATAGAAACAAAAAGAACCATTGAAAAAATCAACAAAACAAAGAGTTGGTTCTTTGAGAAAATCAACAAGATTGATAAACCCCCTAGCCAGACTAACTAAAGGGCAAAGAGAGAGTATCCAAATTAACAAAATCAGAAAGGAAAGTGGTGACATAACAACTGAAACTAAGGAAATTCAAGAAATCATCAGATCCTACTACAAAAACTTATACTCCACAAAATTGGAAAATCTGGAGGAAATGGACGAATTCCTAGACAGATACAAGGTCCCAAAGTTTAACCAGGACCAAGTAAACCATCTATATAACCCTATAACACCTAAAGAAATAGAAGAAGTCATCAAAAGCCTCCCAACCAAAAAAAGCCCAGGTCCAGATGGGTTCAGTGCAGAATATTATCAGACATTTATTGGGGATATAACACCAATATTCGCCAAACTATTCCAAAAGATAGAATCAGATGGAATATTACCCAACTCATTTTTTGAGGCTACAATAACCCTCGTACCTAAGCCACACAAAGACCCTACAAGGAAAGAGAACTTCAGACCAATCTCACTTATGAACATTGATGCAAAAATACTCAACAAAATCCTTGCAAACCGAATCCAAGAACACATCAAAACCATGATTCATCATGACCAAGTAGGCTTCATCCCTGGGACGCAGGGATGGTTTAACATAAGGAAATCCATCAATGTAATCCACCATATAAACAAACTTAAAGACCAAAATCACATGGTCATCTCACTAGACGCTGAGAAAGCATTCGACAAAATCCAATACCCCTTCATGTTAAAAGTCCTGGAAAGAACAGGAATCCAAGGCCCATATTTAAACATAATAAAAGCAATATACAGCAAACCAACAGCCAACATCAAACTTAATGGCGAGAAACTTGAAGCAATCCCACTAAAATCAGGGACTCGACAAGGCTGCCCACTCTCTCCCTACCTATTCAACATAGTACTGGAAGTCCTGGCTGGAGCAATTAGACAGCAAAAGGAGATCAAGGGGATACAAATCGGAAAGGAAGAGATAAAAACATCACTCTTTGCCGATGACATGATAGTGTACTTGAGTGACCCCAAAAATTCCACCAGAGAACTCCTACAGCTGATAAACAAGTTCAGCAAAGTGGCCGGATACAAAATTAACTCAAACAAATCAATAGCCGTCCTATACTCAAAGGACAAACATGTGGAGAAAGAAATTAGGGAAAAGGTACCCTTCACAATCGTTACAAAAACTATGAAATACCTTGGTGTGACTCTAACTAAGGAAGTGAAGGACCTGTATGACAAGAACTTCAAACCTCTAAAGAAAGAAATTGAGGAGGATCTCAGAAAATGGAAAGATCTCCCATGCTCATGGATTGGAAAGATCAACATCTTAAAAATGGCCATCCTACCAAAAGCAATCTACAGATTCAATGCAATCCCCATCAAAATTCCAACCCAGTCCTTCATGGAATTGGAAAGATCAATGTGCAATTTCATATGGAATAACAAAAGACCTAGAACAGCGAAATCCATCCTCAACAACAAAAAACATCTGCGGGAATCACTATCCCTGACCTCAAGCTATATTACAAGGCAATTGTGCTGAAAACTGCATGGTACTGGTACAGAAATAGGCAAGTGGATCAATGGAATAGAATAGAAGATCCAGAAATGAGGCCTCATGTATATGGTCACCTGACTTTGACAAAGGAGCAGTAAACATTCAATGAAAACAGGACAGCCTATTCAACAAATGGTGCTGGTCCAACTGGCACTCAACATGCAAAAGAATGAAAATAGACCCGTTCTTATCTCCTTATACAAAGCTCAAGTGTAAGTGGATTAAAGATCTCCACATTAAACCAGATACACTGAAACTATTAGATGAGAAAGTAGGGAAAACCTTAGAACATATAGGCACAGGAGAAAATTTCCTGAACAAAACACCAATGGCTCAAGCTCTAAGGTTAAAGATTAACAAATGGGATTTAATGAGATTGCAAAGTTTCTGTAAGGCTAAGGACATCTTCAAGAAAACAAAACGGCAACAAACAGAATGGGAAAAGATCTTTACCAACACCACATCAGATAGAGGCCTAATATCCAAGGTGTACAAGGAACTCAAAAACTAGACACCAGAGAATCAAATAACCTTATTAAAAAATGGGGTACAGAGCTAAACAAATCATTTTCAGTTGAGGAACACCGAATGGCCGAAAAACATCTGAGGAAGTGCTCCATATTCTTAGCCATCAGGGAAATGCAAATCAAAACAACCCTAAGATTCCACCTCACACCAGTCAGATTGGCCAAGATCCAAAACTCAGATGACAGCAGATGCTGGCGAGGCTCTGGAGAAAGAGCAACACTTCTCCACTGTTGGTGGGGTTGCAAGCTAATACAACCACTCTGGAAATCTGTCTGGCGATACCTCAGAAAGTTGGATATAGTACTACCTGAAGACCCAGCTATTCCACTTCTGGGCATATACCCCAGAGACACTTTAATACACAACAAAGATATATGCACCACAATGTTCATAGCGGCTCTATTTATAATAGCCAGAAGCTGGAAGGAACCCAGATGTCCTTCAGAAGACGAATGGATACAAAAATTGTGGTACATATACACAATGGAATACTACTCAGCCACCAGAAACAATGACTTAACCAAATTCTTAAGAAAATGGCTGCATCTAGAGAAGATCATCCTGAGTGAGATAACCCAGTCACAAAAGAACAGACATAATATGCAGTCACTGATAGTGGGATGCTAACCCCAGAGGCTTGCACTCCCCCAGAAACAACTCACAGACTGTATGAGGTACAAGAAATAAAGAAAACAAAAAATATACATATATTCACAAAACAAGAAGACTTTGACTATTTCCATGTTGCGTTTTGTTTTGCATGTACTTTACGCTTATTGCAACTAATAGGTTTTCAATGCATACTGTCAAGCCCTTGAAAAAAATCAAGTACTGACTAAAAAACATATTCACATGGTCTTATGTAAAATTTATTTTAATGTCTGTAAAAACAGTACTGACAAAAATGTATAATTTTAAGCAAAAAAAGTTTAAAATCTTTACATTTATCTTTGTTTTGCAAAATAAAGTCGTTTAAAAAAATTAAAAAAAAAGAAATAAAGAAAGAAATTAAGGACTTTCTAGAATTCAACGAAAACGATAACACAACATACCCAAACCTATGGGATGCAATGAAAGCAGTATTGAGAGGAAAACTTATAGCCCTAAGTGCTTCCAAAAAGAAACTGGAGAGAGCTCACATCAGCAACCTGACAGCACAGCTAAAAGCCCTAGAACAAAAGGAAGCAGATATACCCAAAAGGAGTAGACGGCAAGAAATAATCAAAATTAGGGCAGAAATAGACCAAATAGAAACAAAAAGAACCATTGAAAAAATCAACAAAACAAAGAGTTGGTTCTTTGAGAAAATCAACAAGATTGATAAACCCCCTAGCCAGACTAACTAAAGGGCAAAGAGAGAGTATCCAAATTAACAAAATCAGAAAGGAAAGTGGTGACATAACAACTGAAACTAAGGAAATTCAAGAAATCATCAGATCCTACTACAAAAACTTATACTCCACAAAATTGGAAAATCTGGAGGAAATGGACGAATTCCTAGACAGATACAAGGTCCCAAAGTTTAACCAGGACCAAGTAAACCATCTATATAACCCTATAACACCTAAAGAAATAGAAGAAGTCATCAAAAGCCTCCCAACCAAAAAAAGCCCAGGTCCAGACGGGTTCAGTGCAGAATTTTATCAGACATTTATTGGGGATATAACACCAATATTCGCCAAACTATTCCAAAAGATAGAATCAGATGGAATATTACCCAACTCATTTTTTGAGGCTACAATAACCCTCGTACCTAAGCCACACAAAGACCCTACAAGGAAAGAGAACTTCAGACCAATCTCACTTATGAACATTGATGCAAAAATACTCAACAAAATCCTTGCAAACCGAATCCAAGAACACATCAAAACCATGATTCATCATGACCAAGTAGGCTTCATCCCTGGGACGCAGGGATGGTTTAACATAAGGAAATCCATCAATGTAATCCACCATATAAACAAACTTAAAGACCAAAATCACATGGTCATCTCACTAGACGCTGAGAAAGCATTCGACAAAATCCAATACCCCTTCATGTTAAAAGTCCTGGAAAGAACAGGAATCCAAGGCCCATATTTAAACATAATAAAAGCAATATACAGCAAACCAACAGGCAACATCAAACTTAATGGCAAGAAACTTGAAGCAATCCCACTAAAATAAGGGACTCGACAAGGCTGCCTACTCTCTCCCTACCTATTCAACATAGTACTGGAAGTCCTGGCTGGAGCAATTAGACAGCAAAAGGAGATCAAGGGGATACAAATCGGAAAGGAAGAGATAAAAACATCACTCTTTGCCGATGACATGATAGTGTACTTGAGTGACCCCAAAAATTCCACCAGAGAACTCCTACAGCTGATAAACAAGTTCAGCAAAGTGGCCGGATACAAAATTAACTCAAACAAATCAGTAGCCGTCCTATACTCAAAGGACAAACATGTGGAGAAAGAAATTAGGGAAAAGGTACCCTTCACAATCGTTACAAAAACTATGAAATACCTTGGTGTGACTCTAACTAATGAAGTGAAGGACCTGTATGACAAGAACTTCAAACCTCTAAAGAAAGAAATTGAGGAGGATCTCAGAAAATGGAAAGATCTCCCATGCTCATGGATTGGAAAGATCAACATCTTAAAAATGGCCATCCTACCAAAAGCAATCTACAGATTCAATGCAATCGCCATCAAAATTCCAACCCAGTTCTTCATGGAATTGGAAAGATCAACGTGCAATTTCATATGGAATAACAAAAGACCTAGAACAGCGAAATCCATCCTCAACAACAAAAAAACATCTTCGGGAATCACTATCCCTGACCTCAAGCTATATTACAAGGCAATTTGCTGAAAACTGCATGGTACTGGTACAGAAATAGGCAAGTGGATCAATGGAATAGAATAGAAGATCCAGAAATGAGCCCTCATGTATATGGTCACCTGATTTTTGACAAAGGAGCAGTAAACATTCAATGGAAAAAGGACCGCCTATTAAACAAATGGTGCTGGTCTAACTGGCACTCAACATGCAAAAGAATGAAAATAGACCCGTTCTTATCTCCTTGTACAAAGCTCAAGTGTAAGTGGACTAAAGATCTCCACATTAAACCAGATACACTGAAACTATTAGATGAGAAAGTAGGGAAAACCTTAGAACACATAGGCACAGGAAAAAATTTCCTGAACAAAACACCAATGGCTCAAGCTCTAAGGTCAAAGATTAACAAATGGGACTTAATGAGATTGCAAAGTTTCTCTAAGGCTAAGGACATCTTCAAGAAAACAAAACGGCAACCAACAGAATGGGAAAAGATCTTTACCAACACCACATCAGATAGAGGCCTAATATCCAAGGTGTACAAGAAACTCAAAAAGCTAGACACCAGAGAATCAAATAACCCTATTAAAAAATGGGGTACAGAGCTAAACAAATCATTTTCATTTGAGGAACACCGAATGGCCGAGAAACATCTGAGGAAGTGCTCGACATCCTTAGCCATCAGGGAAATGCAAATCAAAACAACCCTAAGATTCCACCTCATGCCAGTCAGATTGGCCAAGATCCAAAACTCAGATGACAGCAGATGCTGGCGAGGATCTGGAGAAAGAAGAACACTTCTCCACTGTTGGTGGGGTTGCAAGCTAATACAACCACTCTGGAAATCTGTCTGGCGATACCTCAGAAAATTGGATATAGTACTACCTGAAGACCCAGCTATTCCACTTCTGGGCATATACCCCAGAGACACTTTAATACACAACAAAGATATATGCACCACAATGTTCATAGCGGCTCTATTTATAATAGCCAGAAGCTGGTAGGAACCCAGATGTCCTTCAGAAGACGAATGGATACAAAAATTGTGG
The DNA here is from genome assembly GCF_963924665.1 of Micromys minutus. Taxonomy (NCBI): domain Eukaryota; kingdom Metazoa; phylum Chordata; class Mammalia; order Rodentia; family Muridae; genus Micromys; species Micromys minutus. The sequence goes on from NC_137971.1 coordinate 79,719,641, forward strand.
TACATATACACAATGGAATACTACTCAGCCACCAGAAACAATGACTTAACCAAATTCTTAAGAAAATGGCTGCATCTAGAGAAGATCATTCTGAGTGAGATAACCCATTCACAAAAGAACATACATAATATACAGTCACTGATAGTGGGATGCTAACCCCAGAGGCTTGCACTCCCCCAGAAACAACTTACAGACTGTAGGAAGTCCAAGAAATAAAGAAAACAAAAAATATACATATATTCACAAAACAAGAAGACTTTGACTATTTCCATGTTGCGTTTTGTTTTGCATGTACTTTATGCTTATGGCAACTAGTAGGTTTTCAATGCATACTGTCAAGCCCTTGAAAAAAAATCAAGTACTGACTAAAAAACATATTCACATGGTTTTATGTAAAATTTATTTTAATGTCTGAAAAAACAGTACTGACAAAAATGTATAATTTTAAGCAAAAAATGTTTAAAATCTGTACATTTATCTTTGTTTTGCAAAATAAAGTCATTTAAATAAAAAAAAAGAAGGTGTGTCCTTGTTGGAGTAGGTGTATCACTGTGGGTGTGAGCTATCATCCTAACTTCTTGGAAGCCAGTATTCTTCCAACAGCTTTCATATAAAGATTTAGAACTCTCAGAAACTCCTGCACCATGCCTGCCTGGATGCTGCCATGTTTGTTCTGATAATAATGGACTGAACCTCTGAACCTGTAATCCAGCCCCAATTCAATGTTGTTCTTATAAGAGTTGCTTTGGTCATAATATCTGTTCACAGCAATAAAACCCTAGTTTGGTATAGTGGTACATACCTTTAACACTAATACTTGGCATGAAGAGGCATGCATATCTCTGTGAGTTTGAGGCCAGCCTTGTATATATAGTGAGCTCTAGTACAGCCAGAGCTTCATAGTGAGACCATCTCATTTTTGAAAACCACAAAATATAAACATAATATATATGAATTAATAAAAACATATACATATATAATGCATATATTATATATGTTTATGCATGTGTGCATGCATAAATACTTTCCAACTGTTTTGTTAGAATATGCTAGACAGAATGGTCATCTGTTTCCTTAAAATAAAAGAAACATGAATAATATACCTAGATATGTAAAAAGTTGGAGTGTTTCTGTAGAAGCTGTCATTACCACAGGAGAGTCAGAGAAATGACCCTTAAGCCTGAGAGAGCACTGAGGCTTCCATGTAAAGCCAGGTCACTGTACAGCTGAGATATCTGCCTGGAGATAAACATGAAGCACCTTGTAAAGGAACTTTGTGTATTGAAAGTTTTGTCTGTAGCTGGTGGCACATTTGAGAGCTGACTACAACCTGAGGATACAGACTTCAATATGTCAAGTCATTGTATACAAGAATTGTATACTAGGAAGTGGAATCTATTGGAGACAGCAGGTCTTGGATTGGGGACCAAGTCTGGGCAGGGTCTGCTCATCTGAAACTTCTTTAGTGTACCCTCTATCTCTTAAATAATCCACCATGTGCTACCTGCTATGATGCCCCTGCCTTGCTGTGAGACCACAGCAAAGGGACCAACCACTATGGTCCAAACCATCTAATTACACATAGGTCAAAACATTCTGTTCCTTAAGTTTATTGGTTTAGGTATTTTGGTGTAGTGTAAAGCTGACTAATACATATGTCTAGATACTGAAGTTTTTACTGGTAAAATAATTGCAAGAGAGAGTGAAGAATTAGAGTGGTGTGTGTGTGTGTGTGTTTGTGTGTGTGTGTGTGTGTGTGTGTGTGTGTGTGTGGGTGGGTGTATGGGTGTCTAGCTCTGTGTGCACATAAACAATAAAATCCTAGAGCCTACACCAGACACAGCTAGCTATGAGGACAGAAGTTGAATCAAGTGGGAAGACAAATGAGGTCACTATGTGTCTTAGCTTGAGTTCTACTGCTGTGAAAAGACACCATGCGCACAGCAAGTCTTATAAAGGCAAACGTTTAAATGAGTCTGGATTACAGCTTCAGAGGTTCAGTCCATAATCATCATGGCAGGAAACATGGCACCACGCAGCCACACATGGTGTTGTAGGAGCAGAGAGTTCTACACACTGATTAGAAGGCAGATGGGAAGAATGTCTCTTCCCTACTGTGCATTGCTTTAAAGCCTGTCCCTACAATGCTGCACCTCCTCCAACAAGGCCACATCTACTCCAACAAGTCCATACCTCCTAATGGTGCCACTCACCATGGGCCAAGCATATTCAAACCACCACATTAGGTTTCCATAGCAGTGTAACCCCAGGCCACTGCTGACTTTATGCAAGAGTGTAAGGTCTATACCAGCCAGAGAACTTGTCCTGCAAGAGAGATAATGTGAACACAGTAACTACCACAGCCAAACCAGCATCACTCCCAATCAACAAGGAAGGACTCTGCTAATTCTTCACTTTCTTTCCACAGCAGTTGCTTCTGTAAGGAACATAAGCACTTGTATGTTACTGTATGCTGGGTCTGGGTAGGATATAAGATATATGCAGAATGAGGTTTTGGAAATATTTAACTTAGATAATCAAGGAATATAACCCAACTTCTACTTTTAACTAGGATGGTGGCTCACTTGTATTGTGCATAATCTTCTGCCAATAATAACTACAAAATCTGCAAAAAGAAAAAAAAGAAAAAGAAAAAAGTGTCAATGCTGTTTGGAGACACTGAAGATAAACCAAAGCACTGAGATTGATGAAGTGAGATCACAGGAGATGAGAACAAGACTGAGGTGAGCCCCTTCCCCATACTGTGTGTGCCAGTTGCTGACATAATACTGGTCCTCATGGTAATTCCTTTAGACCTTATAGCTGTCACACCCAGCTGGATGGGCCAAGACTTGGGATCAGGTGCAGAACCACCCAGACTTCAAAGTCTAAGATCTTGGAGATAAAAGAGAACTTCTAACAATTAAGCCAAAGACTCTACACACAATTTTACTAAAAAGAAATTTAATCCTTGTTGGAGGGGTTGAGGGAGAGCTAAGAGCTCAAGAAGAAAATGCTAAGAAGCTGGAAAAAAACATAATCACAGAGACAAATACCAGAGCTCTGATGATGTAAAAGGTAGCCAACTTAAGATAGGGGCACAGACTTGGAGTTGATGCTGCCAGTGAGGATTGCCTTTGGATCAGGGGTAACCACTTAGAAGTGTCAACAAGCAAGACCTTCATCATGAAAAATCAAGAACCTTATTAAGGTGGGGTGGTCTACTCTCACCTCCCTCTCCATCTGTAAGGAAGTTTATGTCCTGTGTAGAGGACAAAAGCATTGTGCAGAGCCTCCTCCAGAATAAAAAATTTTTCTTATGGCTGTTCTTGGTTGTCAACTTGAAAACATCTGGAGTTCACTAAAACCTAATTGGTGGGGTACACCTGTGAGAGAGGGTTTTTTTATTGTACCATTCACGGTAGGAAGACTGACATTAAGTCTGGATCTTTTGAGGTGAGCAAATCCACCTTAAATCAGGGCACACCCTTTCTGGTGGGAGTCTATACAAAGTCTATACAGAGAATCCTAACCACACTACTAATGGGGGGGGGGGGGAATACTACTAATATACTGTGAATACAGGCCTACTTAAAAACATAATGGGGGGATGACTTCGTGATTAACAGCACATATTCCTTTTGCAGAGAACTAGAGTTCAGTTTCTAATGCCCACATGAGGAAGCTCACAACTGTCTGTTACTCTAGCTCCAGATAATCCATTATCATCTTCTTGCCTCTGCAGACACCTGCATTCACATAAGTGTACTCTCTCTCTCTCTTTCTCTCTCTCTCTCTCTCTCTCTCTCTCTCTCTCTCTCTCTCTCTCTCTTTCTCTCTCTCTCTCTCTCTCACACACACACACACACACACAAAATGATGATGATGATGATGATGATGATGATGATGATGATGATGATGATGATGATATTTTTTTAAAGAGACCATGATGACTAGAAACACTGGAAAGAAACAAAAGCAATAGAAACTGACCTAGGAATGATTCTATGACAGTTATAACACAAGTACTTTAATTTTTCTTTTTTCATTAATTTATTTATTAACTTCACATACCTATTATAGCCCCTCATCTTCCTAGTACCTACCGATATTTGGCTGTGGGTCACTGCTAGGTGAGCCTCTCAAAGGGCAGCTATGCTAGGCTTTTGTCTGCAAACATAACAGAGTATCTGTAATAGTGTCAGGGGACTGGTTCTTGCTTATGGTATGGGTCTCAAGTCAAGTCAGTCATTGGTTGGTCATTCCTCCATCTCTGCTCCATCTTTGCCCCTGATTATCTTGTAGGCAGAGCATGTTTTGATTGAAGGTTTGTGTGAGTAAGTGTCCTTATCCTCCACTGGAAGTTTTGCCTGGCTATAGGAGGTAGTCATTTCAGGTTCCATACCCCCCCCCCCACTTTTAGCAGTCTCAGCTAGAGTCACCCTTACAGATTCCCTGGAGATTCACCCATCCCAGGTCTCTGGCATGTTCTAGAGATGCCCCAACCATTTCCATTCAGTCTCCCAGCTTTCTCTCTCCTTGTCTCGACCCACACCTGATTCTGATCCCCACCCCATTCCCTTCCCCATCACCTGTCCCACCTGGTTCCTCCCTTCATCTGCCTCCAATGACTATTTTATTTCCCCTTCTGAGTGAGAGTAAAATATTCTCCCTTGGACCCTCTTTTTTATTTGACTTCTTTATGATTGTTGATTATATCATGGTTATCCCGCACTTTATGAGCATTTCCTTTGGAGTCTGGGTTACCTCACTCAGGATGGTATTTTCATGTTCCACCAGTTTGCCTACAAATGTCATGATATCCTTGTTTTTAATAGCTGAGTAGTATTTCATTGTGTAACTAAACCACATTTTCATCATCCATTCTTCAATTAAGTGGCATCTGTGTCTTTCCCAGTTTCTGTTTATTACAAATAAATTTTTGAACATCCCTGTGGGGTGGCAGAGCATCTTTTGGGTATATTCCCAGGAGTGGTATAGTTGGGTCTTCAGGTAGAACTATTTTCAGTTTTCTGAGAAACTGCCAGATAGATTTTCAGAGTAGTTGTACAAGTTTGCATTTCTATCAGCCACAGGGGATTCCCCTTGTTCCACATCCTCGCCTGCTTGTGATATCACTTGTTTTTGATCTTAGCCATTCTGATGGGTGTAATGTGGAATTTTGGGGTCCTTTTGATTTGCATTTCTCTAATCACTACCGATGTTGAACATTTCTTAAAGTGTTTCTCAACTATTCGATCTTCATCTGTTGAGAATTCTCTATCAACTCTGTAACCAGTTTTTTTTTTTTTTTTTTTTTTTTTTTTTCATTATTTGATTTGCTGGTGTCTAACTTCTCCAGTTTTTTTTTTTTTTTTTTTTTTTTTTTATACATGTTGGATATTAGGCTTCTGCCAGATGTAGAGTTGTAGAAGAGCTTTTTTCCATTCTTGTAGGCTGCTGGTTTGTCCTATTGATGATGTCCTTTGCCTTGCAAAAACTTTTCAGTTTCATGAGGTTTCTGTTTCTTAATTGTTGATCGTTGTGTTTGAGCTATTTGTGTTCTATTCAGGAGGTTGTGCCCTATACCAATGCATTACACACAGAAATAAACCCATACACCTATGGACACTTGATTATTGACAAAGAAGCCAAAACCATACAATGAAAAAAAGAAAGCACCATCAAGAAATACTATCGATCTACATGTAGAAGAATGCAAATAGATCCATCCAAATGGATCAAAGACCTCAACATAAAACCAGATACACCAAATTTAACAGAAAGGAAAGTGGGGAATAGCCTGGAAGAAGCACTTTAATTGAAAAGATAGCCATTGTTTGAAGAAAACATAGGAAAAGGTGGAGAATGAAAGTTTCAAGAAAAATGCAAGCAAATGAAAATTCTAAAATTGCAAACTACAGCAACTCACACTTATAATTCAGTAACATTCCTAACAAGATCAGGTGAAAAGTGAGACAGCAAGAGGTAACTGAGCAAAATGCATAGGGGATGAAAGGAGGGAAGGTCTAATAAAAACTCAGTTACTGAGACATGGTGACCAAGTGTAATTAGAGCTGAGAAACACGGAAGAGATACAATAGAAAGCTTGTCCATGACTCAAACAACAAATATTAAAGCATTATGGGCACAATTCCATTCAGAATATCATTCTAAACTGCAAAATATTTTGAAATAAACTAACCAAAGAGGTGAAAGATGTCTACAATAAAAGCTACAATGCTCTGAAAATGAGATTGAAAAAGACACTAAGATGTGGGAAAGTAACCTGTGTTCCTGAATTAAGATGAAAAAAAATGACCACCCTACAAAAAGTAGTTTACAGACTCAATGCAATCCCAATCAAGTTACCCACAAAACACAAGAAAGCTCTGAACATCCAGAAACAACTCACAGACTATATGAAGTTCAAGAAAAACAAAAGCCAAAAAAAAAAAAAAAAGAAAAGAAAAATCATTATGCTTAATCTTTACACATCAAGAAAACTTTGACTATTTCCAGGTTACATATTGTTTTACATGTACTTTATGCTCATTTTGACTAGTAAGATTTTAAGGCACACTATCAAACCTTAAAAAAAATCAAGTACTGACAAAAATGTATTCATATACTGTTATGCAAAAATGCTTTTAAATTCCGTAAAAAAAGAAAGAAAGAAAGAAAGAAAGAAAGAAAGAAAGAAAGAAATGATTCTAATGAAGACAAGACTTGCTAGTTGAAGAGAAATGATGCGTGATAGCATCCATGTTGGAGAGTTTGTTAGATACAACTTCAGAGTGAAAATACTCTAGACAGATCAGCACTATGTCTAACTAAAAAGTGCTTCTGTTATCAGTCTTTTTCTGCATCACATGTTCTGTCTTCATAGCAACCTTTCCTGTTGTTGTTATCCTATAACTTTCTTTTGAGTGACATGCTTTATACACAGTGATAACATTCATACTGATTCAATAATTTCATGTAGCATATGCTTATATTTAACATGTTTCATTTTTACTTATTTGAAAAAACAGTCACTTTCTCAATGTGCTTTGATTAAACTTTAATAATTATATATTTAATTACATGTAAATTTATACTTGTAAATGCATGTCATGTTCTATTTGAACTTTTTCAGTTGCAGATCCACCCATTAAAATTATGACAAAACCAAAAAAAAAAAAAAGAAATGGGAAAAAATTAAAAATGCATATAAAATCTGAAAACAATCCAGATAGCCAAAGCAATTTCATCAATTAACAATCAAGACAATCCCCATAGACATGTCACAGGACAATCTTACCTGAGCAATCTCTCATGATAGTCCTTTCTCATATTACACTAGGCTGTGTCAAGTTGATAATTTGAGCTAATTGGGACATACTATACATCTTTAGAACTAAATTATTCAGCAATGATACATAAAAAATCTGATATGCTAAATAACAAACTACTATAAAATTCTAACTCTTTGGGAAGTTTTAAAAGAGTGACTACACGCAACAGGTTCCAAGTTAATGTTGCATGCTATAATAGCAACTTAAACTAGAAAATGCATATGGATAACCTCCAAATGGAGCAAGATAAAACAAATATAATTGATTAACATGAACTCCAGGAAGAAATAAACAAAATATGTGGAAACATTTTTACATAAATATTTTAGTAATTAACATTAAATGGTAATGGGCTAAGTTATTCTAATGAAAGGAAATCTTTAAGGCTAAAAATAACCAAATATGTGCTGTTTATGAGACACGTACTTTCAGATATTTTTGTTCCTTTTTCCATTTTTATTTGTGTACATTTGTGTGTGTGGTTGTGTATGTGTGTGCTTTCACACATGTGTGCATATTTGCATGCCTTTGGGTACATGCATGAAGTCATACCCATGTGGGTGTCTATGAATGTGAATGCTTGAGGTTGATGGTGGGAATCATTCTTGATCACTCTTCCTTCTTAATGGTTGAGGCAGGGTCTCTCAAACAAACACAGAGCCTTATGAAATAGCTAGTGCTAGCTCCAGGGATTGCCTCCTTCTCCTTTCAGAGGCTAAAATTACAGGCATCCTGCTTTTGATTCATGTGCGTTCTGGGCATCTAAACTGCAGCCCTCGCTTTTGCATGATGAACACTTAGTCAGTAACTCATCTCCTGCATCTCAGACCTTTAATATAAAACCACAGTAAACAACAAACAATAAGAAAAATACAGTGATGCCAGCACAGTTTGCTAGTCAAAATAGACTTTAGGAAATATTTTTAAACTTTGTGTACAAATATTTGCAATTGCATTTTTCACAATTGTCCCCAATTGGAACCTACTCAATTATCAAATTGTATAATAAATCAACATAAGACAGAGTCATGAAATGGAACATTACACAGAAATTAAAATAGAAAGCTTATACTGGACAGAACATGGTAGGTGAGTTCCATGGATACATAAGAACCAAAGGTGCAAAGCATTAGGGCTTCATGCAAAATCTAATGGGTGGGAATGTAAGTAAAATCATAGGGGTCTTTGAAGAAAGTGATGAGCATTAAAGACTATGGGAGCCATCTGGGCTCTGATGCCCTCTATTCTGACCAGATCATGCATCAATCTCTGAATTACCATCAAGAGTTACACTTAAGATCTAATTCTAATAATAGGTATTTGTATTACTTCAGTAGCATGCCTTAAAATAAAACAGTGGGTGCTAGAAAAAAAAATGGCGTTGTAGGTGAAGTGCTTGCTGTGTAAGTAAAGGAACCTGAGTCCTACTCCCAACACCTACCCAATGCCACATGCGGTGGTGTACTGCTGTGACACCAGTGCCTAGAAAGCACAGGCAAGCCTGCTGGTCAGTAAGCCTAGCTTAATTAGTGATGTACAACAAGAGATCCTATCTCAAACAGGAAGGTGGGGTGTAGCTGAGAAAGATGCCTAACATTCACCTCTGTCCTCTGCACAAACATGTGTGTTAATGTGCATGAACTCACACACACACACACACAGAGAGAGAGAGAGAGAGAGAGAGAGAGAGAGAGAGAGAGAGAGAGAGAGAGAGAAATAAAAGGACTGAAAACTCATTTTGTGCATCAGCAATAAAGAGTATATGACCTATTTCTAGTAATTCTAATTATATTTACAGTAAGCATTTAATGAGTCTTGGTTTGCACACACATTGTCCCAAGTGTTATGAATACAAGAGTATAACACAAGAGTCCTGTTGCTAGGATTTCAGAGATTGTCTAGAAAATGTCAAAAGCTTCTTCCCCAAACTTATGCAGATCGATTGAAGATGGGACTTTTCAGAGGTGGCTGGGTCATTGGGGCTATACAGTCACGGAGTCTGCAGCTTGCTAAATTTTCCAATGAGATGCTATCTGTCATATTATGCAGCAGGAGGGAGCCCTCAACAGATGCGAGGAGCTTGCCATTACACTCCAAATATGAGGTAAATCAGCCTCCTTTGTCATAAATAATGTCATGTGGGGTATTTTGTTGAAGCAAAAGAAAATGAACTAAGATATTGGTACTTCTATTATTCCTATTTTGCAGAGTGAAAAAGGTTGGTGACATTCCTCAGAAGACATAGTCAATGGGTGACACACTCCCTCCCTCTCTTCCCCATCTTCTCTTGCTTCTCTGTTGGCAAGCATTAGAAGTGCTTGGGGGAGAGTTTGTTTCTTTTTATTCCAGTGTTCATGGTACAGCCCAAACCAATTAAACCACAATCTCTAGAGTAAAAAGCTGGCTGTGGTTTTTTATTTGTAAAGAAAAGCAAGTACTTGTTTAATTATCACTTACAGATAAAGAAGCTAAATCCTAACAGAGTTAGGTAGTCACTAATAACAGGATAAATGAGAAAGCATGGAGATCAATATTTGAACCATAGCATGAAGAACCACAGAATTGGAGTGTAATACTACCAGGCCATAACCAGGAGCTTAAATTTCTCTTTCTGGTACCCAAGACTCCACTTTAAATGTATATTCACAACAATTGTAAATGGAGTTGAAGTAAAAGTAAGTGGAATTGGATGCATCAGGATACCCTGCCTTCCTTAATCAGAAAACATGTGGATATATGTTATTACCTATTGTGACTAAGACAAAGCAAAAGTTGGAACATTGGAGTACACCATAGCTTTCACTGCAGACTCTTTCTCTAGTGGAACCCCATGCCTCAGACCTTGATAAGCTGGCCTTCAAGGACTGAACCTACTTCATGGTAAGAAAAATAGGCTCACCTTTCATCTACCCCTCAAAAGGGTCCCAGGTGATTTGATTACACTAATCTCCAAAATGCATGCAGACAGAAGGGCTCCATTGACACTCATGAACCAATGAAGGAAATGGTAACAGAACATGTTACAGGTAGAGAAAACTGGCAGAGAAAAAAAACATGATGAAAAATAATTACTCGGGAATTCTTCTTGTCCAGGACTCGATACGAGAGTGATAGAAGACAAGGGCACTACACTCAGTAGTTCTGGCCAAGACACAATCTATGCAGCTCTTCCAAGCATACACTTCAAGCCATGGAGTAGGAGTTGAGTCCAACTAACAGCATAAAACTCTTTAAGGCATCTCTCTGTGCCTTGCTGAATTATTCTGTGAGAAGCAGGGAACAACAACAGAAGTTCTGTTGAAGCATCCCTCCTTGGAGAAGGTGTTTATTTCCTGACATTATGTGTTCAACCACTCTCCAGTCCCCCTGAAGTTTCTGCCTTCATTAAATCTAAAATGATGCACAAGCTATCCTGGCACCAGACTCCTTTTACCACCCACTCCTGAAATTCAGATGAGATTGGCAAAGGCACGTCCCATATGCCATGGAGAAGCTCCATATCCCTCCCCATTTCTCCAGATCCTTGAGATGAGGAGTTATAGCAGTCAACAGGATCCTTTCCTGCTTGGAGTCCCACAGTTAAGCTGAGACCATCTAGTCTGTTGCTCAGCTCACTCTTTTCAGCTTTGCACTGAACCACTGCCTTTCTGCTGGATTAAGTGGGTGTCAGATACTTACTGAATACTTGGCACAACAAAGAGGATTTCTGAAGCACAAATTCCACCAACAACCACCACCACAACAAAACCCTAGCAATGGAGTACCTTGTTGCCTTTAAATTTCCATCGATCGCTTTACCAGCCAACAGTACTTCTCAAAGACTCTATCACTCAGCCCCTCAGTCCCCATTCTTTCTCTTCTTCCTCTTCTTCCTCCTCCTCCTCTCTGTCTCTCTCTCTGTGTGTCTCTCTCCTTCCTCTCCCTCTCCCTCCCCCCTCTCTCCTTCTTCCCCTATCTCTGCATCCCTCTACCCCTTTGTCTCTCTTGTTCTGTTTACTTACTTGCTCCATCCAACCTGTAGCTCATGAGTTGCCACTCCATTTTTCTGCTGGCTCCTTTTAACCATCTGTTTCTTGGTTATGCCTCACCCTCTCAGCTCTCTCCAAACACAGAGATTCATCTTTCACTGTTTGGCTACATGATCATTTTCTTCCTCACAGATACTCTGCTGACAGACTTAAAGTCATTAATTTTGATCATGCTTCAATCCAAAGCTCCAAGTTCACGTCCAAAACTTACTCAGCAGGTGATATCTTATCTTTGCCAGACACTGATGGAGTTGGATACAGCTGGGTATGTGGTCAGAGCTTGGGTGCTGAAGTTGCTAATTTCATTGAATTCTCACAAAAAAAGTTAAAATATGTTTGTCTGATTGTTTGTTTGTTTATTTGTTTAGAAAACTACAATAAAACCTTCTAAATTAATGAATTTCTGTATCAATGCTTTAAAATTCCATTTTATATCTGAAGAGTCTGTCTTAGGAGATCCTCCAAGGGGCTCCTTTCTTAAACTCCAGACCTCAGCTGTAGAAACAGGGCTCCAGCCAAAACTTACTAATTTCACCTCACCCAAATCCATCCCCTCACCTCCATACACCAAAACTGCAGCTGCTCCCTGTGGGAGGCAGAGAGTTCAAGGCTAACAGAGAACTCCAGTGCTTCTGCAAGGTTTACCAACTACCTACCAGTTCTGGTTATATCAGAGAAGCAGGCTTCCCATCTACATTTCAAATAAAAAGTTTCTCTTCAGCTGGGCTCTAAGGCAAGCTAGTGAGAGCTTAATTCTGTTTTCTTCTCCTCCCGTGAAGATGACTGGATGTCTCAGTTAGACTGTTAGAGCTACTGAAAATTTACCTCCTCCAGCTGTGAAGTATGGCCCCAAACTTCTTTTACAAAAATAAAAGTGAAATAATTTTAAAATCACATGTAATTGCTCACTTTCCAAAGGGAGGTGTGTGTGTGCACACCTTTGAAGTCAGAAGACAATTTACAGAAGTCCCTTCTACCACTTGGGTGGGACCCAAAGATCCACCTCAGATCATCAGGTTCATTAGCAAGAACCTTCATCCACTGAGCCATCTCACCAGCCCCTTATGTGGTTTTTATCAGTGACAGATCCCTAAGGAACAAAGACCTCAAGTGTTGATTGATTTAAGATCATAGGACTGGAGAAGATGGCTCAGAGGACCCTTGTTACATCCACAGCACCCAGGTGGCAATTCACAACAGCCTGTAACCCCAATTCCAGAAAATTCAATGTGCATTTCTGGCACCAGTGAGTCTCAGGCACTGCATTGTATAGGTGTCTACATGTAAATGAACCCCCCCACACACACAATAAATAAATTTTAAAAACAATAAGAATTTGTTATTTCTCATTGGCCTATGAGTGACTAGTGGAAAGCCTTACGTGTTCTGTGATTGGTTGACTATTGACTAGAACAAAATCTGGGATGCCTTGACTTTGGTTGACTATTTATATCTTATGACTGCCAGCCAGTTCGGGGCATTGCCACATGTGTCTTGTGACTGGCTAACAGCAGGAAGCTGCAAAATCTTACATGCCTTTTAATTGGTTAGCTTCTGTCTGGCAATTCACTTGACCCTCCTATTGGAGGTCAACAGGTTAGTTCATACCTTCTGAGTGGATCTCAGAACAGCACATGGAGAAGATGGATAGTATGCCCGTTAGACTCAAAACGTGATTCCTGTCACCTCCACTACATTCTAATTGCCTGGATAATTTCCAGAGTGTTACATCCAAATTATATCTCCTGCCAGTTTTTGTTGACACTCTAACCTTCAATGTGACTCTATTCAGAGATAGGGTTCTTAAGCAGGCAATTAAATTAAATAAAGTCATAAGGTCAGTGCTATGATAAAACAGGATGGGTTTCCTTCAGAGCCAAGCAAAGACCACATGAGAAACAAAGACAGAGATGGTATCTAGTAGCCAGCTAGAGTAGTCATACTGAGGTCAAGCTCTTCCCAGACACCAGATCAGTGGTATTCTGTTAAGTTTTGCTATAGTAAGCCCCCGCACAAGGTGAACTGAAGATAGAGGGTTGGAAACACAGACTCCATTTCTTTGTGAAGTGTCTGGGAAGTTACACAGCAAAGACTGAAAACCCTGAGGAGGAAACACAATGCTAATGTTAGAATTAGAGCTGTGCTGGGACCAAGTTCCTGCTGCCTTCTCTACATTAGAATACAATTTGTTTGAAAAGTGACCACAAGGATACCTGTGTTCAAGGTCTGTGAGCTGCCTTATTTACTGTACATAGACACGAACTCATGCAAGACTGCTACTGCTGCTAGCTGTGAGATGGCTCAGCAGGTAAGGTGCTTGGCTCCAAGCCTAACAACCCGAGTCCAAACCCACATAAAGGTAGAACAAGAGAAGTGACTTCACAAAGTTGTCCTCTGACTACCATATGTGTACTGTGGTATGGGTGCCTACACTCACACATAAACACATACATTCACACACTTATACCATATAAACAAATATTCTCACACATATATACACATATATCATTTATACACATACATACACAGAAAGTAGATATCTGCAAACACATGTACACAGATATACACATTTATACACATTCAAACACATTTATATACATTCACCCAGCCCACACACATTTATGTATACACACACTCACACATGCATAGATATACATATATACCCATGTACATATACTCATCCACATTTACACATGTATGTACATATACATACATGCTCACAGATTCACACATGCATAAAAATGTTAATACATGCACACACATGTATACAAACATTCATAGATATACACATGTACACACATTCACATACATGTGCACAAATATTACCACACACACACACATGTACACATACATTCTCACACATATGTACATACCTATGGGCATGTCCATATACAAACATGCACATATACATGCCCACAACCATGCACATAAACACACACATACACACAAGAACTAAGCTCTAGAAGTAAGAAGTGCCTTATATGAGTGGCACATACCACTGTTGTGGCTGGAACTATAGGGGAAGAAAAAAGAACACAACTCTGCATTTCTTTAAAAGAAAATATTAATGGCTGTAAAAGGGCAACATGAGAAAAACTGCAGTTTCAAGAGTTTATAGACTCAGAGAAAATGTAGATCTACATACTTTCTTACAGATCTACCTGGCACCCTGGAATTGTGTGCTAACAGCAGAGGATGGGAAGATTCTCTACTCAAAAATGTATCATCACCTTTCCCAACAGGATGATATTGATCTCCAAAGAAAGGGAGGGCTAGCACGGGAGGATTAAGTGATCCAATCCAGTGTATGCGGGAGTTTCACCTATGAAAGACTAAGTACAGACCAGAGAGAAACCAGACGGCGTGCAGCTCACTAAATAGCAGAGTTAGGGTAAACTTGGTAAAATACCTCTTTGATGCCTTCCAGCTCTGTACAGAAGCCACCCTCAGAAGTTCTGCTAGCAGAAAAGAAAAACAGAAGTGAGACATTTATGGGAGTTTGGAAGCAGGACTGGAGGGAAGAGAATTCTCCAAATCCCACTGAGCTGGCAAGTGTGTGGCAAAGCAAAACTGACAGCTCCTTCCTGGGGTCCAGACAGGAAGTGATGTCATCAGCACTCATAGTTCGGGTCCTGTGGAAGGAAAGTCAGAAAATCTGCTCCCGTCTACACATCATGGGATTCCAGGGGCGAGTAAAACTCAACAAAAGCCACCGAAAAGCCTGACTAAGCTGAATGGTAGGATCAGCCCCTGCTCGAAGGAGCAGTGCTAGCAAACTCTAGGCCAAATAGCAAGGCCAGAGCAACAGGCACCATACTGTCAGGCTTCAGCACGTGCTACAATGCTGTGATCATCAGAAAGCAAAGTATGAGGACAGACACACAGGCCTGGGTGGGGGCTCCATGGCCGAAGTGCTGATTATGCAAGCATGAAGACCCCCAGAACTCATGTAAAATCCGAGGATAGTGGTACATGTCTGTAGCCTCAGCCCTGGGTTTCTGTGGAGGGTGGGAAAACGCAGGTGGATCCTGGGGATTTGCTGGCCACCAGTCTAGTTGAACCCGTGTTTCAGTGAGAGACTCGGTCTCAAAAAATCAAGTGCAGAGCCCTGACATTGACCTCTGGCCCTCACATTCACATACACACTTGCACACTCACAGTTGCACGCACATGTGCACACACACACACACACACACACACATACAGAGAGGGGGAGGGAGGGAAGGAGAGAGAGAGGGAAAGAAAGAGAAAGAGAGAGGAAACAAAACAAACAAAAGCAAAATAGAGCCAAGGAGCAGCTCCATGAGTTTATAGTTAAGTGATCAGTGACAACGGTGCCAGGTGTATACAGTTGGGGAAAGTAGTCACTTCGGTAATAGTGCTGGGTGGGCTAGCAAGATGGCTGGCTCAGCAGACACAAGTGCTTTACCTTGATCTTAGGATCCCACGGTTGGCATGAGATATCTGACTCCTGAGAATCCTCTGACCTCCAGAGATGTGCAGTGACACATGTACATATTCACACACACACACACACACACACACACACACACACACACTAAATAAAATGAGTAAAACTGAATGGTGCTAGCTAACAATGTCAGCATATCTAAGAATGGAATTGGACCGTGTTCTCATACTACACACAACAATCTACTAAAGTGGATTTAGAGTTAAACACTACAATTGAAACTGACAAACGAATAGAGGAACACAGGGCCAACATTTCATGATGTTGCTCTGGGCAACTTTTTATCTACCTCTAATGCCACCAGCAATAAAAGCAGAGCCAGATAAACAGGATTACATGAAACTGAAAGGCTTTGCACAGCTAAGGAAATGATAACTAACAGGCAACCAACGGGATGGAGGAAGACATTTGTGAGCCACACAGCTGCTAAGGGATTAATATTCAAAGTCTGTAAACTCGTTTTGATAACAGAAAATGCAGACTTTTAAGATGGGCAAATGGCCTGAGTTGTCAATTCTCAAAAGAAGACCTCGAAATAGGAAATGGGAATAGGAAAAAATGATTGGCAATGCTAGGAGATGCACATTAATCCACCAGGAGATGCTGATTCATGCTTATTAGAATGGCTGGTGCCCAACAAAAGAAAGATAACACATGTTGAAGACAGTGGATGCAGGAAATTCTTGTAGATTACTGGTGGGACTAAGGATCCTTACATCTATATAGAAAACAAGATGCAAATACCTCAAATATAATGACACAATGGCATCATGATGTTGAAATTCTCATACTGGCAATACAAACCAAAGCCTGTTGAATTATTATATTAAGCAATACCTGCTCTCTCAAGTTCTCTTTGGCCTTACCCATAGTAGTCAAGGTCTGAAAGCAACCTAACTGTCCATCACAGGTTTAGTAGATAAATAAAATATGGTTTGTATGGATAATAAAATATTGTCCTAACAATGCAAGGAAATCCTACCACATGTCACAGCATGGGTGGACCAAAAGACATAAGTGACATAGGACAAATCTATAATTATGGATTCTTTGTGGTCTCATATATTTATATAATCTAAAAAATTATGTTGAGCCTGAGGAGTGGAGATATTAGGTTCATGTCAATCATGGTTATAAGATTTCAGCTTTGCAGAAAAATAAGTTTTCCAAATCTACCATCCATGATGATGTTTATAGCTAAAGAAATTATACATTATGTATGAAAAACCTTCTAAGAGTTTGCCATACAGAAAAATTTGTGTATGAACTAATGGAAACATGTAGTATCACATTTTAGTAATTCTACAACATACAATGTCAAAATATGATGCATAATGTAAATATACAGAAGTTTAATCTCCAAAAATAAAAATAAATGTAAAATCATTGGAATTACAACTTACTCCTAGGACTTAAAAAAATAAATCTTGGTTATGGCCATTATTGATTCATGTTTGCCTTGTGTGGTGTGGCCTACCTGTGAATCCAACACTTGAGAGGTGAAGTAAGATGGTCAGAAGTCCCAGGACAGTCTCAAAACAAACAATACAAACAAAGCAAAACACCCCCGAAAGAGAAAAGGGGCCTGTTAAAAGTCATGGGAACCATTTTGAAGGCACTTGCATCAGTGGGACAGGAGGCAAATAGAGCATTGAAATAAAACCGTCACACCTATAAGATAAATATAAACTATGATCCCATAGTGATATGGAATGAACTCTGTTGACAGTCGGGACAGCCTCCAGTGTGACCGCCTCCAATACTCATCTCAGGGAAACAAAGCACTAAACTTACAGTGTCGAGCCTGACAGAGGCCACCCCAGCCACCCCATTGCTATGACCATCAGACCACAATAAAGGAAAACAAGATAACAGCCAATTAGGCACGTTACCACGCTGGCCTCCTTTTGGTTTTCTGACAAAGCTGCAGAAGTGTAATCTGACAAAAAGGTTAGATCACACTGACACAGAGCACACAGAGCTGTCTCACATCCTGCTCAGTTACAAATGCCAAGGGCAGATGAGGAACTTTCTCAGATGACTATGCTACTTGAGGCAGCTACCAGAATGGTTATTTGAGGTGCTAACCCCACTCTTGGGAGATGTGTTAGGTGATGACACAATGTCCTACAGAACCTAACTTGTAAATACATTTAATTTTTTTTTTTTTTTGCTCTTCATGGTGTTGGAAATGTTTCAAGTTATTTCCAAATTAATAAAACAATGTAGTTTTTAGTAACCCCAAAATATCAAATTGTAATCAATGTATTGAACCCCATGTACCATACACCTATTAAAATCAGATTAGGAGACAGGGGAATACCACAGTGCTCAGTGGTAAGAGGGTTTGCTGCCAAACCTGAAGTCTGAGTTCAACCCTTGGACTTTACAAGGAAAGGACCAATTCCCACAAGTTACCCTCTGACTTCCACATGCTCACCGTGGCATACATCTGCACACACATGCATATGCTCACAGCAAAGCAAATAAATGTAATTTTATATTTTAAAATCTCACAAAGCAAGCCATCAAGGTGACTCAGTGAGTAAAGCCACGCACCCAAGCCTCAAATCCCGATTTCAGTTCTTGGATCCTATGGTGAAAGGAGAGAACCGACTATTCGAGGTTGTCTTCTGACCCTTGACACACATGACACAGCACATGTATGCCTGTATTCACACACACTCAAAATATGCATAAATAGTAATGGTGAAGAATATTTATAAATAGATCAGTGGTAGAAAGGTTAAAAACCCGAATAAATGGGATTGTTTAATGTTGACAGGCTAGAAGACTCAGCTTATACAAAACAGTGCCGTAAATTGCTGTGTGGCTCCAACGTGACTTTATGTGATATTCTACCTGGCTACTAACTTGAAATATAGACAGTTATGAAATGCACATGGCCAGTTGACAGATAGAGACCAACTGGAACAATCTTGTAAATGGCTGACAGGCTGGAGACTGACGTGACCTAATTTAAGTCTTCTAACAAAACAAGCAATGCAGACAGTCTGACCGGACTGTGGGGTGGAAAACTACATCAAGGGAACAAATACAGACACAGTCTACATGAGCTGTCACTGCGTTTCCACCTCATACATATCTACCAAGTGACACACTGATCAGTTTATAGGAAAAGAGTGAACCAGGTACCTGCAAAGAGTTAGGTATGACTATTAGGAATAAAGTTTCTATAAACATAGTGATGCACGTGATCTTGTGACGTGATGGAGAAACTTTTGTGTCTATGCCTAAGACCAGTGAGTATATTTGGATATTTTCCAGTTTCCTGAAAAATTTCCAGATTGAAATCCAGAGTGGTTGTGCAGGTTGGAAACAACCCAGATGTCTCTCAACTAAAGAATGGATACAAAAATTCTGGTTCAGTTACACAATGGAATACTATTCAACTATTAAAACAAGGTCATCATCATTTATGCAGGCAAATAGATGGAACTAGAAAATATCATTCTGAGTGAGATAACCCAGACCCAAAAGGACAGGCATGGTATTTGCTCACTGATAAGTGGATATTAGCCATAAAGTACAAGATACCCCTGAGACGCTCCACAGACCCAAAGAAGCTACATACCAAGGAAGGCTCAAGGGATGATGCTTTAATCACACTCAGTAGTGGAAATAAAACAGTCAGAGGAGTCAGATGGAAGGAGGTAACTGAGTAGGGGTACTGATGGGGAGGGGAACTGAAGGTGGACCAGGATCCAGTGTGGGGAAAGACAGGAGCAAAGGCCAGAGAGCCAAAAGAATGAGTGGAAACCTGCAGCTAGCAGGGGTGGGTGCATGGAAACTTGTCTAGAACATGCCAGAGAGCTGGGATGGGGGCATTTCAAAGAAGTCAATGAGATACATAGTGTTGGGGATGTAGAACCTACAAAGCCCACCTCCTATAGCCAGGCAGGACCCCTGGTGGAAGGAGGACACCAACCCACCCACAAAAATTGTCAACCCCAGAATTGTCTTGTTTACAAGAAATGCAGGAACAAAAATGGAGCAGAGACTGAAGGAATAGCTAACCAGTAACCACCCAACTTGAGACCCATCCCATGGGATAAAACCAATCCCTGACACTGTTGCTGATACTCCATTATGCTTACAGACAAGAGCCTAGCATAACTGTGCTCTGAGAGGTTCCACACAGCAGATGCAGAGACCCAAAACCTAACATTTGCTGGAGCTTGGGGACTCTTATGGAAGAGTTGTGGGAAGAATTGAGGACTCCAAAGGGGTTAGGAACTCCACAGGAAGACCAACAGAGTCAACTAACCTGAACACTTGTGGGCTCTCAGAGACTGACCAAGAACCAAAGAGCATACATAGGCTGGACCAAGGTTCCAGGCACATATGTAGCAGAGGTACAGGTCAGTCTTCATGTGGATTCCCCAAACAACTGGAGTGGGGACAACCCCTAAAGCTGTTGCCTGTCTGTGGAATCCATTCTCCTAACTGGCCTACCTTGTCTGGCCTCAGTTGGAGAGGATTCACC
Source organism: Micromys minutus (assembly GCF_963924665.1). NCBI lineage: Eukaryota > Metazoa > Chordata > Mammalia > Rodentia > Muridae > Micromys > Micromys minutus. The sequence continues at coordinate 79,739,984 of NC_137971.1, forward strand.
TAGCATGCAGAAACTTGATGTGCCAGGGGGAGGGGCTATCCGGGGGCGGGGTGACTACCTTCTCAGGGGAGGAGGGAGTATGTAGGAGGGATGATGTGCAGGGGGTAAGAAATGAACCTGGGCATGTGAAATCACCCAGTAAACGCACTATGAGGTGATTACTACCAAACCTAAAGACCTGAATTCAATCCTAGGGACCCCCCACAGTAGAAAGAGAAGACCAACTCCAGAAATTTTTTCTCTGAGTACCACATATGCACATGCATGTGCACACATATCACACATATGAATAAGCAAATATAACAAAGTTTAAAATTATGTATAAATAGAGAGATAGAGATATGTAATTTAGGTATGATTGTCTCTAGAAGGCTTGCGTGTTGAAAGCTTGGTCTCCACCTAATGGCATTATGAGAACTGATTGGTTCCTTGGTACAGTTTCATCAACAGAGTAACTCATTGGTGACTCAGCTGGCTGGGCTATTTAAGAATGGATCTGAAGGGGAGGAGGTAGGTTATTGGGGCTTGCCTTGGAGGGATACTCCTTGTCCGTAGACCTTTTTGGTTATTCTTTGATTCCATTGTTGTCATAGGTCAGCAGTTCTAATCTACTATGTCTCTATCTGCTGTACCCCATCTGCCATGATGCTCAGCCTACCAGCAGCCTGGAACTGAGGCAGCCTGCTTCCCATGCACTAAAAACAGGAGTCACAATAGGCCTTCCCTTCTTTAGGTTACCTGTTTGGGTAGATTTTAATGAACAAATAACACAAGACATTTTCCCCTGTGCAACCCTTAATTCAAAATGGCAGTATGTACTCAGGCACAGTCTTACTTGGACTTTTGTTGCTCTGATACAGAAGCAACTTAGAGGAGAAAGGGTTATTTTATCTCACAGTTCTGGGTTATAGTCCATGACTTCAGGGAAGCCTCAGAAGGAGCTTGATACAACTACTCACATCATACCTGCAGTCAAGTGCAGAGAAAAATGAAGGCATGCATGCTCACTTGCTTGCTTGTGCTCAGTGTGATTTCTCTATTCTAGTAGAATTTCAGAACCCCTGCCAAGGGACTGGTGTTGCCCACAGTGGCCTGAGTCTTCCTACATCAAATATCTTAAGACAGTTTTCCATAGGCAAACCCCATGTAGATAATCCTTCACTGAGACTTCCTTTCCAGTTTATACAGGTTGTGTCAAATTGACAATTAAAACTATTGCTTGCAAAAAAATAAAATAAAACAGTGGTTGTTTTTTTAAAAAGTGAGATGACCTGTAGTCATCTGGGAAGAGGAAATCTCAGCTGAAAACAAAAATCTTCAATCAGATTGATGTGTAACTATGTCTGGGAGGCACCATATCAATTCCTGACTGATGTAGGAGGGCCCAACTCCCTGTGGATAAGGCCATCCTTAAGCAAGTGGAACTGGGTTATGTAAAAATGATGGAGTAATCTAAAGGGAGAATGCCAGTGGGCAGATTCCCTCCATAATTTTGCTTCAAGCTCACACCTTGAGTTTCCATCAACAATGGACTGTAACTTGTAAGCCAAATAAATCCTTTCCTCTCCTAGACTGCTTTTGGTCATACTGTCTGTCACCATAATGGAAAATAAGCTAAACTGGGACAATGACCTTGGATATATATAGTTGTTTTTCCACTGACAGGATACAGGATATAAAAATTCAAAGCATAAATGAAAATTTTGAGCTGTGCCAAGCTTAACTTTTTCTGCTCATCAAATGTCATCATTAAGAAAACAGACAATTCATAAATTTAGAAATACACTGATATCTGTCTGTGACCATAGGCTTGTACCCAAAATAGACCAGATCCTTGCCTACACCCCACTCTATTTGAGGTTTCACTTTCAGTGGGTTAAATGACCTGATATCAAGCACAATCTGAAATTTTTAAGTGAAAATTTCCAGAGAAAGGAATTTCAAATCATACAGCATTCTGCTTAGCAGGATGAAGACTTTAACCATTCTATTCCATCCTACCAGAGAGAAGAGTACTTCCCTTGCCCTCTGTGGACAAACTGTATACACCACCTCCGCATTAGCATTTAGTAGGTGTGCTGGTTATCAGATTGACTTTTGGTGTCACAGTGCTATGACATGTAAACACCAGCCCCCGATGAAAGCTCCTATTACAATACACTTTTTACAACTGTTCCATTTTATCAAAGTGTCTAATTTATAAATTAAATTCCATCCTAAGCATATACTTATTACACACAGGGAAAGAGGCATACATAGGATCCTGAACTCTCCACATTTTTATGAAAGGTCTGGAATGCATTCCCTGCAGATAAGGGGACCGTACTCTACACAAGCAAATTATTAATCAATACTTTAAATGAGAAACAACTTTTTGCTAAAATTGGCAAAACACTTCAATAGATTGTTCCCAAAAAAGATAGCTCTTTAAGGGAACTTAATGTCTCCTTCGATTTACTTTTTCAGTGTTTTAAACTTTGCATTACAGAAACCATTTATCGCCTTAATTATGTTTATTCCTAGGTGGATTTTATTTTGAGGCTAGTGTGAACAAAATGGTTTTTGCAATTTCTCTCTCAAAGTATTTGCTATTGGGGAAGACAATGGTTATCGATATGCTGTGTGCTGATTTTGAATAAGGACTTCAATGAAAATATTTATCTGTCCTTAGAGTCTTCTGGTGGAACATGAACTTGGAAACTTCTGGCAGACAATACTTCCATCCAAAAGCACAAGGGCTATAAGGCAAGCCCTCTCTGAAAGAGCTGGAATGGCTCAGAAAACAGTATCAGGAACTGATAACCAGGACTGAGTAAAATTAAAGCAGAAGAGCTGAAAAAAAAAAAAAAAAAGAACAGTCTATGACAGGAGATGATATCTCTTCCACCTGTACACCCTCAGAGGATTAATATCTAGATCATATAAAAAACTCAGAAATAAAACAGAAGCCAAATAATCTAATCACTAAACAGACAAATGCAATGAATAGACTTCTCAACGACGAAGTGCAGGACACACATAAAAATGCCAACACGCTCAGACTCCAGGGAATGAACATCAAAATTATACTGAGGCTCCCTCTCATGCCTGTCAGAATAGCCAATATCAGAAACAAACGCTGGCAAGGGGAAGCATGGGTGGAAGGACTGTCCATCCATAGTTGGACGAGTAGTAAATGAGTCTACACCCTGTAAAAATCAGTGTGAAGTTTCCTCACAAGACTAAAAACAGAATAGCTATGTCTTCCAGCTGGTCAACTCCTGGATGTGTATCCAAAGGAGTGTAGGTCAGCAGGGAGGCTCTGCTCATCCATGTTCACTGAAACGCTGTTATAGTCAAGTTATAGATTCATCTTAAATATCTATGGACAGAAAAATAAATAAAGGAACACACACACACACACACATACAAATAAAGCTGTTATAAAACAGTTGAACAAGTATCCCTGTGATATATTTGGGCATCTTTTTGGTATATAACCAGGAGTGGTACAACTGGGTCTTGAGGTAGAACTTATTCTGAGTTTTCTGAGAAATCACCAAATTGACTTCCAAAATTGTTGTGCAAGTTTACACTCCCACCAGCAATAGAGAAGTGTTCCCCTTGCTCCACATCCTCCCCAGCATGTCCTCTCACTTGAATTTTTGATCTTAGCCTTTCTGAAGGTTGTCAGATGGAATTCCGGGGTCATTTTAATTTGTATTTTTCTGATGATTAAAGATGTTGTACATGTCTTTAAGAGCTTCTCTCCTATTTGAGATTACTCTGTTAAGAATCCTTTGTTTTGCCTCATACTCCATTTTTAAATTGAGCTATTTGGATGATTGGTGTTCTTAATTTGTACATCTCCACAATGGAATACTATTCAGCTATTTAAAACAAAGACATCGTGCATTTTTTCAGGCAAATGGATAGAACTTGATAATAGAGTCAGGAAACCCAGAGCCAGAAAGACATATACGGTAAGTACTTTCTTATAAGTGGGCATCAGCCAAAAAGTGTAGGACAACCATGCGACAATCCACAAACCCAAATAAATTGGGTAATAAGGAGGTTCCAAGAGAGGATGTTCAAATCTCACTCAGAATAGAAAACTAAATAGTCATCAGAGGTGGATGGAGAGAGGGAACTGGATAGGAAAGGAGGTGAGAAGGAGAAGATGGATGAAAATCTGGTGTGAGGAGACAGGAGCAGGCAGCAGGAGAGGGCTGGGAGTGAGGATGGAAATCTATGGGGGTACATTTCTGGTGAGTAGCTGGAGGCTTGGGACAGAAAAGAAATAAGGAGTTTATAGGTGTGAGCCCAACTGAGATTCCTACCAAAGGGGGATGTAGAGACTGAAGTGGCCACTTCCTGTAGCTAGGCATGACTTCTAGAGGAGGGAGGGGGACATCAGTCCACTCCCAAAACCTTCAACCCAAAGTCTGTCTTGCCTACAAGATGTACAGGGATAAAGATGCAGCCAACCAGTGACTTTCCCAACTTAAGACCCATACAATGAGAGAAAGCCAGTTACTGAAAATTATTAATAATACTTTGCTATGCTTGTAGAGATGAACCTAGCATAATTGTCTCCTGGGAGGCTTCACCCAGCAGTAGATGGAGGCAGATGCAGAGACCCACAGCCAAACATCAGGCAGACTTCAGAGAGTCTTGTGGAAGAGTGGGACATTTAAGTCAATAAGCGAGATCAGTCAAAGGCACCATAAAAAGACCCACAGTAAACCATGGACCTCATGGAACCCGGGGCCACCAACCAGGGAATGTACATGAGCTAGACCTAGGCTCCCTACACAGTTTTAGCAAATGTGCAGCTTGGCCTTCATGTAGGAGCCCTAACAAGTGGAGCAGGGACAGTCTCAGTCTCTGTTCCCTGCCATTGGGTTCCCTTCTCACTACCTGGACTGCTTGGTTGGGCCTCAGTGGGAGAGGATATGCCTAGTCCTGCTGGGGCTAGATGTGCCAGGTTGGGGTGGTATCCAACAAGAAGGAGAAAGAGTAATGGGGAAAGGGATTTGTAAGGATGAAAGTGGGAAGAGAGGAGTGGGGGGATCTACTATTGGGATATAAAGTGAAGAAAAGAATAAAACATGGAGGGACTCCCCCCCTCAAAAAAGATGTTGCATTCCTGGAACTTTCCCCAATTACATGGTAGACAGTGCAATGGTCACATGTTTAGAACTGTGCCTTACATTCTTATAGCTGTCTAACATACATATGTCCTACAGCCCATCAGCTTTTCTCCTAAAAACCAAAGGAAATGAAAGCACGTTTACCAAAGCCCTCTCAAGAATGTTCATAGCAGCCATGTTGATAACTGATCAAAACGTTATAAATGCCATCCAAAGGAAAACCCAGAATTCTCCGGGAGAGACACTGAGAGCCACTTAGAGATGAATGACAGACATACACAGCATACAGATATCTCAAAACAGTATGGAACAAAACCAGCCAGAAACAACAATGAAAACCCCAATAGCAAGAATGACCATACAAATCGACTCCTCTTGACAGACCTAAAGAGGTGGGGTCTGTGTGGTGTCTGTTCATAGAATATGGAGAAGAAAATGACCCATATTACTTCTGGAATAATGAACAGCTTCATTGCATGTCATGGGGACACGTGCTTGCCAAAATTTCCTGGACAAAACACTTTCTATGTGCATTGTGTTTAAGTATATCTAGCTGAATGACTAAGATTCCAAACACATAGCCAGTAGCTTTTCAGATTAGTAAAACTGTCTCTTTTCTCACTTTCATGTGTGTGCTCAGTAATGTGCATATAAGTGAGGGTGTAAAGTCCCAAGTGTATTTGTGTATGTGTTGAATACATGTATGTTTGTACATGTAGAGGAGTGCACATTCTTGTGTGTGTATGTGTGTGTGAGAGAGAGACAGAGACAGAGAGACAGAGACAGAGAGACAGGCAGGCAGGCAGGCAGGCAGACAGACAGACAAAGGGGAATGGGGAGAAAGAGACAGAACTTGCAGATGTAGACATCCAGTGTCTTCCATCCCTCTCCACCTTATATTTGGAGATCAGGCCTCTCACTGCACAGAGGTCAATATTTTGTCTAGACTCACCAGCTTCCGAGCACCCAGAATCCAGCAGTGCCACTATTAGAGATGTGTGCCACTACCCATTACTCATGTGTGAACTGGGGATCTTAACTTTTCATGCTTGCACAGCAACAGCTTTACCCACTGAGACAACTCCTCAGCTGTGATTGATGCAACTTCAATGCTTAAAAGTTTTACTCCTAAAAGTACAACTCAAGGCTTTCAAATGGTTGCCACCCAATAAAGCAAAGCCGTGGAGAAGGTCAGCACAGCTGATGTGCAATTAGCCAGACTCCCACGGTGCTGTGGCTGTGTCCGGCTGTAAGAAGAATCCTGCCCAGGATTTGGTGGTCACAACTACAGCCATATATCACAGAAAGACGCTTTGGTCAGCTATGGACCACAATCATGACAGTGGTTCCATCACGCCATGTGGCCTAGAGATGTCACATTTATCCTAGTTTAACCACACTCTATAATGCTGACGATTACAAAAGTTGCAAGTTTGAGTACTACTGCATTAAATGACTTATGACTCCATGTCCTCAGCGCCAGCTTTGCAGTCAGCCAGACTTCTACTTCAGGAATTTTCCTGCAGTGGCCTCCATACCATTCTTTGATTTGTGTGTGTGCACGAAGCCAGAGACACACACTAGGAGTCATTCCTTGGGTATTATCCACTCTGCTTTGTGGGGAAGAGAATTCTCACAGAATAAAAAGTAGAGGTTGTTGTCCAGTGAGCTCCAGGAGCATGGCCTTCTCCTCCCCCACAGCCCTGTGATTACAAGTGCATAGCGCTGTGCTCAGCTTTCTCATACACGAATCAAACTCAGTTCCACGTGCTTTCATAGCACTCTACCTCCTGAGCTGTCCCCCTGACCTTCCATGCCCATGTTTTCATCTGTGAGCCACAGTCTGAGGTATGAAGGTGGCTATTTCCTCTCAGCACTATAAAGGTGCATTAGCTTTGTTTACAAAGACTTGTTTGGTTTGGCTCCTGAGTGGTAATATTTGGGAGGCATGATTAGGAGGTGGAATCTTGTCTGAAGTGTTCAGGTACTGCAGGAAACCTTAAGGCAGGACATTGGCCCAAGTTCCTTTCTTCAATTTGCACTTCCTAGATGTTGGGATATGTGATTTTGCTGTACCTTGGTCTCCTAAAAATATGCCATCTTGCCTCAGGGTCAAACTAAAAAGTTCAATTATCATTACATACTAGAAATTCCGAAACCACAATCTAAACCTGTTCCCTTTGTAATGATTTTGGGCATTTTGTTATAGTGGTGGAAAGCTAACTATCTCAGAACTCAATCCTCACAACTAACTACAGAAGTCATATACCTCCAAATACCACTACACCAGAAATCATATTCTATATTTGTTAGTGTTATATGACCATGACCAAGATGCCTCCTAATAGAGCAAATTATAGGAGGAAGAATTGATTTTAGTTCATGGTTTTAGGGGGGCTAAGCCTATGGTTACTCAGGCTCACTCATGTGAGGCTAGAAGGTGAAATTGCTCTGAGTTTCACCGCTTGTCTGACAGAAAGCAGAGAGACAGATAGCAAGTGGTCAAGGACAACATATTTCTAAAGCATTGGCTGTCAGAAACCAAACTAAGTCCTACCTTCTAAACTTTCCAAAACATCCCAAAACAGCACCAAGAACTAAGAACCAAGCATTCAACACACAAGCGTGATGGGGCCAGTAAGGCGACTGCCATAGTGAACTAGGTTTTTAGAAATAAAGTAAGCAAGCAACTCCTAAGTACCCATTATGTATGCGGTACTGTTTTAGGCCTTTCCATAACTCTATGTTAACTCAACAGACCTAACCTATGTTAGAAAAATTGGATATGCAGAAAAACTAAAGATAGATTACATTCATTATTTGTTTCCTTCCCATGGTTTTGTGTTTCCTTCTTGATGTTATTTTGAGTTTGTTTGGCCTCAAATCATATTACATCCTTGTCATCTCCATTAGCTAAAATGTATTTACGGCCGATTATGCATGCAGAAAATAAATTAAATATCTGAATAACATTACCAGTAATTGGTGAAATTGCCTTATGTTTTTATATTCTTACAACAAAAAAAGGCATCAACAAATGACCAGGCAAACAAAGGCATAATCCATTATAATTGTCCATATTACCATAGAGAGAGGACAGACACAATTATGGGCAATTTCAGTGTCTAAAACTCAAGTATGATGAAAATTATATTGAAGTTAATGATGAGAACAAGAATTTACTTTAGCTGTTCCTTCAAAGCAACTGCCAACCGGGGTGAACCAAAACAACCCTGCTCTGAAAAACCAGCTGCTAACCTAAGTCCACACTTAATTGCTTACGTTGCTGCAAAATATAAATCCTAGCTGAACTGTTCATTTCAATTTACTTTGGTTATTCCTAAGATGGGGTCTCCCTCTAAAGGTGTCTGGCTTATCAGTGAAACATTTATGCTGATTTAAAGAGAGTTGTGTCTGGTTGTGTTTCTTCTTTTTTTTTTTTCCTTTTTTTATTGGATATTCTCTGTATTTACATTTCAGACATTACCCCCTTTCCTCTAATTCTATCTTCATCCCCCTTCTATTGCCTTCATGAAGGTGCTCTCTTTCCCAACTTTCTACTCGCACTTGGTGACTTGGCATTCCCCTACACTGGGTAAACGACCCTTTGTTGGACTAAAGTCCTCTCCTCCCATTGATGTCAGAGAATGCTGTCTTCTGCTGCATATGCACCTGGGGTCATGGGTCTCTCCATGTGAACTCATTGGTTGGTGTTTTAGTCCCTGGCAGCTGTGGTGTGTTTGGTTAGTCAATAATTTTGTTCTTCCCATGGGGTTGCATACCCTTTCAACTCCTTCAGTCCTTTCTCTAGCTTCTTCACTGGAGTCCCCATGTTCAGTTCGATAGTTAGCTGCAAGCATCCTCCTCTGTATCAATACGGCTCTGGCAGAGCCTCTGAGAAGGCATCCATATCAGGTTTCTGCCAGTAAGTACTACTTGGCATCAGCAATAATGTGTGGGTTTTGTGGCTGCATATGGGATGGATTCCCAAGTGAGGCAGTCTTTGGATGATCTTTTCTCCAATCCATGATCTTCTATTTGTCCCATTATTTCCTCTCATGAGTGTTTTGTTCTCCCTTCTAAGAAGGACTGAGGCATCCACCTTCTTATTTTTCTTCTCTTTGAGCTTCATAATTTCTGTGAGTTGTTTCTTGGATATTCCGAGTTTTTGGGGCTAATATTGTCTATAAGTGAGTACATATCATGAGTGGTCTTTTGTGACTGGGTTACCTCACTCAGGATGATAGCATCAGTTCCATTCATTTGCCTAGTAATTTTATGAAGTCATTATTTTTAATAGCTGAGTATTACTACATTGTGTAAATGTACCACATTTTCTGTTTCCATTCTTCTATCAAGGGAAATCTGGGTTTTTCCAGCTTCTGGCTATTATAAATAAGGCTGCTATGAATATAGTTGAGCATGTGTCCTTGTTAGATGTTGGAGTACCTTTTGGGTATAAGCCCAGGAGTGGTATAGCTGGGTCCTTGTGTAGTACAATGTCCAATTTTCTGAGAAACTGTCAGACTGATTTCCAAAGTGGTTGCAACACTTTACAATCCCACCAACAGTGGAGGAGTGTTACTCTTTTTCCACATCCTTGCCAACTTCTGCTGTCAACTGAGTTTTGATCTTAGCCATTCTGACTGGTGTGAGGTGGAATCTCAGGGTTGTTTTGATTTGCATTTCCCTGATGACTAGAGATGTTGAGCATTTCTATAGGTGCTTCTCAGCCATTCGGCATTCCTCAGTTGAGAATTTTTTGTTTAGCTCTGTACCGCATTTTTAATAGGATTATTTGATTCTCTAGAGTCTAACTTCTTGAGTTCTTTATATATATTGGATACTAGCCCTCTATCAGATGTAGGATTGGAAAAGATCTTTTCTCAGTCTATTCTGGTTGTGTTTCTAAACAGTAGGCTCACCTTCAGTATAGTTGATATAGAGCTATGCTTCAGGCTGTCAGCTGTATTCGTCTAACATAATAATATAAGCTAGTATCCAACTATCAGTGATGCTAGCTTAAATTATTATGTTAAACCAATAAAGCTCTGAATATTCCAGAAACAACCCGAAGGTCACATGAAGCTCAAGCAACAACAACAACAAAAAACAAAACAAAACAAAAAACCCAAAAAACAACAACAACTAAAAAACAAAGGCCAACAAGTAAAAGCCCAAGTACTTCTTAGAAAAAAAAGTGTATAGCACCCTCTCAGAGTGTGGTACACTTAGACCTTAAATCATTAATAACAAGAGCTAAGAACATAGCCTTGTGGCAATTTTTGGTATTCAAAAATCATTATGTTTAATCTATACACACCATGAAAACTTTGACTGTTTCCATATTACATTCTGTTCTACATGTACTTTATGCTTATGGTAACTAGTAAGATTTCAATGCATACTATCAAACCTTTAAAAGAATCAGGTACTAACAAAAATGTATTCATATAGTTTCATGCCAAAATGTTTTTTAAAATCTGTACATGTATCTCTCTTCTTAAAATAAAGTTGTAAGAAAAAAAATAATAATGTAAGCTGCTAATTGATGTTTTTAGGGAATATAGATATAGATATAAATGATAGAGATAGAGATTAGATATGAATATAGATATAGATGTATAGATACAGATATAGATAGCCATAACATCAAAATATCCCTATAAGCTCCTGATTTTGAGCACTTGGTCCCAAAACAGTAGCATAATATTGTTGATGTTTTGGTAGACTACTGAGTCTTTAAGAAGTGGGCCATTGGCGGAGAAAGTACATGGCTGAGGTTGAGCCTTGAGCTAAACCTGATTCCTGTTCACCTGGAAGGTGAAGAACCAAAGCTGCATATTCTTACCACCACAGAGCTGCATGCTACCATGCCTTTCTCAGCATGATGGACTAGATCACCTCAAACAATAAAACAAATCCACCCTTGTTCTCAAACTTGCTTCTTGACAGGTATTTGGTCATGATACTAATATTCTATCCAATCAGGAAGGTTGCCAGCCATTGCACTGCAGGTCCTTTTGGGTAGAACCAAAGAACCCAATAGCACGGATCTACTATTTTCCAATGAATATGGAAGTGTTCTAATATTTTAACACTGTGGAACCATGCTAGAGTGACCCAGGTAATATCAGCATTAGGCACACATATAGATAAAAGTCCAAGATCTGGCCTCTTAGGTTTGTTTGTGTTATTTAGGTGATTTCTCTCAGCATCCTGACAGATGGTCATATCAAGAAAGTATATCCCTGCAGAGGTCTGGCCAATGAAAATAGCCAAAGCCAATGGTTGCTTTTATAAGGACATACCTTCTCGTTGAGCACCATCGCCTTGAAGTCTGAGGTCTAATCCACAGAGCACAGCAGCAGAGGCCAAACAGTTACCACAGCTTTGATTTTTAAAGCCAAATATGTGTAGAATTTGAAGCAGGGAGAATTGTCCCCAAAGTACCAAATGGGATTTACAAAATGATAAATCAACATGCCCAGAGATAAAAAGAAGTGGTAACTCAAGAGGAAAGGAGCTCTTTTCACTGACACCATCAGACTGAACTTCATAAATCATAGTGCTTCTTATATACTGCCATGACTCAAAAGTCTCGAGTAGTTCCCACTGCCAATCCTTTAACATAGTAGGCAGGGACCTTTCTAGAACTCTCACTTATTGTGGCCTGTACCAAATAGCCAAAGCAATAGTGAACCACTTGTGTTGATAGTACATCTTACATTATTCTATAATTCTGATTTTCACATTATTGAGTGGAAAGCTCACGAGCCTTGCATTAAGCCTTGGATTTGTTGGTTAAAAGTTAGAAATTCATGCATGTATCCTGACTAACACTGTAACGAGTGTTAGGTTGCAATCCCTCTTTATAAAAATATTCTCTTCTGGAGGGAGGAACATGCTTCATGAGACTTGGAAAGTAATCAACTCAAAGTCTCAGAAATGTCTTAAAACTAACAAGATTCCATGGCTCCTCTCCAAAGTTATAGAAGCAGTAAGCAACTATGGGGGAAGGATACTATCCAACCAGTTGATCTACGTGGAAGAGACTCTCTAACCTGATGAGCTGCCTCTAAGTCAAGTAGTGAGTCATAACCTACACTAGGTTGGGATTTCCAATGATGTAGCTGCCTTTGAGTTGTCCCTTCTTCTATACACAACCCCTCACCCAACCTTGTATAAGCAGCCCCAATAAACTCACTGGCTCACCAAGTTGGACTTTTGTGGTGTCCTTACTTTGGTCTATCATTGGATCCCAATTGGGGTGAGCAAATATTTGCTCATGTCCCCTTAAAAAAAAGTCTACACACACACACACACACACACAGAGAGAGAGAGAGAGAGAGAGAGAGAGAGAGAGAGAGAGAGAGAGAGAGAGAGAGAGAGAGCACAGACACACAGACACCAAACACACACACACATACATCTTGGTGTGTTTGAAGTAATAACCATCTTGGTTACTTAACTGTTCTGTCAAAACGGGAAGTTTAAAATGATCAAAAATAGTGCCAGATCTCTACAAATTTTGTTTCATCTTGGTTTCACTTGAGGCAAGGTCTTATTATGTACCCCTGCCTGGCCTAGAATTTACTATATAAACCAGGTTTGCATCACACCCACAAAGATTCTTCTGTCTCTTCCCTCTGAGTGCTGGGATTAAAGGTGTGATCCACCACGCCTGTCTTGTTCTCACAAATCCTTGTTTGAGGTGAGGAAAGTGAAGTAGGTCTAATGTAGTCTGTAATTTGACATAGGGCCAAAAATGAGTAACCTCAGCAGGGCATAGTAGCAAACAGCCATAATCCAAACACTCAAGATGAAGAGACAGAGGAGTCATGGGTTTCAAGCTGGGCTACGTAGGCAAGGCTTTGTCTCAAAAACAAAGTACATTTGAGTTAAAAAATTAAAGTTCTGTGTTTAACAAGGGTTGGTGAAGATGGAGGCTAAGAGAATTGTGCTCATGGCAATGTGAAGTGGTCCAGCCACTGGGGTCAGCCCCACAGCTTATAAAATTTCAGGTACATTCCTGCCCTGGGATATATATCTAATGTAGCTCTCAGACCTTATCAATGAAGCTTTTATGTGCAGTGAGCAGTGGTTAATGCAGAGACCCACTGAGCAAGATGCAGATAATAAATGCCTCGGGCATGCTCAACCATAACTCGGATATCTCTCACACCTATCCCACTAAGGCTCAGGGGACATCTCAGCCAAAGGGAGCAGAGAGGAAATTGTAGGAGCCAGAATTTAGGAAGTGCCAGTGTCTTCTGGATGTGCCCCGGTTGAGATGATCATGAGTTCAGAGCATCTGTGCTAACCTGCACAAGATCCAGGCAGGCAGCATTCAGATGTGGAGGGGTGAGGGCCTCCTGAGTACCACAGTTAAAGACATAATGGCAACTGATGGATGCAGAGACAGGAAGAGTCGTTTTTCTTTAAGGTGTGATCCCTGGTGGTTTATTCATGTTCCAATAGATAGACCTACAACCATGCACACATGCACAATCCTACCTGGGTTATAAAAAGAGGACATGGAAGTGGGGCAGATGTAGGGGGCTAAGAAAAGTTGGATAAGGAAGACTAATGGGTGATTGTGAATCAAATCAAAAGCCATTGTATATTCTATAAAATCTCAGATAATTAATAAAAACTTATTTTGTGTAAAAAAATTCCAAGTACTCAAGTCTGAGCTGTCATTCACCAAAATTAGAAGAAAATCTACACATACACACTGTCTTACACATAGATATTCTTAGAAATTTTATTGGAGTGGCTGTGATTCTGTCATAAAATGCTTGCCTAGCATGAGTGAGGCCCTAAGTTCAATCCACAGCATGAGGAAAAGAAAGTTGCTTTACACTAGCTCTTGAAAGTGGGCAGTATACATGTTTCTATCTAAATATTAAATGAATGAATGGACAAACTGTAATACAGGTTATTATTCTATGTAGTAAAATACTGCTCAACAATAAAATTTAAAGCTCGAACAATTGAGATGTGCAATGGTGAAGATGGGTCTCAGACTAATGATGCCATTTAGCCATAAAAACAAAAACCAGAACCATAATGCAAGGATAAAGGACTTAATATGCATCAGTGCAGCTACATGAACTTCTAGAAAGTATAACTCTGTTAATAAGGACAGAACTCAAGCCTGATATTTGTGAAGAAGGGAAAAAGAACAATAGAAAGATAGATCATGTCAGGAGAGGCAGGGGTACTCACATCCCAGCTGTGACAATGGCCACAAAGCTGCTGGCATAGGTGAAGGAAGCCTTACCAGATTCTTCACCTTAAAAGTGGATGTGTGGTGCTTGTTGCATTTCAATTATTGTTAATGAGCCTGTAAAACAATGAGTATGGGTGTGGTTTAGGTGAAATTGTGCTTTGGGTACAGCATGAAACATGTAGAGGGTAACACAGGGAGGCTCCAGAGATGGCACTCTCGGCTTTTCCAAAGGACCTGACTTAGTTCCCAGCACCTACATTAGGTGGCTCTCAACGGCCTGTTTCTACAGCTATGGGGAATTTTATGCCTCTGCTGACATCCATCAGCACAACACTAATGTGGTACACACACACAAACATACACATGAAAATAAAAATAAAAGAGAGGTAGCCTCCCTAGGAAGAGCACATAAATTAGTTGTTCAGTATTGAATGGCCAACCCCAAAACAATACACACAGATAGCATCATACAGATTGAACATATTTGCATTACATGTTACATTTAGGAACATATGAATATATATAATCTTATGTACATGCAATTATCATCAGCAAATAAAAGAGGCCTCGATTTTGAAGGAGAAAAGGAAAGGTCATATGGGAGGTTTGAAAGGAAGGAAAGGGAGGGGGAGAGAGGGTATACTAAAATTATAATCCTAAAATTATAAACAAGATTTTAAATTCATAATCCTATAAATATTAATTTTATAAATTACTAAAAATCTAAATAAATAAATGGAAGGTAAAAATTAAAGACTGATTGTGGATGTGTACAAGACACACTGTGGATGGCAACACTTTAGAAGAAGACACAACACCAGGGGGGAAGTCTATTGTCAAAGCTGTCCAGGACTGGCACTATTGCCATTACTGAGCTGGGCATAATAACCCACACCTTTCATGCTAGCACTCAGGAGGCAGAAACAGGGAAATATCTCTGAGTTTGAGTCCAGCTTGATCTACAAAGTGAGTTCCAGTACAGCAGGGTTGCTACATGATGAAAAACTGTTTCAAAAATAAATAAATGAAAGCCATTACTGTAATAGGTGCTCCATTCCCTGGATTTATCAATTTGATTATCATTAAGCAGAACCAGAAATGGATCCAGGAGTCTGGTATTCACTTGTCCCTATAATGTCACTGGCAGGACTGTTTGCTGACCACAAACACTCCATCACTGATGTTAACAGGAACAATTCTCTTCAAGAATAAAAGAAGTGAAGATAATTCAAAGGAATATGACTTCAAAGACGTTGAGTTGAAAGGAAATCATTTCTTCAGATGCAGGCATCACAGGCCAGTACAAAGAGGGTGGTGAGGGACCCAGCTCTGGGGTTGGGTGGGGTGTCAGTAAAGGACCTGAGTTTCAGACAGGGTCAGTGAGGGACCGAGCTGGGGGTAGGCTAGAGACAGAAGACTGGTATGAGGTTGCTGTGGAGAGAGTGGGCGGTTGGCTCAAGAAAACTTAAAATGCTTTTCTATGTAGAACTGGGTGCGTAAGCAGGGATAGAAAACCAGGGTCTGGGGTTGGTTTTATCACAGATGCTTGATCTATAAAGATCTTCTAAGAAACAAAATACCTCCACATTCAGGATTACTCAATAGCTTGCCAGGGCCTGCCAGTGCTGTGATTCCCCATCACTTTGATGGAGTCAGTATTATATGAGGTAAAGGGTTCATTTTATTTTCTACAGCACAGGCTTGTCTTGGGAAATACGTGATTCATATTTTTAAGGATTCAGGATATTATTTTAAATACATTTTTGTCCAATGATATAATTGTGGGATGTTTAAGTAAATAAACTCTGTACTTTCGAAAATATTAAAAAGAAGAAATTGCATTGCATTTTGCAATTACGTTTTTCAAACAAAAAGATGCAGAGAGATGGGTAATAGTATTGAAAGACCAGTAAAACAAACATGGAGCGTTTCTTATTGAATCTGTCTGTTCTCAGAGAGTTTTCACACAGGACATGTTCCCAATAATGACAGTAAGTTTCAGCTGCCCCCAAAGCAGTCCCAGGTTCTGCTCTGGCCACTCTCTAGCATATGGTACTACTCCAAAGGGAACATGGGGATGTGGGAAGTAGGAGTCCAAAGAGAAGCAAATGTGTTCCCTGCCAGGTACAGGGATGAGGCAATCAAAGCCCCGAGTGACTAAGTAGTAAGGAGCTGCCAAGAGGAATTTTAAAAATGAGGATATTGCCCTCATTCCGAAACCCAAGGTGAGTGTAAAGGCACACCAACACTCTGAACCCCACAAGAGGACTGGGGTTATTCTTCTATTGTAGAAAAGATGTGACCTCTCTCTTCCCAACCCCTAACTCCTCCCCATGAAATGAGGAAGGAGCAATCCATCCCTCAGGGATATAACCACTACCGCACCAAGGTTTTGCTTTGTTCTTTCTTCCTGAGGCACTGGGAGTTGAACCCCAGACCTCCTCCAAGCCAGGCAAGTACTATATCCCAGCTGTCTTCTAGTTTCTATTCTGAGACAGTCTCCCTAAGTGGTCAAATTTACCTTGAACTTGGAATATTCCTGTCTCCATCTCTTGGTTATCTGAGATGACAGTCCTGCACCAAGTCCAAGAGAGGATCATCCTTGACAAAAGGGCTGGGCTCTGGTGTCTCAGAGTCAGGATGCTTTTTACTAGATTCTCTGTGAAAACTCACCAAGCATATATCTTTCCCTATACTCAATGAACTACAGGCTTCATCCTTAGACCTCTATGATGTCTCTGGTCAGATGAGACCAGCAAGTTCACAGTCACCAAATAGGACTAGGAAATGACTGTTTCTACTTGTGACACTTTGTGAGTTGTGTAAGAGTCTATGTGCATCTGTGTGTTCTTGTTCACATATACATGGATGTGATCATATGCATCCAGAATCATGAGTGTGGAGTGGGGACAACCTAAAATATCATTCCTCCTTGGACACTGTCAGCCCATGTTTCAGTCTGCTGGTTGTTTGTTTGTTTGTTTGTTTACTGGCACTCAGGTTTTCATGCTTGCACAGAAAACACTTTACCCTCTGAGCTATAATTCCTGCCTCTCTGTTCATGATATTTCTGATGTCAAATGCATGGGACACTTCTAGACCAACAACCAATTAGCCTACTCTCAGGCACCAGCTGCAAATGCAATGATTCCCTTCAATATAACTATTCAGAATTTGTATTAGGACCCCACAGGTAAAGGGCTCAAGCCCACAAAACTTCCATTTCAGAATCAAGGCAAGAGCTGGGTCTGCTGTACACCTGAATAGCTTCATCACATCCGGAACTTTGGTAGAGTGGCTGGAATAACAGATTACCATCACTACTAATTGTGTAAGATATAAATGAAGTCCAGATGGAGGAGTATATAGGTGGGTCCAAGAAGATCTGAATGCAGGAACCTCTGTCCTCTGGACTTAGGGTGCACCACCTGCCTTGCCCATAGATCTACTTAACCCCATAACTTTTTGAGTTCCTCTTGCTGAAGGGTTTTTATGAAGTTCCATTGTAGCAGGCACAATTGATTAAACAACTGGCTGTGAGTAATCAATTTCCAAGCCCTACTCCCTTTCTCTAAGATGCAGAGGATGGAACCAAACGCCCAATTCTGATCGTATGCTAAGTTTCCCTTAACAGCCAGTCCATATTTTGACATTATCTAGGTAAGGTGCATTGGAAATGATTTCCTCAGCATACATTCAGCTATGTCTGAAAGGAATATGTTATCAACAGCACCACACACTCCTCTCTCCGCTCAGATGGTATCACAGTCTGAGAGCCAATGTTAGGAGCCAGGAATAGAGACCAAGTATGTCTGCATTACATCACAATAGCAGCCTCAGTCTAGCCATGCTCCTGATTGAGACTCAGCTGGGGAATATAATGATTTTGGCTTGTACACATCCTCCACAGGGAGGGGTTTGGAGAACTATAAAGCCCTACATGAAATGAAACCATGCCGGGACTTATCTGTTAGAATTGCAGGGGTGAAGAGATGGAGCTGGTGGAGTCTGTCCCTCATGCGCCTTCAAACAGTGAGAAAACCCAAAGAGTTTTTATGTGGTTGCATTGAACTCAAGTTTACACAACATGTACTTAACCTACTATGTCTCCTGAGCCCCTGTGTGATGGTATTTCTGATATCAAATGTTTGGGTGGAGTTTCATTACCGACATCTAATTGGCCCAAAAGGAGGTGCTGAAGTGGGCTTCCTATGCACAGCCATCATAGATATTCTGACATACTCTACCTCCTCAAAAGCACTATCCCTACCATGAGGTTCCTCCTGCTGTGCCCATCCTACATGTCAGTAAAAGGAGACAAGAGGAGAGAGACTGGCTAGGTTGGTAGTGAGGGGCCAGGAGCACTTCAGAGCACTTTTAATCACTGCACTATTGCATAACTCCAAACACACAAGACTTTTAATTAGCCTTATGTTACCATTCTAATCTTTAAAGATGGAGGGGGCAACTCAAGGAGGAGGACACATATCACTATGTCCAAGGCAAGTGACAGACATATGCAGAAAAGCCTATGGTGCAGTAGTGGACAAAGCTCAGCTCATGACTCCTTAAAACCTGAGTTCAAGCCTCAGTTCTACCATGACACTTTACCTTGAAAATGCAGCCTCCTGCTCAGACTCAAACAAAATTATACACATGAGAAAGCACATTATACATGTAATCATCTGTTCGGACAAGCATACACTGTACAGAGAATAATTCAGTTGTCACAGATCGCTAGTCTTGAGCTGACCCAGTGATTTGCTGTCATTCAGGGTGATTTATCCCACAAGTAATAACACATGCATGTGGGGGGAATTGCAGGGCTGCAGGTTGAATTTAGAGCCTCACACGTGCTAGTCAAGTAAGTATGCTGCTACTGAGTTACACCCTGTTTCTATGATAAGACATTTTTGATAGTAACCACTTTTTAGTTGAGATGCTACTTATTTCTAAGAGGTAGAGGTCAAAGGTGTTAGTAACCACGCCACACTGCACAGGGAAGCCTCCCAGTAGATGGGGCTAGATAACATTAGCACCAGGGCTCAGAATCTTCACTTCAGCATGAATTGATGTCTTATAATAATTTAGGGGCAGTTCAATAAATGTTTATTGGATATATGAATAAGTAAATCAGAAGTCAAGACCTATGTGGCTAATGTGAGAAGCTGGTGTTGGAATAAGTAATCTACTATGCACAGAAACACTGAGAGGGTGATCCATCCCTGTGATCCAAAGTGTGGGCTATGGAACAAGTCTCAGTCATCACTGGTACCTGTTACAAAGGTAGCAAGCAAAAGGATGGAGACATGGCTCAGTGGCAAAGAGCACTTGCTGCTCTTGTAGAGGACCAGTGTTTGGTTCTCAGTTCCACATTAGGCATCTCACAACTCCAATGACTTCAGCTCCAGGGACCTGAAAAAATCTTCTGGCCTATATAGGTGCCCACTCAGATGTGTGTGCACATACATAGAGATACTTTAAATAAACTAATTAATAAAATCTAATATCCAGTAAGTTAGAGACCAGGATTGTGTCTTACATCTGGCTAATCACAATCAGCATTTTAACAACCTCTCTAAGTGTTTGAGAGGCACACTAGTTTTTAAAAACACAGTCCTAGAATTGATACCTGCAACCAGGTACAATGTTCCTCTTTGCCAAATAATCCAACACTTTCCAAAGATGGCGTTTCTGTCTGAATGCTCACCGTGTGGGTAGCAGGGTCTCCCATCCCCCAGGTATTAGCTGGGCTGCCTTTTTCTTCCTTCTCAGAAGGATCAGTGATTATAATGGGATACAGCACATCATTGAGATGGGTTGATGTTAAGGTGATACATGATTGGACAGTGGAGCTGTATACGGGAAAAAGGCTAGGAAAATGGCGGAGGAGGGAGAATGACAGATTCGAGAAGAATCAAGACAGAGCTAATGAAGGAGGATCTAGATCTAAGTAGTCTTAATTAATGATCGGTAGATATGACTATTTCTAAGGGTTTCTATAGGTCTTTTTATCTCATATAGAAGGGCGGTTCATATCGTTGTCCATTGGATGTAAGCTTATTGTGTAGAGGGTTTGTGGATTGAGAATTTAATATATAAACCTACTTGTTAAGCTACTGGTCTTTGAAGTCATGTTTGTACTGGAAGGTGGAGGAACGGAACACTGTGAGGCAGTCATGTCCACCCAGGGACAGAAGCAACAGGGCGGGTGGAGTGAACCACCTGGGAAGGGCTAACTACATGGAGAGGGAACCACACGGAGAGGGAACCACACGGAGAGGGAACCACACGGAGAGGGAACCACACAGAGAGGGCAGCTTTCAGACCAAGTAACAAGAGTCCGTGCACTTGGCTCCACATTGGAGCGGCTCCCACAGAATGAGACCGAGAGCGGGGGTGAGGGATAAAAAAATAAGCCATCCTTTTAATATTTACTACAACACATTGACACCCCAGTGCAAACAGAACACCATAACTGAGATTCCAGGGAGGACAAAGGGAAGTCCCTTTGCAACTTTCAAATGGAGTTTGATATCTCTCTCATTTTTTTTTTTGCACTCAAGATGAGGATTTCATATTTATAAAATGTGGGCTAGGCAATGAGATACTGTTCTAAATAAATAACACTGTATGTGTCTTTGGGTAAGTGTGTGTGTGTGTGTGTGTGTGTGTGTGTGTGTGTGTGTGTGTGTTTGTGTAAGCCAGAGGTCAGTCTTATGTTTTGAGGATCTCTCTCTGGCCTGGAGCTTGTCATGGAAGCTAGGTTGGAGGCGAATGAGCCCTAAAGATGCTTCTGTCACCATCTCCCCACCTCCGGGGATTATAAGCACACACCACCAATACCTTGTGCTTTCATTTGTTTGGTCTTATGTGAGTTCTAGAGACTGAAAAGGATTCTAAGTCATGTATGGCATACGCTTTGTAACTGAGATATCTTCTCAGCCCATACTCTTCCTTTTCTATTTACTATCCTTTGAAGTAGGAGTTAGTAAATTCCTCATCTTACGGATAAGAAAATTGGATCATAAAGAAATTAAGCAACTTCCCCATGCAAGGTTTGAACTCAAGAGTCCTGGGATCAGAACCGGTGTTTTTACTCCTCTCTTCCTTTTACTTTTACAATGATCTTATGATCATTGATACAGCATTCCAGTGGTGATGGAACATCTGGGCTGGTAAAGGGAGATATGGAAGCAGTTTCAGGGCTTCACAGCAGGCACCCAGAGAGCACAGATGTGCTCTTTCTCCTGCCTGCTGACATCATCCTTTGTTTTTATCCCTAGTGGTGTTTGACTCAATGGTTTAAATTCAAATCACAGATCACAACCTAGCTGACCACTGCTTGAAAGGATAAGTAGGTGAAACATCTGTCAGATGAACAAGCATGGAAGCACCTGAGAAAAGGAGGCACCACAAATAAAATACGCTCTTTTCATTCATTTCTAATTTGTGAGTGTGTGCACTTGTGTGCATGTACACATGTGTACCTGGGTATAGGTGCCCATGGAAGTCAGAGGAGAGTGCTGGGTGCCCTGAAGCTAGAGTTATATGCAAGTATCTAATGTGGGTGGTTAGAATCAAACTCCAGGCCTCTTCAAAAGACACTAGTGCTGTTAGCCACTGAGCCATCTCTTTAGCACCCACTACATGCCCTTACATTGGGGATCATTTCTTTCCGATACTCCACTCACTACCCTCCTGCTTCAGCTGCAATGGCTTTACACTGCAACACCCTTAGTCAGACAGCCGGAGGTGACTCCCAAAACATGCCAGTTCTTTTCTCAAGAAAATTGGGAATCGGGAAAAGGAAATAAGAAGAATCTCTGCCGATCACTGTAGCCAGACCATGAAATAAGAGAGAAGTATGCCTATGTGTGTTCGTCCATATTTTCCATCCAAGAGAGGCAGCCTGTGCATCTCAAGGGAGCTGCATAAAGCTTTATGCTAATATATATCCAAGAGCCAAAGATGAGAGAGAGAAAGGAATTACTTCTGACGTCGTTCGAGTCTCTGTCCACAGACACTTAACCTCTGAAAGCTTACCACTTCCCTTTTATTAAATGTTACGATGGGGCAAGAGGAGTCATTACACCCCACAAGGCTATAGACCCACCGCTGTTTCAGGAAGAAGGGATTCTCATCAGACAGAAGCCGCAAAGCAGGAAGAAAGCTAACAGTCCTTTCTGCTCTCACCCAGGGCTTCAAGCAGCAAAGCGCAGGACCAGGTAGAAACCAGCTCCCTATGCGCTTACATTCTATAAAATGCAGACTCCTCACCACCAGCACGGAGCCTTTATTGGTGAAATGAAAGGGTATGCCTCTATTGGCTAATTTTGGTTAAGAATTTAAATAACCTAGAATTGCCTAGGAAGAGAGTTTTCATTGAGGAATTGTCTCTATCCGGCTGGTCTGTGGGCATCTCTGTCAAGGATTGTCCCGATGGATGGGGAGACCCACTCTGAATGTGCCATTCCCCAGTCAAAAGATTTTGAGCGGCATTAAGAGTGGAGAAGGTTAACTGTGCATAGGCAGAAGCAGGCAGGCAGCATGGTGACTTGGTTCCTCTCTGCTCTTGACTGTTGATGTGATGAGACTAGACACTCCCCTGAGTTCCTGCCTTGACTCCCCCCAATGATGGCTGTAGCCTGGAATTGTGAACTGTGTAAACTCTTTTTACCACTGTGTTGCCTTTGGTCGGAGTATCTTATAGTCACGGAAATGGAATTTGGACAGCTTCCAACTCAGCTGTACTTCCTGTTCCTCACAAGCAGACGGACGTGCTGGATTGACGTATCTGCCTCCTTCCTATATTTGGAGAAAATGCCATAAGCTGACCTCAGACTCTCAGCACCTATGTTTAGAGAAAATGCTATGAGCTGAATCTCAGCATATAAATATTATCGCCAAGGGGTTAGAACACTGCACTACTCCCTTGGCTTTTCCCCAACATCTGGCCTAAACAAGACAGTTTTCCATAGCCACAGTTTGCAGCTCTTCACTGAAGAAGCTCTGGAGTATTGATGAGTTCCGTAAAACAGGATGAGTCTGAGGAAGGGACTTTTGTGTTTACATACACTGTGTGTTTTCCTCGCACTTTCAGCAGACTTGGCGACCATGCTAACAGTTCAGGAGGCTGAACTGGATGGTCCTTCCCCAGGCTTCTGCCGTTGTGCTCTGGTACAGCTCTCAGGGTCTGCCTATGGGATTCACTCTGACACTTTCTATTTTGTTCCTTAACACCACAATCCCCTGATGGGTCGCAGCCTGTTGTTTAAAGAGCATGGCTCTCTACTGTGGCTACAAAGCCCTCTCTGCTGGGATTTGTATCAAATGAGTTCATTATATCCAAGGTCATAAACTTATTCCAGATAAGATGCAAAGGGATTCATTTAATCTGAGCCTTGCATGGTTGACTAGCATGTGTTTCTTTAAAATAGATCAAAAGCAGGAGCTGGAGAGGCAGTTTTGTGGTCAATGTGCTTATTACACAACCATGAGGACCTGAGTGTGATCTCGCAAATCCACATTTTAAAAAGCCAGGTATGGTCGCACATATGCTTAGAATACCAGTACCAGAGAGAGGGCAGCATCAAGAGTCCTGTGGTTTTCTCTCCAGCCATGAGACTGTCTCAAAACAAAATGGGGGTAGGAACAACACTTAAAGTTGTCCTCTAACCTCCACACATACCCTCAAACACAGGAAAACACATACACATGGGGGGAGGATGGAAGCTTTACTCCCTAAAATCTATAAATCGAGAGACAGGCACAGTAGGGCTCTCCTTTTGATTTGATTTTTTTTCCAGTGGGAAGATGCATAGATGGAAGGTTGTGATTCAGGGTCCTTATCCTCATGTGGCTATGACAGGTGGCACTGGGTCAGAATCCGGCTCACCCTTTGCACTAACAGCCTTGCCCAAATCATATGGTTTCACAGAGGATGCAACTCCAAGATCACAGGCTCACCCTAGGGTCCCTATGCCCTGCACCATGCCATGCTTCCCACCTCTCCACAAGGAAAGCCTGTCTCCATTTGATAAATGCCCCTTTCTAAGAGGCAGGTCAGTGTAATTTTCCAAAAGGTTAGGAGGAGTGACTGCCCAGGGAAAGCATGCTTATTATTTCAAATGCCAGTGGTCCCCTTCGCTAACATCTACAGTTATTTACAACTTGATTCCTGCTACACCTGCCAGTGTGTCTGACCTGCTTCCCTGGCCTTTTGTCATTAGATCTCTAGCCCCCAGGGAGCAGGTGCTCATGGGTTTTTGCCTTCCAGAGCCAAGATGGCCTCTAACTCAAAGAAAAGCCACCATTATGAGCAGTATTGCTACCTAAGCATACTTTGAACAAAATCACCAGTAAAATTTGCTTATCTTGAAATATGGAGTGTTATCGATTAAGTCAAAGTAGCTGCAATTGTTTACTTCATTTTCAACTTGTTCAGCCAAAGATAAAAACTCAATATTAATGTATTAAACTAGAACATTTAAAAAAAATCTTCTGTATATAATATTGAGCACTTTTTGTAACTGGATCATCTTATCCACTGAAATCTTGTGAAACAAATATTCATCCTTTAAACCTAAGAAACTAGACTAGACATAAAGGCTGGTGAGGTGGTTCCATGAGTAGAGGTGCTGGCTGCCAGGCCTGATGCCCTAAATTTAATCCCTGGGACCCACATGGTGGAATGAAAGAATCAATTCCCACAAGTTGTCCTCTGACCTCCATTAGCATGTTTCATAACACATACTCAGTTAATAAGTAAATTTTAATAATTTTTACATTCATTATGAAATAAAATAAATTAATAAAATTTCAATGCTAAAATTGTAAATATAATACAAAATAATAAGTATGTAAAAATAACAAAGCCTGCCGTCTATTCATTATGCTTATAGAGTGTGTGATTTATGATACTTTGTTATATAAAATTACCTATACAAATTTCTATATAGTTTCTATATACAACTTAAGTGATTTTTACGAAGTTTACCTTTTTTATATATGGGTAAATCACTAGAATCTCTGTAAGTTAGATATTAGAGAATTATTTTCTCTTTACCAGTAGGTAAACTGAGGCTGAGGGCTTCAGTGGTTTCTTCAAGGCCATTGTTACTAATAGAGCCAAGACTGGACTTAAGGATGGCCCATACTTGAGAGACCCTTGGGACAAAAGGGTCACTCTATCCAGTGCTTTCTTGGGTGTCATTTTGCAGCCATGGACAATATCTATACCTTTAGATGAAGTCAAGTACCCAAAATACTTAACAAGGTGACTGCAAAGAATTGCATTCTGGCCTCCAGTACAAAATTCCAGAAACAGAAAAATCCTATTTCCTTCCCAGGAGACCTGAGAAAACTTGGTCTCGAATCCTGAAGTAGTTGGTTAGTTTGACACTAGGGTCATATTTAATAGGGTCCAAATTCTTTTTTCTTTGTTGAGTACCTGTGATCTATTTGGCAAATCACTATGAGTCTGTTTTCACATCTAAAAAGAAATGGATATGAGTAATGCATAACTCTGTAGTCTTATGGTAGAAATATAAACAAAGCAAAAAGTGTCAGGTTGTGGTGGCTGGAGCTATGCTAAATCAATGTTAGATGTGGTCCCAGCTGGCAAGCTATGTTGAGAGCTATGATCTCTTACCTGATAATAATATGAGCAAGAGATCATACCATTACCTTTGGGGCAAAAGGGTCACTCTTTACCCACCTTTTATCCACAATGCCAGTACCCCCCCCCCATACACTCCTCTTGCATGGATAGAGCTGTCATCCAGTCTTGAAAAAGCAGACAACTGAAAGGTGGTCTTTGTCCGGCTGTAGAGTTCACCAGAAGAAGCCTTTGCATTTCTTTGGCTGATTCTGAGATGAGTGTCCTCCACCTCTAGCCCTCAACTCTAAGAACCACTGTCCATGTAATTTCCAACCTTCATGTATTATTTTTCTCATAGCCTGGACAAAATACCCACTAAATGCAACTTAATGAATTTTTTAAAAGATTTACTTTGGTTCACAGTCAGAGAGCACATAATAGAGGTGTAGTTGCAGAAGTAGGAGGTGCCTGGTCATGTGGTCCCGGGAAGTGGAGAGCCATGGATGCTGGAGCACTGTTTCTTTCTCTTCTTTATTCAGGGCAGAGAGCCAGCCTATGGGATGGTGCCACTCACATTCAGGTTGTCTCTTCCCACACTAATTAAACGTGCTCGCAGGTATGTCTTCTAGGTGATACAAGACCCCATCAAGATGGCCATGAAGATTAAGCATCATCTGATGCTTTCCTCATTCTAGTATGCTGAGGACATGCTGAATGGTATCCTCTGCTCCATTTTCCTCTCCCTCTCACCTCCTCCCCTCTCATTTGTGTTCCTTCTGCATTTTTTACACCAAGGATAATTAGGTTGTTTTTTTCTTACCCTCCACACTCACAGATCTGTCAGTACTATATGACATACTCCCTGTTTAAATAGGCAGCATGAGCTGAAAGCACCTGAGCCTGATGTGTATCCCCAGACCTATTCTCTGGCATCACTGGAACTACATGCATTTCTAAGGAGTGCCATAACAAATGCATGTAAAGCAGAATTTAATTTCTTGCAGTATTCAATGTCAGAAGTTCACAGTCAAGGTGCTGTCAGGACCATATTCCTTACAGAGGCTCTAAGGATTAACCATGCCTTTGTTTTTTAGCTCCTGATGAGCCTAGACATTGTGAGCTCATGCTGCTTGGCAGCTTGCCACTGTCCTGGTCTTGTGTATCTAGTCTTTGGTCTCTTCTCTGTCATCATATTCGAAGCCATGCAGATAGCCCTGGACAATATCAGGGTCCTTAACTTGATTACACCTGCAAAGACATTGCTTCCAAATAAGCTAACACTTATAAGCTCTGACTAAATGCATCTTGGGTGGGCAGAGTGGCAGGGTCACCATCCGTGCTATCCCAAGATCTAAAGAGTAGCAAGAGAGCTGTGCCTTTCTTCCCTCTTCTATTTCACCCTAACTCCTTCACCAAACAATTCTAGAACTTAGCAAAAGCCTTACATCTCACACCAAAGCCAGATCTTAGATCTTACATCACCACAAACCCTTTCTTAGACTTCATATGTTTTGGAAATTCAGCCATGACTGAGGAGGTTACAGAATGATACAGAATGATACAAATAATGAAAATGGACTTCCAGGAAGATGGAGGACAGTTGTCTTTGCAAGTCCACTTCCCATAGAAAGAGGATCCTGCCTGGGGAAACTAGCTATCCATTCACCTTAGCAACCAGATATTGAGGCGCAGGTAGACACACGTGTTTCTCACAAATAGAAAAGTTCTATTTTCAAATCACTCTAAGAGGTTCTGAGTGAAGAAGTCAAACCAGGCAGGTTTCTTTCTTGTTGGATTTTCTGAATTCTTCCTTGAATAAATCATGAATTGTGGTAGAAATAATATTTAGTATTTCCCAGAATTACAAAACCAAAGACTCCTTAGTCTGTGAGGTACCTGGTGGTCAAAGTATTAACCCATATATACAATGGAGTATTTTTATGTCTGTCATTTTATATTATTAAACAGCTATTGAGCCATTAGGAAAAAGTAAATTCACACACACACACACACACACACACACACACACACACACACACACACAGTAACTATTTCACACCAGTCTGGATTCATTGACTAAAAGGATACACAAGGGCCTGTAAGATGGCTCAGCCGATAGAGACACTTGGCACCAAAACTAACAGTCTGAATCCTATCACCATATGAAACAAAGATAATGGAATCCCTCAAGTTGTTTTATGGATTCCTCATGCAAAAATAGATAATACATGTAATAAAAATCTTTTAAAAATGATGGACAAAAACAAGCATTGACAGGACGGCAGATCAATGACCCCCTCAGACTTAGCTGGTAGGAATGTAAAATGGTGCATTTGTCTGGGGAAAAATGTCCGGCATCTCTTAAAAAGATCAAATTTGCTACATAGCTTAGGATTTTCGACCACCAGAAAGAAAATGTACTTGTACAAGGTTACAGTGACTTTACTTAGAACAGCTGCAAATGGAAAATGACCAAAGTTCATCAATTAGTGAATAGATACACTGTGATATGACCATTTAGTGCCCTTACTATAGAGCAACCAGAAGGAAATAAAGTGAGAGCCCCAAACAGAGTGCTAAGTCTGATGTATGGTTCTCCTTCTATGAGATACTCCAAGGGGAAAACATAGAGGCATAAAATTGGCTTATATAAAAGATATCTTAGTGAACTGATAAGGGTAATCTAAACCTGGATTATGGTGAGAGTTTCATAACAATTATTTATCAATGATCATTAAACTGTACACTTAAAAAGAAGTTAATTTATGGAGCATAAATTATACTCTAATAAACTTGTTTTTAAGTTCAATTGCTGATTAATGAGTTATGGTTTTATTAACATAAAAGGTACTACCGCCTCTGTCTCCTCCTACGCTTGCCCAAATGAAGATGAACATCTATTTGAGGAGTGAAGTTGTGGGCAAACCTTTTTCACTGGACTCAGGAAAAGTGAGCAAAATGCATGAGGTTAAAATAATTTCAGAATACAGTTAAGATTGCACGGGCTACTGTCATGATTAAAATCCTGATTGTCAAATTGATGAGGTTTAGCGTCCCTATGGAAACAAACCTTTCTGAGAGAGACTCTAGAATGCGCTAATGGAGGTAGGAAGAGCCACACTAAACAGACGTGGATCATCTGTGGACTGAGGTCCTGGGATGAATGAAAAGGAGAAACTGGGGTGAGAACCACAATCATCTCACTCTGCTTCCAGACTGTGGTTACGGTGGGACCCACTCCTTAAACTTTTACCCCCACACCTCTCTGGCCACAATGAACTATGCCCCCAAATTGTAAACCCAGATAAGCCTCTCCTTGCTTACACTGCTTTGGTCAGGGACACTGTCAAAACCCTGGGTAAAATAACTAATACAGGTACCTTCCGAGTGAGTTGCCTGTTGAAGGCTGAGTTGAAGACTTTTGTCGAAAATATACTTCTTAGGAATCTTTAGTCCAACTTCCTTCTTGCACTCAGCATGTTCCCTAGACAAAAGCAGGCCCTGGCCAGCCCAGAAAATGTGTTAAAATAGGGGAATTGATTAGAATTCCAGGACCAAAGTGAGGGAAGTTCTAAGGGAGAATGTTTGGACTCTTTGATCTGCCTGGTTCCCCCTCTGACTTCTGCCTAATTAGCAAAGCTTTTGAGGCTGACTGATAAGCATTCTGGGCACTTCATGTGTCTGTCCACTGACTAATTAATTTTTGACTTTGAGCAGTGACACTTCATTTGAAACCTCCCTACCATTCGTGGATGGGCATGTGAAGGTAGGACAGAGAGCTCTCAAGGAGTTAACAGGACCCTCTCACATCTGGCTGGCTTCTGAAAGGGCGAAATGGGCCAGCAAGTTAAATAAAGAAACAGACCATAGGTAGGAAGAGCTCAGGGAGGGCTCAGTCCAAGGCTGCTCTGCTGTGTGTGGGCTTAGCTATTTAACTGTTCTGTTGATTGTTGTGTTTGAGCACCAGCAACCTTGTGCATCGAGCAGAAAGAAAAGTGATACAGATTGAAAAAGAAAGCAAGAATTCCAGGTAGGAGAATGGGAAGCATCAGAAGCTCCTGAGCCAGCACTGTGGGTCTGTGGACCACGCCCTCAAGGCCAAAACCAGTCACCCCCCTGCTTTCAAGAGTGCAGTGCTGTGGGAAAGTCAGGTACTTTTGCTTATCCTCTGAGGCATTTTGCATATGGCCATGCAGAATTAAGTGGTTGCAGGAGAGACTGGTGGCTCACAAAACAGAAAATGTTTACTTTCTCTCTCAATAGAAAAAAAGTTTACAAAGCCCATGTCTAGGTAGGGTCAGAATTGTGTCTTTTTGGTATGAGAAAAGAGACACAAGGTCTTACACAGCCCCAGGTTGGCCACATACTTGCGGTATAGCCAAGTATGACCTTAAACTTCTGATTCTCCTGCCTCCGGTTCCCAAGTGTTGGGATTACAGTCCTGCACCACCATATCATAGGATGTATGCTCTGTTAGAGTTGGAGCTTTGGGTTTTCCGAATACTAGACAAGCACTGTACAACTAGGCTACCCCAACCCTGTCCCTCTTTGAGCCAGAGTCTCATAGCCCAGGCTTCAAATTCCTGAGCTTCTCATCTAAGTCCCCTGAGTTCTGAGATTTCATGCACAACAGTGCCCAGGTTTGTTTGTTTGTTTGATTGATTTTCCTTATGAAGAGAAACTTTGCTCCTTGGCACCCCTATGTGTTTATACTAGGGCTCTTCCTCAAAGGTTTGCCTCTTCCCTATTATTTGAGATGAGGGTTAATATGGTTAGATGTCAGAGAAAGAAATTGAAGCCCAAAAGTTGACATCCCCCAAACTGTGGAGCCAGCATTTGAAACCAGACCCACTGACCTCCAACCGGACAGCATGTTACCTGTTGTGTCACCATAAAGGAGAATGTGTCAGACAGAAGCCTCACCTGTACCATCTTTGTCAGGGGTCAAAGGGCTTTAGGGACAGTCTTTAGAGTGGCAGACTTAACTGTTTATTTCCATGCCAACCCTATCCTCCTTCCAACCTCAGAGGGAAGCCCTCTTATAATTAACCCTACCCCTCTCTCCAGGTCCAAATAGCACACTGTATAATTTAATAAACCTTTACCAAGGAGTCAGGGACCTCAAAATCCTTCAGTCAGAGATTTCTTGCAGCTCGAGAGCTATGGTCTCTCCAGTGATAACCCTAAGCATTCACCTCACTTTTAGATGCAAAATGAAACCCTTCCCTCTCAAAGCCAAAGATATTCCTACTTCCCATCTCAGGGAGGCATAGACACAGACCCTTCAGTCAGTAGAATTCCCATGGCCAGCAAAGAAAAAGCCCTTCCCTCAAGGTTCAGGCTGATGTTCAAAATACTCAGAGAGGATGGAGTTTAAGATCTGGTTCTGTCCATAAAGTGTTTGCTGAACAAGCATAAGAATCCAAGTTCAATCCCCAGAAGACACAAGAGCATGTGCGAGCTCACATACACACATACACACACACACACACACACACACACACGCACACGCACATGCACATGCACATGCACACACTCACACATGCACACACAACACATAAACACATACACACACATACACACACACACACATACACACACACACACACACACACTAGAGCATGGTAACATATATAATACCAACTAGGCATGGTGACACACATGTAATCCCAGAATTGGGGATGTGGAGAGGAGACAAGGGGATCTCTGAGGCTCACTGGACAGTCATCCTATTGGACTTGGTGAGCTCCAGGCCAATGTGAGACTCTATCTCTAAAACAATATATATATATAGATCCTGAAGAATGACACCTGAGGTCAGCCTCTAACTTCTTCATCTACTCTTACATACATGCATGCATACCTGCACACACAGGAACACACACATGCACACTCACAAAAGTCTCTCTTCATAAAATACACAGTGGTGGGGCAATATCAAGTGATTTTCAGTTATTAAACAGTGACCGCACTGGCACTGAGACATCTCTCATGATACCACTCTTTCCTCCAGGAAAAGTGAGTTTCCTGCTC
This sequence comes from Micromys minutus, assembly GCF_963924665.1. Classification (NCBI taxonomy): domain Eukaryota; kingdom Metazoa; phylum Chordata; class Mammalia; order Rodentia; family Muridae; genus Micromys; species Micromys minutus. The sequence continues at coordinate 79,771,986 of NC_137971.1, forward strand.
TTGCCATTTCTGGTTGTGTCTTCCCAAGCAAAAGTCTAACAGGGACTCTTGCTGTCCCTGGTTTTCCTAAAAGGTCACTGAAGCAGTAGAAGGTACCTAATGAGGAAGCTAATTAGTTCTCAAAGCCTCTCCATCCCAACTGATTAGTTAGATAATTACAGTACCACCCTATCCCTGAAATGCAAAATATTGAACTGTATGCATGCTTATTGCTACAGGACAGCCATGCCCTGCTTTCATAACTCACCACACAAGCTGACGAATATTCAGAAATAAAATTTCTAGTCATCACTCTGCCCAGCGTTAGAGCACCACAGCTAGATGTGTTTGACAGGGATTTTTAATTCACTGGAAGAAACTAACAGCGTTACACAGGGGTCTTTGTCTGGCTTATCGGGCTGTGGACTGCCCAAAGTACATCCAGGCTTGCATTAATGAAGCTCCCTTACCACTGGAATACACAGCCCACATCAGCAACCATCCTGGATGGAGGCTGAATACAAGCTCATTTTTCTTTGTCAGAGGCTCCCTGTGATGGAGAAGATACTCGACATTCAGAGTGGGGCTTTTTCTTTGAGACCCACCCAAGCATAGATGCACACCCCTCTCCTGGAAGATGTTATTAAAAAGATGTATTTTTTGAAAGAAGCCTCCACTGCATGGAACATCAGTGTCAACAAATGAAGGGGAGGAAAGCGAAAGGGACAGGGATGGGAAGCACCCGAGGGTGGGGGTAGCCAGCCCTGGGTGCTGTGAAGGAAAGATCAATGTGTGTGTCAGGGACAGAGATAAGACACACTGAGCTTATCAAAGGCTGAGGCACTGGTGACAGAGTTCACACGTGGAAGGAAGATAAGAGGAGCCTGCTTCTCCTCTTCCTCTCTCCTCCCCCCAAAGTCCCTGTTTTAATTTCACATTCTGCATGCTCTTTTCTTCCTGTTCAACTCCTTTCCACAACTTGCCATAAATGTCTCCAAGAGACATCAATTAACGCATGTGGATCCTGATGCTATTTGGAGGAAGGAGTGTAGGACTTGGTGTTGGAGATGCAAAATATAGCAGAATGTTCCAGAAAAAAAAATACTCTGATCATCTAAGAAACAATGGTGAGTCGGCAGAGGTGAAAGCTGAACTGCAGCAATGTTTTGACTCCATCACAAATACTCTTTGTGGCTTTGCATAAGTCACATGACCTCACATGCCTGGAGTCTCTCCTACAAAGCATGGAGTGGTGTCATCATCAGTAATCTTTCTACCTAGGTCTAGAAAAACCTACCCTCTGCCTTACTGATAATGCATCAATTATCATTTGATTACACTATACTGTTTTCATCATGTGATATCTTAGGCTGGGTCTGAAGCAATAGGAATTTATTCCTCATGTTTTGGGACCAGAAAGTCCAAGATGAGCTTGCCAGTTGATGCAGATTCTGGTGAGGATTCTTTCTAGCTTGCAGACAACTACATACTCACTGGGTCATCACAGGTCAAAGAGAGAAGGGGCTGAGTCTCTACTCATAAGGACAGTAGCTACATCATGGTGCCCCTACCCGCATGTCTTCATCTACACCTACTTACCTGCCAGAGACCCTCCTCTTATTTTCATCACGTTGAAAAGTAGGGCTTCAACACATTGATTTGTTGGACTGTACATTCCCCAAGGAAAGAGCAATCCTTCTGATGTCTCACAGCATTGGAATCATCAGTCTGTCATGATAGAGAAAGCACCACAGAGCACAACAGTTTATGTCACAGCATCCAGGAGGCAGGCAGGGGGAGGATGGCCTTCTGCTCGTCTTCTTTTTCCTTTATATTTTTAGGTTCCCAGGCCATGTGACAGTGCCTCCAACAATTAAGGGATAGTTCCTCCTCAATTAATCCTTTCTGGAAACATCCTCACATATGCTTAGGTGATTTTAAATCTAATCAGGTTGACAGTGAAGACAAAACACTCCAGATAGATAGACAGTTCAGTCTATGGTGAATTAGAAGGCTTCCTGGAAGATTCTTTCATTAAATACAGATGTTTCTAAAATGCAGATGGGAATAAGGAGACTCTAATGTGTCTTTTTCCAACTCTCTCTTGCTTAGTAGTTGTTTGTAGTGTTTTCTACTCCCCTTGCTCTGGTCAGGACCTTTGCTCATGACTCTGCGGATGGTCTCAGCTTCTCACTCTAGCCTAAGTCTGTTCTGGTTCCCTTAATCCACAGCCAAAGTCACTTTTTGACAGAAGAAACCTAGCCATGCCAAGGAATGGATTTCTCTCTTCTATGACGCAAGGCTCTCTTATATTCTGTCCTGATAGCTGGAAGAGGCTGCCTAGGACAGAGAGATCATAACAGATCGGGATCAGTTCAGGCTAAGAAAGAACAAGAATTGCAGTTGATTAGTGATGTCTGTTGTGGGTACAGCTTGAGAGAAGACGATTAGCATATCACAGGCTTGTGCTCTCTAACACCTAAAGTCTTGGAATTGGTGTCTCACATTGATGTACTTCAGAGTGAGTGAACCAGAATGATTATCTATTTCTTGTATCTGCTGGTGTTTTATTTTGTCATGATGATTAGCATAACTCTAGAAAACTTGTAGAAATACTTCAGTTAACCATAGATTGTGCAAGGCCCTCTCAATACCTTAGATACGGAAGAATGAGACCAGAAAAGGCTGGCCTCTTGTCTTGGGGTATCATTTTCACTTGGCAATTCTGCATTTATATAATTTTCTATGCATCTTGTTTTTAATAAAATTACCCACATTTCGGTTCCATGAAGTGTTCCAATAGACAGGCACAAAGTTCAACAAATTGCAGCCAAAAAATTGTCATATTCACCTCCTCTTCACTGTAGTGTCCTTGTGTGCATGATGCTACTGACACACACACACACACACACACACACACACAGCAAAAAGTCAAATAAAAATGAAAGAGGCAGGAAGATTCACAACGAGAAAGCTACACTCTCATCAAAAGATGGCATTTAGAATAATGTAGAAATTTGAAATGCATACTAAACAACTCTACAGTGCATTTTTGGAGTCTACATTCATACAGTTCTCATATGTTCGCTATGATTGCAAGCTGGGAGCTTCAGTGAGCTCACACGGCATGCCGCATCCAGGTACTCCAAATGGCTGGGGTCACAGGATGTTCTCTGCTGTGGCATTGCGCAGTTTATGTCTTCAGAACTGCAGCACAATGGCTTTCTAACTGCCATCTAGCACAGAAATTGTTTCCTTTCCCAGGTACAATGGGACTTCCTATGCATTTGAGAGGGTCGTGCCTGGGTCACCAGGGCACAAAAATGAAGACAGGCAGATGTTTGCCTGTGCCACCACCTGGAAAACAATGGAAAGCACTACCTCGTGGTCCTCTTACCCAGAAATTCACAACAAAACCAAGAACAGGACTGGGACCTGAGAGGATGCAGCCAGGAACATGGAGGTGCCAGCTGCTCGTTCCCAGGAAGATGGCATCAACTTATTCCCTGGTTGGGGCAAATTGAACTCAATCATAGGAGCAAAATTTACATTATTTTTTACCATATACAAGACAACTTCCTCTACCTATTTAATAAGAGCAATAAGAACAAACCAGAAAATGCCACATAACAGACATTTTGTGCAGACAGCTTGTAGTCTGATATTTCTCCCAATCATCCTAAAAAGGGAGGATCATTATTTCAATTCTAGAAAGCAAATATGATAACAACTGAAATGATATGAGACTGGAAAGATGCTCAGCCATTCAGAGACTTCAGTGATCTCACAGAAGACCACAGTTCAGTTCCCAGAATCCACATCAGGAGGCTCACAACCACCTGTAACACCAGTTCCAGGGCATTTAATGCCCTCTTCTGGACTCTGTGGACACTAAAAATAAAAAAAATTAAAAAATAAAACTAATTTTAAAACTGCAAATGTGGATCTGAGGCTAACCATATCCACACAAGGCAAGGCAGAAAGAAGTCTTAGATCTGGGCTGTAGGAAGCCCATATCTGGGAACCAGGAATTCCTACCCACTGTTCTATAGAATGTAAAATGGCCCTGATACTTCAGAAAATAGTTTTAGCTGCTTCTAAGAATGTTTGTTTGGTTGGTGGGTTTGGTCTTAGTTTTGGTTTTGGTTTGGGGTGTTGTTGTTGTTGTTGATGATGATGATATAGGGTTTCATGTATCATGGTATGGTGGTTTGAATACAAAATATCTCCCATAGATTCCTGTATTTAAATATTTGATCCCAGGTGGTGGCACTGTTTAGAAAAGTTTAGAAGATGCAACCATGCTGGAGGAAGTACTCTGGGGTTCAGTAGAGTTTCTAGCCTCACCACCTCCCTCTCTCCTTCCCTCTGACCCTGCCCTTCCTGCCATACCTGCCACTGACAGATTCTATCCTCTAGAAGTGCGAGGTAAAATAAACTCTCTCTTCCTTAAGTTGTCCTTGGGTCATAATGTTTCATCACAGGAACAGAAAAGCGACTAATACAAGTCAGCTCAACACAAGCCCACTACGTAGTTGAAGATGACTTTGAACTTCTGATCCTCCTGCCCCTACACCTTGAGTGCTGGGACTGCAGGTGTACACTACTACAACAGGTTTATGATTCTCTGGGGATGGACCCAAGGCTCCATCATGCATCCAACATAGGAGCTGATATCTGAGCTCAAATAAGAAATACTGAATCATGACCCAGAAGCCAAGTTCTGGGTAGAAAACTAATTATTCTTCTCATTGCTATACACAAATAATTGAAAAGAAGCAACTTAAAAAAGAAAATGGTTTTTTTTTTTAACTTACAATTCAAGGACACAGTCCATGGTAGCAGAGATGCCATAGCGCCAGCAACATGAGGTGGTTGGTCATACTGCATCCAACTGCACAAAGTAGAGAAAAGACAAAAAGTGAGACCAGGGTATACAACCTCAGACCTGCCCTAGTCCAGAGCTCCCTCAACACCACCCTACTTCTTATAGGCTCCACAGGCTTCCCAAACAGCACCAGCAGAGGGGAAGGGAAAGATGGAATTCTCCACATTTGGAAAGATGGGGCATGTGGGGCGGGAGAACTTGGTAGTTCACAGACACACTTCTTATGTTGTACCTTCACATGGCTGGGGATAGGGAGCTTTCTGGGATCTCCTTTCAGGACACTAACTTGACATACACGTCCATCTACTCATCACTAAAAACCTCTCAAAGGCCCCACCTCCTACTTCAGCCACCTTGAGGGTGGGATTCCAGCTATGAAGCGCAAGAGAAGGAACACGGTGAGTTAACAACGCTGAGTTACAGAAGGCAGAGTAGCTGATGGCTGTGATCTCTGGGGAGAATGCCTCGGCAGCATTACTTTCTGCCAAAGAGCATTGGTTTTGTGGAAATGTGGACTGCGACACAGTAACTCTGCTGAAATGAGAGCAAGAAAAGAAAGTTACTGAGGGAAAGGATGCATCCTATCTGCTGGCTCTCCTGGCTTTCCCACAGACTCGCTGTGATGGAGAACAAGAGACAGGGAACGGCCAAGCAAAAACCCTATAACTATGCCTGACATCTCAGGAGGAACCAAGTCCCACCATGAGTGAGTATGAGGGTAAAGACATCCCAACCAAGTTCCAAGATGATCACCGCCAACCAGCACCTCCACTATAGCCTATGAGAGGCCAAGCACAGCCTTCAGCTAAGCCCTTCTTAGACCCCTACACCAAACTGCTACATCTAAAACTGCTACACTGGGGGCTCATCTTTTACATAGAAATAGATATCTAAGGTAAAGGAAGACTATATTTTAAAACAGGAAAATATCCTGCACATACTTTTGAGAACTCAAACTCTTCCGCTCTCCACTCTAAAATGGTATCTGTCGTATTCTGCTTTGAGATGGTTTTAGCTTTTTCCTTTTAATTCTATTTGGGTTTATTTTTCCTTTCTTTCTTTTTACCCAAGCAGATGCTGATTGAATCTGTGCATTTCTTATGTTCACTGGAGCAGTCTTGACAACCATTGTTATTGCTAACAATTAATTATTAATCAGGAGTTGTGTGACAGCCACAACTCTGAGCATTATAAGTGTCATCTCATTTAAGCCTCATGACAGCCCAAATGGAGAGCCAGCTACCACCAAGATGTAAAGATTTGTTTTTTACTCTCGTTTTCCTCTCTCTCACTCTGTCTCTCTCTGTCTCTTTCCTTCCCTCCCTCCCTCCCCCCTCTCTCTCCCTCTTTCTAGCTTCCTCACTCCCTCCCTTGCTGCCTAACTCTCTAGATTGCACACCCCCCTTCCTGCTTTCTACATGTCATAAGATGAGCATTCTCTGTAACATGTTCCCATCATCAGGATATTCCACCTTACCAAAGCCCAGAGCAATGGAGACGGCCATGCACTAAATCTTCTAAGCCTTGAATGAAAATGGCTTTGTCCTTTTAATTGTCTACAGTGATGCCTATCAGACTGGTACAAGCTACACTATGGCCATTTACAGAAATGTTGGTCAGCCCTTTCCCACCAGACAGCACCTGCTTTTTCATCTTTAATATTTGCTAGATCTCATTGTATAATGTATATTTCATACCTCTTCACTCTTCAGAAGCTTGTCTCTGAGAATTATGAATTACAAACACTGGATATCCTCAGAAACTTAGCATCTAATATACAATTTATTTTTTTTTCTGGTGTATGTACAGGTATACTTATGTTGTGTCCATGTGGTGTGTGTGTGTGTGTGTGTGTGTGTGTGTGTGTGTGTGTGTGTGTGTCAAAGATCAATCTCAGAGATCATTCCTCAGACACCATTTACATTTTTTGAAACAGGTTCCTTCTCTACTCCAGAACTTTCTAATTTATCCATACTAGTGAGCACAAATCCAGCAGTCTCCTTCTCAGGCAGGCTTGTTACCATGCTTGGCTTTAATTTATTTATGTATTTAGTTATTTATTGCGTGGGTTCCAGGGATCAAACTCAAGTCCAACTGAGATAGCTCCCTAGCTGGACATCTAAATTCCTCACTGATATGTCACTCCTATACACACATACACACCAAGATCAGCATGTATCAAACACAACATCCCTGTCTGCTTATTTTAATGGTCTCTCAGTAGAGGGGATAAAAGCACCAATTGGTTGCTTTGGCCAAATATGTCTTCAAAATGTAAATTGAAAGCAAAATTAGAATCTTGTCCAAAAACCAAACACGGCTCAGACAAAGGGACTGGAATGCCAGGAAATCCTGCATTCTTTATTGGAGCAAACCATCCCCAACATGGCTCTCTCTGTGCTTATCTGTCTACCCTGTCTCCCTTTCCCTTAGCAATTTGAGTTATGTTTAGCAACCGTTCCCCAAGATAGCATATTCCTCTGTGACAAGATTTAATTAAACTTCCTGCAAAATAATTAGCAAGGAGCTCTTAAAAGATGGTTTTAAAACATCAGAGTGGTACCAAGGAGCAAATAAAGTTAACACTGTCATCAGAGATCAAAGGCATCAGAAAACGTGACTGAAGGTTTAGCCTCCAGCTGCCGCCTAATGAAGGAGTACACACCAGAACTGTGATGCTCTCCCTCTCGGGTCCTATTTGACATGGAAAATACCCAGAGGAAGGTTAAAAATGGTAAATTTCCATTAATTACACAGCAAAGAATGTTCCCTTCATAATTTATCACCCATTGTGAAACTTTAGGGGAAACTGTAACTGTCTTTTTCTATAGCATCCTCCACATGGGAGAAAACTGTGTTTTTAACCTGTCACTGCACCCTTCTGTTGGACAGCACTTGATACAACTTCCTCAGCTGTCCTGGCGGAAGTGACCAACATGATACTTAGAGGATGAAGATGAGGATGGAATGAAGAGCCTCAAAAAGCCAAGGCATGGACTGGAACAAGATATAACATTGGAACAGTGAGTTTCTGGGACACTCTTTGGTCACTCTCAGGGGGCATGTGGCCTTTTCCTCTTTAAGTTGCATGATCAGCTATGTGTCACTATGATCCACCTGCTCCACAGACATCACCATGGTCCTCCTGTTCCATGGGCATAGCCATACTCCACCTGTTCCATGCATATCACTGTGATCACCACAGTTATTTATTCCAGGAGATTCATCATGCTGTACCTGTTCTGAGGTAACACCATGGTTCATCTGTTTATTGTGTATTATGTATATTCTTCTTCTTATGTATTCTGTGCAGTTGTGAAGAGAGGAAAAGAAGATATAATAATCCTAATGGTAAATGTACTGATTCTTTACAGTAATCACATTATTATCTTTCATTCAGAGTGTGTGTGTATGTGTGTGTTTGTGTGTGTGTGTGTGTGTGTGTGTGTTTAGGAAGATGTGCTTCATGTCTAAGCATGTGAGTTTGTGGGAAGCATGTGTGTATATGTGTGCATGAGTGTGGAGAGACAAGGGATCAATATCAGGTGTCATTGTGTCAAGCTTTGCACCCTGGTTCTGTCTGCTTCTGGTGCTCACTGACTTAATTAGGCAGGTGTATGGATCAGAGTTCTCTAGAATAACAATTTATAGAATATGCGCATATGGGGATTTATTAGAATGACTTAACAGGCTGCAATCCAACTAATCCAGCAATGGCTGGCTATAAACAGAAAATCCAAGAATCCAGTAGTTGCTCAGTCCACAAGGCTCGATGTCTCTGTGGTGTTCAGTACATGCAGGAATCTAGAAGTAGTCAGCTCCAATGCCAGAGAGCGAATGGATGTGCTCATAAGGTGAGGGTGAACAGGCAAAGAAGAAAAGCTTTGTTCTTATATGTTCCTATATAAGCCTCTAGAAGAAAGTGTGGCCCAGATTAAAGGTTTGTATTCCTGCCTCAATTTCTATATCAAAGGCATGCATCTCCCTACTTCAGAAATTCAGATTAAAAGTAGATTCATCAACTTCAGACCAAGGCCCACCTCCCCCCAAAAAAATCTCACGTACGTATGCACTCCATGTCTGGATTCCAGTTCATTCCGGATGTAGTCAAGTTGACAATCAAGAATAGCCATCACATCTACCCTAAGAGGTGTTGCAGGCATGGCTGCTGTGTCACATATATATCAGTAGGTGGCAAAGAGGAGAGGAGCTATGCCTAAGCTTACTGTTCTAACCTGTGAACATCTGAATGATTAGTAGCCTAACACCGGGAAAGAGCTAGTATGAGACAACCACCAACCAGTCTGGTGTCAGCCCCTCCCCCCCCCCCAGACAGAAAGCTATCCTGAGAGGATCATGGGTCCAGCTCCACACAGGCCTGGGTGAGCTTCCAGGTTGGGGAGGGAGCCAGAAACTGGAAGAGCACCACCTGGGACTGTGAGCCTAGGGATGAAGACTAAGCCACACGGCCCCTGCCTAGAACCACAATATGCTCAGGAGACCACTTCTGAGATGACCCAGGACACCACTAAGAGGAGCACGTGGTGGGGAGATGGAAGAGAAAGAGAAACAAGGATGTGGGCACAATGGAGAGAGGCAGAACTGGAGACTGGGGGTTGGTGAGGAACAGCCTGATGGGAGTAGCTGGCGATGCTGCCAGGAGCCATGGTGGGGTCCTGGTCTAGGCTGCCATTTGGGCCACATCTGGGTCTGTGGCCCTGCAGCAGCAGGGATCTGTTACCATCAAAGGCCAGGTGGTCGTCCCTGGTCTGGACGCTACCCAGGGACACGTAATGGGGAAGGACTGTGCAGCACTGGCCCCGCCCCTCACTTGAGCGGGTGAGAGAGCGGCCCTGTGGGCATAAGAGCAGCAGAGATGAAGATGCTCCTGATCAGTTGCAGAACTTGGAAGAACAAGCCCTGCACACCATCCAGAAAACAACATAGAGCTCTGGTTGCTGGACTTAGAAGTCAGCCAGCACAGGGCTGTGAGTATGGGAGAGCTGGCCCTGCCACTTGTCTGATGTGTGGTGACACTGGCAAGGGAAAGATTCGCTCCCCTGCCTCCTCCCCTTCCCACCGATGGCAGGTGGGAGAGATGGCCCTGGCGTCATGAAAGGAGGAAAGCAGGCCTAACACCTCGCCTGGGCAGCATAGGACCAGATTTGTTCCTGGATGTGGGAGTTGCTGGAGAGCCAGCCCCAAGGGCATGAGCTTATGAGAGCTGACCCCGACTCCTGTCTGCTGTGCAGTGGTACAGGCAAGGGGAGAGTGCCTCACTCCCCTCCCTCAGCACCCACCACCTACTTCAGATGGAAGAGCTGGCCCTGGGGTCAGAGAGTAGGAGAGCTGGCCGTGTCCCTCACAGAAGAGCGGGACCCAGAACCAGGACCTTGCCTGGGCAGCAGTGTAGAACTAATCCTGGTTGCAGGGATTTCTGGCAAGCAAGCACTGAGGGCCTAAGAGCAAGCGAACTGGCCCACTGGATGGGCCAGCCGGGGCAGGGTGCGAGAGCTTGCCCTCGTGGTGTGAGTCTGGGAGAGCTGGTAAGCTGACCAGCTCAGATACCTCTAAGACCCAGATCCGGGGCTTTGAATTGGCCCACGCCATCATCTAACTTATCAGTGAACTATTGGAGTGTGATCCAAAGCTACAGGACCTTCATAACTCAGGGCAACAACAGGATATCTGAGAGGAGTCCCAGTGAGGTTGCAATATTGACAGTGTAGCAGAAGTCAGAGACCTCGTGTCAGATCAATGACTCACTGCAATGAACATTTGCAGGCCAGGTAGAATGGATAAAAGGGCATTGCCGTGTGGCACACTGTGACACACTGCAGCCTCCACAGTGAAATATGTTTTCCTTTGTTGGAGGGGGAGTTGCGAGGGTGGAGGGTGGCTATAAGCAGAAGGGGAGATGAGTGAGATTCAGTTTCATGATGTGAAATTCACAAAGAACCAATGAAAAGTTTTAAAAGAAGAACAGCCATCACAGCAGGCTAATGAGTGAACCTGTGAACCCCAGGACAAGCCTTTCTCTGCTTTCTCACCAGGGAGGTTACCTGTGTGAGCCACTACACCTATCATTTTCCATCAGCTCTGGGGCTCAAACTCAGCTCCTTCACAAGAACTTCTATTTTTCTTTTTTCTTCCTTCCTTCCTTCCTTTCTTTCTTTTTTTTTTTCCTTTTTCTATGAGTGGAGAACCTTTCTATAAATCAGGCATCAGAGACATTGATAAACCACTTCCTTTTTGACAATCTTTAAGGATTAGCAGAAATTTAGATGGCTCAGCATTAAAGGCTAGGCTCACAACCAAAAATACAAGTCTTGTAATTTTCAATGACTTCCATATATTCACCCCCAGATCTTGGAAGAACAAAGGCACATTCTGGCTATTCAGCAGTTAATAGAGGAACAAAATGTCCACATTTCTTTTTTTGAAGCCCTTCAATTAAATATCATCTCAACTGTCCTTCCTGTGGGAACATATTTTAAGAGTTTGTTTCCTCTTTGGAGAGGGAGGCCAAACTACTTTCTATATAATAGTGGTTTAAAAAAATTCATTTAAATTTCTTCTGCCCTTAGAAAATCCCAATTGTCATTGTTCTAAATGAGATGCTTTATGTTGAATATAAAGTCCGTATCATTACTGTTTCCATGAACTTAAGAGCTGTAGAGTTTCCCGGGTCTGAAGTTTTCTTTTTGGTTCTTCTCTTCCCATTCCCAATATTCCTCCATCCCCACCTAAGTCACTCTCACATCTGGCCAACATTAATTAGACCACTGACCAATGATATGAGTTTGTTCCTAAATCCCCATCCTCCAAACTCTAATGATCCATACTCTAAATGTGTCAGTGAAGCTTCCAACAGCCCAGAAGAGCTTACTGTATTAGGTAAGCCCAGCAGGTTCCTTGTGGCCTCAGTTGGGGTTTCTATTGCTGTGATAAGACACCATAACCAAAAGCAAACTGGGGAGGAAAGGGTATCTCCGGCTTAAACTTTCACATCACGGTGCATCATCGGAGGACGTCAGACTGAAACACAAGGCGGAAACCTGGAGGGCAGAAACTTAGCCTACTTTCTCATTCTCATACAACTCAGAGCCTCCCACAGGAGTGGCACCAACCCCCATGGGCTAGGCCCATCCATATCAATCAATCATTAATTTAAAAATGTTCTACAGACTGCCCTGAAGGCAATTTAGACAAAGGCAATTTCTGAATTGAGGTTCCTCTTCCCAGATAACTCTAGTTTATATCAAATTGACAGAAAAAACAAAACAAAACAAAAACTAGCTAGCACAAACACCGCGCTTGCCCTAAGCACAAGGACTTTTAGAAATGGCGGCTTCTGTATAGACTCATGGCCTAATGAAGCAACTCACAGTTCCACATCTGTACTTCAAATTCCAGCCCTTACGAGGAGGGAGAGCAGAGCTGGAGAGACAGCTCAGTGAGAAGAGGCAACTGCTGAGCAATGAGGACCTCCATCTGGCCCCTCAGTGCCCGTGTAAAAGGACAGATGTGACTATGCATGGCCCTGTCATCCCAGAACTGCGGTGCTCAGAGAGAGAAGTATCTCTGGGGCTCATGGGCCACTGACCGTCAGTTCAGCTCCAGATTCAGTGGGAGATCCTGACTGAAAGAAACGCAACGGTCAGTGATGGTGCAGGACACTCCAGGTCCTCTTCTGGAGTCTCCATATACACAGGTGTGTGCCCTCTCCTCACAGACACACGTGCTCGTGCAACACCCAGAAGAAAAAGGAGAGCTTATCAATTGATGGAATTTATCTCTCCAAGTCTTGACTCTATCATATGAATACTAATCACTCTTCTCTGTGGTTAATCGTGGGGATTAAACATGCTTGATACGCCACAACCCTGAGGTAACGTGTACCACGAGCCATCCATACATGAAGCTCCCACTGTTCTTGGTGTTTCCAACAGAGCAGAGCTTGTGTTAAGTGAGTCCCATATCTTACTGTAGCTGTGTTGTGCCCAGATAAACCAAATTAACCTCAGGCTGCTCGTTGACTTTAAATCTTGATTTCAACAGTGCCCAGTCACGATTCTCTCACCCCCTCAACTCTTTTTAAATATGTCTGATGATTTTTTTCTTCTTAAATAGGGTTAGATTGTTTTCTGCCCAAAGGACTCAGCAGAAAAAAATAGGCATGAGGAAAAATCTGCTTTAGCCATTAACAACGCCTCTCATGATTCCAGTGACCTAAGTGGCTGCCCCATGCTAACCGTCTTTACCTCCCGTCTGAGCACAGGTTTCCTTTAATTTTAATAGAAACAGTACGGGGTCAACCCATCACAGCCTGTGACCTCTTCCAACCAAACAGGGCCCCAACACGGGACTCAAAAGTTCAGAGAGCTTCCATGCACAATTTAAAATAAATGCTCACGGAGGTGCTACAGTCAGCACTCAGAATTTGTCTCCAAGTGATTTGCATGCTCAGAGCAATATTCTCCAATGCTCTAGCCCCATTGGGGAATGATTTGCATTCAGGGAGGAAAGGCTAATATTCAAGTCTTAGCAATTATTGAAAGACATCCAGTCAGTACTCCAATAAATTATCCTAACCCAATTACTAAAAACATCGCAAAACATTGCTGTGTGCTCGGGGCCAGTCTGCCCAGGAGCCTGTATTGGCAGCATAATTAAAAGCACACCAGCAAGGGCTTCTCCTCAAATATTTGGGGGTTTGTGTCATTTGAGTGAGTTCTCTCGGACACAGAAAGAGAGCTCTGCTTACACCTTGCCTTCTGAACTTCTGTTTCCCCAGCCTCTGGCTTGTCTCTTCCTACTCCTGGCATCCACAGTCTTTCCAATTGATTCCAACCATACCAGACAACGTGATGATGTAATCACAGATAAACACACACACACACACACACACACAGACACACACACACACAGACACACACACAGACACACACACACACATACACACACACACACACACACACACACACAAGCACACAGCTTGCTCTCCCTTCTTTGTTTAAATCAAGTGCTATGAAAACAGCCCACTAAGTGAGCCTGGAGACCTGAATGCAAGTCCCTAGAACCCAAGTAAAAAGCCAACTGTAGCCTCATAAAACCTCTAACCCCAGTGCTGTGGAGGCAGAGATAGGAGTGTCTCTGGAGCTTGCTATGAGAGACAGCAATCAGACAGGATGTGCTCTCCTTTGACATCCATATACCCACACACATGTGCATGAATTTGTTTGCATACACACACACAACACAAAAGCAAAGGCAGATTTTATCATGTTTTATACCTGTACAAGGTCAGAAACTTTCACATTTCAGGAATAAATCTTATAGTAACACCCCAAGGATTGTTGCCAAGGGTAAGGAAATCAAGTGTTACAAAGGCTACACTAACCTCTCAAGTACACAAAATTGCTAAGTGTCAGGTCTGATCATTTCAAGTTCCTGCTACCTCTGCTGCCCAAATGCCTTTCAATAGTTTTTTTTATCATTTGTCCATATATGCTAGATCCTGAATATGACAGTGTGAAAGTCAGGCAGACTGTCCTGCTGTCCTGCTGCACCTTGTGTCCATTCACTGTATACTGATCAGTGTATTAGTCAGTTAAGCTGAAGTAACAAATACATCCATTCTTTCCAGGGGATACAGCGAACAACGCCTTCTTCTTCTTACCAGATCTCAATAGGGGTTGTCTGGGACCATAAAAAATCATATGCCCATATCTTCCTTTAAAGGTGATGGAGAAATTTAATGCCCAAATATTTGCTACAGAGAACAACCTCAGACCCTGCCAGACAGAGGGGTTGAAATGCCACAGCGAGAAATGCTGCAGTGAATTTACAATCAAGCCAAGTTCCCCAGAACTCTACTTATGAGTCTTTCATCTCCAAATGTCATTTCTGCCAGACCACGGGGATCCCAGAAATCAAACCATACCCAATCACAGGGACATGTGACACTCACTCCTTTACAATTAGGCTCATTTTCCCCTTACCCCCTACCCCGCACAGCCCAGCAGCTGGCTCAGAAGCCAATTCATCAGAGGGTGCAGACAAATCCAGCCTGAAGCACAGGATGTCAGTGGAGGGGCAATCTGCCCACGGATTTAACTCTTCATAATCACTAGCCAGGGACAGATGTTTGTCCGTAGACAGCCATACTGATGTAGTCCCTCCTCTCATGACTGGTCCTTTTCTCCATCAGTAGTCTCCTCTCTGTAGCGAAGGTCCAGGGCCAAGCTGCATTATCTTTGTTAGACTATATAGTGGTGCTGACAGGAGCCTGAAACATTCATCTTACAGAGGGAAACAAAGCTTAAGAACCATAATCTAAACATCTGTTTTTATACTCATAGGTAAGTGTAGTCCTTACATCTCATCAAGAGGACTATTTTCAACAGAGACTGCCATAAAAAACTAAAACCACTCAAAGTACAGTTGTAGAGCTCCTACACTGAAGTCTCAGAGACCACTGTGGGACAGGATCTGAAATACTGTAAAACCCAGAAGATCGAGGAGTTTACTGTGAGGTTGTGTATCCTAGGAGTTTCAGAAGCTGACTCATAAGGTCTTACCAACATGACTGTATAGCTTAACATGAACTAAACAGTAAAATAACGAGGCACATTCTAATGTAGGTGGGTATAGCCCATAAGGCCTCAACCCTAGACAAAGAGCTACAGGCAGCTAAGGAATGCTGAGATCAGGATGGTCAGCCCTGAAAACATACATACACACATACATACATACATACATACATACATACATACATACATACATGTAACATTATGTAGACTGAATAGGCTGTATTTATGTACTTAAGAATATATAACAATGAACAAAAAGAGGTCAAATTTTTGAAAAAATTTCAATAGTAAAGAGGGGTAGATGGGAAAGATGAAGAAAGGGAAGGGGAAATGATGTATATCATAATCTCAGAAACTTGAAGAAATAATTAAAAAAAAAAAGAAAGGAGTGGGCAATCAACTCACAAAGTAGCATAGCAAACGCAGAACTTGGGTCTTTCTTATGAAAACTGGAGCATCCAACAGTCACCAACACCAAAGCAAAGACTTTGAGTTCATGGTCCAACATCCAAGGTGCCCAAAATTTGTGTTTCCCAAGAGCAAAGATGAGCAAATTATTCCTTGGTCCAAAGAGTTGCCACACTCAATACAAATCTGAACCCAACAGCAGCCAATATAACAGAAAAAAAAAAACTAGTTTAAAGTGCCTACTATGCTTCAGAATGACATGTGCAGATTATGAATCCCTGTACTGGCACATTAAATCCAAGATGACACCCATTTAATCTTCCAGGAGCATTGTAAATATGTTTTTGGAGCGGTGAGCAAAGACAGGGTATAATTTTAATTTTTTTAATCTTTATTTTAATGATAGTTATTAAATGCTTTAGCCTCTCTTTTAGCCCACCACCCATCAAAGGTAGTTGAGAAAATTAAAAAAAAAAAAAAAAAAGAATACAAGAGAAGTAGATGTGTTTAGAAATGGTTCTTTAGAGCAAACCCCATCTGTGTTGTCTGGAAATCCACAGGTCAGTTCACAGGTTAGCCCTGGCAACTTGATCCACTCACTGGCACTTTAAAGATACACCAGCAGTCCAGCTCAACAAAGTCGGGATAGAAACGTGGATCAGCAAGGGTGGCACAACCTAGCAGAGACAGCCAGGCCTCAGCCTCAACACAAGTTAATTAGAGAGATCAGGGCCAACAAGAATATCAAAAAAAAAAAAAAGGTTTTGGCTGTATTTCTCTCAGCAAAATAGAGACCAACAAAGACTTGAGACTAAGAAGCATTATACAGCTAGCTCTGTAAGTATGCCAAGCTCAGCCTCCATCACTGTCCATTTTATACCCTCTCCGAACATCACGTGCCCTCCATAGGTCTTGCCTCAGTACTTGTTTTGTCTCAACCACCTGAGTTCACAGAAGCAACAAAAAACTATAGCGCTTCCCCAAAAGTTTTGTTTTTGATATGCTTCTGTCTGTAGAATCCTGATAAATAGAACTCAACTACACAATATAAGGCAGACAAATACAAACACGTTAGTAAAAATTTTGTCATCACATGTATTTTCATGAATTTGCTTTAACAGAACATCCTTTCACTGATGTCTACTTCAGTGAAACATTTCTTCACAAGTCTGCATTAGCCTTTCACCTGTGTCTGCCTCAACAGAACATGTTTGCCTTAACAAAACACCATCAAACACAACTGACTTTTCAAAGAACTCTTAAGTTTCCACTTCAACGGGGTCCCGTGCAATCATGGCTAGCTTCCAATTCCATATTTAGCGAAGGCTGACCTTGAACTTCTGATGTGCCTGCCTCCACTTTCCAAGTTCTGGGATTTAAAGTTGCACTACCACGTTTGGCGAGTTAAGTATTTTGTGGATAAGAAGTCTGGCTTCGCAGAGAATGAGTGGGTTGCCCAAGATCACAGAGTTCATGAGAGGCTGAGCATGCACAGAGGCTCTGTGCTGTCTATCTTCCTACTTCCTATTCGTATGGTTCTTGCTTCAGCATCTCAGAACTAGGCAAGCAATTCTGAAGACAGAAAACACAGACACACACACACACACACACACACACACACACACACACACACACACACACACCGGCAAGCACACATGCGCACACATGCGCACATACATACATTCATAGAGTTTGTTGTGTCTGACAAACCAATTAGTTTTACAACAAGGCACCCCTACAGCATCCCTAGCAGCAGTGGAGAATAAGAATAAAAATATAGAAAAGAAAAAAGATAAAGGAGGAAATAGACGGCAAATGACAGAGGAAAATGTAAGAGAGGAGGCAAGAGGAGGAAGAGGCGGAAAAAATATCCTTGGTTTCCTCAATGTCCTATTTCATAAAATCTTCACAGATGACACAAAAAGACATGACAGATAGACAGACCAAGGCTTAGAACAGCCAAGACTTTTCCACAAGCTCATGGTATTATCTTTATATGATAATTGTCCAAAAGCAGCAAACAAGGAAAGAGAACGTATTCTGGCTCACAGTCTGAAGGGGAAACAGTTGCTACAGTGGAGAAGGCATGGAAGTCGAGGCTTCATAGCATTAGGACTATGAAATAGCTTGCTCACCTCTCCACTAATATAGAAACAGAGGTGGAAACAAGAGTCTGTCATAACCCACAGTACCTACCAATTTCACTCCTGGATACTCACTTTCTCTAGAGAGGTCCTAAGTCTTAAATGATCCATGGCTTTTAAAACACTGCCACCAACTGTTGTTCAGCTATCCAATCACAGGAGCCTGTGTGGTGCACTCCATAATCAAACCTAAAGATCAGGTCAGTGGAAAAAGAAAGACTCAAATATACCTTTGAGCTCCAAACGCACTCCCTAGGTCAGCTACTTCAACTGAGACAAACGAGGTAGACTTGGCATGAACCAGAGCTTCAGTGGAAGTGGCATATATTTCTGCCTTTAGGAAAGCAGCAGGCATAGGTGGCTTCCGTCCAATGGGGGTTATTGTCCTACAGACTTACAGGATGTCCTCTCTCATAGCTGTATTCAGTGAGAGCTGTGAGCAGCACACACTAACCAACACATGCCATCTCTAGAGAACTGTTTCCTCCGGCATCAGGGTTGGACTAATACTACTGAAATCTGGCCCTCCAGAGTCCTCAAGAAGCGATTATACACATATTCCCTTGTGTCTCAGCCCCATCTGCCGATCCTGCTTGGTTTACCCCACCCCCACGCCAGAACACATTCCTGATAACTCATTTACCCAAGAATCTCTCTCCCAGGCTCTTATTTCTGCAGAAGCAGACCTGAGACACCCCATCCCTGCCTCTGCTCCCTTGAGGTTCCACAACACAAGCATCTAACTTCTCTTTACAGCCTCCAATGGGAAGAGAAATAGGGAGAAGGTAAAAGAATGGAGACATGGGAATCCACGAATCTGAGAGAAGGCAGCCAACTCCACCAGGCCAGCAGTGCCCAGCCACCACGTCCACCTGCCCTCGGCCCCATGCACTTTGAGTAATTAAGAACAGATGGCCCATCGCCTGTGCCAAGCCTCATTAACTCCTTAATGCTTCTCTTCTGGAGTCCGGACGGTTGGCCGGAAAAGCCAGCTTTGGAGGTCACCTGACTAAATGATGTCCCTCTCAGGCTGGCATCTGCCTCTGTTATTCACCAAAACTACCATTAATGACCAGATGGGCTGGAAAATAGGCATAGACAGGCCTAGGGGAGGGGGGTGCTGGGTGAAATGACCCAGGCCTCTGTGGCCTTGAACAAGTCGCTGAATGTGGGTGTTCATTCTATCCCACCACAAATGGTTATGGTAATAATAACAATAAAAATAATTGTATATTGTTCTAATGGTAAGGATTATTTCTTTAATGATGATAGTAATTACTCTGCTGCTAATGGGAACACAGAACCCAGCATGTTGTAGGTGTTAGTCAATCTTCATAATTGCCTTTTAAAATGGTATCTCTCAGAATCTTTGTGTGTAAAATCATTTCTAGAAAGATGTGGACAAACCCAGATAGGGAACTAAGGACAGACTGAAGCAATGGTGCCACCAAAGTCTAACTAGGTGAACCAGTGGGCTTATTGGTGTTGTTTATAAAAGCATGAGTGAGGCGTTACTTACAGAAACATGAATGATTCCAAGGCAACTGCACTAAAAGCCCACCACAGTGCCACAGTGTAGGTGACACCCATGAAAGCTGCACTCCTCGGCTCCCTTCATGGTTTGAAGGAAGTACCACAGGTCAGAGAGGCTCTTCAGAGTTACTCAGCTAAGGATCAGCTCAGTAGTCCCGACTTCTGTGTACATCTAGTAAGTTTCAGGGACTTCCTGGGAATTCTGGGTTATGTATTACCTGGGTCTTGTCAGTTTTTCTTTAAACCTTCCTGAGTCATAAGGAGCATTCACCTAGGAATGTTTGAATGGGGAGGAAATAGATGTACAGCAGATCTTCACTTATTAGATGAGAAGAACTTAAGACTCCAAAGAATAACATGTACTTTGAATATGAGTTGTCCCTACAGGCTCAAATCTTGGAAAATTTGGTCTCTTACTACTTGGGGGATAGTGAAAGCTTTGAGAAGTAGGATCTAGCTGGTGGCTGTAGGTTACAGGAGGTAAGCCTGGAGGGTTATAGCCCAGCTCTGCTTCCAGTCACATTTCTGCTTCCTGAACTTCCAAGATGTAAACAAATCACTCTGGAAATTCTCTCCTCCAGAGACCTTTCCACTCCAGTACCTCAGCTTCCCCGTGACAATGAGATATACCCCTCAAAATGATTTTGAAGTCACACTTTCTCACTACATCCTCATATGGTACAAGAGCACACATGCTTTATGAGCCTTCTTTTATTAAGCCACAGCCTTTTTTGTGAGAGTTTCCTATCATTAATCAATTCCCTAAAGTCTTACTAGGGGCCTGACATCAAAACTCAGTGCCCATGTAAAAAGCTAGGTATGTTGGTCATGCTTTTAACCACAGTGCTTGGCATGCAGATACAGGAGGATGCCTGAAACTCATGGATGAGTCAGCCTAAATTACTCATTGAGGTTCTAGTAAGAGTCCTTGTCTCAAAAATAAAGATGCATTGCTTCTGGGGAACAACACCCAAAGTTGATCTTTGACCTCTACATTTATGTCACACACACAGACACACACACACACACACACACACACACAAACCCAAGAGCTCATAAACTTACTTAATTTCTTACTCAATCTACTCTTTACCTAGAGTATGTTTTGAGATCTAAAATTCCAAGACTTACACCTGAAACTTCCTGGATTATGCAAAGCTTCTCACCACCTTGGGTAAGGAAAAGACGACATGTGCTTATCTGTAGGTTTTGGACAAAGTTGATCAAAGAGAAAACTCTGAGTAGCAATTGTCCCTGGCCAGTAAAAGAACAAAAGAATATCTCAATTGAAAATAGAATGTATATTGACTGAGCTGCAGGCTATTCAGGCACAGTGAAGGTGGTTAGATTCAGAGGTAAGCATGGGGCCGAAGGAAAGGGCTTCAGAGAACAAGCTTCTATTCTCCACATACAGTATTGGGCTTGGAGAACTAAAGAAAGACTGGCATCAATTGGGACACAGATGTGAGAGAGTGCAGAGCAGTTCATTGTAGCGTCTGCTTTTTCACATTTTAAAAATGCTTGGCAGAGAGAAAGTATTCTATTTCTTCTAAAGGATCAGGGTTGTCTGGGCATGTTCCGTGTGTGAACCTCTTATGGCAGTGCACTTTTATGAATGTCTATTGCACTTCAGTAGAGAAGTGTTTGCTTTTTAATCAAAGGCAAATGTTGCTAGGGAGAAGCAGCAAGTGCTTGGGAAGGCCTGTGCTCTGCAGGGTTACTGTTCTGATGTTCTTCTGGTTATAAACACCTCCCTTTATCCTATTAAACCTACTCCTGAAGACAGGTGGGTCCTGGGATCACTGGTTATATTACCAATGAAGGTTAGTTATATTGTCAACTTGATACAATCTAGAATCATCTAAGAAGGTAGTCTAGATCTGGAAAGGAACTATCTAGGTTAGCTTTACCTGTGGGCTTATCTGTGGAAGACTGTTTGATTATGTTAACTGGAGTTGGAAGACCCAGCCCACTGTGGGTAGATCTATTCCCTGGGCAAGAGCTGGTGAATTATATAAGAATAGAGAGAGAGAACTGAGTATGCTCTTAACTGTGAATGCCATATGACTGCTTGAAGTTTCTGCTGCCTTGACTTCCCCACAAGGATGAACAACCTAGAATTGTAAGCAGAATAAACCTTTTTTCCTCCAAGTGACTTTTGTTGGGTGTTTTATTATAGTGGCAGAAAAAGAAGTTGCAACACTGGCTAATTAATTTCCCCCATTGCCTTTTTGAGCCTGCTTTTATTAATCTTCCCTTGGCCCCTCTGTTCCAGCTACAGATGCCCACAGAGGTGTTGTTCCTCACATTCTGCACCCCCATCAATCATCCCTCTTTTCAGAGCATGTTGCCTCCTGCTGTCTGCATGGGTTCTTCCAATTCCCCTTCAAGACTCTATCAATGGCTCTTCTATGATATTTCCTTTGGATCCTGGAGTCTACTTACTAATAGCTTCCCAAGATGCCCAGGTCCTAATCCCTGAGGCCTATTCACATGCAGCCAAGCATGGCCAAAGGACCCTGAGTATGTGTTTGGCAGATGGAGAAACTACACTGGGTTCAATAAGATCATATGAGTCCTCCAAGATGAGATGCAAGAAAAAGAATGAAAAGGAGGGAGACAGAGAAAAGGAAGCTGAGATTGGAATATTCCGGAATGCTACCTCTGAACTAGAGATGAAAGGCCAATTAATCTCATAAATTCAAAAATACAGAAGGGTTTCAGAAGTTTAAAAGACAATAAACCAAGTATTAAGGGCCAGGGAGAGGACTCAGTTGCAAAAAGGAATTGCCATACAATCAAGACAAACTTAGTCTAATCCCCAGAATTCACATTAAAAAGCTGGCCATGGTGACATATGCTTAGGAATCCAGTATTGTGGGATGGTGATAGGAAGATCCCTGAAGATCACTGGCTAATTGGCCTAGCAGACTTAGTGAGTTCTAGGCCAGGAAGAAAGTCTGTAATATCTAAGGAACCACAGCCAGGTTTGACTGCTATTCTCAGAGTGCACTTGTAGGCATGCACACACATGGATACACACACAAACACACACACACACACACACACACACACACACACACACGAACACACACATACATGAAGCAAGGAGGAAAAGGGAGGTAGGAGCAAGGGAGCCAGCAGGTTTTCCCCTAATGTTCCCCCAAACACAAAGTCCTGTTCATCCATTACATGCTTTCAACCTCCACAAGCATGATATGATACATTCGCAATTCTAATCCACTAAATTGGTGGTAATTTATCTCAGCAGCCATAGAAAATGTCCAAGTCACCTAATCTGAAATGTTGTTCTCCACTATGTGCTCAGGCATGTATTTGCATTCATGCACAACCTTATCTTTCACCTTGATTTAGCCTCCACATGTCACCATCTGGTAATGAATAAATAAAACCATGGTTGATGACCCCCTCGCACACACAGCAATGGATTCACACTGAAGTCCATGATCTTTGTCTATTTTGACCACTGTTGTCTCCAGTGGCTACACACCTAGACTCTGGCCTGTCGCTGTTAGGGGACTGGACATGCATCGAGTGACACTCGCTTGTTTTATTCATTCGAAATCACTCTTATTTCTTAACCTTTAGCACTGGACGACTGTCTCTTTTATCCCCTTTCCCCATGCTGTCACTCCTGCCAAGGACATTCTGAAAAGCTGGAAGAACATCATAAGCAAGAGTAAAGTCATCAGAACATCATAGCTCCCTACATCCAACCTCCAGCTCAGTTAGCATCCTAACCAGTCAAGAGTCTTACATTTTATTTGATTGCAAATATGTCTAATTCCCAGTTCACTGAAGCAGCAAGAAGAAGAAGAAAAAAACCCACTCAAGTCTATAATTTACAAAGCAAATCCTCCCAGCAGAAGAATTCATCTTCAGGAAACAGTGGGATTCAATCAATTATATTTTGTGGGAAAAGAAATGAAAGCCACTCTGGCCCTCTCACTTCCAGTTGTATTGTTTGCCAACCTCAGGGAAGCAGTTTAAGGCCTAGACTGATCATTTGGCTGCAGGAGTTAGTGGTGCATTTTATCCCTGAAGAAAGAATGCAGCAGGTAGGAAAAAGGAGACTGACAATGAGTCCTTTAGGGAAAGGGTGTATGAAAAGCTAGCCAGATTCACCCAGCTTGCTAAATGAGCATTCTGGGAGCACAGGACAGTGTGTCTTTTTGAAATTCTTACAAGTCAGATGAATGGTGCTGTCCCTGAGAGGACATATGCAAGGACATATTTAAATTACATTCTTTTTCACTCTATGTAGTTAGCCACAGAGAATTAGAGAGTAGAAGTTAAATTGGATGGATGAAGGGGGTGCAAGGAAATCTCCATAGAGGAGGTGCTCCTCCTTTGAATCTTCCCTACCACAGATCCTTCTCATACTCTGCCGTGAGAGGCTCTTTTTGTTTATTTTATGACCAGTCTGTTGTCCCTTACCACATGTACTTGCTATTAACCTTTACATTCCTGGAAGTCATTATAGTGCCAAATATGTTATAGGCAGAGAGTTAAATGTCTGCTTAGATTAAAAAAAAAATGCTTAAAGGCAGGGAGGGAAGGAGGAAGGGAGGGAGGGAGGGAGGGAGGGAGGGAGGGAGGGAGGGAGGGAGGGAAGGAAGAAGGAAGGGAGGGAAGGATCACCCTCCACCTATAGGTGGATGGGTTATGAATGGATGAGTGGATGGTAGGTGTCAGAGGATATTTGATAACATTGTGAACCCCAAGATAATGTTATTTACTGGAAATACCTAGTATGACTTAGCTCATACCTTTAATCCCAAACAATAAAGGTAAAGTTAATTTGTAGTAGGACACCCCCATGTTTGAAAGTGATGTCTCATTGATTAACAGACAAAGTATTGAACCTGAGAAAGATTTGACATCATAGGATATGCCCATCCCTCATGAAAAGAGAGAGAGAATGAAAGCTACTTAAGGGGCCGTGCGGAGAGGAAGGAGGCAGTTTTACTGTGGGAGTTTTACAGAGACAGGGTGAAGAGAACAAGCTAAGCACTGGTGAAGACAAAATGAGATAAAGAATAAGAAGGAGCCAAAAGATTAGAACAGATTGCTAGAATTAGTTTAAGGCCATGCAGGGCAATTCGATGAGAACCAGAGAGAAGCCAGACAGAATCAGTCAGCCTGGAGAGGATCTTTGAGTGAAAACAGCTGATTTGACCAGCAAGCCACAGTCCAGAAAGAGGTAGAAAGTGTAAGCTTATTCATCAGTGAGACTCAGAGTCTAAAAACATTCTGGGCTTACTTAAGAGGGTAGAAGCTTCTGAGATAATATCTAGATTAGCAGACAGGCATAAGCCTTAGAGACAACAATTACTACAGAATAAAATGTATTTTTGGGTAGATTATGTACATATGGATGTATGGGTTGATGGAAGTAAGAATGGATGGATGAATGGATGGATGACGGATGGATGGATAACGAATGGACAGATAATGAACGGATGGTTATGCCTGCATCTGATCATCTGATGATGATCCAGGACATTTATTCAACCTACTGTTTCTCAGCCCACCCAATCCTGTTAAGACTCTGACTCAACCTGTCTCAAATGGAACCTGGGAGGATATTCCTACACAATGACCCAGGTTCTCCTGATCACCTATCATGATTGAGGACACATGCTCTAGCTATTTGTTTAATATTGTTACCTGAAATGTGCTTGTGTTGATCTCCTGCCCTGGGAGAATCTTCACAGGTGAAGTCCTTCGGTCAAACCGAGAAGCAAGTACTGACCATTTTGCTTTCCTCCTGAATATCACCCAGCCTTTCTAAGTGCAGTCCTACCCACATCTCCTCCAGGAGCACTGAATAGCACACCCTCTTGCCTGCCACCTAATTTTCCTATTCTGCACACATTCCCTGAAATTTGCAAATCAATTATTTGCACCCAAATTTTTGTCTTGATGTCTGCCTCTAAGACAATTCACACTAAGGCAATACTTCTATTGCATTCACAGGTGACTCCATTTTCAAAGGACACAATGGCAGAGAAAGGTTAAGTGATTTGCCTAAGGTCATGCAGCTGGGAAACGGGAAAGTCAATACGCAAACCTAGGCAGTAAACAATTCTCTGTTCCATGCTCTCTAATGAACCTGCCATCATCCCCGTCCCCAGCACAGCCAGCTGTGATCCCCAGATGTGAGTAAAGAAGCCAAGCTAATGGTATTATCATGCTACAAGGGTTTCTGGTATGCTTGCAAACCTAAAACCATAGTTGCCAGAGAGAACCCATTCCCTACAAATCAAGACTCTCTGTATTGACAATTACCTCCGATGTTGCATGGAATTTAATGCCTAAATAATGTAGTCAAAGAACAATGAGGGAGACTGAGTATTTGAATATACTTGATTGATTCATTTCTCAATCACGTTTAATAACCCACTTAGTTGGTGACACTTAAGTTCAGCAGACTTACAAAGAACATAACACGCCAGAGAGACAATGTTGCACAGATTAATAACTGGATGTGGGTACAGGCTGGTGCCCCCTAATAGCTGCACAAAAATAGGTTATCGTCAAAAATCTAGATTTAATGCTCTGAAATGGGGATTCGTGCTTTTCCTTTATGTAAGTCCATACTTATCACCATGGGCTAATGGGACATAAACCAGAAATCGGGAGCTAACCGTGCAATTCCGGGGGAGTGGGCTTTTTAAATTTAATACTTTCTAAGATCGTGATCTTTGCTTGAGATCTTTAATGTTTAAATTACAATGTGTGAATATTAAACACAGTTGATTGCGACTGAACTCTCTGAAAAAGCTAATTTATGAACCCAACAGCCTCACACACACGCAGCATTTTAAGAAAGATTGTGGCCACACTTCATTTATGCCAATTTCTTCAGTGTAGCAATAAACACTCTTAAATGGCCTATCTGAACAAAACCACCATGTGCTGCACGTATTGAGCTGGTGTGTGTGTGAGTCTGGCAAGGGGCTGTGCGATTAAATGATAATGACCCGACATTTAGAACAGTCCGGACAGGCATTTGGCTTCTGTGAACACTCTCCTCAGTTTCTTTCATGCTTTTCTGGTAAGGGACAAAGGTGACTCAGTCTTGTAGTCTGAATATGAACTGTCCTCAACCAGTTCCTGGTGTTGTGTGGGAAAGTTGTGGGAACTTTGGGATGTGGAACCTGACTGGAAAAGGAAGCTCAGTGGCGGGCAGGCTTGACACTCCATAGCCCAGCTCTGCCTCCTTCCATTCACTCTTTCCTTCCCGACTTTGGGTAAAATTGTACCCCCCTGCCCCCTGTCTCCTTCCTCTATAGTTCCTGTGCCTGCCACATGTCCTTCCTGCCATGCCATGATCCCTTTGAAATGTGAGTCAGAATAAACCTTTCTTCTCCTACATCATGTCTCGTTGGGTATATGGTCACAGCAATAAGGAATGTAACCAACACCTAGGAAAGAGGTGATTTGGGTTGATAGTGACAAAATGGGCTCCTCAAGCCAGGGTTCTCTTCCTAAGATAATTTCATGAAGTCTCTGGAAACTGTTTTTCCCTAAATAAATCCAGCATCAGCATTACACTTGTACTCTGCCTGCCCTTTTCTTTGTAGTGAGGTTCCCTATTGTTTGCTGGTTTTTCCATCAAATGTTTTTTTTTTCCACTTGCCCACAAGAACTGCCTCATATCTTTCCCTGGGTCTGACCACATCCTACAAAGGCATGTCACTGAAGTTGTGGAAACAGAAATGAGACATTTTTGTGAGCTGAAGCTCATCCCATTCTCCTGATATCCTGATCCATTCACACAGTAGGTTATTCATTTATGCTCTAACATCATGTTTTAATGTATCCATGACACTAACTCAGTATAACTTTACCTTCGAAGTTAAAACCTGAGTCAAGGTTAATATGAGACAAAAATATTGTGTGTGTGTGTGTGTGTGTGTGTGTGTGTGTGTGTGTGTGTGTGTGTGTGTGCATGTGTAATATAATATAATCTCAAGATTTTTACATATTTGTGGAATTTATTCAATTTTATTTTTAGTTCTCTGAAAACCAAGACATAGAAAGAAACTGGCCTCATTCTATGCATTATCTGGGAAAATTGGATATTTTCTACTCAAAGAATGTAAGATGTCATAATATCTCTAGAACATATGGCCACTACACACACACACACCTCATGGGTAGATCTCTGATAGAAACCGTGTCTCCATTCCATGAAGCAATCAATCCTCCCTCTGGAAGGAAACATTGTCACACCACTTTCTCCAGGAGAGTAGTAAAGGAAGAGAGATCAGCAAGTTAAGTACTGGATCCATTCAGCTTCCAGACCTACCTCAGTCTATGCTATGATAAGGACCTGCATTTAAGTCTAAAGGCTTTCATGCAGGGTTCAAAAGGTACCACACTAGATAAGATGAGCACTGCTCAACATGGAGACCAATGCTTGAGTCCCTGGCTCTTATTCCTTCTCTGCAGGAAGGCATGAGCTGCTCTAAGGGAAAATATAAAGAAGAGATTGTACAAGAATCTAGATAATGTGTTCCCAGTGGTCAGGCTCAAGTCCAGCCAGTGGGGTCCCAAAGCTTCAACCAGATCTCCAAATCCAACTTCTTTTAGGAAGGTTAGACATCTTTCAAAAGACATCCAAGATAACAGTAAGATAGTCAACTAAGCCACACAACTCCAGTGGAAGTCAACTCAGCACCATAGTTTGAACAGGAAATACCCCCCATGTGCTCACATGTTTGAATACTTGGACTGCAGTTAGAGGTGTTCTTTCGGGAGTTTGCAGAATAGCTGGGGCTATACCTCAGCAAGCCCGAAGTGGCTTATGAGGATAATATCTATTTTTGCTTTCAGCCTGAGCTCTCAGCTTCTACTGTATGAACAGCTGCATCATACATGCTCCAGCCATCAAGCCAAAAGCCTTTCCCTCCAACATGTCTTCTCTACCACCATGGACCGCACCATCTAACCTGCAAGCCAAAAGTAAACCTGCCCTCCCCTAAGTTGCTTCTATCAGGTGCTCTGTCATGAGGAGGAGGAAATTAGTACTCAGAGTGATGTCCATCCCAGAAGTACACAGCTCAAGTCCTCCATCCTTGCACAAGAATGGAGAAATACAGAGTTGAGATATAGGGACAGTGTCTACTGCCTCTGGTTCACTTCAACAAAAATACTCCTTTTCCTTTTGAAAGTGCTCTGTCTTGAGGAGCATGATTTAAAGAGCCATTCAGTCGAGCTCAAGAGCACAGAAACGAGCTGTAAATCCTGAAAGTCACAGAGAAATCTTTTGGTTGCATGGCTTAAAGGATAAATGGGGTGGTAGTGGCTTAAAGAGAAATGCCAAGGTCTGGTCCTTCTACCGAAGAAGAAAGGTGGAGGGCAGACCAGAGACCCAAGCCTGGGAGTTTGCCCTTTTGAAATATTGCCTTCTGAACCGAAAAAGCCAACCAAAAATTATTAAAAGATACATGGACTATATTTTCAACAGACACAAAAGAAGAGACCATTGTTTCTAGACATGTGCTTCCAATGACCTAGGAATGATGACTTCTAAGGAGCAATAGAACAGAGACAGCCACTCAGAAAACAATGTGCAAACACTGACCACACTGATGGGACAAGGTGCCAAACAGTGGTGACACAATGGGTTTGAATTCTTCCATTCCTATTTTTACTGTTAGCCCAGGACTAGGAGCATTTGCATTTTCAACTCAGAAGAGATTTGATCATTATGTTCATGTGTGTGTGTATGTGTTTCAGAAAAACTAACCCAGGCAAGACTAGGTCAGACTCAGCGGGAACTAATCCCTCCAGCAGCTCCCAGAGTTTGGTCCTGACCTCTTCTATGATGGTCAACATCTGGAATGAAGAAATAATAATTGTGACAAGGCCTCCAGGGCCTCACCTATTTACATATAAATAGTTCTGGCCAGAGCCAGCCACAAGCAATGGTTAATTTAATTTACTATCCCTTGACAAAAGAATACTCATTGGTTTCCAGCACTTTCAACCTTGGTAGATAGACCCTTGGGAAATAAAAATTAGATTGAGAGAAAATTACCAGTGGTGGAGAACAGTATAAAAGTGACAGCAGCATATATAACCCTCCTGCAGGGGTGGGCGAGAGTGGTATGTTGTTGTTTGCTGGCTCCAAAGTTCAACATTTCCTGGGTGATTTACACGCCTGCTGTCGTCTCAGCCCCTGGAGTCTCTCTGGCCACTTCAGGCAAGGCTCTCCCACGGTGCACATCCCGTTACCCTCACAGATGGGATGAATTAGCAGGCTAGGCAGTGAGATATGTTTGGCCAAAGAGCCATGAGGAAATGGGTCTTGGCAAATAAGAGTTTAATGGAGTGCCAGGAAAACTGAGACCAGAAGATTAGAGAAAAAAGGACATAGCTTGTGACTTCTCAGTAGTTGCTCTGTGTGTGTGTGTCCGTGTGCATGTGTGTATATCTATAGGTGTACGTGTATGTGTGTAAGCAAGTGTCCATATGTCTATGTGTATCTATAGGTGTACATGTATGTTGTGAGCATGTGTTCATATGTCTATGTGTGTTTATAAATATACAAGTATGTGTGTGCATGTATTCAAGTCTATGTGTATATATTGGTGTACATGTAAGTTGTGAGCATGTGTTCATATGTCTATGTGTGTTTATAAATATACAAGTATGTGTGTGCATGTTTTCATGTCTATGTGTATCTATAGGTGTATATGTATGTATATGTGTGTTTGTGTGCATGGGTGCCCATATGCTTATGTATGTTTATAGGTATATATGTAACTCTGTATGCATGTGTCCATACAACTATATGTGTCTTTAGATGTATATGTGTGTGTTTGTATTGTGTGTGGAGGAGGTACATCTAAAATAAAGCAGATAAATACCTGAAGAGGCCTGCCATCCCCTAAGCTCTCTGTAGAGTTCTGGCACTATTCTATGTGAATGCTCAGCTTTGAAAGGAGGTGGTAGTTGCTTCTCAGCTCCATTGGTCCATATAGACAAACAGACACACACACACCATAACCCCATACAGTCACCTCGCTTTCCTACATGTTAGCTCTGGCTACCTTCCTTTGCTCACAAATGTCTTTCCTTCTCATTCCTGCCTTGCCATGTGTCCTATAAAATTCATCTCAAGCATCACAGGCTCCTCTTGGAGTCTATCTTTGGTGACTTCTCGGTTACAGTAATTTGCACCTGTAGCGCAACTGCCGTGACCATGCAGGGGACAAAACATGTGTGCACAAAGACAACCCTCAGGGTTGAGAACAGGTGTCAGAAACAAGATACATAGGGAACTCCCAACCTGACATTTCTAGCAGGCTTGGGCTGCAGACTAGGCTTGGGCTTTTACTTTGGTGTACAGGCCATAAATATGCCCTTATCTTACATGTCAGACCATTAAATTATATTAAATATACATATACACAAAGCTGTTATGGCAAGGGTCACATCTAGCATTTTGTTCTGGATCTTCAGTACCTAACATAGCACCTAACACATAGGTAGTGCCCAATGAATATCTCTGGGAATTAAATAATTAGTTCAGTAATTTCTTAATAAATGGGCAGACATGAGAAATTAGAGTACAAAGGGGGCTGGATTCTAAAATTCATTTGCATTTGTCTGCACATGAAAAAGTGATATTCATACAGACAATGGGTGCTGGGCTCCAAAAGGAGGAGAAATTTCCATGCAAGTCCTCCCCTGTAAACAAAAACTGCTCTTCAGTGTCTCTTCCCCAGGGGAACCTAAAACCTGTTCCATACCACAAGTAAGCAGGCCTAAATGATATCACTGTCTGTATCCAACACTATTTTCATGTCATTTGTCATGGACTACATTTCTCCCTGGCCTGATAACTCCTCCAGAATAGAGGCCATTTTTGGGAGATAAGTTGACTACAACAGTAGGTCTTGAGGAGCTTCAAAATCACACATAACTCACAACAGAGCACTGTACAAATGTGGTTACAGTGAACTGAATGCTTTCACTCTGACAAAAAATATTGCAAGTGGAATGCACAAATTAAAGTTGGGCAGGGACTTTAGTGCTGGTATCAGGATATAGAAGGACAAGGGAGAAATAGAGGGTGGTACAGTATTAAGAGAGGAGAAACTTTACAGTTGTGGACCATAGGGCAATGTGATATGAAGCCACCCCGTGTTTCTCCTATCACATATTAAACTCTACTTTGCTCTTCTCTTCTCTTGTGTGAGCAGACTTCAAAGTTTTATTCTCTGGTAATTTCACACATTTGAGTACAATGTGTTTAGATATTTTTCTTACACTTACAATCCCCCTCCCAGAGCTTCCATGACCCTCCTTGTAGGTAGATATGACAATGCTCCAGGAACAGGACAAACGGTCAGCTGACATGCAGATGTTAAGGGGATGGGGAGATAGCTCCTAGCTAAGCAAGCTGGTGGGCTGATTGAAACTCTGTCTGACAGAGAGTGAGATGTTTCAAATCCATCAGGTACCATTCTCCTCCTCCTACACATTAGAAATTTAGATGGACCACTTAGCTGGGTGTAACAAGGAAAGAAAAATTAAGAATGAATTTATAGTGATACATAATGCCATAACATTTATTGCCATCTAATGCTTGCCAAGCACTTTTCATGGTCTATGTCTCAATCTCCAGGGTCTCATAAAGCTCAGGCTGCTCTCAAGCTTGCCAGATAGACTAAGACTTATCTGGAACTTCTGATCCTCCTGTTTCAACAACCCCTGCCAAGTGCTAAGATTATGGATATACACCATCACACCATACCACCTATTATCTAATTTAAATGTCTCAGACTCTTTATGAAGTAGTTAGTGTTCTTCCTATTTTGTAGGCGAAGAATGGGGAAACTGAGTACCTTTGAGATACATTAACCTATTATATAATCTGGATTTGAACCTCTGTCCTCCTTCTATGATGCACTGTCTCCTAAAAGTACCAGGCAAATTGTTAAAGAAGAAAAATGGATTAACATATTTTCCCAAACATGGAGTGGGAGTAGAGATTGCATGACTAATTCAAGCAAGGATTGCTGTCAGTAACTTTTGCCATACATTTCTCTGTAGTTAGCCACATGTCTACCATGGGCTCAGGGATTTGGAGACTTATTTAGGGCAAACCATAAAGGAAGTCAGGCGACACTAACAGGAAATGTAGTCTTTGGAATCAGACAAATATGAGTTTTAATCATGACCTCAATTCCCTGTGTAGAAAAGTTCAACTCTAAATTTCCCTTTAACAATAATATCATAAATATAAATTTAATGATTAATCAAAAATAGAGTAGCTCTTCTAAATCAGAGAACAACTGTCCCTGAAGAACAATATTCTCAGATCTCTTTCTCTGAGTTCACAGGCTTAAAAGAGCTCAAGATCTCTGTCCTGTGACTTTCTTAACTCCTACAAAGAAGCCAAGAAGCTCTGGAGTGTGTGGAATGCATATTAATCTAATGAATGAAACAAGAGTGACTTTGATGATCACTTTGTGACCTTGAACTAACTCTGTCACCCCACTGAGACTCAGAGACTGTCATTGATAAAAATGAAAGTTAGCATATACAACAGTTTATTTGTAGATGAAGAAAGATAGGTATTAAGGTGATGGTAGAGATAGCACTTGTATAAACTGAAGACAAGACAATGGGGTGCTTAGCCAGTAGAGTGCTTGCCATGAGGGCATGAGGTCCTGAATCCACATAAAAATCTAGTTATAGTGGCATGTTTCCAATCCCAGAGTGAAGGTGCAGAAAAGGTGATTTCTGGACAAGTCTAGTCTAATTAGCAAAGGCAGGTAAAGTTATGAGACCCTATCTCAGTAAATAAGGTGATGTTATCCTAAATAGCCCCTGTGGTTGACCTTTGATCTCCACAAGCATGTGTGTACATACATGTGTACATATACTCCAAAAGATATCAAGATCTTGATGAGGCAGAAACGTGTTGATGGTGGCTGAGGTAGAGATGGATGATGGTTTTGGTAGAGGTGGTGGTAATGGCAGTAAAAATGGTAGTGACTGTGGTAATGGTGGTGATGATCTGGTGGTGACAATGATAATGGTGCTGGTGATGATGGTAATGAGATGGTGGTGGTGGTGGTTGTGGTGGTGACAGCAAAAGTCATGAGAACAGTGCAATAAGACCATTATAAGCAGTGACTACAATGTGATGATCTTGATGGTGATATCATTAATGTGGTTAAACAAAGCAAAGAAAGAAAACCCAAAGGTATAAGAGAAAAGCGACAGGAACCTAGATTAAAGAAGACAGAAAAGGATCTCAATGAAGCATTAATTATAACTTACTGGTAACAGATTTACCTGCTTAAATCTAAAGGTATCTAAATTAAATCTCATATCTAGAATATACATCCTTCTCGTGATTAGGAATATAACATTTAATTTTTTATATAACTAAATTTAAGTAATCTAATTTTACTTTTGGTTTGAGCCTCTGGGCCCCATCAAGCCTCATTCATCACTTAGCACCCCCTCCCAAGGATGAGGAAAAAACCTTGTTCTTTGACTGTATGCAAATGATTTGTCATGATCCTCATAGCCATGTGTCTCCTGTGTCATTAACTGACTTAAAGACCAACAAAATACAGGGTTATTGTGACCCTACACTTCTTTTCTTCTTTTCTTTCCCATTAACTTAT
This sequence comes from Micromys minutus, assembly GCF_963924665.1. Taxonomy (NCBI): domain Eukaryota; kingdom Metazoa; phylum Chordata; class Mammalia; order Rodentia; family Muridae; genus Micromys; species Micromys minutus. Next base: position 79,806,217 of record NC_137971.1, read on the forward strand.
TTATCCACTTTACGTCTCCACTGCAGGCTTTCCTCTTCTCTAAACCCTACCTCACACAGTCCCTCCTCCACCCAGTTCCTTTCCCTTCTCTTCGAAAAAGGAGGAAGCCACCCTGGATACCAATGTGCCCTGGCACATCAAATCTCTGCAGGGCTAGGCACAACCTCTCCCACTGAAGCTACAAAAGGCAGTCCAGTTATGGAAACAGGACCCACAGGCAGGCAACAGAGTCAAGAACAGCCTCTGCTCCTATTGTTGGAGGATCCGAATGATGACCAAGATGAACATGTGATATATATGGGGGCAGGGTAGGTTCAGTCCATGTATTCTGTTTGGTTTATGGCTCAATCCCTGAGAGCCCTCAAGGATCCAGGTTAGTTGAGTCTATTGGTTTTCCTGTGGTGTCCTTATCCCCTCTGGGTCCCTCAATCTTTCCACAAGACTCCCCAAGCTCTGTCTAGAGTTTGATTGTGGGGCTCTGCATCTGTTTTGGTCAGTTGCTGGGTGGAGCCTTTCATAAGGTAATTAGGCTAGGCTCATGTGACCCTACATTTCAAGGGGACTATGACCAACTCTGGAAAGATGTTGCCAACTCCCTTTCTGAGGGTCATCATTTATAAAATAAAAAGGGAGCTTCTTTGAGAGTTCAGAGTACCTCATGCAGGTGATTAGGTCCATGTACACAAACATGCTGAGATCTCTCAAGCATCAACTATGAGTATCTTAATTTTTGGATAGTTATGAAGTGCAGAATTACTCTGACAGTTAAAATACAATTTTTTAGGAAGTTGTTTAATCTTGTGCATCTCTACATGATGAAATAATAAACTTATGTAGTAGTACCAAACTTGTAAGATAATAATAAGCCTCAATGGAGAGACTCCATCTAAAGGGATTGATATAGTATGTTTCCGAAGACTGCAAATGTAAGTGGTAGTGAACATACTTAACACACACAAACCCTAGGCACAGTCTTATCACTATATCTTCCAGAAGCTTCAGTAACATCTGATATCACTATGTAAAAACAAATATAACATTTTTTAATTATCTCAAGATATAAATGTGACTTCGGGTCACACTGTACCAAACTGTGAACAGCTCTAAAAACATAGTTCTACTATTTTAGTATGTTTGGCATAAGCCTTTCATCACCTATCTCTAGGTGAGTTTCTGCATACACTAGACTTTCCCAAATCTCTTGCCTTCCTCTGGCTGTCATATTCCTTCTCTGTTTGCATTCTTTATTACATTTTGATCCACCTAAAACACTCAGCCCTTGGGCTAGGGGAGCTGAGGATAGAATCCTTTAGCACTCCACTATCACAGTTGGGTAATGTCCTGCCATTTAATCTGTTTCTCTAATACTTGTGCCTGAGGCAGACAGAGGACATCCCCCTCCTACCATCTTTATTGCAGCTTGCAGGTATTAAACTCTGGTCTCCTGGCTGTGCAGCAGGTACCCTGACCTACTGAGCCATCTCATTGGCTTAAGCCTAGATCTCTTGAGAGATTATTGCTATGGTTAGAGTTTAAGGTTAGGATCAGGGTTCACACCAAGGTTAGGTTAAAACCTATTAAGATTCATATTAGAAAAAAAAGCTAGGGGTGTGATTTGGGGACATGGGAACAGGCAAATGAGACATGGGGTAAGCTAAAATGCTAAGACACAAGCACCCTTACAGAAAGACCATATTTTATTCACTCTTTAAAATTAAATTTCACTTGAAATAATAACAAAAAATTCTGCATGTGGTTTATAAAGCAACTGTGTAAATCACTGTAAGGAAACTCCAGAGTCATCTGTCAGATTGAAGGATGGAGACCAGAGCCCAGACCTGAGAACTTGACAGCCTCACAAATTAAAGCATTTCAACTCACAGACATGCTGCCTACAAAGCTAAAGGCACTCCATACATAGAATAGAGGGAGGTGACCACTGTGGGTCCTCAGAAAATAAATGATCTGTGCACATGTCCCTCCTGAACCACAGGTGCTAGGTAGTGTGGCCAGGAGTACAAACAATAGCACACCGACCTTACCAAATTGTAGATGGAAGTAAGGAAATATTTTAGAATGACTCAAGTCTTATCCAATTCAAAATTCCAGAAAGGAGGCCCAGATACAAGAGATTAGACTTGATGCGTGGTGTGGAGACTAGAGAAATCACTTCACTGTGAAAGCAAAAAAGTCTGACTTCAGATCCTCATCACCCCGATAAAAATGTCAGGCGTAGCAATATATACATGTAATGCCAACACTGGGGTTCCAGAGACAGGAGAATCCCTATAGCTCTCTGAACAGCATATATAGCCGAATCAGTGAGCTCTAGGTTCAGAGAAAGACCCATCCTCAAAAAGGGGAAGTACTACAAAGAGTAACTGAAAAAGACACTTAACATTCACCTATATAAAATCAGGGACCCAGGGATGGGAAAGATAGTGCAATGACTAATAATGCTTACTATCCTTTCAGAGGAACTGGATTATGTTCCCAGCATCCAGACAGTAGATCACAACCACCTGTAACTCCAGTTCCAGGGTATCTGATGCTTTGTTCAGTCCTGCAGTTCACATGGTACACAGAAACTAATGCAGACAGGCAGACCACATTTATTTTAATTTACAGAAATGAAATGAATCTAAGGATTGCTAAATACTAATAATTCATGGAGCCATAGTAATCTTTGGAAAACTTAAGGGCTAGCTCAAACTTCCACTTTAATCTCTCCAAGCTACATACCGTCTCTGTCCCAGACACCAGAAAAACACATACATATGCAACTTATTTAGGAAGGTTGTGACTACATTCCAATAAAACGTTTTAAAATTTAAAATAGAGATCAAGCTGGATTTGAACCCTGGGCATGGTTTATTGATCCATGCAACAGAAGATTTGAGGACACATTTTGGGACCTGTCATAAAAAAAAAACCTTTTCTGGAAATGAAATTACTACAGGAGAGAGCAAGATTGGGACTATAATCTTATTTTTAAAGCCATGGATGCTTTGTTGTTGCTGTTGCTGCTGCTGCTGCTGCTGCTGCTGCTGCTGCTGCTTAAGCAGAGTGAACTACTTCTCTCCATTGCTGATCATTAGACAACAGGCTGCTGGGAACAGGAACAGTCTTGGATCTTATCCCAAAACCCTTTTGATTCCCACTTGAGGGCTCTTTGATAACATGTACCACACAGAAAAGAATACCCTGTCTGAATCATCTTGTGTTTTGACCCAAGCCCCACACTGTTATGGTCAACCATGATTTTGATTCAAGAACCCCTGTTCCTTAAACCATGACTAAAAGAAAGTACACATCTGAGAGATTGCCTATGGATATGGGAAGCTGACAGCATCACCCTCAGGGCCAGATGTGGTATAGACATCTGTGCTCTAATGGAGGTGCTCCATTTGGCAGAACCAGGGAGAGCTCAGCGGGAGCAGCATCAATTAGCAGCCTCTTTGGAGAAGAGATGATGACAGCTCATCACTGCAATCAAGCCTCATGAAGTCACTATAAATAATGATGTTCATCTTTACACACCAAGAAAACTTTGACTAATTCCAGGTTAATCTTGTTTTACATGTACTTTATGCTCATTGTACCTAGTAAGCTTTTAATGCGTACTATCAAACCTTTAAAAAAATCAAGCACTGACAAAAATGTATTCATATACTTTTATACAAAAATGCTTAAAATCTGTACATTTATTTTTGTTTTTTAAAATAAAGTTGTTCAATTTATATAAAAAAAGAAAAACAGAAAATCTATGTTCTGGGGCATTTTAACATACATTCTTATTAGAATAAATAATCTTTTCTTTAAAAAAATAATAATGATGTTCAAGACTGCCCAAACACATAAATAGGCTCTCTGTGAATTTAAGAGAGAACAGCAGAAAACTCTAAAATTCTTACACGTGGTCAGCAGAAGAGTTCTCCAGGAAAACAAAAGTGCCAGTACATCACAAACTGTTTACAATAAAACGTTAAGACTGGCTAAGAATTCGTCATTTGTCTTGTGAGAATATACCCTACTGGGAATGTCCAACCTTTCCTCGTTGCTACATGATATGTTGAGCTGAATTTTTTTCCATTCATGCATGAGGTCCCCAGACCATAGGCAAAGAATCAGAAAAGCAGATTGCTTTACAAGGTGTTCATCACACTGTGGCTTGTTTCGGAAATTAAAGATGCAAGGGAGGATCCAAAGGCAGCAGTTCCACTAGATACATTATGACATCCAGCCACATGATGGTAAATGACCATAGCCATTAATTTTAATGTTGAAGTATCTTTCATGGCATGAAAAAAAATACTGCTACTATGTAAGGGGATGCACAAAAGCAACTAGTGCACATAACATAATAAACAGCAGCCAATCACATGATCCAGCTTTTCTCTGCTTGGATATGGTGATTATATGTTTGAACTTTTCAAGGACTATTCAGTTTCTACCTATTCCTTCTATTTTCTGTTTTTATGTATTTTACTTCTATCTATTTGCAAAGTGTATGTTAGATATAACTATGCCATTTTGAACGTTGTTTTTGTGATTCTCCCTGCTCCTCTCCTGTCTCCACTACTCCTGCTCTACCCCCTTGTGCCCTCCCAACCCCAGACTCTTCTCCTCTTTCATGTCCCATGTGTCCTTTTGCCCACTCTCCATCTACGATGGTTTGAATGAGAATGGCCCCCATAGGTTCAATTATTTGAATTTTTAGTTCCCAGTTGCTGAACTATTAAGAAATAATTAGGAGGTGTGGCCTTGTTAGAGGAGGTATGTCACTGGGAGGGGGCTTTGATGTTTCAAGAGCACTTGCAAGACCCAGTCTCAGCCTTTGCCTGCCCCTCCCCCTCATCTTGTCTGTGGGTCTGTTACTGCTCTAGCACCATGCCTGCCCGCTTGCTACCTGCTTCTTGTCATGATTGTCATGAACTCACCCTCTAAAACTGTAAACAAGCCCCCAATTAAATGCATTTTATAGGATGCATTGGTCATGGTGTCTCTTCACAGCAATAGAGAAGTAACTAAGACACCAAGAATCCTCATCACCTAGCATTCAGATACTCCGTTGTAGGAGAAATGAGTCAGCATGCTCTGACTGGCAGCCTACAGAAGCCTATGCATGTGCAGTAGTTGCTTCCACATCTGCCAATCCTGAAACCTGCCTAATGACTGGAGACAAATGACAACAGAGAGCAAGACCAAAACAACCAATCAGATATTGCCAACAACATGGATTACGCTCTTATAGACCAATGAGACACAGGCAGAGGGTATAAAGGCACGCCCTAATCTTACAATACATGAGTCTGCTTCCACTTCTCCCATAACTCCTGGAGTCTGTGTCATTAATTCCACAACTTTCTACCCCCTACCCCCAAGGACAATCCTGAGGAGCTAAGAGCTGGGGCATCATCCCATTGAGAAAACCTATTATAAAGAAATTTGACAAGTGTTAGACAAAATATAAAGAAAGAGAAGGTCTTATTCACTGTTGGTTGGGGTACAGATTAGTTCAGCCACTGTGAAAATTCGTACAGAGGTTCCTCAAAAATTAAAACTATATCTACCATGTAACCCAGATATACCACTGCTGGAAATATCTCTAGTGCACTCCACACTCTATGACAGAGTTACTCATTCATGTTTATTGCTGCCATACTCATGAGAACAAGGAAATAGAAGCAGCCTAGGTGTCCATCATTTGATAATGAAAAGGAGGTCATACACCCAATGGAATATATTCACTGGTGAAGAAAAATGAAATTATAAAACTTGGAAAAAACGAATGGGTATGGAAAATATATTATTAGGTGAGATAGTCCAAACATGGATAGGCAAAAATTACACATTCTCCTTAAGTTTTGGTTTACTTACAATGTAAACCTGAATATCTGTGATTATTTTTAAAGATTCTATATGGAGTCAATAAAAAACAAATGGGGTCCTTTCCAGCCCACAGAGAGGACTGGATCTCTGTCATCAGGACTCGTTATCTACCTGCAGAAGGCTGAGCTCCCAGAACATCTGCACAGTCATTCTTCCACCTGGACCACATACACATGGAAGCTGAACAATGTGCTACTCAACAATAACATGGTCAAGAAAGAAATAAAGAGAGAAATTAAGGACATTTTAGAATTTAATGAAAATGAAAGCACACCATGCCCAAACCTATGGGATGCAATAAAAGCAAAACTAAGAGGAAAACTCATAGCTCTGTGTGCCACCAAAAAGAAACTGGAGAAAGAATACACTAACAACTTGTCAGCACAGCTGAAAGCTCTAGAACAAAAAGAAGCAGATACAACCAAGAGGAGTAGATGGCAGGAAATAATCAAACTCAGAGCAGAACTCAACCAAGTAGAAACAAAAAGAACTATACAAAGAATGGACAAAACGGGAAGCTGGTTCTTTGAGAAAATCATCAAGATTGATAAACCCTTAGCCAGACTAACTAGAGGGCACAGAGAGAGTATCAAAATTAACAAAATCAGAAATGAAAGGGGAGACAGAACAACAGAAACTGAGGAAATTCAAGAAATAATTGGATCCTACTATAAAAACATATACTCAACAAAACTAGAAAATCTGAAGGAAATGGACACATTTCTATACAGATACCAGACACCAAAGTTAAATCAGGATCAGATAAGCCATTTAACAGTCCCACAACACCTAAAAAAATAGAAGCAGTCATCAATAGCCTCCCAGACAAAAAAGCCCAGGACCATCAGAATTCTGGCAGACTTTCATAGAAGACCTAATACCAATACTCTATAAAATATTCCTCAAAATAGAGATAGGGAGAACACTACCAAACTCATTCTTCAAATCCACATTTACTCTCATACCTAAACAACACAGAGACCCTACAAAGAAAGAGAACTTCAGACCAATTTCCCTCATGAACATTGATGCAAAAATATTCAATAAAATTCTTGCAAACCAAATCCAAGAACACATCAAAACAATCATTCACCGTGATCAAGTAGGCTTTATCCCTGGAATGCAGGGATGGTTTAATATACAGAAATCCATCAACATAATCTACCATATAAACAAACTCAAAGAGAAACAAAATATGTGATCATCTCACTAGATGCTGAGAAAGCATTTGACAAAATTCAACATCTTTCATGTCTTGAAAAATGCCAAAATCCAAGGCCCATACCTGAACATAGTAAAAGCAATATACAGCTAACCAGTAGCTAACATCAAACTAAACAGTGAGAAAGTTGAAACAATACCACTAAAATAAAAATCTAGACAAGGCTGCCCACTCTCCCCCTACCTATTCAATATAGTACTGGAAGTGCTGGCCAGAGCAATTAGACAACAAAAGGAAATCAACAAATTGGAAAGGAAGAAGTAAAAATATCACTATTTGTCCATGACATGATAGTATACTTAAGTGATCCCAAAAATTCCACTAGAGAACTTTTAGAGCTAATAAACAACTTCAGCAAAGTGGCTAGATACAAAATTAACTCAAATAATCAGTAGCCTTCCTCTACTCAAAGAATAAACATGCTGAGAAAGAAATTGAAGAAAATGTACCCTTCAAAATAGTCACAAACAATATGAAATACCTTGGTGTGACCCTAACTAAGCAAGTGAAAAATCTGTATGGCAAGGACTTCACATCTCTGAAGAAGGAAATTGAAGAAGATCTCAGAAGATGGAAAGATCTTCCATGCTCATGGATTGGAAGGATCAACATTGTAAAAATGGCCATTTTACCAAAAGCAATCTACAGATTCAATGCAATCCCCAACAAACTTTCAACTCAATTCTTCATAGAGTTGGAATGAGCAATTTGCAAATTCATCTAGAATAACAAAAAAACCTAAGATAGTGAAATCTATTCTCAACAGCAAGAAAACTCTGTGGGAATTACCATCCCTGACTTCAAGCTATATTACAAAGCAATTGTGTTTTTAAAAAAAAATCTGCATGGTATTGGTACAGAGATAGGCAGGTAGATCAATGAAAAAGAATTGAAGACCCAGAAATGAACCCTCACTCCTATGGTTACTTGATCTTTGACAAAGGAGCTAAAAACATTCAATGCAAAAAGAACAGCTTCTTCAACAAATGGTGTTGGGTCAACTGGCAGTCAGCATGCAGAGGAATGCAAGTCAATCTTTTCTTATCTCCTTGTACAAAGCTCAAGTACAAGTCAATCAAAGTTCTCTGCATAAAACTAGGTACACTGAAACTATTTAAAGAGAAAGTGGAGAGAAGCTTAGAACACATAGGCACAGGGAAAATTTTCTTGAACAAAACACCGATGGCCTCTGCTCTAAGATCAAGAATTGATAAATGGGACCTCATAAAATTGCAGTTTCTGTAAGGCTAAGGACACTATCTAAAAAACAAAATGGCAGCCAACAGACTGAGAAAGGATCTTTTCCAATCCCACAACTGATAGTGGTCTAATATCCAATATATACAAAGAACTCAAGAAGTTAGACTCTAAAGAATCAAATAATCCTATTAAAAAATGGGGTACTGAGCTTAACAAAGAATTCTCAACTGAGGAATACTGAATGGCTGAGAAGCACCTAAAGAAATGTTCAACATTCCTAGTCATCAGGGAAATGCAAATCAAAACAACCCTGAGATTCCACCTCATACCAGTCAGAATGGTATCAAATCTCAGATGACAGCAGATGCTGGCGAGGATGTGGAGAAAGAGGAACACTTCTCCAATGTTGGTGGGGTTGCAAGCTGGTACAACTACTCTGAAAATCAGTCTGGCAGTTCCTCAGAAAATCGGACATAGTACTACCGGAAGATCCAGCTATTCTACTTCTTGGATTATACCCCCAAAATGTTCCAAAATATAAGGACACGTACTCCACCATGTTCATAGCAGCCTTTTTTATAATATCAGAAGCTGGAAAGAACCCAGATATTCTTCAATAGAGGAATGGATACAGAAAGTGAAGTACATTTACACATGGAGTACTACTCAGTTATCAGAAGCAATGACTTTACAAAATACCTAGGAAAATAGATGCATTTAGAGAATATCATCCTGAGTGAGGTACACCAGTCACAAAAGAACACACATGGTATGCACTCACTGATAATTGGATACTAGCCCCAGAAAGCTCTGAATACCCAAGAAACAACTCACAGACCTTAAGAAGCTTAAAAAGAAGGAAGGTCAAAATGTGGAAGCCTCAGATATTCTTTTTTAAAAAAACAGAAAAAGAAAAAGAAAAAAATCATGTATTTATCAGATATTATTATGTAACAAATTTTGTGGGCTGTACCAATATTCATAAGTAAACAAATTAAAAAAAGAATAAAGGGCTGGTGAGAAAGTTCCTAGTGTTAAGACAGTTAGGATAGTGTGGACAATAAAGGATAAGAAAGTAGATCTATGGCCCATTCCTCATGCTCATGTTTCAAGACTCTCCAAAAATTCTAAGCAGGACCTTAAATATCACTCTTTCAGGGTAACCTAGGTAACCTACGCACTGTCCCAGGTCATGACCTGACCTTTATAAGCCCGATAAGCATTTTGTGTCTGTCCTTCAAAAGACATAAGAGAAAGTGTCATTATGATACATAATGATATCATTGTATGTCCTCTACACTGTATGTTTATTATCATGAAATTTATCAGTGTATGGTACTCATTTGTCTTAAATTATCAGAGGTGGTTGTCACTCTAAACAGCATGTGATTATTTAAACTTCACTTTAAACTAATTACAGTAATTACTTTTCAGACACGTTGGCCCCATACGGTATAAACAGTAGCCAAATGCAACTTGGTCGCCACACCTACAGATAGAAAAGCTACCCAAAAAATCCCATCAATGTAGTTCTGTTAGGCAATATCAGTTCTATGAGTTCTTGTTCACATTATCACATTCCCGGTACAAATACCTGGCACCATAAAGACACTTGGTAAAATATGCATGAGTAACTATGGTAAGATGTTTTCATTAAAGTAACTACAGTAAGATGTTTCCATTTACCCCTGTTGGTAAAGTTCTTGCCATATAGGAAGAAGGACCCATGTGAAGTCTGGGTATGTTGCTTCTCATCTATAATATCAGTAGTGGAGAGTGAGAGGCAGAGCAGGAGGATCTCATGGTCTTCACAAGCCAGTCAATTACTGCGTTTCAGGTTCAATGAGAGACCCTGTTTCAAAAACCAATGTGGTGATTAACTAAGAAAGACATCTGACATTGACCTTCAAGACTACACACACATACACACACACACACACACACACACACACACAGACACACTCACACAGACACACTCACACAGACATACACACACAGAGAAAGAGAAACACATACACACACAGACACACACAGACACACACACACATACACACAGACACACAGACACACACACACATACACACAGACACACACACACAGACACACACACACACACACACACACACACACACACACACACTACTCAGATTGGTTTCCTATGTTCAAACCACCAGCACTATGCATTTGCAAGTGCATTTGGAAAGGAACAAACAAGATAAATAATGGGGAAACACTCTGAGCCCTAAGTCAGACACACAGACAAAAGGTACCCAATAGTGAGGAATTTATTAAGGGAGCAAACCAGAGCCAAGTTAGTTGTCCATATCAGAAGCGGAAGTAGTTTTCTTCTGGAGATGGGGCCTGCCTCTAGTGGCTTACTTCTACCACCTAGGTTCCAACTCCTATACTCCAGATTGATCCCCCAAAATAACATCACCAGATAGGGAGCAAGCATTCAAAAAGTGAGCTTGTGTGGGCATTTCAGATGCATACAGTGAGCAACACGCTTGTTCTTTAAACTTCCCTGGTGATTCTGGTACATAAATTTACCAAGAGGACCTGAGCTAGTGATCTAAATGAGCTGTTCTCAGAGATCCTAAGACCAGTAGGAATAGCATGTCCTGGGAACTCGCTAGAAATACAAACTCTCGGACCATTTACTAAAGGTAAAGAATCACCAGCTCCTGGTTGTCAATTGCTATCTGTGCTTACTAATAAGTTCATGTGAATTCTAACATATGCTCAAGTGTAAAATCCCAAGTTGACTTGGTTGCATTTCTATGCTGTTGGGAAATAGTCCGAGAATAAGCAATTTAGGGATGATAGAGTTTATTTTAGCTCATAATTCCAGGTTACAGTCCATCACTCGGGAAGTCAAGGTGATGGGATGAACACAAAATGAATGCAAACCTGCTCCTATTCAGTTTACTTTCTTTACCTTTATACATACACTTCAAGATCCCCTGTCTTAGGGAGTGGTGCCACCTACAAGGGACAGAGCTTCCCAAATCATTAAAGTAATTAAGACACTCCCCCACAGAGGTGCCCACAGACCAGCCGGACATAGATAATCCTTTATTGAGTCTCTCTTCCAGGCAGTTATAGACTGTCGGGTTGACAAACTAACCATCACAAAGGCTCTAAGCAAAATGACATGGGGTGAATTTCTAACATAGAGAAATCCTGTCCTTACTTCTGCAAGGTCACTCTGTACCTGGGAGGGGGAGCCACATGAGTAGCCTTCCAAAAGTATCATCCAATTTCCAGATGGGGTTTACAAAGTTTCTATCCAGATAGCCAAGACACTGCCTCTTTTAAGTCACCGAAATCCTGTTTCTCAGCTAGCAGTTCCTTCCAGGTGCTAATGAGCTTGACTTAGGGCTTCTCTGTAATAAACACTAAGTCACAGGGATAAGGCAGGAAATGTAGGTATGTGGTTGGTTTTCAGCTCAGGTGTGTTTATGGAAGGTCCTGTGTCTGTATTACTCCGTCATGACCACTGAGTGACCTTACCCAATATTTGTCATTTGTGAAATTGTTTTTAAGCAATGGGAGCAGGTGAGTCCTCAACAGGAGCAGGCTGTTTGAAGTCTTTACCTCCCACAGAAAGTACACATGTTAACCAGAGTCATGACCCCATACCTAAATAGTCTCACTGCACCCGGCACACATAATAATTATTTGTTGCACATGTGTGTATTGGTGGCAAACACCATCTCTTGTCAAATATACATTCTCATCCTTTTACTTTGCCCCCAACAAAGTCATACTGCCATGGCTTGAATTTGATAGTCATTCCTTGTCTCCTCTCTACTCTCCATCCACCCAGATTTAAGGAAGCAGCCTCACTCCTTTCATGGCAACTATAAGTAATTCCCCACCCTATCCCTTCCTTCTCACGATGGATTTAATCTTCAAACTATGACCCAAAATAAATCTTCTCATTTTTAGGTTGCATGCTGTGAGTTATTCAGTGGCAGCAACAGGAAAAGCAACTACCACGTACACAATGATCCCTTCCCTGAGCCTGACACATGTGCCTGCATGCTGGCTTCATCCAAGAATATTAAACAATCCTGATGCCCAGTTCAAGGCTCACAGTGAGTTGAGGGATCTTGAAAAAGAAGTTGCTCAAATGTCACAATTAATGACGGAGCAGGAAGTCACAGGTGTAAGCCAGGCACTGTGGGCACTCTTCCAGTTTTCAGACACTCTTTCCTAGTGCTCAGGTGTGATTATGGAAGGTCCTGGGACTTCTACATTATGAACATTGAGGGACCTTGTTCAGTGTTTGTCATCTATCAGATTGTTCATAAGCAACAGGACCAGCTGAGTCCTGGGCTACTCCCCACTGTTGGAGCCATTTGTCTCTCCCACATCCTTTCAGTGCTCCATTATCTCTGTTTCTTTTCTTTTTGTTTTGAACTGAGTCTTTTTCTTCTAACAGAGATGAATATCACCATTTTAACTTCCTCTGGAATAAACACCTCATATGGGAAAATATAAGGCTGGGCATATATGGGCAAAGTAGCACATATATGCTCAAAAGTATACTATAAATTCAAACCAGGAGGGGCTAAAGACATGGTTCAGAGTCCAATAGTAGTTGCAGTTCTTCTAGATGATATAAGCTCAGTTCCCAGGAACTACACTGAGCGCCTCACACCCTCCTATAACTCTAGGTCAAGAAGATCTTAGCCTCCATGGGCACCTACCCTTATGTGACACACACACACACACACACACACACACACACATGTAAATACACATGCAAACGTGCACACAATTAGAAACTTAATTATTTTTAAAGAAAAATGGAATTAGATTACAAAACCCAATTTCCAGTTCCTAACTTCAACCTGCTGAATGTCTAGCATATGCTAATGCCTCAACATGTCCAAACCCCAGATGTGATGATGAATTATCTCTGGCCAAGTGGGTCTCTTGGGGTAAAAGAAACCAGAAAACAAAACATAATGATAGTCAAGGCAGCAGATTCTTACAAAATGCACATAAGGCACGTAAATGGAAGAAAATTAATTGGTTTCAACACTAACATTAAGTGTAGCTAGGATACTTAGTTTAAGTGACATCTAATGACTCCAGAGTAGGTACAAGAAGTTGAATGGGTGGTATTCTTGTCATATAAGTTACCCTTAAGCTCTAAGAAATAGCCTTCCAGCATGCTATTGTTTTGTTTTCTGTGAGAAAACACTCTAAAGTCAACTTGGGGAAAGGGATTATTTAGCTTACACTTCTAGCTCGTCTCTGAGTAAAAGTCAGGGCAAGAACTCAAGCAAGAACCTGGAGGCAGGTTGAAGGTAAGCTGTTGTTGGCTCATTTTCTGCCTTGCTTATAGCCCTTGACCTACCTAGGAATTGTACCAACCACACTGGTCTGGGCCTTCCTACATCAATCAGTCACCAAGACAGTCCCCCACAGACATGCCCAGGGGACAATCTAATCTAGGAAATCTCTCAACTGTGCTCCATCTTCAGGATCTAGACTGTGTCAAGAAGACAACTGGGGCTAACCAGGACCCAGTGTAGCACTGAATGGTCGCTGAATTTGCTTATGGAGCCTCTCTCCAACATTTTCTGATTGTGTGCCCCATGCTGGGCTTGTGTACAGAAGTAGAAAACATTCACAAATTCTTCCCAAACATGTTCCTAGTTAGTTGGGTGTGGGGGAAAGAGGCGCGCGCTCGCGAGCACACACACACACACACACACACACACACACACACACACACACACACAAACACATACACAAAATCTCAATTCAGAATAATAAAGGAAAGCACATACAAAGTACAGCACAGCACTGAGCAGGGTGGTATTCCTCAGTCAGAGGCTAAAAAAGCTTCTGGCAAAAAAAAAAAAAAAAAAGGAGTCATGTTTCAAATGGACTTTAGAGAGGGACTTTTCTTGGCTGATAAAGAACTGTCAAGGGAAAGTGACCCTAGTAAGAAGGAACAAGTGTCAAGATGTAAAATCTATATAAAATTTAATTATCTCAGAAGACCTGAGATGGCACATCAAGCACTGTGTTTCCTTATAAGTCAAGGCATTATTAATAAGCACCACAGTTGTTACTATCAGTGGCCTTCCCAACTGCAGAGGACTCTAAGAACTGAGAACAGTCTGAGGGGGGCAAAGGGTTCACTGTGCAGCAATGAGAACCGGAGATCCATCCCAGAACCACCCAGCTAAACTATGACGTGTCAGCGAGAGACTCTCAAAAGACAAAGTAGAGTGGTGACTGAAAAGAAGCCTGACCCTCCACACGAACCCCATGGATGACCATACCTGTGCACCCACATACACCAGGGAGGAGGAGGAAGAACTTCAAGCATACAGAGATGTGAAGACATAAGAGACAACTATGGTGCCACGAGCCTGCAATCCCTTTTCTGTAGTGAGCTTGAGACCAGCCTGAACTTCAGAGTGAAACCCTGGATAGAAAAGACTAAAGGGGAAATTAAAAAAAAAAAATGGGGCAGGAGAAATCGTAAAGGTTTTTGAAGCCATGCAGACATCTTGAGTTCAGTCCCTGGGATCCATATGTTGGAGGGGAAAAGAGATTCCTACAAGTTATCCTCTGACCTCTACAAAAATGCTTTAGCATGTGTGTATGCATTGCACACACACACACACACACACACACACACACACACACACACACACACACAAATTTTAGTGTAATATAAATTTTAAAATATTTTAAACTTCAGGGCATATTTATCTAGTGTGTCTTGCTTTACAATTCTGTCTACATGACAACTTCCTGTTCTCTGCTTACAGCTCTTCCCAATTAGGACATGATTAAGTGCCTACAGTTCTCTAAGCCAGGTTTTCCAAACAATAAATGTACCAATATTGAAGGTTTTTTAAAAAATTTATCCAGCCTTTACCTAGTTGCTGTCTGTTTCTACACAATTTATTCAGGGAAAGAATGGCCAGAGGGCAGAAGACTCCCTCCAGGTCTTCTCTGAACTTGGCTTCTAGGAAGTCAGGTTTAGTTAGTTATTTGTAAGATAACAGGCCACCAGAGGGTCCTGGCCTCTTCCTCGGATTATGTGTTTTTTTTTTTCTACCAGAGACTCTGAAGCTAATTTAAGGGCAGCTGCCTAGAGCCCTGTGCTTCATAGACTATGTGAGTGAACTTCCCCTGGGTGCCTCATACTTAAAAAGATCTATCTGTCTGAGTTCACTGCCTAGAGAGGCTGCCCATGACAGATGTTTTCAGAATTCTCTGTGCTTCAGAGGAACAGGTTTCCTACTACTCCAGAGAGTGCGGAATCCTCTCCTCAGTCCCCTTGTTTTGCATCTGTTCCACAGATGACTGGCCAGTGAATCCCGGCTGAAACTGCACAGGCCAGCTATGTCCAGATGCAGCCAGTCCTAAGCAAACTAGATCTGCATGAGAATGGACAAAAGGTAATGGGTACTAAGAGAATGGCTCTTCTGGGTTAGCTGGAGGGCTAAAAAAGATGGAGGTGTCATGATACAGATGATGTACTTGTCATAGGCAGTACATACTGCTGTGGGATATCACTGAAAACTGGACCACTGAGTGTCCGAAAGTCATCTCCCACATCCCCGGCAGCTAGAAGGCTGCTAAGGACCTTTTCATGGGCTATGGGCCCCCTACTGCCTGTTGTAGCTTTATAAATGGAAAGGGGACAAGTGAGCCCTTCCCTTCCAAAGGGACACTAATGCCATTCACGAGAGCCCTACCCTCATAATCTCATTCATCAATGGCCTCAGATACTATCATGTTGGAACTGGAGTTTCAATATATGAATCTGAGTAGTTTTCAGATAGCCCACCTAAACAATTGTTTCATGAAATGAGAGCATTAGAGAACGTCCATGTTCTAACACAATCCGTGATTTCATATATGTGGTAGATACGGTTCTGTAAGCCAATCCACAGGCATTTGACTGTAGCATTCTCAAGACTAGAAGCTTATATACGTGAAAGGTAAAAAGAGTAACAAATGTGATCATCACATTAAGAAAATAAGAATATTTTAATACTAAATTCCATGAGGAAAGACCAAGGGAGTCCTGGTTAGGATGAGGAAGAATTGTTGGGAAGGCTGTGTTTCTATCCTCACATGCTGCCCCACCCTTGGGTGGCACTTACCAGGGTCACTTGGGGATCACTGGGTGACCATCTTCCTAGTTTGCCTCTCTACCCTTTTCATTCTGCCTTTGACACCCTGGCACAAGCCTCATCGCCTACTCTCTCCTCATCCTTGTTTTCTCTTTGAATCTTTAGCTTATAACTGCTTTCTTGATTCGTTTTCTTATTTGGTTTGCTTTTTTAAAAAAATACTTTTTGTATAGTGTTGTAGAGATACATACATCAAAATGTATGCACTTTGGATGAATTTCCACATATATACACATCTAGATGACTATATCCCAGTAAGATGCCATCCTCAGTCTCTCTCCACCTTAGTTTTGAGAGAGTATCTTGTCACTGAAGCTAGAGCTCTCCCATTCAGCTAGACTGGCAGGCCAGCAAGCTCCAGGAGACCCTGATCTCTGCCTCTGAATCTCCAGATCTTGCCTCCAGGGAAGCAAAGTCACATCAGCTTCCTTAGGTGGGTTTAAGAGGTAGAACCCAGGAGGTCATGTCTATACAGCAACGGGTACTGGCTGAGCCATTTCTCCTGCCTAGTTCCTTTTTCTCCCGAGAAGTAAAGTTCACGGATGGAAGCCAGGCAACCATCCTACAAACCCTGAAAACAGCTCTGTGGTGTGATTTCTTGAGGTTAACGATCTAAATAAATTGGCCTTGTCTTGCCTCTGCTAAACTGCTTTAAAAATGATGTTTTACAGCCTGCATAGATCAGGTTGGTCTTTTCTTCCTTTGAAAGTTATCCTCAGTAGAAATTGTCATGCTACCTAATGAACCAATATTAGTTTAACTACATGTTGTTAATTAAAAGCAGAGATTTATACAAGCTTTTCCCTTAGGAATAAAAGTAAGAATATCATACTTCAAAGCTCCAGAAGCAGAAGAGTGGTCCCAGAATTTACAAGCCTCCCTTAATGGCTATGGTGAATTATCTTTTACGGGTGTATGACTCTGAAAACCACATTCTATTTCCAAGGAAGATCTGACCCCAGATGACTCTGTGAAGACCAGGTCATTTAGCTTTTGTGTGAGAGGAGACATTTTCTAGCCTAGATTCTCTCTCTCTCTCTCTCTCTCTCTCTCTCTCTCTCTCTCTCTCTCTCTCTCTCTCTCTCTCTCTCTCTAAAATCATTTTCCTGGATAGCTCATGTGAATTTTGTTCACAAGAAAAAGAAAGCCAGGGTTGAGAGAGATGCTGTTTCAGTAGGCAAAGAGCCTGCAAATAAATCAGACAATCTGAGCTCAGATCCAAGCACCCACAAACAGGTGGATGGGGTAGCACATGGGTAGCATATGTGTCTATAATTCCAGTATGCCTGTGCACATGTGAAAGGCAGAGGCAAACGAGTCTCCAGAAACTTGCAGGTCATCTATCCTGCCATATGCAACACTGGGCAATGTGAGAGAGCCTGAAAACAAGGTACAAGGGCTGACCCTGAACTTGTTCTCTGACCTCACATGCACTGCCCCTGTGGCACACATGCGCACATACAAACACACATACACATATACACAAAGCACAACCACATAGAGAAATGACTGAAAAAGGAGAGAAGAGAGGAAAAGCCAGATCTCCTATTCATTCCAGATGGATATTCATAAAAGTCTCTCTTTGAGTTATTCTACAAGTGAACCCAAAAATAGGATTCATTTGTACTTACCGATAAATGCTGCAAGAGCACATGAGCTGAGAGAAGTCTGGGAGTTACTTCTAATCATATAACCTGACATACATGACAGACAGAAAGGAAATATTTCTTTTAGGTCATGTCATTTCAGAGAACGCAGTACAGTGTGGTAGTGGTGTCATGGTAAAAGAACCCATAAAATGAAAGTAAATAATGGGGATCAGGGAAGGATAACCTTCCAAGGGTGCCTCCCATTGTCACTACTCCCTCTAACTAGACCCCACATCCTCCTTTTACTGTCTCCCAAAGATGCAATCGTATTATGAATCCATGAAAAGGTGAAGTCCTTGGTTAGGTCATAGTCCTCATCATCTAATCATTCCTGGAAGCTTCGTCATCGCTGTCCTTCACTGTCTCCAAGCCATGTATCAACCCAATCAAGTTGACAATTAAGATGAATCATATGACAAAAAAGAAAGTAAAATAATGGGTATGCCTAGGAGAGAAGATTGGGCTACATACGTTATCAGAAAAGTTCTCATTCTAAGTAACTGTTCAGCCACATTGACCCAATGCAGAATACACACATCAGAGCCATCCATCAGATGTCCCAAAGCTGTGGACTGATCACCCATCCCCAGGGTCTGCTCACAGGCAGAGTAGACTCTATTGGCTAAAGAGAACCTCCAAGAGAGAGACCCAGACATTGAATAAATGAACAGAGGATAACCTCCAGGAATAGTGCTACCTGAAGGGAGGAAGACAGGACAAGCCATAGCTGTGGAATAGTGCTTCAGAGCAGAAGTTAGATTAAGGAAGGCCCACTAGCCAGGCACATCAGCCTATGTCCTCCTTAGCAAACTAAGAGTGTTTGGAATGCTTCTTTCAAGTTTATCATGGTAGTCAGTGCATCTATGAAACCTGTGAGCATCATGGTGCATGCTTCCTCTCTGTGTGGTCCGTGAGGTTAGTACAAAAAAAAAAAAAAAAAAAAAAAAAAAAAGACCAGCAGGGTTCAATGTTTCATTCATAGTGAGCTTGGAAGAGTCACCTGACCTTGATAAAACTCAGTTTTCTCTATCTGCAGTTTGGGGTATCCAAACACTATCTTCTTAGTGAAGACTTCAAAGGGGAGCTAACATAAGTTCACATCTATGGTTAAGAAAGCTGAACATCTAGTGTTCCTGGGAGAATCAATTAAAACAGTGTTCCCATAAGGTAAACAGGAGCCATTATAGACCCAATTTTTTTTTTGTTTTGCCCTATCAAACAACCTTATATTGAAGCCTGAGGTGTAATGTCTAAAAGTAGGCACCTTGAGAGTTAGGTAAAGTAAGATACCATGAGGATATGTTATGGCTTGAATCTGAAATGTCCCCCACAGGCTCCCATCTTGAATGCGTTATCCTCAGCTGTATTAAAGACTGAGGAACCCTAGAAGGTGGGCCAAGCTGACAGAAATAGGTAGTTGCTGATAGCAGTTAGGCCTCTGGAGGTTATACCTGTTATTGTCTCTACGTTTTGATTCCTAGCCATAGGAAGAATTACTTCCTCATGTTCCTGACACCCACCAAATGACTCCTACCCAGCCACATTTGCCCTGTGACAGTGAACTGAAATTTCTCTGATACATGAGACAAAATGAACCTTTCTCCACTTCAGTTGATTCTGCCAGGTATTTTTGTCAGAGTGGTGAGAAAGGTAATTAGTGAATGTGGAAGCTTCCCAATGGGAAGAAGCAGAATAGACAGGATTATTCTATTCTAATTTATCTATCTCTATTTATCTATCATCTATCTGTCATATATGTCTAGCTATCATCTATCTACCTCTTCTGTCTCACACACGTACACAATTAATGATAAAAATTGATTTTAAAGGTTACGTTAAGACACACTTTGAGAGAGATTTGAGTGTGGCCAGCACAGGAGATGGTAGGGAACGTGTACTTGTTTGGCCAGGTGGATAACGTTATCATGACTGTGCAGGAAAATGATCCTGTTTTCTGGAGACTCAGATTATATAATTAGAGCAGAAACATTATTTTGTTAAGTTAAAATGTTTGAGTAAAAAATATTGTCATGGTCATGCAAGTGTTCACTGTGCCAATTTATGTTTCTATGTGTTTGGAAAGTTTTATAGTTAAAAAATTATATTCCTATATATTTGAAAAGTTATAAATTTGTAATGGTTTTAAGAAATTTTTCCGAAAAACAACCCCAAGGTTTTAGATGTTTTATGTTGTTGTAGGGAACCCAATTTCTCCTTAATTGAAATTTTTACTGAGATAATTGTAGATTCTCACACAGTTGTAAGGAAACATACGGTGTCCCTGGAAACACTTCACCCGTTTCCCCTGTGGGAGCATTTTCCACTTTAGTTTCATCTAAAAGCAGTAAAGCTTTGCTTTTCACATTAGATTTGATAATTAATATTTCTATTCATTTAATAGCCTTTTAACAGATTTTTTTCCTCTGCTGATCTTAAATGTGGTTTTGTTATTTCTTTCTCCCTTTCCCCTTTACTCTCCTCCCTTCATCCTTCTCTTCCTCCTCTCTCTTCTCTGACTCTGTCTTTTCCTCTCTGGTTCCTCTGTCATAATCTCCCCCTTACCACCTCTCTCTCTCTCTCTCTCTCTCTCTCTCTCTCTCTCTCTCTCTCTCTCTCTCTCTGCCATAATATGGGCAGTACAATTTATATATATTTCTGGACTGGAGCCTATTGAACTGCCATGGGTAGACAGAACCTCCACTATTCTATTTAATTCTTCCTTTCCTCTGTCCAATCTCCTTTAATATAATTTTGAGAATTAATTTACTGACTAAGATTTCAGAACCACTATTTGGATGACTCATTATCTAGAGAGTGATTAACTTATCAGTACTGAGTCCTCCTTGGAGATAGACAACATTCTGAGTCCAAAAGAAGCCATTTGGGGACATGCAAAAGCAGTTGAGTCAGTATTTGCACATGACAAGAAGTCTCTGTCTACTGGCCTTTCCCCTCATTTCTATAAAATTACTGGGACTCTCAGTCACCATTTGGGCATCTGGCTAAATATCAAGGAGAAGGTTCATCCCACTATTAGCCAATGTACCACCTGGCAACCTAGGGATAACCAAAACCTATCCTGATGGTTAGTGTCAGTGAGTCTGGTACACTAGGACAATGGAAGATGACGACATCTCAAAGATGACTACATGTGTCTCCTAAAACAACTGTATGCGAGAAATATCTGGATATGTTGCCTAACCAGCAGTTCATCTTTCTCCTTTATAATCTAAGTCATAGAGCAGCTTGGAGGTAAACAGAGACAAGAAGACTAAAGGGGAAATTCTAGGTTAAATAGCTGAAGCTGGGAGCAGCTCATCTGGTAGAGTAAGTAACAGGGACAAAGCTCTGTATTCCATCCCTAGCACCATATAAACCAAGTGTGATGGCACACATAGTCATCCTAGTACTCTGAAAATGGAAAGAGAAAAGGGAAATGTTTGAGGTCATCCTTAGATGCACAGCAGGTTGGAGGCTAGCTTGGTGTACATTAGGATCTATCTTATGGGTGGTGGAGGGGAAAAAGAGGGAGGGAAGAAGAAAGAGACAGAGAGAGAAAATATACCAGACATTGATAAGAATCAGAAGGGAAAAATTCAGCCTAGAATTCTGCTTTAGGATATGTATTCCATCCACCCAACAAAATATGCTGTAAATAGTACAGGCCCTGACTAATCAGAACCATGCCTCTTCCTTCACTGGACAGAGAGTTCGCAGGATGCTAAATAGGTGGTGGACTTGGCATAGGCAGATGAGCTAACTCAGATTCCCTTACCCAGCTCTGTTTGTAAGCTATTTACTCATCCTCCAAACATTTGTCTATGATTTTTTTTCAAGCACAATTAAGTACAAGCTAGTCCTGGTACCCATGGGAGACTGGTTCCAGGACACAACCCTGCAAAATCAAAACCCATGTGTACTCAAGCTCCTTATAAGAGATGATGCAGAATCGTGTATAACAAGCATGCACGCTGCTGTATACTTTAAACAATTAGTGGAATACTTAAAACACCTAACACATTGCAAATGCTGTGCAAAGAGTCATAATCCTGAATTGTTTAGAGAGTAATGAGGAGAAAATGCATCTGTGTTGAATGAGTCTATTTTCTGTTGCTTTCACGAAACACCCAAGGCTAGATGCTTTATGAAAATAAACCTACTTCACTCATAGTTCTTGGGTCTCATGAGGACCTTCTGGCCATATCTCAGGATGGCAGATGGCATTGTGATGGGGGTATGTGCAACAGGGAGTGATCACATGACAAGACAGGAAGCCAGGAAGCAGGAAGGGACCGGTCTTATTCACAACAAAGTCCTCATAAGAACGAACTCAGCATCCTACAAGAACTCCTGTGGCTGGAGGACAAGAACTGGAAGCTGACACATCAATATTAACATGTGAAGGAAGCCAGTTTGCAGAGAAAGACTGGAAGCCTTTTATCATCTGGGCTTCATTTACTGAATAAGGCATGGAAAAGAAGTGCCCAGAAAATAAAAATTAGAGATCTGGGGGTTATATGAAAGTTCTAAAGGAAGACACTGTGTGGTCCTGGATTAAAAACTCTTCTCTCAGGCCCCTAGCACACTCCTATAGATGAAACTGCCTTCCATTTTTTAGTAAGCTTCCTATAGTTTCCATTTCTAACTATATGTTCCTTGTGCAATTCTTTGCCCTGAAACATTAGTACATGAGAGCCTCCAAGCCTGTGCCCTCTGAACTCAGAGCCACAACTCAACACTAATCACACTTTGTCTTTTCTTCATCTCTTAATCAGACACCAGCCCAAACAACCCAAAGCCCAAACATGCCTGCCTTCACATTCTGGACTTCTCACTGTCTGACTTCAGGGACAAACTCAAAAACCAATGGCTTTCTTTCCATCTCACTTCTCCTGGCAGCTGCCAGGGTTTTTAGCTTGTCTGCCCTGTTGTTTTTCTCTCAAACTTTAATAAAGTTGTGTTCTTAGCTTCTTTGCCAGTCCTCTTTTAAATGACCTCCTTAGTGGGACTAAGAAACCCAAAAGATGGCCTAGTTTCTCTAATAACAGTACATTGATCCTTCTTCAGACACAGTCTCCACAAAACTCCCATTAGGCTTCACCTACCATGTTAACACCTCCACCATGAAGATGGAGCCTCAAACCAGATGAACCCTGGAAGGACAAAACACATTGAAACTATACTGCCCATATTCCATACAGATACAATTTTAGATATATATTTTATTCAATCCACAGTTAGTTGACTCCAAAGATAGTTAATCAAGATATGGAGACTAATTTTCGATCTATTTAGCAATTCACTTGCTTACTAAAGTTTGTTTGTTCCCTACAAACTTCTCTTGTTTACAACAAAGTCTCCACAAGAACAAACTTAGTGGCATCCTAAAGAACCACTATGGTTGGAGAACACTGGTTCCTGCATGAATACCTCTGATGCTTTTGAGGTCATTTTTAAGACAGTCACAGAAAACTTGAGTTATCCAACATATACACATCCCCCCTGGACCTGTTTCTGCTTGCCCTGGCTCTCAGCTCTTATACAATAAGCAAGAATCCTCTTTGCAGTCAATCTTGTGTGGTTTTCCACTGTGTGTATGTGTGTGTTTTATAGTAATTTCACTGTTGACAATGTCCCCTGAGTGCAATGCTGAAGTGTTCTCTAGCATTTAGAATCATAAAAAGGACTGTAACCTGCCTATCAGGGAAAAAATGCTGTGTTGGGGAAGCTTCATTCGAGCAAAAGGGGTAGAGCTTTTTGCAGGAAGTTCGATGTGCACAAATGAGCCATGTAAACGAAATGGGGTATCTATAAGGAGAGATACACAATTGTGAGTTGATGGTGTGGTGAAAATATTGAGGCTCATGTGACTTTATCATGTATCACCCCTTGGTCCAGAGTGACTGAACTCAGAGTTTACAGCGACTTTGCAGAACATGACTGCTGCAAATAATGGGACTCAAATGCAGGTATTACATGGACAGCATCACATTAGATGCTGGGATGAAGTATATAGATAAAACATAAACTCTGTCTCCATAGCAGATGGTCAGTGCACATACCACATCCCAAATGCAGCATATAGTGAGAGATGACCTAGATTTGAGGCCAAATTCACTAGATAGGAATATTGTCAGGATATGTCACCTGAGTTACTTTGGAATTCTGTCATCTATAAAAATCAGATGGCTGCTTTGGCTTTGTCCAGGGGACAGAAGTGTGTGCCTGCCAGAAATTCGATATAAACAGAGCCTTCGTGATCAGAGGGCACCATGCACATTAGTCTTCGACAGTGCACAGACCCTGTTACCAGGATGGCACGCTGCCTCATTTTGTGACTAAGTTAACATTTGCATTGTCTCTATATCTCCCAAACTTTTATAGTAAGTCCTTGCCCTCCTGCATGGGAGGAGGGCCTTGCTCCTGCAATGCTGTGGAAAGTTTCCTGGCCTATGCAGTCCCAGACTTTGATCCATCCATGCCAAGTGACAGTTGTGATTCTCCTGATTTCACCCTGACTATACAGTCAACTTGTCTTCTGTCCTTGTTAGGTTCTTCAGCTGCTGACACAAACATCATGATCAAAATCAGCTTTAGGAGGAAAGGGTTAATCTGACTTACCAGTCACACTCCATCACTGAGGGAAGCCAGGGTTGGCCAGAACTCAAGGCAGAAACCTGGAAGCCGGCGCTGATGCAGAGACCATGGGAAGTGCTGCTTACTGGTTTGCTCCTCATGGCTTGCTCAGTCTTTTATCACCCAGGACCAGCTGTGTAGGTGGTCTCACTCACACCTATCATTAATCCAGAAAATGCACTACAAGCTTGCCTACAGAGCAAGCTAATGGAAGTGATTCCTCAGTTAAGACTCCCTTTTTTCAGATAACCCAAGTGTGTATCAAGTTGACAAGAAACCTAACCAGAACATCTCCCCTTGCAACAGATGGCCAGACACTTTTCAGTTTCCATTTTCTCTTGTGATTAAACAAAAGGCATGCAAGCCAGGAATGTAGCGCACATCCATAATGCTAACACATGAGACGCCAAGGCAGGGGCATCATGAGATTGTAGTGAGCCTAGGTTACCCAGCAAGACCCTCTCTGAAAAAATTAAATGGGGCATTAAATCTGAAATAGAGCACTTCCCTAGTAATGAATAGCCCTAAGGATGGTCTCAGCAACACTATCCTAACAAAGGCACACAACCATTGAGATTCTGTGCTGCCAAAATATGACAGACAATCATATACTTTCTATGTGCTCTTAGAGAATTTAAACACATGGCACATGCCATGTGTGCATCTCTCCAGCCTGAGAGTGACTCCAAAGTCGATTAATTTATGTTCAATTATTTATTCTGCTGTAATGCCTTCTCCAATTACTGATAGATAATTGCATGAGAGAAAATGAAATCCAACACGAGACGCTAATGGGAGATCATTTTACAGGCAAATCCCTGGCTTGGAAACACTTGCTGAGATGGGGCACAGGTGATTTACTACAAGAAAAGCAGGGAGCTGGGCCCCCCTTTAATTAGCTCTTTAACTTACTTAATGATGCATCCTGGGTGTTGAAAGCTGTTATTGTTTAAGGGTTTAATGGGCCATAGAATTCGGGGAAAGGAGAATCAGAGGGAAGAAGACAAGATCCTTTGAGGAGTCAAATTCTAGTCAAAGTTTATTCAGCACTCCCAATGTACAGATGGACAATAGCTTTCTCCCCACTCTGGGCATCACACCTTGGGCGAAGGACTCTGGGCAATGTCATGTGGCAAGAGGCTTTTTAAGGCTTACTCTACAACATCATGTGTAGCTTTATGGTCCACCTCTGACAATCACAGCCCATCTGGAGCTCAGTGGGCTAGCCTGGAGCTTTCCTGAACTAAATGCAAAAGTCCAACCAGAAAGAGACTATGGTGTTCTTTTTCCAAAACTGAACTGAACTTCGACTTTCTGGATTTTTGGATTTCATCTCAAAGGGAAGGAAGCAGCCTACTCTCATTATTACATCTTGGGTCTCCTTCTTTGGGGGCCACCCCTAAAGACATTAGCAACGTTATCACTGCTGACAGGCTTTCTGAATGGGAGTTTAGAATCCTGTCAAGATATGTCCTTTCTCTACTACCCCTACCTGTTCTTTCCCAGTATTGTCCCAGGTTCAGCATCTTCTGCCTTCTCATGTCATTCTAGTTATACCTCTCTTTGGGCCTTTTTTTTTTCTAAAAAAAAAAAAAATGAGTTAAGTCCTAGAGATCATAGATCAGAGAAATTGGACATGAGAATATGGGAGAGAATGCAAAGATGTCTGAATTTCACTGCACTTTACAGGGGTTAACGAGGGAAGCCAGATTCAAAGACATGTTGGGTCCAGGAAGTCAAGTGGCTTTTGTTTTCCTAAGATCTCTGGTAGGGTGTGATAAGCTGAGGATGGTGTTATGTTTCCAGGCATCATTTCTTCCCCAATAGAGATCTGATATTATTCAGGGTGATGTAAAATGAACATGATAATTGTCATTGAACAGGTGTGTGGCTGGCTAGATTCCCTGCCTTGCTACTTTTATCTGTCAAATGGAGATGGTAGCAGATGCTCAGAAGGATGAAAATATATGGTCAAGGTGGAGCATTTAGTAGAGCCTTGATATATAGTAGAGACCAGGGCCTCTCAACCTTCTGTGTGCTGTGACCTTTTAATATATTTCCTCATGTTGCGTTGACCCCAACTGTAAAATTATTAAATTGCTACTTCATAACTGTAATTTTGCTACTGTTATGAAACATAATGTAAATATCTGATATGCAGAATATCTAATATGCAGCCAGTTTGGGGGGAGGTCCAGAGGTTGAAAACCAGTGGTTGATGGGCTTAGTGGATGTTTTAGCCATGATCATCAACATCATCATTACTACTGCCCCTGTGACTAGAACCCTTGACTGTGATACTCAAGTCATTCCTTAAAACAGTGGCATCATTGAAGGAACTCCTCATTCATTGCTAAAAATCATCCTTTCTTCTTCATGATGGGGAACGATGCTCTTATTAGCTTTCCTTACCCTGTGGGAAAATACCTGACAATGATCAAATACTTGTTGAATGAGTAGCTTAATGAATGAATGGGGAGTTAATGGTAATCATTCTTTAAGATAGTATAATATGCTTGGAGTTTCAATATACTACTGACTAGAAAGCACTGCAGAAAGGATTATGGATCAACCCCCCCCCCCCTTACCTGTGGGCTGAATGGCTTTGGAGAGTACACATTTGCATTAAAGTTCTTCTTTGTTCTTTGCTCCCCACTTCTAAGGACTTCTTAGCACACCACTGTGGAGGAGACCTGCAGTAACTATCACTTTCTAAACCCGAGAGTGTCAGTTACAAAGTGAAGGATTAAGGCTGCCAGACAGAACACATGAGGCCCACCTGAATTTCATGTAAACAACAGAAACATTTTAGTATGTGTTGAAGTGTTGCATGAGCATCTGTTTTATTGTTGATATTTTGATTTGTTTGGGTTTGCTGCTGAATCTAAAAACCTTACAAAGAATATTCTTTTCACTGGTTAGCATACAAAATATAAGTAGTTAAGGAATTCCTGTTTGGCTAAGTCTGATTAAAGCTCATCTGTACTAAAAGAAATAGAGCAGATCCACACTGTACACTAGCCCTGAGCAACTCTCTCTATTCTTTCAATCCCAGAGTACCTACTTCATAAGTCCTCTGTCCTCCCTGTCTTCCTCTCATCTGGTCCCCATGTCACCTGGAAGGCCAGGAGACACTTGTCCTGACATTCCAACTTCCTCACACTCTCCTGCAACCCATTTTCTGCATAATCTACTTACTTTCTAAATGGCACCAGAGCACTAAGAGCCTACACTTCCTCCTTTCATGCTAAGGGTGTGGTCTATTGCCTCACATGACTTGACGTCTCACTTTTGTAAGGATGTCATCTCTTCACAATGTGGATTCTGATTGTATTTCAACTTTGCGTTTTTACTGTGTCTATTAGATCAAACCAACTCCTCCTCTTAGAAGCCCCTTTCTTACTGTTCTGGGGGCTTAACTTACTCTTTCCTTAAAACATCCCCCTCCTGATGAAAGACTCATCTTTAATATGATTTATGGATTCAGTGCTGGGTTTTTTTTTTTTTTTTTTTTTTTTTTTTTTTTGTCATCTTGGTGCAAGGACCATCTAAAAAGAAGAAACCCCCAACTGATGAAATGTCTCTATCAGACTGGTCTATAGGCAAGTCTGTAGGGCACATTCTAGATCAATGGCACACAAGACAAGATACCCACTATGGATCATACCACCCCTGGGCAGGTAAATCTGAATTGTGTAAGAAGGCAGGCTGAGCAACCATAGGAAGCAAGCCACTAAGCATCAATCCGTATCCTCTGCTTTAGTTCCTGCCTCTGGGTTTCTGCCCTGCTTGGGTTCCTGCCTGACTTCACTCAGTGATGAACTATGACTTGAGATTTATAGGATAAAGTAAACCCTTTCCTCTCCCAGGTTTGCTTTTGGTGGTGGTGTTTATCACAGCAATAGAGAGCAAACTAGGCAGAATCTCTTTCAGACTGAAGCCCATCTTCTACACTAGTCCAAGAACTCCCAAGAACAAATAGCCTTCTGCTAATAGTCTCCATGCACACAATAGTGACGTCTGCTTTTCTCTCTGCTAGAGCGTTCATGCCAGGGACAAAACCAGCTATGCAACCTGTCAGTGTGCAACAAATGCCCTCTAAACAAATAAATGTGTGTGAAGAAAAACAACTGCAGCATCCTGGCAGAAACCTTGGAGACGACTGATGCTGCCTGGCATATTCCAGGCAACATGCTCAATAGGGACAGAAAAATCCTAACACACAAAGAGTTCAGTGACAGCCTATACAGCCCAGAGGGTGAAACTTCAACCATGGGCAGTTAGAGCACCTTCCTTCCTTTTCTGAGGGTGAAGAACATGGCATATTTTAAGAGGATGAATTAGTGTGTTTATTGAACTACATCCCCTGTGACAAACCACATGTCTCATCAAAGTTACAGCTGTCTGTGATGCCAGGAAAGCCTCTCCAATCAGCAGTGTACATGGGTGAACCTAACATATTGAACCATGGTGATTTATGGTAACAATTAAGAACATATTACCAAAGTCTATTTCACCATTAACACCCCGGGGACAGGACTACTTTTAAATCTTCCATCTGTTCCCTCCCTAAAGCCTTGGATCTTGGCTATGGATCTAGAGATTATAAATTTCACAATGAATGAGAAGTGTAAGAAGAGTCTTGAACAGCAAATAATGAGTTTAGCCAGCATCTCAACTTCCGAACAAGATTTACAATGTCAGGCTGCCTGAGGCAGGGGAATCCATTCTGAAGCTTATTGCCTCTATCACTTGCAGTTTCAGCTCTGGGTGTGCAAGTCTGTCTCTCTGATAGGATGCTTTATGGAAGCCTATATGCATTGCTTCAATGGGTCTGTCCAAGACATGGCGACCAGAAAGCAATAGCTGCCTGTGAAGGTTCACCTTTGTTGGCTCAACTGGGTTTAGAATATCTGTGGAAACAGACATCTCTGAGTGTGAGGAACTTTCTAGATGAGGTTAACCAAGTCAGGAAGATCCACTCTGAATATGGACAGCATCATTCTACGATCTTGGCTTCTCCGGGTACTGTGAAAAGTGGAGAGCTGGCTGAGTACCAGCACCTCCCTCCCTCCGTCTCTCCTTTCCCCCACCCCTGCTTCCTGATGCCAGCTACAATATGACCAACTGCCTCAAACTCTTACCATCAAGATTCCGCACCATGATGATACTCAGAATGTGAACCGAACCCTTCCCTTCTTAAGTTGCTTTCTGGTGTTTTATGGCTGTAACAAGATGAGTATCAAATACGCTGTCATTTCCAGAGACAACACCCAGCACCTACAGTCTCTACATGTCACTCAACAGGCAGACACTGGAGTTCACACTCTGCTCCTCTGATCAGAAAGCTCAATGGCTACCCTCCCAAGAGCTCTGGAACCAGTTAGTTCTTGTCCTGGACTCCCATTTCTAACAGATATCTTCAAAGGAACATGAGCAAAACTAATTGTTAGCGACTTTTAGAAGAAATGACAGGATTCAAGAGACAACTATATCTCCATCAGATTTTATCAAACTATGGTTCATAGCTCATCTCTGTCAATATTATCTGGATCATTTTCTAGAGAAAAAAAATACTTTTCCCCACGTTGCATACATGTCCTCAAAGTTGAAGCATTCTATCCTGCAGGGAAGCAGCTTAAGCCAGAAAGTAAACAATTCCAAATAGTTTCAGGGCTTTTCTCAAACTGACCAGATTCACTAGATCCCTCCTTCCCAGAGTAAGCAATGAAGGCAGTAGAGGTTTAGACCAAGTGAGTCACTGGAAAGAACACTCCAACCTGTTGAGCTGTCTGCAGGCTGTGCGGTGTGTTTCAGGTCTCCAGCTTTGTAAGCCTGTGCTGGGGTGGGCTTTTGTGATGTGGCTGTTTTGAGCTATTGCTGCCCCATAAATAGCCTTTCACCCATATTGCTGTATGTAACCCCAATAAAACTCATTTGTTCATCAAGTTGGACTTCGGTTGGATCTGTGCTTTGGTCTATTGCAGACTCCCTGTCTGGGATGAGTTGTATTTCTTCAGGGAAAGTCTTGTCACACAACAACCCAGACCTACAAAATACAAACTTCTGGGGAGGAGATTTAGGAATCTGTATTCTCATTTTGATTTGAAGAGGCTGGAGGGCAGAGTCTTGTGTTTCCTAGTCTAACCTCAAACTCATTAAGTACCCAAGAATGTCACTGAACTTCTGATCCTCCTGCTTCTACCTCCTGAGGACTAGAAATACAGACATTCTTCACAAATCCCAGTTTATGAGGTGCTGGAACTTGAATCCAGGACTTTGCATATCCTAGACAACAGCTCTACTGGCTGAGACATATCCCCAGTCCTGGAATCTGCATTCTTCACATGGTCTACAGAAAACCCCAGTGTTGGGGAAGACTGATTTAGTTATGTTGACATGGATGAAAAGGAAAATCTCCTCTAGACAGAGCCCTCACGTATCAACAGAAAATATATCTCTTCTCTTTTGGCTGTTTTTCTCAGAGAAGATAACTATAAAAGTTCCTGACACATGTTCATTCTGTGAAATATTTAGTCATTGTTGGACCACCCACTAGCATGACAATTTTGCTATAAAATTCCAGTTCTCTTTTGAGATGAAATGTGTGGCTACAATGTATGTATGCTACTAGTTGGTAAAAGTTTTAAATACTAAAGTAACGAATTTTAGTATTATAAAGTAACTAATGAAAAATCCATGAATTTCAGGGACTGCAGAAAGCTGGGAAAGAAAAATATTTTTACTGTGCTTATAGACAATATAACCTCCTTCTTGCCCCCAGGCTTCCCAAAAGGAGAGTCTCATATGGCTTGGCTCTCTCAGAGAAGTTATTAGATATTGGCCCTAGCTCCAAAGAAGGACCCAGATTTCTAATGTCAGTTATTTATGAGACTTTCAGGCTACAGTGTTTTTTTTTTCAGACATTAGTGAACCATCAAATGCTATATGCATTGTACTCCTACACAGACAGACATAGTCACACACAAACACATACACAGACATACACACATTTGACAAGGATTCCAAAAGAAATATGGTAGATCAATAAGTACGAAGATTTCTTTTCTGGTCACCAATGTTTTAACAATAAACTTCAAAAAGTCTTATGATGAGGTTAAGGAAATGGGTCAGTTGGTAAATTGCTTGTCACACAAGCATGAAGACCTGACTTTAAGCCTCTGGGACACATGAATATAAAAAGACAGGCATGGCAGCATACCTTAGTAACTCCACTTTTAGAGGTGCAAAAATAGGATCGCTGGTACTCACTAGCCACCAAGTGCAACCAACTGGTAAGTTTCAGGTTCAATGAAAAACCCTGTCTCAAAAAGCAAGGGGGGGTGTGATAGAGGAAGACACTCAGTATTGATCTCTGACCAGCACACACACACACACACACACAGACACACACACACACATACACACACACACACACACACACACACACACACACACACACACACACACACAATCTATAACGTATGAGCATTTCTCTAACAGGATGCATTTTCCTGGCATGAACTGGATGTGATAGAAGAATTGTGATAACAAACATTTACTGGGAGTTTTCTTCATGCTCAGGGATTTTACATGCACCATGGGTGATCCCTAATACACTGTTATAATTTAGATGATCTTTTTTCTTCACTTTACAAACAGGGAAGCAAACCCTTAAAAAGACTTACCAGGAGTACATAGTGGAGAAAGGAGGTGGGTGGAAATTGAAATCCCAGTGGCCTGAATTGTCAGAATTGTGGAAGTCAGGTCATCCTAACCTCCTGCACAAACTTGACGAATGTTTGTTTGTATGTATGTGTTTGTGTATGTGTGCATGTATGTATATGTTTATATATGTGTGACTGTATATATGTATGCATGTACATATTTCTTTATTGGTTTTTTAATTGTCATTGTTTGACAGATTTGTACATTTCTATAATAATGAATTTCAACATGTTCACATTTCATTTTCTTCTCTCACACCCTCCCTCTCTTTTTTTTTCTGGAACATTGCTTATCAACAAATCCCCTTGCCTACTTTTATGTCTTCTTTTTTGTGTGACCCATGGAGTTTAGAGTTTCTTGCCTCAGCATGGGTGGCATGTTACGAGAACAATGGTAACTTAGCAGTGCCTACATCACTGAAGAAAATGATTCCCTCCCTCAAAACCATCAACTGTCAATAGTCTGTCAGGGAGGGCTGGGGGCTCATCAGCCCCTCCTCAATACATGATGGTGTGTGTGTGTGTGTGTGTGTGTGTATGAGAGAGAGAGAGAGAGAGAGAGAGAGAGAGAGAGAGAGACAGAGACAGAGACAGAGAGACAGAGACAGAGAGACAGAGAGAGACAGAGAGAGGGGGTGGAGAGAGAGACAGAGAGCAATCCTGTAGGAAGCCACAGACTTACATCAGTTATCTCTCTCCATTGCTCTCAACCTTAGTTTTTGAGACAGGATCTCACTGAAGCTAGAGCTCACTGATTCAGCAAGACTAATTGGCCGGCAGTCCCTGGAAATCCTCTTGTCTTTGGGACTATCTGGGATTGTAGATGGGCACCGCCACACCCAGCTTTCTCATGTGGATGCTAAAGATGTGACTCAGGTCCTTGTGGTTTCCGTGTAAGCTCTTTACTAACTAAGTCATCCCCACAGCCTTAACCTTTCCCTTTTTAAGTTGGTTGTCTTAAAAAAACTAACACTGTGTAATAAGTCAGTGATGGAAATGGAGTTACACACCTTTGCCATATAACATAACCTGATTGGAAACATGGCCTATGCCCCACCTCTTCCACAGCAGAGGTTACAGCAGGTCACATATCCTGCGACACTAAAGAGGAAGGAATCATCAAAGCTACCTCAGCAGTGAGCAGGGACCCAGAGACTTATATCAGAATCCTGTCAGCCACAGAACACTCCATCTGTAACACGGGGTTGGGGCTGAATATGGTTCTCAGGTTGTAAGGATCTCACATTCAAAGCCTTAAAGATACTACCTGAACACAGACAAACTCATGAGCATCTTTTTTCCTGCCTTGTTAAGAAGATTCCTGCCACATCCCATCCAGATCAGAGCATCATCTGGTCTTGTCCAAGTGATCTGGGATATTGCTTCACAGACAGGAACTTCTCTTCAGTATCTCCGGGGATCTTCGTGGATCAAAGCCCTCATTGCCTGTGACATCATAAACCATCTCATCAGGGTCTAACATCTCTGTCATCCCACATACATGTGAAAATATTTCCATCAGAAGTATTGGAACCTCCAAGCCTACAAGCTCCAAACACTGATTTGCTTCCATTCAACAGTCACCCCACAGTTTTTTAAAGGTATGTCCAGGGTATGATGATGAGAGTAGGCTTTCCCCTGGGAAGGTGTGCACTGGTGATAACCTCGGCACTTTCTGTCCCTGTGCCTCTCCTCATTTAGGTTCGATCTCACTTTTCCCCGTTTAACATAAGATTGGGTCCATTTTCTAAGAACAGTTGTATCCAGCTTTGATGTTAAAAAAAATGTGCCTCACTGACCCCTTGCTTCCCGCTCAGGGATCTCCAGGCTGAGCCTCCCTATCTTCATCCGCTTGCCTTATCTGTCACTTAGTTTCTCGATTGCTCCCTGTCTCCTGCAACCAGTTCTGAATGAAAAAAATAAAAACCAAGTCCATTTAATAATGTTCCTGTGTGCACAGGTGTACATATGAGCACACACAAATGTAATGAAAAGATCAAATTACTGTCATTACACAATTAAAAATAACACAATAGTATTAATGGTGATATTAATAGCTAATATTTTGGAGTTTTTTTCTACATTCTAGGATATATTTTAAGATCTTTGTATACTTTAATCCTCATTTCTGCAATCAGGAAACTAGAACACAGAGATAGTAAGTAATATGTCTAAACTAACACAGTTCATGATTGACAGCTGAGCTCTACACAAAAGTTGTTGAACCCAGTTCATCCCTTTAGCCCATTCACTATTTGGCCTCTCCACATACATGATACAGGTGAAAGCAGTAGTCCACACCCAGAAATAAGCATCACATCCCAATGCCAGGGTAATATGGTACACAAAACCAAAGGGGAGAAAGTTTCTCTCAGCACTCCTCAGGAATGTGAGGAAGAGTCCACAAGACGGGCTCTTCTGTAACAATGAAGAGTTCCTGGTGTTGCTTTTAGATCATCTAGTTGATAATAGACTATAAAGACATCAGACCAGATCCAAATGGGCACATGAGAAAAGACGGAGGGGTAATAGAAAGAATATTTGTGATAATAGAGTCAAGCATGGCTAAGTCTTAACCCTGGTCTTGGCTCCCGTGTCTTCTTAGATATTGAGGAAACTTGGACTCCTGCTTGGCTCTAATTTTTATTAATGCAATGAAGTTCTATTCCTGAAAGTAAGCTCATCTTCATAAACAGAATCCTGCCTGTTATTCACTGAAACATGGCAAAGGCCCACATAATCTGAAAAGTGTTATTTAACTATTTTTAATTTTGTTGTGTTGTGTGTCCCAAAACTGTAACATCAAGATTCAAAGTCACCGAACAAAAGCTGATCTTACCACTGTGTCTCTGGTACTCCCCATCAGTGTGTCCTTTCCCAAAGAGCAAAAACTCTTACATCTTTTAATTTGTTATTGTCTCTGGAAGAATCCAGCTTCATGATTCAAAAAATATTACCTATCAAGCTCCTCTGGAGGCCGGCGCAGGAGGATAGCCAGTTCAAGGTCTACAGACTGTTGTAACTGCGCTGCAGACTGAGCCTGAGGTTCTCAGACAGAACTTGCCTGGCTATTCCCCATGCTCAGTCTCCACTGAGTCCAGAGCAGAATGAGACTGCAAACATCCAATCATTCTCTAACTCCCCAAATCATCCATTTCATATGCGTCAACCCAATCACAGGAAAACTCCATCAGATGATTACATACCCTGAAGTATGATTACATACACTGCAGATATAATCTGAGGTAACAGCCATGCTGGGGAAACATGGGGTTCTTCACAAAAGTGGAACAGAGATCACAGCCTGAGTCCTAGGCTAGACATAGACTGAAAAGCCACACGAAGGAGGAATCAGTCTTCTGACCCCTCCCCTCAGTTAGCCGGAGTGGGCTAGGAAGACAATCCAAGAAGTTCCTTGTCCTGCTCCTTCTCTGGGAGCTGCCAGCACAGGGCTGCTGTTGTGCTCAATTCATGCATGCTAATGTGTCTTCAGTTCTTTATTATGGTAAAATATGCATGACATAAACTGACCTTAGAAATTCAGTACAGTCTTAATCTCAAGCATCCTTATGCAGTGCATTTCTTCATTATCCTAAACTGAAGTTCTATACCCATTAAATGACTCCTAATTCTCCTGCCCAAGTTCCTCCCAATCACCACTCTAATTCTGGCTCTCTAACTTTGACAGATGGCATTAGTAGAAATGTGCATGCAGATAGTGCTGTTCTGCGACTGGCTTTTTTCACTCAGCACAATGTCTTCAAGGATTTTATTAGGTGTATTGTGTCATGTGTCTGAATCCTATTTTTTCAAGGTTAAATCGTTTTCTAACATGTGGATCACATTTTGCTTGCCCGTCGTTCATCAGTGGGCATCTGAGTTGCTTCTATCTTTATGTTACCATGCAGTGCTGCTGAGAATATACATTTGTATGGTTGACTTCCTGTGGTCAATTCTTTTGGCCATATATCCAGAAACAGGATTACTGGTCCTCATGGTAATTTTATTTGTAATGGTTTTTCTTCATCCTAACTACAATTGTCCCTGTCCCCTTTCCTCCAAGTTTCACCTCCCCTCCCCTCCACATCCCCACCCACTCCTCCTCCATTTCTTGGCTATCACCCTGCCATGGCTTATCAAGCTGTAGTGCAAGACACATCCTCTCCTATTAAGGCTAGATGAGACAACTCAGCAGGAGGAAAAGGTCTCAAAGGCAGGCAACAGAGTCAGAGACAGCTCCTACTCCCACTAGTAGGAGTCCCATAAGAACACCAACCTACAGACAACTGTAATATATGTTCAGAGGCCCTAGGTCAGTCTCATACAGACCCCCTGTTGTTCATTCAGTCTCTGTGAACCCCTATGAACCCAACTTAGTTGATTCTGTCGGTTTTCTTATGTCCTTGACCCCTCTGACTTCTATAATCCTTCCTCACCATTTTTAGCAGGATTCCCCAAGTTCTGCCTAATGTTGGCTATGGGTCTCTACATCTGTTTCCATCAACAGATAGGTGAAGCCACTCTGATGACAATTGAGCAAGGCACCAATCTATGAATATAGAAAAATATCATTAGGCTTTATTTCATTGATTTTTTTTTTTTTGGTTGTTCATTTTTTGACAGTAGTGTTTGATTCTATTCTAGGACTCTGGGCCAGCCTCTGGTCTCTAGCCCTCCAGGCAATGTCAAAGGTAGGCTCATGGTATGGGGTCTCAAGTTGGACCAGTCAGTGGTTGGCCACTATCACAAGTTTAGTGCCACCTTTTACCCCAGTGCATGTTATTCACCCCAGGATAGCAAGGCAAATTGTAGACTGAAGGTTTCATAGCTGAATTTGTGTCACAATCCCTCCACTGGAAATCTTACCTGGTTACAAAAGATGGATGGTTCAGGCTGAATATCACCCCAACTGTAATTTTTTATAAGCTATCTTATTTTGATTTTTTTTTTAGATATTTACATTCCAAATGCTGCTTTTCCTCCCGGTCCCCTTCCCAGGGTTCCTTCCCCCATATCCCCTCCCTCTCACCTCTGAGAGTTACTCTTCACCCCCTCTCCACCACCCTGGTGCATCAAGTCTGCAGGATTAGGCACATTCTCTCCCACTGAGCCCAGACAAGGCTGCATGTGTTCCAGGGGCTTTGGACCAACCCACATATGCTCTTTGGTTGGTAGCTCAATCTCTGGGAGATCCTGGGGGTCTAGGTTAGTTGAATCTATTGGTCTTCCTCTGAGGTTGACATCACCTTCAGGGCCTTCAGTCTTTCCCCTAACTCTTCCATAGGGGTCCCCAGACTCCAACAAATGTTTGGCTGTGGGTATCTGTATCTGTCTCAGTCAACTGCTGTGTAGAGCCTCTCAGAGGACAGTTAGGCTAGGCTCCTGTCTGCAAGCACAGCGTATCATCACTAACAGTATCAGGGATTAGTTCCTGTCCATAGGATGGATCCCAAATTGGGTTGATCGGTGGTTGGCTATTTCTTCAGTCTCTGAACCATCTTTGTCCCTGCATTTCTTTTAGACAAGGCCAATTTTAGGTTGAAAGTTTTGTAGATGGTTTGATGTTCCCATCCCTCCACTGGGGGTCTTGCCTGGCTACTGGAGGTGTTCTCTTCAGATTTTATATCTCCACTATTGGGCATTTTAGCGTAAGTCAGTCACGTTGACTCCATGCAATCATTTAAGATTACTGTTTTTTATGGAGACACCATGTCTAGCACATTGGCCATGTACAAAGTTCTAGCTTCTCAGCACTCTCACTGTTGCTTGTTTTTTAATTTTCATTGTGATTTTGATAGCAGCTATAATAATAGTCTCAGGTAGCATCTAATTGTATCTTTAATTTCTGTAATGATAGTTATATAGAACATTTTTTCATGTTACAAACTTTGAAATCTTTGGAAGAGATAGCTAGTCAAGTCCTTCGCTCATATTTTAAAGGTCATTTTTTAAGACAAGTCTTATGTAGCCGAGGCTAGCCTCACATTCACTGTAGAACAGAGAAGTCCTGCCTCCTCCTGCCAAGTGATGTGATCATAGCAGCATACCACAAAGTTGGGCTCCTCACTCATTTTAAATATCAGATTGATTGCATTATTGGATGGCAGACTTGTTTATGTTCTAGACATTTATTTCTTATTAGCTATGACTTAAAAATGTTTTCTTCCATCCCATGATTCATTTGTCCTGAATGCCCTTAAGTGTTTCACTTTGATCTACATATTTTCCCATGGTGTCATACTGTGCTTAGATTTTCCAAAGGCAGACTTGGGACTTGGGAATCCTAAAGGGACCAGGGTTGCTGTGACAGTGGAGAGGTCAGAGGTCAGTGTGAGGACTCCCTTATCCATAGAAATAGAGCAAAGCTTCAGACCCTATTTTTTCTATTTTAATTCCAGTGTGCTTTGGTCTTCTACCTGAACCACTTTAAATTCGTTTTAATTAGCTCGGCATTGACTTACTCATCCCTCCAAATAATGACAGGGAAGCTGGATTTTGGTGGAGAAGCTGATATCATGTGAGTGGCACATGGGTATTAATTGATTGAAGGGGGAAGGCAGTAATTTATTCAAGGCAAAGGAAGGAGAATATGCAAGTGCCCTGTGGTCAAAGTACAAGGAGAGAGAAACAATAGAAAAACAAAGCTCCCCAACTGACTGTTAAGAAAGGGAAGAAAGGAAGCAAAGAGATGAGGCTCCAGCCTGGAACACAAGCAAGGCTCTGCCACAGAAGGATTCCCTCAGGAGTGTGGGTCTTCGTTAATAAAAGGTTAAGCCCTAGTTCCTTCCCTGATCCCTGAAGGCTTTCGCCCTCTGCTTTCCTCAGTCCTAAGCATGGATAATGGGCTCCTCAGATTTCCCTCAGAAGTTGAAGATTCCCATTCAACAATACAGACAAGCATGACATTGCTGTCACCAAAGCCTGAAGACAGAAATGCTTAAATTAGCTCAGAAATCTTTCATATGTCAAAACTGAGGAGACAGAACCAGGCAAAAGAGGCACAAATTAAACTAATTAAATAACTGATTAAATACACGGAGCACAAAGGCCCCATTACTACATCTTGGATGGACTTTGAAAATGCCATGCCAGGCGACAGATGTCAGTCACAGAACCCACCTGTGACCCACTTCTGGGAAGAGGCCAGAATAGGCATTTCAGCAGAAAGCTTGGAGACTTGTGCATGGCTTCTTGGAGCTGAAGGTTGTGAGTAGATAGGAGCAAAAGAGCAGAAGATTCAGGGTTCCAAAGCTTAAGATGGTTTGTAGTTATGACTGAATAGTCCTGGGGCTGAGAAAAACTTGAGTTTAGTTTTTGGGTGGGTAAAGTAAGTGTTTGACACTCTGTAAGCATAACAGACAATAGTAATTAAAGTGTTGAGGGTATTTGGTTTTGAGGCAGTCTCACTATGTAGCCCAGGCTGGCCTGAAATTCAATAGCTATACCAGACAGACTGGCCTACAATCCACGGAGATCTGCTTGCCCCTGCCCTCCAAAATCTGGGATTAAAGGTGTGACCCTCCATACCCAAACCAGCATATAAAATTTACTTATTACTTTAAGAAGTCTAATATGAGGCTGGAGAGATGGTGTCTTAACGAGGGTATTATTGTTGTGAAAAGACACCATGATATGGCAACTCTCATAAAGAAAAATGTTTAATTGGGGCTGGCTTACAGTTAGGAGGCTTAGTTGGTTATAATCGTGATGTGAATCATGGCAGCATGCAGGCAAGCGTGGTGCTGGAGAAGAAGCTGAAAGTTCTACATCTTGATCTTCAAGCATCAGAAGGATACTATATTTCACACTGGACATATCTTGAGCATAAGAGACCTCAAGACCTTCACCCACAGGGACACACTTCCTCCACCAAGGCCACACCTTCTAATAGTGCCACTTCCCATGGGCCAATCATATTCAAACACATGGACCTATGGGGGCTATACCTATTCAAATGACCACAGATGACCTGGTAGTTATTTGTGGCACTGTTGACTCTTGCAGAGTTTGGTTCCCAGGGCTCATACTGAGTAACTCCAGCTCCAGGGTATCTGACCCCTTCTTCTAGCCTTCATGAGTATAGGCAACATTTTGCATTCCTCTCTCCTCTCCTCTTCTCTTCTTTTTCTCTCTCTCTCCCTCTCTCTCTCCCTCTCTCTCTTCCTCCCTCCCTCCCTCTCTCTCTCTCTCTCTCTCTCTCTCTCTCTCTCTCTCTCTCTCTCTCTTTCTCTCTCTCTCTCTCTCTCTCTCTCTCTCTCTCTCTCTCTCTCTCTCTCTCTCACACACACACACACACAAATTTTAAGAGAGATAGAAAGCAGATATGGGGCACATAAACACAATTATTAAAAATTAAAAATAAATCTTTAAAAAATTGAACCTTGTTTGTAAGAAGCCTAAATTTTTTTAGGACATTTGGGTGTCTTTCCAAAGCTGGTCTACCCCTCTCTGAATGTTCCAACCATGATGCATTATTTATATTTTAGGACTTCACTGATGATGCTGTGCTATATATAAATTCTAACCATGGTAAAAAGATGTAAGGAATGCTACAAAGCTGACATGCAGAAAAGGCACATGCATTGTTATCAGGAAGGACACATCACCAGACAGAGAAGGGCCATGTCACTAAAAAAAGCAGTCTGATCTTCATGAAATTGTCTAAAAGAACAAAAGAGATCTCCCTGAGATACTTTCAACCATTAGAAATACAGGGTGTTTCCTCATCACCATTGGGAGGAGAAAATAGTAATTGCACAGCCCCCTGTGAAAGCATCACTCTTCTTCAGCATCCTGTGCTGCACACAACTGCCTGTGTCATCTCTTTGTCATGTATCTTTGGTATTCCTGGGTGGAAAAGTACAACCATTACCTTATGAGCAAAAAAGCAAAATGTGAAAGAAGTAGGTGAGTTCCCGGCATCTGCCCCTCTCAAGCTTGGTGGAGGGGTCACACCCAGATGAGTGTGAATTGGGTTCCTGTTTCAGCATGCTCAAAGCTTCCTTTGCCTCATTCCACAGTGGATAAAAAGTGTCCCTGGCAGGCTAGATCCCTCACTCAGTATGACATGCTCACTTCACATACTCCTCTGTTCACAAACTCCAGCCCCTGAGTCAACCCTACAATCTGTAAACTATCAAAAAACTGGATAGAATGGAGAAAAAGAAGACAGATGGACCATAAGAAGACAGATCTGGTTAGAGAGTAAGAATAGAAAAGGGAGGAAGAGAAAGGGCCATCTCTCTCAAAAGAGCTTCTATGGACTAAGATAGTTATTTCCTGCTCATTTTCCTTGAGACATTCACTTTTCTCATTCAAAACTTACATTTCTTTTTTTAATTGAACAACTTTATTTTTTAAAAAAAAGATAAATGTACAGATATTAAAAGCATTTTTGCATAAAAGTATATGAATATATTTTTGTCAGTACTTGACTTTTTTTAAGTTTGGATAGTGTGCATTAAAAGACCTTCCTTATCCATTCCTTTTCTAAATAGTTTTCATACTTTAATTTATTCTTGGATAATTCATGTAGGTATACAATGTATCTCAGGTATGTCCATGCCTACTGCTTCCTACTCCCTAGACACCTTCCATATATGATTCTCCATTTTATATCTTCTCTTAATTTTTTTACTTATTTTATTTATTTACTTATTTATTTATTTATTGTGTGTGTGTGTGTGTGTGTGTGTGAGAGAGAGAGAGAGAGAGAGAGAGAGAGAGAGAGAGAACCTGCTTATCTGTCATGTGCATCACCTGCATGCAAGCCCCCACATAGGTCAAAAGAGGGTGCCAGATCCCCTGAAATTACAGTTACAGGCAGTTGTAAGCCACCTGATGTGAGTGCTTGGAACCAAACCCAGATTGTAAGAACAGCAAGTGCTCTTAAACACTAAATCATAACTCCAGCAAATGCCACCTCAATTTTTAGAATAACTCACTAAGTCCAACTAGTAATTCTTATGTGTGCGGAAGTGTAGGGTCATCCACTGAAGCATGAACAATCTATCAGTAATCACTCCCCAAGGAAATATGACTCCCCACTTCCCAATAACTTCTCAGCAGCCTTGTGAGTCCCTCCCCATGTATGCTAGTATATCGATTGGCTTGATCTTGTGCAGATCTTGTGCAGGTAAGCACAGTGGCTGAGTTCATGAGTGTAGTACCATATAATGTTCAGAAGATAACTTTTTACAGCTCTATTCCCCAAAATGCTTTAAATCACGGTATAATGGTTGTACATATGGGAGATCATGGTGTGGCATTTCACCCTGTGTATACAATCTATAAGCATCAAATCAGGGTAATCCATATATCCATAATACCAAGTATTTATCATTCCTAATGTTGGGAATATTCAAACTCCTTTCTTCTATTAAAATATAAATGCATTATGGGTAAGTACAGTCTCCCTAATGTGTCACACATATATATGATTTAGGTTTTCTTTTCTCAAGAACTTGTTTTGAATTTGTAATTCTCCTGTCTCAGCCACCCGTGCTGGGATTAAAGCTGTATACCACCATACCTGGCTTCTAATAATCTCTTTGTGCCTGACCATCCTTTCATTTATTCATCCTCCTCTCCTAGATGCTGGTGTTTGTCACTTTGCTCTATATCTGTGAACTCATTTTTGAGCCTCCACTTAGAAATAAGGCTGTGTGATTGTGTCTTTCTGTACCTCTCTTGTTCAGCATAAATCTCCTCTGGGCTCATCCATGTTACAACAAATGACAAGGTTTTATTCTTTTTTGTGACTAAGTATATTTCATTGTATAGATACACCATAGTTTTTCCCTTCAAATATAGAGGGACAATAGGCTTCATTCTATATCTTAGCAATTGTACAGTGTTGCCATGATTCCAGTAATGAGAATTTTCTCTGTCAAGCTTTATTCTGGAATCTTGAGTTAGAGAGTTGACCCATGAAATACCCCTTCTATACACAGTTCACACCCTAGGCTGTGAAACTATAGCACCCAGTAACAGAACCAAAACTCAACTTTTTACCATCTGAGCTCCATGGTGGAATCAGGAAAGCATTGAAAGAGAGAAAAAAATCATCCAATCAGCTACAACATAAAAGCAAGTAATGAGCCAAACCAAAGAGCCACAAATACAAACTATGAGCTGGTGTGTATTTACTAATATCTCTCTTTGTCCTGCTTCTAAGGAATCTTCTGCATGCATGGGTATGTGTTCATGCATGTGTCACACATAAAGAAGGATGAGCATTGAAAATGGAGAAGGATCAAGGGACTCCAGGTGTCACACATGGCCCGACCTCTATGAAGAACTGACTAGTGAAGTTATCCCTCCTCCTTGAACCACATTTGCTTCTCTGCTCACTTGTTGTGAATTCATTTATTTGTTCACTTGTTATGAATTCGTGCCTTCAATATAAGGCAAGTGCCTTATACTGGTATCTACAGGCCACATCATTATACCAGTATCTTCACATTCAAAGCCCCAGGAACATTCTTGATAACAGGCATAGTTCTAGAACCTATACTCTGTCCTCCAGGGGAAGGGGAAGTACCTCAAATACAGCCTTGAATTGCTATGCAGCAAAATAACCAGCTCCTCATTAAATCAGGTTACAGTTAGGAGGATTTGAATAGCCAAGGAAATTGCAACTCACTGCCCACTTCCCTACCAATCTTCTATACAATGACCATCCACAGGTTTGTTGTCATGACAGGCTACCTTTAGCAAAAAAGCAGAAGCCAGCTCTTTAGCTTTCCTCTTTAGCTTTCATTAAGCCCAAGGCTTCTTTGTTTACTG
Organism: Micromys minutus; assembly: GCF_963924665.1. Lineage (NCBI taxonomy): Eukaryota > Metazoa > Chordata > Mammalia > Rodentia > Muridae > Micromys > Micromys minutus. The sequence continues at coordinate 79,850,510 of NC_137971.1, forward strand.
GCCCACTCAACACTTGTACTTGAACTAGAGCTTTGAGCTCCCCTGTTCATCCTCCTCTGCTTGCTAAAAATTCTATTCTAGATTAATGTTTATTTCCTCATAAGGAATGGAAATTGAAGTCTCTTTTCTCTTATGTTCTCCATGACCCGCAGAGGAGGAGACCCAACAAAACACCAACAAGCGAACAAACCTGAGCTTTCAAATTAACAAAAAGGAGGGAGAAGTGGCAAACTGAAGCAGTTTTATTCAGATGCAATAGATTCCTTTGCTTGCAGTTAAAATGATAAGCAAACTCATTGGAAGGTAAGTATCCGCTGAAGATCACCCTTGCCTTGCAAGTGTGTAAATATCATAGGGAAATTATTTTCTCTCTGCACAGAAAGTACTATGAACAGACCTGCTGTGACTCCCAACCAGAATAATGTCTCCTCAGAGGCTCTGCCAGCGTCATACTGATACAGATGAGGATGCTTATAGCTAACCATTGGACTTAAACCGGGGATCCCAATGAAAAAGATAGAGAAAGGACTGAAGGAGCTGAAAAGTTTGTAACCTCGTGGGAAGAACAATATCATCAACCAGCCAAGGCACTGAGGTAAAGCGGGTAATTGAGAGAGGGAGCACCTTCATGGAAGCAAGTTGAGGGGGAAGAGGGAGAGTTATGGGGGGAAGTGTATAACATTTGAAATGTAAATACAGAGAATATCCAATAAGATAAAAAGAAAGAAAAGATCCAAGGCTTGTGGACAAGGCCAAGAAAGGGACTTTTGGCATTTTCCCTCCTCTCTTTTATCCTTCCTCTCCTCTTTTTCCTCCTCTCTTTCCTTCTCTTTTTCCTCTCCCCTTTCTCCCCTTCCTCCTTATCTTCCCCCATCTTCAATTCTTTTCCTTCCCTTACTCCTCTTCTTCATCCTCATTCCCCATTCTGCTCTTCCTATCCCCCCCACTCTTTCTCCTCTTCTTTCTTTCTTAATCCTGCTTTCTCAGGGTGTGGGTGAACAGGAGAGTGGTGCTCACTGTCTGGGGAATCTGGATCACATGTCACAGACCCTCTTGGGACAAGAGAAGCCTATCCATCTCATTTCTCTAAGTTAGGGACTGCCATCATGTTCTCAACTCACAAGCAAGGATTGAGCAGGGCATGGAAACGATTTAGCCTGTAATCCTCCTGCTTAATATTGTTAACTGAATTAGTTGACTGGTTAATTACAAAGCCACACTGCTAATGCTTGTTCCAACAGCTTGTGAAGCGCAGGGGAAATAAAGATGTCCAGAAGGCTTCCTCAGGAGCACAGGCATGTTTGCTTTGTGGAACAAAGTCCAGCAAACATCTGCTTATTCATAACGGTGGCAAGGGTCACAATCAAGGATCCCGGAAGGTTTCTCAGCACTTTATGAAGAATAGCTAATGCCTTAAGCCCAGGGTGCTCTGATCTTGTGAGAGCTCAAAGTGCTCTCTGAGTTAAGACTTTTTCTTCTTATAAAAAAAGTGGGACCCAGTGTTCTGCAAACCATCTACAAGCGCTAGGTGTTCTGTCTGTACTTGTCACACTCTTGGAGAGGAGAGGACAGTGGGAGGTGGTAGATACAAGATGCTAAGCCCTGCTGGGCTCACCCATGTATGGTTTGTGCACCTTAAGAATGTTGAACTTGAAGTCTGGAACACTGGGTGTTCCAATCTTCAATTTATAAAATCCAACCCTCTGGAAAAGCTTCCCAGGAGTGGTTTTTGGATCTGCATTGTGGACAAATGAATCTACGTTCACAAAGTGGCTTTGAGGAAGAGGTTAAGAGAGGGTGTGTGAATGCTCAGGATACCAACAGTTTTCAAATACAAGGGAAAATTATTATTATCAATAGATCTCAACTCTAAACTCAGACTTTTTCTCCCCTCTTCTATTTTCTCCTCCTAGGGAGTATGATAATATCTATGACAAAGATGACTCTGGAAATCATGCCACTCTATTAATTAGTCTTACAGAATGAACTCCACAGTACTAACTTTGTTACAGCACTTCAGGCAGCCTGCCAGCTCAACACTGCTCTTAATCGCTACTTTATTTCTAATCATTGGGCTTAGGAGGAATCAACTTAGGCCCAGAGATTTTCTGATACATCTTGATATAGTAGGATTCAGGCAGCACAGTCCTTCCAGGCTGCTGTTAGACAAAAAGAAGGGAGAGGATGTTGAACAGAGATGGAGTAGCTAGCATTTTATATAAGGCACGAAATTATGTTCATAAAGGTTGTAACGGGATAATGTTTTGTCCACAACAGTTTTCAGTGTTAAACTCTGCTTAGCCTTGAAGAATAGAATGCTTTGAAACTTTCTCCTGTTGTTCTTTTAGTCCTTATGGAAAAGGCATCTAAGATGGTAGATGTATGTATGTATGTATGTATGTATGTATGTATGTATGTATGGACAGATGGATGGACAAATAGACAGACAAACAAACAGATATAATAGGTGACATAATGATTGATGAATATTAGATAATGGGTAGAGAGAAAACAGATAAATACATAAATGATATTGACCTGAAAAATAAATATTTATAGATGGTAAATAATTGATATGAATAGTGGTAGGTGATGGGTGACAGACAGACAAGTCAGTGATACGTTATGAATAGCTATGTGAGAAATAACTGTGGAGGTGTGGTCAACGTAGATATGAATGTGCATAAGATATTATTTTATCACTCTCTCACTTTAAAAAGGCAAAGGAATGAAAGCACTAGGTCATCCCATTCCAGTTCTGATATGCTCTGCCTGATCCAGTCTCCCTTGGCAGTTAGATCACTGGGCTTACTGATTAGAAAACAGGCTTAAAAAGGTGGTGTGTCTGGCTCAAGGGTTCCCAGCTATTAAAGACAGAGGTGGATCTGGACAGCAAGAAACAGAGCTACACGTGAACCCAGGGTTTGACTCTCATGCAGCACAGCCATCTGTGTGAGTTCAAAACGTCAATTCAAATGTTTCTTTCATCTCAATAATAACTGGGACATCCTCTTTTTAAAAATGAGTGTATAAAATAATATAATTACCTCTCCAAAACGCATATTCCCCCCACACATACACACACACTTTTTCCCCCTAGTGAAATCTGTTGCATGCACCAAGGACAAGTTCAGCTGGAGCTCTATGAATCTGCCATGACTAGGTTGATGCTGTATGCCTGTCACCTCATGCATAATAAAGGGACCGCTGTCAGGAGCAGCTCCCAGTCACCTCCATGGCCACATCTCCAAATTGCCCTTGGCAGGGGATGAGCAAAGCATTTCAGCAGACTGCATTGGATCACAGTAACCGCTGTGAGGAGGGGTCTCCCTCCATCCCTAGACTGGTGTTTTGGTTTCTCCCTGTCCCACTTGGTTTTCTCCTTCCAATTGAAGGAAGGAAATTGGCAGCAGGGCCATCTGCAGGGCTGATGAGCAACTGAGAGCAGATTCCTAAATTGTTGAGGTACAAAGCCTGTGAGGATGATATGTGAGTTCAAATCCCACCACTTCGAGCCATGGGTGGAAAGAATAAAATTCCCTATTTGGTCAAATGTGACCTCGAACTCATAGTCTTCCTGCCCTGGATTCCTACCTCTGGAAGCTTGTTTCTGATTTTGCTTTGTTTGAGTGTCCCTAGTCCTGGGGACTGAATCTAGAGTTCATGCAGGCCAGGCAAGTACTCCATCATTGGGCTACACCCACATTCCTTTCTGGAAACTTCTTAGGCTCCTACTTGTTCAACTATAGAAAAGAAATGATGGTTCTGTCCCAAGGGCCACAGTGAGGACTGAGTAACTGTGTTGACAGTGGCTGATGCTTATTCGATATTTATTATTGATCAGACACTCGATGAACAAGATCTGTGCATATAATTCCCACCAAATGGCAGGTGGCAGACAGCCATGTCCTCTGTGAAGAAACTGAAGCACAGGAAGGTAACCTGCCCAATGTCACAATAGGCTTTCATCAAACTCTGGGGACCACCCTCTTAGGAAAGTGTCCAATATAGAGTCAGTGCCTAAAGATTTTAGCTATTCCACCAACTGCTTCTCTGTGCAGGAAGGACAAATGTTACTGAGCTAGGGAAAAGGAATAGGACATCCATTTATTGAACCTTTGCTTTCTACTAACCATTCATTTGCCTTACATGTTCATACCTAATCTCCAAGCTCGGCCTAATGGCAGCACATACCCAACCCTAACCCTTGGAAAGTTGAGGCAGAAGGGTCATAGGTTTAAAGCCAACCTAGGCTATAAAACAAGATTCTGTTTCCACAAAATAAACAAATGAATAAAATCACTGGAGGCTGGTCCCATCTTTCTCCCTTGCATGTTTAGGGAAACTGAACCCAAAGCCTCTCTTAAGACCTTCTCTGAAGCACCTGTGTTTCCCAATCCATGCCATTCACATGTTGTTCATGTGAATCCTGGGCATTCACAGCCCATGGATAAGCTCCTTCCCACTTACACCTTCAACTTGTTCATGGGAGTCTCACTAGCTGTTTACACAGATTGCCCAGGGGCCGCATTAAATGCAGCTTTGGATTCAGCTGGCATTTTCAGCAAACACCCAGGCAGCAATGTAGTGCTGTGCTGTGTGGACAACACGTGGAAGGGTGAGGATGTTCAAGAGCCCTTCAGCCCCTTCGTGTTTTCTCAGTCTTCACCACTTCAGACTTGAGAGGCTTCTAAGGTTGTGCGATGAAGATGGGCCCTTCATCCCAGCTTCTTGGGCTCTCTGGAGACAAATTCTCCCAGCCTTACTCCACAAACACCAGCCACCCACACTGCCATTACTTCCCCCCCACAGCTGTTTCTGTGCTCTTGACACATACTTAATATGTACATTCCGTATGAAATCATTCAGATGCCAGATGCAAACTCCCATCCTTATTAGGTGAATGCAGCTGCAAAGGATAGCTCGACCAGGAATGCCTGCATTTCTGCAATCTCTGACTGGATATTGCCTTAAATGATGTTGGGCCTGATGTCATTAGCTTGAATGTAGTTATAGCTTTCAAAGAATTAGCCCTTTCCATGTTCAAATTTAAATCTGGAAGTGCCTTTCATAAAGTGTCTGTGTGTGTGTTTTAAATCTGCTATACAAAGATATTTTATTATGACATTTTCATATGTGTATTTGTGGGGTCTCAACTTTATATTCAGAACCTCATTACCCTCTCTGACCCACACTTCAGTGTTCTTTTTTCCTCATCCTAAGCAGTGTGTGTGTGTGTGTGTAATGTATATACATACATGTATTTTACATCTAGATTCTGACTATGAGAGAAAATATGTGATACTTGTCCTTTTGGTCTGTCTTACTTCTTTTAATATGATTCTCTCTTTTCCATCAATTTACATGCAATGCTATAATCTCACTCTTGTGTATTGATGGAAAACACCCCAACCATGCATCTTCTATGAACACCCAGATTGCCCTGACAGCCTCTTACTAGGCAGGACTCTACAGTATTGCCTCTCCTTTCTTTCTTTGCCTCTATTTCCCACCTTAGCTCAGCTCTGTTGGCCTCACATTTCTGCTTAGGGGCATTCTCCAGTCTTCCTGGATTATCTTTACCATATGCATTTCTTAGTGTCTTTCCAAAGAGAAAATTCTGTGACCAGGAGACACTCACTAACTCTGCTCAGCATCCTAAAATACAGACTTCATCTTCTACTCTTCTAGATAGTCAAGCCATGTTGGTGAGCCAGTCCAGAGCAAGCCAGAATTTATCTAAGAAAGACTTTGCCTTGTTGGCCAGGTTGTGATTGTCTTGTTCTCCTGAATATGTACATTTGGCTTGTGGCAGAAAAATAAAGCACATAGCATAAGCCAGCCATGATAGCACATCTTTAGTCGCAACACTTGGGATGCAGAGGCAGGAAGATCTCTGTGAGTTCAAGACCAGCCAGGACTACATAGACAGACCCTGTCTCAAAAACAAAGGAAAAATGTAAGTGTGTAAAGCAGTCCCTAACCATTACAGTCTCTTCCTAGTTACAATCCACATCCTAATAATAGCTGTATTGTACCAATACTTAATATGCACCCCATGTTTTCATAAGTACTTTACCACAGTAATTCTTCAACATACAAAGAACTGTAGGAGCTGCTTGGCAGTTCTATCATCTCCAACTACAGATTAAAACTTGAGACACATGAGAGTGTTGCTCAACCTCAGAAAGTGGCCTGTGGGAGCCAAACTTGAACCCAGAATACTCACAACCTTTAGTCTGAAGCACCCACTGTAGAAGGCCATTCTTGTTTGCAGACACATAGCCAAATTTGTTCATTGAAGAATTCCTTCTTGCTTTCATTCATTCCATTCCCAATCACTGCATTTCCTCTGTGTTTAATTTAAAAGTGTGATAGAGTTCTGAAGAAAAGCAGGGGTGCGGGAGACACAGCTTGATTGAAGGAAGAGGAACTCTAGGGATCTACCTTGAGTTGGAAGAGTAAATAAAGAGCTCTGGGGAGGATGAAAGCTGAGCTGGCACTGGGAGGTGATGGGGAAGCCTATGGAGCTAGTGTTGGAGATGAGCCTGAAGACAGGTAGAGCTGAAGCATGTAGATCTAGGGCAGATGCCCTAAATTAGAGACACAGCAACAGCAGGGCATAGACCCCAAAGTCCTATTACTGCAGTAGAATGAAAGGGGAAACACATCTACTGATGGCCTTCTTGTAGCTTCAAAGGTGTCACAGACCAGGACAATGGCTGTGTGCATCTCTATTGCTCATCCTAAGAGGCCACTGGGATTCAGTTATGGGGGCTCCATCCTGATGAGTTTAATGCTAATCACCTCCCAAAGGGTTCGCCTTTAAACAGTAATGCCAGATTTAATTTCCAGCCTTCTTATAGGTTTAAGTTTAAGCATGAGAGGGGGAAAAACATCTTCAAACCACACCAGACTCAGAAAAAAAAAAAAAAACGGAGGCGTATGAGGCAGAAAATCACCCCTGATTCAGCTGCAATTTACACCAATCCTTTTAATGGGTCTTGTTCAAACAACCTTGTAACGCTGAGGAATATAACTTTTCCTTTCTTTTATACTGGAAGTGTCAAAAGCCTCTCTGGCCATTTATTTGATAGAGAGGTTGCTAAACATTATGGCCAATGGCCCCATCCGTCTAGATAATGGCTGACCACTGGTGTCTTGCAGAAGCCCTGAAACTTCACCAGGCAAGAAAAGGAAGTTTCTCTGACCTTTGGACTATATCATGTGTGAATATCAAGCTCACAAAGTCATGGGATGCAGTGGACTCTGGCTTCGTTGGTCAGAGTGGTCTGTTCAACCGTGATTCTGGTGTGGCATTTGAACATCCCTTTGTCTTCTTGAGGATGCTTTGACCAGAAGTAAAACGACTCTTGTAAAGTGATATAGGAATGTTACCCACCTTTTTTGAGAGAGGGTCTCTCATTGGCTTAGAACTCACCAATCAGGTCAGAAGTGTTCGTCAGTGAGTCCCAGGGAGCTCACTGTCTTCCCACAATCTTACATTGAAACACATAGACTTTCTGAATTTGGTGATTCCAACAAGTTTGTTCTGTCATCTTTCAGCTGATATGGCTGCAGAGTGATGTGCCAGGAACACAGGTACCTGCTTCTCATAGTGATACCAGCGTCCAAGACAACAGGCAGTAGGAACATGAGTAGATTGACAAAACACAAGCTCGGAACTGGAGCCAGTACTGTGTCTCGTTTCAGTTGACTGGCCAACTCAGTCTACATATTCCAACAAGAGTCGACAGTCAGGAAAGCTTGTGTGTGTGTGTGTGTGTGTGTGTGTGTGTGTGTGTGTGTGTGTGTGTGTGTGTGTTTACTGAAGTGAAAACTCAGGGCTTCATGTATGCTAAACTGTCTACACTGAGTTCTAAGACTATATAATGCATTGTAATAGGAAGCTTGGGGACCCAGGATAGCTTAGTTAATAAAGTGCCTGCTTTGCAAATACAAGCATCTGAGTTTGATCTCCAGAACCCATGTAAAAGTGCCATGCATGGTGATGTTTGGCTATATTCCCAGTGATAGAGAGGCAAAGACAGGAGAATCCCTGGGGATCTCTTGCCAGCTAGTCTAGCCAAATGAGTGAGCTTCAGGCCAATGAGAGACCCTGTCTCAAAGGAGATGGATAGCATTCTTAAGGGTGACACTCAAAATTTTTTTCTCTGGTTTCCACATACACATGTACACACACACACAGATACATGTATATACTTGTCTGTACACACATATATCTTCACATATTATACATTTACACATTTGCATATAAAATTGAAAACTTAAATATAGATTGGGTCACTTTTCTCACCATTTCTCCTCCTATATATTACCCCCTAACTCTATGTGCACTAAAAATACACACACACACACACACACACACACACACACACACAAACATAGACAAGTGCATATGCATACACATATACCTATACACATATGTGAACACATACATATGCATACACACACACACACACACACACACACACACTCATGCAACTGGAGCTCAGTTAACAAGGCAAGGGGAGGAGTAGTAAAGGCTTTCTGTACAAGAGATAAGGTGCTGGTGCTTTGGGGTCTTAGGAAGAAAAGCATCTATGAGCATCTCTTGAATGAGGACTACACCAGGCAAAACCCTTGTGGAGTTGATTGACTTGATTTCTATCTGAATCACACCCCTAGCATGATGCTAGGCTTGGTGATGGTAACTGATAGCAGACGCAGCCATACATCCAAATCTCACATACCTATCTCAGATTATATGTGGAGCACTTCATCTCCTGGGCTCACACCATCCCAACAGAGTGGAGCAAAAGAGCAGATATCACATCCCAGGTTCCCATGAGAGATCCTCCTCCCCCTCATCTATTTTACTTTTATTTCTCATTTTTTTATTCTTCTCTCATATATTTCATCCCAACTGCAGTTTCCCCTCCCTCCCCTCCCCTCCCTCAAGATCAACCTTGCCTCTGGCTCCCCTCAGAAAAGAGCAGGCTATCCAAGGACATAACCAAACAGCCAAACATGACATAACAAACTACAATAAGAAATCGTGCATCTCTTGAATCAGCCACAATGCTTGGTACTTCTTTGAAGAACCCTTTTTTTGACAAAAACCCACCCAGGCATAAGAGGATGATAATTGCAGTGTCACACACCCAGACCTCAACTGGGAGTTTTCCAGTGAACCCCCAACTACAATTTTCTGAAGTGAAAATATTTTATGGAAAATAAGGATAAGAAAATTTATAGATCAAGGAACATAACTAGTGTACTCTAGTAATTACACACTTAATATTATATGGTAAATACTAGTCAATTGTTTTAAAGAAATAGAACCAATATAATGAATAGATGGAAAATGGATAGATAGATGATGATAAATCGATGAATAGATAGATAGATGGATGAATAGATGGATAGATGGACGGACGAACAGACAGACAGACAGATAGATGTATAGGTCAGTAGACAGGTAGTTGGGTAAATACAGACAAACAAAGAGAGTCAACCACAAAACATGAAGACATGAATGGACCCAGTTCCAGTCTAAGCTCCCAGTGAATGAGCTTGCTTTCTTCGCTACACTGCATATTGTTTATCCTCCGAGGTTTTAATACCTGATTTAATTCTTCCTATAGGATCAGTCCAGGTCAGTCTCAAGATAAACACAGACCTGATTCCTGTGCAGTTTTTCCCACCCTCTCTCAAACCCCTGCCCTACCATTTCCTTCATAGTCAGAGAAATGCCAAGCCCTTGTACTCTATGGATGCTCTCCTCCTGTCCCTGCTAAGTATCTGGGGACCACTTTGCACACACTCCTCAGCTGCAGCTTAAGCAGACACCACAAACCTCTAAGCAGGATTCATTAGCTCTGCAAGAGGTCCTGGCGGTTACCCTCATCACCACTCCTGTATCCAAGAGAAATCCACAGGCTCTGGCAGACAAAAGAGAGCCAGCATCCTCCCCTGCTGCCCTCAGAGGCTGTACTGGCCACCCGAAATACATCAAAGTAGACTCCTGTCCTTGCAAGCACGAACGAGAGCCTGGGGGCTACACTTGCGGCCTGGTCATGCCGTCTCTTCTCACAGTACAGTTTAGCAAATGTTTTCCACACTGTTCTGGGAACTGAGGACCTACAGAGATTTGGTAATTGGCATCCAAAGCCTGTTGCACCCTGCTGCTCTAAGTTCTTAAAGATTTGTCTTTTATTTGAAGAACCAGGGGCCAGAAGCATTAATAAACTAAAGACAACAGATAGAAAACATTTTCATGACAGGAGATTGTTGGTGGAGAATGGAGACTAAGCAGGTGACAAGACATGAGGACCATCTCAAGGGTGTCACAGTCTATGTCAGTCTTTGGGGAAGAGTGGACCCTCTAGAAATTCTCTACAGACAATTGAGAAGTGAGACCCCTACTCTACTCAAAGTATAAACTCAGTGAGATGGCAGCATGGCTACTCACAGTGCTCAGCCCTTCCTATTCATTTGCCATGTTTTTTTAAGACATTATTTTAAGGTTTGGGGTTTCTTAAAAGCACCATGTGCTGCACTTGCAGGAAACCCAAGTTAGGTTTCCAGCACTCACGTGAGAGCTCACACCTACCTATAACCCTAAATCCAGGAAACTCATCACACGTCTCTGGTCTCCATGGGTTGGGTACTCCACACGTGTTTCAATTTCATACTTGTAGGCAAAATGTTTTCATACATAAAATTAAAACAAGCAAATCATTTTTATTTTGCTGAGTATTGCTTGTCAGAAGAAGGAAAAGATGTTTGGCCACTTTCGTTTAGAAATTAAGAAGCTTTCTTTGTTTGATAAACTGAAGTTTAAAAATCTAGTGTGTGCACATGTGTATGTAAGAGAGAGAGAGAGAGAGAGAGAGAGAGAGAGAGAGAGAGAGAGAGAGAGAGAGAGAGAGAGAGAGAGAGAGAGAGAAATAGGCTGTGTGCATGTACATGTGTGTGATGTGTGGGCCTGTTTGATATGAGGGGGAGTGTGATGTCTCTGAGGAATTGTGTGTATATGCTGAGTGTGGACTGTGGGTTGTGTGCTCAAGACTAAATTTCTGAGGGAAGAACTCTGTATTGTTTGATTATTATGAGTTGTATAGAAACATGTGGGCTTTATGTACTACAGATTGCATGTATGTGAGAGATGTGGGTGCTTATCTTGGTTATATGGGTGAATTATAGGTTATGAGATGTTGTGTGTGGATTATGAGTCGTGTGTATGCTGCAGATTGTGCTGTGAGTTGCATATGTATAAATGTTTCCAGTTATGTGAGAGGGGTTTTGTGCAGGGAGAGTTATGTGATGTAAATGTGCATTGTGAATTGTCAGTGTCGTAGGTTATACAAATGTGACTCTGACAAATGTGTGTGCTGTGGACTACAAGCGATGACTAAAGAATTGGTGAGGGTCAGGAAGATGGTGTTGTGGGTAAGGGCACCTAGCAAGCTAGGTGTTATCCCCTGATTGTGCCCAAAGACAGATGTGGCAGATTACTCGTCTGCTATTCCAGTGTTCATGAGTACAGGAGAATCATCTGGAAGCTTGTGGACCAGCTATCCTGGAGTAAGAGGCAAAGCAATAGAAATAACAAAAAAGACCTACCTCTAAAAGGTGGAAGGCAAAAGGTTACTACTGTATGCTGTCCTCTGATGGTCACATGAGAGTTTTGACACTTGTGTGTGTGCTCACAAATGCACCTCCAATGTTTCTGCCATGTCTTAACAGCACATCGTTATAAACCTACCAATGGACTCATCTGTGGATGAGGTCAAAGTATTCACATGCCACTCGCCTCCTGGATGCCCTACATCTAAAACCGGCTACACTGGGGACCAAGCTGTCCACTCAGCAGCCTTTGGGAGACACTGCAGATCCAATCATGATAGTTAGCCAAGATAGTTTTCCACTCCATCAAGGAAGAGCATAGCATGCCTGCCTAGCATAGAGATTTCTACCTCTCATGGAATCCTTGAGAAAACAGAGGATTTATTGGTTCACCAGAGGTCACACAGGTATGCAGCATCCAAGACCAGACTGGAGTTCAAGCAGTCTGCTTCATGGCCTTCATTTGCACATTTCTGAGTTGATCTCACAGAAGTGACCTCCTCGTAGGCATTTGTCCAAACCACCCAAGATCATAACCCTCAGCTTACTTACATAAACATTTTGGTTAAAACTTCCATTTTGTAGAAGATGGGCAGGCATTGGCTTGGGTCAGGGGGTATAACACGTGGAGACTGGAAGTTGACAACGGTGGTCTTCCTTTTCCATTCTCCACCATATTACTTGAGCCAGGTTTTCTCACTGAACCTGGAGCTAATCTGACTAACCAGCAAGCCCAAAGGATCTTTCTGTCCTCATGTAACCAGTTCTGGGGTTTTATTACATGGATACTGAAAGGAAAACATGATGGGCACCAGTGAAAGGAAAAGTCACCAATGAAAGGAAAAGTCATGGGGCACCAATGTTGTGAAAAGATGATGTTCTGGGTTTCAGCACCAATGTTAGGGGAAGGATGAAGAGAGTGGGGGGCATATGGCCCATGGAGGTGCGGCGAGGCCTGGGGGCAAGGGAGATGCCTGGGGGGGCCATGTTGGGAATCCCTTCCCACTGAGGGACCAGCCACACAACAGTATAGTACAGAATAGAGGGGGAAGAGGAGTGGTAGGGGTGGGAGAGCAAGGTTGCAAGAGGCCAAGAGGCCTAAAGAGGCAAAAGAGAGAGGAGGGGTCAAGCAGCTCATTTTATAGTGTCAGGTCACCTGGCTACTGCTGGGTAATTAAGGGGTGGGGTATACCTGGTTGTTGCTAGGTAACTGGGGGGTGGGGTTTACAGAATCCCAACAGGTACTGTGGTTAAACTTGGGTTCTTGTCCCCTGAAGCTAACATTTTATTGACACTGTTATTTCCCCAACCCAGAACTGCCACTGGTGAATGGATGTGTTTAGTTTTACTTTTTCTCAGGCATCACCTCAGACAAAAAAAAAAAAAAAAAAAAAAAAAAAAAAAAAAGACCAGATTCACCTCCTGCCCTTTGACAGGAGCAAGACCCTATTTTATCTTCAAGGTATGTCCTCTGAAAAGAACCATACTTTTTTTTTAAGTGTCTAAGCAATTAAGTGCTTCTGGTCCTGTGTACTAGGGCTGTCCTGGGAGGTGTGCTGCTGTTGAGTGAAGAAGGCCTCGCTGTCCATCAATCTCTAAGCATGATGGACGGCATGGCCTGCCTCACTGAGGGGACTATGAAATTCCTCTGTCAGTCCTGCTCATCAGTGAGACAGAAAGGACAGCAGGAAAGCTAGGAGGAGGAAGTAAAGTGTCCTCTGGGAAGAAACTGAACAGCTGAGGAGCTCCTGGATGAGCAGGATAGAAAGGGGCCTGCTCCCTACTGCAGCCAGGCTAGCAGCCTCCAAAATGCCTCTTTGATGGGCTGGGGAGATGGCTCAGTGGTTAAGAGCAGTGATTGCTCTTCCGGAGGTCCTGAGTTCAACTCCCAGCAACCACATGGTGGCTCACAACCATCTGTAATGGAATCTGATGCTCCTTTCTGGTGTGTCTGAAGAGAGCAACAGTGTACCCAAATACATAAAATAAATAAACAAATCTTAAAAAATAAAAATGCCTGTTCAATGCCAAGAGGCTCAGCATGGCCAGAATACAGAGTAAGGTGTCAGCCTAGGGTGCTTCTGTACATAGTCTAGTAGAAACTCCTCCATTGCTCTTTGTCTCAGTTTCTTCCCGTATATATTTTATTTATTTATTTATTTATTTATTTATATTAAATATTTTTATATTTAAATAATATATATATATTAAGGCTAATAATATCCATCTTCATAGAATTACTAGGCAATTTAGATAAGATCGTGTCATAGTTTGAATCTGAAATGTGCCCCGAAGGCTCATGTACTGAGGACTTTGTGCCCAATATAGCAACGCTAAGAGGTAGGACTTTCAAGAAGGAATTAGATTATGAAGGCTCTGATGGGTCAATCCAATAATAGGTTCATAAATGTGGGTTATTAGGGAGCAACAAAATCAAAGAAGAAAGAACCTGAGAGTTTTTCAGGTAATTAGTCCCTGGGTGATATATCTTGTTCCCAGCCTATTTCTTACCCTTCACTTGGCTTCCTGGCCACCATGAAGCAAGCAGCTCTGCTCTATTACACGCGTCCCTTCCATGGTACTCCTCTCACCATAGTCTCCATGGAGGGAGCAGAGCCACGGGACCATAGACTGAAATCTCAGAAGCCCTGAGCCAAAATAAACCTTTCCCTGTTACAGTGTTTTTCTTGGGTATTTTGTTATGACAATTGAAAGCTGGCCAACACGGAAAACACATGCAAAATCCCACTAATAGTATTAAATGTCACGTAACACCTGTTTCATAACAATGACATTTAAACCAAACTTTTCTAACAGGGTCCCATAAATGCTGTCTTTCTTTATTCCTCAACAAGCCAGTGTGAAAACCATAAATTCATCCCATTTACAGATCAGGAAACTGAGTCAAAGAAGTTACATGACACTTGTGAGTTTTAGTACTCACAGGAGTGGTGCTGAAGGGGGATCCTGAGCAAATCTGACTCCAGTGGCTGAGCTCTGAACCTTCCTACCATCTCTTCTATGTATAAGAAAAAGAGACTGCCTGCCTTCCTTACAAAGAAGCTTACATGTTGTCCTGTCAATCATTAATTCGTTTATGCTTCTGTTCTCCAAGTATGTGATTTAATACAATGTATCTGTGTCTGACTTGGAATTTACTATATATCCCAGAGTAGTCTTGAGTTCCTGGCAATGCACCTGCATCAATCTCCCCAGTGTTGAGATTGCTAACATGCACCATGTACCCAGCTACACAACATTTTAAGGACATAAAGCTCTAGTTGTATTGTTAGTGGCATTTGCACAGCTCTTCCTTTTAACCCTTATACATAAGAATAATAAAGCTATGTGGCCAGAGTTCTGCAACAATGGGTCCAAAACCAGCAGCAGTAACAGGAGAAGGAGGAGGAAGAGCAAGAAGAAAGAGGAGGAAGAGGAGGGGTAGGAGGAGGGGGAGAAGAGAGAGAAGGATAAGAAGAAGAAGAAGAAGAAGAAGAAGAAGAAGAAGAAGAAGAAGAAGAAGAAGAAGAAGAAGAAGAAGAAGAAGAAGAAGAAGAAGAAGAAGAAGAAGAAGAAGAAGAAGAAGCCACTGCTGCCACCCTTTTAGGTCTGTGTTACTAATACCAAAATACCTGAGGAAAGCTACCTGTTAAGAAAAAGAAGTTGGAGGGTTAAAGTCCCAAGAACAAGACACAGGCTCAGCAAGATCAACTCTCAGCTGCATCCCCTCTAAGCAGTCAGAAATAGTAGATGCATACATTGATACATGCAATTAATGATACTACCCAAGGCCAAGAGGATGGAAAGGGCCCATCTTTGTCCTTTCATAAAAACTATCTCACACACTCAAGAAGTCTTCCAAAAATGGCCTTACTCTCTAATAGCCTAACTTCTGCCCTTTGTGTCCTGATTTCTTACAGGTTCCACACCTCACAATGGTGGACCCTAGGACTCAAGCTGTTAACATAAACCAAAATAGGGCACTAGTCTGTGTGTTGTGATACACCCCGTGTGGGGAAGAAGCCCAGCGCTAACAACGAGTAGAAACTGGAGTGAAATCAAGCAAGTTGTGTTTTCAGATCTTGCAGATATTGTTGACAGGTGCTACAGCCTCAGTGCACTGCCTCAATGGAGTGTGTATGTGCTCTCGGCATTAATTATGAAACATGGCAGACACAGTTATAGAGGTTCTGGCTCAGTTGGGAGGTGGCACCCTTCTACCCTCAGATACAATCAGCAGCAGGATCTTCCAGGTGAAAAGTCAGTTTTGACTAGTACACTCACACCCTGGGATTGTTCTCTGGACACAAGGCCCTGGAACACAAAAATAAGGTTCATAAGGGACCAGTGTGTTCATCAGAAAACTGACCTTTCTCCACAGATCTCAGTCAACCTTAGTTGTGTGTGACATTTGGTATTTGGAAACCTTAGCAGATCTGGGCTTATGCGCTTTCCCTTCTCTTCATAAACGCTGAAGCTGTGGAGTATGTTCCCTGATGTCAGCCCTGATTAAAAGCACACTGAAGGCTGTACACCATTCAAAGACAGGAGTTTCATGAGGAGGACTCCAGGAAGCCCACACATCCATTTCTACACAAGGCTGACTTTCATTAGTGAATCTACTACTTATAAATAAAACAAAAGTCCAGCCTTCTCAAGCACCAGTTGGTGCTCACGGAGCGCTTGTTAGATGGCTATATAGTTCTGTTTTGCATAATTTGGGGAAGTATGTGTGATTAGATTCTTTTTATAGGCAAGGACATGAGGTTCTGACAGGGTGAGCAGACATGCTAAGCTATAGCTGGTAAATTCAAAATCGGGGTTTAAAATAATTTTTGACCCACTCCAAAGTAGTACTTTCCAACTTTAACCACAAGTGAGTCACATAGGAAGCTGCAAGAAAATGCTGTTGTCTGGGCCACTCCAGTCCAAAAAATCTACCTCATTAGATGTGGGGTTTGTGTATAGGTACCACTGGATGTTCCCAGAAAAGAGAGCAAACAGCAAAGGCTGGGAGCTAGGCATTCTCCCATATGCAGAATATATATCTGACATGCAATCAGCAGGCAGACAGTTCTAGAAAGAGATGTAGGTTGGGGAGAGGGGTGGAGTCAAGTATAAACCAAGTACAATAATACACATGTGTGAGAATAAGACACATGTGTCAAAAACTTCTATTCTTTTGTACTCTAAACATTAAGAAAAGAAAACAAGTCTTTTATGCAAAAAAAAAATTCTCAGTACTTACAAGCATTTTAAAAGCTCCATTCTTCTCTCCTTTTCCCATCCCCTCCTCTTCTCTCTCCTCTCTTCCCCTTCTCTGTTTGTCTCTCTTCTCACTTTTCTCTCTTCTTTTCTTCTCTCTTTTATCTTTCTCCTCTTCTCTTGTTCTCATCCTCATCTCCATCCCTTCTTCTCTCTCTCTCTCTATCTATCTCTATTTCTATCTTTCTCTCTCACACACACACCACCACCACCACCCTCCCCTTCACTGTTCCTTTCCCTCCTCTCTCCCCACTTCTCCCACTTGCTTTTCTGATTCATCCTCTCCCACTCCCCTTTGCCTGCTTTTCCCAGCCTCCATGATGCAAGCAACTTTCAATCGTGCACTTAATGTGACTATCTTCCTCACCGTAGCCCAGAGACAACAGCACCCAAGTCCCCTGTGGGCTGACTGCACTTAATGTGACTATCTTCCTCACCGTAGCTCAGAGACAACAGCACCCAAGTCCCCTGTGGGCTGACTGCACTTAATGTGACTATCTTCCTCACCATAGCCCAGAGACAACAGCACCCAAGTCCCCTGTGGGCTGACAGTTCTGGAAAATGTCCATGACATTATGGCCATTTTGTCATAATAAAAGAAAATGGAGTGGTGCAAGTGGCCACACTATTCTGCCCATGTCCCCTTTGTACTAGCAGAACTTTCCTGGAATGACCTTCCTCTTCACCTCCACCTATCCAGGTCTTCCCAAGCCCAGCTTATCTCCTACCTTCATAGAAGTAATGCTGCCATCTCCTTCCCCTGAACCTGGGGAGTACTGGGTGACCTCAGGTGTTAGGTGAGTCCTCACTGGTACCTGGCTAGGCTGTCTCTGTACCTACACTGACTGCCTCTAAAGCTAGATTGCAGGCCAAAATTTTTACTACCCCAGGCAGGGTTGGGCAACTTGGAACCCAGATATAAAAACGTGTCTTATTTGACAAATGCCAAATAAATGTCTGGTGGGAGGGGTCAGCTAGGCAGTCAGCACAGGGTCTCCCCTGGGTTCTGGATTCTACTCAGAAATGACAGGGTGGTTATTTAGGTGATCTGCATACAGACGACTAGTGAACACAAGGCAGGTGCCGCCTTCTTGCCTGCGAGACCAATTAAGAGTTCCACATTTCCAAAGCAGACTGTTTAAGAAATGCCTGTGAGGACATTAAAAGCACAAAACTGGGAGCCATCAAAGGCTGCTGAGTGGCCACCTGAGAGGTGACAGAGCCCACGGATCAGAAGTGGAGTCACCAGCCTGCTCCCTGCAGAGGCTATGGCAGTCACAAGACCTCGGGCATGGGGGTGGGGTTGGCTTCTCTCTAAAGAATCTTCTTAGGTTGTAAAATAGAAACAGTAATAGCAGTTGCCTTCCTGGGGTAGTTGTTAAGATTGAACATATTAATATACGTAAAGTAATTAAAACACTGCCTTGCGCTTAAGCACTCGATGGCTGTTGGTTACTATGATCATAACGATTATTAATATAGTGTTAATGTGTACTCAGAAATAGCAGGAGCCTTTTCTGCATTTCTTCCAGCATCCTGGTGACTCCGGCACTGCAAAGAAACTCTGTAACATGTATTGAATGATTGAAGTAAACAGCAAATGTGGCACCAAATTTCGACCTGTATCAGCCTGCAGATCGACCCCTGAGGTCCCTGTGCTGCACCGGCTGCCCCTAAAGCAAAGTCTCAGGAGCCCTTTTGTATATTCCTTTCATGGCTGGACAAGACCAGGGTCCCCTCTCGAACCATCACTCAGCCTGGTTTGTCTGAGAGTCCATTCTCCAGACCGGGACCCTCTTCTGCATATTGCCCAACTGCCTTTGAACTGGATGCTTTGAGCCATTTGCTAGCTCTTGCCTTTCTGTATTGTTTCTTCCCCACTTGGCATGTCATGGCTGCTGGTCAGCCCAAACTCCTGACTTCCCCCACGTGGTTCCTATAACCAAGCACCTCTGCTCACCAGTCCTCCAAGGACCAGGACTCAAATATTCCAGTTGCAAGCTTTCCCTGGTGCCAAGCTAGGACTCTGTAGTCTAGCAGGACTAATATTCATGGTCTTCTTAATTGGGACTCCCAAGTTTCCTGGTCTTTTTTACCTTAGTTTCCTGGCCTGAAAAGTGGGTTCAGTCAATCTAGTCACTGATACAAAATGTAAATTCCTGGAACGTGCGTGGCAGGTGGAAAAGACCTGTTCAATGTGACTTCCTGCTTAGCTTACTACTTTACAGTATGGTGGACTCACCAGAGCCCCATAAAAACACTAGATGAGCCATTTGGCCAGGCAGGACCAGTGATTAAAAACCCCAGCATCAAATCTATTTTTCCAAAAGAGAGCGGAACTTTGTAATAAAACTGAGTTGTGGCAATGCTGAAGAAAGCTGTTAGCAGCAGCCTTAGTGAACAAGATGAAAGGCATGTCATCAGAGACTGGGCACAGCGTTATCAAGAGGATTGAAGCCAGGGTTGGCAGCCAGAGAGCCAGACTGGCTCATCAACCGGAAACAGTGTGTCCTCACTGAGCAGTCAGTAATGAAGAATTGTAATTGGCATTCTGGGAGAGGATGGGAAATTCAGCACTGAACTATAATGGTCTACGAACATGGTTATATCAGAATTTGGAAGTCCTTGGTATATCAAGGGGAACAATCGCTAGAGTTTCTAAGCCAGTAATGCAAGGAAGTCATTACCAATTGTGTGTGTGTGTGTGTGTGTGTGTGTGTGTGTGTGTGTGTGTGTGTTCCTGTGTATACAAGTATGAACAACCACTTTGGAAATAAATTTGGCATTTTCTCAGAAAACTGGGGATAGATCTACCTCAAGACTCAACTATACAACTCCTGGGCATACACCCAAAAGATGTTCCACCATCACGCAAAGACACTTGCTCAACTATGTTTGTAGCAGCTTTATTCATAGTAACCAGAAAGTTGAAACGGCCTAGATGTCCCTCAGCTAAAGAATGGATAAAGAAAATGTGGTACATCTACACAATGGAATACTATTCAGTTATTAAAAACCAAGATATCATGAATTTTGTAGGCAAATGGGCAGAACTTGAGAAAACCATCCTGAGGCTCCGTCCAGCAGCTGACTCAGATAGATACAGACATCCACAGTCAAACAGTAGATGGAGCTTAGAAACTCTTGTGGAAGAACAGGAGGAAGGATTTGGAAACCCAACGGGGATAGGAAGTCTACAGGAAGGCCAACAGAGTCAACTAACCTAGACCCTTTGTGCTTTCAGAGTCTGAACCACCAACCAAAGAACATACATATGCTGGACCCAGGACTCCCCACTCATATGTAGCAGCTGTGCAGCTTGACCTTCATGTGGGTCTCAAAAGTTGTTGCCTGTATGTGGAATATGTTCATCTAGCTGGGCTGCCTTGTCGGCCTCGGTGAGAAAGTAAGTGCCTACCCTCAAAAAGGCTTGAAATGTGGGGGGGGGGATATCCAGAGGGGCCCTACCCACTTGGAGGAGAAGGGGGTGGGGAAAGAACTGTGGGAGGCCATGAGCAGGAGGAAGCAGTGAGCAGAGTGTAAAGTGAACAAGTAAAAAAGTTAATTAAACTTAAAAAACAAGCATGTGCAAGTATATAGATAGATAGATAGATAGATAGATAGATAGATAGATAGATAGATATGTCCCTGTGCACATCTATGTGAGTTCTTGTGTGCACATGAGTACATGTATGAGAACGTGTGTGATTCTATTCATACATGTAGAAAACAGAGGTGTCAACCTCAAGTGTCCTTTTTCCAGATGTTATCCACATTGTTTTTAGAAATGGGATCTCTCACTTGCCTGGATTTATCGGTTAGCTAGCCAAGAAACCCCAGTATCCTCCTGTTTTCATCTTCCCAACACGACGAATGTGCACTACCACACCTGGCTTCCACAGCAGGCATTTACTCACCGAGCCATCTCCTCAGCCTGTGACCAATCTTTCAGACCATTTCAGGCCATGATGCTGAAGACAGCCAATTTCAGAGGAACTGAGCTACAAAGGATGCTTCTACTAGATAAAAAAAAAAATAACAAGCCAGATAGGATTGTGTATGTTTTGGTGGACCTGTTGGAGCATACTGGAGCTGAGAGACTCCTGTCATCTGGTGACATGGTAGCCACCATGATGTCATTATGTCATCTCCACACCCATGGTTGTGGTGGTGCCATGGGAACAGATTCACAGCACTGCCAATTATGGCAAACCTGAGCACAAGGGCAGAGACATGGCTCAGTCCATTAAAGTACTTGCCTTGCAAGCAGGAGAACCTGAGTTTGACCACCAGAACTCAGGTTAAAAAAAAAAAAAAAAAAAAAAAAAAAAAAAAAAACAGACATGGCAGCGTGCACTTACAATCCCAGTGCTGGAGTGGTGGAGGCAGAGGGATCTCTGAGTTATGAACTCCATGACCCACTGGAAGATTCTACCTCAAAACAGAAGGTGGACAGTTCCTAAGGAATGGTCTCTGACCTCTGTCTATACACAGACACACACACACACACACACACACACACACACACACACACACACGGGGGGAGCAATAACATACACACTAGATATATCGTAGATAGATAAATAGGTAGATAGATGGGTGTATGGACAGAGATTAGATTAGATTAGATTAGATTAGATTAGATTAGATTAGATTAGATTAGATTAGGTTAACAGTCATAGCTAAGCAAGCAGGTATTCTGGTGCATGCCTGCAATCTCATCATCAGAAGGCAGGGCTGGGGGACAGAAACTTTGAGCCCTAGGATATACATATACATATACGTATATGTACATGTACATATACATCATATACATATCAGGGTCCTCTCTAAAAACAACAAACAAAGAGCACACAGGAGACCATAAGAAACTAAGGAGAGAGCCATAATTTTATATCAACTCATCCAAAGAGAGCCTTCATTCTTCTTCCCTTATCCCTGTTTGGAATCCAACATTGACCATGTGCTCTCATTAATGCCAATGAGGTAGAAACAGCAGAGGTGTCTAATGGGGAAGTAACCATAACCTGTCGTGGTGCCTTAACTATTAAGCATTTACTGTGAGAGAACTCTTAATGAGGAATGTATTGAGACCAACAGACCCTTTCATTTGCTCCCAGCAAGAGCAGCAAATAGAACTACACCTTAGAAAGATAACTTCATGGTGGAAACAAGAGCTTTAAAAACACTCTTCCATTGGCAGTGTTCTTTCTGAGTTCATTTTGTGGGAGAACCACAAAGGATTCTTTCACAGGGACATGCAGCATTGGTTATAACATCACAAATCAGACATGAACCAAGTGTCCGACAGTAGGGGTTCTCTTAAATTACTTCTGGATCCTCTGTATAATGGAAAAATGAGGTCATTCTCCTGACTCAGGACCAGTTCTAAACTTTAACCACTCAGAAATGCAAGGTAGCTTTAAATTCTCTATCACAGACAAGTATTAACATTACAAAAAGGACTAAGCAGGCATTACGTGAACTAGGGCATGGTGGTGCAGGCCTTTAATCCTACAGCACTAAACCACCATCCACATGGACCAACCCACAGCTCCAGCTGCACATGTAGCAGAGGATGGCTTTGTTGGGCATCAATGGAAGGAGAGGCCCTTGGTCGGTCCTGCCAAAGTTCCATGCCCCAGTGTAGGGGAATGTCAGGGCGAGGAGGTGGGAAGTGGTGGGTTGGTGGGTTGGGAAGCACCCTCTTAGAAGTAGGGGGAGGGGATAGGGGGTTTCTGAAGGGGGAAACTAGGACAGGGGATAACATTTGAAATGTAAATAAAATATATTTAATAAGAAAAACAGATGAGACTGAAGTAGAAGCCAAAGGACAAGTTTGAGGATAGTTCCTCTTAAATGAGAAATCAGTGGTGAGGGAGGAGAAAAGGGAAGGGGATGAGGAGAGAGAAGAGGAGGAAAGCAGATGAAAAGAGGAGAGAAGTAAAGGAAGGAGAAAGAGGAGAGGAGGAGGAGATGAATGAGAGAGACGAGAGGAGAGGAGAGTGGGAGGGGAAGAGAGAGGAGGGGAGGAGAGAACTGAGAAGAGAGGTGGGGTGAAGAGGGGAAGGGAGGGGAGGGAAGGGAAGGAGAGGAGAGAACTGAGGAGAGAGGTGGGATGAAGAGGGGAGGGGAGGGGAGTAGAGGAGAGAAGAACTGTGGAGAGGAGAACTGAGGGGAGAAGTGGGGTGAGGAGGGGAGGGGAAGGGAGGGTGAAATCAAGCAAGTATCAGTCCAGGCAAGGAACTTGCTTAGCACCTATCAGCACATCTAAGAAGGTATTCATAAACAAGAAACAGCATAGAGGGGCAAAAAAAAAAAAATACCTGGATTATGGTCAGTAAAGTGTGCATCCTAGAGTAATTTTCCGAAATTTAAAACGTGATAAGTTCTGAATTAGAATCACCCTGGAGCTGCAATAAAAGATCTTCTGAATTAGCTATTCTTTTTAACTGCAAAAAAACACTTGACAAAATCAACCTAAGAAAGGAAGGATTTCTTTTTGCTCATAGTTTGAGGATGCACTCCATCATGATCAGAATGTCATAGCTGCAGGGCAAGAGGCACTGGTCACATGCATTTTGCAGTCAGGAAGCAGAGACAAAAATACTGGCATGTCAGATAGATTAGATAGATAGATAGATAGATAGATAGATAGATAGATAGATAGATAGATAGGTAGGTAGGTAGGTAGGTAGGTAGGTAGGTAGGTAGGTAGGTAGGTAGATAGATAGATAGATAGATAGATAGATAGATAGATAGATAGATAGATAGATAGGTAGGTAGGTAGGTAGGTAGGTAGGTAGATAGGTAGATAGATAGATAGGTAGATAGATAGATAGATAGATAGATAGATAGATAGATAGGTAGGTAGGTAGGTAGGTAGGTAGGTAGGTAGGTAGGTAGGTAGGTAGGTAGGTAGATAGATAGATAGACAGACAGACAGATGGATAGGATGGATAAAATGATAAAAGAGAAGTCTAAACTCAGAGATAAATAACAACAATAAAAAGATAAAAAGACATGGTTGTAAATGAGTTAAAATATTCGGATCAAAGCAATGAAATCTCAGAGTTCAAGTTTGTATCCATGGAAATGACATCAAAGACCAGTACTGTGACACTTGAGAAAACCAGAATGCTAGTAAGAGGTCACCAGGTTCAGGAAAAGCCACACATTGATATTTAAGAGTCAGAGACAGGCATTGATTTCTGATGGAGTTTTTAGTTGATTCTTTTAAACTATAAAATGAAAGATGATACATACTTGTCATGAGCAGGGTAATGGTGTGAAATGACCAAGCCACACTGACAGGCACAATTTGATTTATGTGTCTATCACTGTCTGCAGAGAGACTCTTGTATACCCTTCTCTCAGAGACAGGGATGTGGCTCCGTGGTAAGGCAGCTGCTTAGCATGTGTATGGCTCTGAGTTTCATTAGCAGAAGCAGGGAGAATCTATTATCTTAGCGATCTTCAAAAAAAAAAAATACATCTTTGTTACCCATAATTATCTCACTGGTCCCTTCAACTTGTCATCTGAGGAAATCGTGGAACAAATTACTATGGATACAGAAAGTCTCAAAGATGATCAACCAATAAAATTACCAAAAATTCGCCAAGATTATACACAATGTATGAGAGAAGGTAAGCAGACTGAGACTTCAAGGAAGAGAGCATTTCAAAGCAGAACAGCTGGGAAATTAGTAGACAACTTCTCAGGATAAGTCTTGGGACAAGTAGGAAACACGGGCATGAATTAGCAGACAACTCATTATCCATACCAAATGAATAGTCTATGGAAGACATTATAAAAAATGTCTATGTGTCTGTGCCCTGTCTCAAAAGCCAGGATAACTGGCAACATGAGTATTCATTAGCCTCCTTTGAGAGATAAAGTTTGTGTTAGTTACTTCTTCCATTGCTGTGAACAAATACCTGAGAGAAATGGGGGGAAGTTTAGTTTGGCTAGCTGTTCAGAGGAATGCGGCCACCATGCGGCAGAAGGTAAAGCAACAGGCATGACCTGTGCTGTCAGCCAAGGAACATTTGAAAGAAATGCTCAGCCTTTGTCCTTTTTATTCAGTCTGGGACTCTCAGCCATGAGAAGGACCAACTACATTCAGGGTAGTTCTCTCTGCCTCCATTAAATCTCCTTGGAAATTCCTTCCTAAGTATACCCAGATGTGTCGCCTATGGGACTCTGAATGCAGTCATGTGGGCAAAGAAAATTAATCACTATATATCCATCCCCTACAAACTGATACCCAAACACATTACTTTAAATCACAAATTTCCATCTCTGGTCTCAAAAGTCCATGGTCATCCCATGGAGGTGAATGCATTTAGTTCATCTGTAGTATTCTCTAAAAGTCCTAATGGTTCTAACATTGTTCCGAGACAAAATTTAGTCTCTCTTGATGATCAAGGTAATTCCTAACTATGAAAGTCTGTAAGGTTTTTATATGCATTATTTATAATAGCCAGAGGCTGGAAAGAACCCAGATATCCTTCAACAGAGGAATAGATACAGGAAACATGGTACATTTACACAATAGAGTACTACTCAGCTACTAAAAACAATGAGTTCATGAAATTCTTAGGCAAATGGATGGAACTTGAAGCTATCATCCTCAGTGAGGTACCCAATCACAAAAAAGAAACACATATAGCATGCACTCACTAATAAGTGGATATTAGTCAAAAAGCATGGAATACCCAAGATACAATTCACAGACCACAAGAAGTTCAAGAAAAATGATGACCAAAGTGCAGATGTTTCAGTCCTTCTTAGAAGGGGGAACAAAAGTATTCTCAGGAGGAAATATGGAGACAAAATTGCAGCAGAGACTGAAAGAAAGGACATCCAGAGACTGTTTCACCTAGGGACCCAGACCATAAACAGCCACCAAACCCAGAAAATATTGCTGATACTAAGAAGTACATACTGACAGGATCCAGATATAACTGTCTCCTGAGAGGCTCTGCCAGAGCATGACAAATACAGATGTGGAAGTTCACAGCCAACTATAGAACTGAGAATGGGTTCCTTAATGGAGGAGTTGAAGAAAGAATTGAAGGAGTTGAAGGAGTTTGCAACCCCATAAGAACAATAATACCAACCAACCAGAGTTCCCAGAGATTAAACCACTATCCAAAGAGTACACATTGAAGGACCCATGGCTCCAGCTGTACATGTAGCAGAGGATGGCCTTGTTGGCATCAATAGGAGGAGAAGCACTTGATCCTGCCAAGGCTCAATGCCCCAGTGTAGGAGAATGTCAGATTAGCGAAGCAGGAGGGGGTGGGTGGATAGCTGAACACCCTCAAAGAAGCAGGGAGAAGGGAATGGGATAGGGGATATGGAGAGAAATCTGGGAAAGAGGATAACATTTGAGATGTAAATAAAATATATCCAATAAAATCAGTAAAAGAAGAAAGAAAAAAAGAAAGAAAGAAAGAAAGAAAGAAAGAAAAGAAAAGAAAATCTTTTTTAAAAAATCCTTACATATTTCCAATATGCAATGTCACAGAATAAACACTCCTATTCTAAAATGGAGGAATGATACTACAGAAAAGAAACCAAAAAATAAATAAATAAAGGAAAGAAAGGAAGAAAGAAAGAAAGAAAGAGAGAGAGAAAGAAAGAAAAAGAAATCATATAAAATGAGGCAGAAAGCCAGCAGGGAGATTCCAAATTCTGCATCTCCACGTGTAGCTTTTGGGTGGGGCCTGTGAAGGCATCTTTGGGTTTGAATGGGTTTTCAATTGATGATCCTACCCTGCTTCATATCTTCCTGTAGCACCTGTGATCCTTTTGGGCTGGCAGTACTCAACACCTGAAGCTTTATTTGGCAGATGCCCTACTGTGCCAGCATCTCCATCCCAGTGTCTCTGCTCCAGTCCAGGCTTCACCTTCACCTCTTCCCTCAATGGCATCCTTGCAGAGCTCAGACACCAGCACACATTGCCAGGCTCAGTGGCTTTCTGAATTTTAGTGCAAGCCTCCACTCCACAGAACTCTTGCATAGAGCATGCCCGAATAGTCCGCACCCCAGGATGATGCTATTGCATTCTGATACCAATTCTAGATGAGGCCGGGACTCCACAGACCACACTTGCAGTGGCCTCTCTGTGCCTTTCAGGCTGAACCTGGAAAAACACTTCCCCTAGTGGCCATTTTAAGTAGGAAATACCAGAGGTGGTGTTCTCAGTTAAGGACCTTTCCTTTTGGTGAACTTGCATTTTTTTTTTTTTTTTTTTTTTTTTTTTTTTTTTTTTTTTTTTTACAAAACTGGATCCTTTGAGTTTATAATAAAGTTTTAAAGTCAAGGTGAGGGGACGTAATATATATGCATGAATTTAAAAGTGGGAACCACATCCTCAAAGGAATTACTAGGGACCATTCAGTACAAGTCTTGACATAATGGTACTGAGGGCATATAAGAAATTTATTTAATATATACAAAATATCCACATAGAAGTAGTGAAATATATACCTGTGTGCCCAGCAGGCTTGCCTTGTCTACGTGGCATATGTGTCTAACTATAGGTAACTCAGAAACCTTGCTAATTATCCATTGTTTTTGTCTGTTTTCCATTGTTCTCACAGAATACATAGCCTGGGTAATTTATAAAGAACAGAAATTTATTCCTTACAGTTCTCAAGTATAGGAACTTCAACATGAAGGGACCAACAACATTGCTTCATTATCTCATGGTAGAAGGCAGGAGGGAAACAGAGTACATGACAGAAAAAAAATTATCCAAGCTCACTTCTTCACTTCTATACCAACATGAGAGAGAGAGAAAGAGAGAGAGAGAGAGAGAGAGAGAGAGAGAGAGAGAGAGAGAGAGAGAGAGAGAGAGAGAGGAGAGAGAGAGAGAGAGAGAGGGAGAAAGAGAGAGAGAGATCTTGAGATCTTGTAATAATACTCCTTCATGATAATACATGAATCCCTCATGAGCTAGAGAGCTCACCTCTCGACACTATTGCCGTGAGAAATAAGTTTCCAACTATGAACTTGGAAAGGCACATTCAAGCAAAACCATTCATTTGGCACAAACAAGTGCTTACCCGTCCACCATGTGCTCAGAATCTAGCTATGGACTGCTGTGCTATTTCTGGAGACAAGACATTTATTCAAGAAATGTGTTGGTTCAACACCACCTCCCTATAGCAGGCCATCTAGGGGGTGGGAGAAGACACAGATGGGTTGGATTTAACCCTAGTCTGAGATGCTCACAGAAGACTAAAACACCAACAGGGATGGAATGGAAGGATAAAGACTAAACTGAGCAAAACAGGAGAAGCAACTTCTCCACCTAACACATAAGAGAGCTGATTTTCTGACCCCAGCCTATCTGACTGCAAGATCTCTTCTCTCATGAACATTATTCTACTTGCTTCACTTCCTCTGTCTTCCTTACCTTCCTCCTATCCATTTTTGAGATTTCACCTGTTTATCATGTGTGACATTTTAATTACTAAATTGGTAACCCAGAGAATGGCCCCGATAAGCTCATATGTTTAAATACTTGGTCCCCAGTTAGTGAAACTGTTTAGTAAGGATTAGGAGGTGTGGTCTTATAGGAAGTGTGTTTCTAGAGATGGGATTTGAGGTTTCAAAGCCTATGCCAGGCCCAGTCTCCCCAGCACTCTCTTTCTCTCACTTCCTCTCTCTCTCCACCTCCATTTTCATTTCCCTCTGACTCTCTGCCTACTTCTTGCACATTAGCTCCAGTGCCATGCCATCCTGCCTGCCTGCCTACCTGCCAGCCTGCCAGCCTGCCAGCCTGCCTGCCATCCTGCCTGCCTGCCTGCCTGCCTGCCTGCCTGCCTGCTGCCTGCCTGCTGCCTGCCTGCCTGCCTGCCTGCCTGCCAGCCTGCCATCCTGCCTGCCTGCCTGCCTGCCTGCTGCCTGCCTGCCTGCCTGCCAGCCTGCCTGCCTGCCTGCCTGCCTGCCTGCCTGCCTGCCTGCCTGCCTGCTGCCTGCCTGCTGCCTGCCTGCCAGCCTGCCAGCCTGCCAGCCTGCCAGCCTGCCTGCCTGCTGCCTGCCTGCCAGCCTGCCTGCCTGCCTGCCTGCTGCCTGCCTGCCAGCCTGCCAGCCTGCCTGCCTGCTGCCTGCCTGCCTGCCTGCCTGCCTGCCACCATGCTCCCCAACACAATGGTTATGGGATAACCCTCTGAAATTGTAAATCCTCAATGTTAACTGTTATAAGCTGCCTTGATCCTGTTGTTTTCTCACAGAAACAGAACAGTAACTAAGACAACTTAAATTTTCAATTATTTTATATGTATAATATGCACTTACCAATTTAATCCTCGTAAGAGCTCTTTAAACCTGACATAAGACCAACCTATTTCATAGATGGGAACACTGAGGCTCACATAGACCTTGCATAAAGTTTCTTACTGGGTAGTGGTAGAACTACATCCCAAAACCAGAGCCATCTAATTGCAAGACACCTGTTGACTATCTAACCCCATACCTCGCTGTTCCCTTCTCTGTGTTTTCTTTCACCCCATCCTCAGCAATACATACAGTTCCCATGTAACTCAACTCTACCTTCATCTATTTGTGTCTGAGTCTCCATACCATACTTAAGGGAGGAAAATCTCATTTGAACTTTATCGACAGCTACAATTACCGAAGATAGTGTCTTGTATAACAAAGAATCTCTTCTCCTCAGGCACCAAGAGAGATAAAGTCAACTGATTAACAGTCTTGAAGTGCCATGTTCCACCTGGAAGGTTAGCATGCTGGGTCACACTTCTCTAAGCTTAGAACCAAGGGAGTCAGAGTAATGAGCAAGCAGGTGCCTTCTGTGGGATTTGCACTAATCTCCTATGTGTTTTTTATTCAACCCTGCCTGGATTTTTCAGATTCAGCATGGCAGAAAATTGTGACAAACATCCCAGCCAAAGGAAGCTTTAGTAATTTAATGGTCTCAAGTGACTGGTGAATGTCCAAATATCAGTTAGGTTTAGGTCACCCAAAGTTACAATTCTGCTGATGATCTGAGTCAGACATCTCTCTGCCTGTGCCCGGTACTCAGTCACTCACACATTGACAGCTATGAGATACAAATGCAGCATCTTCCACCGCTACATATTCCTGACAGCCTGGCCTTTGTGGCCCTTGGCATCTCCATGAAGGGACCTCTTTGCAACCCTGATGACTTAGCCCCTACTAACATTATCTTGTTCCATCAATCCCTTTGTTGGAAGTCCTACCTCTCCCCATCTTTCTGAGCTTCCTTCAGACCCTTCTATTCATGCTACAGTGTCCTGCTGCACTTTGCCACAGTGCTGGAGAGCAAGGCCAGATTTGAGAGGGAAATAAATGAGCTCCAAAGCCTTCTGAGAACTACATCTTGCACAGGGAATTTGGATAGATGCCTCACACCAAAATCAGAATAGTATGTAGGGCTGGGGATGTGGCTCAGTTGCTCAAAATGCTTACCATTCGAGTTTGAATTTAATCTGCAGAACACTGTAAAATGCCAGGCACAGATAAATATTATACTCTTATCCCAATGGTGAAATAAGGAGGGTCCCTGGGGCTTGCTAGCCAAGCAGTCTATCCAAATGAGTGGGAGACTGTCTTAATAAAAAAGGTGGTGTCTGATTGAGTAAGATACTCAAAATCAACTTGTGGTTTCCAGATTTTAAAGTACACACACACACACACACACACACACACACACACACACACACACACACACACATATGCAGCCACCATAATCATGAACATGCACATAGCAGCATGCTTTCTTATGGGATAATAAGCAAGAAATTTGTTCTACATCTCTGGAAAGGGTAGAAAGCAGGAAGAATATATTCCTACATGGGAGAGTTTTAAGGAATGAACAGGAGTGATTTAAGGAATGAACAGTAGGTTGTTTTAGGAGAAAAGGTAGTTTCTGGCAAAAGTAAATATGAGTAAAATATTTTTAAAAGTCTTATTGGGTAGGACGTAAGGGGGGGAAAGAGGGGGGTCACAGCTCAGTTTGGTGAAGCTGCCATATTGAATGTGGAATAAAGAAAGAGTTGGGCAATAACTTGCAGCTGCCTAACCTTGAGTTTATTTTACAATTTATTTTTCAGATTTAAAATCAAGGTCATTTTAGCAATAAAGGTGTTATATTCATGTAAAGACACAGTACCCAAGTTCCCCAAAATAGTGTGTATTTTACCAGCCTTGCTTTGCCCTATTTTGTCTGAACACACCTGAGTGTTTCTACCTTCTGAATGACATTCCTGGGTACTATGGTTTGAAGGTGAGATGCCTCCATAGGGTCAGATGGTTAAACACTTGGTTACCAGCTGATAGGGCTCTTCAGAAAGTCATGGAACCTTTAAGAGGTAGAACGTGGCTGGAGGAAGTACATCACTGAGGGTAGGGATAGGATATGGGGTTTTGAAGCCATCCCACTTTCTGTTTGCTTACTTCCTGAATGCAGATGAAATGTGATGAGCCAGTGTCCTGCTTTTGCTGCCATGGCATTTGCACAGTGCTTTGACCTCCCTGCCATGACAGACTTTATCCTTCTGGGACCGTGATCTGTAATGTTTTCCTGCCAGCCACTGTTTGTCAGAGTAGCACAAAAAGGTCCTGATACTTTGTTCCCCCTGAACACTCCATGTGCATTTTCTAAGACAGTGGTCATTTCCTTAGTCAGAAAACTTATGCCAACATCACACTATCACCTACTGCCACAGCTACATTCATACTCCCTCAATTGTCCCAATAATTTCCTTTATTACAAAGAAATAATCCACTCACTATTTAAAATTGGAGCCCCATCATCCCTAGCATGCCCTGGGACCTGGATCTCTGCTGTTTTCCTTTGTAGCACCTTCTAGCATCTAAACTACCACAGTCTACCCTTCTAAGCAGCCCCAAAGCTGAGGTCAAGAGCTGATGTCTTCCTTGCACACTGCTATATCTTCAATACCCAGGAAACGATGGTTGTTCAATGCATGGATTGATAAACTTGGAAATAACTATTCCTGACATCCCACCACCTTCTTTTCATGGTTAAAGTGCGGGGGGAGCAATAGCAGCATTAGGTCCAGAACTCTGGGCTCACATTAGTGCCTCTGTCCCTTTAACATTTTTGTTTAAGGCTTTCTGTTCCCATTCCCTTTCTGGATCTTTGGTGCATATTTGAAGGTAGAAAGCTAGCTCAAGAACAGTCGGGCCTTGTCAAAACTAGCCTAAGCCAAAAGGAACCTCTTTCACCCTTCCACACAGATCCACAAAAGTCACTTGAGTATAGCAGAGTCTGTCCTCAACAAATGGAGATTGCATCTTGGAGCTCATTGAAAGATCAAAAGGAAACCCTCCACCAGAAGGTCAATTTATAGATTCAGCCATTAAATCAAGACATACCCTCAAGCACAGGGGACATAAACCTGATATTAAATCAAAGACTTAATCTAAGTTAAACCACCTTGGCTAGGAAGCAAGAGCTAGAGGTTTGTAATTAACAACTGTCTGCCCCAGCTGAGCCCTGTGCCTGGACAATCTTGTTATGGCCATAGGTGCTTTGTGGAGGCTCACCTTTGGCTATGGAGATTCCTCTCTTTCTGTCTCTCTCTCTGTGTATCTCTCCCTCTCCCACCCCCTTCCCTTTCTCTCTCTCTCCCTCTCTCCCTCCCACCCTTCTCTCACATCTCATTTCTATGACTCATCCTGGGCTCCATGCTTTTCAGAAATTCAGGCCTCATGACTGCTTCTCAAGCAAATCAAGGCATCTCTAATTCCAGGTCTCTGTGGCCACTAACCCTGAGCCTTTTTTCCTGCTGCTATGATAAGGTATCCTGACAATGGAGAAATAAGTTAGAAAGGATGTATTGTGGCTCACAGTTCAAAGTGTAGTTCATCATGGCAAGGAAGTAAATGTGACTAGACCCTGTAGCAGCTGGTCACATGACATCCAAAGGAAGATGGATACTTCCAATGGCTCAGCTCCTATGCAGGCTAGTTTGTCAACTTGATGCAGGCTAGACTCATCGGAGAGGAGGGAACCTCGATTGAGAAAATAATCCTCATAAAATCAGGCTGAATGCAAGTCTGTAGGGCAATTTCTTAATTAGTGATTAATGTGGAAGGGCCCAGGCCATTGTGGGTGGGTCCATGTCTGGGTTGGTGGTTCTGAGTTCTATTTAAAAATATCAGGCTGAGAGAGCAGAGCCTGGCCCATCTGCCACCCGGAACGGCATCTCGTAAAGGCTGAACAACTGGTGAGTGAGAGACCTAGGCTGCAGGGGAGTGGAAGAATCTCTGTGGAGTGCACACAGAAAGTGCACCCCCTGCCTTGCCCTACCCTACCGTGCCTGATCCAGCGACCGGGAACAGAAATTTACAACTTCTGTTTCCACCCGGCAGCGACTTCAGGACGCAGAGCGGAGCCTGGCCCATCTGCCACCCGGAACGGTGTCTTGTAGAGGCTGAGCAACTGGTGGTTGGGAGACCTGGGCTGCGGGGAGCAGAGAGATCTCTGCGGAGTACACACGGAAAGTGCACCTCCTGCCTTGCCCTGCCCTGCCCTGCCTGAGCCAGCGACCAGGAACAGAACATTGAAACTTCTGTTCCCACCCGACGACTCTGAGGCATAGAACAGGGCTCGACCCATCTGACACCTGGACCAGTAGAGATCCAGGGACACAGACCAGATACAAGGGAAAGGCAAGAACATATCACTGACAACAAAATGGCAAGAGGAAAGCGAAAGAGTATATCCCAAGGAAACCAAGACAATCTAGCAACACCAGAACCCAGCTCTCCCATAACAGCAAACATCGGAATTCCAAACACTCCAGAAACTGAAACTGAGGAAATTCAAGAAATCATCAGATCCTACTACAAAAACTTATACTCCACAGAATTGGAAAATCTGAAGGAAATGGACGAATTCCTAGACAGATACAAGAACCCAAAGTTAAACCAGGACCAAGTAAACCATCTAAATAACCCTATAACACCTAAAGAAATAGAAGAAGTCATCAAAAGCCTCCCAACCAAAAAAAGCCCAGGTCCAGATGGGTTCAGTGCAGAATTTTATCAGACATTTGTTGGGGATATAACAACAATACTCTCCAAACTATTCCAAAAGATAGAATCAGATGGAATATTACCCAACTCATTTTTTGAGGCTACAATAACCCTCGTACCTAAACCACACAAAGACTCTACAAGGAAAGAGAACTTCAGACCAATCTCACTTATGAACATTGATGCAAAAATACTCAACAAAATCCTTGCAAAACGAATCCAAGAACACATCAAAACCATCATTCATCATGACCAAGTAGGCTTCATCCCTGGGATGCAGGGATGGTTTAACATAAGGAAATCCATCAACGTAATCCACCATATAAACAAACTCAAAGATCAAAATCACATGGTTATCTCACTAGACGCTGAGAAAGCATTTGGCAAAATCCAACACCCCTTGATGTTAAAAGTCCTGGAAAGAACAGGAATCCAGGGTCCATACTTAAACATAATAAAAGCAATATACAGCAAACCAACAGCCAACATCAAACTTAATGGCGGGAAACTTGAAGCAATCCCACTAAAATCAGGGACTCGACAAGGCTGCCCACTCTCCCCCTACCTATTCAACATAGTACTGGAAGTCCTGGCTGGAGCAATTATGCAGCAAAAGGAGAACAGGGGGATACAAATCGGAATAGAAGAGATAATAACATTACTCTTTGCCGATGACATGATAGTGTACTTGAGTGACCCCAAAAATTCCACCAGAGAACTCCTACAGCTGATAAACAAGTTCAGCAAAGTGGCTGGATACAAAATTAACTCAAACAAATCAGTAGCCTTCCTATACTCAAAGGACAAACATGTAGAGAAAGAAATTAGGGAAAAGGTACCCTTCACAATCGTTACAAAAACTATGAAATACCTTGGTGTGACTCTAACTAAGGAAGTAAAGGACCTGTATGACAAGAACTTCAAACCTCTAAAGAAAGAAATTGAGGAGGATCTCAGAAAATGGAAAGATCTCCCATGCTCATGGATTGGAAAAATCAACATCTTAAAAATGGACATCCTATCAAAAGCAATCTACAGATTCAACGCAATCCCCATCAAAATTCCAACCCAGTTCTTCATAGAATTAGAAAGATCAATGTGCAATTTCATATGGAATAACAAAAGACCTAGAATAGCGAAATCTATCCTCA
This sequence comes from Micromys minutus, assembly GCF_963924665.1. Taxonomy (NCBI): domain Eukaryota; kingdom Metazoa; phylum Chordata; class Mammalia; order Rodentia; family Muridae; genus Micromys; species Micromys minutus. The sequence continues at coordinate 79,885,620 of NC_137971.1, forward strand.
ACAACAACAAAAAAACATCTGCGGGAATCACTATCCCTGACCTCAAGCTATATTACAAGGCAATTGTGCTGAAAACTGCATGGTACTGGTACAGAAATAGGCATGTGGATCAATGGAATAGAATAGAAGATCCAGAAATGAGCCCTCATGTATAGGGTCACCTGATTTTTGACAAAGGAGCAGTAAACATTCAATGGAAAAAGGACAGCCTATTCAACAAATGGTGCTGGTCCAACTGGCACTCAGCATGCAAAAGAATGAAAATAGACCCTTTCTTATCTCCTTGTACAAAGCTCAAGTGTAAGTGGATCAAAGATCTCCACATTAAACCAGATACACTGAAACTATTAGATGAGAAAGTAGGGGAAACCTTAGAACACATAGGCACAGGAGAAAATTTCCTGAACAAAACACCAATGGCTCAAGCTCTAAGGTCAAAGATTAACAAATGGGACTTAATGAGATTGCAAAGTTTCTGTAAGGCTAAGGACATCGTCAAGAAAACAAAACGGCAACCAACAGAATAGGAAAAGATCTTTACCAACACCACATCAGATAGAGGCCTAATATCCCAGGTATACAAGGAACTCAAAAAGCTAGACACCAGAGAATCAAATAACCCTATTAAAAATGGGGTACAGAGCTAAACAAAACATTTTCAGTTGAGGAACACCGAATGGCCGAGAAACATCTGAGGAAGTGCTCGACATCCTTAGCCATCAGGGAAATGCAAATCAAAACAACCCTGAGATTCCACTTCACACCAGTCAGATTGGCCAAGATCCAAAACTCAGATGACAGCAGATGCTGGCGAGGCTGCGGAGAAAGAGGAACACTTCTCCACTGTTGGTGGGGTTGCAAGCTAATACAACCACTCTGGAAATCAGTCTGGTGATACCTCAGAAAATTGGACATAGTACTACCTGAAGACCCAGCTATTCCACTTCTGGGCATATACCCCAGAGACACTTTAATACACAACAAAGATATATGCAGCACAATGTTCATAGCGGCTCTATTTATAATAGCCAGAAGCTGGAAGGAACCCAGATGTCCTTCAGAAGGTGAATGGATACAAAAATTGTGGTAATTAAAAAAAAATTTACAAAACAAGAAAACTTTAACTATTTCCATGTTACATTTTGTTTTACATGTACTTTATGCTCATTGTAACTATTAAGTTTTCAAGGCATACTATCAAACCTTGAAAAAAATCAAGTACTGACTAAAAAAATATATTCATATAGCTTTATGTAAAAATTATGTTAAAATCTGAAAAAAAGTACTGACAAAAATGTATAATTTTAAGCAAAAAATGTTTAAAATCTGTACATTTATCTTTGTTTTGTAAAATAAAGTTGTTTTAAAAAAATATATCAGTCTGAGTAGCCATGTGAAACAAGCCAGAAAGTAGCACTTGTCCTTCCTTGGCCTTGGCATCAGCTCCTGACTCCAGGTTCCTGCCCTGTTAGAATTTCTGCACTATGTTCCATCAGTGGTGAGTAGTGATGTAGAAATATAAGTCAAATAAACCCCCTCCTCTCTAAGGTGCTTATGGTCATGGTATTTCATAACAGCCCTGATAACCTTGACTGAGTTTACCTCTTTTCTCTGTCTTTCATAGTCTGGATCCCTGCCTCAGGGGATCAGTACCACCTACAGTGAAGATGTGCTTCCCAAAGTAATTAATGTAATCAAGATGCATTCTCAGAGGCATGTCTGGAGGTCCATCTCCAAAGTGATTCTAGATTCTTTAAGATACATTTAACATCAACACACACACACATACACACATACACACACACAATCAAACATCATACACACATCATACATGCATACACACATACACACACATATATATACACAGATACATACATAAACATACACACATACATACAAGTACATTCGTATATACACACATATACACATGCATACACATAAATACATACATACACATATACATTCACACATGGACATAAATATGCACATAAACAGAGAGAGACCTCTAAAAGCCTACCTTTAAGATTTTCTCAGATGTCAACTCTCTGGCACCCTATTTAATTCTGAGTCTCCTCAGTAGTCCTAATGTGTCCCCCAAATTTCACATTTGAAAACCCTGCTATATCACAGTGGTGTTCACAGTTAGGAATTTGGGGAGGTGACTGAGTCGAAAAAAAAATGTTCTCAGGAGTAGATGTCAGGTCATGGATTAATGAGCAGTGAGCTAGCATGGGAACAGCTAGCCTCTGTATCAGACTTGCTTGGTGCTGCCTTTATTACCATCTGTCAGGATGAGATACAGCAAAGAAGACCCTCAGCAGATACATAGCCACACTGTTGGACTTCTGAGCCTCCAGAACCATACCATAAATACACGAATTTTCTGTAAGTTACTCTCTGGGGCATGGAGCCATTGCTGCCACTTGCTACACTGTTTCTGTTTGCCCCACCCACTGCACCATTTCGGCCTGTTCCTCTCCTTCTCCTGGCCATAGTACTCTGTGTGCCTTGTGGGGCGAATAATTTCACTTGTTCATCCAGTGCTCTGTCCCCAGTCACCTAGAAATGTCTGGCATATACTAAGCACTTGATACCTAATCACTTAGCTAATTAACCAGGTTCAGTGCTTAATTAAATGCCTAGCAAACTAATTCAGCACCTGTCAGTGCCTCTGTATACCTAGCTAGCTAATAAACCCATCTAGAACAAGGCTGAAAGACTAGAGTATTATAATTCAGTGGTAGGATGCTTGCCTAGCATATATAAGACCCTAGGTTGAGTACTCAGTTACCAAGACCAATAAGGTCCCCCCTAGATAGCCCATGATCCCTAAAATTGTGAAAATATGCCAAACTACACGGTGCTCTTGAATGAGATGGTCTTTATGAAAGCCATTGCTACCTACATTGAACTTATACCAATAAAATTAATTTTTAAAATCCTCACTTGAGATTTCAGATGGCAGGTTGGTACCCTTGAGACAGAGTTCAAAAGCCCTGCTCCTCCCAGTCTTATCTCAGGACTTCCCCCATGTGCAGCTGCTTCTCTGCCCTCCAGTGAGCTGGATTTGCTGTCTGCTTCTCAAGGTCACCACAGGCTCTCGTATGTGTAACTTGTCTTCCCAGAGTGGTTCCCTCTATCATCCCTGCTTTTCCATCCAGCCAACCTCCCCTTCCCTGCATCCTCGTGTGAGTGCTCATGCCAACCTATCTCCTTGCAGGCCTGGAAACCTTCCTGGACTTACACTGCTGAAGTGTATTGCTGACTTTCTCTTCTCTGTGGTATCCCAACACAGAAGGCAGGGGATGTGAGTTTTCATTTCCCTTCAAAGGTGTGACTACATTTTATTTTTGAGACAGGATCCCACATATTACAGGCTGGCCACAAATTCACTATATAGCTAAGGATGATCTTGAACTTCTAATCCACCTGCCTCTACCTCCCAAGGGCTGGCATTGCAAGTGTGACCACAATGCCCTGTTTATGCAGTGCTAGGAATGAACACAGTATATTGTCCTTGCTAGACAAGCACTCTGACAGCTTCGGTCCACCCTAGCCCAAGGTCTTAAACTTCCTCATACCCTGTATATGTACGGCCTTTCACACCAAGCAGCTTTTCACTTCTCTGTGCATAAAGCCTGAGTGTCTTATGATTCAACTCAATTTTGTTGCTCTTTCTCTGGGGTGACAGTCAGAGTCCACAAGTGACTTAGTTCATCAGGCTGCAGTGCAAGATGCCAATCATAGTCCTAGGATGTGATCTATGTTCTGACCTCCTGACTGTAAACCAGAGCTTCTTCCAATGCTCCCTTAGATTTGATCACTGTCCCTAGAATGACTCACAGAACTTCGGAAGGGGCTTACTCACCATTGATAGCTGATTAAGGACCTAACTCAAGGACAGGCAAAAAGCCATGACCAGCAAGTGAGATACCAAACTATCCTTAGGAGGCTAGAGAGGTGCCATTACTTAAGACTTATTGACCTAGTTTTTTATCATCTGTTCTTAAATCAATGCTGATAACCTTCTTTTCTCTCCTCAAACACAAAGGTGGGGACACACACAGTAGGAAGTGGGGCTCAAAGTTCTAGCCCCATGGAATCATGGTGAGTTTTCACTTAGCCTACTCTATCCCATAACTATCTAGGTACCACCAAGGCACTCCTGTGCACCAAGAGCAGCAGTACAGGTGTGGCTGACAGAAACACGAAAGATGTTCTTTTCTTTTACTATCATTGTTCAGAAAAGTTCTCTAGAACATCTCAAAGGCTCTATAAGCAACATGCAGAAACATGCAGAAACTAAGAATATGAAGCCCGTTTATTTCTTCCAGAAACGAAGGGGTACAAGATAGCATAAGGATAAGACCTTGGTCTTAAAGACCAGGAGTTTGCATCTCATGTTTCTTATTAATGGTGGTATGGTCTAAACCAAGAGAAGTAATTATCAGTTTTGGCTTGTGGTTTCATAGTTGTTAGCCGAACCTGACCAGGAGGACATGGTGATGTAGACCAGTTCATATCATGGTGAACAAGATGAAATAAGAGAGAATAGAAGAGGGTGTGACTGAGGTAAAGTTCTCAATGGTAGGAACTCCACCCATCCTTCACCCCCACAGACCTCCTTCTCTGTGGGGGGGGTTTCAAATTTTAGCCATCAGAAGTAAATGAGCTCCATCTCTGCTTAGTCCAATGTCCACCTGCCCACTGCACCCAAACTCGACCCTCACAGGCTCTGGTCACCATTCTGCCCTCGGCTTTTGTGAGATATGTTTTGTTATATGAATGATGCCATCATGTATCTATTATTTGGTGCCTTTTAAAATGGCTGATATCAGATTCCTTAAAAGTAGAACTATGAATGATGGTGGACTATCAGTTGGGTGCTTGGAACTGAACCTGGATCCTCTGCAAGAACAAGTGCTCTTAATCACAGAGTCATCTCTACTGCCCAACTTTGGACTTAAAGAGGCTTTAGGCTATTAAAGTTGGAATATATTTACATTAAGAGATAAACATGAGACTTTGTGGACAAGGAATAGATGTCTGTGGTTTTAAAGTGATGTATTTGTATAACAAGCTGACAAGGAAAAGAGTGTAATGGTTAGGTATCTCAAGTTGACACAACATAGAGTCACCTGAAAAAATTGTTCTCAATGTGGAATTATCTACATTGACTTGACTTGTGGGCAATTTCTATGAGGAAATAGTTTAAATTAATATCATTGATTTGGGAAACTGAGCCTACTGTGGGTGGTGCCATTCCATAGGCAAGGGAAGCCTGATCTGTAGAAAATTAGATAAATCAAGGTAAGGACAAATGAGCAAGCAAGTGAACATGTAAGCATTCATTGTCTATCTGCTCTTGCATATGATATGAACTATCTATCTAGAGTTCCAGCCTTACTTACTTGTAATGGTGGACTGTAGCCTGAAATTATAAGCCAAAAATATCTTTCTCCCCTAAATAGTTCTATTTGATAAATTATTCTGTGAGAAAAATTGAAACTGTTTACCCCAAAAATTAAAAATAAACGCATGCCTTAACTTAAAACTTGGTGAGGTAATTCCTACAGACACAGCTTCCTGTGGTAATGGTGGACATTTGGAAATACAATACACAGGACAATGCAAAACAGTCATATATTGCTGGTGGGCATACAAAATGATACAGATGCTCTGAAAAATAGTCTAATGGGTTTATGCAAAATTAAACACATTTACAATGAGACCTATAACACCTCCCCTGGGCATCTTAAAGAAATAAAAACATGAACTTGGGGGGGGTCTTTTGTTTTGTTTTGCTTTGTTTTGTTTGGGGGTGGTCACAAGGAATTGCAAAACAGACCTAGAAGGACTGGGAGGTGAATGTGCCCAGGGTTCATAATATAAAATTCCTAAATGATCAATAATTATATTATGAAGAAAAGTTCAACAGAAACACATATATTCAGTGGGTTTACTCATCATCAGCAAAACTAGAGAGCAGTGCTATGGGAGATGGAGACCTGAGGGTGGCTGGGGCTTTCTGGCTGCCAGCCTAGCTCCAAGTTTAGTGAGGAACTTGTTTCATAGGAAAACAGGGTAGAGAAAACACGTACCATTCTCCTCTGGTCTCCATACAAGCACATAGCCTATACACCTGTGCATTCCTATATGCCATAAACACCATATGCCACACACACTTATGCATGTACATGCACATAAAAAATCAATAAATGATAAATAAGAAAAGATAAAATAAAACCACAGCAGTATGAATCGAATTAAACAATGGTTAGCTAGATGGATACATCCATAGAGAAATATTTACTTCTTCCTCTGCCCCACCAGGCAGATTCTGGTCACTGATGACAATGATTTGGAGCAGATGGACCTTCTTTTTTTATATTAAGGCAACACCAAGCTATCAAGCTGACCTGAATATACTTTTCTCTCACCTTTGGTCTGATTTTGTGACAAGTAGAAGTTACAAAATTTCATCAATAGTGGTTAAAAATAGAGACAGCTCCAAGGTGCAGAAGGGCATGAAGCTCACACACTTCCTTAAGGACAAAAGGAGATGGAGAGACAGGATATCCCACCTTCTTCAATGACTTCCCACTCTACCAGAACCTCATCTGATCTAAACACAGGAAGAAACTTTCTAATGTTCAGCTTCCTTCTTTTAAAGTTTTAAACATGAACACTGTTTTAGGGTTTTATTGCAGTGAACAGAGGCCATGCGCAAGGCAACTCTTATAAGAACAACATTTAACTGGAGCTGTCTTATAGGTCAGAGTCTCAGTGCATTATCACAAGCATGGCAGTATCCAGGCAGTTATGGTACAGAAAAGCTGAGAGTTCTACCTCTTCATCTGAAGGTTACTAGAAGAAGACCAGCTTCCAGGCAGCTAGAACAAGGATCTTAAAGCCTATGCCCACAGGGACACACTTCCTCCAACAAGGCCACACCTACTGCAACAGGCCACAACTTCTAGTAGTGCCACTTCCTGAGCCAACCATTTTCAAACCACCACAAACATTCTTCATGAAAAAAAAAAAGCCCTGAAAAGCTTAGGGATACAAGGGATGTACCTAAATATGATAAAAGCAATTTACAGCAAACTGACAGGAAATGCCACTAAATGGAGAAAAACTCAAAACATGGCCCACAGCATCAACTGATTGTGATTCATGAGGATTTGCAGAGATCAGGAAGCCAGATGAGTCTCACCTAGGTCCTGAGCATGTTATGGCTAGGTAGCTTGGTATTCTTGTGGAAATCATAACAGTGAGTGTGAGAACTGTCCCTGACTCTTTTGTCTACTTGTGGGATCCCTTTCCTCCTGTTGAGTTGTCTTGTCCAACCTTGATGTGATGGCATGTGCCTGGTCTTATTCTAGCTTGTTATACCATGTTTGTTTAATGTTCCTGAGAGGCCCTCTCTTCTATGAGGGGAAGGGGGTATATCTTGGAAAGAGGGAATGCATGGTGGGAGAGGCAGGAAAAAATGAAGGGGAAACTGAGATTGTGATGTAATATATAAGAGAAGGGTATTTTTAAATAAATTTCATTGAATCGCTAAAATCAGAAACAAGATAAGGCTGTCCATTTTCTCCATCTGTGATAGTTTGTACATGTTCAGCCCAGGGAGTGGAACTATTAGAAGGTATAACCCTGTTGGAATAAGTGTGTTCTTGTTAGAGTAGGTGTGTCACTCTGGGTATGGGCTTTAAGACCCTCATCCTGGTTGCCTGGAAGCCAGCCTTCAGATGAAGATATAGAACTCTCAGCTCCTACACCATGCCTACCTGGATGCTGCCATGTTCCCACCTTGATGATAATGGACTGAACCTCTTAACCTGTAAACCAGCCCCAATTAAATGCCAACCTTATAAGAGTTGCCTTGGTCATGGTGTCTGTTTACAGAAGTAAAACCCTAACTAAGATAATATCCCTTTTTAATATAGTACTTGAAGTCTTATATAGAGCAAAAAGATAACTTAAAATGAACAGGAATATAAATTGAAAAGGAAGAAGTCAAGATAAATTTATTTGCAGGTGATATGATAGTATACATAAGTAACCCTAAAAACTTCATTGAGAAATTTCTATAGCTGATTATTATGTCTATCAAAGTAGGAGGATGAAAAATTAACTGACAAGAACCAGTGGCCTTCTTATATACAAATGACAAACTGACTGATAAAAAATCAGGGAAACAAAATCTTTTATAATACCCTCAAATAATATATCTTGAGATATCTCTAATCAAGCAAGTGAATGAGTTGTGTAACAAAAACTTAAATACATTGAACAAAGAAATTGAAGATATCAGAAAATGGAAAGATCTCCCATGTTCACGGATCAATAGAATTAACATAGTAAAAATTTACATCCTACCAAAAGTAACACAATTCTTCAAAGCTGTTGAAAGGACAATTTTTATTTTCCTATGGAATCAAAAACCCAGGAGTGTTAAACAATCCTGAATGATAAACAAACTGCTGGAGGAATCACTATTTCCTGCCACAAATTGTACTGCAGAGCTATATGAATACTAACCAAATGGTGTTGGCAAAAAATAAAGGACAAATCAATCAAAGGAATCAAACTGACTGAAGATGAAGGCATAAGTCCATATATCTATGGATACCTGATTTTTATAAAGAAGTTAGAAATAAACACTGTGGGGAGGGAAGAGTGTCTTCAAAAATGGCCCTCACCAAGCTGGACAGCTGGATGTAGGGGAATCCAAGTAGATCTCTACTTAATATTATATTCAAAACTCAATTCCAAATGGATCAAAGATCTCAACATAAAACCAGATACACAGGCTGGAGATATGGCTCAGCAGTTAAAAGCACCAACTGCTCTTCCTAGAGGTCCTGAGTTCAGTTCCCAGCAACCACATGGTGGGTCACAACCACCTGTAATGGGATCTGATGCCCTTTTCTGGTGTGTCTGAAGACAGATACAGCTACTCATATAAATAAAGTAAATAAATCTTTTTTAAAAAACGGATACACTATACCTGACAGAAAAGAAAGTGGTCAATAACCTTGAACTCATTGGCACAGGAAAAGATTTTCTAAACAGAACATCCTAAGCACAGGCACTAAATCAACAATTAATAAATGGAACCTCATAAAACTGAAAAGCTTCTGTAAGTCAAAGAACACCATCATTCAGATAAAGCAGGAGCTTATAGAATGGATAAAGGTTCTTACCAATTACATGTCTGATAGAAGACTAACTTCCAACTATATAAATAACAAAAAAGTAGATATCAGGAAAAAATATCTCAGTTAGAAGCACAATTCTAAACAAAGAATTCTCAAAAGAGGAAGTTCAAATGGCTAAGAAATACTTAAGGAAATGTTTACCATTCTTAGTCATCAAGAAAAACAAACCATAACTACTTTGAGATTTTATCCTATACCTGTCAGAATGGCTAAGATCAATAATACTGGTGACAGTTCATGCTGGTGAGGGTTTGCAAACTTGTAAATCAGTGTAGAAATTAATGTGGTGGTTCCTCAAAAAGAGGGAAATTAATCTTTCTCAAGATCCAGCTATACCAGTCTTGGGCATATACCCAAAGGATGCTTCATCTCACCACAGACACACTTGGCCAACCATGTTCATTGCTACTCTATTTATAGTAGCCATGAATTAGAAACAACATAGATAACACTCAACAGATGAATAGATAAAGAAGATGGGATACATTTACACAATGGAATGCTACTCAGTCATTAAAAAATGAAATCAGACACATTTGGGGGTGTGACTGCAGACACAGAAACATGACCATACAGAGTAGAGCTAGTTCTCAGGCTTAGGACTCTACCAGACACACCTCATCCCATTGCTATCCCCAAGATAAGGTTACAACTCACCTGCATGCCTGAGGTCACTCAAAGAAAGAGAACATTGAACCCCAAAACAGCCTGAGGGCTGCAAACATGATGACAATGCCTGGAGTACCAGCAGGGTGGCTGTTGCCAAAGGCAAGGTGATGTACAGCATGGATATGCTGCCCAACCCCATGATCACCCTGACTCTGGGCAACTTGTTATCCAAGATAAGGAAAAAATGGCAGAACACAACATCACATGCAGAGGAAAGGAAAGAAATTAGAGAGATTCAGTGGCAGCAGCAGATATGGGACTGTAGCTATGGAGAACAAGGAGCCTGAAATTGCTGCGTAGTAGAGCCAGTCCTCAAGTGCCAGAGTGCTCTGGGCCACCACCAGGCCCACATTGCTCTGTCACCTAAGCTAGGAGAGCACAGGGCCCAGAAGCTACTCTCAGACTGCAAACAAAATGGTCCTTGTCAATAATACTAAAAGAGCAGCTAGTCAGGCACTGAGGGCAGCGTGGTACACAGCAGCCTAGCCCTCACTCAGGTCCTATCCCTGGACAACCTGACTCTGAGCAACAAGATATCCAAAATAAATAAAGAATGGTTGGTTTTCTCGGTAGTCTCTTCCAAAGGGTTCCATGATCTGTACCAGAGAAAACATGTTGATGTTTGTGATCATGGCCATGATCCATGCTTCTGCTAGAAACCATGTGGGTGTCTATAATCTGTTCTGGCACTGAAGGCCATGTTGGTGTCTGGGATTCGTGCTTCCACTGGCTGCTATGGGTAGGGAAGCATCTGTTGCAGTGGTATCCATGACTGCAAACTTGCAACTGAGAATAAGAGACATTGAAGGCTTCTGTACCCTCCTCTTCCCTCACACCCTGTCCCCAAAAATGTAACAGTCCAGACATGAAGGTATTGAAATGTAGGTCATCACAATTAACAGCTTCTAGTGGAGGTGGGGATGGGGAAGAACTCAGCTCTCCTGAAGGGGCTGGCCACTGGGGGTTTGACCAGGCTTCAAATGAGTATATTGGCAACACAAATTAGACTTGTTGGGGGGGAGGGGGCATTGGGAGATAGTCACCAAATAATGAGGAAGACAGAATCCCACATGGACATCTTCTGTCACCAAATAAAGCTTCCAGTACCCCAATACCAAGAATGAATTACATTTAATTAAGTTGTTGGCCAAAGGAGTGCCGTAAAAATTTCCCCAAAAAATTAAATTAAAATTTAAAAAAAAAAATGAAGCTGTTGCCAAGACTAGGTTTGCTCTCCACCAACTGATGGCTAAACCCTGTCACTGAAGACAATACCTGCACAACTCGCTGAATATAGAGAATTTGAGCTAGTGTCTACACAGCACCTTCAAACCTATGTCCTAGTGTTGTTGGTACAGGAAGGTACACTGCAAGCTTCCAAAGGAAAAACATAAACACCAATCCAGCCACAAAGCTTTTATCTACAATGGTGTCCTGAATGCAAGATATCGTAGTGCAATGTTGGTGCAATGTTTGTAGGAGAAACCAACCAATATTAGATGGAACCTATACCCAACACTGCCTGAGTGACCAAGAGACTGAGAGTAGTTATGGCAAAACTGGTACTGTTCTAACTAAAAGATCATAGCAATAAAATGACTCCTTATGACAATTTGCTATACTCAAAGATCAAAACTTTGCTCAGCCATAATCAGAGTAGCTTCCTGCTGCAGCACATGGGAATAAATACAGAGACCCAAAGCAACAGACATTGGAATACTCATCACTAAAAGGGAGATCTCCATTAAATCCCTCCCATCTCAGGGATAAGGGAATCCCAGGGAAGAGGAAGCAGAAAGCATGCAAGAGCTAGCAAGGATGAAGAATACCAAGAAAACAATGTCCTCTGATCAACAGTGTTGGTGCGTATATGAATTCACAGAGACTGAGGCAGCATGCGCAGTGCCTGCAGGGGTCTGCACCAGGTGGCATCTTGGAGCTGAAAGGAAAGGTGGGCACATGCCCCAGCCCTGACCCAGAAGCTATCTCCAATAGATAACCACTTGCAAGTGAAAATTTTATTTCCTCTAAGGGAGTCTCACTAGGGAAATAAAATACTCTTAAGGGTCAACTGCATGCCCAACAGTAAACAGCCAACAGAAAACAAACTCAATGACAATTATTTATTTATGACTGATTGTTGTAAATAAATATTTGTTTATTGTTTTTATGGGACTCCTGAGTGGAAACAGGTGCATCTCTGTGTCTGTATCTGCTTCTTGCACCTTTGCTCCCGATCTTATCCTTCTGTTTGGTTGGTCTTATTTCATTGTGTTAGTTTTATCTTATCTTACTATTGTCCCTTAGAAGCCTGTTTGTTTTCTAATGAGAAACAGAAAAACAAGGTGGACCTGGATGGAAGGCAAGTTGGTAGAGGGGGACTGGGAGGAGTATAGGGAAGTGAATCCATAACCAGGATGCATTAATACATAAAAAAATCTACTTTCAATAAAATGGGAGATACATTTCAAAAAAGTAAAAGATCACAAGAAAAGGTTATACTAAGCAAAATGTGCTAAACTGTCCCTTTTTTATTATTCTTTCACTGAAAATGGACTTTTTTCCTCACCTAATATATTCTAACATTCTATTAAAAAAATAAAATTTTGTATCGAGCAAAGCTTGCTACAATGTTTTTATTAATTATCTTTACCCTTTGTGTCTTCTGAAAGTAAGTAGAATTTCAGGCTCAAACACATCTGGAGTCCCTAATGAAGGCCCTCAGATGTGTCCAGACCCAGACCCTGTTCAGCTGAAGACTTGCCTTTGTGCATATTATATACTTCCTTCACCTGGAAGGCAGATGCTCAGCAGGAATAAGAAAACTGAAGAGTCTCTGAATCTCTTGACACTAACTTATCAGATCCTAGTTGACAGGTTTTGTTTTCTATTATTTAAACCATACTATAGGGTAGTCAGGATGAATGAGTAAATGGATAGATAAATGGATGGATGGATGGATGGATGGATGGATGGATGGATGGTTGGATGATGGATGAATGGATGGATGATTGATGGATAGATGATGGATGGATGGATGGATGGATGGATGATGAATAGATAGATGATGGATGGATGAATGGATGGATGATTGATGGATGGATGGATGGATGATTGATGGATAGATGATGGATAGATGGATGATGAATAGATAGATGATGGATGGATGGATGGATAGATGGATGGATGGATGGATGGACAGATCGGTAGATGGATTGAAATATATAAGGGTGAAAGAGCACATAGATGGATAGAAGGCAGAGAAGGTGAGATTATATTCTAGAAAGGACAGAAGGTAACAAGCAAATAAATATAATGTGAAAGATAGTAAGTAATGCTGAGTCCTGTGATAAGAAAAAAATTAAAATGGAGAGTTTGGGACTGGGTAGGTCCCAAGTAGTAGGATCAAGGAAGGTTGTGAATAAATAATTAAGAAGAGGGTAGTTTGGGCTCACATTGGTTTGTTCCCCAGGGAAGACCATGTTCACAGCAAAAGCACTACACAGTGGACAATAATAGAACTTGACTTGACATCAATAGAGCAATGTGATTAGACAAAGATGGTGATAAAATTGGCTGATTTTGACACTATAGCAGGTCAAAATGTAAGACTAACGTGAGCATAAACACACACACACACACACACACACACACACACACACACACACACACCAAGGACTTCTTAAATGAAATCAAACAAAGTAAGAAAGTTAACAAAGAGGTTAAAAGTTGATGCTTTGATTGAGCATGGAATACTCATTAATGATCCTCAAAAGCCTGTGTCTCTAGAGGTGATCTGTCACTGGTCAGTACATAAGTTCACATTAGCAAAGTCACAGTCTCCATGCACTCACTATGGCTTTGAGGACTGCCTTTTAGAATAGAAGATAATGCTATGAGTCAAGATGGAACTATGGTGATGAGGAACTGACCTCAGTTCCTCCCAACCCAATGTGCAGAGCTTTTTGCATTGGGGTTTTGTTGTTCTTGCCATTGAGAATGTGATGTGTTTCCTTACCCTCCTAAGTCTGAGCTGTCTACATAGCTTTTCTTTTACCAAGAAAATTTCAAGTTAGGAAGTTAGCACACATGGTAAAGTGCTTGCTCTGTAAACACAAAGCAAGTGAAAGATCTGTATGACAAGAACTTCAAGACTCTAAAGAAAGAAACTGAAGATCTCAGAAGATGGAACTATCTTCCAGGCTCATAGATTGGCAGGATTAATATAATAAAGATGGCCATCTTGCCAAAAGCAATCTACAGGTTCAATGCAATCCCCATCAAAATTCCAACTCGATTCTTAATAGAGTTAGAAAGAGCAACTTGCAAATTCATTTGAAATAACCAAAAAAAAAAAAAAAAAAAAAAAAAACCCAGAATAGAGAAAACTATTCTCAACAATAAAAGAACTTTTGTGGGGAATCGCCATCTCTGACCTCAAGCTATATTACAGAGCACTAGTGATTAAAAAAACTATATGGTGTTGGTGCAGAGACAGGCAGGTAGATCAATAAAATAGAATTGAAAACCCAGAAATGAACCTACACATGTATGGTCACTTGATCTTTAACAAAGAAGCTAAAACCATCTACTGGGAAAAAAGATAGCATTTTCAACAAATGGTGCTTGTTTTACTGGCAGTCAGCATGTAGAAGAATGCAAATCAATCCATTCTTATCACCCTGTACACAGCTCAAGTCCAAGTAGATCAAGGACCTCCACATAAAACAAGATACACGCAAACTTTGCTGAACAGAACACTAATGGCTTATGCTCTAAGATCAAGAATCGACAAATGGGACCTCATAAAACAGCAAAGCTTATGTAAGGCAAAGGACACTGTTATTAGAACAAAATGACAAGAAACAGATCAGGAAAAGATCTTTGTGAATCCTACATCTGATAAAGGGATAATATCCAATATATACAAAGAACTCAAGAAGTTAGACTTCAGAAACTCAAATAACGCTACTAAAAATGGGGTACAGAGCTAAACAAAGAATTCTCAAGTTTGGAATATCAAATGGCTGGGGATCATCTAAATAAAAGTTCAACATCCTTAGTCATCAGAAAAATGCAAATCAAAACAACACTAAGATTCCACCTCACACCAGTCAGAATGACTAAGACCAAAAACTCAGTTGACAGCAGATGCTGATTAGGATGAGGAGAAAGAGGAGCACTCCTCCACTGTTGGGATTGTAAGCTGGTACAACCACTCTGAAAATCAGTCTGGAGGTTCCTCAGAAAATTAAACATAGTACTACCTAAGGACCCAGCTATATCACTCCTGGACATTAACCCAAGAGATGCTCCAACATATAACAAAGACACATACTCCACTATGTTCAAATATGTCTTATTTATAATAGCTAGAAGCTGAAAAGAACCCAGATGTCCTTCAACAGAGGAATGGATACAGAAAATGTGGTACACTTATACAAGGAAGTATGACTCAGCTATTAAAAACAATGACTTCATGAAATTCTTAGGCAAACGGATGGAACTTGAAGGTATCATCCTCAGTGAGGTACCCAATCACAAAAAAACACACAAGGTATGCACTCACTGATAAATAGATATTAGCGCAAAAGCTTGGATTACCCAAGATACCATTCACAGACCACATGAAGCTCAGAAGAACAAAAACCAAAGTGCAGATGCTTCAGTCCTTCTTAGAAGGGGGAACAAAAATATTCACAGGAGAAAATACAGAGACAAAGTTTGGAGCAGAGACTGAAGGAAAAGCCATCCAGAGACTGCCCCACCTGGGGATCCAGACCATATACAGCCACCAAATCCAGACAGTATTGCTGATACCATGTGCTATGATGGAAACCCGTAAGCAGCAACCAGGAACTCAGCTCTTTTATTTTATACTTCTAAATCAAGGAGGTAAGTTTGTTGTATACAGCCAAACAAAGAACCATGTTCAGCCAATCCCAGAAGAATATCTCTATAGGGGATCAGTTTAAGGCTACAGTTATTAAAGAGGAGGAAGCTGGGGTTGATAGTTTCTACACACTATCCAATTGTTGCAACATACTGGTCTTTGGACAGGGTCAGTCTTTGCCATTTCAATGGGTCTGAGGCACTGGATCCTTAACACGGGCATGCCCACATCAGCAACACACATTAATTCAGAACTGCATCTGCTCCCCACCGCTTTCTATTCATCTCCCCCTGAAGAAACTGAGGGTCAAATAAAAAAAAATGCCTCTTAACTCAGATTTTGTTGCTAGAAAGGGTAATCATGAAATGTCTGTCTATCCCGACACATGCTGCTTTCCCAGCTCTGAGAATGTGGTGAGGCCCGGAAGGCGCCTGGGATGGGAAACGTAAGACTGTGCTTACTCTTCAGTGCAGAACCCTGTACACTGCCATGCAGGGCGCTGAAGATGTCTCCAGAAGACGGAGGAAGCAAGGGCCATTCAGTCATGCATATATCAGGTGAATGAGACTTTATTTCACATCCTGGGTGCCTGGCATGCCTCCCAGCAGCCTTGAAATGGTGCACAGGAGCAGGAGAAATACTAGGCTGGTGCCCTGAGCCTGCAATGGGATAGCTGGCTCTTTCCTTGCAGGTGGGTTGATTAATAGCTCTGTTCAGAAACACCTCAGCTGCTGTTTTCAGTTTCCCCTTCCTGCAGAGCCTTAATCACTGGCCTTCACCTGTGGAGTTGCTCTAAATGACTTACGTGCATGTTTTTCAGTGGGGAAACAACTCCTCAGGTTGTGACAACATGCCAGAGGTGGCAGAACTCCCAGCTTATTTCAAACCTCACAGCTTTAACCAGGTAAGAAAACAGGCCAAGGAAACACCACTACTTCTGGTTGAACACCGAAAGTCAGAACCCCACCTTCACCTAAGGTTGGAAAGACACCTGTGGCAGGAGCTGTGAGATTGAACCACTCTCTAATTAGCTAACTGGCCCATTCTTTAGCAAGTGTACCCCTCCTTCCGTAGCTCAGTTCATTTGGGTGTCAGCTTCTTCAGGACTCGGGTCCATACAGTTTCAACATGGCCACAGTTGCTTTTGTATTGGTGTGTGTGTGTGTGTGTGTGTGTGTGTGTATGTGTGTGTGTGTGTGTGTGTGTGTGTGTTTGCATGTGCACACATGTACTTTGGTTGGGTAGAACCCAAGACTTCAAGCATGTATATAGGTGCTTTACAATTGAGCTACACCCCAATTTTACATTTCATTACATAAATGCAATCTTCACAGAAATCTAACCTCAGTTTATAAATACAGACTCTGGTCTAAGACAAAATATTTGCACTGTTGGAACTGGAGTTCTAAATCAGAGGTTTGAGACCACACATTTGAGAAATGTTTTAAGATAATGATGGTGGTGATGGGTGATGGTGGTGGTGATGGTGGTGGTAATGGTGGTGGTCATGGTAATGGTGGTCATGGTGATGGTAAAGATACTTGGGCTCTGGTTACTACTTGAACTGGTTCAACATGAAACCCTCAGGTATTATAAATTTTTTAAAGAAATGATTTTTTCAACTTGAAAAAATTTTAAATAATAGTCTGAATTTGTATTGAAATTTTATTATGTTTTACTTGATTGGGTATACCTTGAATTCTAGATTTGTGTTAACACTTATCCTTGAAAACATACATATGAGTAGCATTATATGGATTTAACAGGTTATCATTAGGAATGTGTGTGTGTGTGTGTGTGTGTGTGTGTGTGTGTGTGTGTGTGTGCATACAATGTATGCATGCAATAACAATTGGTAAAGGGTGCCATTAATTTGAAAGAGAGCAGGGATGGGTATGTGGGAGGTTTGGGGAAAGAAAAGGGAAGGGGAAAATGTTATAATGAAATCGCAATCTCAAAACTAAACCAGAAAGGTTAATATAAAATGTATATAATGATGGTATTTTTTTAAAACACCGTCCTCTCACAATGACTGTAGGTGATGTACACCCAGGACTGAAGAGGATTCCGTGCTGGTTTGTTCTCTGATAGATTTAAAAACTGCCTTCTGAGATCTCACCAAGACCTGTGACCCCGACTCTACGTGAGACATACAGCCCAAAATCATCATGCGTGAGTGCATTTCAGTCCATGTGGGGCAGGCAGGTGTTCAGATGGGCAATGCCTGCTGGGAGCTCTACTGTCTGGAACATGGGATTCATCCTGATGGACAGATGCCCAGCGACAAGACCATTGGTGGAGGGGATGACTCCTTCACCACCTTCTTCTGTGAAACTGGAGCTGGAAAACATGTGGCTCGGGCAGTCTTTGTGGATCTGGAGCCTACTGTAATTGATGAGATCCGAAATGGCCCATACCACCAGCTTCCACCCAGAGCAGCTTATCACTGGGAAAGAAGATGCAGCCAACAACTATGCCCGTGGTCACTACACCATTGTCAAGGACATCATTGACCCAGTGCTGGACCGGATCCGAAAGCTGTCTGATCAGTGTACAGGACTTCAGGGTTTCCTAGTATTTCCACAGCTTTGGAGGGGGCACCGACTCTGGCTTCACCTCTCTGGTGATGGAGCGGTTTTCTGTTGACTATGGCAAGAAGTCCAAGCTGGAGTTCTCCATCTGCCCAGCTCCACACATGTCCACGACTGTGGTGGAGCCCTATAACTCCATCCTGACCACGAATACCACCTTGGAACACTCAGACTGTGCCTTCGTGGTGGACAACGAGGCCATTTATGACATCTACCGCCGTAACCTGGATATTGAGCGCCCAACCTATACCAACCTCAACCCCCTCATCAGCCAAATTGTCTCCTCCATCACAGCTTCCTTGCGCTTTGATGGGGCCCTCAATGTGGACCTGACAGAGTTCCAGACCAACCTGGTACCCTACCCTCGAATCCACTTCCCCTTGGCTACCTATGCACCAGTCATTTCTGCAGAGAAGGCCTACCATGAGCAGCTGTCAGTGGCAGAGATCACCAATGCCTGCTTTGAGCCTGCCAACCAGATGGTGAAATGTGACCCTCGGCACGGCAAGTATATGGCCTGCTGCCTGCTGTACCGTGGAGATGTGGTACCCAAGGATGTGAATGCTGCCATTGCTGCCATCAAGACAAAGCGCAGCATCCAGTTTGTGGACTGGAGCCCCACAGGCTTCAAGGTTGGTATCAACTACCACTGTGGTGCCTGGGGGTGACCTGGCCAAGGTTCAGCGTGCAGTGTGCATGCTGAGCAACACAACCGCCATTGCTGAAGCCTGTGCCCGCCTGGACCACAGTTTGACTTGATGGATGCCAAGAGGGCTTTTGTACACTGGTATGTGGGTGAGGGAATGGAGGAAGGGGAGTTCTCTGAGGCTCGAGAGGATATGACTGCCCTGGAAAAAGATTATGAGGAAGGAGGCATCGACTCCTATGAGGACGAGGATGAGGGAGAAGAATAGACAGCTACTTGGGGCCTGTTCATTGTGTTTATTGCAAAATCCTTTCGAAATAAACAGTCTCCTTGCATGGTTAAATAAATAAATAAATAAATAAATAAATAAATAAATACTGCCTTCTAAAGGTCTGGCCCTGGGTCTTAGCCTCTGCCACCACGACAGAGAGCGCCAGCAACACTCAGCAAGCCTTACACATTTATTATGCAACTATTTAGCCTTATGTCTATGTAGACATAAATTTTAAATAAATGAATTAAGATTGAAAGAGTTAAAATTTCAAGTTGGCACCACTGACCCTGCTTTGAGGACAAGTGTGCTTCAAGGCTAAGAACAAAATAACTTGTTTAAAGAAATGGCCCAAACCCAGACCGACTAGACTCAATAAGGTCTGGGCTGGCCTTGCAGTCCTGAGAGAAACAAAGTATGAAGGTCAATGTGCCCCAAAAGCGAGTGGCCTAGAGTTGAATCGTGTCCAAAAATGGACAGAGTGTGCCAATTTGAAAAGACCAATGAAATTGCTATGCACCCGTTGCTAACTGCCTATGTAATTTTCCCTATAAATATGTCCCCCAATTGAGTTCAGGGTCGACTCCTCTATCTCCTGCATGAGATACGTGTTGTCCCCAGAGCTCTGGTCTACCCGGTTCCCCACAATAAACCTCTTGCCTGATTGCAACAAGATAGGCTCTCTGTGAGTTCTTGGGTTCGTATATCCTGGTACTTGAGTAAGGGGCTTCCCCAGTCTGGGGGTTTTTCAAGATAACTAAACGTAAGCTTTGTGGGGGAGAGTTAGGCAGAAAAACGAGTGAAAGGGAGGGGGGAGAAAAGGAGGAGGAAGAGAGGAGGAAGAGAAGGAGATCCTTTCTGATTGGTCTCCTTTGTTGTGACTCCCACCATTGTTACCGCCCCTTCCTGTCCCATGACCTGCGCTGCCACTCCAGTCTCACCCGAACTGTGTAACAACCTGCTCCGATCCAAGGTCCCTTAAGTCCAGTGTTTCTCAACCTGTAAGTGGAAGGAACCATTCAAATAGGTCACCTAAGACCAACAGAAAACACAAATATTTTCAGTATGACTCAGAAGAGCAGAAAAATTATAGTTATGAAGTAGCAACAAAATATAATTTTTTGGCTGGGGCCATCACAACACAAGGAACTGTACTAAAAGGTCGCAGCGTTAGGAAGTTTGGGAACCACCCCTTGGCCCTTTCAAACCTGTCTCTCCAGGCTATTCCTCCCACCACATCCCCAACTCCCAAGAGATCCTGCTTCTTGGGGTGGACAGAATCCTCTTAGCTCTTTCCTGCAGCCCCTCTCAACTTTGCTAAGGACCAGTCTCAACTTGGAAAGGGCTTCTAAGAGAAGGGGTGTATGGGAGCAATGGAAACAAATGTCTCGAAGTTAAATCATGGGTCTAAGCTGGCGGCCTATGCTCTGCTTGAGACAGCTTTCAAGACTGCTTTCTGTCTGCTTCCCCTGGTATTGTCCAGATGGCTCTCTATTTTCTGCTTTAAAATCTGAGCAGTTCTCTCTTGCTGTTCAAAAACCTTTCAGAGGATAGCTTATCTCTTGCAGGTCCTAAGTCCAGTCTTTTATTTACATATCAGTCCAGTCATTTACTCCAGGTTCCCTTTGGATTGTCCTATGAGTCAGCACCGAAGACCCTAGCCCTTTGACTCGTAGGAAGAGACAGCAAGCACAGACAATAACATAGCTGGGTGGGACCCTGCCCTGGAATTACTATTCCAACCATGCCTAAACCTAAGTTCACCCAGTCCCAAGCTGACCTCGAACTCAAAAATCTGCCTGCATTTGTATCGGGCCATCTTTATATCTTTCTGCCAACCTGGCTTATAATGCAGCTGTCTCTGTTCCTTTATATCTGCAAAGCTCCTTAAAGAATTTATAATTGCATCCTTAGATTTTTACATAGTTGAGAAATTATATATTTTTGAACTCATATTTTTAGAGTTCTTTTTCACAGCCTTGGGGACTATCCTGAAGGTCCCAGCATTTACTATTTTGCTGAGACATTAGCCATATCTTTGCCTCCTGGACTCCTGCTGTCTGATTATTATAGAGTCATTAATGTGAACACAGGGAACATTCCTTGAAGGATGGATGTGGGAAAATGTACATATTATACAAACAAGCCTCATGCCCACAGCATCCATCAATATTCGTGGAGGCCCAGGGGCAGGAGCCATGGCATTCCAACCCCACCAAGGCCATGACAGACTTGGCAAACCTTTTTTTCCTAACCCAGCTCTATTCGTCTCTGATACCTGCAGAAGAACTTTCCATCAAGCAACCCACAACCACTACACTTTCCTACGATCCAGAGAGAGCAGAAGATATCAAAAAAAAAAAAAAAAAAAATATATATATATATATATATATATATATATATATATATATACCCCCAACAAAGATAAGACCAGATATCAACACCTAAAATCGCCTCAATTATCCTAACTACAGATGCCCAGAAATCAGCATCAAAAGCACAATCATTAAGTGTCAGGACACTGTGTCTCCTCCAAAACTCTGTAACCCCACTACAAAAGATCCTGAGAAATGTAATGCAACTGAAGCATAAGACAAGGACTGCGAAGTAGCAATTGTAAATGTGCTCAAGGACCTTATTAAAGAGGGTATGGATAAATCCCTTAATAAAGCCTTCAAAAAGAAAAAACACACACACACAAATGGTGAAATGGAATAATGAAAACAATTAAAAACATGGAAGTAGAAATAGAACATTAAAAGGAGGTGGGTGGGATTTAGGAAGTTGAGAAAAAAAAGATGGTACCAGCCCCAGATCTCCAGGAGTCTGAGAAACCCAGGGAGCTCTGAAGGGTGATGTAGTAGCAGAAAAAGAGTCTTTGGAGCCCACAGTATCTCAGAAACAACTAAGAGGAAAACAGGCCAAGTCAAATTTTATGAGAACATGGTGGCACAGACCTTTAATCCCAGCCTTCAGGAGACAGAGGCAGGCAGATCTCTGTGAGTTCGAGACTGGCCTGGTCTAGAGTGAATTTGGGGATGGACAGGGATACACAAAGAAACCCTGTCCTGAAATGAAAAAGGGGGGTGGGGGTGGAAGAATGGGGAGCTCATAAAATTAGAAGGAAAGATGGCAGAGGCAGAGAATGACAGATCTGTACCCTTTGTCTTGGTGTCTCAACTTTCGCCATGTTGTCCCAACCAGTAGGCTGCAAGCACAAAGGTTTTGTCCAATGAGTCATGTAGCTGCCAGCATCAATAACAGGGAGATATGCAGTAGCCTGGAACTCCCAAGGAACATGTCATTACTGATTAGGCCATTCCTAGACCCTCTGGCTGGCACTCCCCCAGCATAAAACCTATGCTGCTTGCCCTACTTAGAGAATGGGGCCTGAAACCTGAAAGCATAAAGTTCAAGCAGAACAAGCCTCTGACTGACAGATATTCTGTGCAGAGAGGTGTGTGGCAGCCAGGATCTCACACAGAATCTGCCCCTGAACACCCTACCTAGGCGCAACAATCACCCTGAGCTCTGGGAATCAGTAGGATATCCAAGACAAGCCTCAACAATGGTCCAGTATTTTGGTGCTTCAGACACCTTGAATCAGATGACTATTCATTGCAGTGAATATTTGGATATAAAGCTATTTAGGCAAAACAAAACACTATGTGGCACACTGCAGTTTTAGGTGACATCACAGACAAGTGACGGAGAGGTAAGAAAAGGGGAGAAGTGGACCAATGGGTGCATGGTGGAGGGAGGTGGGATAGAGACAGGATTGTGGTGATTCATATAAGAGAAAGCTGCAGTGGAGGGGGGAACTTGTCTTTGCTGAGTAGGGTCATGAGAATGCAGCAGCCTGGAGCTTGTGTGGTGTAAACCCAGCCCCAACACGCTGCCCAGCAGCATGATCTTTCTGGTTCAGAGCAAGAATAAAATGTCCAAGATGACAAATAGCTCATTTTCTAGATTGGACCTCCTCAAAAGACCTCTATGGTTTCATCTAGCCCTGGAGGCCACTTTGGTATCTGTGGTGTGCTGCCCTAGGCCAATGTTAAAGCTCAAGGTTCATGTGGATGCCTGGGGTCCTATAGCAGCCAGGAATCTAGCTGTGGTCCATGGTCTGACTTACCACTGAAGAGCAAGGAGAATGCCCATGATCTGGGCTGCTACCTGAAGCACTATTGATATTCATGGTCTGTGCTATGTTTGAGGTCCATGTCTGGGTCCATTTTTGATGTCTGTGGCCTATGCTACTACTGAAATCCATACAGATGTCTATGATCTGTGATGGTGACAAAACCATGTTTACATCCTTGGTTTATGCTGCTGTTTAGGGCTATAATGGTGTCCATGGACTCTGTTATGGCAAAGAGACTTATTGATGTTCATGGTCTATACTGCCACCAGAAACCATGCTGATGTCTGTGGCATGTGCTGATACAAGATACCATGTTGAAGTCTATGATCCACACTCCTGATGACTGTAAGGATAAAGAAGCTACTTTTGCAATGGTATTAATAACTGCAGACTCGAAGTTGAAAAAGAGGGACATAGAAGGCTTATGTGACAACCACTACCCTACCCCCAATAAAAGTAACAGCCTAGAAAGAAATCCATCAAAGAGAAAGCTTAAAATTTTGTTAAAGATGCTGAAGTGTAGCTGTCCACAACTGATGGCTACTGGAGGGAGTGAAGGTGGGAAAGGACTCGTTTATCTTTAAGGGAATGGCCATGCCCTGGTAAGTATATGCGCAATGCAAATTGGTCTTCCTCTTCCTCTTTGTCCTTCTTCTTCCTCATCTTCATTCTTTTTCTCTTTTTTCATGGAGGTGGGGAGGTAACAAGGGTGAGTCTGGACCTGGAATAACTGAGAAGTGCATGTGCTCAGGGTTCTTGATGTGAAAGTCCCCCAAAAAATCAATAAAAATATTATGAAAAGAAAAGAAAAAGACAGCCGGAAAGGTGGCTCGTAC
The DNA here is from genome assembly GCF_963924665.1 of Micromys minutus. Classification (NCBI taxonomy): domain Eukaryota; kingdom Metazoa; phylum Chordata; class Mammalia; order Rodentia; family Muridae; genus Micromys; species Micromys minutus. Next base: position 79,909,894 of record NC_137971.1, read on the forward strand.
AGGCTGAGCAACTGTGACCGGGAACAGATCTTAGGAACTTCTGTTCCCACCCGGAGACAACTTCAGGACGCAGAGCGGAGCCTGGCCCAACTGCCAGCCGGAAAGGCGGCTCGTACAGGCTGAGCAACTGGTGCGTGGGAGACCTAGGCTGCTGGGGAGCAGAGGGATCTCTGCGGAGTGCACACGGAAAGGGCACCCCCTGCCCTGACCTGCCCTGTCCTCCCCAATCCAGTGACCGGGAACAGATCTTAGGAACTTCTGTTCCCACCCGGAGACGACTTCAGGACACAGAGCGGAGCCTGGCCAACCTGCCAGCTGGAAAGGTGGATCGGAGAGGCTGAGCATCTGTGACCAGGAACAGATCTTAGAAACGTCTGTTCCCACCCGGAGGCGACTTCAGGACGCAGAGCGGAGCCTGGCCCAGCTGCCACCCGGAACCTGGGCTGCCAGGGAGTAGAGAGATCTCTGCGGAGTGCACACGGAAAGTGTACCAGGGACACAGACCAGATACAAGGGAAAGGCAAGAACATATCACTGACAACAAAATGGCAAGAGGAAAGAGAAAGAGTATATCCCAAGGAAACCAAGACAATCTAGCAACACCAGAACCCAACTCTCCGATAGTAGCAAACATCGGAATTCCAAACACTCCAGAGAAAGAAGACACAGACCTGAAATCATGCCTCAAGACGCTGATAGAGTTACTTAAACAAGAAAGGGAGGAAAAGCAAAAAGATTCAGAAGCTTTTAAAGAAGAAACAAGAAAAACACTCAAAGAACTCAAAGAATGAGACGAAAACAAAACCAAAGAAATAAAGGAATGGAAGAGGGAAATTAAAACAGAAATTGACACAATAAAGAAAGCGCTAAAAGAGATAACCCTAGAGTCAGAACACCAAAAAGAAATCAGGTGTCACAGAAGCAAGCATTTCCAATAGATTACAAGAGATCGAAAAGTGAATCTCGGGGGCAGAAGACAACATTGCAAACATAGACAAAACAGCCAGAGAAAATGCAAAAAACAAAAAGCTCCTAACCCAAAATGTCCAGGAAATACAAGACACAATGAGAAGACCAAACCTAAGGATAATAGGAATAGAAGAGGGAGAAGAGTATCAACTAAGAGGCACAGTAAATATCTTCAACAAAATCATAGAAGAAAACTTCCCTACCCTCAAGAATGAGATGACCACGAGCATAAAAGAAGCCTTCAGAACTCCAAATAGGTTGGACCAGAAAAGAAATACCTCCCGACACATAATAGTAAAAACATCAAGTGCCCAAAGTAAAGAAAGAATACTAAAAGCAGTAAGGGAAAAAGGTCAGGTAACATATAAAGGCAGACCAATCAGACTCACACCGATTTCTCAACAAAGACTATGAAAGCTAGAAGAGCCTGGACAGACATCATGCACTCCTTAAGAGAGCACAAGTGCCAGCCCAAGCTGCTATACCCAGCAAAACTATCAATCACCATCGATGGAGAGACAAAGATATTTCAAGACAAATCAAAATTCACACAATATCTGGCCACAAACCCAGCACTACAACGAATTATAGGTGGAAAACCCAATACAAGGAGGGAAAATACAGCCTAGTAAAAACAAGAAAACTCCTAAACAAGAAAACTAAAAGAAGAAAAAAACACAGACACAACTCAACCCAAAAAAGCAAAAATGGCAGGAAACAGAAACAATTATTTCTTGATATCTATTAACATAAATGGTCTCAACTCCCCAATAAAGAGACATAGACTATCAAACTGGATACATAAACAAAATCCAGCCTTTTGCTGCATACAGGAAACTCATCTCAGAGACAGAGACAGACACTATCTCAGAGTAAAAGGGTGGGAAAAAAACTTCCAAGCAAACAGCTCCAAGAAGCAAGCTGGAGTGGCTATTCTAATATCGAATAAAGTAAACTTCCAACCAAAAGTTATCAAAAAAGATAAAGAAGGACACTTTTTACTCATTACCGGGGAAATCTGTTAGGAGGAACTCTCAGTCCTTAACATATATGCTCCAAATAAAAAATCACCCACATTCATAAAAGAAACTCTACTAAAGCTCAAAAAATACATTTCACCCCACACAATAATAGTGGGAGACTTTAACACCCCACTCTCACCAATGGACAGATCAGGGAAACAGAAACTGAACAAGGACACTGCAAAACTAGCAGAGACTTTGAACCAACTAGAATTAATAGATATATACAGAACATACTATCCTAAAGTAAAAGAATACACCTTCTTCTCACCACCCCATGGCACCTTCTCGAAAATTGACCACATAATTGGACACAGAACGAGCCTTCATCGATATAAGAAGATTGAAATACTCCCATGCATCCTCTCAGATCACCATGGTCTACGGCTGGTCTTTAACAACAACAAAGACAACAAAATGCCCACATACACATGGAAACTAAACAACGCTCTGTTAAAGGATAGCAGGGTAAAAGAAGAAATAAAGAAAAAAATTAAACTTTCTAGAATTCAACGAAAATGATAACACAACATACCCAAACCTATAGGATGCAATGAAAGCAGTATTGAGAGGAAAACTCATTGCCCTAAGTGCTTCCAAGAAGAAACTGGAGAGAGCTCACATCAGCAACCTGACAGCACAGCTAAAAGCCCTAGAACAAAAGGAAGCAGATATACCCAAAAAGAGTAGACGGCAAGAAATAATCAAAATTAGGGCAGAAATAGACCAAATAGAAACAAAAAAACCATTGAAAAAATCAACAAAACAAAGAGTTGGTTCTTTGAGAAAATCAACAAGATTGATAAACCCCTAGCCAGACTAACTAAAGGGCAAAGAGAGAGTATCCAAATTAACAAAATCAGAAAGGAAAGTGGTCACATAACAACTGAAACTAAGGAAATTCAAGAAATCATCAGATCCTACTACAAAAACTTATACTCCACAAAATTGGAAAATCTGGAGGAAATGGACGAATTCCTAGACAGATACAAGGTCCCAAAGTTTAACCAGGACCAAGTAAACCATCTAAATAACCCTATAACACCTAAAAAAATAGAAGAAGTCATCAAAAGCCTACCAACCACAAAAAGCCCAGGTCCAGACAGGTTCAGTGCAGAATTTTATCAGACATTTATTGGGGATATAATATCAATATTCGCCAAACTATTCCAAAAGATAGAATCAGATGGAATATTACCCAACTCATTTTTTGAGGCTACAATAACCCTCGTACCTAAGCCACACAAGACCCTACAAGGAAAGAAAACTTCAGACCAATCTCACTTATGAACATTGATGCAAAAATACTCAACAAAATCCTTGCAAACCGAATCCAAGAACACATCAAAACCATCATTCATCATGACCAAGTAGGCTTCATCCCTGGGATGCAGGGATGGTTTAACATAAGGAAATCCATCAATATAATCCACCATATAAACAAACTTAAAGACCAAAATCACATGGTCATCTCACTAGACGCTGAGAAAGCATTCAACAAAATCCAACACCCCTTCATGTTAAAAGTTCTGGAAAGAACAGGAATCCAAGGCCCATATTAAACATAATAAAAGCAATATACAGCAAACCAACAGCCAACATCAAACTTAATGGCGAGAAACTTGAAGCAATCCCACTAAAATCAGGGACTCGACAAGGCTGCCCACTCTCTCCCTACCTATTCAACATAGTACTGGAAGTCCTGGCTGGAGCAATTAGACAGCAAAAGGAGATCAAGGGGATACAAATCGGAAAGGAAGAGATAAAAACATCACTCTTTGCCAATGACATAATAGTGTACTTGAGTGACCCCAAAAATTCCACCAGAGAACTCCTACAGCTGATAAACAAGTTCAGCAAAGTGGCCGGATACAAAATTAACTCAAACAAATCAGTAGCCTTCCTATACTCAAAGGACAAACATGTGGAAAAAGAAATTAGGGAAAAGGTACCCTTCACAATAGTTACAAAAACTATGAAATACCTTGGTGTGACTCTAACTAAGGAAGTAAAGGACCTGTATGACAAGAAGTTCAAACCTCTAAAGAAAGAAATTGAGGAGGATCTCAGAAAATGGAAAGATCTCCCATGCTCATGGATTGGAAAGATCAACATCTTAAAAATGGCCATCCTACCAAAAGCAATCTACAGATTCAATGCAATCCCCATCAAAATTCCAACCCAGTTCTTCATGGACTTGGAAAGATCAATGTGCAATTTCATATGAAATAACAAAAGACCTAGAATAGCGAAATCCATCCTCAACAACAAAAAAACATCTGCGGGAATCACTATCCCTGACCTCAAGCTTTATTACAAGGCAATTGTGCTTAAAACTGCATGGTACTGGTACAGAAATAGGCAAGTGGATCAATGGAATAGAATAGAAGATCCAGAAATGAGCCCTCATGTATATGGTCACCTGATTTTTGACAAAGGAGCAGTAAACATTCAATGGAAAAAGGACAGCCTATTCAACAAATGGTGCTGGTCCAACTGGCACTCAACATGCAAAAGAATGAAAATAGACCCGTTCCTATCTCCTTGTACAAAGCTCAAGTGTAAGTGGATTAAAGATCTCCACATTAAACCAGATATACTGGAACTATTAGATGAGAAAGTAGGGAAAACCTTAGAACACATAGGCACAGGAGAAAATTTCCTGAACAAAACACCAATGGCTCAAGCTCTAAGGTCAAAGATTAACAAATTGGACTTAATGAGATTGCAAAGTTTCTGTAAGGCTAAGGACATCGTCAAGAAAACAAAACGGCAACCAACAGAATGGTAAAAGATCTTTACCAACACCACATCAGATAGAGGCCTAATATCCAAGGTGTACAAGGAACTCAAAAAGCTAGACACCAGAGAATCAAATAACCCTATTAAAAAATGGGGTACAGAGCTAAACAAATCATTTTCAGTTGAGGAACACCGAATGGCCGAGAAACATCTGAGGAAGTGCTCGACATCCTTAGCCATCAGGGAAATGCAAATCAAAACAACCCTAAGATTCCACCTCACACCAGTCAGATTGGCCAAGATCCAAAACTCAGATGACAGCAGATGCTGGCGAGGCTGCGGAGAAAGAGGAACACTTCTCCACTGTTTGTGGGGTTGCAAGCTAATACAACCACTCTGGAAATCAGTCTGGCGATACCTCAGAAAATTGGATATAGTACTACCTGAAGACCCAGCTATTCCACTTCTGGGCATATACCCCAGAGACACTTTAATACACAACAAAGATATATGCAGCACAATGTTCATAGCGGCTCTATTTATAATAGCCAGAAGCTGGAAGGAACCCAGATGTCCTTCAGAAGACGAATGGATACAAAAATTGTGGTACATATACACAATGGAATACTACTCAGCCACCAGAAACAATGACTTAACCAAATTCTTAAGAAAATGGCTGCATCTAGAGAAGATCATCCTGAGTGAGATAACCCAGTCACAAAAGAACAGACATAATATGCAGTCACTGATAGTGGGATGCTAACCCCAGAGGCTTGCACTCCCCCAGAAACAACTCACAGACTGTATGAAGTCCAAGAAATAAAGAAAACAATAAATATACATATATTCACAAAACAAGAAGACTGACTATTTCCATGTTGCATTTTGTTTTGCATGTACTTTACGCTTATTGCAACTAATAGGTTTTCAATGCATACTGTCCAGCCCTTGAAAAAAATCAAGTACTGACTAAGAAACATATTCACATGGTTTTATGTAAAATTTATTTTAATGTCTGAAAAAACAGTACTGACAAAAATGTATAATTTTAAGCAAAAAATGTTTAAAATCTGTACATTTATCTTTGTTTTGCAAAATAAAGTCGTTTAAAAAATAAAAAAAAATAAATAAATAAGACTGATATGAACATAAAAAAAAAGAAAAGAAAAAGAAAAATGAATTAGGAAGTCAAACAAAAACCTCAGAGTTAAGCCTCACCAACACAATACAAAGACATTAAAACAAGACACTCAGGCATTGAAGAATAAATGGTACAAGAAATGAAAACCTCAGTCAAAGAAAATATTAAGTCTAAATGAAAAAATATTTAGGCATGAAACATCTAGGAAATCTTGGATACTATGAAAAGAACAAATCTAAAAATAATAGAAATAGAAAAAGAAACAGACAAAAGACACAAGAAATATTTTCAACCAAGTCATAGAATAAAATTTCCCTAACCTAAAGAATAAGTAGTTATCAAGGTACAAAAAAAGCATACATAACACCAAATAGACAGGACCAAAATAGAAATAATATATGACATATAATAATGGAAACTCAAAATGCACAGAACAAAAATAAACCAAAAACTGCAAGTGGAAAAGACCAAATAATATATAGAATCAGAATTGTTAGAATAACACCTGGATTCTCAATATAGACTCAAAAATCCAGAAAGGGATGGAGAGATGCTCTAGAAACTCATATGAGACCATAGATGCCATCCCTGCCTCTTATACCCAGAAAAATTATCAATCACAATAGCCAGAAAAAGAAAAAGATTTCATGATTAAACTACATTTAAGAAGTATCTAGCTACAAATTTAAGTCTACAGAAGGAGATATAAAGAAAAACTCTATCTAAAGAAATAAATCACATCCAAGAAAATACAATGAATAAATAATCCCAGACCAGTTAATCAAAAAAGGGGAAAAAGACTACACCATAACTATAAAGTAGCAGCAATCAATATAAACACTAATCATTGATGACTCTCAGAATGAATGGTCTCAATTTTTCAATAAAAAGACACAGATTCTAACAGGTTACATTGAAAAACAGGATCCATTTTCTGCTACATCCAAAAAATGCAACATACCATCAATGATAGACATTACCTCAGGGCAAACTGATGGGAAAAGATATCCCAAGGTAATAGGCCCAAGAAGAAAGCAAGTGTAAGTATCTTAGCATCTGACAAAATAGACTTCAAACCAAAACCAATCTCAAGAGATAGGAAAGAACATTACAACAAAGGAAATAAGTCCACCAAGAGGATATTACAATTCTAAACACTTATGCAGCAAACAAAAGGGCACACAAGTTCATAAAAGAAATTGCTAAAATCACATATCACATATTGTCACAGTGATAGTGAGTTACATCATTACTCCACTCTCACCAATAGACAGGTCATCCCGACAAAAACTAACATAAAAATTCTAGAGTTAAATAAGGTCATAAATCAAATGGACATAGCAAATATTTACAGAACATTTCACCCAAACACAAAAGAATATCCCTCTTCTCAGCAGCCCATGAAATGTTCTCCAAAATGGACCGCATAGTTCTACACATATCAAGTCTCAACATTTACAAGAAAATTGGAATGATACCCTATATCTAACTATTACAGATTAAAGCTTGACACATGAATTAAAGCTCCACACAATAGAAACACAACGTATATATACAAACTCATGAAAGCTGAACAGCTCACTACTGAGTGAAAAAAAATGGGTCAAGACAAAAATTAAGACTACAATTTTAAAACATTTTAGAATTTAATGAAAATGGGAACACAACATAACAAAACCTATAGAATACAGTGAAGGTGTCTCTAAAAGGCAATTTCATAGCACTAAATGCCTACATAAAAAATTTGGAGAGATCTCATATTAGGAATTTAACAACACACCTGAAAAATCTGGAGCTAAAGAAATAATAACACCCCCAAAATGTATATAACAAGGAATAATAAAACTCAGTGCTGAAATATATAATATACAATCAAACACAAATAATCTAAGAAATAGAGTTGGCTCTTTTAAAAAAAAAATCCTTAACACTGATAAATCCTTAGCCAGATTAACTAAAAGATGAAGAAAGAAGACTCTATTAATAAAATAAGAGACAAAGGGGGAGAAATAAAATAGATACGAAGAAAATCCAGAGAATAAGGATATAATTTTAAAACCTATACACCACCAAACTGAAAAGCCTGTTTTTCAAAAACGACATGAATAAATTTATTGATATATGCAACCTTCCAAAATTAAATCAAGCTCAGGTAGGCAATTTAAACAGATCCATAACTCCTACTGAAATAAAACCAGTAATTAAAGGTTTTCTAACTAAAAATGCCCAGGGCCAGATAGATTCACCACAGAATGCTACCAGACCTTTAAAAAAAGAATTAATACCCATTTTCAAATTATTCTGCAAAATAGAAACAGAAAGAACATTTCAAAAATTACCCATATATGTACATTTACAATGACATAAGAAAGAGAATTACAGAAAAATTTCCCTTACAAACATACATATAAATATTCATAATAAGATTCTTGCAAATCAAATTCAAGAACACATCAAGAAGATTATCTGCCATGATCAAGAAGGCTTTGTCCAGAGTAAAAAACTTATAATTGTTTTATTAGATGCAGAAAAGGCCTTTGATAGAATGCAACATCTCTTCATGCAAAAAAAATTCTGGAGATACTAGTGATATGAGGGGTATATATTGCAACATAATAAGGGCAATATATAGCAAGCCTACAGCCAGCATTAACCTAAATGGAGATAAATGTGAAACATGTCCACTAAAATCAGGGGAAAAAACAAAGATGCAGACTCTTTACATATCTCTATAGTACTTAAAGTCTTAGCTAAAGCAATAAGGCAATTGAAGAAAATCCAGCAATACAAATAGGAAAAAAATTTCAAAGTATCTCTATTTGTAGATGAGGTAGTTATATGTTGTATACATGAAAGACCCTAAAAAATGTCACCAGGTGGTCCGCACCTACATCTGCAACAATCACGAATCCGAACACCATTTCTCACCTAACAGCTCTGCCTGCCTCTCAGGAGTCAAGTTCTAAACTCTCTCTCTCTCTCTCTCTCCCTCCCTCCCTCCCTCCCTCCCTCCCTCCCCCCCCTCTCTCTCATGCACACACACACACACACACACACACACACACACACACACCAATTTTTTGATCTTCTAGGACCCTAGTAAGCCCCTCCCTGTTGGAACTTTATCTTCCTTCTAGAACCTAAAACACATATGCAACAGTCACAGATCAGTGACTGCATCACACCTCACATCTCTACCTGCCACTTGGAGGCCTTCTCTAACCCTATATACACAGCTCCACCTGCCTCCTGGGAGGCCTGCTTCAACCCAGGACCCCCAGATCAACCAACACCATAAACAATCAGATAGTGAAAAGCAAGCACAAGAACATAAGTAACAGAAGCCAAAACACCAATGGCACCATCAGAATCCAGCTCTCGTACTACAGCAAGCTCTGGATATCCTAACATGAAGAACAATAGTGTGACCTTAAATCTGATCTCACAAAGAAGATAGAGACCTTTAAAGAGAATAAAAATAATTCCCTTAAGGAAATACAGGAAAACACAATCAAACAGGTGAAGAAGATGACGAAAATACTTCAAGAACTAATATTGATAGAGAAGCAACCAAGACATACAAATTTAGGCATCCCTGGAAATAGAAAACCTAGGAAAAAAGAAAAGGAACTATAGACACAAGCATCACCAACAAAATACAAGAAATGGAAGAGAGAACCTTAGGCAAAAAAAAAAACATAGAAAAAAATAGATACATTAGTCAAAGAAAACACCAAATGTAAAATGTTTCTAACATCAAAACATCCAGGAAATTTGGAACACTATAAAAAGACCAAACCTAAGAATAATAGAAATAGAAGATGGTGGGTATTCCCAGTTCAAAGGGTCAGAAAACATCTTTAGCAAAGTCATGACTGAAAACTTCCCTAACCTGAAGAGATGACCATAAATGTAAAAGAAGCATACTGAACACCAAGTAGATTGAACTAGAACAGAAAGTCACTAAATCAAACAACTAAATGCACAGAACAACGAAAAAATTATTAAAACCTGTAAGGAAAAAAACCCAATTAACACATAAAGGCAGACCTATAAAAATTACACTAAACGTTTTAAGAGACACACTAAAAGCCAGAAGATCCTGGAGAGATGTCTTTCAGGCCTGAAGAGACCACAGGTGTCAGCAGAGAATACTATACCCAGCAAAACTCTCAATCACCACAGATGAAGAAATGAAGATATTTCATGACAAACCCAAATTTAAGCAATATTTTTCTACTAACCCAGCCCTACAAAAAAATATTCAAAGGAAAAATACAGCAGAAGAAGGTAACTAGACCAATCAAGGAAACATAAGAAATGAATCATCTCACAGCAAAACCAAAAAAGAAACACACAAACACACACACACACACACACACACACACACACACACACACACACAAATAATGCCTCCAAAAACAAAATAACTGGAGCTAATAATCATTGGTTATTAATATCTATCAGCATCAATTGGATTAATTCACAAATAAAAAGACACAGGCTAATAGACTGGATACATAAGCAAATTCCATCATTCAGATGAATACAAGAAACATATCTCAACAAGAAAGATAGACACTGTGTCAAAGTGAAGGGCTAGAAAAAGATTTTCCAATCAAATAGACCCAAGAAACAATCTGTAACAGCCAATCTAAACTCTAGTAAAATGAACTTTCAACCAAAAGTTATCAAAAGAGGTGAAGAAGGACATTTCATAATTATCTAAAGAAAAATCCAAGATCATCTCTCAATTCTGAACATGGGTCCCAAATGCAAGGGTACCCATATTCATAAAAGAAACTTTACTAAAACTCAAATCACACATCGAACCCCTCACAATGATAATGTGGGTCTTCAACTTCCAACTCTCACCAATGGACAGGTTATAAAAACAGAAACTAAACAGAGAAGCTAACAGAAATCATGAAAAATGAATTTAACAGAAATCTATAGAACCTTTTACCCAAAAACGTTCTTCTCATCACATCATGGACCCTTCTCCAAAAATGATCATATAATCAGGCACAAAGCGAGTCTAAATAGATGCAAGAAGATTGAAATAACCTCTTGCATTCTATCAGATCACCATGAGTAAGGCTGAGCAACAACAGAAACAAGAGAACGTCTAGATACTAATGGAAATTGAACAACTCTCTACTTGGTGATCACTTGGTCTGGAAAGAAAGAAAGAAATTAAAGACTTTCTAGAATTCAATAAAATGAAGATATAACATATCCAAACTTATGGGGCATAATGAAAGCGGTGCTAAGAGGAAAACTTATACCACTAAGTGCCTTTATAAAGAAATTGGACAGATCACATACGGGCAACTTAACAGCACAACTGAAAGCTCTAAAACAAATAAAGTAAACACACCCAAGATAAGTAGATGGCAAAAAATAGTCAAACTCAAGGTTGAAATCAACAAATTAGAACAAAGAAACAATAAGACCAAGAGCTTGTTCTTTGACAAAATCAACATGACAGACAAGTCTTTAGCTAAGCTAACTGAAAGGCACAAAGACAGTATCAAAATTAACAAAATCATAAATGAAGAGATATAACAACGGAAACTGAGGAAATTCAAAAAATTATTAGGTCTTACTTCAAAAGCCTGTACTCCACAAAACTGGAAAATCTAAATGATATGGATGGATTTCTAGAGAGATACTGGGTACCAAAGTTAAATAAAGATTATGTAAACTATTTAAAGAGTCACATAACCCCTAAGGAAATAGAAACAGTCATTAGAAGTCTCCCAACTGCTCTTGATCCTCTCTTGCTCTTGCCTTCCTGCCCCCATTTTCTTACCATTCCCTAACCCCCTCCATGCTCATGGCCAGCCTCTAGTTCTCTATTCCTCCCCTCTCTCTCTCTCTCTCTCTCTCTCTCTCTCTATCTCTCTCTCTCTCTCTCTCTCTCTCTCTCTCTCTCTCTCTCTCTCTCTCTCTCTCTCTCTCTCTCTCTCTCTTCCTAATACCTTCTTTACTCCCCACCTCATGCCCTGAATAAACTCTATTCTATGAAGGAGGAGGAGGAAGAGGAGGAGGAGGAGGAGGAGGAGGAGGAGGAGGAGGAGAGGAAGAGGAAGAAGAAGAAGAAGAAGAAGAAGAAGAAGAAGAAGAAGAAGAAGAAGAAGAAGAAGAAGAAGAAGAAGAAGAAGAAGAAGAAGAAGAAGAAGAAGAAGAAGAAGAAGAAGAAGAAGAAGAAGAAGAAAACCCAGGATAAGATGGTTTTAGTACAGAATTATATCAGACTTTCAAAGAAGAACTAATACCAATACTCCTCAAAATACTCCACAAAATATAAACAGAAACAACACTACCTAATTTTTTCTATGAGACCACAGTTATCTTGATACCTAAACCACACAAAGACTCAACAAATAAAGAAAACTTTAGACCAATTTCTTTTTAATATTGATAAAAGAAAAAAATAGAAATTTTACTCAATAGAAAATTTACAAACTAAATTCAGGAACACATCAAAAACATCATCCACCATGATCAAGAGGTTTCATTCCAGGGATACAGGGATAGTTCAATATACAAAAATTCATCAATATAATCTATATAAACAAACTGAAAGAAAAAATATGTAATCATCTCATTAGAAGCTTAAAAATTCTTTGACAAAAATCCAATACCCCTTCATATTAAAAGTCTTAATAAGACAATGGGTACAAGCACATACCTAAAAATAATAAAAGCAATATGCAGCAAGCCAATAGTCAACGTTAAATTAAATGGAGATAAACTTGAAGAAATCAGGTACTAAGCAAGGCTTCCCACTCTCTCTTCTTCCATTCTACATAGTACTTGAAGTTCTAGTTAGAGCAATAAGACAACAAAAGGAAATTAAGGGGATACAAATTGAAAAGGAAGAAGTCGAAGCAGCTCTCGTGGAAGCAGCTAGCGCGAGGCTGGGGAGTGCTGAGCCGCGCGTCGTGCCCTGTGCTGCCCAGACTAGCGAACAATACAGTCAGGATGGCTACCAAGAAACCAAAGGGCAAGATGTCTGCTTACACCTTCTTCGTGCAGACATGCAGGGAAGAACATAAGAAGAAAAATCCAGAGGTTCCAGTCAATTTTGCGGAGTTTCCCAGAAGTGCTCGGAGCGGTGGAAGACAATGTCTAGCAAAGAGAAATCAAAGTTTGATGAAATGGCAAAGGCAGATAAAGTATGCTATGATCGGGAGATGAAAGATTATGGGCCAGCTAAAGGAGGCAAGAAGAGGAAGGACCCAAATGCTCCCAAAAGACCTCCGTCTGGATTTTTTCTTTTTCTGCTCTGAATTCCGCCCCAAGATCAAATCCACAAACCCTGGAATTTCTATTGGAGATGTGGCAAAAAAAAAAAAAGCTGGGTGAAATGTGGAGTAACTTAAGTGACAGTGAGAAGCAGCCCTACGTTACCAAGGCAGCAAAGCTGAAGGAGACGTATGAGAAGGATGTTGCTGACTATAAGTCTAAAGGAAAGTTTGATGGCGCCAAGGGTCCTGCTAAAGTTGCCCGGAAAAAGGTGGAAGAAGAGGAGGAGGAGGGAAAAGAGGAGGAGGAAGAAGAGGAAGATGAATAGAAACTCTGTCTCCTTGTGAATACCTTAGAGTAGGAGAGCGCTGTGATGGACACATCTCTTATTTGAGTCGTGTCTATTGCCCCTGTTAGGTTTAATTACAAAATTTGATCACGATCACATTGTAGTTTCTCAAAGTGTCAGTGGTTTACATGAAGTGGCCGTGGGTGTCCAGAGCGCCCTGAAACTGTATCAAAGTTGTACATAGCTCCAAACATTGTTAAAATGAAAGGCACTCTCGCACCCTCCTCACTCAGTGCACTTTGCTGTTGGTGTGACAAGGCATTCGGAGATGTTTCTGACATCTTGTTCGTTCTCAACTATATGGTTATTGGCTAGAAGTCCTGAGTTGTCAACTGTACATATCTATAGTTTGTAAAGAGAACAAAGCAACTCAGACAGATTCTTGATGCTCCTTGTTTGGCGTGGAGGCCCTGAGGGAAGATGCCTTTTGGAGGGGGCCGTAGCTCAGGGTGTGCACTGAGGCAGGACCTGTTGATACTTCGGTGGGCATCCATTTAGCTTCAGGTTGTCTTGTTTTTGTATATAGTGGCATAGCATTCTGCTGACATTCTTAGTTGTGAAGGGGGGAGGGGTCAGCTGGCATGAGAAAGAAGTGTTTGGAGTTTTTTCTTTAGTTAAGTGCAGTAGATTTTCAACTTTTTAAAGAAACTGTAGAACTCATCATTGTCAGCAAAGCGGGAAAAACTACTGCATCAATGGACGTTCAAGACCCTCTGAACCTAAACGCAATTTGCAACATTCTGTTATTTTTTGTATGTTTAGAATGCTGAAATGTTTTTGAAGTTAAATAAACAGTATTACATTTTTAAAAAAGAAAATAAAAGGAAGAAGTCAAGGTATCACTATCCATAGACGATATAGTATATACAAGTAATCCCCAAAATTCTACCAGAGAATTTCTACAGCTGATCAACAACTTCAGCAAAATGGAAGAATATAAAATTAACTCAAAGAAACCAGTAGTTCTCCTTTATACAAATGATAAATGGGCTGAGAAAGAAATTAGGGAAACAACACCCTTTACAATAGCAATTAATAATATAAAATATCTTGGCATAACTTTAACTAAGTAAGTGAAATATCTCTATGACAAGAACTTCAATTCCTTGAGAAAAGAAATTAAAGAAGACATTAGGAGATGAAAAAAGAATCCCACATGCTCATGGATCAGAAGAATTAACATAGTGAAAATGGTACCAAAAGCAATCTACTGATTCATTTCAATCCCCATCAAAATTTCAACACAATTTTTATAGACCTTGAAAGAGCAATTCTCAATTTATGGAAAAACAAAAAACCCAGAATAGCCAAAAAAAAATCTGAACCATAAAAGAACATTTGGAGGAATCACCATCCCTGACCTCAAGCTGTACTACAGAGAAATAGTCATAAAAACTACATGGTATTGGTACTGAAACAGACAAATTAATCAATGGGATAAAACTGAAGATCCAGAAATAAATCCACATACGTATAGACACTTGATTTTTTATTTAAAAAAGCCAAAACCATACAATGCAAAAATAAAATAATCTTCAACAAATTGTACTGGACTACCTGGATGTCTACGTGTAGATGCATGAAAATGATCTCTACTTATAGCCCTGCACAAAACTCAAGCTGCAACATAAAACCAGATATACTAAGTCTCATAAAAGAGAAAGAAAATACCCTTGAATGCATTGGTACAGGAGACAAATTTCTGAACAGAACACCAATGGCTCAGGCTCTAAGATTAACAATTGATAAATGGGACCTCAAGAAACTGGTAAGCTTTTGTAAGACAAAGGGCACTGTCAATAGAACAAATCAGCAGCCCTCAGATTGGCAAAGGATCTTTTCCAGCCCTACACATGACAGATTTACAAATTTTACAAATAACTCAAGAAGTTATACACCAACAACCAAAATGACGGGATACAGATCTAAACAGAAAATTATCAACAGAGGAATCTTGAATGGCCATGAAACACTTAAAGAAATGTTCAAGACCCTTAGTCATCAGGGAAATATAAATCAAACCAACTATGAGGTTCCATTTTACATCCATAAGAATTACTAAGATCAAAAACTCAAGAGAGCATATGGTGGAGAGGAAGTGGAGCATGCAAAATATTTCCTCACTGCTGGTGGGAGGGCAAACTTGTACAACCACTTTGGAAATCAATCTGGCCATTTCTCAGAAAATTGAAAATAGTTCTACCTAAAGACCCATTTATATCACTCCTGGGCATATACCAAAAAAAATGTTCTACTACACTACAAGAACATCTGTTCCACTATTTTCATGGCAGCTTTATTAATAACAGCCAGAAACTGAAAACAACTAAGATGTTCCTCAACTGAAGAATGGATAATGAAAATGTGGTTCATTATACAATGTAATACTACTCAGCTATTACCAAGGACATCATGAAATTTGCAGACAAATGGATGGAACTAGAAAATATCATTCTGAGTGAGGTAACCCAGACCAAAATTAAACAGGGTATGGACTCACTTTTAAGTGAATATTAGACATAGAGTACACATGATACACCCCACAGACACAAAGAAATTAAACAAGAAGGAAGGTCCAAGAGAGGATGCTTGAATCACACTTAGAAGGAGAGACAAAATAGTCATAGGAGACAGAGGGATAGAGAGAACTAGGTGAGAGAGGGAAAAGGGAAAGAAATGGGGGGTAGGATAAGGTATGAGGAGATACAGGAGAGAGGTCCAGAGGGCCAGGAGAATGAATGGAAATCTTCAGCTACTGGGAGGGTATGGGAATTTCTAAGAAGTCCTAGAGACCTGGGATATGGGAGACGTCCAGGAGTCAGTACAGGTGAACTTAACCAAGATGCCTGAAAGTGAAGATATGGAACCAGAAGAGTCCACTTCCTGTAGTGAGTCAGGACCCTCAGTGGAGGGATAAAGGCACCAGCCTACACACAAAACTTTTGACCAAAAATTTATCCTGTCTAAAAGAAATGCAAGTATGGAGCAGAAACTGAAGGAAAGGCCAATCAATAACCAGCCCAACTCAAAACCCATTCCATGGGAAGCACCAGTCCCTGACATTATTAATGATAGTTTTTATGCTTGCAGTTAGGAGCCTAGCATAACTGTCCTCTGAGAAGCTCTACCTATCAGTGGACTGAGACAGATGCCCACAGCCAAACATTGAACAGGAGGTTGGTGACACTTATGGAAGAGTTAGGGGAAGGGTTGGAGGCCCTGAGGAGGAAGGAAACCCAGCAGGAAGGCAAGCAGAGTCAACTAACCTGGACCTCTGGGAGCTCTCAAAGACTGAGTCACCAACCAAAACATACTATCAGAAGCTTGTGCTCAAGGCAGCCATACAACCAGGGCCCTATAGAACACACCAGTGGGTGAAAGTGGTGCCACTTTCCAGTATACACAGACTGGAATGAGGACCCCAGTGCACATGTAGCTCAGTCTCTATGGTTGCCCTGTCTGGCCTCATTGGGAGAGGTTGTGCCTAATCTGGCAAAGACCTGATGTGCTAGGGTGGAGAGGACACCCAGGGAGACACCACCTTCTTGGAGGAACAAGGGGAAGGGACTTTTTGAGTGAGGAACTAAGAGAGAGAGAGAAAGACCAGCAATCAGAATATAAATAAATAAATAAATAAATAAATAAATAAACAAGCAAACAAACTTGCCACCAGGGAACTTCTACAGCTGATAAAAACTTTCAGCAAAGTAGCAGGATACAAAAATTAACTCACAAAAGTAAGTAGTATCCTTATATATAAACAATAAAGACTGAGAAAGAAATCAGGAAAACAATATACTCACAATAACCTAAAATATATTGGGATAACTCTAAACAAGCAAACTAAAGTCTAACATAATAAATTAACTTAAGAAACTGAAGAAGCAATTGAAGAGGATATTAGAAGTTTGGAAGGTTGCCCATGCTCAATATTGTGAAAATGACCATCCTACCAAAAGCAACATATAGTTTCAATACAATCCTTTTCAAACTTTCAACACAATTATCCACAGACCTTAAAAGGACAATTTTAAGCTTCCTATAACAAAAACACAGGATATCCAAAACAATCCTGAACAATAAAAGAACTAGTGGAGGAATCACATCCAGATTCCAAGCTGTACTACAGAGCTATAGTAATAAAGCCCAGCATGGTATTGTTACAAAAACAGACGTGTTGGTCAATTGGAACTAAACTGAAGATCCAGAAATAAATCCACACACCTATGGACACCTGATTTTTTTTTTTACAAAGAAGCCAGAAATACACACTGGAGAAAAGAGCATCTTCAACAAATGGTGCTGGTCCAACTGACTGTCTGCATGTAAAAGCATCCAAATAAACCTATACTTATCACCCGGCACAAAACTCGATGCTGAATAGCCCAAGACCCTCAACTTGAGGTCAGATAAAGTACATCTGATAGTAGATAAGATGGGAAATAGTTTTGAGCTCTTTAGTACAGAAAAGGTTTTTCTGAACAGAGCACAAAGAGCGCATGCACTAAGACCAACAATTAACAAAGGGAACTTCACGAAACTAAAAAGTTCCTGTATGGCAAAGGACACCATCATTCAGACAGAGTGACAGCCTACAGAATCGGAGCTTTATCAACTACATATCCAGTAAAGAAAATGCCTAAAATACACAAAGAGCTAAAAAAAATAACATGGACAGTTATAAAATAAATAGCCCAATGAAATATTGGAATACAAAACCAGAAAATTCCCCAGAGAAGAAACACAAATGGCTGAGAAACACCTAAAAAAGTGCTCAACATCCTTAGTCGTCATAGAAATGCAAATCAAAACTACTTTGGGATTTCATCTTACACCCGTCAGAGTATCCAAGATTAA
Organism: Micromys minutus; assembly: GCF_963924665.1. NCBI lineage: Eukaryota > Metazoa > Chordata > Mammalia > Rodentia > Muridae > Micromys > Micromys minutus. Next base: position 79,928,228 of record NC_137971.1, read on the forward strand.
TAGCTCTGATATCATCTGATGGTGGGGAGGCTGTGGGGAAGAGGAGAATTTATTCATTGCTGTTGGAAATGCAAACTTGTGCAGTCTCTACAGAAATCATTGTGGTGGTTCCTTGGAAAGCTAAAAATAAATCTACACCAAGAACCAGCTATACCACTCCTAGACAGAGGACTCTAAATCATCCTACAGAGACACTTGTTCATCAGTGTCCATTGCTGATCTATTCAAAATAGCTATAAATTGGAAACAGCTTAGCTGTCCATCAGTGGATGAAGGGATAAGAAAAATGGTACATTGTCACAATAGAATATTATTCAGTTGTTTAGAGAATAAAATTCTTGGGTAGAGGTACAAAACTAGAAAAAGTTACCTGAGTTAGGTAACCCAGACACAAAAGGACAAATTAGGTGTGTATTTTCTTTTGTGTAGTGTTATCTTTTAAGCCTTTAATAGGCATACTGCAATTTATATAATCACAGAGGTTAGATAAAGAGTAAAGAACTGAGGGTGGGAAGGACCTCTTAGGAAAGGAGAAATAGAAAATATAGTTATGAAGTAACAAGAAGCAGACTGGAAGAGAAGGATTGATGAGCAAGGAAAGAGGGTAAGCTAGGGAATACAACTCATGCTAAGGGTCATATATACATCATTGAATATGAAAGAGTCAAGCTGGTACTTAACTAGAACCTTCATTTCCACTGACAAATGTACATAATGCAGAAAGGTACTATGCATGCTACCAAAGGAGAAAATTCAACACCAACCTAGCTACAAACCCTGTGATCTATAACATCATACCTATGGCCTGTTGATATGATATACTAGTGCATTAGTTGCATAAATGTTGTGGCTATAACCAACCATTATATAATTGGATTTAAATCCCACTTTACAAGACAGAATCCAGGCCTGACATTGTTTGGGTGTTGAAGAACTAGATAGACCACAGGCCAAATACTACATTCTGCTAAAGGAACGTAGTAATGAAATTATTCCTGATGACATTTTGTTTTGCCTATAGATCAGTGTCTTGCTCAGCCATCATCAGAGAAGCTTCCTCCTACAGATGAGAACCACTGTGGAGACCCATAACTGGATGATGCACAGAGAGTGAGACTGAAACGCTTGGTGTTAATGGGGTGTCTTCATCAAACCTCTTCCCTGAGGGCTGTGAGACTATTTAGAAAATGGGAAAAAATGATTGTAAGAGCCAGGAGGTATGGATAACACCAAGGAAAGAATGTCTTCTAGATACAACAGGACTGACACACAGCAACTGTGGTAGCATGCATAGGGCCCACACAGGTTCAAGATAAATGGGTTCCAACACAGAGAGGGGGGAAATGGATACCATCTCACATCCCTAAATAAAAGCTGTCTTCAATTGACAACTGCTTACAAAAGAACATTTCTTTTTCTCCAATGGAGTCTCATTGAGTATATAAACCACACTTAAGGGTAGGCCCCATGCCCAGTAGTAGATTATATATAACAAATTGAATTCAATGGTGCTTTCATAGTTTCTTTTCTGTTTCATATTGTTATGTTTGGGCAGTGTGTGTGTGTGTGTGTGTGTGTGTGTGTGTGTGTGTGTGTGTGTGTGACTAGTCTTTTGCTTTTATATTATTGTTTACAATTTTATGTATCTGTGGTGTGTGTGTGTGTTTCCTGTTATTTTTCCATGTGTCTTCAAAAGTCTGTGTTGTTTGCTTTTTTATTTTCCTGTTTGTTTTCTAAATAGAGAGAAAGAAAAGAAGGGATGGAGTTGGATGTTTGAGGAGGGTCTGGGAGGAGATGGGGGAGGAAACCATTATCAGAATACAGTATATGAATTTCCATGTGAAAGAAAGGAAGGGAGAGAAGAAAGAAAGAAAAGGGAGGAAAGGATGAAGGAGGAAAGGAGAGACAGAGGGAGAGAAGGAAGAAAGGAAAGAAAGAAAGAAAGAAAGAAAGAAAGAAAGAAAGAAAGAAAGAAAGAAAGAAAGAAAGAGGGAGGGAGGGGGAAGGGAGGGAGAGAAGAAAAGAAAGAAAGGAAAAAAGAGCCTGTAGAATCTGTGTCAGAGCCAAGAACATACACAGCTATGGCCAGGTTGCCTGTGGCCAGCCCCATTTCCAGCACAGCTCTGGCAGAAAGTTCTTCAATATCATCATTAACAACCCATTGATCCAATTACACTTCTTTCTGTTCCACTTCAGAATTACAATCTCTTGTTCCCTCTGGAGAAGCTCAGATAGATTCCCGATGATTGTCAGATCAGGCGTGCTTGACAGACTCAAACTCTCATCTAACCTATTCATTGCAATGAATTCATGTGGTTGGTGGGTCCAACCTCTTTCTCTTATTAGACTTGCCACTTTCTTCAGACTTGTTTCCCTAGTGAGATTCAGGAACACAGCCCAGCTTGGGTCAACCCAAGGACAGCATAGCTATTACACTTATCCTGTGGTCCTGGAATGTAGCAGGCAGTCGATAAATAACTGCTGAATAGAAAATTGCCCAAGAAACTATGTGTGGTGGCATAAAGCACAGCAAGTTGGCTAAATAAAAAGTCTGCCCCAGAGTTCTTATTGTGGGATGGGCTAAGATGGGACCTACAATCTAAATCCAAACCCATGCAGAATATGAAAATATACACTGAATAAGAAATGTCAAGACCTGGAATGACTGCTGAGGGTACACTAAAGGGAACTGAGTACACACATTCAAAGTTAATGAGTAGGTAAAGAAGGCAAGATGCAAACAGCTAAAGACCAAAATAGCAGCGGCTCACTGGGAAACTGCAAATCAAATGCCTACTATGGGCTAGACACTGTGATAAATGCAGAGGACACAGAGATATACAATCCATGAATCCAACCCTCCACTGCCCATGCTCCTATGGGAAAATATTGGCATGAACACACAGTCACAGCAGAGCCAATGATAAGGCAAAGCAACAAATTCCTAGAGTAGCTAGATAAAACAAGTTTAATGAAGCAGAGGATATGTATTCTGGCAGGCAAAGATCGTGTGCCCCTGTGGTTACCTCAACCTGTTTCTTCTATATTGAGGATCCTTGAAAATGAGACTATGCCCATAACTATGATCCTGAGAATCATCAACCCTGGAGTCTTCTACCTCCTTGAAACAGCACTCATGGTTTCTCTCACCAATACATGGCCCAAGCACTACCTCTAAGATACTTCTATCTCTCCCTCCTTCCCAGTCAACCATGGTTCCCTCTGATAACATTTCTTGTTCCTCTCTTACAATAAAAAGCAGTTCTGACATTCTATTATTAGTTACTTGTGCATTTGTTTTCTCTTTTCTTCTTCTCTATAAGCTTTGAACTCCACTGGGGCAGAAAACACTTACCTTAAGTCTTTGGTGTTCCTGTGCACAAGAGGCAGGTGCACAACACACAGTAACTAGGGATTGTGTTTCCTAGATTCTACGGCAGTGGAAGGAAGCTACCAAAAGGCACACTTAGAATCACTGGGCAGATACTACAAGAAGGCCTACCATCCTACCAGCTAGAACTGGCCACTTGATAGAGTTGTGAATTTCCAATCACTACAAATAGGATTACCCAAGAGATACATCCTTCAAAGGCCTGTCTCTAAGGGCCTACTTCCATCAGCTAGGTTCCAACTCCTCTTGTAACGTGTCACCACTGGGAAAGGAGAGAACTCAAAACATGATGAGGCTGGGTATTGCTCACTGGGTAAAACACTTGCCACACAGTGTGAAGACGTGAGTTCGGATCGCCAGCTGATATACAATCTTAGCACTCCAAAGGTAGAGATGGGAGAATCCATTAAGTTCTCAGTCCAGAAACAACAAGAAATATGTCTCAAACCAGGTGGTAGGCAAGGGCCAACACCTGGGGTTAACCTGAACACATGGATTTGGATACATGCAAGTCTGTGCTCACATATACATACATGCACACATGCACACAATTTTTTCAAAGCATGTGCCTTTAGGAGGACAATTCAGATTCAAATTGTCACACCCCCATGACTTCTAAGCCCATCAAAGTGCTATGGGGTGGCTGTAATAGAGAATGGCTGCCCAATGAGAAAAGATGGTTCAGCCTCACTCCACTGGAGATAAGGATGGTGGTAAACTGCCTTCGATGTGGCCACTCCCAATTAAATGACCTCGCAGGCATTTACGAGGTTAGTTAATATTTAATGAACTGAGGTCAATGAAAAGAGATCCATTCTTGAAAAGATGACAGTAAATGAGGGTGATAATGGACCTGATTCTGAACATCTGGAGTCTGTCTTAAAAGTCTGATCTTGGGCTGGGGAGATGGATTCCTAGGTGAAATGCTTGCTCTATGGGCACAAGGACCTGAATTTGGATCCGTAGCACTCACACAAATATCTGGGTGCAGCAGGGTGCAGTGAGCATCCCAGCACTGCAGAGGCAAAGAACATGTGTGGTGCTCATTGTCCAGCCAGCCTAGCTGAATCATTGAGCTCCTGGTTCAGGGACACCCCCTGTCTCTAAGCATAGAGTAGAGAGGGAGGTACTGGTGCTCAGCAGCTCTCGATGCTTTGGTCTGGCTCTTAGGCATAGTTCAGTGTGTTGCCGTTCCTCCCACTGAATCTCTCCCTGATGTTCCCTCTGCTTCCATCATCCTTTGTCCTATTTCCTTCTTTCCCATCTGACCGTTTAGACTCCATCTTGTTCCACTAGCTTATATCCATTTGTCCATGTTTCTCCACATCCTTTCAGTGTTTGCAATGGATATGACTATGAAATGCCATGACTGTCTCTCGCCACACATCTACAACCGTTGACATTTTCTTACACACAAGCTCCCCCTGCCTCCATGCTCATCTCCAAACGATGAGAATCCACTTTCCCTGCAGACAAGGGTGCCAGGGAATTCATTTCCCCCCAGAACCAACCTTCACCCGAGGTTGCAATTGAATTATGAAATGTATCCTCAGAAGGCTCATGTGGTGGCAGCACGGTCTCCAGTTCAGTGTTCAGAGGTCAGGCTTTGGGGAGGTCACTGGGTCATGTGGGCTGTGCCTAACTGACGGTATAATGTATTGATGGATTCATTGTTGGGTAGTTTTACTAGGAGGTAATGGAAAATGAGTAGAGCTTAGCTAGAAGTGATGGGTATGGTTTGAAGTTGCCAAGTCGCAGCACAAGTTGACATGGAGCAATAGATGATGAACCCGGTACTCACACATGAAGCAGTTCCACCTGACATATCAGAAAAGCACTTCTGAGAACCCTGTGTGTCCCCTCGGTTCTGGTCTTCATTACCCTGAATTTAATCTCCAATCACTTCCTTTCCCCTATTTGTGTTCCACACTTATCAGAAGGAAGGCAGAGCTGTAGGAAAGAAAAATTCTCCCAGTGCATGTTTGTGCTTGTGAATGCCAAAAATCAACCTTGTCTGTCTCCCTAATTCTCTCTCCATTTTGTTTTTTGAGACAGGTTTGGTTACAGGAACCAGGATTTAACAATTCAGTTAGACTGGGGGTGTGCCCAAGGGACCCTCCTGCCTCTACCACGATACCACATTCCTTCATGCCTGGCTTTTTTTTTTTTTTTTTTTTTTTTTTTTTGACAAGTGCTGAGGATTCAAACACAGGTTCTTATTCGTACACAACCAGCACTTCACCAACAGCTCCCGAGACATTTTAATTCATATCTTAAGTATCTCATGTGGTATACAATAGATGCTCAATGTGTGTTTGGCAGGGCAATTAATATATATTTATTATTTTATCCATGAAATTTTGACCGAACATCTCCCTATACCCCATTATTCTGAAGGGGAATCAGCAAGGCCTTCACTCTGTGCACCCCTACATCATCATCTAAGCATCCCCTTCGCTAGCAGCAGGGTGTGTATCAATTTCACATTTACACTTCCTCCCATCTGTTCGATTCATCTGCTGGACAGTCACTCACTGCCACTTCAGAGCAACGGGGAATTCACTCTTCCTTTCATACCCTTCTGGGAAGCCCAGGAAAATTATCTTTGATTGATGTGATTTCTTCCTTGGGTCCTAATGACAAAATTACAGTAAAATCCAGCCTGGCTTTGCACCATACTTAGAGGAAATCTGCTCAGTTTTTGTCTGCAAACCATAACAAGAATGATTAAGCAGGGTTCTGTGCACACTAGTAGGTGATTCGGGTGGCTTTTTATCACCCTGGTTAGAACAAGAATAAAACTAAAATTCCCACTCATTTCTCCCTTTATTACTTGGGAAAATCTATATATTAGTCCATTCTAAAACTATCCATAAATTACCCCCAAAGATATGGAGTCTGTCTGTGAGAGATAAACACCTTGCAAGCTTAAGAATCATGTATTCTGAATTTAAAGATATAACAGTATGTTTGGTTGGGCAGAGATCTTTGACAGGTGGGATCTTTTATTTTTAAATTCTGTCTGTGCCAGACCTGATGGCACAAGCTTGTAATAGCAACTACTCGGGAGGCTAAGGTGAGAAAAACAGCCTGGGCTACAGAGGAAGTCCAAGGTTAATTTGTGTTATAGACCCAACCTGTATTAGTGAGACCCTACGTTAAAAAGCAAGGGCTCAGTGGATAAACTGCATGCCCATGCAAGAGTGAAGAACGTAGTTTTTAGCCCCTGAATATACATCAAAATCCAGAAATCATGCCCAGTGACTGTAGCCTAGCACTAGAGAAGCAGAGGCAGATGGACTGTGACACATTGGCTGACTAGATCAGCCAGAGTCAGTGATCTCTGGGTTCAGCAAAGACTCTGCCTCAATAAATCAATTGAGGGGAATATTTCATGTTAACTCTGGGCCTATATATGTCTGTGTATACATATATGTATACAATGTGTGTATATGTGGTGTGTGTATGTATATACATATGTATTTACTGTATACAGTGTGTATACTACATATAGTGTATGTACATACTATATGTAGTGTGTATCTATGTGTATATGTTTGTATATGTTTGTATATATCTAAAATGTATGTGCATATACATGCAAATTTACACATGCAAACATATACATAAAATATTACTTGCTATCAATCATATTATCTTTCTTAACCCTTCCTCTATAAGCAATTTTCTGCCAGTCTAAGACCCGGTTGTCCGAGGGCTCTAGATTTTAGGTATAGTCCAAATCAACTAGAGTATATTCTTATTGGTAAACTATAGACTTTTACAGGTATCTATATCACTACTTAATAAGCCAGTGTCTTGTATTAGTCATTTTCTCAATGCTATGACAAAATTCCCCAACAAAAGCAACATTAAGGGCAGAAGGGTTTGTTGAGGCTCATGTCAGATGGTGCAGTCAACCGCAGTGAGGAAGACATCATGGGAGGAGGAGTCTGGTCAGACTGCCACTTCAGTCAGGACCAGAGGGTGACGAATCTGAAGCTCAGGTTCTCCTATATGCGGTCTAGGACCCCTGTGGTACCACTCACTCAGAGGGGACTTCTTTCTCACATAAACCTCTTTGGAAACCCCCCCCAAAGCCACACGCAGAGGTGTGCTTTCATGGTGATCCTAAATCCCTTCAAGTTTACAGTGAGATTAACTGTTACAAGCTTGAAAGTCTATCTGCTCAGTCTCCTGGGCATCTAATTCTCTTTCCTTTGAGATGCATGAAATACTCACTTGGTACCTGCCCCCCCTGATCTCTGCTGTTGTACAAAAACAAAGACCTTTCTTGTTATAAAATAAGAGAACCTGGCATCCAGGGCAACCATTTTATACCTTAACAGGGTTCAACCATGTCTTAAGAAAAAGAAGCACCTTTGTACCTGTGTGGGCTCTGTGCCTGCTCTCACGATCTCGGTGAGTTCAGTTGTGCATCGATCTTGTTGTATCTGGAAGATACTGCCTCCCTGGAGCCATCCACCACCTCAGGCTCTGATAATCTTCCCTCAGTCTAGGGCCTGGCTGAGGGAAAGAAGCGGATACCAAGTCCCATCCCTAATCAAGAAGCTGTTTGCAGCTTGTTCCCTGCTGGGAAAGAGAAAATCAGTTTCTTCAATATTGTCACTGGATAATGTCAATCACCGTCCAGCAGGTCCTATGTCTAAAGCAGCTGACAACACTAAATGAGCTCCATATCTTTTGTGAGCTCTTTTGTTTTTTGTTTTGCTTGGTTTGTTTATTTACTTATTGTTTGGTTTGGGGTTTTTGCTGTAGTTGTTGTTGTTGTTGTCTAAGTTCTGCTTGTTTTGTTTTTTTCTTTTTTTTTTATCTTTTTTGAGACGAAGAACTTCAGTTTGGGTGGGAGAGGGAGGTGGGATGATGAATTTGGAAGAAGTTTGGGGAAGGAAAAGAATATGATCGAAATGCATTGTATAAAAACACTTAAATGAAAAGAAATATGGACAAAGTAAATGAAAATATTTTGACATAACAAAAAGCACCTTTCTATTTCTATCAGTCACTGGTCTAATTACAGACTATAATATCATTTAAATTTTTCTCTCTCTATTGTATTTTTCCTATTTAAATGCAAATAATTTAAAGAGAAAAAAGAAAAAGAAATTGTAAAGAAAGCCAACACTAAATAACTGAGCACAGACAACACTGAGCTCTGGATTATTATTATTATTATTATTATTATTATTATTATTATTATTATTACTATTATCACTCCTTGCCATAGCCTATGAGGCCCCTAACACTCCAGGTCTTTTTGACCCATCCCTACTTATGCTCCAACATCCTTCCTATTCTACCTGCATACTAGCTGTAATGGGTTGTATATGCTTGGCCCAGGGAGTGACACTATTTGGAGGTGTGGCCTTGTTGGAGTAAGTGTATCACTGTGGGTGTGGGCCTTAATACCCTGTCCTAGCTGCCTGGAAGTCAGTCTTCTCTTAGCAGCCTTCAGAAAGAGATGTAGAACTCTCAGCTCCTCCTGCACCATGCCTGCCTGGATGCTGTCATATTCCTGCCTTGATGATCATGGACTAAAACTCTGAGCCTATAAGCCAGTCTGATTAAATGTTGTCCATCATCAGAGTTGCCTTGATCATGGTGTCTATTAACAGTAATAAAACCTTAACTAAGACACTAGTCCTGCCCATTTTCTAGAGTCTGTCAAGCACTTCCTGCCTCAGAACTTTTGCCTTTGCACTTTCTCTTCCCTCTATCAAGAACACCTTTCTGTAGATAGTTTATGGCCCATTCATATTCATGCCTCATTTCTCAACATGCCATTGCCTCAGAAATGCTCCCTCGCCCCAATTAAGCTGCCCATGCCCCATGGTCTTTCTTCAGCATATTCCTCCATTGCATTCCCTTCATAGCACATCACCATTTTGTGAACATTGCGGTACATGTGAGAAATAGCAGTGCAGCTGTGTGCACATGCATGAAAAGGTCAGAAGTCAACCTCATGTATCTTCCCTCCAGTGCTCACTGCCTTGCATTGAGAACGGTTCTTTCATTGTCCTGGAGATCACCAGGTAAAGTGGGCTGGCTGGTCAAAGAGCTCCAGGAATCCTCCTAGCTCTGGCTCCCCAGCTCTGGGTACAGTCACACACCACCACATGGGTTCCAGGGATCAAACTTGTCTCCTCATGCTTGCACAGCAAGAACTTTACTAACATCATCTCCCCAGCCAGCATGTTATCATTTTTAATTGATTGACCAGTTCCCAGTTCCCATGATCATGCAACCTTCATGAAAACAAAGAGATGTGCTAAGTGCTATGAGACCAAACTACCAGGCCACACACTCTTGCTGCCACTGTGGTTTGAGTAGGAAGCATCTCCTACAGGCTCCTGTTCTGAGTGTTCAATCCTCAGCTGTGACACTGTGTAGGGACATTCTGAAGACCTTGAGAGATAGAACTTAGCAGGAAGAAGTGGGTTAACAGACGTGGGTCTATGGCCATATGCTGTCCCTACCCCTTCCTTCTGTGCTTTCTGCTTCCTGGTCAGCCATGAAGTGAGCAGCCCCTCCACTACATGATTCTTCCATGGTGTTCAAACAGACAGAGACTGTATCCTCTCAGATATTTTGGTTACAGAGAACATATAACAACCTCTCTCCCAGGCTTAGGCAGAAACTAAATAAACTCACAACTCCACATAACTCCGATTCCAGACGATCTGATGGCATCTCCGGATTTCCACGGGCAACGGACACACACGTGTGCACATCTGCACATGCCGGCAAACACTCACACACATAAAAAATAAATAAATATAAAGCAAAAATACTTAAAACCACAAAAGCACAAGAAAGAAAGCACAAAAGTTGGAGAAGAGCTTGTTGAGAACACTTGTACCACCAGGATGGAGAAGGAGATGGGGGAGAGGAGGGAGAGGAGGAAGATGGGAAAAGGAAACAAAGTAAATCTGACTAACTGTCATTATAAATCTATGACACTGTCAAACAATAAAAACCTTTCTAGTGACTCCTACACCAACTCAATACCTACTTCTGCAATGAATAAATAAGTGATTCGACCTCTGGCTTCTCCTACATTGCTACTCACCCCATTTGCAGATAAGGAAATTGAGGCAACCAATGCCAAGATCAGGAAATGTCACAAATCTGCACAGCTAGCAGATGGCAGAGACAAGCTTCTGACCGCCAAACAGTCTGACTCCGAAGCCTGTGTTCTCACTACTCGATGTTGTGTGGGAAGATGGGAGATTACATCTTAATCAATTGTTTCCCAACTCCTGCTAATGAGAGGTGCCTGAGGAGCTGTGACAGGGAAGGTCTTTTATTAGCACACAGTTGTGAGCGTGTCATGCCAGGGATGTGTCTTCCACAGCACAACTGCCACTTTGTCAGCAATCAGAATAGAACAGAACGTTAGGGAGCCATCATTCTGAGTTTCTCTGATGCAGCTGTCTCTCTGGGATCCTCTCAATAGACAGGTGGGGTGTAAACAGTTCACTGGGTGATACAGCAGTGGAAGATGGTTGGGAGGGGTGAATTTGGTTGGACCCTATGTTTGATATGGGTTGTCTGCTCTCACCCCACATTCTTACCAAAGCAACTACACACCCAGCACGTAATCCATCTGCTACCTCTCTCATCCCTAATTCAAGCTCAAAATGCTCATCATGGATTTCTGTATTTCTACTCTCTGAGTATGTATACCTGGACTATACAAAAGAGGGGCTTCATGTCACCCCATACCTGCCAGTTGCTCCTGAACAAAACTAATGAGATAATTATTTCTTCCTAGTCACAAAAGTCCAAACATCCTTGCTATAGTCTGGATAAGACTGTGTTCCTCAGAAACATTACAGTTGAAACCTTCGAGGTGATGGTGTTGAGATGTAAGCCTCTGAGAGGTGATTGGGTCATAAGCAGGGGAGCCCTCATGATGCACCCTCTTAAAAGATACCCGGTGTTATGATTTGTACATGAAATGTTTCACAACGGCTCCTGCGTTTGAGCACTTTGTCCCAAGCAAGTGCTGTTTGCTGTTTGGGGATGCTTTAGATTCTATTAGCACTATGGCCTTCTAGCAAAAGAGGGTCATAAACAATGCTCTAGAACGTGATACCTGCTTCTGGATCCAACATGAGCTCATTGCTTCCTGATCTAGGAAGACAGAAGAACCCAGGCTGCAAGTTCCCATCACTGTGGATCCAGCTACCATGATTCCTCCATCATGATAGACTATGCCTTCCAGGATCATAGTCACAAATAAATGGCCCCTCCCTTGAGTTATGTCTGCCGAATGTTTTCTCACATCACAAAGAAATGCAACTGATACACCTGGAAAGACTCTCATCCCTCCTGCTAAGTGACATCATAGAGAAAGGATGGTTGTCTATGCACCAGGAATGGAACCACAGTCAGACAGTGAATCTGCCAGGTCTTTGATCTTGGGCTTCCAACCTCTACAACCATGAGGCACAAATTGTTTGTAAGCCACGCTGTTCGTGGTATTGTATGACAGCAATCCTGACAGACTAAGCATCAGCCCGGTTCCACTTAAGAGAAAATATCCTGTTCATTACCTCACCATATACATGGTACAAAAAACTTCCAAGCAGAAGAAAAAGCTTTATAGAGGTGACCTGGTGACATGAAGCACTTTCAATTCTGTGACAGACTGCAAAACTGGAAGAGAAAAGAAAATTCAAGTTCAAAGGCAAAATACACACTACCTCCCCATCCGTAGTTTTCCTCAGTTTAAGTCTTTTTTATTAAGACTGTATTAATGTTCTCTGTCTACATGACACTTTCCATCTTTGAACATTAGCTAATTAATTGACTGAAATGGTGTCACGGGAATATTTATCATCTATCCCATTAGCCAGAGAACCAGGGAACTGCCCACAAAAGCTGTCAAACAGAAACACATGTGTGTGTGTGTGTGTGTGTCTGTCTGTCTGTCTGTCTGTCTGTGTGTCTATGTGTGTGCCTGTGTGTGTGTCTGTGTGTGTGTGTGTGTGTGTGTGTGTGTGTGTGTGTGTGTGTGTGTGTAAATGAAAATGAGCAATAGGGAAGAAACAGCAGATTTGACTTCCACTGACTGCTATAAAAATTTCCCTCTGGGAGACGTGGAATTTCAATTGCTTCAATTGCAAAATAATCAGTCTTGGAAATTGTCCTGTCCTCCAGGAGGAGAAAAAAATAAGTAGTTTAACAGCAATTGCCCTTCAAAACAATTACTAATTATAATGTCTATAAAGAAAAATACCCTCGGTACCATTACCGCTAATAAAGCCAGGCAAATCTATAAGAAGGAATTAGCTGGCATGTCTGAGATCTGACTGGAGAGCTCTTGGGAACCTAGCAGAGGGGTGTGAGCTCCAACCGGCTTAGATGCCTCCATCCAGAACTTCTGAAGCTTAGCGCCTGGGGCCAACCCCTCTCAGCAAACTGGAAGACTCTCGCAGAAATGTCAGGGACGGTCAAGAGATGAGGACCTGAGGTTTTTGTCCTACCCTTCCTTATTCACCGGCCTACAGCAGATTTCTCCCTGACCTGTTCCCTGTCTCCTCAGGTAGGTGTCACAGATCATAGGGTTCATGCCTCGTGGCTTAAATCCTGACCTCCCCACAAACACACCACAGTCCTCTAAAAAGCAGGAAGGTACCTGGGAATAGTCTTCTCAAATCCCTAGGACTTTGGGACTGTCAGATTCTCATCTGATTCCAACAATGTTGTGGAAGAACGATTTGAAAGAAAAGAGGAGTCCAGACAAAGGGAGGTAAAAGACTCTTCCTGCTTACTTACTACAAAAACACAAGCCACGATAGCCTTAGAGCTCAGCTACAGACAGCAGAGGCCATGACAGCAGTGTGTGACTGAAAGGACTTCTTTACTGAGTGCAGGGTGCCTGCCTCTCCTATGACAGAGAGAATGCGGGTCACCACCTGTCATGGATGCAGATTCTAGTGGCCCATAGGAGTTTATCTTGGGCCTTTCTCCCTTCTTAACACAGTTCTGAATTCAGGACTCATGACAAAGAACCTGTAAATGGATATCTTTCCTTGACAGTATTTAAAATTGTCCCAGAGACAGGCCCTAGCGCACGACCATGGAGGGTTGTCTTGATGTATTCACTGAGGTGCTAGGACCTATCCACTGTAGGACTGCTCTAGACAGAGGATCTTGTATTATGTAAAGTTAGAGAGAGCTAAGCACCGGAATGCTTGCATTTCTCCTTTTCCCTCCCTTCCTCCTTCCCTCCTTCCCTCTCCCTCCCTCCCTCCCCTCCCCCCTCTCTCCTTCTCATTTATGGATACAGCAACATGATAAGCAGGTTCCTGCCCCTCCCATGATCAACTGTACCTGGACCTATGAGCCCTCTCTTCCTTGAATTGTTAGTTTGGTTCAGTTTGATTTGGTTTGGCGTTTGGGGGATAATTTATCACTGCAACAGAAAACTAAAGGTACCATAGCATCTAAATTGCAGATCCCCAAGTCATAGCCAGAATCAGTTACAAAGGAGTCTAGAAGAATGATTTTAACAAAATGACAGTTGTTGGGAGCTGGAATGGGAGAGAAGGGGGCCTTTCCACCATGAGAACTTCCTGCATGTGCAGAACCATCAAGAGAGTTGGATGAGGTTTTTTTGGCCATCAGCTAGTTCTCAATAAACATTGATTTTCTTTCTGTTTCCTAAAGCTTTTTAACAGTCTTGTTCCAGGAATCATCCTAATGCAGGTGTGCTTGAGCAGAAACAAAGAAAGGAGGAAACAAAGAGTACATCTTCCTGATGTGCTTGTTGAGATTTAAATGAGCATCTTCCACTTAGAATCTGATGGAACATCAGAGCTATCCTCATTAAAGCCAGCTCTAACCTCACAGATATAATAGATCATTTTAAACAGAGTCTGTACAGTTTACACTTGGTAAACAATATTTTCATGAAGTCCTCCCTCCCACAGTGTTGGTTACTTATTGATTTAACCACCATTTTGGGGCTTATAGATACCAGTTGTGTGTGATTCTTCAAAAAATAAGCAGTCTACACAGTAAAATTGTACAAAGGTTTTAAGACTGCTGTAGGATGATGTCATTATGCAGCAAGGCAGGTCCAGCCTATCATTGGATGAGAAGGAAAGGTAGGCAGGGGAAGACTAGGAAGAATCAAAATGGAGCAAGAGAAGAAGGATCTAGATACAGGTGGTCTTAATTGGCAATAGGTAGATATAAATATTTTCAAGGGTTTTTATAGGTCAATTTGTCTTACCTAGGTGAGCGGTTTATATCATCATCAACTGGTTATAAGCTTATTGTGTGGTTGGATTGTGACTGAGAATTTAACACATAAATCTGATTGACAAATTGATGATTATTGAGTCATGATTTTACTGGACTGTGGGAAATGTGAGCAAAGTTCTTGGCTGGGAGAGAAACAGCCAGGAGAGATCAGCTAGTGGACCCAGTGGAAGAGAAGCAACTGGAGCACGGATCCCTGCAGCAGCAGCTCCTGTGTGCAGGATCTGGTAGTTGTGATCAGACTGCAAATTCTGGTAAATATCAAAGTGAAGACACAAGAATGTCATGAGGCTTGGGGTTGTTTCTGTGCTGAGAGCCAGGTAAGCTACTCCTCCCATCTCACACTTTCCTCACCCATCCCTGCCCCACCTACCCCTAACCCAACTACCACCCCCACCCCTGCCCCATCCTCCTCACTCCACCTCTTTCCACAACCCCACCCCACCTCACCTCCACACTGCTGCCCAAGGAAAATATCACAAGAATTAGAATTGTCCCTAGTCCAATTGCTAACATTATTTCCCCATGGAAACACCTTGAGCTGAGTTTCTAGAGTCCACATTGCTCTCGGCACTACTGTCTTCTAAGCTCCTACTAGGGTGGCCTATTAGGCCTCACATGCAGCATTAACCACTTTCCTAATCCAAAATCCAAAATCCTGTATTCCTTCAACAAGCATCACAACCAGGCCTATCAAAGGAAAATGCCACTCTCTAGTACCAACTTCTGTCTTATTACCTTTCTATTGCTATGAAGAGACACCATGGCTGAGGCAAACTATAAGAGAAAGTTTTGAATTGGGGACTTGCTTATAGTTTCAGAGGTGAAACCATAACTCTCATGCAGGAATCAAAGCGGCAGGCAGGCAGGTATGGCACTGGAGAATTTAAATCTGATCTACAAGCCCTACACAGATAAAGAAGGACCTGAGAATGGTGCGGGTTTCTGAAACTTCATCACCTCCACTCCAGTGACATACCTCCTCCAACAAGGCCACATCTCTTCTAATAAGGCCACACCTGCTATTCCTTCCCAAACAGTTCCACCAACTAGGAAACACTCAAATATATTATTAGCCTCTGGATCCATTCTCATTCAAACTGCCACAGGTACAGAGATAGGCTAATAGATAAATAGGCAGATACATACATAAATACATACAAGCAAACATAAACATATATATATATACAAACATATACGCACATATACATGAATAGATAGATGAAAGAAAGAAAGAAGGAAAGAAAGAAAGTTAAAAAGAAAAAAGAAAGGAATAAAAGATAGATAGATAGATATAGATATAGATCATATAAATATACATAGAAAGAGATGATATAGATGATTGATTGAT
Organism: Micromys minutus; assembly: GCF_963924665.1. Classification (NCBI taxonomy): domain Eukaryota; kingdom Metazoa; phylum Chordata; class Mammalia; order Rodentia; family Muridae; genus Micromys; species Micromys minutus. The sequence continues at coordinate 79,944,265 of NC_137971.1, forward strand.
AGATAGATAGATAGATAGATAGATAGATAGATAGATAGATAGATAGATGATAGATAGATAGATGATAGATGGATAGAGATGATAGATTATAGATAAACAGATAGATGAACAGACATAGATTCAGAGATAAATGTAGTAGTCTTCATTTTTGGTAGTTCTGTATGTATTCCCCCATATGGCAAGTACGTTTGGAAAAGTGCCTTCATCTGATCAGCCCACCATTCCTTGACAGTAGGTGAAGGCAACTCAATCTCATGAGTAAGCATCAGAGTTGTATGCCCAGACCTGACCAATCATCATCTCTAATCACCATCATCACTGGTTGCTCCGGAAATAACACGAAACAAGGTTAGGAAGGCCAAGGAGAAAAATCCTCTTCTTCCCTCTGTCTCCCTCTAGCAGGAATTACAGGTGGCACAACTACTCCCCTACACCTTTTCACCTTCTTTACCCCATGCAACTTCTCCCTGGTTTTACTTTCCAACGGTAGCTGGTGGGCCTCACATTTTTTTAATGTTATAATAAATGAGACTGAGTCAATTGGGTCAGAAACACGGAGGTCCAGACTTAGGCGGCTCCTTCAGAAGCCGCACTTTTGGGGACATCGATTACATCTCTTTTTCTACACTTTAAAAATTTAAGCATCTTCCCTCATTTACTTTCTTTATTTTAGAATTTTCAGAAGTCAATTTTCTTTTATCCACAAATCTTAAAACTAATCAATAAGAAATTATATTTTGCCAGGCTATTTTAGAGTAATGTAACCAATGTATTTCTCTCTCATGCATGGCTTTATTGATTGAGAGATGAAAATACAGCGTGTGTAGAGGTTCCACTGGCATTACTGAACCCTGTTTCATTAAGCTCTGCTCTGCTTCCTCCACCTACCACAGCCATACAGCCATTTCATCTAGGGTGAGCCATGTGTGTGACCATCCACCTTGTGTACGTGTGTGTATGTGTGTGTGGTGTGTGGTGTGTGTGTGTGTGTGTGTGTGTGTGTGTGGTGTGGTGTGGTGTGTGTGCATGTGTGTGTGTGCCCCTCCCGATGGGTCTTTCCTCTCCAGTTAATTCTGGAAATACCCTCACAGCCCCACCCAGAGATGAGTTTCCGTAGTGACTCTAAATCTAACCAGTTTGGGCCCTAAATTGTAACCTCTTTTCCAAGAAAGCATTACATGGTATCACATAAGAAGTGAAGTTTCAACAAAAATGTAGCACCTGTTTGTTCTGTCTTAAAAAGACCAAAAACAAAACAAGAGTTGGGGTCTCATATATCCCAGGGTGACTTTAAACTATGATGACCTATCCCTCCCTCCTGAGCACTAGACTTCTAAGCAAGAGCCACAGCACCAGACTGGCTACTGTCTTTTCAACTATCTTCTTAAAAATATTTTCATTTTACTTTTAATAACATGTATTGGGTGTGAGCAAATATCTCATGTTCGCTCAGGTGCCCTTGGGGCCAGAGGTATTGGACCCATCAGAGCTGGAGACACGGGTGTTTGTGAATCACCTGATATGTATCCTGGGACTGAAGCTTGCTGCTGCTATGCCGTCTCTGCAGTCCTATAAACTGCATTCCAGACACCACCCGGGTGAGATTTCAAGACATAGGTACAGACTTCAATCTGTTTTGTGGACAAGTTCATGTGATCTGAAGATATCTCAGTGTTTACAGGGAGGGGGTGAAGACGTGTGTCTTAAAGAGCATGCCCTCATTGTGTATATCAGAGGAACTTGGTCTCAGAGGGGGATCTGACCCAGTTTGCAGCAGACAGAGAAAGAATGGATCTGCTGCTGAAAGCATCAATAATATTGGTTGTCAGTTTGCATTGATTCTTTATTAGAAGGAGAGAAAGGGCTCTCCTGAGGGAAGAAGTTTCAAAGAGGGCCAGTCATGAATCTAAGGCACAGTGGGAGACTTTGGGAGAAGGAAGGGGACTAGAGTAGTGGGAGGGAATATGGTCAAGTTACAGTGATATGGTTGTACAAAAGACAACATAGTAAAAACTATTATTTTGTATAATGTGGAATGTGTCGGTGAAGAAGGCAGTAGGAGTGGACAATGTAAGATCTGGGAAAATAGCTCTATCTTGAAGGCAAAGAAGAGAGAAAGGCTGTGAGGTGGGGGGGCTCATAGATGTTTCTCCCAAATGAATTATTGAGCCCTTATACCATGCATGAAACTATCTCAGACTCAGCAAAATAAAATAATAAATAAATATTTAGGTTTTTTTAAATAGTTAAGAGACACCAGTGAGCCTCCCTAGGTCTACAAGCCTATTGAACTCACATGCTTTCAACAGAGATAAGCATAAATAGGAAAAATGGCTCCTGAACACTGGGGTCATCTTGTATTGCACCTGCTTGTAGAACAAGCTTCCATCTCAAGATAAGGAAGTTATAGAGTCTCCTCTCTTGGTACTGTAATGTTGGTCTGTGGCCAAGTTTGCACGGTTCTAGCTTTGCTCCTATTCCTTTGTAAAATACCTTGACCAAAAAACAACTTGGGAGAGAAAGAGGCTTTTGTAATCCAGGTTACATCAACGTGGGGAAGTGAAGGCAGGGACTCATACAGCTAGTCACATCACATCCACAGTCAAGAGTACAGTGCAATGAACAAGCAGATGCTTAGTGCCTGGCTTGATTTCTCCATTCGTAAACAGTTCAGAACCTCCTGCCTAGGGAATTGTGCTGCTCACAGTGGGCTGAATCCTCCCAAATCAATTAATTAAAGCAAACTCCCACAGATGTGCTCACAGGCTAACACCCAGCAGACAATCTCTCAATGGGACTCCCTTCCTACGTGACTCTGGGTTGTGTCCACAGTTAAGCATAGTCATCACAGGAAGTGTTCTGTACGTATAACTCACCCTCCCCTGGTTGCCATCTGCAAAGTCAGTGACTCTATGAGGCAGTGAGGATTAGCACAGTGGACAGTAAGATAAAGACATGTGTGGAATGCCTGGTTCATCCCTTCACATATGTCAAGTCTCCCTTTCCTTTCTCAACCCAACAAGGGATGTGTGTGACATGATTTGATTATAATTTTGTAGACCTCAGTGAGATTATCATTCCCAGAGATTTATCTGCAGACTGAGCATTTCAGGAAGTAAGCAAAGAACCACTGTATCTTTGAAGGACTCATGGAAAGTCAAATGGAGGAATGACTTACTGGTTGGCATTAGGGTGTTACAGAATGAACAAGAAGCTTAAAACCCCACAGTGGAAGAACTGACTCATCAGAAATTGATCAAGCTAGAGACAATAGGAAAAGTACAAACTACTTCAATCTAGTTATAGCTGGGCAGGCTATGATCATCCTATTCAGTATGTCCATAATTTATGGGAGGCCTATAAAGGGTGTTTGACAAGTTTAACATCTACCCTGGTTCCCTTTGTTTTGTATTATTACCAATTACTCCATTCTTTGCTTTTACTTCCATGTGGGGTGTCTAAAACTGCAGATAGCCCAAAATCAACATTTCCTTCTTTTATTGTGATGCCACTTGAGGTTCCTTGGAGTCGACTGTGTTAGCCGGGTTCTCTAGAGTAAACAATAAGATGAATATATATCCAAAGTGGGTTTATTAAACTGGCCTACGTGATAGGGTTCTATGAGGTAGTCCAACAATGGCTGTCACACTGGAGACACCGGGAGCCTACTAGCTGTTCCATCTGTGGAGCTGGTTGTCTGAGCAGTCCCAACCTGGTGCTGAAGGCCTGGAGATTTCTTTATGAGCCTTTGGCCCTCCTGCGAAAAGAAAAATTCTGGATTTGAGCTCAAGTGACAGCAGTCATGGTAACAACATGGCAGACATGCTCATGAACATGGTAGATAAACGTGTCGATAAGACACAAGGCAAGCACACAAAAGCTTTCCTTAAGCTTCTCTGTGTGTGTGGCCACCACTAGTGCCACCACCATATTCAGAATGGATAGTCCCACTTTAATTAATGCAATCAATTATTTACAGCTGTGTCTTGTGGCTATCCTAATCTACACAATCTCTCACAGATGTGATGAGAGTTCCCTCTCAAGGGTGATTCTAGATCCTGTCAAGTTGAAAATCAATATTAACCATCACAGGGACTTGGAGGAGGAGCCCTTAGGTCCTTCAGAGTTTTTCTCTACCAGCCATGTCACTTGCTGGCATGGCCTGGACTCCATGACCTATGCATGACCCATGATCGAGAGAATGGATAACTTAGCAGAGCTGCATGGTCCTTTAGAAGTGCCCCACTGCCACCTGAGATCTTTCTGATCTGGACAAGGTGCCAAAATATTGTCTTTTGACTTATCCCCTTTCTCCTCATTGGCTTTGACCACAACATGTGGCTGCTGAACACCCAGATGTCAAAAGCCCTGAAGAACAAGTAGTGGGTTTGAGTTTAGCTGTTGTATTATACTTAAAGCCTGACAAACCAAACAGATTTTTAAACAGATATTGACTCTTCACACTCTATTTCCTAAAAGCCTGACAAACTCATCAGACAATGTAAGTGATACAAAACCCTTGTTTCTCAAAACCTGGTTTTACAATTTCTACTAAAAACAAATCAATGTTTTAAGAAAACCTTATGGTTACAAGCAGCAAAAGGGGCTTTAATTTTAAATAGTCCTGAGTCTTGACCTTATGAATTTTAAAAGTCAATTTGGTCACATCTTCGTGTGAGTATATACTAGAGGGAATGCAACCACTTCGTGTGCTGAAGAGGCTGTTTCTCTCTGCCTCACTCCCTTAAGACAGGGTCTGTCATTGAGCCCAGAGCTAGGCTTACTGCCTACAACCTGCATAGTGACTCCTCTCTCCCTCCCATAGCAACACTTGGCCTCTTTGAGGGGTTGTTTTGTTGTGTTTGTTTTTGCAAGATGCACCTATCTGGGGAAGCCGCTGACGTTTAAACTGTCAGTCATTTGCCATATATCTTCAACTTTTTATTAATGCCCAACTTACATTGTCTAGAAACATTGTATAAAAGCCACCTTAGTCTCTTTCTAAGGCCTGGGGATAAAATTTGTTCCAATTTTGAAGGATACATTGGAAAGAAAAATTAAAATAAAACTTCCTATTGATATAATAGAAAAAGAAAAACCAACTTCGTTTAAATCTTAGAGCCACGATCATTCACATTAGTCAAAGCAGAAACTCAAACAGGACAGGAACCTTGAGGCAAGAACTGAAGCAGAGGCCATAGGGGAGGGCAGCTCACTGATTGTCCCCCAGGGCTTGGCCAGCCTGCTTTCTTACATAACCCAGGACTACCTACCTAGGTTGTTTGGGCCTCCCTCTAAAGCAACCCTTGATTAATAAGATGCCCCACAGATTTGCCTTCAAGGTCAATGTGATAGAAGCATTTTCTCAATTGAGGCTCCATCTTCCCAGATGACCCCAATTTATATCAGATTGTCAAAAACTAACACACACACACACACACACACACACACACACTATCAGAAGCTTGTGCTCAAGGCAGCCATACAACCAGGACCCTATAGAACACACCAGTGGGTGAAAGTGGTGCCACCTTTTGAGTCAGGAGCCTGGGGATCAGGTTCAGCATGCCTGACCTGCTGCTGGAGTGGGCTCGGCCAGCGAGGGACCGAGTCCCCTTTTGTATTTATTATCATAATAAAGACATGGTTTCCTCTATCAGATAGCATAGTTTTCTCCATGTACATATCTAGAGATATAGGGGAGGGTGGCAAAAACAGAGAACCCCATTCTTGTTACAATGTATCAAAGGCTCTTAGCTATGGAGGAATCTAGAATTTCCTGTCAGGTCGAATTATTACACCAGGCAAAAATAAGGGCCCTCAAAACATAGGACCAAGCATTCGGGGTGTGGTGTTATCTCTCACATCTGATAGAAAGGTAGTGACTTCATCTCATGACAACAGAGTCACCTGGGGAACTTGGCACATGCCAAGTCACTCCCCTTTGAGAAGAACACCTGAGCAAGGATGCAGCAGGAAACTTAAATACAAACGGGGTAAGAGCCAGGGTGATGAAGCCCATAGTCCCCATTATAGAGAAGTTGGGGAGATCTCATAGCCAGGCACAGAAGTGCACACACCAAAGGAAGGTGCAGAGAATTTTATATTTTAGCCCAAGGAAGGGCAGTCCGTGCCTTGCCGTGATGATAATGATACCTAAAAGCCAAACACAGGGCTCAGCTCCTAAAGAGATTACTCTGCAGACAGAAGGACTGTATGTATTATCCATGTAAAAATCCAAATATGCTGGCATGAGTCTGTATCCACAGGGAGGGGTGATGATAGGAGGCTCACTGGAGTTTGTTGACTAGCCAGTTTAGTCAAATCAAGTGAGCTCCAAAGGCACAAACTCTGCCTCAAAAATAAGGTGGAGAGAAATTAAGGAAGACACCACAAGTTGACCTTTGACCTCCACATGCATATCCCCACATACTCATGTGCACTTAAAGAAACGTGTACACAGAGATAAAGTCAACCATAACAGTTGTCAAAAGATGTCACCATATGTCACCAGGGACTCTCCTCAGCTCTCTGGTCCTTGTGATCTGCATGGAAAGAATTTAGAAGAGTCCCCCAGATAGTAACAGAGGAGACAGAACAAGTTTGTTATAGAGAAACAGAAAGCACTGTCCAGAGATAATCGAGGACACTGGCCAGGGGTACCGTTGTGCTGTCCTACTTTGGGTAAGCTTTATACTGTTTCTGAAGACTCTGGAACAGCTTTTCTGAAAGGGGGTTCAGAAGATTTACAGGCCCATTTAGACTGGCTTTCACAGGAGGGTCCATGATATGTCCTTGTTAGAGTCTCCTATACAGTACTTTTGTGAGGTGTGTCGATTCTAGGGCCAAGATTAGATACTTTTTAGTTCTTGTACTTCTAGCTGTTCAGATGCCACGTCTTCTCCCAGAGCCAGAGACAGGGTCCAGATCCCATCCTCTGACCAGTGACTGGTCTTGATTCTCTAGTTAGTTCTTCATTTGTATAAGAGAAAGTACCTGCCTCAGTACCCTCTAAAATTGTTAATACCTAAGTCTCTGCCTAACAACCCCATTTTACAGATGAGACTCAAAGCAAATACAGGCTGACAAAAGATCTGTCAGAATCTCTGCTCTGTGATTTTTCTGCACTGGTCTGATCTCCATTTCCCCCAACAAAACCCTCTATCATATATTTACAAGTTAATGACGGGCTCTGTGCCTCCCCATGAGGTGGGTTCTGTGAGAAGTGTAGGTATAAAGAGCAATCTTTGTTGTAAGAACACGAAGTGTGTGTGTGTGTGTGTGTGTGTGTGTGTGTGTGTGTGTGTGTGTGTGTGTGTCTACTCAATATTTAACATATGATTCAGGCATGGTAGTGCACACTGTGACCCAGTAGGTAGAGACAGCAGGCACCAGAGTTTGACAGCTCCCTGAGAGAAATAGTGAGACACTGTATCAACGAAGGCAAATGAATAGCTCTGCACTCAGACTCAGGTTGCCTAACAAATACCCATGGGTCCCAGCAAGCAACCTATCTCTGCAAATGATCCACTCCGCTCCCTCTCCTGCCTAATCTTCATCCCCCAAGAGTCCACTTCCTAGAGATATTCCCTATACCTCCAGGCTGGACTGTGGCCTCCCTTCTGTGCACTCTGAAGCCCCTGTGCCTCAGCCTGAAGCATCACTCTGAGAAAGCAGAATAAGTGAGAAGTCCCAAAACCAGGAGACCTTGTAAGCAAGGGAGCCAAGCAAGATGATAAGCCAGGGGTGTACATATGGAAACAAGTGAAGAATGAGGGATGTGGCTGGGAGAACTGTTCCATCTGCATGGATACCTGAAGACCACATCAGGACCATGTGGACCTGGGATGTTGAATTAAGACAAACCCCAACTTGTCCAGCATTTCGCTTTTATGACAACAGAGAAACAGAAGGTATTTCATATCCATTGAGTGGGGGGAGAAACACAAACACTCAGAGAGGTTGGGTGAGCTACCCAAGGTTTCACACTAAGCCAGGCATGGTGGCTTATATTTAGAATCCTAGGAGCAGGAGCAGGAAGCAGGAGAATTGCTATGAGTTCAAGGCCAACCTATGTTACAATAGAAGACCCCATCTCAAAATCAAGATGAAACATGCCAAGGCCACAAAGTCACGTGGTTGAGCTCACACACTCCAGTGTTAGCAAAGCACTCTCGACTTCCTACCTCTGTGACATTGAGCAAAGTTTCATCCCTCCAGGACATCCTTTCCACATCTGTAAAATAGACCTCAAAGTCTCCACTTCATAATGCTGCAGAGAAACCAAGCCAGCCTCCTTCAGCATAGTCACCGTGGACCTTCACCACACCCAGAATCACTTAGGCAACACCCTGTCCCAACAATCTCTAGAGATGCCTGATTTCTTTCTGCCAGCAGCTGTGGTGTTGAACTCTTAGGTTCTGAGATCCTGTCCCATGGTGCAGCTGGCCCCATGCTTCCTTCCCAGGCTGCCCAGGGGGGGAGGGGGGACCCTAGGGACACATTGTGCAGAAAGGTTCAGGAAATAATTAGTTTGCCTTCCCCAAAGGCCAGAGTTCACTACTGAGCTATTTAAGACCCAACTGATGTCTTAAAATAAATATCACAATAGAGATGCCAAAATAGAACGTTGTGGGGGTGGGTGATGGAAAATGTAAACGGATTTACCACAGTGATCTCAGAGAGGCACCTCTGGGGTTTGAGACCACAGACCTGTCATCCTGTTTCGTGTTGCCTGAATATTTTTTTGTAAGTTTGTTTTTGTCCTTTGAGGACACGGAAAAGGCTGCCATCCAAAAAGATGAGAGACTTTCCTCAAAACAAAGAAAAGTGAATTGAACAACTGTTTTCCTAACACTGGTCTTAATAATTTTCAAACACAGCCAGGCCAGTGTGTTCAGCTAAGCTTAGGCAATTTATCAAGACTCCCGCTGGAAATGTATTGTCTTTCTACTGTTTGGTTTTGTTCTGTTTGAGATAGGTGTCATGTAGCCCAGGTTGGCCTCGAACCCACTTGGTAACCAAAGTCGTGCTGGAGACAGAACACTCTCCCAAATAAAATTCAACCCAGTTCCCAAAGAACATTTAAAGGCCTCAGCAGTTGGGCATTCGAGAGCACGTGCAAGGCCTCGGCCTTCGCCCTTGGCACGGCTCTAATAGTAGCAATATTTACTGGAAGGAATACGGAACATCAGACAGTTGGAGGCTCGTCCTGCCGAGGAGCCACAGACAGAGACTTGCTAAGCTCATGGGGCAGCAGAACAATGAGCCTGAAGTCCGTGTCTGTCCTTGCGTGCATTCTGTCTTCGTCTGTGTCTCTAGAGCCCCTTCACACCATCCAGGCATACGAGACTGGACACTCAACGTGGCAGAGCAGGGAACAAACACACACCTGTATACGTTGTATGAACTGGACTCCATAGCCGACACCAAAGAGCAGAGAGACGACAGCAGAGACGTGGTTTCAGTAAAAGCCACAAGCTCAAGAACACATGTCCTCCCTCCAGCCCACCCGGCAAACACTTCTTTCCTGTCTCCTCCCATGCCTGCCATCCATGCTGCCCCCTGCTCGGAGACACCAAGCTGCTATGTCACTCAGCACTATCTTAGTAGTACCGCATCTTGACAAATGTCAGATGTTCTTCCTGTGCTCAGCCGACTCCTACTCACCCTTCAGAACCTTGCTAAACATGGTCTTTCGGAAGGCATCTTCTTCCTTCTCCCACTCTTGTATCCTCATCCCTTCTCCCTTGGTGGATCTTCATTTTACTTATTATTGGTTTACTTAATAGGTTGTCATGATGTGGGGAGGGCATATGTGCTTGATTGTGTGCGTGTGTGCATGTGAGGGCCAGAAGTCAATAATCTTAGGTCTCGTTCCTCCAGAGCCATTTGCTTTGGGTTTTGAAACAGGTTCCCTCACTGGAGCCTGAGGCTTACTGATTAGGTTAGTCTAGGTGGATAGCAAGATCTGGAAATCTACATCCACCACCACCACTGCCCCGGGGGAGAAGAGAATTGCAAGCACTAGTCAGTGTGCTATTTTTTTTTCTTAATGTGTGTTCTGAGATCAACCTCAGGTCTTCACACTTGCACGGTAAACACTACTAGACTGTCTCCCAAGTCTCAGGGTTACAGGTCAAAGTGACCACAGCATCTGTGGTTTGGTCTCTGGGTTGGTTGACTGATACCTCTGCCCCTCCCCACGGAGTGGTCCTCCTAAAGGCAGGGGTGACCCTTTTATTCCCATCCTCTATTCCCCATACCAGACCTCATGCCTGAATCAAAACATGCAACTAATTGAATTGAACTGGGATCGGAAGTGAAAACAAATGTCACAGAGAAAGCTAGAAGAAGGGGAGACACGCGCTAATGTTGTGGAAGTCTATTACGGAGCAATCAACCAGACCGTGTTTTTCTGATAGATTAGAAAGCTGGCATAGAGAGGCGGGATGGAGCAGCGGTGGGGATTGCCGTCCTCTGGACATCTGCCAGGTGTCTCATCTGATAAATCCTTGCCTTGCCTGGCCGACAATTTCATCTTTCAGAGGGCAGAGGAAGTGGCAGAGGGGACAGCTCCTCGACACAGACTCCTGGTAACATGGACACACTGGCAGGCGAGAGCATGGTAGAATCTTCGGGAGAACAGGAGGGTGGGAACCTGGGAGGTGCTCACTGTGCAAGCGTGTGGGTCTGATTGCTAAACTTCACAGGAAGCTTGGCGTCGTGCCGTGCACTCGTAATTCCAGGGAAGCAATAGCTGGAACTCCCTGGACCATCTCTTTGTCTCTGTGTATATGTGCTTGTAATTACTCCATCTTGCTTTATTTGGATAAATGTGTGCAGGCTGTATGCACCAATAGGGCACCTCCTTACACTCTTCCTGGTTACTCTTTAATACAGCAACAAAACAGAGGATCTATTTTGGCACCAAGTCTTATTTGGCTGCAAATATCAAAGTCCCCCAGAGTAACCAAATAAGTGGCCAGCTATAGCTTATTGGGGGTGTATCCTCCAGTCCCCCCAGTAAGGAGACTCACATACACAGACACCTAATGTGGGAACACATCCGGCAGGGGACACTTTCAGAGTCTCATTCCAGTTCCTTCCAGAGCCAGAAAGACTCCAGTGGCCTCACTCCTCACCTATTGAAGCTGAGGTTCAGAGAGAGAAAGAGTCTGGCACATGTCTGGGCATCTGGACAAGCCAGGGCCAGAAGTCAATGTTCTATCTGCTGTCTCTCAAGATAGTGCCTTTTTTTCTAAAGGGAGTGGGGATTAGAGGATACAGCCTTCTTCCATATCCTCAAGGGAACCCCTCTGGTGATGCCAAAGTCAGGGCAAGGTATAATACTCAGTCTAGACAAGTCCTTCATAGCATTTGGGGATAGACCACTGTCCTCAGCACAGCCCTGTAGAAGGATGAATCCATTCATCCACAGTTACTAATTGGCCTCCAGGATACAAGAACAATAAGAAAGATGTGTTCCTCACATTGAGCGTGGGACTCAGCCTCTCCTCTCTCCTCAATCCATGAGTAAGGAAGAGAAAGACAGCAACCTAAAACTGCAAGAGATGAGGAGAGGAAGCTGGCAAGTGTCACCAGAGGCTTTCCTCAAGGCTGTAATAGTACACCTGTCAGAAACAACTTCAGATAGGCATTTAGTGTGGGCAGCAGCTGAAGGGATGAAGAGGAAAGCAGGGAAGTGGAGCTCCGTGGTACTAGGAGCAGAAACAGTTTGCTTATAGCTAGAGGGAACAGGAAGCAGAGAGGGTTCAGGCAGGAACTGAAGCTCGGCTATGACCCTCAGGGCTTGCTCCTGAGCACCTATCTCCTAAAGACACCCTCCCTTACCTTCCCAGTCTATAGGAAACATTTCACATGTAGGTAAAGACCTTCAGAAACTCAGTGTCTTAGCTAAGGTTTTACTGCTATGAAGAGACACCATGACCAAGGCAACTCTTATAAGGACATTAAATTGGGATCAGCTTACAGGTTCAGTCCAGTATCACCAAGGCAGGAGCATGGCAGTGTCCAAGAAAGCCTAGTGCAATAGGAACTAAGAGGTCTACATCATCATCTGAAGAATTCAAGGAGAAGACTGGCTTCCAGGAAGCTAGAATGAGGGTCTTAAAGCCCATGCCCATGATGACACACTCCCTCCAACAAAGCCACACCTACTCCACCAAGACCATTACTCCTAATGGTGCCAATCCCTGGGCCAACCATATACAAACAATCACAGTCTAAGATACTGGGATCCGGTCTGTAGCTTCCCCTGTCATCTCCCCACTTCTAGTCATCCCCAACAAAATGTCACAAAGGGCACAAGAGTCATCTGAAATAAAGCTTCAAGTTTGTAACATTTCTATTCAAAAGTCTTGGGTGGAGCTGGGGAAATAGCTCAGTTAGTAAAGAGCTTGTGAGTGTGAGGACCTAAGTTTGATCCCCAGAAGCCATTTAAAAACAAAAAAACAGGAGGCTGGAGAGATGGCTCAGTGGTTAACAGCACTGGCTGCTCTTCCAGAGGACCTAGTTAGATTCCACATATGTGATGGTTCACAAATCTCGGTAACACCAATTCCAGAATATGTGAAGCCATTTTCTGGCCTCTGTGGGCACAAGTCAGCCAGCCACATGATACATAGACATTTGTGCATGTATCATGCAGAATAAAATAATAAGTTTTTTATTTAAAAAGGGTGTGGTGATGTGCTGTTCACACATTGGGGAGGCAGAGACAAGAAAGTACCTGGAACTCATTGACCAGGCTCTCTAGCCTCCTTCGTGAGCTCTGGACCAGAGAAAGATTCTGTCTCTAAATGACAAAGGTGGACAGAACCTGAAAAGTAACACCTGAGGTTGTGCGCGAACACAGAAATGCCCATGCATGTGTGCACACACACAGTCACACATCTATGCATATTCGTGCATGTGCGCATACACAGTCTTCAAGGAAGAAATCTCTGCTCCTCCCGTGCCAGGAAGACCTTCTGAACGCAGTGCAGCCACCATCCTGTCCAGCCCTGGCCATTGCTCTGCAAACCCTCTTCATCTCAGAAGCCACAATCCATCTGCAGCTTTCCCCAGTGGTCCAGGCCTTTCCTCCTCCAGTGCCTATGCACCTGCTGTTTCTTCTGCTGGAGCCTGATGCCCTCCCATGGGGAACACCTCCTCACTCTTTATCAGCTCATACTCCACAGACATCCCCAGACCTCACAAAGCTCCCATCTCCTCCTAAGTGGTAAAGCCGATACAACTTTATCATTTGTCTCCCCCCCCCCCCATGCCCACTCCCATAACCAGATGGCCATCTCTTTGGAGACAGATATTCTATCTGAATTTATTTTACATGTTTTCAGAGTAAAAACAAGAAAAATATTTTTACAAATGTGCTGAAGCCAGAAGTGTCTGAAAGCAAATGTTTTACACAACGCAGAATAATTATGAAGATTATAATAGCATCAACTATTTTGAAGTATAAAGTACGACTAAGCACATCACAGGCATGGCTCTGGTTATGCTTTTAACACTCAGAGGAAATCAGCTTCTGGTCCTCTCCCACCCCTTCCTTCTTCCCTGGTATGAGGAAAACAGGCCTAAGATCACAAACAGAGGGAAGAGGGGAGAGGAAGAGAGACAGAGAGACAGACAGAGGCAAAGAGGAACAGAAACACGCAGAGACAGAGCTACAGAGATGCACAGAGAGAGGAACAGAGACAGTGTGTCTGTGTGTGTCTGTGTGTGTGTCTGTGTGTGTGTGTCTGTGTGTGTCTCTGTGTGTGTGTGTCTGTGTGTGTGTGTCTGTGTGTGTCTCTGTGTGTATGTCTGTGTGTGTCTGTGTGTGTCTGTGTGTGTGTCTGTGTGTGTGTGTCTGTGTGTGTCTGTGTGTGTCTGTGTGTGTGTGTGTCTGTGTGTCTGTGTGTGTCTATGTTTTCCAGCCAGAAAGGCATAGCCTTAACCTTGGTGTAGCTGGCCATTTATTATCCACCTGAACTCAAGGTGATCTTGAGCCTCTGGGATAGGTGAAGATGTGTCACAGTAACACAATGATACTTTTAAAGACATCACTAGCACACAGTAAATACTCAATGTTGACACCTCTTTTCCCAGGCAGTAACTTCTGACTACTGGCTCCATACCTTGTTCTCAGTTGTATTGGGATTCAGATTCCAGACTAATAGCTGAGGTGCATATTTAACATATCAAAGTGGACCTGGCCTCCAGGTTCCCCCAGCTTCCCTCATCTTTCCTACAAGGAATACCCATCTCTGCCCTGAACTTTCCAGCCCTGGGGATAGGCTTCCCTTTCCCCAGAGGCTTCTCCCTACAGAAATTTCAGTTGCCCCCTCCCCTCTCTGCATTTTCTCTCCCTCCCCCCTCCCTCCCCCTCCCTCCTCCTATCTTTCTCTAAGTACACAAGCTCTTTTTTCTCTTTCTCTTCTCCTGCTCCTCGGTCCCCTTCCCCATAGTGACAACCCTGGCCTCATTCCTTGGGACAAGTGAACCAGCCTCCTAGTGGCTTCCCAGTAACCCTGACTTTATTCATATCCTCTAATTCGGCCTCAACTGACTCATTTTCTCAGTGGAGAATAACTTGTCAAGTTGGACACGTGGCCCTCTAATTAGCTAACACTTCAAAAAGTTACCATGTTGGGATCAAGGCTGGTTCACCAATAGTCAGCTCTGTCTCTTCACAGCCAAGACTTACACACTCTAGCTTCACTGGATCAGGCGGCTAGGTGACACATAGATACAGACTGAGGGTGGCATTTTAATGAACGTGTCAGCATTTAAGAACCATCCTTAAAAGCAGGGTTTGAAAAACTTCAAGTTACAATGCCCGGACTTCCTTCAATTCTGGACTTTGATGTGAACGTGAGAGCCAAGTAAACCCCTTTGAACCCAAGTTGGTTTTGGAAAACCCAACAAAGACAGTGAGTGTGGGCATCATTGGGTTTCCTTGGCCACTATTAGGAACCGAAACCTTTCTGTAGTCAGCTTGGAGGTTTGGAGGCAACTATGACCGCGACAGATAGGAGTTTCTGCCATCTGAAAAGCCATGTCTGCGTGCCCAGGTGCTGAGGCCCAGGGAGCAGGACTCTGCCTGGTGTGACTTGCACAGGGCAGAATGTTTTCCTGGGGACGCCGGAAGTATGCTTGTCAGCCTCCCATTCCTAAGCTCACCTCCCTTCTCCCCACAGCCGCTCACTCAGGAATACACTGACATTTCCAAGGCTATTGATTTCCAGAGCCAGCTAGGCAGAGGGTGAGGGAGTAGATTGACTTTGTTATGGGAGGGAAAGCAAGAAAGAAAAAGCAAGGGTGCTTTGGTTTGTAGGACAAAACCAAAATTATCAACGTAATGGGCTGAACGCAGCAGTTAACGTTCTCCAGGGTGCTGACGGTGCAGGTAGAGATGAATGGGAGTTTCTGCCTGGGCCTCACTCTGGTTATTAATGACCAAGTTTTCAACAGAAGCCGGGAACTCCTTCTGCAGGATGTAGAATGTATGGGTCACATCAGGGATCTAAGGCTTAGCTTCTCTCAAAGACCTCTGCTCTGGGGAACCCAGCTCCCCCCTCAGGAAATACAAGAAATGTAAGGGGCAGAGAGACTCAGTTAGTCACACATGGGAACCTGAGTTTGATTCTCTGAACCCATGTGCAAAGAGAAGCTGGGATAGAGCCACACACTTAATTCCCAGCACTCAGGAGGCAGAGACAGTTGATTTCCTGGAGCTCAGTGGATAGCCAGACATGTCCAATCAGTGAGTTCCAGGCCAACCAAAGACCCATTCTTCCTCAAAAATTAAGATGGACAGGACCTGAGGAATGATAGCCAAGGATGACCTTTGACCTCCACATGAGCATACATACGCACGCACAAGCACCTGGACACACACATAGACCTATGCACATATTTACATAAACACATACACTCACCTACTAACATGCATACACACACATACACTCTCTCCCTCTGCAACATGACCCAAGACAGCAAAGCTAGTGCCTCACAGAACCTGGGTGTGCCAGGAACAGTTGTTACGGTAAAGGTTTATCATTCATTCTCCTACTCAGCAGCTTCAGGTGTCCCCCACGCCCCTCCCTTCCAGGATCAAAGGACTGAAGGGTTAGCAGCTGGTACAATGGCTGCCCGAGCACTTTCGAAACGTGCTCATTGACCAGAGCTCCTGTTCTAAGGGTGATCACACATCTTGGCTATGACCCTCACTTGAGATAATGGCTTTCTATAATCAGTGACTAAACAGGCAGCCTACAAGTACAGCTACTCAGTAGCTGTTGACTTCCTGTAGCTCCTAATCTGTAACAGAGCCTTGTGAATTTTCTCCTTTTCCTGCTGGTGAGTCAACAGGTGTGGTCGTTATGCAGGTCTTGTTTAGGCAGCCATATTGTTGAGGTGTCGTAGGTGCGGTGTCCCTGTTTGTGTAGAAAACATTGTCAGAGCGGGCATCCCTTACAGTCTTTCCACCCATTCTTATTAGATGCTCACTGAGCTTTACATGTAGAAGTTGTGTTACAGATGTATGAATTAGGGCTGGGCACCCCATAGTCTGTCGTTCTCTGAACTTTGACTAGTTGCAGCTTTCTGTGATGATCTCTATCTGTTGCAAAAAGAAGACTGTGGTGTTTGGAATGGAAATGGCTCCCAGAGGCTCATATGTTTGAATGCTTAGTCCCCAGTTGATGGGACTGTTTGGGAAGAATTAGGAGGCGTGGGCTTGTGGGAGGAGGTAAGTCACTGGACATGGGCTTTAAGGTTTCAAATGATTACTGCTGTTCCTAGTGTCTCTCCCTCTGCTTCCTGGTTGTGGTTGAAGATATGAGTTATCAACTATTCCTGCTGCCATGCCTCTGCTCCAACATCATGGACTCTAACCCCCTGAAACTGTAAGCCAATTAAATACTTTCTTTTATAAGTTGCCTCGGTCATCATGTTTTATTACAGCAATTGAAAAGTAACTAAGATCCACCCACCTCCATGGGGAAAGGCAGCAGAAGATGCCCAGAGGGCTCCCCCCTGCCGTGTACCTGCCTACAAAGGGAGCCACCATGGTGTATAAGTATGTGGTGGGGAGACGGGAGAGAAAGAGAGGCGGGACAGTCTGAGCACTATGAGGAGAGGAAGAACTGGACACTCAAGGGTGGAGAGAGAGGAACAGCCTGATGTCAGTAGTCCTGATACCTGAGGCCATGGTAAAGTCCTGGCTGCTGCTGCTGCAGCTGAGGGCCATGTCTGAGTCTGTGGCCATGCAGCAGCAGGATCTGTGTTGGTGTCCGTGGCCCATGTTACCACCAGAAACCATATGGATATCCCTGAGCTAAACTGCCTTCATAGGACCATTTTGACATCCAAGGGCTGTGCAGTTCTGGCCCCACCCCTGGCCTTTCTGCAGTAGTTGGGAGAATGGAGTCCCATACTTCCCCTGGGCATCACAGTAGAAGGTGGCCCTGGTAGCATGGACAAGAGTAAACTGTGAGCCACCCAAGATTATGAGACTGAGAGAGCTGGCCCTGTATTGGGTGAACTATCCAGGGCAGTGCTGAAGAGCTCACAGGGTTGGGGGGAGTATGGGTGCAGGAGAGCTGGCAGACTGACCGGCTCAGGTACCACCAACGGCTTAATTGCTACAGAAAGAGCTCTGAGTTGGCTCATCCCAACATCTACCCCATCTATGAACTACTGGAGGATACGAAGGGCCCAGTCCTACAGATCCAAAGCAGTAGGACCTCCATGGCACCAGCAACAAGATATCCTAAAGGAGTCCCAGTGAGGATCCAATATGGATTGTGAACTAAAAGCCAGAGGCCTCCAACCAGACCAACGAGTCACTGCAATGAACATTTGCAAGTAAAGCTGTTTAGACAAAGGCTAGACTGTATAAAACAAGATGGGTTTTTGTTGTTAGGTTGTTGTTGTTCGGGGTGGGTTTTTTGTTGTTGTTGTTTTGCATAGGAAGTTGCAAGGGCAGATATGAGGGGATGGAGAGATGAGTGGAATTGAAGGACACGTGATGTAAAATTCACAAAGAATCAATAAAATGGGGTTTTTTGAGTAACTAAGACAGGATTAAAAGCTGCCTTATACCTGGGGGTATAAGGACAAGTGTCAGCAGTGGGTCACAGCATGTGGGCCTTCCTGTACTAATTAAGCCATTAAGACAATCCCCACCAACATGCCACAGGCCAACCTGACCCAGAAATCCCTCATTAAGACTCTCTTCCCAAGTGAGTAAAATTAATTCTAGGTTATGTGAAGTTGACAATTAAAAGTGATCACTACGTTAACTAATATAACCCATATTTACACATCTATTTAAACTACATACAGTTATATGCATATGTAATACACATACACTTGCATATATGCATTTAACTTATCTAAACTTGTATTATGTTTGTGTAGTTAGCAGAATAAAGTGTGTGTAGTAAGTGTGCATATGCATCTATAATGTGAACTTGATGTGCTGAGGAAATATTTACTATTAGTACACGGCATTCACTAGCACAGATAGAGGTTATAATTTATGTTCTCAGATAGAGGTTATAATTTATGTTCTCCATTAGTAATAGTGATTTAGGGCACTTTTTTTTCCACTTTTTTTTTTTTTTTTTTTTGAGACCGAATCTTACTATGTAGCCCTACCATATAGTTAATCTCAAACTCATAGAAACCCACCTGCCTCTGCCTCTGCCTCTGCCTCTGAGTACTGAGGTTAATTTATGTATACCATATCTGACTCCATTTTTTTTACTATCACAAATGACACGGTAGTGAACATCTTAAACTCACCTTGTCTCGCACACATGTGAACACATGTGAAATAGTGGAATCTATTTCAAGGGGAAAAAAATATTAGATTCATGAAGACATGTGCTTTCATTTTGAATGATCCTGACAAACTCATCACACTTTCCCCTGTGCCAATGACAGTAGCATAAGCCTTCTGTATGTTGTGGTCTGCAGCAGGCAGCCCCTCTCACCCACCGTGCCTGCTACGCCACCTGAGGCATCTGAGCTCTGAGCCTCTCTGCAGTTAACATTGGAGTCCAGCGAGCTCCTTCAGGTCTGCCATGCCACTCACTTGCCCACAGAGAGGCTGAGACAGGTGCCATTGCTGTGTGCCACCATCAGGACTCCAGGCGCCCCCACAACTCCTACCAGCAGCACTGTCTAGGAATAAATAGAACATAGAAATTTTCTCTGAAGGGTCAGAAGTTGGGATTCAGTCACCTATTTTTTTCCTAGATATTAAGGCTGTTTCACTTGTCTGTAGAGCACAGTGAAGGCTGTCTGAGATACACATACATACGTACATGTGTGTTTGTGTGTGTGTGTATATATATATGTTTGTGTGTGTATGTATATGTATGTATATATGTACATATACATATATGCTAGCTCCTACTATCATGTTCTGCCTATGATGTCAACAAGCCGCTGGTGAAGGATTTCTGTCAGTCTATGTACCTCCAGTCACAAGGCTCAAAACCAATACAGAGGGCTAAAAGAAAACATGTGCTATCCCCTTCTTCCTCCTCCAGGACATGGGAGTAGGCAGAGGAGAGGGGAGCGCTGTATCCAGTCAAAGTCTCTCTACCGCCTGCTCATGCCACCAGCATGTCCCTGCTGTCCTGATCATTCAGGCTCCAGGCACCCTCCAACCGTGTGTCCTTCACAATCAAACTGGAAAAAAAAATGTAACTGAAAGACAAAGCCAGGGAAAATATACATGGGGAAAGAGAGAGCAAGGGAAGATGCAGCTGTGAAAGACTCAAGTTCTGCCCAAGGTTTAGGCATCTGGACTCCAACCAGGTGCTGAGCTTTCTGAAGATCCAAGCAAAGAAAAAAAGAAATCAGAAGTTTGGGGCTAGAGCGATAGTTCAGTGGTTAAGAGGGTGTGTTTTATTACTTTTGCAGAAAACCTGGTTTCCCAGCACACAGTACAGTTCACAATAGATCCAGGGGATCTAATGCCCTCTTCTGGTCTCCATGGAAACTGCACCCAAGTTCATGTGTGTGTATACACACACACACACACACACACACACACACACACAAATAAATAAAAATAAAATTTTTTAAGTAAAAAGAAATCAGAAGTAGTCGTGGAGAGAGTCAGAATTGTTGGAGATCAAAATCTCAATGGAGCAGAAGAGGTTGCCTATGCTTAGAATGGTCTTGAAGAGAAATAGAAATTAAAAGTGGCAGGTCTCGCCCATCTACTTCTCTAAAAGTGGAGCCAGCTACGCGAAATATCCAGCCAGTTACCAAGACCCTACCAAGCTGGCATGCCCTTCTCTGGCTGCCATCTAACTCGCTCCTGGAACACTGAACTAAGACACTTTTCTTTGTTGTCCTTACCTGCGCCATTTTTACTTTCTTTTACTGGTCGTTAACTCCAAGTAAACATTAGGGGTTTTTAAAACTCCCCAAGGGTGTGGCTCAGTAACAGCTGCCGCCCACGGAGAAAGGCACCTCCGACTTCCTGTCCCTCCCCGAAATCTGGGGCCCAGCTGCTGTGCTCATCTGTTCCCATTAACCCCACTCGAAGCAACTTGGGAACGAGGTGTGTAAAATCCCACCGGAACACGCGAACTGAGCCCAGTAACTCAGCCTTTCCTCTCCCAGCTCCACAAAATAAGGGGTCAGACTCCCAAATGACAGGCTCTTCCCACCTCTGCTAATAGACGTCTCTCTTCCCTGGTCAGGGGAGGGTCTGCTGACATCTACAAAGTCGTGCCAACTTTGATTACAGGGTCAAGAGATTGTGCCTTTTACCTCATTTTCTACTTGGGATGTCTGCTGCCACTCACACATGCTTCATCTTGTCGGTCTAGCGCAGCTACATATAAACTGCAGGCTTAGAGACGAGACACTGGATTTAGAAACAGAAACAAAATCAGAACAATGATTCCAACACAAGCCTTCTTCCTTTTCTGAAATAATTGCAGAAACTCCACAGTCTCAGGCAGAAGCCTTAGGGCTGAAGTCCCGGGTGTAGCCTGGAAGCTGAGCCTTGAGCGCCATCTAGGAGCAGAGGGCGGTACTGCAGGCTCCCTAGGTTTCCTCTCTAGGTTTTAGCTGACCATCTGAGAAGGACTCCTTTGAGGGCAGACACTCTGCCAGGAACTCCTGGGATCTGTGTTCAGACCATGCCACTTCCGTAGCAGGGTGGCTCTGGGCGATGTTTTTCTTTATTTTCAAAGCAAAGATTACCATGCCAACCTTACTCGGTGAACAGAGGATTGAATAAGAAAAACAGTATAAACTGGCGTAGAACATGAAGCAGACAAAATACTACTATTCTCTCGACTCCTGGATTTGCATCTGTGACTGCGGCAAAAGATATTCTAGCACAAAGCAACTTGTGGGGAGGAAGAAGGGCTTATCTGGCTCACAATTCCAGTTTATAATCCATCGTCCGGGCAGGAACAAAAAACCAAGAGCCAAGAGGAATGCGTACCTTGCTGCCTACCTACTCTCCTTTCAGCCATCTTTCTGCTCTCTCACCCAGGGGCCCAGCCAGTGAGATGGTGCTGCCCACATTCCCAGCCAGGTTTTCCCATCTCACCTAACAATCAAGAGAACCCCTCACAGACATGTAATAATCCCCCAAGGAGATTCTCTCCCCGGGTGATTCTATGCTGCATCGAGCCAATAATTAAAGCTACCAGTCACACTCCTCCCCAGGCCATAAACTGACCAAGTTCTCAGTCAGACAAGAGGCTTAGGGAAGGAAAGGCACCATTTGGCTCACCTGGGAAACAGAGATCAGACCCTCGGTGGGCTGTTGGAAGGGCAGATATAACAAAAAGCAAGGTCTACATGTGACCTACAGTGAGGGTGAAGTTGGTGAAAAAAGGGCGGGAGACAGTTAACCTACTGTTCCTCTCATGGGCCCCTGAGACTGAGAAAGTTGGAAGATAGTTATAAAGTTAACAGGACAGTGTCATTGTGGGTGAGCAATCGAAGCTGTCTGTCTGCTTCCTTCATCCCTAAACGCACAAAGGATGGCTCCTCTGACTTACAAACTATGAAGGCAAAGGGGGAATGTTATGGGGAACAAGAGATGGATCAGCAGGTCAAGGTGCTTGCTGCCAAGACTGACTTATCTGAGATCAATGCTCTGGGTCCCACAGGATAAAAGCAGGGAACTGGCCACCATAAGTTGTCCTCCAGGTTTCACACATGTGAGGTGGCACATGCTTGACACAAATGAAAATAAATAAATAAATAATAAATAAATAAATAATAATAAATAAATAAATAAATAAATAAATAAATAAATAAATAAATAAATAAATAGATGCACAGTTTTTAGGTGGGAGAAGATCTGCTCTGGCCCACATACTTGGTGACCCCATCTTTTTTTCTTTTTTTTACAGATGCCTTTCCCTTCTGACACTGAGATGAAACATCCCATTGCCTGAGGCTTTCATGGCTTTTCCACCCTGTCCTCCCAATAGCCTGTCTCCAGTCCCTGTCCAGATGTCCTCTACCTCCTGCCTGAACCTGCAGCAGTCTCTCTCTGGGCTCTCCACACTCCTGTCCCTCCCACCGAGCTCCCATCAGGAGGCCCAGTGGAAAGTTTAGCCCCTCCTGGATGTAGAACTTCCTCCACAAAGCTTTACCATCTGATCTCTGCCTTCCCCGAATAGAGCCCACAGGAGAGAAAGTCATGTAACACTCATCACCAACACCCACGGAAGACGCTCAAGGCTGTGAGCCATCGGGAAGAGGGAAATCCAGCCGGTGGGGACATATCTTTTTCTAACACCAGGATGGAGAAGATAAAGAAGGGAGAAGTGTGTTGGTGATCACATAGGGAAGTCAAACTATCAACACTCTGCTGGTGGAGATATAAGGGCACCATCACTGTAGAAAGTAAAAATGGCAGCTCCTCTGGGGAATCCAGAGATTATAGCACGAGTGCACATTAATAAGTATTTACATCAGAACCAGCAAGATGACTTAGTGGGTAAAGGTGCCTGGTGACCAGAGTTCAATCCCCAGTTCTAACATGGTAGAAGAACCAACTCCCAAAAGTTTTGCCCTGATCTACAAATATATTTCCACATGTGAATGTGAGTGCATGTGCACATGTGTGCTCACACACACACACACACACACACACACACACACAATATAATTTTAAGATTCTGGAACGATATACCTTCCATTGGATGATACAAGGTATGGCCTTGTTGGAGTAGGTGTGGCCCTGTTGGAGGAAGTATGGTCACTGTGAGTGTGGGCTTTAAGGCCTCCTCCTAGCTGCCTGGAAGCCAGTCTTCTGTTTGTCTTCAGAACAAGATGCAGAACTCTCAGCTCCTTCCGAATCATGCCTGGACCCTGTCACGCTTCTGCCCTCCGGATAATGGACTGAACCTTTAAACTTGTAAGCCAGCCCCAATTAAATGTTAACTTGGTCATGGTGTCTCTTTACAGCCATGGGAACCCTAACTAAAACTACAGCTCTACCCATCATATTCTTCAACCTTGATGCTCATCTCTAGCCCAGAAGCATAGAACCATGGGTGATACCTCTGAGTCTAGGAACCAGACTGAATTCCCCTCCCTGAAGTTGTTTTCTCAAGTATTTTGTCACAGTAATGAGAAGTCTACTGTGTGGGCTCCCAAGGGCAGTTAATCTCAGCCTGTGTGTCACAACCCTTTTGGGCATTAAATATTTCCTTTCACACGGTTGCATATCAGATATTCTGCATATCGGATATTTACATTATGATTACTACTCTGTTGGAAATAATTTTATGGTCATGGGTGACCACAACATGAGGAACTGCATTAAAGGGTCACAGCATTGAGAAGGTTGGGTACCACTGCTCTAAAGGGACAAAGTTTACAGAATGAATCCACATTAAAGGGAGACCTTTAGATTGGTTTACACAGTATGTCTGGAGTAACCCAACAGTGGCTGTCTCACCAAAGAGATGGGGACTCTCAGCCCGGTGGCTGCTCAGCCCATGAGGCTGGGTGCATCCGCAGTCATAAACTAGTGATGGAGGTCTGGGGTTTTCTGGGGAGCTGCTGGTCTGTGGTTTATATTGGAAGCCCAACAAAACTGGTTCTGTTACCAGTGAAGGAACCACTACAGTCTTCCATCTAACTTGGAAGCCTGAAGAAGTTGGTATCAGCAAAGGAATCAGCAGTGGCCCTGACAGAGGAAATGAACTTTCCAAGGACCATGAAGACCAGGCAAAGAGAAAAGGGAGAAAGCCTCCTTCCTCCATGTCCTTTTACCTGAACATCAGTAACCAAAGCAACCAGTAAGAGCGACTGAGACATGAGACAGCCCCTCTGTGGCTGTCTCCACACCCCAACCCAATGCTAACCTTTCCCTGAGACTTTCTTCCTCAGTGATTAGAGACTGCGCCCAGCTGACGCTTAAAAAGCTAACCAACATCACAACACATGCATATGCAGAAACACTGACACACTATTGTTCATGATAGCGTTGTCCATTATATCTGAGAGATGGGGACACAGCCCATGTCCATGAACTGATCATGGATAAACAGAACAGGCTCTGTCCTGATCATACACAGAAAGCTTAGCATCGGTGAGACAAGAGGACCGGTACACACAGCTCCCTAGATAGATCCTAGAAGCCTACACGGTGACAACAGCCCGTCAGAGAAACACAGATGGGTAACAATCCCATTGCCTATAGCAAAGAACCACAGAGACAGAAGCCACCTCAGCAGGTTCGGGGTCTGAGGGAGGAGCAGACATCAGCTGTCCCGGTTCTACACAGAGTATTTCTTTTCAGAGTGATGGGAACGTTCAAAGGCCTAACGTGGTCGTGTTTGCACAACTATGTGAGCATGCCAAATCCACTGAACTATATGCCTTAGATGGGAAAGTTTTATGATTTATATAGATTATATACTTACTAAAGCCACTGTGCTGTGAAAGGTGCCTTGGTCCCTGGCAAAACCTTGCTGTTCTGTGTCACTGCTGGTATTCTTGCAAATAAAATATTTGAGGATGGGGAGATGGCCCCCTGGGTAAAGAACTTGCTGCGTTAGTATGAGGGCAGGAGTTTGGATCCCAGCTCCCAGGTCAATGCCAGGTGGGCATGGCAGCCTACCTGCAGTCCTGATGCTTAGGAGGAAGGGATACAGATTCCCCAAAGCAAGTTGACTAGGGAAACTAGATGATGCCCAAGTCTAAATTCAGTAGTAGATAATGTGGGAGTTTCCCAAAATCAGCCTTGGGCCATTACGTGCACATATATTCATATGCAAACACACACACACAATAAATAAATGCAATTGACTAATTAGCCAATGTTAGCGTATGTGCTTTCTGTCAACTGTTACAATAGAATCAAACATCATAAGAGTGGGTGGAGTCTGTGGCTCATCCCTCTCCTTAGCCTCAGCGCCATGAAAAGTGCCTATAAATACAAGAGCTCAACACCGGTGTAGGTGAATATATAAGAAATTACATTAATAAAACAAAATACTGTCGGATGCAGCTTGAACACAGGTAGGTAAAGACCTAGCCAGCATACCGCAGTTACGGTGTCAAAGAGTGAAATTTCTCCCCATCTACCCCATGGGACTGAAGCTCCTCCCCTGTGGTGCCGCTGCCCTTCATTCTGTGCTTTGTGCTGACGGGTCACGCTGCTTAGCTCCTGTAAACTTCACGAACATATTTACCTCCACCTGAAAGTGAAGAAACTGGATTCTTAAACCTTCCCCAGGCCTCCTCCACAGTACACCACCACCCCAGCCTGCCGAACAGTGTGCAGCCTCTGTAGAAGAAGACTCTAATTATGCCTGGCCATAAAACCTGCAAGGGGTTCATAAGTTATTCCAAGAGAAGATCTGCGCAGAAGGCAGTATCGACTGTAGTCTATTTCCTTGGCTACTGTAAATTATTTTTTTCTCAGCAATTGTGACAAAGCAAATTCAAGTGCAAGCCTCTGAGGCCTGGCTCCAGGGTGTCTTGCTTATCACTAAAAGATACAATCTTCCAAAGTTTGCCTCTAAGTCAGCCAAGGCCAAGGGATAGGCCCTGAGGGAAGAGGCCTGAGAAGTCTCAGGGTCCTAGAAAAAGCTCGGCTTACTTCTAAACTAAGATCCTGTTTTCCCTGCTGGACACCTTTCGATCCCCAAGAGGTCCATTACTGGTTTGTGGTGGCTTTATAATTCTCAGTGAATATAAAAAACAACCGGAATGTCCATCAGCAGGAGATGGTTGAATAAATCAAGGTTTCATTCAACAAAGAACTCTCACCTCAGGTTGGAAAACCCTGCTTCTTAAGGTCAAAGTCTACCATGTCTGATAGCTCCCCCAAGCTCCTTATTTTCACACTTGGAGAACTCCCCTTCCCAGAGGGGCTTCCTCTCATCTACCTTGTCTGGGGAGCCCAACTTTCACACTCTACTTGAGACACTTCAAGAAATCCTTGGCAAAATTACAGATTCAACCTCCTGGAACGTCCATGCAAACGAGGTGTCCTCAGCCACCTTAAACCTCAGCCAATGAAAGTTCGCCCTAAGAAGAATCCCCTTCCCTCCCTTTATAGTTTATAGTCCTTGTTCACTTGGTTGGCTATCATCTAAGAGTGCTGTTTTCTAAGAGCTCTAACACTGAACACGTCTAATGCCAAAGGACTGAAACATTGAAATGTTCGGAGACACCTCCCCCACCCTCGCCCACCCCGGTCCTCACCCCATCCCCCACCGCCACCTTACCCCCTTTCCCCAACTTCCACTCCGCTACCGCAGGCGTGCCCTCCCACACTTTGCTTCATCTTCTCCCACCCAGTGTTCAGTGGAGCCTGGATACCCTAGGGAAAGACGCGGACCGGGGAGTTGGGCTCCACTCCAGCCTTCCGTGCTTGGTGTGCGCCATGCCTGGATATCCCAAGGGAAGAAGCGAAGAACAGAACCACAACCTCACACTAAAACAATGACAGAGTGTGTATTCCTCGTGTGTGTGTGTGTGTGTGTGTGTGTGTGTGTGTGTGTGTGTGTGTGTGTATTTCCGGTGCAATTAACAACTTCAGAAAAGACTACAATGTTTTATAAGAAGGAAAGCAGGGGTGTGGATTTACTTAGATTAGCAGGATAAAATAATAGGAAGATAAAACAAGGGAAAAATGTTTCTTTGAATACAGAGAAAACGAAAGTCAGAAGAATAAAGTGGGGTTCTCCAGGTTAGGAAAGGAAGGCAAAAGGAGGATCCACCTGGCAGGTGCAGTCAACGGGAGCGCTGTCTGGAAGAAATTTAAAGTGTTTTTGGTTTTGTTGTTGTGGTTGTTATTGTTTGCTTGTTTATTTGTTTTGGTTTTGGTACCAAATTCGGGGCTGGGAGGTGGCCCAGTTGGTAAAGTGCTTGTTACTCATTCATGAGGAACTCTTAGATCCTCTGAGTGCCAACTAATAAGCCAGGTCTGATGGCACCCGCCTATAATCACACCACTGGGGAGGGAGACAGGTAGGTTCCTGCAGTTCACTCCCAACCAACATAGCCAAGTCATTGATGAGCTCCAGGCTCAGTGAGAGACCTGCCTCAAAAAAAGGTAGAAGGTAATTGAGAAAGATACCTAAAATTATCCTAGGCCTATCTATATGCATACATATGGATAACACAGATGCATGCACAGATAAATAATATTTTTAAAATTTAAAGTAAAACTACTAAGTGCAAGGTAATATCTTAGGTTTGGGCTCAGAAAAGTGTCTTAAGGAATAGGCTGGAACTACACCTCAGTGGTCGAAGGATACGTGGGATCTCATGGCTCTGAGTTCCATCCCTAGCAACAAAAAGTCCCTGTTCCCTGTCCTCAACATGCACAGCAACCCTGCACACAATAGGGACAGAACCCACCATTCCTCTGACCACTAGGTAGCCAGCACCTGCTCTGAGGACACATGTCAAAGAAATCCTCGTTTGCAATGATATACATGTTGTGTGTCTGCAGAAACCAGACAAACTTGAAAACAGAAAGAGCCTGGGTACAAGATATAAATAACCCAAATCTCAACAACAGGGGCCTCTTGGGCCCAAATGTAAGCCATCATCCTTCATATCCCAGAGCATGAAAACCACGGGGAGGGTGCTCACTTTTTTGTACATACCAAAATGGAGCTACACAGGAAGGAGCAGCACGGCCCCTGTGCAAGGATGACACGCATTTGTGTGAAGCATTCATGTTTTGTTTTTAAATCCATGGGAGGGGCTGGAATGCTGGCTTAGTTAAGAGTACATACTGCTCTTCTAAAGGACCCAAGTTCTGTTCCCAGCTCCCACAGTATCAGTTCACAACCACCAGTAACTCAACTCCAGAGACTCTGCTGCTCTCTCCTGGCCACCTCAAGCACTGCACTCATGAGGATGGGACATAATTTAAAATAAGAAAAATAAATCTTTTTTTTTTTTTTTTTAATCATGGTGGGACTCAAACTCTTGTCTAAGGGAGACCACAGTATGTGTAGTTTGTGACCAAGATTCCTTGATAGGGACAAAATGAGTATCAAAGACCAGTGTGATAGTTTGTATATGCTCAGCTCAAGGAAGGTATGGCCCTATTCGACTAAATGTAGTCTTCTTGGAGCAGATGTGTCACTGTGGGTGTGGGCCTTAAGACCCTAGAAGTCAGAAGTCAGTATTCTGTTAGTAGCCTCTAGATGAAAGTGTAGAACGCTCAGCCCTTCCTGCACTATGCCTGCCTGGTCAAGGCCATGCTCCTGCCTTGATGATAATGGACTAAAACTCTGAACCTGTAAGCTATTCCCCAATTAAATGTTTTTTAATAAGAGTTACATTGGTCATAGTATCTCTTCACAGCAGTAAAACCCCAAGACAACCAGGAGAGAACACAACTCCTATTCAAGTCTCTTCAAAGGCAGCAAAGAAATGAAGGATGTTGTTGTTGTTATTGTTGTTGTTGTTGTCAGACTTGTAGGCTCATTCCCCACAGCATGAGGTTTGAGGATCTGAGTTTGGATCCCCAAGGCCCACCTGAAAAAGCCAAGTGTGACACACACCCATAAATCCCAGTGATGAACAGCAAGATTCGAGGCAGAAGCTGAACCACCAGAAGTTCATGGACCAGCTAGCCTGGTCTCTGTGGTGAAGTTGTTGGCCTATGCCTAAGAAAAATTAGTAGATGCTTATGGCATCACATCTGTGGCTATTCCCTGACCTCTACACACACACACACACACACACACACACACACACACACACACAAACACAACGTATGCCCACAAGGTCATACATGGTCAAAAACACATGTGAACCTAGAACTTTTTTTTTAAGATTTCCTTATCAGCCAGTTTGGCACCAGGCCCTCAGGTCAGACACCTGAGGCAATTCCTCAAGCTTTGGACATGACAGTGAGGGGAGGGCCTTGCGGAGCAGAAGGGATGCTGAAGACAGGTGAGGAGTATTTCCTTCCAGAAACCCAGGACTCTTATCTAAAAAAAAAAAAAAAATCTCTCCTTGTGAAAATGCCTTCACTCACAAGGAACCAGTGTCTACCTTATCATCATGACCTCAGGTGAAATGCAATGTTAAGTCAAAGCTGCCAGGATTTGACAAGATTGACTAATTCATGCAGACCACTGGTATGGATGCAAGGTGGTGCAGCCACCCTGGAAGAAAAAAAGACTCCTAAAATAAAATCTAAGAGTCTATCATATGATCCAGAAATGCCTCATCTGGATATTTACCAAGAATGGAGATTGGAATCATACAGAGGTGCTGGTACTCCCATGGTCACCACAGCATTATCCACCAGAGAACAGAAGAGGGTACAACTCAAGCATCAATCGGCAGATGAATGGATGGGGAGTATGTCATATGCACATGCAATGGAATATTACTCAGATGTAAAGAGAGAAATCAATAACGCAAGATTTTAGTTAAACCTTGAGGATGACATGCTAAGTGAAATACACCCATCACACAGAGACATGCATAGCCTAATGCAGGCAGAGTCGAGAATGGAATGGGGGTTTTTAGGAGCCAGAAAGAGAAGATGGGAGGTCACTAAACAATTAGTTTAAAGTTGCAGTTAAGCAAGATGCATTGCAGAGACCTGTCTTCAGTGCCTATTAGGCAGTAACACAGGGAGAAACGACTGAAATTTTGTTTAAAGCTCACATCTTGGGCTGAAAATATGGCTCTGCCATTAAAAGCACTCTCTGCTCTTGCAGAAGACTGGAGTTTGGTTCCCAGGACCCACCTCTAGCATCCTGTAATTCCAGCACTAGGGAACGCTGAATCCTTCTCTGACTTCTGAGAGAAAATTTACTCACATATACGTAAGTAAAAATAAAATAAATCATAATTTAAAGAACATACACCTCTTTCTAAGTATCTCACTACAATAAAACATTTCACAAAAATATGCTTGTTGTATGCCTCGTGGGATCAAAAATGCGGCTCATAGCCAGGTGACATGAACACATTACTCCTGGCTATGTCCCACATTTACTTTGATTACGTGCTGATAAGAGAAAGGCTGTTCAGACAATGCAGATCACATCTAGCTGACCACCTAGATTGTTCCTAAATTTATTGCTTCTCTAGAGTGAGCAGACAGGTCCCTCCTCTCTCTCTCTCAGGGCATATTTCAATAACACTGCTTTTGTGATAAAGACACATACACAGTCCTGAAACTCAACTTATAAAAGTCAGTGGAGACTGGCATTTGGATTGAACCTCCCCAAACTACCTAATTAATGACACAAGTTATCGCCCCTGCTCTCCTAACTGAATACGGCCTCCAAACCTTGACGTGTTTTCGAAACGATAAAAATGCAATAAATGAGTAAGTGTCCCAGAGGACCGTGGAGAGAATAGAGGGGAAGCCAAGAAAGATAGATGATGTCTCAACTAATTTTATGATTTATCGATCTCCACTTTGCTCATTTTGCAATGTGGGGGAGTTCATTTTTCTGTCAGGCCCACAGTGGAGTCACTCTTACTAATAGATACGATTACCATCCCGAAACTGTGTTTGTGAAAATAAGAGTGGCTCCCTCAGCTGCTGAGCTCAGCAGTTTTCTTCTATTATGTCCTGGACCTGAGAGAAACCAAAATTGATGCTCTTACTCAGGGCTGTGTTGGACAGACACAAGCATTTTTCTCATTTTTCTTCCAAACAAGTTCATCTTTAAACAAGTGCAGATTCATGGTTTAAATTACTGATTTGACACATCATCTGTTTTCAGTGTGGGTATTTTTACAGCAAAGACCTTTAGCAGGATCTGACAAAGCAGGAGAGGGGACAGAGTGTCACTGCTAACCACTTGGGCCCTGTAACAATAATGCTTTATGGATATGCTTGTTAGGACACAATAGAAGCTGGCATGGACAGTTCAGCAATTCATTCAGCAAACTGCATCCTAAGTGTTCTTGATGAATTAATTCACTTAACAATTATTTTTTGGAGAGGGGGATAGATAGATAGATAGATAGATAGATAGATAGATAGATAGATAGATGGATGGATGGATGGATGGATGGATGGATGGATGGATGGATGATTAGATGGATAGATGGATGGATGGGTGGGTGGGTTGGTGGGTGGGTGGGTAGGTAGGTAGGTAGGTAGATAGATAGATAGATAGATAGATAGATAGATAGATAGATAGATAGATAGACAGGCAGACAGGCAGGCAAATGGGCAGGTGCTAGAAATGAATGTGAAAAGAGAATATATGTGTTGGTAAATAGAAAAATTAATAGACATAAGATACATAAGTGGTATATACAGTATCAGACAGACAGACAGATGCTTGGGTTATAGAGAAAGTGATTGCCTCTCTTTTTGGAGAAAACAATACAATAATGTAAAGAGATGGGAATCAGAGCCATGAAGAGATAGCTCAGCAGCAGTACCCTGTGTCATGATCACAGTGGCTGATGGACCAACTCTTCTTTGATCTGTGTACCTATGGCTCTTGTCAGACCTGGACTACAGGCCATTAGTGCAGAACATCTCTTTAGGGGTAATAACCAAAACTATCCCACAGAGTTTTATGATCTTAAAAGGTGATTCATAAGGGATTGGAGAGAGAAGAGCTTCATGGGTAACTAGGGACCAAGTTTACTTAGATAGTATCAGACACATAGGAAGAGTCCAATCCTTGTTAAACTTGTAAAGGATTGGTACCTCATATCTACAATTTCAAATAGTCCCTCTCCCTGATAAGTGGAAAATGAGTTGGAAGAGGCACAAGAATGAAAGAAAGGAGTCCCTTGGGATGCTGGTTCCAGATTCAGATGGGCAGTGCTGGCTGCCATGAATTGGCTGAGTAACCATGGAGAAGGAAGTAGATTGTGTAACAGGACAGATAAGACCCATAGGAGAGAATGTGTAACCCTGACCTCAGTGATCTATTACATGATAAAACAATGTATAGAAATGGCCATGATGTGATGTGGTGTGATTTTTTTTAAGACACAGGAGAATACAGAGGCACCTGTGGCTTTTTGCTTAGCTTTTGTGAAGCTCAGAGAGATCACGTTTAAACTGTATCCTCTCATGCAGCACTGCATTCTTACATTCAGTTAAACAGTATCTGAGTATCACAGCAAGACCTACAGTGAGCAGAGACATGCAGCAACCAGACAGAATAAAAGAGAACTTCCCAAAGACAAAATCAGTGACATCAGGGAACATGCTTTGATCCTTCATCCCAAAAGTCAGAGCATCTGCTTGAAGACAGCTGCAGGGCAGCAGGTGGGGGCTGTGTGGTTCATTATTCAAGATCACTGTACCCAAAAGGACTCCTTGGCTTACTTACTCAGAGGGCCTAGAGACTGGAATAAGGCAAAGGCATAACCTGAGAAACAAAAGACTTAAATATACACACCATTCCACTGCCTCTATTAGGCCATAGATGCTCTGCTTTGGAATCTCCACATAAGCAAAATGGCAGACTTGCATAGAATGACTAGGCACATGTGCCAAAACACATGCCACTGTCTAGACTTTCGGATGCTTAGGGGACAGACAAAATAATATTTAACACACAAAATGTGCCAGGATGTGAAATGGGGAGATAATTTCCGGAAGTATTCTGCAACTTTGGAAAATTTACTATTGGACATGCAGAAATATAAAGAAAAATAAAGGTTTCTCTCATAATATCCTCTATTAACATTTTATACAACATCTTTCCATCCCAAGTGATATATTTTTAGCATGCAGACATTCTTGTATATTTATCTATCTCAAGTAAAATTGTATCTAAACTATGAATTTTTAATCCTGTTTTTCCCTCTTAATGTTGAAATACTTTTCTGCATCTACAAATTTTTACAAAGAAGTCTAATGATGTGAGAAATTGGTACCAATTTTATGAGGATGGAAAATTGAAATGCAAAATTATATATTCCATGTGATGCCAATTACATAAACATTTTGTGTTGATGGGCATGTGTGAGCTATGAAGTACTACTTCTGCATGAACAACCTGACTTGCCTTTGGCTTCTGAGATTTAAGTTGGATGTTAATTTGTCATAGTTTTTCACATCTTCTTTATATGGTATAATAACCTTATGCTACTGTTGAGATGGAGTTGGAGGTTGTGATGTTTTTACATTTAAACAAGGGGCAATACCAACTCTGGAGCCTAATGACCCTGTAGCCCTATAAACAATGGGTGCATTTGCAACTCACCTCCTCAGAACCCTCCCTTCCATGAAATAAGGACATAGAGGTCATAAGTCATGGCCAACTCCAGTCCTTCAAGGTCACTTCCTACCTCAAGCAAGGACACAAAGAGCACAGGTCAAGGGATAGGCTCTAGAAGATAATCTTTCTTAGAAGACAAAGCTGATAGTCTTTATTTCAGAAGCCTGCCCATAGGGATTTGTCTGTCCGTGGGCTCTAGGAATGCAATACACACAGAAATAGGATGGAAAGATTCTAAATGCTGGGAACCAGGGCCCAAGAGAACAGCAGCATCTGGCCTTCTCTCTGGTCAAGTGTTCCATCATTCCAGATGGCAAAATCAGAAGGAAACCCTAAGTTTCATGCAGGACTCCCTCAAACTCTCATTCCCCTGACCTTGGTGACAAAAAAATAAAAATAAAAACCACATTCACTGACATTTCCACCAAAGATGTTAAGGAACATGAAGGCAAGAGTTACCTGACACCAGGATCTAAAGCAAACTTTGTCTGCCTCAGCTTAGTGCTGGCTCCCAATACCTTTAACAATTCATTTTTGCCTGAAAAGAAAATGAGCTTCATTCAGCATAGCATTCATGACTCTGTCTCTAACAACCAGCTTCATTCCCCTGTTGTTGAGTAGCAGTTTCTTCCAAAATTAAAATCTTCTGTCTTGGAGGAAAGCTTGTTAAAGCAGGATTGTTAAAGGGGAGGCAAACCAGCGGTGTGTTCTAAAGGGAGGACAGACATTACATCCTACAGAGAAGTTCCTTAAGCTCAAGAAGTAAACAACACAAAGACTTCAGGAAGTCCCTAAAACTGACCAAATTCATTAGTCTCCACCCCAAGAGTATGTGTATAAAAACTAAATACTGCTGTGAATGACTCTCAGACAAGCTGAGCTGCCTGAAAAAAACAGAGATTCGACAAGGTATCTAGGGGAGGCTCAAACCAATTAAACTACCTGGAAAAAGTAATCTCGAATCTGTTAATTCTGTAAATATATTCCTACAAGTAACAGCAATAAAATTTATTCATCAATTGGACTTTGGTGGAATCTATACTTTAGTATGTCATTGTTTCCCTATCTGGTGTGAGTAGACATTTGTTCACATATTCCCAGGAGTAGTGTCACACAACACTCACCTACATGCACATCTGCACACAAATACACATGCATACACCCTTTCATCCACACGTCCACACCCCGATCATGCCATTCCTCTCTGAGAGGCATTTTCTTCATTTGCACTTACATTATTCCTTTTTCTTTTTCCATTTCTGTTTGACAGTGGTATGCATATGTGTATATGAACGTTTGCATATGTATAGACACACCTGTGTGTGCATAGACACCCAGATGGATATGTAGAATCTTCCTCAGATTTTTTTTCACCTTATTCATTGAGGCAAGGTCTCTCAGTCGAACCCAGAGTTTTTTGATATGGCTAGTCCTGCTAGCTCTGGGTTTATGCCTTAAACGGCTGAATATACAGGTAAGCTGCCATGTTTACACAGCATTTACTTGGGTTCTGGGGATCCAATCACATCATAACTACTTACTGCTGAACTGTATCCCCAGCTCTGCTTATGCTGTTCTTTACACTTAAAAATCCCTGTTCAAAGAGCCTCTGGAAAAACTGTGAGAAGCTTTGGTTAGCTGTGTTCTTCAAACCACGCCCGAACTCTTACCAACCAAAGAAGCCTGGGTACATCCAGGTAGCATCCTTCTAATGCTGATCAAAGAGTTTCCTCAAACATGGTTATTTCAGAAACTATAAAGTGTCATAGTCTCTCTCCTGGGCCAATCCTCCCTCTCATTTCCAGGTGGCATTTCTACCATTTTGTGCTCAACTCTACTCTTAAGTCCCAGAGCTAATTAATTGCTACCCCTAGTTTAGGCAGCATCAGACCCCATCTCAGCTCTGACATCTCCTAGTTGTATAGAGCTAAATCAACTCCCAGAACTTCAGTTCTCCCATGTGGAAATGGGTTAAGGTTTAAAATTGAAAGAGTTCCACAAGAATGCATAGCCGGGTCTCAGGACAACACAGGTTCATCCGTGGTGCCAGGGGTGAGGCCATTTATACTGCTCTGTAGGGTTAGGAAGAAGACAGAAGCCCTTGGCCCTGGAGGTGTTCATCAAGACCATCCTGAGCCACAAAAACACAAACATCAGCACAGTTGGCATTTGGTAAGCCAGTCCTCATCAGCCTCTCTGTGCCCCTGGGGCAATGTTACAGATGGCACTAGGTCTCTTTCCAAGCTCCGTGCTTTTCCCTCCTCCCTGGGCACTCCTGGACTAGCAGTCATCCTGTCTGTCCCCAACAAGAGGATTTTTGCAGCCACGTGAGATGGTCTTCAAGTACCATGACGGCCCAGGAGCCAAGTTACACACTGTCTGGCTAACTTGGCCCTGGAAGGCAACAGCATACTCATGACACACCCTCCCCCAACCCAAAAGAAACCTATAGTCAAGCCCAGCATGCACCTCTTATCTGCCACCTAATGGGGCTACAAGATTTCACGCCCAGGAGGCTGATTTTAATCACAGGATGCCATGATAAAAAGAGGCTTTGCTAGGAAAAGGGAGGGAGGGCAGGTGAGGGTACCGTGGCTGAGGCAGAGTGACATTTCCTATATGAAGTTGATTCATGTCAGAGCAAATCTGGGCAGGGACCAGCTGATTCAGGCAGTTAAGTTATTGCTCCGCCAGCTTAATATTTTGCCATCTGCTAACCGAAGGCTCTGCTGCCTGCTGGGTCCTATAAAGACTTTTATTTATTACATTACACATGGCAACATCTGCCACCGGATGAGACTCTACTTGGTGCCCTAATTAAACAAACACACACTCTAGCGACTGCAGAGGGCTGGGTCTCATGGTGAGGGAGCTGAACTGTTGCAGGCTGTCTAAAACTTCAAGTGTCCCATCCAGTCCCTCAAAGCAACACATGGGACACTCGCCCCTGCCTCCCACTGGTCACTATAGATTGCCAGCCCATTAGTTGTAGGCTGTCGAGCTGGGAAGATGGCTCAGCAGGTACAAGTGTGCACCATCAAGCCAGGCAGCTGAATTCCCAAAACCCAAGTGGTGAGAGGAAGAAACTGATTCCTGAAAATTACTCTCTGGCCACAGCACCTGTGCATCTGAGGTTGAGTTTCTGCCTCCTCCCAAGAAGCAACTTGGATTTTAGGACTTGGCCTTGATCAGTAGCCAGAAGTTTTGGTTTGTGTGTCTTGCCAATCTGTCACGTGATCCCTTACCAATTCATCCTCCCCTGTCCACGCGTGCACTTGGAAATTCTAAACAGTCTGTCAAAACAAGAAACCCTACCGATGAGGGCAATGAGCTCTGAACTTTCCATTTGTTCCTTTTCGTTTGTTCATGCATTTAATAAGTGTTTGCTGAGCATGTACTGGACGGCCCAGATACTAGCAGGTGACCTGATGGGCTGAGTAGGTATTTCTGTCACCATGGAAAGGCCCTGAGGCCACAGATCAAGTGGACAGATGAGATCATTCCAAATGGAAAGAGAAAGGGTGTGTTTTACAAAGGTAGGTGGGGCTGTAGACATAGCTCAGTTAGTAGAGACCTTGACCACCATCTAGAGAGCTCTGAGTTCCTTCACCAACACTGTATAAACTAGGTAAAAAGTTCGTGAGGACTGGGAGTTCAAGGTCATTCGCAGTTGTACATCCAGTTGGAGGACAGCCTAGGCTACTAGGCATCAATCTTGAAGAGTATGAGAAGCCAGGCTGTCGTGTGGGCTAGCAAGTGTCCTACAGCTCCACCTTACCTTAGACTCAGCAGCTTACGACAGCACACATGTGTGATCTCACAGGTTAGATCTCAGTAGTAGGAGGTGGCTAAAATTGCCAGGCTAAAATCAAGTCACTAGACAAAACTCAATTTATTATCCAGCTGTGCCTTCTCAGAGATCTAGAAGAGAATCTGTGTTTTAACTCATTTCAGCCTCAAGAAGCTCCTTGGGGTGTGGTCCCCTCTCCTCCATCTTCAAAGGCAGCAACAGAAGCCTTGCTTCTCTAGACTTCTTTCTCTTAGTCTCTATCTTTCAGGCTTTTGGACAGACTACATGGATATATTCCAGGGTAACTGTCCTATTTTCAAGTCAGGAGACAATAACACCCCCTACATCCATTCCCTTTACTCTATCTCTGAACATACTTACATGCTGCAGACATTAGAATGCAGACATCTCAGAAAGCCATCACCCTGCCAGTCACAATTAGCGAGAACCTTTTCCTGAGATGTGATGGAGAGAACCCACTGTGCGCAGAAATAGAACTGCCAGATCCAGACACGGGCAAGGGCTCTGTGGTCACAGCACTGGCAGGAAGTCACAAGAAAGCAAAGTGACAGAAAGCCATGAGATGACTCCAAAGAGTTTCAGGGTCAGACCATGTTCAGCCTTGCACAGCTTGCAGAGGCAGCTGACACATGATTAAAAGTCTAGACCTGGAAAGGAAGATTACATGGGGCTAGACATACAGCTCAGTGGTAGAACCCTTGAAAGACTCGAACAAGGCCCTGTGTTTTCTACCCAATCCCACAAAAGAAAAAAGAGAGAAAAGAACAAATTTCCTAATTTACCTTCATGTCTCACCTTTGGGGATGACGAAAGGTGCACATGAATGGGGCTATGCATGCCACAGTACACATATGGAAATCTGAGGACAGGCTGGATGTTGGCCCTCGTTCTCCATCGTGTTTGAGGTAAGGCCTCATTGTTATTACTGTGTACACAGGGCTAGCTGGCCTGTGAGCTTCCAGGAGCTCTCCTGTCTCTACCTCCCTTCTCACCAAAGGAATGCTGGGATTGCAAATGAGTCCTGCCATGCACAGCTTTTCTGGGGGTGGGGGTGAAACTCAGGTTCTCAGACTTATGCAGCAAATGCTTTCTTTGCCTATGGAGCCATCGCCCCAGCCCACAGTTTGGTATCTTATTTTTTTAGCCAGGCCTTGGGTTAGGACCTTTAAATACAACATCTCATCCAATTCCTTTTTAAAAGTTCATAAGATATGCATTGCATTCCTCATTCCAGATGAGAAAGTCATGACCTGAATGACATGTGAAGACAAGCTGTAAGCCCTGAAATACAAAACCATGAGTCCTGGTCTCACCACCACACATAACTCCTCATCAAAATGATTTTCCATCTGTGGATTTATGGTTAT
Source organism: Micromys minutus (assembly GCF_963924665.1). NCBI lineage: Eukaryota > Metazoa > Chordata > Mammalia > Rodentia > Muridae > Micromys > Micromys minutus. Next base: position 79,983,159 of record NC_137971.1, read on the forward strand.
GAAGAGAATACTCTATCTTATTTCTTCTTCAACCAGATAGATAAATATATATGATGATAGATAGATAGATAGATAGATACATACATACATACATACATAGATACATACATAGATACATATATACATAGTTGGATATGATAGATGATCGATTGACAATAGATAGATAGATAGATACATACATACATAGATACATACATAGATACATATATACATAGTTGGATATGATAGATGATCGATTGACAGACAGGTAGGAAAAGTTCAATAATACATAATAGACAGATATATATAGATTAAAATAGACTAGAGATAAAAGTAGATGGTAGGACAGATAATAGACAAAGAATTATATGTAGATGATAGATAAATTATATTTAAAATATTAATTTATGATAGAGATGATAGAATAGAGAGATGACAGATAGATATAAATGATACAAACATAGGTAGATGATAGATCGATAGATGGGTAGAAACTTAAGTACATACATGATTGACAGATGATTGAGTCAACAGATGATAGATAGTAGACAGATGCTGGAGACCTCACTCATGCACAGGAGTATCCCAATGAGCTTTGTTTTATGTGTTAATGCTTCACCAAATGAGAAACAGGAAATCCCTTCTACTTTCTTATCAGTAAAATAGAGTCTATGGTCTCCATTCCTGATCATGCCTGGTAGCTAGGCTGAGTTGCTAGCAAAGAGATCCCAAAACAGGGTGGCTCAAATAAAGTGTGCCTTGGTTTCTCATTCACAGATGGATGTCGAGGGAAATAGTTCCAGGCTGTCATACTTTGCAGTTATTCGGGGATATGTCTCTTTCCATATACTTTTTTCTTGTTCCTGGAGTATTGAAGCAGGCTTACCAGAATAGCATCAGACTCCAGCCTAGAGGTAGAGAGGGATAGATGGGTTGCAAACACAGCCCTGCAGGTGCTGGGACCTGAGACTGCATACACAACATCTGCTCATACCCCACAGGCAGCCAGCCACATGTCACACATCTGTAAGGGAATGTCTCACCTATAAGGATGGACAGGTACTGAGTAATACCTCAGATCACAGAGGAGAGATTAATACTGGAAGATAATTAGTCTAAAAGGATGATGGCTCCTTTGAATTGTCTGGAGTCTAAGCCATACTTGCACACTGGAAGCTGATTTAAAAATTATGCAAACAATCCATATGTGTGCATGCATATCTAGATTGATGAAGAGATGATAGATAGATAGATAGGTAGATAGATAGATAGATAGATAGATAGATAGATAGATAGATAGATGGATGGATGGATGGATGATGGATGGATGGATGGATGATGGATGGGTGGGTGGGTGGATGAATGGATAGATAGATAGACAGACAGACAGACACACCTGTGGAAGTCAGGAAGCAGAGAATAACTTTGTGGAGTCAGTTCTCTCGTTACATTTTAATATGGCTTCCAGGGCTGAACTCAGGCCCTCAGGCTTCAATGATCAAATGCCTTTACCTGCTCTGCCATCTTGCCAGGCCTCTTTTTAAATAGAAAGAATGTTTACTCCTTGACGATGTCATACATGTGTATCCTGCATATTGACCATACTCCTCATGTCATCCTCCCTCCTCCACGCCCACTTTTGGGAGCCCCTTTTCTTCCCAACAAGCCCTACTCTACTTTCACATCTCTTGGGAGTTTATGGTTCTACCGTGGACATTGGAGTGAGCTCATTTACTGGCCCATAGGCACCTGGCCAGTGACTACCCCACTGAAGAATGACTTCTTCTCTCCCAACAACCACTAACTGTCAAGGTTTCGTCAGAGAATGTGGGAGTGCTCAGTAGTGTGTGTGTGACCACAGCTGGGTTTATGAATGAAGCAGCCACGTCGAGTCAGAAGACCACATGACATCACTACTCCCCATCCTTCCCTCCCACTTTGCCATGGTGTTCCCTGAGCCTTGCCGGGACTGGTTGATATAGGTGTCTTGTCTAGGGTTGAGCACACAATGGTCAACTATCCTCAGTTCTTGGACTGATTCTATTTCACTGCATTCATACTGCAGTCAATCAGTCAAGACAGGCAAACACACATCCTCCATAAAGCAAAGACAAGGAATAATAGCTTAAAACTTAGCAGCATGTCTCTGTAAGGGATGAAGAAGTTATTGACAATCCAGTGAGCACACTAACACAGTTTTTAATGTAGTATTTACTTACATGTAGGTATGTGTGCCTGTGTGAGTTTATCTTACTTTTGAAAAATTGTAATGTGTATGAGCATTTTGCCTGCACGTATGTCAGTGCATCATGTTCATGCAGTGGCCACAAAGGCCAGAAGAGGGCACCAGCTATCCCTGGAACTGCAGTTACTGATGGTTCCAAGCCATCTTGGGAGTGCATCAAACCTGATCCTGTACAAAAGCAGTACATGCTCTTAACTACCAAACCATCTTTCCAGCTCCTAAAACAGTTGTTTGTTCGTTCGATTGTTTGTTTTGTTGTTAATGAGCTGTGTAACAACGCCCTTGGTCTTCACCTTGCTCTTCTTAATATTCTTTTCTTTGAAAGTATCCTTGGTGTATTTTTATCATCTTCTCCCCTCCCCAACTCCTCCCAAATTGTTCCTGCTTCTCACCTCTACTCACCCTACTGCCATGGTCTTTCTCTTTCTCAAAATAGTAAAAGCCACTAAAGAAACACGCAGCCTTATTTGTGCTGGCAACTGCTGCTGAGCATAGGGCCTGCCCTGGGGCGTGGTTAGTTTAAACCTGCATTAGAACCACCTGAAACGAAATTAAACAAGTGGAACAGTAGGCAGCCCCCCAAAAGAATTCTGCTTAGATTACATCCCAAAATATGTTTACCTTGGTGAAGGGCAAAGAAAGGACTTGAACCCTTTCAGAAGCCCTCAACAGTGGCAAAATTTAGGAAGACTAAACTACTCAGTAATGTGGTGTACAATACAGAATAATTGGTATAGCGCGGGTACCAGTAGCATAAAAAAACCTGTTTTCCAGCCCTGAGTTACAGTCTGTAGCTTTGGGCAAGAAGCAAACCTGGAGCTGCTCTGGGCTTTGGGCTGTTAAATCATGATGGATGGTCCCATAAGGAAGCAAACAAGATCAGTGGAATTCATTCATTTGCCAGGCGCCCTGGGAACTCTCTGATTTCCCCAAGACTTGACCGCATTCTTCTGTATTGCAGGAAGCAGTTAGTCCCCAGCACACAGACTAACAAGGAAGTGGGAAACAAACCCCGGCACCCCAGGGGAGCTAATCGCCCGGCGGCCGGCCC